>NW_023604295.1:36118491-37521758 GCF_014898055.3 Talpa occidentalis | reverse complement strand
GACTCTCCGACCGGCAGAGAGGAGGAAGCAACAAGACAAACGGCCCACAAGAACGAACGACGCAGCAAGCGGGACTGTGAGTGGAGGGGAACTATTGCAGGCACCACACCCCGTGAACGGGAGCTGAGGCGAACCCTGCAGGACCGCCACGGCGGTGAGCGAACGGCTCCGGGCGCCATTGGAGAAGAACAAAGACCTCGGGAGGCGCGCACGCAGCCCGGGCTGCCGGTAAGCCTGCGCGGAAACGCGGCGCGCCGCCTTGGGGAGCTTGAAAAGCAAGTGCAGACCTGGATCGCGGCTGCCCAGGTCCCCGCGCCTGCGACCTAGGCTTGCGGGGAGACGACCTGGGCTTGCGGGGAGACGCAAGGAGGACCTCACTGAGGTGAGGGTCCCTCCCTGAGTGAGCGGGAACCAGGCGCCCAGGCACGGGAGCTGTGCAAAAGGCGCCATTCCCGCGCCACTGAACTGGGCTACAGCCCGCGTCCTGGAACTGAGGGCTTTTGAACTGAGACCCGGGGCACGAAAATTCGGGGCGTGGGTTCTCCACGACGGTGGGGCACAAGGCAGACACAGCACCCCAAAGCTGTTTGAGTGTAACCCTACCATTCTCGCTCTGTTCTCTGTCCCACGGGGGGGGTGGGGGGAGGCGAAAAAAAAGCCCCCAAGGACATAGGAGAGATCTCTGGGCCAACCTAGCGACCAGGAAAAAAAAAGTCACTAACACCCTATAAAACAGGACATTTCTTAAGACTGGCTTGAAAAGGGCAGAAGGGTTTCTGGAGACCCAGTGGCCAGCCGGGAAGTTATTCCACGCCAGGCCCTTCCGACCAGCAGTCTGAGCACCCACAGAGGGAGCAGGCACCACGTCGGGGCAGACTGGGTGCGCAGAAGAGTGTGCCTGAAACCGGAGGCGCAGGGACTGCATCCCGCTTCGCCATTTGAGAACAGGGACATTTCTTCAGTAAAAACTGCCTAAAACCAGCAGAAAGCTCCCCCAGAAGACAGAGATGGCTCCTGGAAGAGGCAGAGGGGAGCGGAGAAGTTCACCCAAGATGTCAGTCAGTCCGAGCAACACAGTGTCCCAACGCATACGACAAAATTAGAAAACAGACAGTAGGGAGAGAAGAAACCACACGCAACCTAAAAAACTCCTCAGGAAAGAAGCACACCACAAAAAGAAAACCACTCCCCAGATTGCAACGACAGCAACTTGGAAGAACTTCTGAGCCTTCCAGAAAGAGAATTTAAAATTGCCATGATTAAAAAAGTGATAGATCGAAGAAGGAAAAATTGAAGTCCCTAAAGAGGAGTTAAGAGAAATGCAGGAGATCAAAGAATTAATGGAGGAACTAAAGAACTCTGGGAAAAGCAATGAAAGCAGAATAGATGAAATGGAAGAACGAATAAGTAATCTTGAAGACACAGAAATAAAAAAGAACCAAAACAGAAAAGGAAAGAGAAGTACGAAGGAAAAAGAATGAAGAAAGACTTCGGGAACTATCTGACTCCATGAGGAAAGGAAATATAAGAGTTATAGGAATTACAGAAGAGAGGAGAGGAGAGAGATGTAGGAACAGAGAAAATATTCATGGATATAATTGAAGAGAACTTCCCAAATGAGAAGAAGGAGGCTGAAAATTGATATACAAGAAGCAAGAAGAACACCAAACTTCCACGACAAAAGGAAAAACACAGCAAGACACAATAATAGTAAAGCTCCCAAGAATCCAGGACAAGGAAAAAATAATGAAGCTGACAAGAGGGAAGAAACAGATAACATTCAAAGGAAAACCCAATCAGGCTGACATCAGACTTCTCTGAAGAAACACTACGGGCAAGGAGAGAGTGGAGGGACATAGTCAACAGACTCCAAGAAAACAGATGCCAACCAAGAATACTCTATCCGCAAAGCTCTCTTTCCTCCATGAAAGAAAGAATATGGACCTTCCCAGACAAAGAGAAACTCCGGAATTTCATTGCGACTAAACCCCCACTCCAAAAAATACTACAAGGAATCCTAAAGCCAGAACCTCAGAGGGACGAATAACAACGAAAGAAGACCAAAAAAAAAAAGTTATTAAAAGAATAAATAATAAAATCAAAGGAAAGACAAACATAATGGCAAATACAGATGCTAACATATCAATATTAACTCTAAATGTAAATGGACTAAACTCTTCAATAAAAAGACACAGAGTTGCAGCCTGGATTAAGAAACAAAACCCAACCTTTTGCTGTCTCCAGGAAAACACATTTAGCTACAAAAGATAAAAATAGGCTCAAAGTCAAAGGATGGAAAACAATCCTACAGCAAATGGGCCAAAAAAGAAAGCAGGAACAGCTATACTTATATCAGATAAAACAGACTTCAAACTCAAAAAAATAAAAAGAGACCCCAATGGTCACTACATTATGATTAAGGGACAATACTTCAAGAAGAAAATAACACTCATTAACATATACTCACCAAACGAAAGAGCACCAAAATATATCAGACAACTGTTGTCCTCTTGCTGAAAAACAGACATCAGAGAAAACACATATGGTAGTGGGAGACTTCAACACACCACTATCAACAATGGAAGAATCAACAAGACAAAATAAAGAAAGAAACTAAAGCTCTAAATAAGGACCTAGAGCATTTGGGCTTAACAGACATCTATTAGAAACAAACCCAAAAAAACGGAAAGGAAGTACACATTTTTCTCAAAGCGCACACGGATCATTCTCCATAGATCGATCACATACTGGGGCACAAGACAAACATCAACAGATACACCAAGATTGAAATCATACCAACCATCTTTTCTGACCACGAAGGCATCAAACTAGAAATAAATCATAAAAAGAAGGCAAGGTACTATCCTACCTCATGGAGATTAAAAGCCACACTACTGGAAGACCACTGGACTAACGAGGAGATCAAAGAAGAAATTAAAAAATTCTTTGAATTGAATGACAAGGAGGACACCAATATCCTAAATGTATGGGATGCAGCAAAAGCAGTAATAAGAGGAAAATATATAGCAATAGAAGCTCACATCAAAAAACAAGAAAGAACTCAAAGAAACAACCTAATCTCGAAGCTCAAGATCTAGAAAAAGAACAACAAAAAAACCCCAGAACCAGTAGAAGAAAAGAAATAATAAAAACCAAAGCAGAAATAAATGAAATTGAAACTAAAAAAACAATCCAAAAGATCAATGAAACCAAGAGCTGGTTCTTTGAAAAAATAAATAAAATAGACAAACCCCTAGCCAGGCTCACAAAGGAAAAAAGGAGAAAGCACAAATACACAGAATCATAAATGAAAGAGGAGAAATCACAACGGACACAGCAGAAATCAAAAGAATAATCAGTAACTACTATGAACAGTTATATGGAAACAAGTTCAACAATCTAGAGGAGATGGACAAATTCCTACAACTCTACAATCACCCAAAGCTAGATAAAGAAGAAATAGAACACCTAAACAGACCAATTACAAGCAGCGAAATTGAAATGGTAATTAAAAACCTCCCCAAAAACAAAAGCCCAGGACCTGATGGATTTACAAATGAATTCTACCAAACATTCAGAGACGAATTAGTGCCTATCCTTCACAAACTCTTCCAAAAAATTGAGAAGGAAGGGACAATACCAAACACGTTCTATGAAGCCAATATTACACTAATACCAAAACCGAATAAGGACAACACAAAAAAGGAAAACTATAGGCCAATCTCCCTAATGAACACTGATGCAAAAATCCTCAATAAAATTTTAGCTATCAGAATCCAACAATGTATCCATAAGATAATTCACCACGACCAAGTTGGATTCATTCCAGGGGCACAAGGATGGTTTAACATCCGAAAATCAATCAACGTTATCCAACACATCAACAAAAAGAAATATAAAAACCATATGATAATATCAATAGATGCTGAGAAAGCTTTCGACAAAGTGCAACACCCATTCATGATAAAAGCCCTTGAAATTCTTGGGATACAAGGAACATACCTCAACATCATAAAGGCCATCTATGACAAGCCAACAGCCAGTATCATTCTCAATGGTGAAAAGCTGAAAGCAATTCCATTAAGATCTGGAACAAGACAAGGATGTCCACTCTCACCACTGCTTTTCAATATAATACTGGAAGTCCTAGCCAGAGCAATAAGACAAGAGAAAGACATCCAAGGAATCCAAATAGGAAAAGAAGAAGTCAAACTATCACTATTTGCAGATGATATGATAATATACATAGAGAACCCCAAAATCTCCACAGAAAAACTAATTCAACTCATCAATCAATTCAGTAAAGTGGCAGGATACAAAATCAACACGCAAAAGTCAGTAGCCTTCCTATACACAAACAATAAATCTGAAGAAGAAGAAATCAAAAAAAACCACCCCTTTTATTATCGAAACAAAAAAAATCAAATATTTGGGAATAAATCTAACAAAAGAGGTAAAGGACCTATACAAAGAAAACTATAAAACACTGTTAAAAGAAATAGAAGAAGACACAAAGAAATGGAAAGACATCCCCTGCTCATGGATTGGAAGAATAAACATTATTAAAATGGCCATCCTACCAAAAGCAATATACAGATTCAATGCTATTCCAATCAAAATCTCAATGGCATTCTTCAAAGAAATAGAACAATTATTGATGAAATTCATATGGAATCACCAAAAACCCCGAATAGCCAAAGCTCTACTGAAAAAAAAAGAAGGAAATGGAGGCATCACACTCCCAGACTTCAAACTATACTACAAAGCCATAATCATCAAAACTGCATGGTATTGGAACAAGAACAGACATACAGACCAATGGAATCGAATAGAAAATCCAGAAATAAACCCACAGATTTATGGTCAACTAATCTTTGACAAAGGAGCAAAGACTATGCATTGGAGCAAAGAAAGTTTGTTCAATAAATGGTGCTGGGAAAACTGGGTCGCTACATGCAAAAGAATGAAGCTTGACCACTACCTCACACCATACACAAAAATCAACTCAAAATGGATTAAAGAACTAGACATAAGACCTGAAACCATAAAATACATAGAAGGAAATATAGGCGAAACACTACGGGATTTGCACATCAAAGACATCTTTACAGACACATCACCCAAAGCAGTGATAGTGAAGAGAAAGATAAACAGCTGGGACTACATCAAATTAAAGAGCTTCTGCACAGCAAAAGAGACAATAACAAAAACAAAGAGAAACCCCACCAACTGGGAGAACATTTTTGCACCCAACACTAATGATAAAGGACTGATTACAAAATTCTGCAAAGAGCTGATGAGACTCAGCAACAACAAAGAAAATAATCCAGTCAAAAAATGGGCAGAAGAGCTAAAAAGAAACTTCTCTGAAGAGGAAATGCAAATGGCCAACAGACATATGAAAAAATGTTCAACATCACTTGTAATCAGGGAAATGCAAATCAAAACTACCATGAGATACCATCTCACACCAGTGAGAATGGCACATATTAAAAAAACTAGCAACAACAAATGTTGGCGAGGATGTGGAGAAAAAGGAACTCTTGTGCACTGTTGGTGGGAGTGCAAACTGGTCCAACCACTATGGAGAGCTGTGTGGAGATTTCTGGACCTACTAAACATAGAGCTTCCATATGATCCAGCAATTCCACTCCTAGGTATTTACCCAAAGGACACAGAAACGTCAATTCCAAAGAGCACCTGCACCCCTATGTTTACAGCAGCACTGTTTACAATAGCTAAGCTTTGGAAACAACCCAAATGCCCAAAAATAGATGACTGGATCAAGAAGATGTGGTACATATATACCATGGAATATTACTCAGCATTCAAAAAAGATAAACACATGCAATTTGCAGCAACATGGATGGCACTGGAAGGGATCATGCTCAGCGAAATAAGCCAAAAAGAAAAAGAAAAATACCGGATGGTCTCACTCATAGCAGGAATCTAGAAAACTTAAATAAGGGACCAGGAAAATCAATATAAGAAAGTGAAAATCAAAATCAACAAAAAACTATGAACCAGAGACACTTTTTGGGGGGTGGGGGGCGGGAGGGGAAGGATTGGGGTCAGAATGGGGCGTTTGCAATTGTATGGGGGAATATAAAAATAAAATTTAATATTTAAAAAAAAAAATAGATCTACCATAAAAAAAAAAAAAATAAAATATGGATGCATTTGAGAGGAAACTAAAAAACAACAAATGATCTGGTTAATAGTATTCATTAGTCACTGGAACTGTGTGTGTGTTCTTGGTGTGTATGGAGAGACAGTCAAAGTTGTCAGCCTGAGAGAAATCACTGCTAGCCTTGAATTTAGTATTTTAGAGCTTGTGTCATATTCAACAAACCTGTAAATAGTAACCTGGCTACCCCTGGCTTATGATCCTAGCATTTAGAACCTTCTCAAGATTTTCACTAAAAAAATTGAAAACTAAATTTGATGAAAAACTAATAGTTTAATCATGAGTTGGGTACAACAACTGAATATGAATAATCTTGCTTTCCTTCTTGAAATGCATTATTCTCCTAAATATAAAGTGGTTCATCTTCACTTTTTGAGGCAGACGATACATAGCCCAGAATTCAAGTAGGCACTGTGGAAATAAACAAATAGCACTCAAATGGGAGCAAGCAAAGACTTTTTATTCAGAGTTTGCTACAGCAAAAGAGTCAGCTCTAAGGTAAAGAGAGAAGTGTGGGAAAGTTTGATAGTAGAAAAAAGGGAAGTGATCAGGTAAGCTCTCATTGGGACGTTGTTGGCCTCGGGAAGCTGGAAGCAGGCTGACCAGAAGCAAGACAAGTTATTGATTGCTTGGTATACATATTTGACTTTCTCTGATTAATCTTAAACCGCAAATGGGGGGAAATTTGCAGAAACTGTCAGTACTAATCAAGTGCTAGCCATTGTGGTCTAATTGCTATAGGGATTATTGTTTAACTTCCTGGATTTGTTGCTACAGAGAGTAGTCTGCCCTCCTGGACTGGTTACTGTAGACAGGAGGTGCGTGTCTGGGCCTGGTTATAGCAGGTTGTGATGTCAGAATTCTATTTTCATATATGGACTGGCCACATTTTTACCTGCAATCTTTCATTAATATTAGAATCACACAGTGATATGTGACAATTGAAAAGGATAATCCCACAACAAACACACCATAAAAATCAACAGACAACAGAACTCTATTTCTGCTATATTCAAAAGAAGTTCTTTTGCCATACTTACCCAAGCATGTTTTTTCAAAAAAGCCAATGGATGTAAACTCTACAGAACTGTTTCAGTTTTCCAAGTCTTCAACCAGAACATAAAGCGTAGGGTTACTGGCAGTTTCGCTTTAAGTACGGATTCTGTTTTCTTCCTATTTTCTATGTAGTCCTGGACCAGGTCCCTTATCTTAGCTAGAACCTAAGTTTGCATCTCTGTAAAATGAGCATAATGTGGACTCTGGTGAACTAAAATAATTTAGATAATTCACAATACTTTCTTGCTTATTCCAGTCTTTTGTCTGTGTTAGGAAAGTGGGCCCAACAGGAAATGTGCAGTAGAGGGACATCACAAAAACCTAAAGAGACTTTACTGAAATAGTCTTACATAGACTTGGAATAGACTGCTGGAAGAATCCCGGTCCTATTTATGAAGATACCTTAGTTAAGAGGTCAGTGCAGAGCACTGGGCAAATATTTTTTTTAAAAGATTTATTTTACTTATTTATGCATACAAGAGCTGAGGTGTAGGCCAGAGGTGTGGTGGTGGTGGTGAGAGGATTCAACAGAGACAGAGTGGGGAATAGAACAGGTAGACTGACTGAAATACACTGCTGAAGGGAACAGCGGGTAAGACAGGAGAGATGTGCTGCGCCATGTGGGTAGTTCCCTGGCCTGGGATCAAACTTCTAATGCACTGGCTGCTGATAGATTGATAGTGCTGAGACTTAATCCCTTATGCCACCAGAGAGGCCATGGGCAAATATTCTTGAAGGTTACCAAGTACATATTTCTTTTCCTCACTAATAACCATCCCTATTGATATCTAAAAATAAGAAATCTTCTGTTGTACCTTTTCCTTCCCTATCTTATTTTTTTTTTCTTTTTCTTCTTCTCTCCCTCAAAAAGTAGAAGGGTAATGAGTAGTGGAGGTGTTGGCTCTAGTCATTTCCTATGAACCAGGGCTCCTTGATGAGGTCAGGCTCTTTTTTGATGAATCTTGCACATTGACCCAACAACACTGATAAATCAAATGGGATGGGGAGACTGCTTATTAAATGACATCACAGGTTTGCCTATAAGGAACATTATCCAAGACACCAGTTAACTGTCTTGGAATAGCTGAGATTTATTCTCTTTCTTTTTTAAAAATTTTCTTTCTTGATAAAAAAAAATGTATGTTTATTTTTCTTAAATATTTTCTTGGAAAGCTAAGTAGTTAAGTGATAAACGGCTGTGTGCCATTTTGCTGAGGGTTTAGCCCTGCTTGACCTAGGTGATCTCAAAAAAAATCTCTTTAGAGCATTTCTGAAGTTTTATTTCAGAAAAAAAGAATAGTCAACAGAAATGGGCAAGCCATGAAGAACAATGTTCATTAGCAATTTATTAGGCTCTTTATGTGTTGCGTCAATTTGGATAAATAAAGAACCATCTAGGGGGTGGTGGAGGAAGATGATGCTCAGTGGTGCAGTAGTACCCTGAGTGAAAACCACCCCAGTCTCACATGCAGAGCTGAGCACACCAGCTGCTCCTCAGCTACGGGTCTGAGGAAGATAGCAAGTCCTTGTAAGTGAACTGCAGGAATTCTGAGGGTTGATCTTTACCAAGAATCCAGTGGGTAAGAAAAAAATGTTTTAAAAAGTAGCACATACTTTTAAATAACATTTTAAGGAATAAGGACACACTGAAAAAAATAAGAAAGCAAACATCACCCTGCAAACTCAGAGGAAATAACTTTTGAAGATGTGCTATCATGGGATCTTTGATAAAAACTTCAGAAATCTTCTCTAAAATCTAATTAGTATCAAAGAAGACATGGTTCTGAAAATGGAGCTAAATGTCATAAGGGAAAATGATGAAAATGAAAATAGAATAGATGAAGATAGATCAGATGGACAAAGGTAGAAAAACAACAAAAATAAAAGCAGAATATGAATTTTCATTGAGAACATCCAATCAATGATATTGCTCTCACACTTGACTCCAAATGAGAAGGAAAAAGGCAAATCTCTAAAGAAGTTGAAAGGCATGATTGATTTGGCTGGTGAATAAACCAACAGCCTACAGCTAACTCGTAGTTCTGAGGGAGAGACAGACAAAAGCTGTCAAATATCGATGATAATGATGATGACAATGGTGATAATAATATGAAATAATAACAGGTAACCTGTATAAGTGCCTACTATGCCTCAAGCTCTGCACTCTGCATTTTATTTGAAGTATTAGATTTAATACACACAGTGGACCTATAATTAATTTTATACTAACCCTAATGCACAAGTGAGAAAATAGATCTTAGAAGGGAATATTCTTCTAAGTTATTAAATAATTTTTTCCTGAGTTTTATTTAAAAAATCATAAATGAACAAAAATATCCTGTCAAAATAAACATTTGTTTCCTGTCAAAATGTTTGCAATTTGTAATTTGTAAAAACTTTGTTAATTAAAATTATAAATAGTGAAGCTTCATTTTTTTTTAAAGATTTATTTTATTTTTATTTTTATTTATTTATTTATGCAAGCACTGGGTATAGTCAGAAGCGTGGGGGGGTGAGAAAATCCACCAGGGCCAGAGCAAGGAGAAGAGCAGGCAGAAGGACCGAAGTACACTGCTGAGGGGAGCAGCGGGCAGCAGGAGAGGTCTGCGCGCCATGTGGGACCCTCCTCTGGTGGCCGGGGAGCAGCCGGGGATGGAACCGGCGCTGCAGAGGCTGCGGGCAGCTTCGCAACCCAGCCCTCAACCGCTGCGCCACCAGGGAGGCCCTGAAGCTTCATTCTTGTTCTGTCTTTCTCCTTTGCTCTTTCTCAAAGCCCTCCCACTTCCCTCCTTCATGAAACAATTTTGACTTGATTTGTCCCACCACAAGAACAAGAGATTGAGGAAGGAATGCTGTGCTTCCCTAACCAGTACAATGGACATATTGGCTGTTTTTGCCACTGCTGATCAACATTTCTTCTCAACACACTCTGTTTCCTTGAATTCTATGTTGCTACACATTTCTACTGTTCATGTACTATCATCTCTTTTTAAGCCTCTTTTTGGATTTGGGGATGGGGGGGTTGGTGTTTATTCTTTACCTAGGCATTCATTTTCTATTTTCAATTCCCATATCATTAGTACCCCCAAAAAGTTATTTTGTCTTTGTTATTTATATGCTGATGCCTCTCAAGTTTTCCAGATCTGCCCTCTGAGCTCCAGACTTTGTATTTCCTGGATGTCAATATGCATCACATACCAAAACAGATTTATGGATTGCTGGCATAGTTTCCCACCAAAAGTCTGCATCTCTTTTAGATTTTCCTGACCCAGAAAATGGCAGATCACCATTGGATGCAATTGCCCCGGCTAAACGTCTTGGAGGTATCTTTGCCGATCTGCCAAATATTTCTTTGATACTGGTCTTTAAACCACCACATAATTCTCTCAGCACTATGCTTAGATTACCCAATTCGAATCACAAGTCTCCTTCCCTACTGCTACCATCAAGCACTGAGCCATTTGGATTACTGCAATAGTCTCTTAAACTGTTCTACCTACTTCTATTTCTCCCACACATCAACTATCCTTTACTCAGCACCAAGGGAATCCTTTTTAAAGGATAACTTACAGCACATCACTCCTTGACCTCAAAATTCCAATATTTTTTTCATCACGCTTAAATAAAACCCAATATTTTTGACCTTTCTTTTAAATATCTCTCTACTTCATCTCCCAGATGTTTCTCATTCTTCATTCCATTCTAGTCATTAGCACCTTGCTGATTCAACAGTCTCACCACATGGACCTCATACTTGTTCTTCTGCCTACAGTGCTCATTTCTCAGATATTTATCTAGCTCATTCCACGGCAGTTAGGTTTCTGTTCAAATATCACTTTATCAAACTATATCTCCTCCTCCACTTATAATGTTTATTAAGTCTATTATACTATTTTATAGTAATATTGGCTAGAACTTAAATGATGTCAAATAAAATTTTCTTTAAATGACTGTATGACACTTCTACCAACACTTTTTGTTCAGATTTTAAATTTTTTTGTCTCTATCACAGTGAGTAGGTTGCTTACTAAATCTTATTACCCTTTATCAAGTTTACTGGAATATATTTATTATAAATATTCATATCATATATATATATATAATACATACATATGTTGTATACATATTTTGCATCACCTGTTCAGGAGTCTTCTTCCTTCCTTGGTTGGTTTATTCTGTATCCAGCACCCAGAAAGCAGTCAAAATGATAGTAACTCTAGGCTAGAAATAAAGTAAACAATGGTTTGTTAATCCTTTCTAAGAATGTTTTTACATACGAATAGGAGAGGCAACTATTAGGGTTAATACAATGCCTTCAGGAAAAAGGTGTCAATATTGAGCTTCCTCAGAACAAACCAATGGCTTTTACAAAAGATTACTTGGCTAGAATTTCTAAAGTTTCTGATAGTGTAAATCTGGGGTGACCCCAGGATTTTGTGTTTCTAGCAAATTCCTAGTAATAGTGATAATAGTGGTTCAGCAACCACATTTTGAAAATCACTGTGGAGTAAGGCTGTACTAGAAAAAAAGCTTATAGCTCTTTGGAGGAGAAAGGAAATGGAAGGGAAGTAAGGTATCCACCAAAACCAAAACCAAGATTCCACAGACTTCTCCACTCACGTCTATCTGAAAACATACTCTGTTAGAGAGAGAGAGAGAGAGAGAGAGAGAGAGAGAGAGAGAGAGAGAGAGAGGAGCAAGAACAAGAACAAGAGAGAGAATATTACATGACCTTTCAGAAAACTGGATCTCTAATTCAAGTTTCACTCTAAACCAGTTGAGAACCCTAAACAAGTCTTAACAACTCTTTGAGACTGAGATAGTTGATGGGTAAAGGAACCTAAGTAAGTATTGTCTTACTTCAGTTGTTTAAGAATTAAATAATGCTCCATTGTGGAAAATCTTCTTTTTAAAAAAAGATTTATTTATTTATACAAGCACTGGGTACAGTCAGAAGCGCGGGAGGGTGAGAGAATTCACCAGAGCCAGAGCAGGGACGAGAACAGGCAACTGACGAAATACACTCCTGAGGAGAGCAGCAGGCACGGTAGGAGAGGTCTGCACACCATGTGGGACCCTCGCTGGTGGCCAGGGATCAAACCGGTGCTGCAGAGGCTGCAAGGAGCTTCGAAGCCCAGCGGAGACATCGCTTAAGGATGTTTTCAGCTGTATGTAATACACCCTGTTAACCTGGTTTGAATAAATAGGGCTTAATGGCTCCCTGTTTTTTAATAAAGGAACTCTTAAAAAGGCAATCTGTATAGTTAATTAAGGATAGAGTTCCCTCTAACTTTCTGCTTTCGAACCCTTGGTATAAGGGTTCACAAACTTTTAATCTATAATTGGCTTGAGAATAAATATTTTAATTTTTATGGGCCATAAGGGCTCTGTTGTAGCAGCTTATTTTCCCCCCAGGACAGGAAAGTAGCTATAGGCAATATGTAAATGAATATGACTGTGCTCCAATAAAGTTTTATTTACAAAATAGGCCATAGGCCAGGTTGGCTGGCAGGTTCTAATTTACTGAACCCTCTGACCTCAACAAAGTTCCAAACCCACAGAAATCATATGGATATTCCAATTAAGAGAAAGGGTATGTTGAGGAGAGTAGAAATCAGAAGAGGCATGTCTACCAACTGTTTTCCTTCCTGGAAGTCCCCACCCCATAACTTTGTCTTACCTTGAAGGTCAGAACTGTATTTGTGTTGAATCTTATCTATGTTCACTAGTAAGCACCTTCCACCCTACCCTTTCTTCCCCAGAATTTAAATGTGACAAATCACATGCATTGGTCAATGAAAGCTAAGTGAAAATTTTATGGAATATCTGAGCTGTACTTTTTTTTAAATTTTATTTATTTATTTAAATTTTTTAATGATTTATTTATTTATTTATTTATTTATTTATACAAGCATTGGGTACAGTCAGAAGCGCAGGAGGGTGAGAGAATTCACCAGAGCCACAGCCGGGAACAGAACAGGCAGACTGACGAAGTACACTGCTGAGGGGAGCAGCAGGCGGCAGGAGAGGTCTGCGCGCCATGTGGGACCCTCCTCCAGTGGCCGGGGAGCAACCAGGGATCGAACCGGCGCTGCAGAGGCTGTGGGCAGTTTTGCAACCCAGCGCTCAACCACTGCGCCACTGGGGAGGCCCTGTACTTTTTTTAAAAAAATGCACACAAGAACTAGGGTGTATACCAGAAGTGTGAGGGTGGGGGGGGTGAGAGGGTTCACCAGAGACAGAGTGGGGAGCAGAACAGGCAGATCTACTGAAATACACTGCTGAGGAGAGCAAGGGGTGAGACACAAGAGGTCTGCTGTGTCATGTGCGTAGCTCCCTGGCCCAGGATCAAACTGATGCCACAGTGGCTGTAGATAGCTTGATAGTATAGAGACTTTAACCCCTGTGCCACCAGGGAGGCCCCTCTGAGCTGTACTTTTTAGATTGCATTATACAAGTTATCACACCTTTGTCCCTCTGACATTATCTACAGGAATATTCAAGACAACTGTATATGCCTAGGTCTAAGAGTGAGAACCCTTGGACCCATGAGGCAGAGTTCACAACAATTCTCCTTGTATATGAAACTTGAGTTGAGATATAAATCAATGTTCTTTTAAGCCACTTATATTTGGTATTTGTTTGTTGCTGTAGCATAAACCGTTCCCTCATGAGAGACAGATACAGGGTCACACAGACACTCAGGAAGGTAAATGTGGATTTTCAGCCTCTGTTTAAAGTAGTGATATTCAAATTGTAGATGAGCAGTAGCATTGTCATTTGACATCTCGTTGGAAATGGAAGATCTCATCTCTAGCCCACACTCACTGAATCAGAATCTGTGAGTTATCACATTTTCTAGGAGATTCTAGCGCCTCCTTCACTACTCTATAGAAATAGAAGAGGTTAAGACTGTAGTTTGACTTGATACAGTGTGTGTAAGAATAATAAAAAAGAAACCAAAAGTGCTACCTTATTTTGTCATTTGCGACTGTATTATATTATTATACTCAAGGAACAGGATAAAGGGGGAAGTCAACGCTAGGCATTTCATAACCTTGTTCAAACACTATCACTGTAAACTTTTATTTTTTGTAAATAAGCATTTAATTTGTAACAACGGGTTTATTTTTCAAAAAATACATACTTTCAAAATAATTTTTTTTTAACAGTTGATGTGCAAAATGCTAGTTCTATAATGATGGTGTTCATCTCACTAATAAATTAGGAAGTCTTCAGTTGAATGTTATCCTTTTTTTTACAGAGTTATTTATTTATGCATACAAGAACTGGGGTACAAGCCAGAGGTATGGGGGATGAAGGATTCACCAGAGACAGAGTGGGGAAACAGAATAGGCAAACTGACTGAAATACACTGCTGAGGGGAGCAGCAGGTGAGACAGGAGAGGTCTGCCTCGCCGTGTGGGTTTCTCCCTGGCAGGCCGCGGATTGAACTCATGCTGCAGAGGCTGCGGGATTGCCTCATAGTGTGGTGCTCAACCCCCTGCACCACCAGAGAGCACCCCCCAATGTTATCTTTAACTCAAAAAAATATTTGTTGAAGTATCTAAAGTCTTGAGCCCAAAATAAACTGAAATGGAAGATTGAACCTGCTTTCATTCTGTTTTACTTTTTAAATTCTGTGTAAATGTCAGAAAAATCACATTTGGAAAAGTTAAACATGTGATAATCTTATCTTTAAACTTGTCTTTGTCAGAGTAGGAAGAAATAGGGGATAGCTTTGAACTGAGATGAACATCATGGGTTTGAATAGCCTTTTCCTTCCTGACATTTTATCTTGGTAATGTGGAAAGAAAATGGAACTGGAAGAGCAAGTGAGAAGAGTGTCTCCTCCCCACATCAGTGTTACTTTCTCCATCTGAAAAATGGAGTTCTACATATCATAAAAAGCGCTGTGTTTAAAGCACATAGCATGAAGATGCTCCGATATGAGATTTTTAAGCAAGTTGTTCACTTATATACCAGTTATATACACAATTAGTGTGTGCACACACTTCGAGAAGCATTGCAAATGCACTAGTCATGGGGAAAGTATGATTCTCTCAAAGAGCTTGTGTTCTGGGAGAAAACAGACAACAAATGACAGAATAGTTTAATAATTACTATGAAAGAGAGATGAATAATGTGTTTCTAAGTGTCTTAGTTTCTACTCTTAATTTTACCAGACCCCTATCAGTATCTCAGGTCTGGTCCTCACCACCTCTTAAGTGATTAGCACAGTTGGCACCTCACTCCTCTCTATCAGGTTTGAGCATGGCTTCCCTGCAACATACCTTCCACTCACCTGGAGATGAATGCAGAGAAAAACAAATCTGAACATTTATTCCCTTGCTGACAATTCTTAAAGAGTTTCCCAATGTTAGTAAATAAATACAAAATTCCTTATTTTAGCATATTGTCTCCTGGTCTGGCCTCTGTCTAGCGCACACATACCATCTCCCTTCACTCCTCTAGAGACTTGCTTAGCTCCAACTGTATTGAAATAGTTGAGGTTTTTAAAAATGGGCAGACTGTTTTCCATACCTGGCATGCCATTCCCTTCTCGGTGGTTAGTGTGCTACTACACATGATTTCAGCTTAATTATCACATTTCCAGAAAGACATTCTTCACAGCTCTACTTGCTCCCATTACACCCTATTTCCTCTTTATCCTACCACCCACCCAGTCATGGCCTTCTTATTTGTTTCCTTGTGTTATATGAGGCTCTCCCATTAGAATATTGTTTCTGAAGGTAAGAAAATAGTCTACTGGTGACTGTTTCATCCTAATTTTCAGTGCAGTTTATATGACATAATGGCTGTTGCATAAATGAGGGTTGAATGAATGAAGTAAGCAAGTCTGTTTACATAGCAACCAGATTCAAGTGCTCATTCTACTCTGCATGACTCATTTACTTTTGAGAAAGTAGATTTTAGAGGCATTTGATCTTGTTTTTAATTCCAGTTTTCCAGTAAAATAATCCTGTACTAACAGTATTTATATAATGATAATTTAAACTGGAACAAAGATGCCCCCAAATGCCAAAACACATACCCTCATTTTATGATGGTTAACTTACACTTATGCACACAGTTCTTGTGTTTCCTGGAGTAAGATTCTTATTAATTTCTTGACTTCCAACCCACTCAGATTAAAATTCCATTCCTGCCTGATTTATTTTTCTATAGCAAACTGTTCTACATAACTTCATATTAATATTGTCACTTCAGAGGGACAGATACAGTAAGAACAAATATGGTAAATAAAAATTGGGTTTGCTCAATACTTCTGAGTAATTTATTTTGGCACTGTTTATTTGGCATGTGATCCATATACTTATTTAATCATTCAGTACATATTTACTTGAAAAATGTCCTGTGCAAAGCACTATGGGAGTCACTAGGGGAAATATCGTCTCTTCTCTGAAAAAACTCAGCATAAAGTAAGGGATATAACATAATTAAACATAAATACAATTGACAACAACATGGTAACATGCAAAGAAATTCAGATGAAGTTGGAAGAGGGAGACATGACTTCTTCCTGGATTGGACAGTAAATTATCGTGACATTTGATATTTGACATTTCACCTTCCTGGACCTTAGTTTGGTATTTATAATGAGGTATTTGAAATACAAGTCTCTGTAAATTTAGGACATTACAACATAAGTAATAAAATGTTTGTCTAACAATTTGGCAAATATTAAATAATAATTCTCATCAGCAAATTTCTTTTGTAATGCTTATTCTTATAAACCGGTAGCAGATATATAAATTGGCATAATCTATTAAGGTGTGAAAATGTGAGTTGAGCATGAAATTGTAAAGATTTATTACTAAAAAATAATATTAAAATGGTTAATATTTACATACTCAAAATTAAGAGAATAAATTACTATTTCAGCCATTAATTCTATTTTTAGAAACTATTTAGAGCCTTTCAAAGTGTTAGATCCTGTTCTAAGTGATACACATGTATAAGCTAATTAAATTTTTACCACAAATGTGTGAGGTAGACATTATTAGTATAAACACATTGCAGATGAGTTTATGATTAAATCACTAACTTAATGTCTGGCTAAACATAATGCAGTCAGAATTTGCACTGAGATGCAAGTTCCATTCTATCATAGTGCAAAGTAACATGGCATTAAGCAAAACATAGTGTGTGAATCCAATGTAAATCATAGCTGGGATAATTCAGAAATAATAGGTGAGAATTGATGAAGGTGTGATGACAACAGCAATGGAAAAAGGCAGTTAGGCTGAGATATATATGGCAGGCATAATGGGGAATCAATAAATTGAATGTGGAGAGAATGTAAGGGGAATAATTAATAGCAATATTAATAATTACAACAATGGTACAAGGACCTACTATGTTTCAAACACCATGTTAGTCATTTAACAGTCCTATTACAAATTAATAATATTTGATTAATAGAGATAATTGAGTTCAATTCTTCTGTTGAGAAGCAGGAATCTAGAAAGCATCAGATTTTAATGGTATCTATATCACTTTATATAGGTATATTTTTCAATTTTAAAGGTAATAATTTTTTGTTACAAAAGAACTTGAATTACAAACAAAAGAAGTCACCTCTTTGTTTTTGTGTAACTAATCTAATTTTTCTCACTAATCTTCATTCACTAGATGACAAAATAAACACAGAAACACAAATAAACAAATTATTTTAAACCATTCCAATAATTTGAACTATTTTTTGTCCTATTAATTTTTCAAAATTACATAATAATAATAAAACAGTAAAACCCTTTTTTACCTATGAGATACATTTAATGGTAATTAGCATTTTACCAATTGATTTTATCTTTTTTCTTGCTACAGCATTTTTAATCACTAACATTATAACATTTCACCTAAAATATTTTGTTGCATCTCTAAAAATCAGTACTTTTTCCTGTATCTTTTCAATAGCTAATGCACTTTAAAAATAATATTTGAATATCATGTACTATCCAGTCTATTTTTAAATTCTCCAATTGTCTTCAATGTGTATTTATGTATGTTCAATGCAAGATCATATTAAAGACCAAGTGCATTTTGCTATACTTCTAATAAATCTGGAAAGATTGGTCTTACTTTTTCTATTTATACCATTAAATTCTATTTATACCATTAAATTACCAGGTCAGTTGAACTGTAGAACAACAGAAAATTGTGCTTAAAACCTCTTCATGAGCATACTTTCTAGATGATGCTGTATGCCACATGTTGCATAATCAGAAGATGCATGTATTCTGTTTGTATCCTGTTAGTGATGTTAAGATTGATGACTACATAAAGAGTTTGTAAACATAACTTTCCCCCTTTCTATCCATGCAAATATCCAGTTCTCTGCCAACATTTCACTTAATAGATTTAGTGTCCACAGATGATCCTTGTCTAAAAAATTATTTCATTGCATTGCAAGACAATCTCTTTTGACTGCACAATGAATAAGAGCCTCCACATGGCCAGGGTAGGTTCATATGTCATCATGAACCCCCACTGGACTAGTGTAGGGTATGAATTTTGCACAAATTTGTAATATGCAAAGTGCTTTGAGGTCTCTGAGAAACAGCATTATGGAAACAGAGGTCATTATCATTCACCACACTTTTTTTAATGAATGCTCAAGACTGTCAGACATTCACTGTAAATGAACTATTAACTTCAAAATAAACACTGACAATTTATAATATTTTATTTCTCTGCTAAAAGTAAAATAAAATATTAATGTAACACAAAAGTTATGACATGATTATAAATACTGAATTCAACCTTTAAGGTAGTATTAACCTCTTGCAAATTATATAATATGGGAAATTCTAATAAGGAATCTTGCCATCATTGAAAATTATAGTCAAAGTCCTGTCTATGCACATTTGAGTTATGTATATTTCCTTGCTATTATATAAGCATCTTATATTTGCAACAACTTGGGTTAGCATTCAAGCATATTTATTTTTAATTCTCATAATTATCCTGTGAAAAGGAAAACCAGAATTAGTCTTTTATTATAAATGAGGAAAAAAAGAGGTATTGAGAGTTTCAGTTACTTGTTTGTGGTCACATTAAAAGAGTTTAATTTCACACTATATTAACTCCACTGATGGGCATGTGTAGTGCATGTAAGGGGAACCCTGATTATTCCAATTTGACTGGAGTGCAGATTTGAGGTGTAGGCTGAAAGAGTTCTTGAAGTCAATACCAAGAACTTTGAGTATCTTTATGGCTATAATTGAAAAAAAAAAGAATGAAGTCTCATTAAATCTAAAATTCCTTATTAGAAGTGTGCTATGATGGATCATGGGGATGGGCTACAGATGAGCAAGAATAGATGCAGAGACTAACAGTATGACTGAAGTAGTTCAGAAAATAAGGCAATAATGAGAAAAAATCATTAAGCAAGCTGTGTTAATGCAGAGAAGGCTATGTTAAAATTTTTGAGAAAATAGGTATTGTTTACAGGATGTAACTATTAAACTCCTCACCTGAGTTGTGAACCATTTGTGAAATAAGATAGAAGATTCTAAAAGATATAGATGAATAAATCTAACTTAATGGCTGGGTTTGTGGTTTAGTCATAGACTATAGTCAGTAAAATTGCCATTTGAATTAAACAATTTTATACATGGGTTACTGGCATGCCTGGATAACTGTAGATATCCCTAGTGTGGATTGCTTTGGGAACCAGACATGGAGGAGAAATATCTAGAAAATATGCATTTGTGGGCAATCTGTTTCTGAAAAAAGAGGAAAGATTGAATTGAAATATGAAGTTCATTTCTTTTTTTCAAACTTTTTAATATGAAATCATCTCTCTTCCTTTGATAAATGGAGATTAAGAGGTAAAGAGAGAAAGATGTCACCAAAGATGATTCTAGGGATGTTCCTCCACAGGGAAATGTAAGATGTTGCAATAAGTGAGATATAACAACAAAATAATCCTCAAATGGTTTCTGTTTAACTTAGCCTAGAGGGGCTAATCAATGATATACCCAGCCTAAAGCAAGTTTTTTAGTTACAGCACTAATGACATATTTAATAGATTATTCTTTGTTTTCACTTGTGTATTCTTTGAAACTATCTTGTACATTGTAGGTGTTGACCAACATCCTAGACTTCAGTTAATATTACATTTCAGTTTTCACACCCCAAAATGCCTTCACACATTGCCAAATTTCCTCCCTCTCATTGAGAAAAATTGGTTTAAATCAAAAAATGTTAAGAACCAGGGCTTTTGTCATTTTCATACTTTAGGTTCTAATCTTTATAAATTGTGCATAAGTACCTGCAAGTGTATTACTGTACCTTTTTTAAAAAAAAGTTTCAAAAACCCATGTCTATATTATGAGGGAAATATTATCAGAACTGAAATTTTAGTAAAGACATTGATAGCTGGGAAAGTGCTAGTGGGAATTGATTATACATGATTCTTTCCCAGATTGAAAGGATATTCTTTGGTTTGTAAAATGTTTTTTAAATCCTCCTTGTCAGAGATAGAAGACTATACTTATTTTACAAGGAAGTAGGTAGGAAAATAGCATTCAAGTGCTACTATGATTAATAACCCCCTTGTCATCATTGCCATTCTTTGACAGGCATCCAATTATGTGTTCTCTGAAGATATTATTTTAGTGTTGGGCTGTACTTATATCCATCTGGAATAAGAGCAGAAGCCACTGTAGGAGATAGGAAATTTTTTAAAAAAGCAAATAAAAAGCTCTACAACATTCCACAATTTGTGTTAGTGCAAACAGCATTAGGATTAAAAAGCAAGACTTAGAATAAGATCATTTTTGTTTCTGATTTGCTTTTTCACCTTGAACAAGTCTTATCATCTGTCTAGGACCAAGGCAATAATGGGAGTTGAAGCAATCTTCTCCAGAGCTGTGTACTTGGTAGATGAATTTAAATATTTCCTGATATATATTTGTCCTGTCAATTAAGGGAACTGCTATAACATTTCTCCTCCCCCTTTTTCATAGATCAGTATAGTTCTGTGATTACCTAACAGGAATCTTTAATCAAACTGCCTGAGTTAAGCCCCATCTTACCTCTAGCTATTTGTGTGCTTGGACAAATTCTTAATCTCTCTCTGCCTCTCCATTTACATATTTTTTGCATACAGTGATGCTAATAAGTACCTATTTTATAAGGATGCTGTAAATATTTAATGGAGTAATATAATTTATATAAACATATAATGTAAAATATTTAATAGAATACATGTAAAATATTTAATAAAATACCTGCTTGATAAATGTCAATAACATGAGCTGTACTCAGAACATATCCTAGTGAATATTCATTTATATATTTTATAAAGTCTCTTATTAATAGCCTAACTCAAAATTGTATTCTTATTTTAATTTTCATTGCTTTATTAGTTATTTCCTATATATATTAATATTATTATAAACCAGAAATGCATGCCTTTTCCATTGATATACAGGGATACTTTTATTCTTATGGGTTTTTATGAGCTCCCTAATTACTGTTGCCATACTAGGAAATATAAAATGAAATGAATAATATAAAATACATGAAACAAGAAATTATGAAATGTGTTTCATATTCTTTCTCCCATTTTATACTTTGTCATTTTTTATGATACAGATTTAATTTTCTAACATAATAAAATATTCAGTTTTTATCTTGTTGATTTCACCCATTGATATTATGTTTAGAATGTTATGTTTAGAATGTGTGTTCTCATCTTAGGAAAATTAGTCTACATTTTCTTTCAGTTAAGCAGTTTTATTTTCAAAGTTAAATAAACCAGGAATTTACTTTGGCCTGAGCTAGTATATTATTTATGCCCTAATTAATTCCAAGTGCTTCAGAAGAAATTCAAGGTTTTGAAGTAAAAGAAATGATTCTTGGAAACTGATGTTAGTTTCTTTCCAATAGCTAGAGCTCTTCTTTTTTGCTCTTATTGTTATAGGGTAGCCCCGATATTGAATGGGTTGCCTGGCTGTGGGTCCTCACGCGCGCGCTTACAAGGGACTTATGAATACTCCACTACAGGCATACACAAAAGGTTAATAAAAGGTTTATTTACAAGGGAAAAGGAAATAAGGAAAATTTACAACTCAGGGAGAAAATAGGGAAGTAAAGTCTTTAATGCGTCCTACCCAATCCTCCAACCTGGAAACCCAAAAAGCACTCTCCGAGCTGGCCGGTCGCTGCAAGCTGGCGGAGAGTCAAAATGGGGGAACCCCTCCAAAGCCCACGTGTCTGGCTTTATACCAACCTGGCTGCTTAACCCCACTCTCAGGTCCCAGCTACCTTCCCTTTGGTGGTGATGGGATTTGGAGTTCCCAGTGTCTTTGGCTTTGGCCTGGGGTGGGGGTAGAGTCCACAAAACCTGTATGAAATTAGCTTTAGGACATCCTTTTCCCCCTAACATTATGTCTATTTATTTAGACTTAAGTGTGTGCTACCAGTATTTCTCAGTTAAGTGTAACTGCTTACTGGATTTCATAATGACATTTCTTATCACATGAAGAAAACATCCTTCTATTTTCAATGTGTTTAGCATTTTAACCAGGAATAGCTATTAAATCTTAATTTCTCTATGGCATTGATAGCTTTATCTTCTTGGAGGAGCTATCTGGAACTATACACTATTATGATGAGTTTTTGAGGAAGGTATGTAAACAAATAGTCCAGGAAATTGCAAAATTTTTGTTATTAATTAGGTCTTTTAACCTAATGTTCCATGTTTGGGTTTGCACCATGTCTATTCTCTTACTGAGCTAAATCCTTACTACTAATTATTTTCATACAACAATATAAAGCTTTAATGATGACGATGATGATTATCATCATCAATGACTATAATTAACGCTGTATGTTTACTATATGAAATCACTATACTAAACTTTTCACATTCTGTATTTCATTTTAATTCTTATTAAATGAAGAAACAGTGACATAGAAGATAAGAAATATAAAAAGATGTAGTTTATCAGTGGAAGAGGTGTTTGGAACTTAGACTCAGTACACTCAACTTTTTCCTTAGTATCCCAAATTTCTGTAATTCTTTCTGTGAATGGCTCAGTTTACAAGATCTTCTTTTTTAATTTCAGTGTCCCAAGACCAAATGTACCACCTTTTGTATGTGTTCAGCATTATTTTGATAGTTGAAATCACTAGTGGGATTTTGAAAGGGTAGGATTGGTAAAGTATAAGGGCAAATAAATGGGAAAATAAGATTCCCTACTTATGACTACCTCATTAGAGACTTATGTGCAATTAGAGAACTGCAATTTATTTCTCAGGTTAGTTAAGACTTTCCATTCCAGAATCATGGGAACAGCAGAATTTAATGAGTGTCTTTTTCTAACTCTTTTGATGCTGTACATACAATTTTCTATCAGAAGATGGACCATATGGTTACTAGTTTATGATAGTGTTTCAAAAGTTTTCCTCATAATTAATGTAATTAGAGTAAAGTCCCTCTGGATTTTGGCATATGCTTTCTTCCATATTTAGCTTATAGTTACGTTTCTTTGTCTTTCTTTTGTTTCTCTTGATATGCATTTGGATAAGATAACTCGACCAAATTCCCTGGTCACATAACCAAGAATTCTTTATAAATCTAGTTTGCTACTTAACTATAAAGTAATAACTGGATTTGTTGAGTCTTACATCTATTATGATTTGGACAGATAGGATCATCTTGTGAATGTATTAAAAATTCAGTTAAGGCAAATATCCTTCCTGTACAACTTTTTACCTCCTAGGATATAATTCTAGCACTGCTAGTGTTAAGTGAGTTCATAAGACAGATCAATAGCATTATAGCTTTTTCTTGCAAATTGAAATAAGATTAACTAACTGATCTTTTGTCATGGAAATGTTCACATACCTTAAATGACTGAAATTGTGTGACCTGAAAATGACACTAGTTGAAGTATTTGGAATAAGAAAAAAAGTTGTAAACTCTTTCCCTGAGGTATAAAAAAGAGATTTGCATTAAAGAGCGAGATTCCCATTTTTTTTTCCACTGGAGAATAACTACAGCAATTTAAAAACTCAAGGAACTTATCTTTTATTTCCAGCTAAGATGAAGTATTAAGAAGTTGACTTACCTTCCCACCAGGAACAAGTTAAAAAACAGAACAATATATAAAACAACAGTATTCAAGAACCTGGACATTAGGCAATAAAGGATGGTAATTCCTGAGAGAATGATTTCCCTCACTTTACATACTGAGGAAATTTCTAGGTTGTAGCACAGTGAGAGAAAACTAACACAGAGCCTGCAATGAGAAACAGACAGTGCTCAGAGGAGAGGAAGAGAAGAGCTAACTGTGTAGACAGACCTTTGAGATCTGTAGTACATCCCCTTTAAGAATTAAGAAATGATGAACACAAAAACTAGCTGAGCTGGGGAAAGAACTGATGGAAGTCATTAGATGCATCAGTGTTGCAATCAAACAGGCCCAAGACTAGTGACTTCTATAAGACAGTTTGGTAAAACTCAAAATTGGAGGTGTGGAGAATTCGGCAAGTACTCAAAAGAGCCTTGCTGTGTTAGTAGGGATAATCAGCCCTAGAAAGAATATTGTTCAGGATCCAGCTATTGAAATGAAGCTTTTTGAATTCTCTATCAAATTCTTCACTCCTCCCCAAGTTTTAGTTTTTCCCCGAAAATCATAAAAGATTGTAAATGATTAAATAGTTTCTAAGTACTTTAACTAAACTTAAATAGTTATAAGAATACATACATACCTCACATCTGACAAGATCAAATTCATGATGTCTAATAGCCTTAAAATTATCACATATACAGAGAAGAAGAAAATCATAGTCCATAATAAGGAGATAATCAACCAAAAAAACTGACTCAGACCTGTCACAGGTGTTAGACTCAACAGTAAGAGATTAACAGACTCTCTACCAAAGAGTATATATACACTATAAATAAGTAGAGGAAAGATGCTCAACATCATTAGTCATCAGGCAAATGTAAGCGAAAATCACAATGACATACCATTATACAACAATTAGGATGACTAAAATGAAAATTACTGACTATATGAGATGCCAGTAAGGATGTACTAAAAATAGTATTCTCATAATTTGTGGGTGAAAATGCAAAATGATACAATTATTTTGCAAAACCATTTAGAAGAAGGAAAAAAAATTAAATAGAGTCATTCCACCATTTAGAAAACAAAAATGTTATTAAAGCTTTATACAAATAAAACTGCCATGACCGGTTGTATATAATTCTTTGTATAGGTATGTGCTTTATTTTGAGGGAAATGATAAACTCCTCAAGGGCAGAGAACTTGCTCACTATCTCAGGTTAGTGCCTGGTGCTGAGTCTGCCCATAGTAGCAGTTCAAATATTGGTCAACTAAAATAATATGTTTCAGTCATGTAATCTAAAGCAATTTACAGATTCAATGGAATGCCTATCAAAATTCCAATAATTTATTCAAGGAAATAGAATAATTACAAAATTTGTATGGAACCCCAAAAGGCCCTAAATAGCAAAAACCATTCTGATTTATAGATACACATATATCAAAGCTTCTTTCCTCTGTGTCCTCACATAGTGGAAGGGATTGGGGGAGCTTTCTTGGTTTCTTTTATAAGAACATTAATTCCATTTATGAGGGCTTCGTTTTCACAGTGCCTTCCTTAAAGGCCCCTCATTCAAATACCTTCACATTGAAAATTAGATTTTAATATAGGAATTTTGGTAGGACATAAACATTCAGTCTATAGCATACATATTTTTATCTTAGTGTATTTCTTTTTTTAAAAAAAAAGATTTATTTATTTATACAAGAACTGGGTAACAGGCCAGAGGTGCGGGTGTATATGTGTGTGTGTGAGAGAATTCACCAAAGATAGAGCAGGGAGTAGAACAGGCACTGTTATAGGACAGGGAGAGGGGCAGCCCAAGCCCCGCAAACCTGCCTATTCTAAATGGGTTCTGCCATCCGCCGCATCAACACAAAACACATGAGACTTTAATGGGAAGGAACTTTAATAAAACTAGGAAACAATACAGGTAAGGCAAAGAGTCTAGTTTCTAAATGAAGCACCCAAAGTTACCCATCCCCTCGTGGGTAAAAGTCCATCCATATGGGATCGGCCCAGAACAAGGCCCCAAAGTCTACCACAAGTCTAAAACATCTTCCAGTGGGGACCCACAGAAAAGGGTCACAAACAACTGGACAAGCCCGGAAGGAAAAGAGCAAAATCAACATCAAGATAAAAACTGCCATTGTCACCTCCCCACGGGTCTCACCCACATCTGTGTCACCCAGTCCACGACCAAAAGACAAGCAGTTTCTTTACGTGTCTCTAGGCTCCATGCGCCTCCTCCAGGTCTCCTTCTGGCTCCATCCTGCTTCCTTCCTCAGTCTCTTCTGCAGCTTCTCCTCTTCCTGCTCAGCTCCACCCTCCCTTGGGTGGGGCAGGGAACCTGGAACTTCCCCCTTTCCTGGGGACCACCCTGTTACAGCACTACTGAAATACACTGCTGAGGGAAGCAGCGGGCGAAACAGGAGAGGCCTGCCACACAATGTGGATATTATCTCCCTGGCTGGCCGGGAATTGAACCTGCGCTGCAGAGGCTGCAGACAGCTTCACAGCGCTGCGCTCAACCTGCTGCGCCACTGGGGAGACCCTCTTAGTGTATTTCTTGATTCTCCTAAATCACCTTTGTGTTACATAGTTGAGACTCCAAAGTTCAGCAACCATTTCCACCAAAGACTACAGGCTGATAACTCCTAAATGTGCCTTCACTGTTTTGGTCAACCTCCTGTGCTCTAGATCATTGACTAATAGAATCTAAATCTATCTTAAATTTCAAAGTATTTAAAAAGTCTAATTACATATATATTTTAAAGATTTATTTATTTATGCATATAAGAGCTGGGGTACAGGCCAGAAGTACAGGAGGTGAGAAGATTCACCAGAGACAGAGCAGGGAGCCGAACAGGCAGACTGACTGAAATACACTGCTGAGGAGAGCAGCAAGCAAGACAGGAGAGGTCTACAGCACCATGTGGGTAGCTTCCTGGCCGGCCGGGGATCAAACTGCTGCTGCAGAGGCTGAGGAGAGCTTCACAGTGCTATACTAAACCCCTTGTACCACCAGGGAGGCCAAAAGAATAATTACATTAAGGAACAATTTTTTTCAATTTTCTAAAGAAGAAAATTTTGACCAAGGACTAGAACAAAGTCAGAGGCTTCAGAATCTGAAGGTGATTTTAAGTCAAAACAAAGGGCCAGCTAGTGGGATAAAAGGTTGTGCCTCAAGTGGAATGATGGAGTGTAAATATCTTGAGATCAGAATTTCCTAGGGGATGATGTATCTCAATCCAGTTTTGCCATACTTATTTGAAGAATTTGGATAATTTGACAATCTTGGAAAAGAAGCAAACAAGAGATTGGCTGGAGAAAGTCCCCTGAGAATTTGTAATAAAGATACAGTGGTGTATCTGACAATTGCAAGAAAAAAGAGAAAAAAAAAATCATTAATGCAATGAGATTTGGTAAGGAAAGACAGCAAAATTTTAACATCTCAATAAATCTCAAACTTTTGTATGTGGAAGGATATGGAAGACAAATTTTGAAACTGCCTCCATGCTCTCTATTCCCTGGTATTTTGTCCATGAGTGGACTGAATTATATGCAAAAAGAATTTTGCTGATGCAATTAAGTTTTCTAATTAGTTGACATTGAGTTAATCAAATGGAAGATTTTCTTAGTGACTGTGAACCTATTGTCTGAGCAAGTCCTCTAACTCTGGATTCAAAAGTCAGAGAATAGGAAGTCAGAAAAATTCAAAGCATAGGACCATTACAATCATTTAACACTTTCCATAGTCCTTTGATTTCTTAACATTTTCTAGTACTTTCAGTAAATGCAGGAAAAAAGCAAATATTATCATAGGCTAAATATTTGAAGAGAAAAATATAAAACAATGTTTCATTGTGCTGATATTGTGTACTAGAAAAAACTAGTAAGTAGCTAGAATAAATAAGTGTAGTATGTTAGACAGAAAAAAAAGCAAATGTATAAAAAACAGCTTTTCTTCTACTTTAGAAAAGAAAACAGATTTTAAAATGGGGGAAAGATCATTAAGAAGCACAACAGCACTATTTACAACAGATATAGCCACAATTACAGACTATTAAATGAAAGTGGAGATCTTGAAATTAGCCATAGACAAATAACAGTTTATCTATACCAAGTTTGCAAAACACTTTCTGAAAAATCCAAATAGTATTTTAGGCTTTGCATACCACTTATGATTTTTATCACATATTTTTCTTTGCTGTTTCATATAACTATTAAAAAGGTCAAAGATATTCTTAATTGAGCAACTGAACAAAATCAGACACAGACACTTGGTCCATAGGGACCATTTTGCCAAACTCTACCCTGACCAACACTGGAATTAACACTTAGAATGACTTATTATGCTCCTCATTAATACTAATGGCAAATTGAAGAGAGTCTAGAAATATCTACAAAAGTCCAAGAGAAAGTTATTGTCAAGGTGTTAACAGGCAGAGTGAGGGGTACCCACAAACCTTATACACTCTAAATAGTTTCTGCCATTCACAGCATAAGGAAAAAGCATACTTAGTGTATAAGGCCTTTAATAGAAACAAACTTTAATATAAGTAGTGTACAACAGAAAGAAGAAAGGACAATAGTTTCCAATAAGACATCCAAAGCTATCCATTTATCTTTGAGTTAGATGTAGACCATGTACTCTCAAATATAACTGCTTGTCTCTGCCATAATAGCACAGACCATAGCAAACAATAATTATTTACTTATTTTTAAGTGTCTTCTGCATTTTACAATACATTAGTATATGAAGGGGAAATATCTGGCAAAGTAAATGCACTTATCAGTACAATTCAATATAAAGCTAGTGACATCATTTGTGCAGCCAAAACAACCTGTAAATACTCCATATTTTATCCATAATCCCTGCTACCTTTATTTTTATTTATATTATATATATTTATTACATCATCCTTCATTTTTGTGGCAAACTATTTAAATGAATGAACCTGGATTTCATCTAATAAAAATCATTTAGAAAAATGACTACCAGACTGCATTTGGCTTAGAAGCCATAGTTTACTTGCTGATCCTTCATATAGAATCCTGTCTCTTACCACAACATAGTGATGTTAGAATAGTCAAAAGATTTCTAAAAAATTATCATGTGTTAAGTAAAATAAATGACTGGTCAGAAAGGATAATAAATCACTGGTCACGAAGGATAAAGATAATTTTAAATTATTTAAAGTAGAACTATCATGTTACAGCTTATTGACTCCAAATTAAAGTCTATAGACCACTAGAATAAGTGATAGAAAGCCTTGAATAAAATTTATAGTTGTAAATGTAGGTAAAAAAAGAAAAGTGTCATTCCTATGGGTCTATAGAGTTTTCTATAAATCTTCCAATTAAATCTCAGTCTTACAGAGGGCCTGAGTCCCAGGCTGCTGGCCCACAGCAGTCACCCTTCTGTTACAGCTTTTCCCCAACTCTCCAACTTTATCTTTGCCAAAACATTCTCAATCTATTTGCTTCAATCTCCGACCACTATCTATCATTTTTTTTTCTCCTCAGGTCATGTAGGAAATCTCAGGCTCACTGGAAGAAGAACTTTTTTAAATTTATTTTTATTTTCTTTTAGTTGAGGTAATACTGGCTTATAACACTGTATATGGTTTACAGGTATAGATTTACACTTCTTCAAACACATGTCACCATACCACACCACCATGAAGGCACCAGATTCCTCCACTATCATCCATTGGGACCCCTTTGTACTTTGCTTTCCACCATGCCTCCTGTTCCTCCTTTGGTAACCTCGATTTGAGAGTCAGATTTCTAAGATTTATTTTTCATTTGGTATTGTCTGACCCTTTGTTTCATTTCCATTCCACATGAAATGATTAATTTAAGTAAAAATTGCAAGCTGGTCAGAAAACTGTCTCTGGTAGGAAAACTACCTCACATTTTCCTTAACAACCTTGGAGTTGTTTGGCCTTTCACTTTGAAGCCAAATCTGTCCCACTGTGAATCGCAACTGACACATGGAGTGCATCATATCCTGCCTCAGAAAGATGCATCTTATCACAGCTAGCAGGATTGTTTAGACATCTGGTCTTAACAACCTGAATAACTCCAACCTGGTGCCACATCTTGACAGAAAGTACCCTATATTTTGACAAAAGTTGTGGTCTTAGCATTAATTATCATACCGTATCCTGGAAGACAATTAGGAGTTCCATCTGCACAATTAGCAAAGGTCATAACCCAGAAATGACTGGGTTAGGAATGCCATGCAGACCTAAGATAATAGAGACATGAGACAATGTAAAAGCATGTGGCTCTTCTACACATGTTCTAGTATAAACCAGTGGAAATATGTTATGACCTATTGCCTTACCCTGCTCTAATAGGTAGTCCCTTTTTAAAGTCTTTTAGATTTTTGCGTGTTGATGAGATGCCATCTCACACCAGTGAGAATGGCACATATTAAAAAAACTAGCAACAACAAATGTTGGCGAGTGTGTGGAGAAAAAGGAACTATCCTGCACTGCTGCTGAGAGTGCAAACTGGTCCAACCACTATGGAGAGCTGTGTGGAGATTTCTTGACCTACTAAGCATAGAGCTTCCATATGATCCAGCAATTCCACTCCTAGGTATTTACCCAGATAACACAGAAACAGTAATTCCAAAGGGCACCTGCGCCCCTATGTTTATAGCAGCACTATTTACAATAGCTAAGCTATGGAAGCAACCAAATGCCCAAAAATAGATGACTGGATCAAGAAGATGTGGTACATATACACAATGGAATATTACTCAGCAATCAAAAAAAGATAAACACGTGCAGTTTGCAGCAACATGGATCGAGCTAGAAGGGATCATGCTCAGCGAAATAAGTCAGAAAGAAAAAGAAAAATACTGGATGGTCTCACTCATAGCAGGAATCTAGAAAACCTAAATAAGAGACCAGGAAAAAGACTAATCAATACAAAGTAAAAATCAAAATCAACAAGCAACTATAAACCAGAGACACACTGGGGGGTGGGGTAAGTAGGGGTGGGGAAATGAAGGACTAGAGTCAAAATAAGGGGGGTGGTGCAATTGTATGGGGAATATAACCAAAATGAAAATGCATACGTTGTGCAAAGATGAAAAAAGATGTAAGAATTATATAAAATAAAATATTTAAATAAATAAATAAAAAATACTAATCCTGAAAAAAAAGAGTCTTTTAGAATTCCTCTCATGTCAGTTACCTTGGAAATTTTCTCCTTCCAACACTTGTGTTTGAACATAAGTCTAAGAAACTTGTCTGGATGTTGTCTTGCTTTCTTTTTAAACTCTTTTACAAGTAGCATGTTAAATCCATCTAAAAGGAGTCAGATCCTATTTGGGAATTTTGTGTGTGCTATAGGATACATGAGTGAAACCATAGGGTATTTGTTTTACTTCTGACTAATCTTGCTTAGCATAATCAAATCTAGGTTGTTGCAAATGGCAAGAATTTATCTATTTTGGTTATAATTTTGATTTTTTCTTTTTAATAATAATAAACATTTTATTTTTTTAATTTTTAATTTTTTACATCATTGTTCATTTTTAAACAATATTTGTTTCCCCCCACCTCCTCAGGTGTAGTCCCCATAGAATTTCCTTCACCAATGCACCTGTGCACCATCACCTCAGTTTCCTGTGCTCCTCCCTCCCTCCCTCCCTCTGATCCCTTTCCTTCCTCCTCCCTTGATTTATAATTATCTGTTTTTGCTTTGTTGTGTTTTGTATTGTTATTGTTTTTTTTTACACTGATGTCTTTTTTTTTTCAAGATTTATTTATTTATCCACATAAGAGCTGGGGTACAGGCCAGAGATGCAGGGGTGGGTGGTAAGAGGATTCATCAGAGACAGAGTGGGGAACAGAACAAGCAGACTGAAGTACACTGCTGAGGGGAGCGGCAGGTGAGACAGGAGAGGTCTGTTGCGCCATGTGGGTTTCTCCCTCGCCAGCTGGGGATTGAACTTGTGCTGCAGAGGCTGCAGACTGCTTCATAGTACAGTGCTTAACCCCTTGCGCCAACAGGGAGGCCCTACACTGATGTCTTATTTGGTTTCCCTATTAGAATTTATCTTTTTTATTGTGGCCTAGTATTCCATTATGTTTCTATATCACCTCTTCTTAATCTACTCATCTGTCCTTGGGCTCTTAGGTTGTTTCCATAATATGGCTATTGTAAAGATTGCTGTAATGAACTTAAAATTGCAACTATCCCTTTGAGTTATGTTTTTGCATTATTAAGATAGATACATAAGAATAAAACTGCTAGATCATATAGTAAATCTATTTTTAATAATTTGAGAAACCTCCATAATGATTAATGCTTAAGAAATAGGAAAGAAGGGATCAGGAAAAAGACTAATTATAATAAAGTAAAACTCAAAATCAACAAGCAACTATAAACTAGAGACACACTATGGGGCAGGGGACAAGGGAGTAAGATCCAAACAAGGGAGGTAGGAATTGTACGGGGAGTATAACCGAGATGAAAATGCATACATTGTACAAAAATGAAAAATCATGTAAAGATATATAAAATAAAAAATAATAAAATAATAAAAAGAAATAAGAAAGAAATGATGATATAAGAAAATAAGTAAATAAATATGGAGGGGGGGAAGAAATAACTCAAATAATCTAACCTTATGCTCTAAGTAACTTGAAAAACAACAATAAACAACACCAAAAGTAAGTAGAAGGAAATAATAAAAATTGTAGATGCAAATAAAATAGAAAATGAAAAGATGGTCTAAAATATAAACAAAAATGAAAGAAAGTTATTTGAAAAAATTAATGAAACTCGAGCTTGGCTCACAAAGCAAAGCAAGGAGAAAACTCCAATAAATAGAATCAGAAATTAAAGAGGAATTATGACACCTCTGCAGTACAAATGATCAGAAGAGACAAATGACCATCATTTATGCAAATGAATTAATTAACCTACAAGAAATGGAAAAACTCTTAGAAGAATACAGTCACCTGTGATTGAATCAGGAAGAATTAGAAAACCTTAACAGACCAAGTACAGCAAGGGAACTGGAACAGTCATCAAAAAACAAGACCAAGATTAGCAGTTTTCAAAAATGAGTTCAGCCAAAATTTCAAAGAGGAACTAATATCTATCACTTCCAAAAAACCGAGAAAGAGGGAATGCTTGCAAATATATTTTATGAGACCAAAATTTCTCCGATACCAAAAGCAGACAAAGACATCACAAAAAAGAATATTACAAAAGCAATTATCTTCTCCCAAAGGGATTGAGTCTTCAAGATTAAGCACTGGCAAGTTCCTCTTGCCTGAGGAATAGACTGTTTTTATAGAGATGGTTATGGGACCATTTTACAATTATTAGTCCTCCTGTCTTCCTACCAGAGTCCTGAGGGAATACTTCTTAAATCCTCACCTTGAGAACTTGTCTTTCCTGGAGGGAAAACCCAATAGAATGTTGGGTCTTCCTGAAACTGTAGTTTCCTGGAGTTTCTCACTCTCATCTTAGTCCACATATAACTTTTCATAATATATAAATAATTATTATTTAGTTCTTCCAACTGTTAGCAGGCAGAATGAGCAGTACCCCAGGACCCCCAAACCTACCTGATCTGAGTTCTGCCATCTGCCACATAAAGATAAACATACTCCAATACCTAAGATATTCAATGGAAAGGAACTTGAATACAATTAGTATGCACTAGAGAGAAGAGAGAGACAATAGTTAAAATAGTTTCCCACGAAACACCCAAAGTTACCCATCCCCTCGTGGGTAAGTGCCCATCAAAACACAGGGTTAGCCCAAAGCGGGGCCACTGAGGCCCCTTCTGGAGAGGACCCATAGGAAAGGGACAGAAGGGGTCAGGTCAAGTCTGGAAAGGAAAGATAAACCTCAAAATACAAGGCAAGATAAAGGCTGCTATTGTTAGCATCCCCACAGGTCTCTCTCCCACATCTCTTTCAAGTGTCTCCTACCATGGTTCCCAAGTCCATGGTACAAGTCCAAGGCTGAGAAGCAAGCAAAGAAAGCCCTTTGTCTCATTTTCTCTCTGCTCTAGGTACCTCCTACAGGTTTTCTCTTCATCTCCCTCTTTCTTTTCTAGTGTCATCTCCTGCTCCATTACAATTATCCTTAGGTGGAGCAGGAAACTAGGAATCTCCCCTTTCTATGGATATCACACTGTTACACTACCAGTATCAATTTCTAGCAGTTTCTGCTCTAATAAGTAGACGTTGGTTGCTACATCTTTCTGAATTTTCCTTTCTAAATGACATTTATCCATTTAGCCTGTTTTCCTATGGGTTTAAGAAAAGTTATTGATTATAAGGCTGAGAGTGACAAATTTTAATTTCTTTGCATTTCAGAACTGAAATGGTAAGTTTCATGCTTCTTTTCTTTAAAACATACTCTTCAAAGTAGGTAAAACAAGTCTAAGCTGTGAGAGAATATTTGTATACCATATTTTTTTTTTCTATAATACACGCACATTATAGAGGCATCACCATAAAAGGGCAGAGCTTTAATGATAGGCAGAGCTGAGTGGTCAGGTTGCTAATTTAACAGGGAAGGCAGGTGGGTGTGGAAGAACAAGAAGTTAGAAGACGCTGATGGTGACAGCTCTTCTACCTGCAGCCTGACACACACTCTGGTATTGCTTGGAAGAGACATGTGGAGGATAGACCTAGAGATACATGGAGAAGACTTGTGCATGAGAGACATGTGGGGAGGCTGATAATGGCAGCATTACCTTGATTGTACTTTAAGGTGCTCCTTTCATCATTCAGGCTTGCCTAGTCCCTCTCAACCCCTTCTTCTGGTTCCCTTCCAGAAGGTGCCTTAGACTTGTGGTCCTGCTTCAGACTGTAATTGTTTGGCTAGGCATTTACCCAAGAGGGGGTGGATAATTTGGAGTGTTTTATTGGGAAAAAATTATCCTTTCTTCTCTCTGTGTGCACACTTATTTTATTAAAGTTCTTTCATACTAAGTCAGCTCTACTTTTGTGCACACAGATGGCCAAGCCCCTTTAGAGTATCTAAGTTTGAGGGTCCCTGGGCACCTTTGGTTATGTGATAATACATAGACTTTCAAAACTCACAATATTCACATTTTTAACAGATCCCAACGTGAAAGACTGAAGAGGAGGAGAATATAGACAGAGATTCTACTTAGGGTCTATTCTCTATTGTTGACATGAGAATCAATTGAAGATTAAATAGAGTATGTGTAGTAAAATAGACAGATTGGGGCCTCCCTGGTGGCACAAGGGGTTAAGAAGCAACCTCTGGAGCTATCTGCAGCCACTGCAGCACCAGTTTGATCCTGGGCAGGGAGCTACTCACATGGTGCAGCAGACCTCTCCTTCTCGCCCGCTGCTCCCCTCAGCAGTGTATTTCAGTCAATCTGTCTGTTCTGCTCCCCACTCTGTCTCTGGTGCATCCTCTCACTCCCCACATCTTTGGCCTGCACCCCAGTCCTTGTATGCATAAATAAATAAATCTTTAAAAATAGATTGATTAGAAAGAGATTTTGAACAATTTTTTATTTAACATTTTTATATCAAAAATTTTATTAGATTTTGTAATGAAGTTCAGAAAACTGGTTTCTCATCAAGAATAAAATTATCTGGGTATAGGGTCAAATGTCTCATGCAATCACACCAAAATATAAACTTATCTTAAGTATTCTTTAAGATTATAGATTTTTTAATCTCTAATGGAAATTCCTAAAAAAAAAAAAAAACCAAAACAGCAAATCAAGATGTTGATTGTATCAAAGAGTGAAATACTGTCATTTTTAATTTACTCTGAAGACAACTGAGGTTATTAATTTCTATATTGTGCAGCATTTACATCAAATGTATTCCATTTAGATAGACAGTCAAATTTATGATAAATGTGATAGAAAATCATGGTTGATAACAACTGAGTAGAAACAGATGGGCTGGAAGTTTTCCAAAGGCCTTGCACAAAATATTTGTTATAAAAGCATGAAGACAATTTGCCCAGAACACTGATTTAAAATTTACTGCTTTGTTGAGGCTTACAAATGACAGAATTTCGAATTATAATTTCCTTGTATTTTTTTCTCCTATTTTCCACATGTTTGCTAAAATTAATATGAAAAACAAATTTACTGGGGGTTGACCTTCAGTTCTAAAGTACAGATTTTTACACATGCCCTTCTGCAGGGTAAGGAGGGAAAAAAACACATGGGACTGTTCTTTCAGTGCTAAAGCATCTGAGGACATGTGCACATAGCCACTGGATCTATCAGAGGCATATACTAACCGACCATTGCAGACACTGGAAAGAAAGAATAATATGTTCTGTACTTAGTGAGAAATATGACTAGTTTTGAGAACATTTAATTTTGGTGAAGTCATGGGAAATTAATGAAACCCTTTTGTGGACTATTTTATATAAACTGCCCAGAAAGATGGCTCTTTTCTTGCATCTTAACACAGATGACAGCAGCATCATAAAATAATTCAGAAATATTGATCTCAGGGAAATTTTTGTTACAGTATATAAATATTGGTTTTTCTATCTGGAAAAAATCTGCAGTGAAACTTATCAAATAAAAATGTAATTAATTAAGTCACTTTGGTTACTAAAACCCCATTGGATGCCTCCCTTCCCACCTGGAGTTAAAATATGGTCTTGCAGCCATTGGAAAAAGAAAAATGCAGAAGCCTAGAGAAATAATAAATGAGGAAGAGGATAGTGAGGGCTATAAAAGTCATGATGGGAAATTAAGCTGAAAATGAAGCACAAAGAGAACAAACAGAGGCAAAACCCATACTTCCTGCCTGCCTTATTTTGCAAACAACTTCATTACACTTGAAGGTTCTTGCTTCTGCATCTTGGTGGAAATACACTGAGATATTGCTAATTTATGAATTTATTTCTTTATATACTTATGTGTGTATGTGTATAAATATTTATTTAACAGGTAATTAAAGGGAGTTTATTATATACCTGGTACTGTTTTAAATACTGACATCTTCTAATCTATATAATTTTCCTAGAAGACTCCTTTGAAGTAACTATTTATTCCAGCACCACTCTACACCCATTATCTCTTTTACCTTCACAATCCCCTGTGAGATAGATAGGCTAAGACTTATTATCCCTATTTGAGTGTTGAAGAACCTGAAGCCCAGAAAGTTCACAGAATTTTTTCAAGTTTACAAAGCTACTGATGGATTTGTCATTCTACCTTAAGCTTAGGTTGTCATTCAGAAACATTTTCTTTTCACTCCAAGTCCAACACTCTTTCTGCTCTACTCCCAATAACAACTTGAAGTATGTTGCTAACAATTATGTGCTTGGTTGCAAACCAAATGCAGGCAAACTTGGACATTATCATGACGGAGGTATAAGGGGTCCCTGAACAATCTGCCCTATGCTGTCAATTTCAAACCTTCCTTGCCTTCTTTGATGCCAAAGTCTAACTTTAACCCTGTGGCAGATACTGCTAGGATCCACTTTCTGATCATCTCATAGTAAATTTCTGAGGTCTAAAATACCAACCATTTGTATTCATGTTTTTATTGATACTAAAATAATCTCTGCCCCATTTTTGCTGAAGGAAGTCTTGACAACTCAAACAAATAAACAAAAATTTTGAATTGCATTCTTTAAAGCTTACCAACAGAGAAAAATGACTGGTAATGTTTAACATTGCCATCTTATCTTTTAATGACACAGAGTCCATCAGCTTTATTTCTTAAAAAACTGAGCAGCAAAATTTTGAGTATAAAAAGGAAATAACATTCATGAACTTAGAGTCACAGAAAAATTTCTCTTCCTAGTCCAATTTTCCACCAAATTTTCCTAGGCACCATTCACCACCTAAATTCCAAGAACAGGTGTTGGCTCTACAAATTGCTTATTTGCAGTTTTATTGGGAATTCATGCTATTAAGTCTACCAACAAAACACTATATTCTGTCTTTCCCTTTTAAATATTTGAAAACCCCTTAAGGCAGCTATAAAAGCCATCATCTCTGAACTCTGAAGGTCTGCAGACACTTGGCTGTCACCATCTCCTGTCACTCTTGTCACAGTGCTCCACACATACCTTTGTCTACATTAGATGAGGCTCCTCAAGTACAGCATTTTTCTAGACATCTCTCCCAGTGATATGGGTAAGACCACATTCAATTTACTGTATCCAAGAGGAGAGCAAAATCAGATATTTAACTGACCCAGGTTCTTTGGATTACTGGGCTACACTGGATTAAAAGTTGAAAAGAAAAAATGGGAAGAAAAGAAAACCAGCATACATAAGAAACCCTGTTATAATTTTTCATTCAGAAGGTTATACTGTTTATATTGCCATCATTAATGTGTTATTTGGAGACTAGCTATGTTTATATGATTTCAAAACCTGCTTTATTATTGTTACTTTTTTTTAAAGATTTATTTATTTATTTATACAAGCTTATTTATTTATTTATACAAGCACTGGGTACAGTCAGAAGCACGGGAGGGTGAGAGAACTCACCAGAGCCAGAGCGGGGAACAGAACAGGCAGAGTGATGAAATACACTGCTGAGGGGAGCAGCGGGCACGGCAGGAGAGTTCTGTCATGCCATGTGGGACCCTCACCGGTGGCCAGGGATCGAACTGGCACTGCTGAGCCTGCGGGCAGCTTTGCAGACCAGCGTTCAACAACTGTGCCACCAGGGGAGGCCCTATTATTGTTACATTTTTGGACCCAGAAAATAAAACATTTAACTAAAAAGTGACATAGCACAGACATTAGTTTAAATCCAACACAAGTGTGTGTTACTGTTGTTTTTTTAACATGGGTTTTACTCACTTTTTTACCTTTCACAAAAATACAGACTAAATTTACTAGTAGCTTTCATTTGCAAAGAATAAGTCAAGAGGATTCATCTTCTGACTCTGCTATAAAACATTAAGAATCACTTGTATCACTGGTGATTAGAAATCACTACAAAGTAAAGGGAGGTCAGGGCATCTTAAGAATGCAAATTAGTGCAGTCATTGGGGAGTTGGACATTATTGTATCTTCCTCTCACATTTAGAAAAGTGAGAGGACGAACTGCAATGGATTTGGTATCGATTTTTATTGGACCCCATGGAGCATCCCTCCAAACACACTGTTCATCAAAGGTCAGCCTTCTCCCAAATTCTGCAGCCAATGTAATTCAAACTGGTAACTTCCACCAAAGTTCTTCATTGCAAGACCCTTCTTCTCAGGTGGACCATGTACATAGCAGAAACTTTTTTCATATTTTATATGAGTAGGAGACAAAAATCATAAATTGGAAGTAATTTTAGGGCATAGCATTAAACATATAGCAAGTATTCTCGTCAGATGACCTATGTATTTCAGCATTTATATAATACTTTGCAAACATAAATTACTTTCTAGTTTTTATTTTATTCCTAAAATACCTCATGGCATTCCAATTCCCTTCTTATTGAGGCAGATTAGAGATTCATCCCAGGGACACAGATAACTGGCATTTAAAATTAAAGTCTCTTAAATCCAGTTGGCTTTTATATGTTATATCTCATTTTCATTTTCACATTTAGGAAATTTTCATTTTCTCTGAAATAATAAATTTTGACCCAAATAGAATTCTTTTCTTGATTTCAAGCAGAAAATAGTCTGTGTTGTATTTGTGTGTATGAATGGGTATATTTTGGGTTATATTTCAACCTGCAAGTGAATTTATAGGGGGGATTACTTAAATATAAGCATAGACTGTACCCATAAGATGAAAACTTAGAAATAGTTGACTGACTTCTTTCCAAGTGTTAGAGAAAAGTACAGAACCAAGTTCTTAAAAGGACAATTTTCTCTGATTAATGTTAAATTACATTTATGTTTTTCTAATTAAAGCAAATTTCTTAAATGCTAATTGTGTCATATTTGAGTCTTTTGAAATTTACTCTGATGTTTTCACCTTCTCACAAAATAGAAATATATCTTCAGGCAATTCAGACTACCAATTTTAGAGAAATCAAAATATGTCCATGCTAAGCACCAAGCACCCTACTGATGAATGCAGAGATGAGAAGAAACACATCTCTATCTCCTCTACTTTTGAGGTGTTTATGGCCGATGTATAAAATTAGTATATGCATGCCTGAAGCATTAAATAAATGTATATTGTAAAGATATCATTCTACTAAAAGAACTGTAATGCTCCTTGCAGCCCTTAAGAGTTCAAAATTCCATACCTTTCAAAAGTAGAGGTTCATAGTTAGAGTTCATGGTTACATAGAGAATTACAGACTCCTCAAATAGCAAGTTCCAATAAGTTGGTATAGGGTTTAATAGACAAATGTAAGTGAAAATATAAAGTCAGAGGTGGGCAGAATACCAAAATTACTTTTGAATTAAGGACTTCTCCCAAAGAGTGTAAATATATTTCTATAAGAGACTAGCCCATGATGGGGATTCCCTAAGTTCACTGTTACATAAAGCTGAGAATCAAAGTTCACATTAGTCAACTCTCACCTTCTTCAGACTAGTCATAAGAAAAATACAAGGAAAATTTCCTTGGCACAGAATGAATAAAGGGAAAGAAGAAAACCAACATAATTATGTCCAGGATGTTGCATACACAGGCCAGTCATTAGATTGGCTTATCACTCAAATTTACATAATTGGATAGTTAACAACAACAATAAAAAATTGTATTTAAGGTGAACAATGACCGCCAGAGGATCTAGTCCACATGAAGCTTATTAGGATTTCAAGGATTCCATTCAACATATTTTAGCAAAATATGAGCTCAGAATAAAATATAACTAAGCACACAGAGAAAACATATTATAAGCAAATCAGAAGGAACATATCAAAACATGCTTAACAAAGTTGGACACAGATAATGACATAACTGTGTTTACTGTTTACAAATATATAAGCAATGTTAAGTTTATAGAAATTATTTAAAAATCATCAAGCCACTAGAATTCCCAGGGGAAAAAAAAAAACTTCAAGATCCCCAAGTAAAAACGCAATAGAAAGCTTTAAATAGGAGATTAGACATAGGTAAAGAAGGAACTAGTGAATTGATTTAGCCTAGAAAGCAATAAAATCAAGGATATGAGATGTCAATACTAAAATGCTTTAAAAATTTTTATTGGAATTTCAGAAGGAAACAAGATAGAAGTTGGAATAGGGTAAAAAACAGTGCTAAGAATTTTCATGAATGGATAAAGGAATCTAATCTGCAGAGTCAAGGTTCTAGCCAATTCCAAGCATGACATGTTAAAACAATATCTATACTTAACATATGACCTGAGATATATAAATAAATGAAGTTCAAACATGGTAAATGTGTGGATAAAACTACACATGCATTTGCCACATAAAACAATGTATATTTAGGTGTTAAAATAACAGAATGAAAATGTGCAACAGTATGTCAGGAATGTGGGTAAATGGTTTGAAAGTGTTCCAAGTTCTGATTTTATGGGAAAAATTAATTTTATATACTAGAAAAATAGTAAGGTTTGCTCTAAATTCTGGAACATCACTTGATGATCAGTAAGTACACAAATTCTAAACAGTATAGGAAACTATGAAACAATAATGATAAAATGATCAATCCAGAAAATATGAAAAAGAAAAAAATGCAAGAGAGGAAATGAAAGGCAGGGCACAAAAGAAATGCAGAATAAAATAACAGATGTAAACCCAAATATGTATCATTAGAATAATCGGAAATAAACTAGCTTATTTATAGTTTGAAACTGTTAGATTGGACTAAAAACAAATTCATATGTTAAGTAAATGCTGCTCATAAAAACAGATGATCTATAATATAAGGTCACTAAAGGATTGAAAATAAAACATGGGGAAATTTTTCTCGTGTAAATAATGATTTTATATAATTATGATAGAAAGTTGATAGACTATATTAAGATTGAATGAAATGAATTTCAAGGAGATAAGGCTTTACTTAATATATGGCATTTATTTAAATATAAAGAGAATCACTTCACAATGTTAAGATTTCTTTCACCAGAAATATCTAACAAGTTTAAAATTTTAAGCTTTTAGTAATATAGCATCAAAATAGATAAGATAAAGTTGACACGATTACAAAAAAAAAAATAGGTGTCACGGTGTGAAGTTTTAACACAACTTTCTCAGTAACTGATAAAATATACAAAAATTTTACAAAGTATTCCTAAATTAATAACAACATGATCAACAGGATAATACACCCACACTCACACAACACTGTAAACAATAACTTAGAATATAGGGATTATCACAACCAGTTGCGCAGATAATTCATCACAACACTCTAAGACCACATTCATTAAATAAACTTGATAGATACTCCCTGCCATTGTACAGGAAAGAAAAAGCATGACATTGATGGCAGCACTACATTCATTTTAAAGCACATCCTGAAAATATATAAAACCAGACCATATTCTTGACAAGCTTGTTATCTAAATGATTCCAAAGAATAGTTAAGTCTAAACTCCTGGGTTAGAAGATTTTTGTCTTAAGTTACTTCAGAATGAGCATCATTTCTAATCCACAAGGCATTATCATTGCTTAAAGTAGGATACAGGTTTTATTTATATGCTAATAGTAAATGAAGAATATTGAGATCTGCAGTCCACACTCTTGACTTAAGCACCTCTGCATGAATAATAATGTCCAGGTTTAAAATTTCTCATTTTGTCTTTGAGGAATTTAGATAAGAATGGGGCAGTGCACAAGGGACCATACATACTATAGGGAGTCTGCAAAGCCAAGTTCATACTACCTATTCACTAGCACATAAAAAATTCATGGCAGGGCATTAACATGCAGAGAATAACATTTTAGGATTTCTAGGATGTAATAGCTAGAGAAGAAACTGGAGAGAGAGCAAATCGGTAAGGAGATCATTATATTATAGTATCTATGCATTTTTAGCTAGTTTGTACTTTTTGGTGGTAGTAAGACTTCTATCTTGAAGAAATTATTCCCACATAATCTTCAAGAAAAAAAATTAATGTCACCATTCTATTACAGAGAAAAGAGAAAGCACAGTATTTGGCATTAAAAAGAAACATGATTTATAAAAAGACAAGACCCATAAAAATAATATGGTACTCAACTGAGATTAAGTGGAATCAACTTGAATGGAGAGAGCCAGCACATTTTCCTGGTGAATTGGTCTCTGAATAGTGAACAGGCTCAAGACATGATCTCACTCTCTGGAATACTCCAAATATGGGCAGGTCCCAAAATGAATAACTCTCTTCTGGGCTCCAGATAAATTTATGTAAATAATTAATACTTGTGCTTGTTCAGACTACCTTTAGCAAGTAAAAACTAAGTAAAAAAAAAAAATGAATGCTATCAAGATGATTTTGGGAGATGTAAAAAAATATTGTTATTGGATCAGTGGTTTCGTAGCACATGGACCAATGTATTGAGGATAGATAAGAGGAGAGGGATCTAGCTTTTCAGGTACAAACAGTAAATTAAGGCAGTGAAGTTGAAGGATTAGCAATTCATATCTATACTGCTCCTGTATATATTCTCAAGTTCAGGACTGTTTTCTAATTTTTCCCACAATTGTACTAATATTTGTGTTGTAGCTAAGAGCTGTGTAAGCCCTCCCAAAAGTACCCCTTAATCAAGGTGTTTATGTGTTTCTCTCAATCGAATGACCCACAGAAATGTAATGAATGGAATAATACTCCATTTATATATTATATTGAGCTTAATATAACAGGATATTTAGGGTCAAGGACAATTTTTACATATACTGCATGAACAAAAGACTGTATATCATGGGGTGAATGTTGGGGAGAGCTCTATAATGTTTTTTTTATACAGCATCTCCTACTTAAAAAATTATTTTACACAGTTGTAATAATAGTCACAGATTAAAACTTTTAATTTATGAGAAGCTGAAACTCTTTATTTATAACAAATAAGATATTTATATATTTTTGTTTCTATATAAAAAATATTGCTAGAAATGATGTTAACTGTAGTTATTGCAATAATATCAGTGATCCATTTTTTTATTTTTTAAAAGATTTATTTTTATTTATTTATACAAGCACTGGGTACAGTCAGAAGCGCGGGAGGGTGAGAGAATTCACCAGAGCCAGAGCGGGGAGCAGATCAGGCAGAAGGACTGAAGTACACTGCTGAGGGGAGCAGCGGGCGGCAGGAGAGGTCTGCGCGCCATGTGGGACCCTCCTCCCGTGGCCGGGGAGCAGCCGGGGATCGAACCGGCGCTGCAGAGGCTGCGGGCAGCCTCGCAACCCAGTGCTCAACCGCTGCGCCACCGGGGAGGCCCAGTGATCCATGTTTTGAGAGATAACAGTAAAACTCTAGAGGAGAAGCAGATTGTTTAAAATCAAGAAACTTTAGTTCTAATCCATTGTAGATCTTCTACAAACCACATTCAACCTCTTATTTATAAAGGGGACTCCTAACATGAAATCAATGTATATAATACTTTACCATTTCATACAGTTATATTACCCTTTCATTTACTACACTTACTTTTTTACTGTGGCTCTAGCTCCACTCACTGAACAACAACACATATCTGCTGCTGGATTTCCTTTCTTCCATAGTTGAAAAGATCTAATGTTTTCAGATTAAATTCATTGATCATCTTTGAAAAGGAAGCCCTGATTTTCTCATAAGAAAATAGGCATTAAAATGGAGTGTTATTTAGCTATGTTATTCAGGGCTCAAATAAGTATCTGAAAATGTGCCAGATAAAATTTACTTTTCATTTTCCTGAAAGGGAAAACTGGCAAAGACATTTCAGCAGGTGTCTCTCAACCAGCCACATGTTCCCAAAGGAGTGTTTATGTGTGATTCTCCCTTTTCATTACCTTCCCAGAAAGAACACTGGATTAGAGCTCTATGGATGGAGACTATACACTTACTGAGCTGTGTTTTTGCTGTTATTTCATTTTTTATTGTATAAAATCATTTTCTTTTTTTGAGAAGTTAGATAACATTTTTCGTTGTCTTATTTTTAAATCAAAAGTTTAATGCATACATTTATAGCCCTAGTGGAAGCTATCTTTCTTTTCAAGAAGAAAAAAATTAACTCTTAACTCCTTTTTGCTGATAATGAAAAAAGTCACGTCAAGCACTTAATTTTTCATATTTTAAATCATTTTATCAGGGCCTCCCCTGGTGGCGCAGGCGGTTGAACACCACACTGTGAAGCTGTCCGCAGCCTCTGCAGTGCCGGTTCGATCCTGTCCAGTCGGTGAGGTTCCCACATGGTGCAGCAGACCTCTCCTGTCTCGCCTGCTGCTCCCCTCAGCAGTGTATTTCGTCAGTCTGCCTGTTCTGTTCCCTCCTCTGTCTCTGGTGAATCTTCTCACCCTCCCGCACATCTGGCCTGTACCCCAGTTCTTGTATACATAAATAAAAATAAATCTTAAAACATCGTTTTATCATACCCCTTGCTATATTTAGTCAACACATATATAGGGTACCTACTATATGCAAGACCATGTGCATTGTGTGTTGTATAAGATACAGTTTTTGTACTTAAAGCCTCACTGCCCAGTGAAAAGGCAGTAAAAGTGAAACAACAATGCTGTGTGTGAGAAATAACAGTATATTCTGGAAACAATAATGAATGACTAACTCTGCCAGTTTATGAAAAGATCTGGTACTATGAGAAAACAGTGGAGATTTTTTTTTTTTTAAAGAATTATTTATTTATTTATACAAGCATTGGGTACAGTCAGAAGCGCAGGAGGGTGAGAGAATTCACCAGAGCCAGATCAGGGAGCAGAGCAGGCAGAAAGACCGAAGTACACTGCTGAGGAGAGCAGCGGGCAACAGGAGAGGTCTGCGCGCCATGCGGGACCCTCTTCCAGTGGCCAGGGAGCAACCGGGGATCGAACCGGCGCTGCTGAGGCTGCGGGCAGCTCCGCAACCCAGTGCTCAACCGCTGCGCCACCGAGGAGGCCCTGGAGATTTTTTTTTTATGAGAAAGAGTGAGATAATGCTGATAGCATCTGTTGATAAATACAGAATACGCTGAAGAAGGAGCCTATTGACCAAGAAAGCAGATCAGAGATAAATGTTGGTGAGATACAATTAGGGTTTGGGATGGGGTATTGGCACTAAATGCACAGGAGAGCAGATATAATTATTTCTTCAGCATAGTTGACAAGATTTTATAATGGTTTTTAAATGATTTGGTAGATAGTGAGTACCCCAGGGCTCACTATATGTGTTAGTGCTCAAGGCTCAATATCAGAGATCTATTTTTTTATGCTTTAAGCTAGCTCTATGAAATAAACAGAATATGTAAGAATGGATGGTGCCAATTGTGGGTCTTTCCATCTCTATCCCATTAACCAAATCAGTTTCTTCCCTAACCCTCATACTCGACTTCTTCCACTGGATGTCAGAACTTCAATTTATTTTTTTTTTAAATTCATTTTTACTGAATAAATCCTTGCTAAATGAACGGATTTGAAAAAATAATGAAAGATGGCAAAAACCCAACTGACCATATAGAATATAGTACAGAGATATAAGAGAGATAATCAACCAGGTCTTTAAACAGGTTAAGACAAAGTAGCTCTGTAGTTTGTGCACAACACAGTCTTGATCCCTACAATAAATTGTGAATTAATTCATAGTCTACACAGGGAAACAAAGATTATATGAATGATCATTCCTGAAATGCTCTGTCCATCATAGCTGGCAAAGGGGAAAATATACTTGCACCAATATTAAGAAGCTAGGCAAGGACCAGAACATGCAGTACACTTCATATTTTTTATGATCTGCCCTTTATGTTGAACATGATAGAAAGATATTTAAGGATATGTGTAAGTCGACTACATTTGTCTTTCAAAATTACACTGTATATAGTGAAAACTTGATAAGGATGATAACAGTGTAATCTAAAGAGGAGAGGTTCCATGTTCCCTGCCCCATCTAATTAAGGCTGGAGTGAGCAGTGAGGGGAAGCTAAAAGGGTCTTGAGAAAGGAGATCTGGAGGAGGCATACGGAGTAGAGAGACATGTGAAGAAGCCATGCTTGCTTCTTGGCCTTGGATTTGTACCAGGACTTGAGGGACACAGAAAGAGACACTTGGAAGAGACATGGGTGAGAGACCCATGGGTATGGTGACAACAGCAGGCTTTATCTTGACTTGTACTTTGATTTTGCTCCTTTCCTTCCCAACTTGCCTGTCTCCTTCTTCCCTTTTCCTATGGTTCTCCACCAGAAGGTGCTTTAGACTTGTGGCAAGGCTTTCAGGGCACAGTAGCCCTGCTTTGGGTCAAGTTTGGCTGGGCATTTACCCACAAGGGGATGATTAACTTGGGTGCTTCATTTGGAGACTATTATCCTTTTTCTCTCTTCTCTCTCTCTTCTGCACACAAATTTTATAAAAGTTCTTTCCTACTGTCAGTCTTACCCACAAGGAGTAAGCTTTGTCTTTATGCAGTGGAGGCAGAATCCATTTAGTATGCAAGTTTGGCAGGGGTCTAGCAGAACTCCTGAGTCTACTAACAGAATCAGAGCAGATGATAGGGAAATTAGATGCTTTTGTCAGAGATTTGAATGACTTTGGCTAGAATAATGCCTTTGGAGATGAGAATAGAGGATGGATTTAAGAGAGACATACAAGGTAAAATAGAGAAAAGTGATAATGAATTGGAAATAGGACATGATGGTGGAAGAAAAGCAAATGTCAAGATTTCCAGAATTTATAACTAGATGGATGGCAGAGTCTTCCACTGAGGTAGAGGAAAGTAACGAACAACCAGGTCAGGGGGATAATGGAGGCATGTGTATAATTCTGATTTTGGGAAACATCCAAGTGGAAATGACAGATAAATGAAAAGTCATAATTAATTAATTTGAAAGTAATCTGAACACATGTAGCTGACAAATAAAATTCCCCAGGCAAAAAATATGTAGTACAAGAAGAGAAACGAATCTATGAGTAAGTCTTGAGGAACTCCACATGGACAGGCTGACACATAGCCAAGAAGTTAGGGGCAAAAGTAGGAGTGTGCTGGATCACAGATCGCAAAGAAAACAAGAGTTTCCAGAATGATGTAGTGGTGAACTATACCAGATGCTGCCAAGGGTCGCAATTACACATGGACTAAAGTAGCCCAGTTGGTTCAGTGACTTGATTGCCATAGGGAGCCAAACTGGGCATGTTTTGAGCAGTAAATAGTAAGAAGTGAGGAAATGATGAGTGTAGTATTACCGGTGAGTGTAGACTGAGGTCTTTCAAAAATCATTTTGAAGAGGCAGAGGGATGTGGAGGTAAGGAAAAGATATGGATTCAAGGGGAGATCCTTATGTTGGGATTTTATTTTTTCTTTTAACAAGAGACACCTGACTTTGTTTCAATACATGTGAAAAGCACAAATTGAGAGGATAAAAATGCTATAAGGCATTGGTTCTTTAGAACGTACAGGAATCAAAGGGAGGCAGAGAAAATATGACATTGGTGTACACATGGGAACAACATTCCTATGAGTATACCTCCATCTTGATTAAACAAATACAGAGTTTTGAAGGCAAATGAATTATAAAGTATATGGATTGCAGTCATTACTGGTTACAACACAGGTTGTAGAATGTGTCCATTCCAAACAATTCCATAGGTTATATTAGTACTTTATTTGTCTCTCACTCAAGTAAAATGTAGATACCTCCACATTTTGGAATATAAGTACAATAAAATTGTTATAGGGATAACTTGAAACTTCATAAAGTTACTTTTAAAAATATGGCATTAATATTTATTATCATTAACAAATTACTTGTAATATACTTAAAAGGCAATGAAGGCAGAATAATATCAAAGACTGAAGATAAGAAGAGCCCATAGAAAATAGTCACTGCCATAGTATGAGTGTTTTACATCAGCTAGTCTTAAAGGAAGAACAGCTTTTGTTGTAGAATACGAAAATGTCAAGACTGGAACAAAAAGATCTTCAACAGCATTACTCTTAAATTCCTGTTAAAGCTTATAAAAAAATGTATCAAGCAGGCTTATAAGACATCAGTTTAGTCTCTTCATTGTTCCTGAGTAGAAATATTGTTTGGGGAATTTTTTATATTTCTTTGTTTGAGCTGATATTCACATTTTATTATTTTAGAATTAGATGCACTCATCTGTGTGATATTTATAAGATTTTCTCAAGACTATGAATTTATTTTACCAATATTTGTAGACAGTGCATGGATAGAATCAATGCATCCTAAAAATCCATAGGGTTAAAATACTGAGCTGCCTCTTGCTGGAAAAGACTTGACATTCGAAATGAGTCTTGAATATTAAAGCCGGAAGGGATCTTAAAAGGTGCTTTCACGACCAATTACCCTGGGAGTCCTACAGGGAGTGAAATAGAATGACATAACCAATTAGAGTACAAACATTACCCTAGGATGAGCGAAGAACACCATGCCATTATTTTGAGGAATTTAAGGACAGTAGGCAGATGTTACATTTTAGACCCAATGTATTCTAAATCTACTCTATAAAAGCAAATGTGAAAAGGTATGCAAATTCTATACTCACAGTGAAAGCATAAAATAAGTGAATCATTTGTTCAGACATACAACTAGGCACTGTAATGTCTCACTTATTAAGTGACTGTATGTGAGGGTCTCAAAGACCAGAGGAAATGAGCCAAGAATGACGGATGAAATTGTGAAATGGACTTATCAGTCTGTAGTTGAAGTATTGATCAAATGGCTGAATAACTAACAGAGAAGACCTTAAAAGAGAGATAGCCAAGCTCTGACTTTTTATTCAATATAATTACTATAATCGATAAATTGAAAATTTAAACTTACTCAACTTAGATTAGTCTGACCTTTGTACCAAGAAGATGACAACTTAATGATGGGTTATTCATACCACTAAGAACTCTTGCACAGTATTTCTTGAGAGGCTAGTCAAAATTTAACTTCATGATTAAAGGAGTTTATCAGGATATATTGATGTTGGTAATATTTGCATAAGTAAGATATTCCAAGTCTTTGCTCGTCAAACAAATATACTCCAGTACTACTTTGAATTTTCAGAGTCTGGATCCAATTTCCATCATCAATAAATGCTCATATATTGACCTATTTATATGAAGGAAAAAGTTACAAAAGCTGGAAGTCATCACAAAGTTGATAGCAAGTTTGTTCATAATTGTCAAAACTTGAAAGGAACAATGAAGTCCTTCTGTCAGTGAATAGGTAAATAAACTGAGGTACATCCGACAATGAAACATTATTCAGCAATAAAATGGAATGAGTTATGAAGTAATGAAAGGACACAGAGGAAACTTACATGCATATTACTAAGTGAAAGAAAACAATCCAAAAAGACTATCTGTTGTATGATTCCAAGTACATGACTTTCCAGAAAGGCAAAACTATAAAGACAGTAAGAAGATCATGTATTTCCAAGGTTTAGAGGATGTATGGGAAGATAATGGAAAAGCAATATTATGTTCAGGGCAGTGAAAATATGCTGTATGATGCTGTAAAGATATACATGGCATTATGCATTTGATCAAACATATAATATGCAATATCAAGAGTAAATTATAAAGTTTGTATTTTGGGGATAATTATGATATATAATGTTTATTCATTGATTGCAACAAATGTATCATTCTGAGAAAAATATTGTAAATGGGGTAGTTGTGCATGTGTGCAATAATTAGAATAATGAATAATAATAATAATACTCTCAACTTACTTTTACTTTTAATCTTCTATATGTCATTAGACACTTAGAAAGTGGCTAAAATAGTATTGAAACAGAGGTCTGACTTCCTAACAAAGTATCCTCTTATTGAATCTTTCTGTTATTTCCGTAATAAAAAGAGAGATAAAGAAAAACTACATTGATTCATTTACTCATTGAGTCAAAATTCCAAAAAGAACCAGCTTTTTTATAATTTAAGAATGATATAAGGCTAGAATGCTAAGATATTTAAAAAGTGCTAAGGATAAAGAATTAAAAGTGGGTAACAATGAAGGAATTATATGGCTGAAGGACATTTGAGTACTTTTGTTTGTCACATAACATCAGTTGTATTGTTTAGAATCTAGAAGTTACTTTTATTTGAAACATATAAACTATATCATTTGATGTTAGAAGCAAAACCCATAAGAAAATTACCCTCTGCCACTTTTTCATTTGCTCTTGGCTAAAACACTCCAAGTCTACCTGCTTCAGTTTCCTCATCAGCAGTATGACACACACAATATTCCTTTCCAGATTAACATGTTATAATTCCATGAAAATCACTTTAAGATAAAGTGAGTAGCCAAATAACAAAAACAAACAGAAGAAATAGATTACTAACAACTAGGAGGCAAAACAGTCGCCTAATCCACCATGTTTTCTATAATTTCAGAATGACTTGCTGTTTTTCATATTTATATTAAAATTTGTTGAATGGATAAATAAGGAAGATGATATGTAGTTGTGATATAGCACCTAAAAAATAAAAATTTTTCTTTGAGCTGAAAAAAAAAAAAAACACCTCACAATTTCATGATTTCCATTTGAAATGATTTTATAGAAAATGACCTGTATGCTTTCACCTTAAGTTACAGTATATTCTTCCACTGTACTAAAAAGATATATTTTTAAAGTTGAAATTCCCTTTGGCTCATTGAACTACAAAGTATCTGTAAGACTCAGAGCCTGCCAGAGGAATGCCGGCACCAAGAGAGGAAGATGAATAGTGGTAATAGAGTCCAGATTTGACCCTGTGATAATCTGAGATCGCAGTGGAATAGCTATCTCAAAATTACTGTTCCTCAGATGTATTTACAGAGAGGAACTAGGACAATGAGTAGAAATTTCAAACTTCAGCAAAGGAGTCTGGAATTTAATATTGAGGGAGGCAGGTATATATTAAGCCCTGTACTTTTTATTTGAATCACATTTCTAGAAGTAGTAGACAGAGTATAGTATTATGGGAACTCTTAAAGAGTATAGTATTTTATCAGATTTTTATTTTGAGATTCTCTAAAAATAGCCTTATCACAGCAGCTTCTAGTAATACGAACAGTGAGGAAAAAGCCTCGGAACATTTCTGTTAACAAAAATATATAAAAGCTTTTTAGGCCTTTTGAATGCACCATATGTCACTGCTGAATCTGCAGCTTTCAAAATATTCATGGCCAAGGTATAAATAAATATAGCTTATTCATTCCAGCAACAGGGATTTCTATTTGTAATGAAACATTTCGTGCAGATCCTTTAGCTCCAGATTTGATCCTCAGTAATAGGCATTTGTTATTGACTCAAAAGCCTTCCCCCAAATATCAAACAAGTTTCTGTAAAATTTAAGTCAATACATTTGGGGGAAGCAAATGGATGTTCCGCAGCCTGCTGCTACTTTTGGAACTGTCTTGCTTTTCAGAGTATTGTCACCGTAGGACTGAAACATATGTGAAAATTCTAATGATGGTACATATCTCTCCTCCCTGTTTATTTGTTACTTCTGTTTCTCAGACTGCCTCAGGATAGCTCACAGCTGAGGGAAGAGGCACACAGAACTGTTCACAGCTTGAGTCAAGGTAACAGACAAAACACTTACTTTCACAATCTCCTCTGACATTTGATAGGATATGGAAGTTAGAGAAGTGTGTGGAAAAGAGGAAAGTTTAGTCTATGAATTATTTTCAGATCACATGTGAAGTGACAAAGAATTGGTGACTCTTTTTAAGGCATTTTCACAATAAGTTTAAGACTAGTGGAACTATGCATTAGCCTTGATTCTGTTCATAAACAGCTGGTGATTAGAACACACTTATAAATTAAGATAAGTTTAAATTATATAAACTATGTGGCTTAGGAAGGTCTGTGGATAATTTATGAAATTCGTGGAGAAAAGTCTGTGGAAAGGAATACCAACATTGCCTCTGTCTTGGTAACTATAACTTTAAAAAATCTGTTTGGGGGATAAACGAAAGAAGTTATACAAGTAAATTAAAGCATATTATTTGTACAAAGAGAGAAAATTGGGAAAGTTGATATTGGCAAGATTTTTACACAAGATAAAGCATTGCTTTAATTAGAGATGGATTTGGTGATTGAGTGACATTCATCCTTTGCCATCTGTGGTCTTGCTATCTCTGTTGACTGTCAAGTGTTTGGAAAAAAGAGCTGTAAACTCCTTCTACCACACATTCTAGGGCTCAATAGAAGTGCAAAACAAGGAAAAATTTTCTATACTAACTGGCTTCTCTATTGCAGTCGTTATTTTCTTTTCTGGTTTCTTTATAAGACCTGCATATTTATATTATTATAAACATATAAACATGTTATCTAAAGCTTACCAATAACTATAACAATATGCATTCATACACATTTTATATTCACTTGGAATCTCCACTATGCTAATATTTTGTAGGAAATATTAGTAGTCTATTAGTGACAATATTTTTACTTTAAATATAATTAAAACACAGCTAATTAAACCTTTAAAGTTTTCTACATAAAATTTATGCTATTATTTGCAATTCTTGTAAATAAAGAGAAAACATTAGAATATTTTATTTTATTATTAAATTCTATTTCCAAAATTAATGTTAATATGTCATATCCAAACATTTAAGGGATCCACTAAAAAGTATCTTTGCAGTGGCGACCTTCAGAATAATCTGGGGAAATAAAATGTTTTTGAATCGTCTCCCTCAAACTCCCCACATACTAAAACATTTATGGAGCACCTGCTGTGTATGAGTAGCACTCATTTCTAGAAATGCTGTGATACACTCAAAGTGGTTAACCAATGACCCCTAATCATCAGGATACTCCATGGGGAAGAAAAGGTAAAACCCATGAATCTGTATATGCACCAGAGCTTTGTTCCAGCTTTCATAAATAAAGACTCTTAGGCTACTTCAAAGATTGACTTAGAGGAGAAATCCTTCTAAAGAAAAAGGTTAGCAAAACAAAGAGAATCTCTAAACAGATGAACTAAGCATTTTCAAGCAACATGAACGCTTCTCTCCACCCATCCCCTAATTCTCCTTCTTTAGTTTTGCCCTCCTGGGAGTGTTTATAGGAAAGGACATGGGGAGACAGGAAAGACTGGCTGGCTGCTTCCAAAAATCTGTCTTGTGTAAGTCTCTGACTTTTTAATTGTGTTTTCCACTTGGAGGTCTTACAGACGTTCTACAAAGACCATACATTATCCAACTTCAGAGCACAGTGCTGGTGTGGAATTATTTTTGTAAAGAGTGAAAAATATTTTATTAGGTTGATGATTAGACTAGGGTAATCTGCACGATGTGTTGACAATTTTCCTTATATATGATAGATTATAATATATTCCTTCGACAATACTATGTAACTTGGTGTGGCCTGGAGGATTCTTATAAGGAGACTACATCACAAATAACAGGAATTTATAGGGCATATTGAATGGAGTAACATGAGAAATGAGTTAGCCATTTCAGTTTTATTATCAATTGTCTACACTAAGCCCATTTTCTGAATGATTTGGTTTCATCTAACATTTATTCCAAAGGCTAACATTATGTATAATCCTTTTTAATAATACATTCCATTATTTGTTCAGTTGTTGATGGATTGAAATTGATTGGTTTATTCAACATGAATTTACAAATATCTCCTTTTATAAAATGCTCTTTTAAAGTGAACAAAATATATAACATGCCCCTGGGTTAAATATTATTTCAGAGAAACAATGTGAAAGCAATTACCTTAACAAATATTAAAATATATAAACAGAGAGCAGAAACAAACTGACCTGCATCTGTGGATCACAGACATTTTCAGAGAAACTGTGATTAATATTCTACAGGATAATGGTAGAGAATGAAGTTTTCTTTAGTTAAAAAACAAGCATGTAAAAGGGTTTAAAGGCATGAAGTAAGAAATGTGCTTAGACCAGTATCATCCTCAATGGTGAAAAGCTGAAAGCAATTCCATTAAGATCTGGAATAAGACAAGGATGTCCACTCTCACCACTGCTTTTCAATATAATACTGGAAGTCCTAGCCAGAGCAATAAGACAAGAGAAAGACATACAAGGAATCCAAATAGGAAAAGAAGAAGTCAAACTATCACTATTTGCAGATGATATGATAATATACATAGAGAACCCCAAAAACTCCACAGAAAAACTAATTCAACTTATCAATCAATTCAGTAAAGTGGCAGGATACAAAATCAACACGCAAAAGTCAGTAGCCTTCCTATACACAAATAATAAATCTGAAGAAGAAGAAATCAAAAAAACCATCACTTTTATTATCGAAACAAAAAAAATCAAATATTTGGGAATAAATCTAACAAAAGAGGTAAAGGACCTATACAAAGAAAATTATAAAACACTGTTAAAAGAAATAGAAGAAGACACAAAGAAATGGAAAGACATTCCCTGCTCATGGATTGGAAGAATAAACATTATTAAAATGGCCATCCTACCAAAAGCAATATACCGATTCAATGCTATTCCAATCAAAATTTCAATGTCATTCTTCAAAGAAATAGAACAATTATTGATGAAATTCATATGGAATCACCAAAAACCCCGAATAGCCAAAGCTCTACTCAAAAAAAAAAAGGGGGAATGGAGGCATCACACTCCCAGACTTCAAACTATACTACAAAGCCATAATCATCAAAACTGCATGGTACTGGAACAAGAACAGACATACAGACCAATGGAATCGAATAGAAAATCCAGAAATAAACCCACAGATTTATGGTCAACTAATCTTTGACAAAGGAGCAAAGACTATGCATTGGAGCAAAGAAAGTTTGTTCAATAAATGGTGCTGGGAAAACTGGGTCGCTACATGCAAAAGAATGAAGCTTGACCACTACCTCACACCATACACAAAAATCAACTCAAAACGGATTAAAGAACTAGACATAAGACCTGAAACCATAAAATACATAGAAGGAAATATAGGTGAAACACTACGTGATTTGCATATCAAAGACATCTTTACAGACACATCACCCAAAGCAGTGATAGTGAAGGCAAAGATAAACAGCTGGGACTACATCAAATTAAAGAGCTTCTGCACAGCAAAAGAGACAATAACAAAAACAAAGAGAAACCCCACCAACTGGGAGAACATTTTTGCACCCAACACTAATGATAAAGGACTGATCACAAAAATCTGCAAAGAGCTGATGAAACTCAACAACAACAAAGAAAATACTCCAGTCAAAAAATGGGCAGAAGAGCTGAAAAGAAACTTCTCTGAAGAGGAAATGCAAATGGCCAACAGACATATGAAAAAATGTTCAACATCACTTGTCATCAGGGAAATGCAAATCAAAACTACCATGAGATACCATCTTACACCAGTGAGAATGGCACATATTAAAAAAACTAGCAACAACAAATGTTGGCGAGGTTGTGGAGAAAAAGGAACTCTTCTGCACTGTTGGTGGGAGTGCAAACTGGTCCAACCACTGTGGAGAGCTGTGTGGAGATTTCTGGACCTACTAAACATAGAGCTTCCATATGATCCAGCAATTCCACTCCTAGGTATTTACCCAAAGGACACAGAAACATCCATTCCAAAGAACACCTGCACCCCTATGTTTATAGCAGCACTATTTACAATAGCTAAGCTTTGGAAACAGCCCAAATGCCCAAAATAGATGACTGGATCAAGAAGATGTGGTACATATATACCATGGAATATTACTCAGCATTCAAAAAAGATAAACACATGCAATTTGCAGCAACATGGATGGCGCTGGAAGGGATCATGCTCAGTGAAATAAGCCAAAAAGAAAAAGAAAAATACCGGATGGTCTCACTCATAGCAGGAATCTAGAAAACTTAAATAAGGGATCAGGAAAAAGAATAACTATAAGAAAGTGAAAATCAAAATCAACAAAAAACTATGAACCAGAGACACTTTTTGGGGGTGGGGGCCGGGAGGGGAGGGATTGGGGTCAGAATGGGGCATGTGCAGTTGTATGGGGGAATATAAAAATAAAATTTATTATTTAATAAAAAAAAAAAAAGAAATGTGCTTAGAGAATTGCAAATATTTTTCTATGGTTGGAATATAAGTTGATGGTTAGAGTGTAAGGTGATAGAAGGATTGGGTGAATATAAACTGGGAAACGCCAAATAATATTTGAAATGAGAACTATGATACTGAAAGAACATTGGGTAAAGGATCTTCTCTTTCTACACATTATAATTTAACTTGATTCTAATTATATGATAAAAGTATATTTGTTTACAATATAATTTGAGGATAATGGTTTCATCCACTTGGTTTGTATTTTTTGTCGAAATCATCATTGAGATCTTTTTACTGTTTTCTTTGGCTTTAGAGAAACCATTGAAAATTTCATATATTTTGTATTACCAAATTTGTAGTTGAGAATTTTTCCTCTCAAAAATCAATTATGTAACATCAAATAAAATTTATTTTAGTATTTAATTTTACCAAATACTTTCTCTTTCTTGGTGAAATAAGGTAACTTTTCTGTGATACAAATTTATCTAATTTGCCAAGTCCTTTTATTTATTTACTTTTTTTCACAGAATACCAGGATATTCAGATGATGCTTTGCAAATAAAGATATTGATTTCTTTCTGTTAGCATTGGTTTCTGTTTTTCTTTTTCCCTTTTCATTGTTATATTCTTAGATAAAACTTTCCCCAAGTATTTTATGTGTATGTGTATGAAAATATATATAAAATCTTCCCCTCTAGTGATATGCTTCTATTATTACAACTCTGATCTCCCAATAAAAAAATGTTTATTTTCCATAATTGTTCATGTTAAAATGCTCTACATAATATTACAGTGCCATTTGACTATTTGTAGAAAATAGAAAATATCCATTTTTGAATGTTTAGAATCTATGTTCATTTGATTAAAATTTCATTTCAGTGAGGTTTAGATACCATGTTTTGAATCTGTTTTATTTTAAAACCTGTATTTAAAATACGTATTTTTTTAATCTTGTTAGAATATTAAATTTTTAATTATGCTAATATACATTTAATATAATAAATGAATAGCAGTAAATAGGCTCATCTTTAACTATCATAGGAGACTATGTGTTCAATGATCTAATAGTTTAATTGATGAATATCTCTCTTATGCTTGACCTTACTTCTTGTTGGAATCTTCGAAAGGCAAGCAAAAGTGTAGAGAATACATATTACTTATGTATAAATCAATAGCTGAGGTTACTTTTATGTAAAGAATAAATAAAACACAGGTTCTGCTACAGAGTCTAGCAGCAGAGATAAGGGCTACTGATCACAATAATCCTCACTATACGGAAGTTAGGAGAACGTAACACTAGCAATTTAGTCTCCAGAGACAGATGGTCTGGGCTTAGATCCCCATTCTGCCAATTTCAAATTGGATGCCATTGGGCATGTTATTTTACCTCCCTAGTTCTCAGTCTTCTTACTGTAAATAAACAGGGTATTAGTAAATACCTTTTAGGTCAATGCAAATTATAAATGAAAAAGTCAGTTTAAAGTGCTTGGCACTATACTGTTATTACTAAAAGAGACATCAAAAGAGAGCTCATAAGTCCTATGAGGAGAGGAAAATTATAATTACTGTTGAGGGATTCCAGAGCAAGTGACTGAACTAGGACACAGGATTTTCAATTTTTGACAGGTGTGGACAGTTATCCCAGGCAGTGTGTTCAAAGGCTTGGAGGCAGAAGGACTGGCTGTCAGCTTGTGGTTTATGGGGAATTCGGTGTTTATGTGAGGAAATATAGAGAAATGGGGCTAAAACTGTAAAGATCAGACTGTGAAAGTTCTTATCTGTCATTTTGCCTAAAAGAATATTTAATTGTATATTAGATATCAGATTGCTTTCTCTACAGATTTTTAAGCAGGTGGCTTTATGATTTCCAGTTATATAACCCAGACAAGGTAGACTTCAGGTCCTTCTAAATGGTATATGACTTCTATACAAACATTCAGAATTTTTCACATTAACACCCTGCAGATGTGCATGGGTGTTTGTTCACACATATATACAAACAACAAACAGTTAATAGCATCGTTAAGCAAATGTTACCAATAAAAATAATTTTATGAATAGGATAAGCTGCATAACCATATTTTGTGAAGGACAAAAGAGTCTTTTGAATACTCAAAATAATGAATGAATCAGTAGGTCATAACAAACTTAGGTCTTGTTTTGTGTAAACAGTCTTATGATTGATTTGTCCTTTTCTTTGTACATGGACTATAAACAGCAGTAAAGATGGATAATAAGAAAATGTAGACAATGTTTCTCCTTAATTTAAAGCCCACAAAGCAAGAGAGACTGCAAAGTGATGATCTGTCTTCTGACAATTGATTCTGTCAGCTGTAGTCTCTGTGGGGAATAAGAACATCCTACTTTGTATGTATCTCCCTAGATTTTAAGCTTCCAAGGATTCAAGGCTAAACAACTCACTTCAAAGAACTTCTATGGAGGTTCTAACCCAGTTTCCATGCAAGGCTCTGGTGAAGAGAGCTAGGAGGACAAAATTACAAAAATCCTCCAGAAACTCATATAACACATACAAAGCAGACTATGGTAAGTACAAATAAAATAGGCCAGTGGATTCAGGAGGGCAATCGACACCTCAGTGCAGGTCAGAGAAGGACCATGGAGACACAGAAAGTATAACACATAAGTAAGGATTTGAAGGATGGTTAAGGTTTTGAAAGCTTCACATGTCTTCCATACAGGGAATATTTTGAGAAATGATTTAATTTGAAAGATCTTCCAGGAAGAAAAAAAAGAAGTAAGGAAGAAAAAAAAAAAAAACTAAAACTGGAGACCTCCAAGAGTAATTTAGGAAATAGAACATGTTCCTTTGGATTAGAAGTCCATTTTATACATCTCATTTTAAGCCATACAACTACATGCAAAGTAAAGATTGTCACCATTACTCACAGGAAAAAGAACAAAGAAAAAAGTGAAGTGACAGCAAGAAATTTGGACATTTTCTAAGTCTATGCTCTTGCCAGTACCATAGACTGACTCAGTGGGATAAAGGGAGATGTGTGGAAAATGGCTGGAATGAGGAGAAAGGAATCCAGCACAAAAGTGAGCGCCACACAATGGACTACACTAATGGAGAGGATTGATTGTGGATAAAACTGGGGTTCTGAAAGCTAGACTACTGGGGTGAAGTCTGTCACACCTTTTGTGCTTGCATAATTTTGGGGCAAGAAATTTAACCTCCTAAGTCTTACATATCTTCTATAAAATTGAGGTGGTAATATCAGTAATGATCTTAAAGGACAATTTTTCAAACTAAATGACTTAAGAAATGTAAAATGATTATCACAGTCCCTGCAAATTTCTTAATGATTTATAAATAATAGCTACTACTATGACTATTAAAATAGCATTATAATTATCACAACTATTTATTTGCGGTGTTCTAAATAATGATGTACTAAATAGAGAGTCTATATTTGGTTTGGTGCTGACTTAGAAAACTAAGTGTGGGATTGTCTTAGTTAGATTTTAGTTAGATGAGGGATTCCAGGACCATCTCAAATTCCAGTAGCCTGATGTCTAAATATTTGAGTCATTTTAACTTACATGCTATTTGAAGCTCAAGAAGTCAAAAGTGTTTTCTCATTAATAGCACAGCATGATTCCTATACCCAATTACACTATATATTTAATTCTTCTTTATAGTGCTCTTTAAAAAGATTGTTGTTGTAGTTAATTATGTAAATACATTTTGCATCATTCTACCACTGCAAACAGAAAGCTCCCTGTGGGATAGACTAGACTGCATTCACCTTTGCAAGTATTTTCACGATTGACTTATAACAGACCCTTTATCTACATTTATATAGTAAGTAATTATTAAATTTTAGGAAAAAAATGAAGGAATCTGGTCATATTTTTACAGACACATATCTTTTATCTATTATGATTGCTGAGATTTTTGTAAAACAGTAATGTGAGTTCTCTGAGCTTTTGCTGGGGTACTTTTTAAGGACAGAGGAGCACTCTTAAAGAACTTCTCATTTCAGTCTAAAAATAATTAAGTTGATCTCTTAGTTCAAAAACAACAGACATTGAGTTAGGCGACCTTTCAAGTGATGGGGACTCATGTGCCTCTTATGTCTCAGCTGAATTACAAAGAGATTCACCAGCTTCAATGACCCTATTATCTAATAGAGAAAAAATGTCAGAATAGGTTAGTTTTTTGACTGAGATCTAATAGCACATGGGAAAAATTAAGATGAGAGTTTTGTGAGACAGTATTTGGGAATTTGGGTTTAATTTTCTTGCTATTTGTAACAGTGCAGACAATCTTTTTAAATTAAGAATATTTTTTTTAAAGTTAAAGGGGCACAGCAAAACTGAGGGGAAGATAGACTTCCTATATATTTCCTGCCTTCATATGCATAACATCTCCCATTATCATATACCCACCAGAGGGGTTCATTTGTTACAACTGACTAATCTACATTAGTAAATCATATTTACCCAAAGTCCATTGTTTTCATTACAGTTAACTTTCTGTTTTGTACATTCTCTGGGTTTGGACAAATGTATAATGTTATGTGTGCATCATTAATGTCTCATATAGGGAATTTTCATGGCAGAGAAATCTCCTGTGTTCTGCCTTCCCCCCCACCACCCATGCCAACTTTTGGTAACAACTGATCTTTTTACTGACATCATAGTTTTGCCTTTTCCAGAATAATATATAATTGCAGTTATACAGTATATAGCCTTTTTAAATTGTCTTCTTTTATTTAGTAATGTGCATTTAAGCTTTCTCCATTTTTTGATGGCTTGATAACTCATCATTTTTTTAGCACTCAATTATATTTCATTGTCTAAAGGGCTACAGTTTAATTACCCTTTATGCTACTGAAATAGATCTTGATTGCTTGCAAGTTTTGACATTATGAATAAAGTTACTCTAAACTTGTATGTGCAGGTTTATAACTCCTTTATATGCATACCAATGGGTATAACTGCTGTATCATATAAGTGTATATTTGATTAATGGCCAAACTGTCTTTTAAAGTGACTGTACCATTTCACATCCCACCAGCAATACATGAAAGTGTTTGTTGTCAAGTGTACTTGCCAACATTTGGTGGTGTCGGTGTTTCATGTTCTGGCCATTCTAACAGATGTGTAGTAGTATCTCATTATTTTAATCTTCATTTCCCTGATGACATACAATGTGGATCATCTTTTCATATACTTGTTTGCCATTTGTATGTTTTCTTTGATGCAGTGTCTATTAAGGTCTTCAACCTACGTTTTAAATTAGTTTATTTTCTTGTTGTTTTAAGTGATCTGTTCATATTTTTGATGATATTCTTTTTTCAAAAGAGTCTTTTGCAAAAGTGTCATTCTTTTGACATTGTCTTTCACAGAGCAAAAGATTTTAATGTTAACAAAGAACAGTACATCCATTATTTCTTTCATAGATCATGCTTTTGGTGTTACATCTAAAATATCAATAACAAATGCAGGGTGATCCAGGGTGATTTTATATTATCTTCAAGACACTTCATAGCTTCATGTTTACATATACATCTGTGACTCCTTTTGAAATTTTTTGTGACAGGCATAAGGTCTATGGCTAAGTTGTTTTTTTTTTTTTTCCCCATGTGAATGTCCAGTTGTCTACACATCAGTATATTGTCATTTCATTTTTGTCAAAGATCTGTTAGTTATATCAAAATGAGTCTATCTACAGGCTGTCTATTTATTATATTATCCTGTATGTCTGTTTTCTCACTAACATTATACTGTTTTGATTACTGTGCTTTTTTGAAGTTGGGTCACCTTAATTTTCCAACTTTGTATTTTCCTTCAATACTGCATTAGGTACTCTGGGTCTCTTGTCTCTCCACAGAAATTTTAAAATTTGCTTGTTGATAGACATAAAGTATCTTGCTTAAATTTTGGTTGGGATTTCCTTGAATCTATACATAACATTGGAAAGAACTGACATCTTGACAATATTGTGTCTTTCTATTCATAAATATGAAATGTGTTCATTTAATTAGTAATATGACTCTATTTATCAGAATTTTATGCATTTTCCTCTGAATAGATATCTTGCTCCTATTAGATTTATACTTTTACTTAAATACTTCATTGCTTTGATTGCTAATGTAAATAATGTAAATAAGGTATATTTTTAATTTCAAATTCCTCTAGTTCATTGCAGATATAAGAGAGGAAAGTGGTTGACTTCTGAATATTAGCCTTGTATCCAGAAGGTACATGAAAAGAAAGGGGGAGGAAGCACAATGGAATATGGTGAGAGACTATAAGTGTCTTGGTGGTTGCTGAAGTGTGGTAGCATTCACCTGAAGACATGGGATCGTATATTTATGAATCATTTACAATATGGTAATGCAGTGTTACCTTAATTAAATACAATTAAAAATAATTTACAGTCTAATAACATTCAGGAGGTAGACATTAAAATTAATAAAATATTGATAAATGAACCCAGAAAACAATAAATGTAGCACATTGTGACCACATTTGATTTATCACAGGAATGCAAGATTAGTATAACACTAGATAATCAAATGATGTAATTGAACATAACTAGCCAAAAGAGAAAAAAGAAATGCACAGTAATTTCAATAGATGTAGATAAATTAGGGGGAGAGGTATAGTAGTTAAATATCAAAAAAATCTTCATTAGAAAAACTATTCTTACCCATTCTTCTCTTTGAAAGTTTAAGAAATCTATTTAGTTTTAATACCAGTAGCAAATACTAGTTATCATGTTCAGGGAAGACAGATGTGAATGAAACTGGATAAGTTGCTAGAATGTTTTCCCTTGATTTAGTCATTTAGTGAATGTCCTGGGCATACATTGTAACATGAAATTTTAATCCATTAATATTATGAAGCAGTAAATGATTATAGAAGTCAAAGCTAGTCTTTTCTATTGCTGAGCTTAGGACACACATATCTAGACTCTAATATACCCTTTCTGATATGCTGATATACATGAATTAGAGAAAAATCTATATTATTAGTATTTGAAGTTAGGCTTTATTTTTACTCTTGCAAACATAGAAACCAACTTTATAGCATGTTTTGAAGTAAACATGGGGTTTAATGTGCCCTGAAGTATCTGTTTTACAGGCTGGTCATTGTGTTTATATTCTAGTAGGATGTCTAAATTCACCATTTAAACCATTTCACTAAGTTAGAACTGAGAGGTATTTTGACTATCATCTTGCCTGCCCCCTAATTTCTCTAACTGGGTTCTCACTGGGTAGTATTTTCTTCATACTAATCATGAAATCTCAGTATTCTGTAACACTCAGATCTCTGAGGTGGTTGAATATATCTGACCAAGTTCTGCCTCACACATTGGCACATGCCCTGGCTCTGCTTAACCACTGTCCGTAGGTGGATCCACTGTCTGCTCCACATGTCTAGGTTGGCCAGCAGGCTAACTGGACATATAAATTTCATAATAAGAACAGAAGCAGAAGAGAGCAAGCAAAAACAAACAAGTCTCTTAAGGCCTATGCTTATAAATAGCTTATATAAATATAAATAGCCTATGCTTATAAATGCTTTTCCATCTGTCAGTATTCTCTTGATTAATATAAATCATGAAGCTAAGGAAAAAGTCAAGGGACAGAGTAAAACTCTGTCCATAACAAGGCCATAGCATAGGTGTAGATGCATGTTGGTGTGTGAAATGGGACCAATAATTAATTGTAGGAAAATGAAAGAGTCACTTTCCAGATAGCACATAGACCACAAGTACAAGAGTAATATTTTTTTAGCGTGTTATTATAAAATGCAAGTCTCCAACAGAGCCTTGTAGAGAGGTATAACCTAAGAGCATAAACCCAGGTAGCATATAGCATTGCATAATATATATTTTGCTCTACTTCAATTTCCTGGTTAGATCTACAGGTTCAAGTTCTATTTACCTCTACTATTCAGAGCAATGGTTCTCAAACTTTAATGTCTGTTAGTCATCTTATGGGTTTGTTAATATACTAATTGTTGGGTTCCCACACCAGTGTCTGATTCAGTAGGTTTGGGATGAAGTTAATGCTGCTGGAAATGGCACTACACCTTGAGAAATACTGATTTAAGAAATTCAAAAGAGGATCACTAGTAACTATGACTAGTAGCTTGACAGTTCTGTTTTAGGAGGCCCCAGGATTTCTATTTATTTTAATTATTTATGATTTTGAAGATAAATGGTCTTTCTCTGTTCTAGTTGCTTCTTCTATTCATAGACATCAATAAGTATAAGGGGATTTTATACTTCAGCTTATTTTGAGTAACTTACAATCATCAATTTTAAACATTTGTGAATATCAAATAACTTTATTTTCCTCATCAACTGAGCAAATTTAAGAAAAAGTATCTATATCTATATTAATTAAAAATTTCCAGAATTTAAATATATCAATCTAAATGTGACTCAATTCAGCAAATAAATGTGTGTCTCACTCTAAATCTTCAGCTAAATGTTCTTGGGAAAACAGGAAAAGTTAAGAAAAGGATTTTACTAAATGTTTATAATTATTTGTAAATTCACACACTATTGGTGATGCAATGTCAACTAAGAATCTTTCATTTCTTGAAGTACCTTTGGGGGATGGTAGAGGATGAGCTGGCCAATGTAATAATTTTATTTTTTTTTTTAATAAATTTTATTGTTATATTCCCCATACAATTGCAGCCCCCCCATTCTGACCCCAATCCCTCCCCTCCCACCCCGCCCCCCTAAAAGTGTCTCTGGTTCATAGTTTTTTGTTGATTTTGATTTTCACTTTCTTATAGTTATTCATTTTCCTGGTCCCTTATTTAAGTTTTCTAGATTCCTGCTATGAGTGAGACCATCCGGTATTTTTCTTCTTCTTTTTGGCTTATTTCGCTGAGCATGATCCCTTCCAGCGCCATCCATGTTGCTGCAAATTGCATGTGTTTATCTTTTTTAAATGCTGAGTAATATTCCATGGTATATATGTACCACATCTTCTTGATCCAGTCATCTATTTTTGGGCATTTGGGTTGTTTCCAAAGCTTAGCTATTGTAAACAGTGCTGCTATAAACATAGGGGTGCAGTTGTTCTTTGGAATTGATGTTTCTGTGTCCTTTGGGTAAATACCTAGGAGTGGAATTGCTGGATCATATGGAAGCTCTATGTTTAGTAGGTCCAGAAATCTCCATACAGTTTTCCACAGTGGTTGGACCAGTTTGCACTCCCACCAACAGTGCAGAAGAGTTCCTTTTTCTCCACACCCTCGCCAACATTTGTTGTTGCTAGTTTTTTAATATGTGCCATTCTCACTGGTGTAAGATGGTATCTCATGGTAGTTTTGATTTGCATTTCCCTGATGACAAGTGATGTTGAACATTTTTTCATATGCCTGTTGGCCATTTGCATTTCCTCTTCAGAGAAGTTTCTTTTAAGCTCTTCTGCCCATTTTTTGACTGGATTATTTTCTTTGTTGTTGTTGAGTCTCATCAGCTCTTTGCAGATTTTTGTGATCAGTCCTTTATCATTAGTGTTGGGTGCAAAAATGTTCTCCCAGTTGGTGGGGTTTCTCTTTGTTTTTGTTATTGTCTCTTTTGCTGTGCAAAAGCTCTTTAATTTGATGTAGTCCCAGCTGTTTATCTTTGCCTTCACTATCACTGCTTTGGGTGATGTGTCTGTAAAGATGTCTTTGATGTGCAAATCACGTAGTGTTTCGCCTATATTTCCTTCTATGTATTTTATGGTTTCGGGTCTTATGTCTAGTTCTTTAATCCATTTTGAGTTGATTTTTGTGTATGGTGTGAGGTGGTGGTCAAGCTTCATTCTTTTGCATGTAGCGACCCAGTTTTCCCAGCACCATTTATTGAACAAACTTTCTTTGCTCCAATGCATATTCTTTGCTCCTTTGTCAAAGATTAGTTGACCATAAATCTGTGGGTTTATTTCTGGATTTTCTATTCGATTCCATTGGTCTGTATGTCTGTTCTTGTTCCAATACCATGCAGTTTTGATGATTATGGCTTTGTAGTATAGTTTGAAGTCTGGGAGTCTGATGCCTCCATTCCTTCTTTTTTTTTCAGGAGAGCTTTGGCTATTCGGGGTTTTTGGTGATTCCATATGAATTTCATCAATAATTGTTCTATTTCTTTGAAGAATGACATTGAAATTTTGATTGGAATAGCATTGAATCTGTATATTGCTTTTGGTAGGATGGCCATTTTAATAATGTTTATTCTTCCAATCCATGAGCAGGGGATGTCTCTCCATTTCTTTGTGTCTTCTTCTATTTCTTTTAACAGTGTTTTATAGTTTTCTTTGTATAGGTCCTTTACCTCTTTTGTTAGATTTATTCCCAAATATTTGATTTTTTTTGTTTCAATAACAAAAGGGATGGTCTTTTTGATTTCTTCTTCTTCAAATTTATTGTTTGTGTATAGGAAGGCTACTGACTTTTGCGTGTTGATTTTGTATCCTGCCACTTTACTGAACTGATTGATGAGTTGAATTAGCTTTTCTGTGGAGTTTTTGGGGTTCTCTATGTATAATATCATATCGTCTGCAAATAGTGATAGTTTGACTTCTTCTTTCCTATTTGGATTCCTTGGATGTCTTTCTCTTGTCTTATTGCCCTGGCTAGGACTTCCAGTATTATATTGAAAAGCAATGGTGAGAGTGGACATCCTTGTCTTGTTCCAGATCTTAATGGAATTGCTTTTAGCTTTTCACCATTGAGAATGATACTGGCTGTTGGCTTGTCATAGATGGCCTTTATGATGTTGAGGTATGTTCCTTGTATCCCCAGAATTTCAAGGGCTTTTATCATGAATGGGTGTTGCACTTTGTCGAAAGCTTTCTCTGCATCTATTGATATTATCATATGGTTTTTATATTTCTTTTTGTTGATGTGTTGGATAACGTTGATTGATTTTCGGATGTTAAACCATCCTTGTGCCCCTGGAATGAATCCAACTTGGTCGTGGTGAATTATCTTATGGATACATTGTTGGATTCTGATAGCTAAAATTTTATTGAGGATTTTTGCATCAGTGTTCATTAGGGAGATTGGCCTGTAGTTTTCCTTTTTTGTGTTGTCCTTGTTCGGTTTTGGTATTAGTGTAATGTTGGCTTCATAAAACGTGTTTGGTATTGTCCCTTCCTTCTCAATTTTTTGGAAGAGTTTGTGAAGGATAGGCACTAATTCGTCTCTGAATGTTTGGTAGAATTCATTTGTAAATCCATCAGGTCCTGGGCTTTTGTTTTTGGGGAGGTTTTTGATTACCATTTCAATTTCGCTAATTGTAATTGGTCTGTTTAGGTGTTCTATTTCTTCTTTATCTAGCTTTGGGTGATTGTAGAGTTGTAGGAATTTGTCCATCTCCTCTAGATTGTTAAACTTGTTTCCATATAACTGTTCATAGTAGTTACTGATTATTCTTTTGATTTCTGCTGTGTCCGTTGTGATTTCTCCTCTTTCATTGATGATCCTGTTTATTTGTGCTTTCTCCCTTTTTTCCTTTGTGAGCCTGGCTAGGGGTTTGTCTATTTTATTGATTTTTTCAAAAAACCAGATCTTGGTTTCATTGATCTTTTGGATTGTTTTTTTAGTTTCAATTTCATTTATTTCTGCTTTGGTTTTTATTATTTCTTTTCTTCTACTGGTTTGGGGTTTTTTTGTTGTTCTTTTTCTAGATCTTTGAGCTTCGAGATGAGGTTGTTTCTTTGCGTTCTTTCTTGTTTCTTGATGTGAGCTTCTATTGCTATATATTTTCCTCTTATTACTGCTTTTGCTGCATCCCATACATTTAGGATATTAGTGTCCTCCTTGTCGTTCAATTCAAAAATTTTTTAATTTCTTCTTTGATCTCCTCATTAGTCCAATGGTCTTCCAGTAGTGTGGTTTTTAATCTCCATGAGGTAGGAAAGTTCCTTGACTTCTTTTTATGGTTTATTTCTAGTTTGATGCCTTCATGGTCAGAAAAGATGGTTGATATGATTTCAATCTTGGTGTATCTGTTGATGTTTGTCTTGTGCCCCAGTATGTGATCAATCCTGGAGAATGATCCGTGTGCGCTTGAGAAAAATGTGTACTCCGTTTTTTTGGGGTTTAGTGTTCTATAGATGTCTGTTAAGCCTAATTGCTCTAGGTCCTTATTTAGAGCTTTGGTTTCTTTACTTATTTTTTGTCTTGTTGATCTATCCATTGTTGATAGTGGTGTGTTGAAGTCTCCCACTACGTATGTGTTTTCTCTGATGTCTGTTTTCAGAGAGGACAACAGTTGTCTGATATATTTTGGTGCTCCTTCGTTTGGTGAGTATATGTTAATGAGTGTTATTTCTTCTTGAAGTATTGTCCCCTTGATCATAATGTAGTGACCATTGGGGTCTCTTTTTATCTTTTTGAGTTTGAAATCTGTTTTATCTGATATAATTATAGCTGTTCCTGCTTTCTTTTTTGGTCCATTTGCTTGTAGGATTGTTTTCCATCCTTTAACTTTGAGCCTATTTTTATCTTTTGTAGCTAAATGTGTTTCCTGGAGACAGCAAAAGGTTGGGTTTTGTTTCTTAATCCAGGCTGCCACTCTGTGTCTTTTTATTGAAGAGTTTAGTCCATTTACATTTAGAGTTAATATTGATATGTTAACATCTGTATTTGCCATTGTGTTTGTCTTTCCTTTGATTTTATTTATTTATTCTTTTAATAACTTTTTTTTTTTTTTGGCCTTCTTTCATTGTTATTCGTCCCTCTGAGGTTCTGGCTTTAGGACTCCTTGTAGTATTTTTTGGAGTGGGGGTTTAGTTGCAATGAAATTCCGGAGTTTCTGTTGGTCTGGGAAGGTCCATATTCTTTCTTCAAAGAGGAAGGAGAGCTTTGCGGGATAGAGTATTCTTGGTTGGCATCTGTTTTCTTGGAGTCTGTTGACTATGTCCCTCCACTCTCTCCTTGCCCGTAGTGTTTCTTCGGAGAAGTCTGATGTCAGCCTGATTGGTTTTCCTTTGAATGTTATCTGTTTCTTCCCTCTTGCTAGCTTCATTATTTTTTCCTTGTCCTGGATTCTTGGGAGCTTTACTATTATGTGTCTTGCTGTATTTTTCCTTTCGTCGTGGAAGTTTGGTGTTCTTCTTGCTTCTTGTATATCAATTTTCAGCTCCTTCTTCACATTTGGGAAGTTCTCTTCAATTATCTCTTTGAATATTTTCTCTGTTCCTACATCTCTCTCCTCTCCTTCTGGTATTCCTATAACTCTTATATTTCCTTTCCTCATGGAGTCAGATAGTTCCCGAAGTCTTTCTTCGTTCTTTTTCCTTCGTACTTCTCTTTCCTTTTCTGTTTTGGTTCTTTTTATTTCTGTGTCTTCAAGATTACTTATTCGTTCTTCCATTTCATCTATTCTGCTTTCATTGCTTTTCCCAGAATTCTTTAGTTCTTCCATTAATTCTTTGATCTCCTGCATTTCTTTTACTTCCCTCTTTAGGGACTCAATTTCTTTCTTCTGACCATTGTTTTCCCTCTCTTGGGACTCAATTGCATTCTTCTGATCGTTGATTATTTTTCCCTTATCATTGTTTTCCTTTATGACTTCTGTCAGTTTTTTAATCACGGCAATTTTAAATTCTCTTTCTGGAAGGCTCAGAAATTCTTCCAAGTTATTGTCTTTGCAATCTGGGGGCTGGCTTTCTTTTTGTGGTGTGCTTTTTCTCTGGAGAGTTGCTAGGTTGCGTGTGGTTCTTCTCCTCCCTACTGTCTGTTTTCTAATTTGCCGTATGCGTTGGGACACTGTGTTGTTGGGACTGGCCGGCATCTTGGGTGGGCTTCTCTGTTCCCCTCTGGTTCTTCCAGGAGTCATCTGTCAGTTTCAAGCAGCCGGGCGGCTGGGGCTGTGTGCTGGTGCTGGTCTCCTCTCCTCTCCTCCTGGGGGGCGGGGCTCTCTTTAATGGCGCCTGGAGCTCACCTCCACGGCGGATCCTGCAGGGTTCGCCTCAGCTCCCGTTCACGGGGTGTGGTGGCTGCAATAGTTCCTTTCCACTCACAGTTCCGCTCGCTGCGTCGTTTGTTCTTGTGGGCCGTTTTGGTTTGTTGTTTCCCTCCTCTCTGCCGGTCGGAGAGTGCCGCCTCTGTGGGCGGGGGAGGGGAGCAGGGTTCTGCGCTTCCCTCCCTTCTAGTCCTCTTTTATGGCCACTTTCTTCTTCGGGCAGTTTGCTGGAGTCGTCCGTTTATCTTCCGTGTCCCAGTTCTCACTGGGACCTGCCGCTTTTCCTCCCTATTAACTTTTTTTAATGGGAGATCTTACTCGCAGCGTCTCCTTGCCGCCATGTTGCCCAATGTAATAATTTTAAAAGAGCAGTGTGGGCATGGAGAATGAAGAGCATGAAAAAGACAGCAATGAAAATCAATTTATCTCTTGATATTAAATGTGGCTGAGAATCACAACAACAACAAAAATTAGGTTTATTTAGGGACCTGACTCTGTGGAATTAATAATATCATTTTAAAATAATATTTGCCATCATGATATTTTAGTCTTGTTCGCATAACAAAATTGAATCTAATATTTAGGGACTGTAAGCACAGAAAATATTATGTATTGTACAAATGGATATATCAGGTTATTGGAAAATTTTTCTCAAGGTCAAAGATCAGCTCAGCAGGAGAGATTCCTGCTAAAATAATTCATTTGTCACTGTCATTCTTAGACTGATACATTGAGCAAAATTTCTTTCACCTTTAGTGAAAAATGAGTATTATTTAAAATATTAATGCCAAAGGATTCATTAATCAGTCATACTAATGATATTAGGAGCAGCATTAGGAAAATTCTGATTTTTTTCCTATTGCATTCAGCTATTGTAAACATAATCTGATTTTGCATGTTTTAGTTTTGTCTTTATGCTCTGATAAATTTTTGTTGCACAGATTTTCATGGTGCTCATAGGTGATTGTTACAAATAATGGTTTATCCTTACAAGGCAAACCAACTCAGAATAAAACAATGACTTTGAAATAGCATAGAGATGGTAAATCTCTTCTTAGCTTCTTGGAATAAAAGAGGAAAAATGTACAGTGATTTGTACAAGTTGAAGAGAAAAAATATTCAAGTTGAAAGAAAATAATTTAAAATGCTAGGACTGAAGAATCATTAAAGATATTTTACTTCAGTACTAGTGGTTTACAAATGAGAATAATAAAATCCTACAAAAATTAACTCGTTCAAAATGACAAATGTCAACTTTCATTTTATTTGAAACTCCCACAACAGGCTGCTACAGGAATTAAATTTCATTTAAAAAATACTTAATGTTTCCTATGTTCCCAAGACAGTACAGGATTCAATGTGAAGTAAGAAGTCTTGACTTTAGAGTTTATTCTTAGTGGTCAAGTTAAAACAAATACCCAAATGACATTAATTTTTCTTTTCACAGTGAATGCTCCAAATGGCTAAAGTCCTAATAAAGTGTATGAGAAAAATCTTACCAAAAGTCACAAACAATGCATATCAGGGTGACATGACATTCACATGCTTGGTACAGAAGAGAAAGGGGCTAGAAAATCAGGGAAGGCTTTCAAGGTTCCCTAAATGTGCACCAGATGTTTAGAAAGCATTTTAAAAGGAAGCATGCACAAAGCCACAGAAACATGTGAAGCATGTAAGAAAAGACAAATAATTTCATAGATTTGTGTATAAAGTATTGTGAGTTAGATTTTAAATGAAACAAGTTAGGTTTTGACAAGCAGACAGATGTAAGCACTTGGATTTTATGAAGTGTGTGTCTGCGTTTCTCTATATCTCCAATTGCAATGTTATGCTTAGAAATGGGACTCAATAAATCTCACTTAAACATTCAATTATCTTGTTTGTTCTTTCTAAATATGCACTTATATTCGGAAGTATTTAGTACCCCGTCATGTGATAAGCATGAAATGCACAAAGTTAGGTTATGAGAATGTAGAATTTCTCCTAGATGCCTTTTCTTTAATGAAGCTGCAGTCAAGTGACATGAACAGTTCTAAGCAATGAACTAAAATGCAATTTAATAAACGGCAAAATGTAGCTTCGTATAGGCTGCTGAGAAACTTTTTTTCCTTTGGGAGGTTTCCTAAAGAAAGTTGCATATAATTTAATGCTTGAAGAAAGCAGTTTTTCTGTTGGACATAGAAAAAAATAAACATTTTTTTCACATTTTCTACAAATATTTCATATTTTCTACATATTCTACAAAGGATTATCTGCAGAGATGACTGGGCCAGAGTACAACTGACTGATGTCTCTGGGTATGATTAACCTATTATTACAACCCCATGAGTGTACTGAGAAAATCAACATAAATTTCTATGGGAACATAATGCCACAGCTAATTTAGTATACTACAAAATTTAAATGGCTGTTAAATTCATCAATATTTACTGTAAATATAACTTTGGAAATAGGCCTTTTTTTTAATTTTCCCCTTTCAACTTTATTGAGGTATAATCAACAAAGATTAGGTATTTAAAGTTTACAATGTGATAATATGGCATATGTATATACTGTAAAGGAATATCCCCACTGAGTTAATTAGCACAGGTATTAAGTTCAAGTCTTTAATTCATTTTAAATTGAATTTTGTATATGATGCAAGATATATTTTTATTTTGAGTATCATTGTCCAGTTTCCCAAAACCATTGCTTAAAGACCTGCCATTTCCCTATTGTACATTATTGACCCCTCTGTTTTCTTTCTCAAGATTAATTTGGCTATAAGTGTCTTTTGTGGTTTCACATATAGTTTAGAATTGGTTGCTCCATTTCTATGGAAAATACAATTAGAGATATGATAGGGATCACACTGAATCTCTACATTGCTTTGGATAGTATGGACATTTTAACAATAAAAATTCTTCCTATCAATTATCATGGAACAACTTTACATGTATTTGTTGTCTTTAATTCCTTTATCAAGGTCTTAGAGTTCTTAGTACACAAATGTTTTAACAACTTTGTTAAACTTATTTCATTTTTCTTGATGTAATTACAAGTGGTAAATATGATTGTTTTCTTAAATTCTCTTTCTAATAGTTATTAGCATATAAAGACAAAATGATTTTTGTATATTGTTGTTGTGCCCTGTAGCTAATGAATTTGTTTACTAGTTCCAATAGTATTTCGGTACAGTAATTAGGGCTTTCTACATATAGTGTCATGCTATCTACAAATAGAGAACTTTTGATGAGAAAAGTTTGATTTTACTGAGGCAAACAGTAGATGTTCACACACAGAGTCTGAATATTTAGATAAGGACTTGTGTTTACGTTTCCTAACCTAGGTTCTTAGTTTGCTTTTCTCAAGGAACATTTTTAAAATAACCACCTAGAGTTAAGCTTGAAAAGAAAAAAAAAATCAGTGACCTCTGCTCTAACCACATTATACGTAAAATATGCTGGCTACCCTGATTCCAGCTCACTAGTGACGTATAATAGAGGACTTCTCTTCCCCTGACTTATTGCAGCCTCCACCCTTTTGGAATCTGTAATTAATATTGTGACTCTGCATACTTTATGTGAGTGTATTGAAAGTACACCTTAAATCAAAGTGACCCTATGGGTTTTACTTCATCACAGTGAGAGCTTGGATGCTGAGTCACTACCTACCAAACTTCCACATAGGTGGGATTTGCCTCATTCAGCAGGTTGCAATCTGCATATTCTTTTTTTTTTTTTCTTATAATGGTGGCTGAACAGGCCGCTTAAGTCTAGCAGACCCACATGCATTGTTTGAATTTTTTAATAATATGCTTTAACCTGTAATCTAAAATTGAGGTTATTTTTAAAATTGCAAAGAAATGAACCAGTACTATGGAATCTAGAGTCCTACAGAAAGTTCTGCCCTTTAATAATGCAGATTTTTTAAATTTAATCAAATAAAAAATACCAGGACAACATGAACATGGTCTAGATTTTAGATGAAATTAGGAAATCATTTTGAGGGCTTTCTTCATTTCAGGTGTAATAATTGTATTGTAGATAACATCTTTATTCTTGGAAGATGGATGCTAAAATAAGCATAAAATGTAATGTCTGAAATTTATTTTCAACTGTTCAGCATGTATATAGATATATCTCTCTATATTTATTCATTGCTCTATCACAGCATATATATATGTATGTATGCATACATACATAGGCACACACATACATATATACACACGAGAAATATGTTAAATGCTAAAATTGTTAATTTAGTTGGTGTATACATTTGGATGTTCATTTTATTTGCCTTTCAAGTTTTTCATTTTTTTATAATAAATTTTATTTTTATATTCCCCATACAATTGCAACTCCCTAATTTTTTTATTATAAATTTTATTTTTATATTCCCCATACAATTTCAACCCCCTCATTCTGACCCCAGTCCCTCCCCTCCTGCCCCCCACCCCCCAAAAAGTGTCTCCGGTTCATAGTTTTTTGTTGATTTTGATTTTCACTTTCTTACAGTTATTCATTTTCCTGGTCCCTTATTTAAGTTTTCTAGATTCCTGCTATGAGTGAGACCATCCGGTATTTTTCTTTTTCTTTCTGGCTTATTTCGCTGAGCATGATCCCTTCCAGCGCCATCCATGTTGCTGCAAATTGCATGTGTTTATCTTTTTTAAATGCTGAGTAATATTCCATGGTATATATGTACCACATCTTCTTGATCCAGTCATCTATTTTTGTGCATTTGGTCTGTTTCCAAAGCTTAGCTATTGTAAATAGTGCTGCTATAAACATAGGGGTGCAGGTGCTCTTTGGAATTGATGTTTCCGTGTCCTTTGGGTAAATACCTAGGAGTGGAATTGCTGGATCATATGGAAGCTCTATGTTTAGTAGGTCCAGAAATCTCCATAGTGGTTGGACCAGTTTGCACTCCCACCAACAGTGCAGGAGAGTTCCTTTTTCTCCACACCCTCGCCAACATTTGTTGTTGCTAGTTTTTTTAATATGTGCCATTCTCACTGGTGTAAGATGGTATCTCATGGTAGTTTTGATTTGCATTTCCCTGATGGCAAGTGATGTTGAACATTTTTTCATATGCCTGTTGGCCATTTGCATTTCCTCTTCAGAGAAGTTTCTTTTTAGCTCTTCTGACCATTTTTTGACTGGATTATTTTCTTTGTTGTTGCTGAGTCTCATCAGCTCTTTGCAGATTTTTGTGATCAGTCCTTTATAATTAGTGTTGTGTGCAAAAATGTTCTCCTAGTTGGTGGGGTTTCTCTTTGTTTTTGTTATTGTCTCTTTTGCTGTGCAGAAGCTCTTTAATTTGATGTAGTCCCAGCTGTTTATCTTTGCCTTCACTATCACTGCTTTGGGTGATGTGTCTGTAAAGATGTCTTTGATGTGCAAATCACGTAGTGTTTCGCCTATATTTCCTTCTATGTATTTTATGGTTTCAGGTCTTATGTCTAGTTCTTTAATCCATTTTGAGTTGATTTTTATGTATGGTGTGAGGTAGTGGTCAAGCTTCATTCTTTTGCATGTAGCGACCCAGTTTTCCCAGCACCATTTATTGAACAAACTTTCTTTGCTCCAATGCATAGTCTTTGCTTTTTTGTCAAAGATTAGTTGACCATAAATCTGTGGATTTATTTCTGGATTTTCTATTCGATTCCATTTGTCTATATGTCTGTTCTTGTTCCAATACCATGCAGTTTTGATGATCAATCTGCATATTCTTAATTTAGTGTACCAGCTTTGGCTTCTCAACAAATAATGTTACTTCTTTTCTGATTTGTATGCTTTTTAATTCTTTTTCTTGCCTAACTACTCTGACTAGGAATTCCAGGACTCTGTTGAATAAAACATAGTGGACTTTCCTATCTTCTTTCTGATCTTACAGGAAATACTTTTAGTTTTTTACTGTTGAATATTTTAGCTATGGGTTTGTCATAAGTGGTATTTATTTTATTGAGCTATATCCCCTCTATATCCACTTCACTGAGAATATTTTATGATGAATAGATGTTTTGAATTTTGCCAAATGCTTTTTCTGCATTTATTGAGATGGTCAAATGAGTTACATCCTTCATTTTGTTAACATGCTGTATCACATTGATTCATCTGTGAATGACAAATCCTCCTTGCATCCATGGCATGAATCCCACTTGATCATAGCAAATGGAATTTTTTAATGCAATGTATTATGTTTGCTAATATTCTGTTTTATTCAAGATTTTTGTATCTACATTCATTAGGGATATTAGTTTATGATTTTCTTTATTTTTTAAACATTTATTTATTTATACAAGAACCGAGGTACAAGCCAGATGTGCAGGAGGGTAAGAGGATTCACCAGAGACAAAGCTGGGAACAGAACAGGCAGACTGACTGAAATGCACTGCTGAGGGGAGCATCGGGCAAGACAGGAGAGGTCTGCTGCACCGTGTGGGTTACTCCATGGCCAAACCAGCACTGCAAAGGCTGCCAATAGCTTCACAGTGCTGACTTCAACAGCCTGCGCCACCAGGGAGGTCCAGTTTATGATTTTCTTGCAGTGGTCTGGTCTGAATTTGAAAGTATTTTTTCCTCTTCTATGTTTTGGAAGAGCTTGAGAAGAATTAACATTAATTCTTCTTTAAATACTTGGTAGAATTTACCAGTGAAGTATCTGATCCTGGACTTTATTTTCTTAGCAGGTTTTAATTACTAATTCAATCTCCTTATTAGTAATTGATCTGTTCAGATTTTCTGTTTCTTCATGCTTCAGTCTTGTCTGCCTGTTTTATTTGGGAATTTTCTCATTTTCACTATGTTTGGGAAGTCACTCAGCTAGTTTCTCAATTTGTTCCAGGGAGAATTTCTCTGTACAAATGTATCCTCGAGAAGAGAAAAGTGTAAGAGACTCTCATACTGCCATCTTGGTTGACTCTTTTTCGATACCTTTAAAATTTAATTGTCCATAATTTGGTTTGCTTTTGGCTACATGTTCTCAGTTTTAATAAGTTTAAATATTAGCACGAACAATTTACTTCTTATTTGACTTCAGTGAAAAACTAAATCCACAATTTACATACAAAATATAATAAGTATTTAATGTGTCTAATAAAATACATTCCTGTGGCTAATTTTAATTTAGTTAAATTTATAATTTATGCTTAGCTGTAGGATAATTTTAGGTTCACTTTCTGTTCAATGAACATGTGATAAGGTTTCTGAAATATAAGGTTTGCTTATCATTTCTGCTTCAGCAGTAAAACTTCTTGGGTTAGATTTGTTGTTTACATAGAAATTTTATTCAGACATTTTCATAATTACTTAGGTCATATTGACTAGTTTCCATTCTAATTTCACTTATTTGGCATATTTACTAATTTGTTTTATTGAGATATAATTTTCATAGATAATATTTACTCCCTAAAGATGTACTATTCAGTGCCTTTTACTACTCACAACATTGTATAATCACAATTTCACAGTCTCTCTATCCTCCAAAAGAAATCTGTACCTATTTATAGTTACTACTCATTTACCTCTTCCTCCAGAATCAAGAAACTCCTAATCTAATCTCAGTCTCCGTGAATCTAAATGTTTCATATAAATGGGATAGTACAACAAATGGCTTTCTGTTTAAAAGATAAAGTTTATACAGATATAGACTGTCAAGCTCAGAAGTTAAGAAAATACAAAATGACTAAGGTGATATATTAGAATTACTTTTGATTATCTTTATACCCTTTGAAAATTAGTTTAAAATAATCTCAGATATATTATTTGATTAAATGTAAGGATATTGCTTAAACATCTGGAGTTAAGAAGTAGAGTTGAAAGTCTATGTGCTATAGTTTTGAATTTGTACTTCCTATAACTGTGATGGTTGACTCTACTGACAATCTTTTTCTGGCACTTAATTAGGAGCATATAAACATGTCTTCTATTACAGGATAGTTCAATCAGTGCTCAAACTGGAACTTAAAAAACAGCATGAGCAAGAGCAGGACAGAGGAAACTTAAACCAATAGTTGTGTCAGATTTTGTTTCTGTAATTTTAATCAGCATTGTATAATGCTAGTTCCTGTTTCATAAAATTGGTCATTACTTCAGTAGAAAATGTTTTGGTAAATGCTTTTAGTATGAAATCAACTAACTAGTCCTTTTTTTGTAGAGGAGTAGTGGAAAGAAACCCTTTGAGATGTTCCATTGTAATAGGCAATAAAATATTCAAACACTCATCAATGTTTGATCTACTGATTATTCTATATCCCATCAAATGTAATTGTTCTCTGTAAAACCCATCACTTTGATTCTGAATAATTAAAATTTCTAGATTATTTTTTACAATTGAGTTAGGAAAGACTATCTTTGAAATCTACATGAGTAAAAGACAGGCTTTTACAGGCTGAATATTTTTCTGTTACCACAGAGACATAGATGTGTTTTATAAAAACCAATTATAGAAGAAAAAAAATTAAGATACTTCTATGATTTTGTCATTGAATTAAAATAGAATTGAAATTAGATGTTCATATTCTATAATCATTTCAGTAGGTTTAAAATCCATTATTTCTTTCCACAGTTCCTTCTTTCCATCGTCCCCCTCTCCCACATGATTTTTATTGAATTTAAACACATACATATACAAATATGTAAGTATTGCTTGAAAGGAACAATAGCTACATTTCAAGCTGTACTGAACATTCACACTATTGTCCATATTTGAAACATCAGGATTGTTAGCTTTTGCAACTTATAGCCCAAATTCCTCACCTTACCCTTGTGTGGGATTTTAGAAGAAAAATCTCAATGCCATTATCAGGGCTCAAATGTTAGGGTTCAGTGAGTGGGGCCCTTGGGTCCCTCCGAGAAAGATTTTGATAGTTCCCTTTTCAAGAGCACACTAAGCAAACTTACTGAAGACATTTGCTTAGACACGAACAGGTAAAGGCTGCATTTTAAAAGGGCAGGTTTGTTAGGAAAAAGAGAAAAGGAGGGTGGGAAGGCGCATGCATAGATCCCAGGTGCCCATAAAGTTAAATTTTGCCAGAGCAAGGGGTATTCTTTTATATTGTTCTTTGCAAGGATTTATTTCTTTGTGAAATTTTATGTTTCAGTTGGTTCTCTGTAACAGATAATGCTTCATGACTCCACCTCCATTGCAGGTTTAGCAACTGGTTAATTATCACTAACCCCACCTCTGGTTTTTGTCCTTGTGAAACCTTCCATGTTAATTTTTCTACCCTGAGCTTCCACTATAATCAGCTTGCTAAATTATGAGATGACTGTTACAAATTTTGTAACCTTGCAGAGGTTAGTGGGTCTTTCTGATACTTTCTGACTTCATCTATAAAATTTGAAAAAAAATAAAGAATCCTTATAGGTAAACATCTAGTCTTTTTGATCTAAAATCTACCAACAAATGATTCTTCTTACTTTCAGTGTTACTAAGCAGGGAAACCTGTCATTTAATAAGCATTTTTAGGATGGCATGAGGCCAAGGTAATTTTGAAAATTACCAGGGTAAGGTAACAGCAAATAGGAATTTCATTAAGATTCAAACCATTTGTTTTGAATAATAAACTACAATCACATAAAGAAACTAATATAACAAGTTTAAATGTGCTGGTGAACTCCAAGTTTTGAATTTGTCTAGAGAAAAAAATTTCTGAATCTCATGGCAAAAATGAATTTGAGTTACCTCCATGCCACAAAAATAAACTGTTTACTAAAGTCAATTTTTAAGAAGTGCTTAAACTAAAACAAATTTTATTTTTATAACTCCCAAACTTGTGGCTGTATGTCTTACATTGTTAGAGTTTCACTTTACTTTCTTTAACTAGATTTTATATACTTATAAAATAAAAAATTTTGATATTTTATTCAATGGAAAACATTCAATGATGACTTTCATTAAAGTGTTGATAAAACTAAAACATACTGAAAAAATTCTTAAAATCTTTGAGTGATAAGAATTAGAAAAATTATAAATAAAATACACTTTGGCAAGAAATTACCAAATTTATCTTTGCTGGAATAAAGAGGGACACACTGTTTAGACTGCTAAGATATTGATGATCAATTATAAGAAAATATCTTTATAATGTCATAAATGCATATATTTTGTTCATTTTAATTTTTCTTTTTCTTTTTGCACTGTTAGAAACCTGCCAAAGCAGAGGTTACACTATGTATTTCTTTCTCCAAATTTCATTCTTTGTGGAACTTACTATGTAATCATGATCGATAATTTGAGTGAATTAAAAATAAAAAGAAATTACATTGTTCTGATAAAATAAATCTTTAAAAATCTATAATGGGCCTCAATTAATCAAGAATTATTGAAAGCTTTACCCATGAAACAATAATGTCTGCTAAATATCTTTTCAAGACTTTGCCAAAGTTGTGATTACAACTAGAAAAGGAAACAAAAGGCACAGAAAAGGAGAGACAGTACCATTATTTACATATGACATTGTTAGGTATGTGAGAAATCTAAATATTATACAGACTGAGATTTAGAATTGGTAAATGAATTAGAAAGATTTCTGGGCACAGTGAATTAAAGTTAATTGTGCTGAAGTACAGAGGCAAATTTTTTTTAAATTTAATAAATGATTTTTACTTTATTATAATTAGTCTTTTTCCTGGTCTCTTATTTAGGTTTTCTTGTTTTGTTTTGTTTTTGTGCTCCTTTTTAAAATATTTTATTTTATATAATCTTATGCCATTTTTCATTTTTGCACAATGTATGCATTTTCATTTTGGTTATACTCCCCATACAATTGCACCCCCCCTTATTTTGACCCTAATCCTTCATCTCCCCGCCCTCCCCCCACCCCGTAGTGTGTCTCTGGTTTATAGTTGCTTGTTCATTTTGATTTTTACTTTATATTAATTAGTCTTTTTCCTGGTCCCTTATTTAGGTTTTCTAAATTCCTGCTATGAGTGAGACCATCCGTATTTTTCTTTTTCTTTATGACTTATTTCGCTGAGCTTGATCCCTTCTAGCTCGATCCATGTTGCTGCAAACTGCATGTGTTTATCTTTTTTGATTGCTGAGTAATATTTCATTTTGTATATGTACCACATCTTCTTGATCCAGTCATCAATTTTTGGGCATTTGGGTTGTTTCCATAGCTTAGCTATTGTAAATAGTGCTGCTATAAACATAGGGGTGCAGGTGCCCTTTGGAATTACTGTTTCTGTGTCATTTAGGTAAATACCTAGGTGTGGAATTGCTGGATCATATGGAAGCTCTATCTTTAGTAGGTCCAGAAATCTCCACACAGCTCTCCACAGTGGTTGGACCAGTTTGCACTCCCACCAGAAGTGCAGGAGAGTTCCTTTTTCTCCACAAAGACTAATTATAATAAAGTAAAAATCAAAATCAACAAGCAACTATAAACCACAGATACACTACGGGGGAGAGGGGTGGGGGAGAGAAAGCAGTAGGATCAAAATAAGGGTGGTGGGAATTGTATAGGGACTATAATCAAGATGAAAATGCATTCATTGTGCAAAAATGAAAAATGAAGTAAAAATATATAAACTAAATAATAATAGAAAATAATGCTGAAAAGAATTTATAAATAAATGCAAAAGTGTTTGATACACATTGGATAACAAATTCCAGTCTACTGGATACAGTTTGCATTTCTATGAACAAGAATCACTTTGCAAAAAAAAATTAAAAAATGGATGGATTTACAATGATACAATACTTAGGAATATGCCTACTATGGAATATGCATGACCTTTACCAGAAAAACATAAAACAATATCGACAAAAATACAAGAAAACTTGAAGAAATGTATTGAAATACCATGTTCATGGATTGGAAAATAAAATGTATAAAAATATTAATTTCTCAGAGATTTATTTACAAATTATTATTTTTTTTTCATAATAAATTTTATTGTTATATTCCCCATACAATTGCAGCCCCCCCATTCTGACCCCAATCCCTCCCCTCCCGCCCCCGCCCCCCAAAAAAGTGTCTCTGGTTCATAGTTTTTTGTTGATTTTGATTTTCACTTTCTTATAGTTATTCATTTTCCTGGTCCCTTATTTAAGTTTTCTAGATTCCTGCTATGAGTGAGACCATCCGGTATTTTTCTTTTTCTTTTTGGCTTATTTCGCTGAGCATGATCCCTTCCAGCGCCATCCATGTTGCTGCAAATTGCATGTGTTTATCTTTTTGAATGCTGAGTAATATTCCATGGTATATATGTACCACATCTTCTTGATCCAGTCATCTATTTTTGGGCATTTGGGTTGTTTCCAAAGCTTAGCTATTGTAAACAGTGCTGCTATAAACATAGGGGTGCAGGTGTTCTTTGGAACTGATGTTTCTGTGTCCTTTGGGTAGATACCTAGGAGTGGAATTGCTGGATCATATGGAAGCTCTATGTTTAGTAGGTCCAGAAATATCCACACAGCTCTCCACAGTGGTTGGACCAGTTTGCACTCCCACCAACAGTGCAGAAGAGTTCCTTTTTCTCCACACCCTCGCCAGCATTTGTTGTTGCTAGTTTTTTTAATATGTGCCATTCTCACTGGTGTAAGATGGTATCTCATGGTAGTTTTGATTTGCATTTCCCTGATGGCAAGTGATGTTGAACATTTTTTCATATGCCTGTTGGCCATTTGCATTTCCTCTTCAGAGAAGTTTCTTTTCAGCTCTTCTGACCATTTTTTGACTGGATTATTTTCTTTGTTGTTGTTGAGTCTCATCAGCTCTTTGCAGATTTTTGTGATCAGTTCCTTTATCCTTAGTGTTGGGTGCAAAAATGTTCTCCCAGTTGGTGGGGTTTCTCTTTGTTTTTGTTATTGTCTCTTTTGCTGTGCAGAAGCTCTTTAATTTGATGTAGTCCCAGCTGTTTATCTTTGCCTTCACTATCACTGCTTTGGGTGATGTGTCTGTAAAGATGTCTTTGATGTGCAAATCACGTAGTGTTTCGCCTATATTTCCTTCTATGTATTTTATGGTTTCAGGTCTTATGTCTAGTTCTTTAATCCATTTTGAGTTGATTTTTGTGTATGGTGTGAGGTAGTGGTCAAGCTTCATTCTTTTGCATGTAGCGACCCAGTTTTCCCAGCACCATTTATTGAACAAACTTTCTTTGCTCCAATGCATAGTCTTTGCTCCTTTGTCAAAGATTAGTTGACCATAAATCTGTGGGTTTATTTCTGGATTTTCTATTCGATTCCATTGGTCTGTATGTCTGTTCTTGTTCCAATACCATGCAGTTTTGATGATTATGGCTTTGTAGTATAGTTTGAAGTCTGGGAGTGTAATGCCTCCATTCCCTTCTTTTTTTTCAGGAGAGCTTTGGCTATTTGGGGTTTTTTGTGATTCCATATGAATTTCATCAATAATTGTTCTATTTCTTTGAAGAATGACATTGAAATTTTGATTGGAATAGCATTGAATCTGTATATTGCTTTTGGAAGAATGGTCATTTTAATAATGTTTATTCTTCCAATCCACGAGCAGGGGATGTCTCTCCATTTCTTTGTGTCTTCTTCTATTTCTTTTAACAGTGTTTTATAGTTTTCTTTGCATAGGTCCTTTACCTCTTTTGTTAGATTTATTCCCAAATATTTGATTTTTTTTGTTTCAATAACAAAAGGGATGGTTTTTTTGATTTCTTCTTCTTCAGATTTATTGTTTGTGTATAGGAAGGCTACTGACTTTTGCGTGTTGATTTTGTATCCTGCCACTTTACTGAACTGATTGATGAGTTGAATTAGCTTTTCTGTGGAGTTTTTGGGGTTCTCTATGTATAATATCATATCGTCTGCAAATAGTGATAGTTTGACTTCTTCTTTTACTATTTGGATTCCTTGGATGTCTTTCTCTTGTCTTATTGCCCTGGCTAGGACTTCCAGTATTATATTGAAAAGCAGTGGTGAGAGTGGACATCCTTGTCTTGTTCCAGATCTTAATGGAATTGCTTTCAGCTTTTCACCATTGAGAATGATACTGGCTGTTGGCTTGTCATAGATGGCCTTTATGATGTTGAGGTATGTTCCTTGTATGCCCAGAATTTCAAGGGCTTTTATCATGAATGGGTGTTGCACTTTGTCGAAAGCTTTCTCTGCATCTATTGATATTATCATATGGTTTTTATATTTCTTTTTGTTGATGTGTTGGATAACGTTGATTGATTTTCGGATGTTAAACCATCCTTGTGCCCCTGGAATGAATCCTACTTGGTCGTGGTGAATTATCTTATGGATACATTGTTGGATTCTGATGGCTAAAATTTTATTGAGGATTTTTGCATCAGTGTTCATTAGGGAGATTGGCCTGTAGTTTTCCTTTTTTGTGTTGTCCTTGTTCGGTTTTGGTATTAGTGTAATGTTGGCTTCATAGAACGTGTTTGGTATTGTCCCTTCCTTCTCAATTTTTTGGAAGAGTTTGTGCAGGATAGGCACTAATTCGTCTCTGAATGTTTGGTAGAATTCATTTGTAAATCCATCAGGTCCTGGGCTTTTGTTTTTGGGGAGGTTTTTGATTACCATTTCAATTTCGCTAATTGTAATTGGTCTGTTTAGGTGTTCTATTTCTTCTTTATCTAGCTTTGGGTGATTGTAGAGTTGTAGGAATTTGTCCATCTCCTCTAGATTGTTAAACTTGTTTCCATATAACTGTTCATAGTAGTTACTGATTATTCTTTTGATTTCTGCTGTGTCCGTTGTGATTTCTCCTCTTTCATTGATGATCCTGTTTATTTGTGCTTTCTCCCTTTTTCCTTTGTGAGCCTGGCTAGGGTTTGTCTATTTTATTGATTTTTTCAAAGAACCAGCTTTTGGTTTCATTGATCTTTTGGATTTTTTTTTAGTTTCAACTTCATTTATTTCTGCTTTGGTTTTATTATTTCTTTTCTTCTACTGGTTTTGGGGTTTTTTTGTTGTTCTTTTTCTAGATCTTTGAGCTTCGAGATTAGGTTGTTTCTTTGAGTTCTTTCTTGTTTCTTGATGTGAGCTTCTATTGCTATATATTTTCCTCTTATTACTGCTTTTGCTGCATCCCATACATTTAGGATATTGGTGTCCTCCTTGTCGTTCAATTCAAAAAATTTTTTAATTTCTTCTTTGATCTCCTCATTAGTCCAGTGGTCTTCCAGTAGTGTGGTTTTTAATCTCCATGAGGTAGGAAAGTTCCTTGCCTTCTTTTTATGGTTTATTTCTAGTTTGATGCCTTCATGGTCAGAAAAGATGGTTGATATGATTTCAATCTTGGTGTATCTGTTGATGTTTGTCTTGTGCCCCAGTATGTGATCGATCCTGGAGAATGATCCGTGTGCGCTTGAGAAAAATGTGTACTCCGTTTTTTTGGGGTTTAGTGTTCTATAGATGTCTGTTAAGCCCAATTGCTCTAGGTCCTTATTTAGAGCTTTGGTTTCTTTACTTATTTTTTGTCTTGTTGATCTATCCATTGTTGATAGTGGTGTGTTGAAGTCTCCCACTACGTATGTGTTTTCTCTGATGTTTGTTTTCAGTGAGGACAACAGTTGTCTAATATATTTTGGTGCTCCTTCGTTTGGTAAGTATATGTTAATGAGTGTTATTTCTTCTTGAAGTATTGTCCCCTTGATCATAATGTAGTGACCATTGGGGTCTCTTTTTATCTTTTTGAGTTTGAAATCTGTTTTATCTGATATAAGTATAGCTGTTCCTGCTTTCTTTTTTGGTCCATTTGCTTGTAGGATTGTTTTCCATCCTTTAACTTTGAGCCTATTTTTAACTTTTGTAGCTAAATGTGTTTCCTGGAGACAGCAAAAGGTTGGGTTTTGTTTCTTAATCCAGGCTGCAACTCTGTGTCTTTTTATTGAAGAGTTTAGTCCATTTACATTTAGAGTTAATATTGATATGTTAACATCTATATTTGCCATTGTGTTTGTCTTTCCTTTGATTTTATTTATTTATTCTTTTAATAACTTTTTTTTTTTTTTTTGGCCTTCTTTCATTGTTATTCGTCCCTCTGAGGTTCTGGCTTTAGGACTCCTTGTAGTATTTTTTGGAGTGGGGGTTTAGTTGCAATGAAATTCCGGAGTTTCTGTTTGTCTGGGAAGGTCCATATTCTTTCTTCAAAGAGGAAGGAGAGCTTTGCGGGATAGAGTATTCTTGGTTGGCATCTGTTTTCTTGGAGTCTGTTGACTATGTCCCTCCACTCTCTCCTTGCCCGCAGTGTTTCTTCGGAGAAGTCTGATGTCAGCCTGATTGGTTTTCCTTTGAATGTTATCTGTTTCTTCCCTCTTGCCAGCTTCATTATTTTTTCCTTGTCCTGGATTCTAGGGAGCTTTACTATTATGTGTCTTGCTGTATTTTTTCTTTCGTCGTGGAAGTTTGGTGTTCTTCTTGCTTCTTGTATATCAATTTTCAGCTCCTTCTTCACATTTGGGAAGTTCTCTTCAATTATCTCTTTGAATATTTTCTCTGTTCCTACTTCTCTCTCCTCTCCTTCTGGTATTCCTATAACTCATATTTCCTTTCCTCATGGAGTCAGATAGTTCCTGAAGTCTTTCTTCATTCTTTTTTCTTCGTACTTCTCTTTCCTTTTCTGTTTTGGTTCTTTTTATTTCTGTGTCTTCAAGAGCACTTATTCGTTCTTCCATTTCATCAATTCTGCTTTCATTGCTTTTCCCAGAATTCTTTAGTTCTTCCACTAATTCTTTGATCTCCTGCATTTCTTTTACTTCCCTCTTTAGGGACTCAATTTCATTCTTCTGATCGTTGATTATTTTTCCCTTATCATTGTTTTCCTTTATGACTTCTGTCAGTTTTTTAATCACGGCAATTTTAAATTCTCTTTCTGGAAGGCTCAGAAGTTCTTCCAAGTTACTGTCATTGCAATCTGGGGGCTGGTTTTCTTTTTGTGGTGTGCTTTTTCTCTGGAGAGTTGCTAGGTTGCGTGTGGTTCTTCTCCTCCCTACTGTCTGTTTTCTAATTTGCCGTATGCGTTGGGACACTGTGTTGTTGGGACTGGCCGGCATCTTGGGTGGGCTTCTCTGCTCCCCTCTGGTTCCTCCAGGAGTCATCTGTCAGTTTAAAGCAGTCTTTATTGGAGAAAGGTCCCTGTCGTAAAATGCCGATGTGGGGACACACTCCCCTGTGCGCTTGGTCTGCCCCAGCGGTGGGTTCCTGTTCCCCCTCTGGGCTTGGACTGCAGGCCAGAGGGGGTCTGGCGTGGGCGAATTTCCCCTGCTCACCTCTGGCTCCTGAGGAAGCCTTGTGCAGGTAGTCTTTACTGAAGAAATGTCCCTGTTCTAAAATGGTGATGTGGGACACACTCCCTGCGCGTCCAGTCTCAGGCACACTCTTCTGCGCGCCTGGTCTGCCCCGGCTGTGGGTGCTCGCTCTCCCTGTGGGCTCAGACTACTTGTTTGGAAGGGGCCCGGTGTGGACTAACTCCCCAGCTGGCCACTAGCTCCTTCAGGAGCCTGTGCTGGCTTCAAGTCGCTAGGTGGCGCCAGAGATCTCTCCTAGAGCCCTTGGGGAGCTGATTTTCCACCCCGTGGGACAGGGAGCAGAGCGGGGATGATAGGGTACACCTCAACGGCTTTGGGGTGCTGTGTCTGCCTTGTGCCCCACCGTCGTGGGGTACCCACGCCCCTAATTTCGTGCCCCGGGTCTCAGTTCCAAAGCCCTCAGGTCCAGGACGCGGGCTGTAGCCCAGTTCAGTGGCGCGGGAATGGCGCCTTTTGCACCGCTCCCGTGCCTGGACGCCTGGTTCCTGCTCACTCAGGGAGGGACCTTCACCTCAGTGAGGACCTCCGCGCGTCTCCCCGCAAGCCTAGGTCGTCTCCCAAGCCTAGGTCGCAGGCGCGGGGACCTGGGCAGCCGCGATCCCGGTCTGCACTTGCTTTTCAAGCGTGCCAAGCGCGCCGCGTTTCCGCGCAAGCTTACCGGCAGCCCGGGCTGTGTGCGCGTCTCTCGGGGTCTTTGTTCTTCTCTAATGGCGCCCGGAGCCGTTCGCTCACCGCTGTGGCGAATCCTGCAGGGTTCGCCTCAGCTCCCGTTCACGGGGTGTGGTGGCTGCAATAGTTCCTTTCCACTCACAGTCCCGCTCGCTGCGTCGTTTGTTCTTGTTGGCCGTTTTGGTTTGTTGTTTCCCTCCTCTCTGCCAGTCGGAGAGTGCCGCCTCTGTGGGCGGGGGAGGGGAGCAGGGTTCTGCGCTTCCCTCCCTTCTAGTCCTCTTTTATGGCCACTTTCCTCTTTGGGTAGTTTGCTGGCATCACCCGTTTATCTTCCGTGTCCCAGTTCTCACTGGGACCTGCCGCTTTTCCTCCCTATTAACTTTTTTTAATGGGAGATCTTACTCGCAGTGTCTCCTCGCCGCCATGTTGCTCCGCCCCCAAAAATTTGTCTCTTATTTACAGATTAAAAGCATAACATTAACCCCAATCCCAAAAGCTAATTTTAGTGGGGATGATTCACAGCTAATTCTAAATTTATGTAGAAACACATATAGCAAGAATTATAAAGTAGTTTTGGAAAAAACAAATTTAGAAGATTTGCATTAATAGATAACAATATTTATTATAAAACTTTAATATAGAATTACATTGGTAAAGGATGGATAAGTAAACAAAAAATAGTCAAGTCCATATACATATGTTCACTTAATTTATGACAGATGCAATGCTATAGTGCAATGGAGAAAAATGATCATACTGGGACACTGGATAACTCATGCTACATAGACAAGTATTAAGTTATGATAGTTAAGTTACATATATAACTGTAGTATAAAAATAAATCTTATAGAAGAAAGCACCGGGAAATTTATTGTTATATTGTATAGGGTTTTATAAACAGGATGCACAAAAATTGGTAGGCAAAAAACCAGATAAATTTATACAAATTAATTTAGGAGCATATGTTCATTCAATGACAGATGTAAGGGAAAAAGAAGGCAAGGCAAAGTGATAGAAATAAAGGCCTAATATGTATTATATATAAAGAAGTTTGTGGAGCAAAAGAAGGTAGAGATAAGGGAGTATGTGCTTTTGTTTATGTGAAATTAAAAATATGCAAAACTCTATGTTAGAAGTCAATATGGCTGTTAATCTTTTGCATTGTCATCAATGGAGGAAGAAATGAAGGGATCTTTCTAAGTACTTATAAAGCTAGGTAACTATATATGAGTGCTGATTATATATGAACTCAGTTTATGAACAATTAATTGCATTTTGTACACCTGATTTTTTCATTTTCTTCTATTATACTTTGATGGAAGGATAGAATAGAAAGTTCCATGCTAAGATAGCTTAGCTAAATGCCACCACAATCCTTGTCTTTATTTGACTTTTATTTTTTTAATCAGTTATTGTACAAATTATGAATAGTGAATTTCTAGATGAAGGATGCAATATACTTTGCAATTTTCATTACAATATTGCCAGATATTCCTCATAAAGAAAATCGAATTTCCAAGGAAAAATAAAGAGATTTAGTGGTATCTTTATGGCCTGAAATTATTTGATTTTATTACATTTTCTATCATTAAAGATCATCTATTATTTTAAAATTTTCATTTTAATTTATTCTAAAAATGTTGACTTACTTTTTGCTTCCCCTTTGAAAAATTATCTATTTGAATCCTTTAATTACAAATGCTAGGAATTTAGTTCCATGTTTACATTTCAAACTACAAAAATATTCCTGCCCTCATCTTCAAGCAGAAGGTATACTGTGTTCACAGTTACCAGATAGTAATAAACTGAGAAAGCAATCTAATACAGATTCTGTGCTGTATAATTATTAGTCCCTACCTGCTGAGTCAGATTTCATTAGGGAAAGCATTAGGGGGCTGCATGATACTCACTGATTGTATGTGCAACATCTATGAATGTTAATGGGATTTACATGCACACGGTCAGGAGAGTTTCAATAGGCAAATTTAAAAATAACCATTTTCTAACTGCAGTGATACACTGCAGGTTTTCCAGTTATATGAAACTCTTGGGGTCTAGATTCATTTAGCCTTTGACTTCATTTAGCACAGTATACCCACAGGAAACCTTATGGCATTTTAAGTGTGTTTGCTATCGTGTATTATTGCTTACACAAACACAGAGTTATGCTTGTAAGCTCAATTTTTTAGGTCATAGTATTTTTCAGTTTTCATCAACAGACTTTGGCTTTAGTGAGTTGTTTGCAGAGGGGGAAAATTGGTTTTATAATTGAAGTAAGTCTTAGATCTGCCTGAGACTGTTTGAATCAAAAGAGTATTTTTTTTTAAAAAAAACATTTAACTGGAAACTTGACAGAAAAGAAAAGTTCAATCCTCTTTTCTTACTCACATATTTCTCCGGGCATCTAAGTGGGATCTCTGGAGTAGGACAAGGATCTGATAGGGTTCAAGGCAGGCCTTGAAAAATATGCTACTTTGGCATATTGATTATTTTGAATTAAAGGTATTTTAGAAACAGTAGGTACAAGAAGAACATTCTAACTTTTCTTTGTTCTTGAAAACAGGGGTACATTTCCCATGTTAAAAAGTACTATCTTGAACATTCTAACTTTTCTTTATTCTTGAAAACAGGGGTACATTTCCCATGTTAAAAAGTACTATCTTCATAACTGAAGGATAGAAGGCATCCTATTCAGAAATAAGGAAGTTAGGGCCACAAGGTTTGCATAAACAAATGAAACTTTGTTTACTAAAAGCTAACTTTCTTTTCAATTTTCTCTGTCTAAAATGTATAATAGTTGGATGCTTATGTGAATTGTCTGGGTCACAGGTATTTGGGCCCCCCACACCAGTGAAGTTAATTTTTTTCTTAGAAAAATAACTTAGACGGGGAAGAGAAAACTGTTTCTCCCCTACAAAGCAAACACATAATAAGATACAGGCCTCTCATGTCACTAGCCTTATTAATAGCAAATTGTCTTTTTAGTTTTCAGTGTGATATTTGTACAAGAAAATCATGACACAAGAAACCCTAATTGTGTTCTCACTTCAGAAAAGCACTGTGAATTTTTATCATTTACATAAAAAGAGACTGGTATCTATATAGGATTAATCAGTTTTCAGAAGCACAAGTCGATTTGTGGGAAATAAAACTAATAGAGTTATATTGTTTACATTGTTGTAAATTTATAAATGCACTTTGTAATCCTACCCATGAAAGTATACACCCACTAGAGACATAGGTATGTTGCTCAAACATTTTTATTGTGTATCAGGATCACCTAGACTGTTTAACAGAACATAGTTGGTTGGTCACCCCTAAGGTTTCTGATTCATTAGATCAGCCTAAGACTGAATTTCCAACAAGCTCCCTGTAGATGCCTCTCGTCTGGAGAATCACTGTGAGAATATCTAGTATGGATAAAAGCAATATTCCACATATAACTCCTCAGCATCTCTTCTTCTCTAGCCTTGTACTGGAATGCAATTTTTAAATATGATCTATTTTAAGAATAATTTGATAATTATTTTATTACAAAATAATTCATTTAATAAGTATGGTATTTTTATTTTTATTTTTCTAAAAGATTTATTTATTTATTTATACAAGCACTGGGTACAGTCAGAAGCACGGGAGGCTGAGAGAATTCACCAGAGCCAGCAGGGAGCAGAGAAGGCAGAAGGACCCAAGTACACTGCTGAGGGGAGCAGCAGGCGGCAGGAGAGGTCTGTGCACCATGTGGGACCCTCGCCGGTGGCCGGGGATCGAACCGGCGCTGCAGAGGCTGCAGGCAGCCTTGCAGCCCAGTGTTCAACCACTGCGCCACCAGGGGAGGCCCAGTATGGTATTTTCATAGGTAATAAATATTTGCATACCCCCGGTGTATTTGAAGACAGCAGCCAAGACCGCTTCTCTAATGTCTTGCCCAGAAAATTAGTTAGCTTTTGATATATCCATATGTTCACAACAAATCACAGGCACAACTGTTCTTTATTTTTTTTTTCTAAACAGTTACTGCATCCTTTATATTGTATATCTCTGAGTAAGTATTTCAGCAAAAATGCTAGTCACCTTACCATGGTATTTTTGTAGATCTTTTCATGCAATTTTCATCAGGGAACTAGAGTGGGGCATTCTGGGCTGACACAGAAAACCCACTGACCTTTTATTTTTAACCTACCCAAAACACCCCTTTACTTAGCACAGCTTGACCTATATCTCCTGATATAGGTCAGGACCATGGCACAGGTCTTGACCATGGCACAGGCTTATGCTTCTCCAGGAGACCAGAGAAGGGCTCATCCTCCTATTTTGAAGTATATCAAATCAGTTTAAATGGTAGAGTAAACGGGGAAGAGGTGCCCACCTTAGACAGGTTTAATACAGGAAGTCCAGCATGCATCTGAGCTCCCCACACAAATATTCCATTTAAGTTCTAATCCTGACTTTGAATCATGGCCATAATTAATGACATAAACCATGCTGAAGGGTAACTATGAACACAGCTACTTGCTGTTTTGAATGGAAGGCTAAAATACACCATCAAGCTCTTCTGTTTTCCTGGACAAACTGTCTGAATTTTTGTACATTAAGTTAATTTCAAAGCACACTAAACACATTTGGGCTCTCAGAGGGTTGTCTCAGTTTTAATCTACTTTAATCCATTATGCATTATTTCCTTTGAAGTCATGCAGCTTTGCTTACATTTAATAGAGTTTACCTTTAACTCAGTTTAGGGAAGCTGTTCCCCCAGCCTGAAATGGCCTTGTCTCTCCTACCTCTCTCCCCAGTCCTCTCTGTCCATGGAAATTCTCCCATTTTGAGGTACAACTCAAGTTCCTGTTCCAATTATTTTTTCTATCCTCATATCTTTTGCCTCCCAATGGAGGATGTTTTAGCATTTGTCGTTAGTCAAGTCATTTTCTCTCCTCTCTCAGTGCCTGATAAGGTGTTTTGTATAGAGGAGATAAATACTCAGCTATAAAAAATCATCAATTTATTAAGTAGCTATTGAGTATTAACTTTCTGTGAGTCCTGTGGACAATTCTATAATTATAGAGAGAAAGAATACTCCTTCCAGAGTAACTCACAGTCTGAGGGAAGAGGGGAACAAACTAAAAAGCACATGACAATGTGTCAATTTTACAGTGGTAATACTTCTAGAGTGTGCTGACAGCACTAAAAAGGGGTCCTTAATTCTCATGAATTAAGGAAGAATTTGCAATGGCAGTGACATACGAACTAGATGTGTATTAAAATAAAAACAACAATGAGAAATCATTATATAAGAGGGAAAAGGAAATTTTGTCCAGAGTTACTGGCATGTACATAGCAGAGATGCAAGTCAACACAGTAGTTCAGGGAAATAGTAAGGATTTATTTGCTGGAAGGTGCTATGCACAGACGACAACATTAGAAGATGAACACATGTCTCCAGCACCAAATAATTCTGCCTCTTAATTTTGCCTTTCTCTATGTGTAGTCCTCTTTACTAGATGTGTAAATGAAAGAATGAGTGGAAAACAACACCCCACCTGTCAAGAAAGTATTCATTAGTCCCTCGTAAATCTAATTACTAAAGACAGTGAGAAATCAATCAGGCTAGTTGAGATTCAAAGGAATAGTCATCTCTTCTAGAAGTATGACATCATTTCTCATTTTCCTTTACACAATAAGCACTTATTGAGGATCAGTAATTTGCATGATACTAGGTTGATTACTATAGAAAGTACAAACATAATTCAATCACTGCAGTAGAGGAAAAGACAGACAAGTGATAATAAACATACTCTCTTGTATAATGTGGGAATGTAGAACAGACAGTGATGACTCACAGCAGGCAATATGAGAGTGCTTCTAGAGGAAGCCAGCAACTTTAGAAAATTTTACTATCAGCATAGCATTTGAAATAGGGGAAGAAAACTGGCAGAGAAAATGGAATTAAAATAGTCAGTGAGTTATAAATGTGTATAAAAAGTTCAACACTCCAGAAGGACCATCTTGATTTGGGAGATTCCTGCTTTGCCTTGTAAGGTTATATATGAACTAGTGAAAACAGTACTATTTGCCACTAGGTTGACAGCAACTGATGAAAGGAAGAGCACTTAAAAGAAGGATGAACTACAATGTGAGCTGACCTATCATGTCACTGAACCAAAACCTAGGCATTAAACAGCTGCTTATTTGCAAAGAAAGAAAAAGAAACCATTGCTGTGAACTTTTTTCAAGCAGCATGTAAACTGTAAACTGTTCTCTGCTGGTTCCAATGGGTCATAAATTATTTAAAATAAATTATGTAGATTTATCTTAATAATAATAAATGAGGATATCATTTCAAAGGAGCAAAGGCTTCCTCCATAACTGGCTACATCAGCATCATCAGAGGTCCAAAGGAGCCATCCTGAGTTATCCTTGTTGAGGATGCTATTTATTTATGGTCAGGCTTAGATTTGGAAGCATTGAGGCAATATGCTGACAGGTCAGATCAACAGAACACACAGAAGAAGCTGATCTTTGCTAGTCCTTGGAGCGAGAAATATTTAGGAGGCTAGATTTTCTCCTAGAGAACAAAGACTAGAGGGGAACTGTTCCTCAGTCCTTGTCACTCAATAGAAAGAACAAGGACATGGAATTTGAGTCAGAAGATCTGAAATCAAGTTATACTCCCATCACTTACAAGATTCTGCACTTTTCCCAAGGGATAATTCATATCTGCATTGTCTACAGGTTTGCTGTCAGCATGATGACAAAAAAAAATATAAAAGTGCTTTATATACTGCATATAATTGTAAATACATATTATTACAGCATTTACATCTGAAACCCAAGTAAAAGGAAGTGTGGTTGAGTTAAGCCAGAGAGCTCCTTGTCTTTCTTGTGTACTGCATATTAGTATTTTCTGCCTAGAGACTCAAGATTTTGCTTGCTTTTATTCACTATTTTTTTTCTCTTATGATTTTTTTCTAAAGAAAAGAAATATAAAGTGACAGTTTCTCACTCTTAAGGCTTTGCCATTTTCTCAAACTGTAAGTCTTCTCACATTACCCCATCTGGTATCTGATGTAAAATATACACCCCTGTGATGTGCTAATTGTCTCTAAAATGCGGTCTCATGATAGTAATTAGTGCTTTTTACAGTTTCTCCCTGCCATGGATAGTATTTTTTTTTTTGAATAAATGATAAATGATTGCCTGTGTTAGAGCAACAACCCATTGTTTGCACAAATACATGTCTACAAAGTTGGTAGTTCTGTCTTCTATAAAAGGTGGAAGCTTCCCTGTTAACCTATCAGTAATGGAAATAATGGCAAAATGTACCCAGAAACTTGATCAGGGTGATTTGCTTCTGAAAAAGAAAACAAATTTAAGATTCTGACCCATTCTTTTATAATACCTAAAAAACAGCATTATTAGCCAAATATAAAGTATCCAGATACTAATGCAGAGGCCATTAGAATTGTGAATTTAGCATAGCTGAATAAAACTTTTTTGAAATCTAGTAACCACATGTAATATTTATATGCTATAGGGTTTTGTGTAGCACGACTTAAAGTGTATTTTAGATTATGATTAAGATAAATTTCTGGCGATGACCATGATAAGACCTTAGCAATATTTGGGATGGAAAAGACAAAGACCTGGGAGACAATTTTCCAGAGACAATGAGAAACCTCCAATGAGACACCTTCAGAGAGGGCCAAAGTAAGGCAATCAAGACATTTAAATACAACACAGAAACAAGTCCTGCTGGGATCACAGTCCTGTAGAAATACCAAATTGTGAGCTAAGGCTGTAGTAGTAGAAATGGAGGGAATGAATTGTATGTAAGAGAAAATGGGGAAACGAAATTGATAAGGCTGTATAAATGTTTCTATGTGGAAGAATGGGATTAAAAGAATATTAGTAAGGAATAATTTCTAGATTTTGGGTTGCAGTACTTAGCTGTATCAATAATTTGTATGGGAATTAGAGGGAGTAGTTAAAGAAACTGGGGGAAATGTAGCATGATTGGATTTTGGAGAAATATGTTTTAGGAGAGAAAATTTGATCAATAGTGTCCAGTACTACTAAAGTAAACAAGGAATTTAAAATATTCTTTGAATTTAGCACCTGGGATGGTTCTGCTGATAGTTTTAGTAAGGCACCAGTGGACTGTGAAATGTTGAGGGGGTGGGGAATATTTAGACATACAAAGTGTAGGTATCTATGGCAAGAAAACAAAAAGATGTTTGTTATAGGAGTTGGAGGACACAGGTTCAAAAAAGTTTATCTTTGTTTTAAAAAATGTCAGGATTGGTCATCAGAGGCAAATAAAGAAATGAAAGGAGCTTGAGATAAAGGGAGGAAAGAATAGGTGGAACAATAATATCAAGAGAGGTTGGCCTTCAGAAAACTGGCACTTAAAATTCAACATTAATATAAAGAGGGACATTGTTTCATTGGAGAATGGAGTGAAGGAAATAAAGCTGGCTTCCAGTGTAGATAAATCCAGGGAAACCATATGTGCAGACATAGTTAGATATGGGAGCTTTTGCTTTTGCTTGTTTGTGCTTGAATACAAATTATTTATTTGGGGGAAGAATATATGCAAACTGTGGCTGACTACATAAAAAAAGAAAAATGTCTTACTCGTTATATCTGTTAACTCCATATAAAGTACTTTCCTATTCCTGCATCTATCATATTGGGCCTGAATTAAGCAATTCACAAAATTGTAACTTCTATGTTTTCCTTAAGTTTTTAAAGAAATGAATTTTTTTTTAGAATTGATTTCCTTAACAAATAAAATACACAATATAAAAAATCCAATAGTTTCTCATTTAGAAGACCTCTCTATTCATTAAAATTATATTGACAGATAACTTTCTAGAGGTAATTCTTAACATTTGCAAGAAGAGTGGAGTTGCATTTGTTTTCATATCAAGAAGAATGGCCCTTCAAAGTGGTCTATTGATTTCATAGAGATTTCAAAAAGAATAATGACTGACTAAAAATAGCAGTGGGGGGGGGTAAGAAATGATGCTGCTATAACTCCTTGGTAAACACAAGAAATTAAATTAGGCAATTAAGGCCCGATAAGCCTGATTATTGCATTCCTGCAAGAGAAAAACCCTCTATAGGAGTGATTGCACTTTGAACCTAACACACATTTAGCATAGGAATAGTATTTTTAAAGTGTAGAAAAGCAGATAGAAGGAAAGAAGTAATTTGCATCGAAGTTGTTAGAATATATAATAACAAAATAAAAGAAAAACCATACAAGGATTGAGTAAACAGCAGGCAAAATAGTAGGAACTCTTTCTTCAATAGATGTAAAATGTCCAAATGAGAATATTACTTGTGTAAATAACATACAGTTCTGGGTGCCAACATACACACACAAGATGTTGAAAAATTGTGTATGCAGAGGAAGATGTTCCAGAAGAGCAGAGAGTCTAGAAAACATACGATGGAAGTTGAAGAAATACTCGTGTAACCCGCAGAAAAGAGGAACAAATACTATTAGGATGAACATATGAAAGAATTAGAATTTTTCTTGTAATTCACAAGGGTAGAACAGAATTGTTTTGTTTTCATTTTGAGATAGTACAACTAATAGGAGTTGCATCAATTTATTCAGCTTGTGGTAACTTCATAATTGGTCTTTACAGTGATTTATCTGTTTATTCTCTTTAGGCCCATAACAAAATCGACCATTATTCTACTGGCAATTCTGATTTTTTTTTTTTTTTATGAAATGCATGTTAAGTGATAGTATATGAATTTGGTTCTTAGGTTTTTTTCCAAATATTATGTTCCTAGTAATTATTTGCTATGCTATTTATGTGCCCAATTTTTGCTTTTAACTGCTACATAATGTTCAATGGTGGATAGTCACTATGCTTTACTGCTCTAGTCCCTAAATCACAGGCACCAGAATGCCTCAAATTTCTACCCTCACAGATAAAGCCATAAGAACTTTTTTGTTTGTATTCCATTATGGACCTCCTTGAGAATTTGTCTGGGCTATATATCTTCTGCCCCAGAATAGAATTTTAGTGCCAAATATATATATATAATATATATATATATATTTTACATCATTGTTCATTTTTAAACAATGTTTGCTTCTCCCCCCCACCCCCCAGGTGTAGTCCCCATAGAATTTCCTTCCCCAATGCACCAGTGCACCATCACCTCTGTCCCCTATGCTCCTCCCTCCCTCCCTCTGAGCCCTCTCCCTCCTCCCCTGCAGGATGTCTCTGGTTTATAATTGTCTGTTTCTTTTTGGTTTTTGGTTGTTGTGTTTTGTATTGTTATATTATTATTTTCCCAATGTCTTATTTGGTTCCCCTGTATTCCTTCTATAAATGATACCATCCGATACTTTTCTTTTTCCATTTGACTTATTTCACTGAGCATAATTTTCTTAAGTAGTAGAGAATTCCTCACTAGCATGGACACCCAAGCCTCTAATTCCATCTAAGGAACAAAGGGTTTTAAACCACTAATAACATTGTTTATATCCAGTTTTCTTACTTTTAGCAGGCTAATAGGGGAGAATGGCTTCTTTCAGTTTCAATTTACATTTTTCTTGTTATTATTGAGAATCTTCTTTCATGCTTTTTAGTTTTTGTGCTTATTTACAAACTGTCCATGTATATCCTTTGAAATTTTCCCATTGGAGTTAGATTGTTGTTCTTGCTTATTTGCAGGACTTCCTTGTCACATTTGGGCATCAAAAATATTTTTTTCCCATTCTGTCATCTTTATATCAATTTTGTCAATGGTGTCCTTGGTTGAACTAGAAAGCTTATTTATTATGTAAACAACTTTATTACTTTTTTGCTTTATGACTTATCGCTTTGAATGTTAAGAGCTTCACATTTGTAAGAAATAAGGCTTTTGCCTTCTGATCACTTATAGTCTAATGAGGGTAAGAGAAAATAAAATAGAAACAATGGACACAGTCACTTCCTCCTCCTTACTACAATTGCTTCACTTTGTGCTTAGCTTTAAGTTTGCATCTTATCTCTGTAATCTCTTTTTCACTCTCCTCTGCCAGTTCACACTCTTCTCCCCAGTTCCCTTAATTGAGAATTCCCCAGGGCTAGCTCTTCCCTTTTTTCCCTACTGTACTTGTGCCAGGACTCTCTTGCTGATTGAGTCTCAGAGCTTTAAATGTAACTTACCAGCAAGGACTCCCATTTGGATGGTCAAAGGACATCTCAAAATTATTATGGCCAAAAATGAGCACCTTATCCTCCTCTTCAAACCTTCTCATTTAAATCATCCTTCCCATTGCAGTTGAAGCAATATAATAATAATAATAATAATAATAATAATAATAATAATAAATAGCTTTGCTCAGGCTAAAAACATTAGTTATTTTTTACCTCATATACCACATTTAATCCATTGATAAATCTGCTGCTAATACCTCCAAATGTCTCCACAATCCATCCAATACTCACTACCTGCTTCCACTACTAACTGCCTGATTCAAGTATGGATCAAATAAAACCTTGACTGCTCCAACAGCTTCCTAATTGATCTCAGTACTTCTCCCTGGAATTCCCTTAGTTTTATCTCAATAAGTCACCAGAGTAATTCTGTTAAGCTGTGAGCCACATTATGTTACTTCCATGTTCCTTGTCCTGTTTCCCATTTTCCCTGAGTAAGAGCTGGCGTTCAGTAAGAACCTCCAAAGACTTAGATGAACTCACAAGGAATCCCTATCACTACTGAACTCATCTTGTACTCTTGCCATCACTCACTTTGCTCTAGGCACCCTGACATCTGGACTCATCCTCAAATCTATCAGGTATTCTCCTTCAAAAGAATCATTGATTGGTTATTTCTTTTGCCTGGAATCTTCCTGCTCCAAATAGTGGCAACCTCTCCTTAAGTCTTCAAATACCGCTTGGCATTTCCAATTCTTTCACACTACTCCTCTTTTAAAAGAAATAAAATGAAAGTTTATAATAATATTTCATATAACTTAATCATTATTTGTTTTTTGTCATCTACCTCCCCCTAACAAAATACATGCTTTATGAAGTATTTTATCTGATATTTTCACTTTTAGAAAAGAACTTTGAGGAATGTCAGGCATGTGATGAGTTTTTAATACACATTTGTGCTGAATGAATGAACAAAAGAAAAGCACGGATAAATACATTTCAAATTGTACATTTTAACAAGTGCCTTGAATAAAACAAGCCACTGTGATAGAACATAGGCTTATTTAAGTAAATGTTTTAGGTAAGAGTCAGCTATAGGAATGACACACCAATATGAGAAGAAAGAAATGCCAGAAATTAGGGGTGTGGTAAACAGGTGTGGAGAATTATAAGTCAGAGAAGGGAATTGTAAATAAAAGTGAGTGAACAGCAAGTGCATCCAGGAGAAGAAACTGTACAGGAAAGAGATGAGGCATCGATACCTTATTATAAACTCAAGGAAGAGCCACTCCAGAAGTTAAGGGAAATGACCAGATATGGTTTTTATCTGTAATGCTTGGAGATTGGATTTTTGGTGAGGAAGGAAAGAGAAAAGGTCGACTAGGGAGCACCACAGTGGTCCCATAATATGACAGTATCTTAGAGTGATAAGTACCAGAAAAAATGAATAGAAAGAAGGGATATTTTTGGAGGTTAAAATGAGTGTTTAAAGGATCAATGACATATATTCCAATTCTACCCTGTACATGTTAAGATGATTCACTTGAATTATCTGAGACTAAATCTAAAATAACAAACAGGGTTATTTATTAGAATTGGGTTCTATTTAGAATTGATAGTGGCTTTAGTTACCGGTATGGAAAAAAAAAGACTTTTTCTTCCTCATTGTATTACTGTTTATAACCAGTTAAGTATCGAGATTTGATTGTCGTTTCCATTTCTTGTCCAATATTGTGTAGGATGATTTAGAAAAAGCCCATGACATTATTTGCATTCAACCTAATTTCTTTTTTCAAATAATAATTTATTCTTTTAATTGTGGATTGAGTTAGGGTTCTCCCCATCAGGTACTCCACCACAGAGTACCCTCCTCCAAATCACCCAGAGTCCACAACCATAGTCCATTGTACTTCCTTCCCACTTTGTTCCTATTTGCTTTGGATGCTTCAGTTCTTCAGTTAATTTTCAAGATTTAGCTTTTAAGGTTGTCTTTCTCTGGTTCTTAGTTAGGCTTCTCTGTATTCTACATATTAGTGAGACCAATTATCTCTTCCAACTACATCCATGTTGCTGCAAATGGCATACATTCGTATTTTTTATTGCTGGGCAGTATTCCATTGTGTATATATACATCTTCTTGGTCCACTCATCCGTTTTTGGACACTTAGGTTGTTTCCATACCTTAGCTATTGTAAATAGTGTTGCAATGAACAAAGGGCTGCAGTTTTTCCTTCCAATTAGTGTTTTTTTAATTTATTTTTTATTTTTTTATACAAGAACTAGGGTACAGGCCAGAGGCACGGGAGGGTGAGAGGTTTACCAGAGACAGAGTGGGGAGCAGAACAGGCAGAAGGACCAAAATACACTGCTGAGGGGAATAGCAGGCGAGACAGGAGGGGTCTGCCGTGCCATGTGGGAATCTCCTCGGCCGGCTAGGAATCGAACCCGTGCTGCCGAGGCTATGGACAACTTCACAGTGCTGTGCTCAACCTGTTGTGCCACGGGGGAGGCCCCTAATTAGCGTTTTTGTATATTTTTTTTTTTATAGAGATTTAGAAGTGGAATTGTTGGGTCATATGGCAGATCCTTTTTATTCTTTTGAGAAATCTCCACACTCCTTCCACTGGGGCTGGAACAGTCTGCATTCCCACCAAGAGTGTAAGAGAGTTAAGAGAGTTCTTTTGTCTTCACACCCTCACCAGCACTTTTTTCTGTTCATTTTAATGTGAACCATTCCTATCAGTGTAAGGTGGTAGTTCACATTGGCTTTGATATGCATTTCCCTGATGATAAGTGATGATGAACATTTTTTCCTATGCCTATTGGTCATCTGTAGGTCTTCTTTTGAGACGTGTCTGTTTAGCTACTCTGCCCATTTCTTGATTGGGTTGTTTTCTTTTTGTTGGACTTATGAGCACTTTATAGGTCTTTGATATCAGTCCCTTGTCAGATGTATGATAAGCAAATATTTCCCCCCATTCCATATGGTGCCTCTTTCTTTTATTTATGGTATCCTTAGTTGTGCAGGAACATTTTAGTTTGATGTAGCCCACATTGTTTATATCCTTTTTTGTTTTCCTTGCTGCTAGGGATGAAGCTGTAAAGCTATCTCTGAAATTTATGTTATGCAGGGTTATGCCTATATTTTCTCCTGTGTATTTTATGGTTTCAGGTCACACATCTATGTTTTTTTGTTAATTCTGAGTTAATTTCTATGTATGGTATGAGATAGTTTCATTCTTTTGCATGTGAAAGTACAATTTTCCCAACAGCATTTATTGAAGAGGCTTTCCTTTACCAGGTGATTCACTCCTTTGTTGTTGATTAGGTGTCCATATGTATGTGAGTTTATATTTTGGCTCTCAAATCTGTTCCATTGATCTGTGTGTCTGTTTTTATTCTAGTACCATACTGTTTAAATTATTAGGAATTTATAGCACAGTTTGAAGTCTGGAAGCATAATATTACTATGCCCCCTCACTTTTTTTGCTAGGTTAGCTTTGGTTACTTGGGGCCTTTTTTCACACCTCTCTCTTAACCTTTAGACACACACAAATACACACATGAAGTGTGTATATACTTGGGACAAGTATATACATTTGACTTTCAAGAAAAAATGTTCCAGAATGCACGGTGATTATTTTCTAATCAACTTTCATGAGTCTGGGATCTAGAAGAAGTAAGAGAAATAATGTAACATACATAGGTGACACAATATATTTTTGCTGGAATACTTAGGTAAATTGAAGAGTAAGCCTTGGCAATTCTTTATATTAATATTATTTATAATTTACAAAATATATCAACATTCAATTTGATAAGAATTTCATAGCTCAGTCTAGATACATTAAGTAATAGTAATTTTATAAATAAAGACCAGATGTTTTAAGCAGACCAGTTTCATAGGCATAAGGTCTGTGGAATCATAGTGGGCTTAGTGCTTAGAAGGGTATAAGGGTCCTGAGTCTGGCTTAGCATTTTGCTGGTGCCTCCTTAAATTTATTAATATTTGTACATGGAAATGAACATTTTCACTTGTATTGGGGCTATAAATTATGTAGACAATTTTGGTAAGGAATGAGATTAATGCAGAGGTACATAAAACATAATTGGAAAATTCAAGAAAAGAGAATCAAGTTGTCTTATTTGTGACCCAATGTCTTTTTTCATTAAGTTAGTACTGCCTAGAATCACACGGTGGAGCTGAATCTTCTCAGCTACCTTTCCTAAGTGTTGTAGTTCATGAACACTAAGCCCTACAACACTATATCTACCAATGCATAAGAGACAGTGACAAACTCACCCTTTATTTTCCTCTTCATTGAAAACAATATTCTCTCTAACTTTTTCCAAGTATTTTTGCCTTGGGACATTCCAGTAGCCAGAAAAAAAATCCTAGGGCATAGTCATTTGTATGGAAGATGGTTTTGTGCTATTAAAACAGATGGAATTTCTGAGCCTGACTACTCTCTGAAATAACAGGACTGTTACCAAAAGGCAGAAAGCAAATGGCTATGTAGAACAGTGACCAAGATCTGTATCAGTTGAATAAATATTGTAAAGACCATAAAGAGCCCATATCCTAATATCATGCCCCTCTAAACTCTATCAGAGATTAAACATACACACTGGGAAAATAGGAAGGGAATGCAATTAGTTTTCCACTAGCTCTTTAAAATTTTCATTTCAGCGAATGACGTATCTTAATCATCAGATGATGCATCATTTTACTACAGATACAGAAACTGTCTTCAGGCAATGGTATGAAAATATATCTGAGAAGATCCATGTAATTTTCATCTGGGATGTACAAAGTTTTGACAATGTACATTTTAGTCATAAGTATATATTTTTAGAATGTAGGCACAAATTAACTAAATTGGACAAGATTAATGTTACAAAGTATTTTCCAATTTTTCACTTAATCCTAAAGCTTCATCAGAAACTCTTCTCAAGATTTTTCAGCACATGTGGCACCTTTCAATATATTTTCATGTTAAAAAATTTTCTCAAATCATAAAAACTGTGTAGTATATCTAAAAGTGTACTTCAATGACTGAATTCACATTCAATATTATCGAAGGGAGGACCTGTTTTTTTTGTTTTTAATGTAGCCCTACCATTAAACAAGTGCAGACAAAGTATAGATTTTATTCAGTAAATATGCATTGAATGAGTAAACAGATTTGGGTTGAAAACATAAGGGTTTAATGAAGTTATATAAAATATAATATGATAACAATGTGTGATCACTAAAATATCATTCAGAATTTTAAGATGTAACTTTGGAAATGAAAATTGTGATTAATTATAAATGTAAACATAAAATATTGAATTGTGAATTGTATTAGACCTGCATTTTCTCATGAAAGTTAACAGAACTGTTTTAAACCAGAAGAAACCATCTTGTACTCTATGGATTATATCAATCCAGCAGGTAAGTTTATGTATAGGTTCTACTGAGCTCATTTCTTAAAAATGATCAGGCTATATCACACAAAAATACAGCTTCCTTAGAAAAATCTGGGGATATTTAATACTGGTCTTCATTTCTAGACAGACACAACTTACTAAAACTCAAATGATACTACCCACAACAAAAGATATCATAGTTGTTGCAGTTTATAATGTTCTCTAGCAATCATGGCTGCCTGGCTGCCTGTCAGACATTTTATTTGTCCTTGTCATTAATTTAGATTCTGTTTCTAGCCCCTACAATAACTTCAGTTGGCAATCCTGCTTCAAATCTTCTCAAAATGGCCATGCATATTAACCAACCCAATCTGATTTTATCTACCCAAACCCTCTGTAGGCAAAGACAAAACTGTATCCTTTGCTAAGATGGTAGGATCCAAGTGTATCAAATTTTTTTTTTTTTCTGTCACTCCAGTGTGTTGTGAACTAAAAAGTGCATTGTCAACTGCTGGCTACTTATCATTTAAATGACTAATGTAGAAATTATCCTTTTATAAAATAATTCAAATGAGAACATAGAATATTCAATAAAAACTTATACAAAAAGGATGGTGTCATATAAAACAGTAGCAATGATAGACTTCAGAAAGTTCAGTAATTTGATTCAACAACATTAATAAATTTTACTTTGAAACAAAAAAGGATATATAAGTACACTTAAGTCTAGAAGGCAACTAATCCAGCTAAGATAAATTTGGCATGTTTTAAAATAAGCTAAATGAAAAAAAGAATATAAAGTTTTTATGCATGAAGGCACTGACAAGTGAGTGATCTCTGAGTTGAAAAAGATATTAATGAAAATTTGTTAAGATATATACATTTTACAAGAACACAGGACATGTAATCTTCATAAGCAATGTGGCAGATGAGGCCAAAACTAAGTATAAGAAAGAAATCTCACTGAAAGCCACATATAAACTTAAAATGTTTTCATAGCCTCTGCATTGATAACCTACATGAGGATAGGATGGGCTTTGAGGAGTAACCAGTGTCACCTAATTTAGCACCACGTTTACTAGGCACCTGATATCATGTAAAACTTACTTTCAAAAAATGGACTATGGATGTCTTAGTTGGGGGCAGGGTGTAGTAACAACACCTGAAGGGGCTAATCCTGGAACTCTAAATCATATACAGTATTGTAGTCTAATCGTCTCCAAAGAATGAAGATTTAGGGCCTCCCCGGTGGTGCAGCAGTTGAGCAATGGGTTGCGAAGCTGCCCGCAGCCTCTGCAGCACTGGTTCAATCCCAGGCCACCAGGCGAGGGTCTCACATGGCGCGCAGACCTCTCCTGCCGCCCGCTGCTCCCCTCAACAGTGTACTTCGTCAGTGTACCTGCTCTGCTCTCCCCTCTGGCTCTGGTGAATTCTCTCACCCTCCGGCACTTCTAACTGTACCCAGTGCATGTATAAAATAAATAAATAAAAATCTTAAAAAAAAAAGAATGAAGATTTATAAGTAGGCAAGAGCAAGCATTGGAAGGAAAATAAACCTACACTGAGCACATAGCAGAGAGACCTCCTATCCTGTGGAGGATGCTGTAGGTCATGGCAGACCAAAAACACTCTCACTATGAAACCAGAAACAGGTGAACCAGTTACAAGAATTATAGTTTTAAGTACTGGAAACTTTTAGGAGCAAGAAGTAGATGTTAGGAACAAGAAGTAGATGTACTGAAATTTCAGGAAAAATAAAATAAGACTCCTTCTGAGATGAAAAACATCAGGTATCATCTTCCCTAGGCTAATTTTCTGATTCCAGCAGAGGGCTAAGGATTATATTTGGCCCTGAGTGTGTGAAAGAGATAACTCAGTCAAACTTTTGATGGGCACGCTGGGCTACTACGATGCACTGAGTCCAGGGGGAGCCTGAATATGTGACAAGTTCTGATGACGAGATATTTACCAAATTTCCAACTGTGTCCAAAAGATTAGGGAGAGAAAGACTTCCAAACAGTCCTTCTATAGTTTTGTGTCTTAGGAGAAAAAGATTGTTAGAGGAAGGATAAGTACTTAGCTGATCTTCCCTTCAAGAAATTTAATAAACTTGTACTATATAGGGTTAGAGACTAAAGAAATAAACTCAAAACCTCTGAGTGAAGAATTAAATCTCTTGTACTCTTTCAAGGACAACAAAAAGAGACTTTCCATTTTCTGGGTTAAAAATCCAGCAGGTCCATCTGTAAATAATAGGTTTGAATGAAAGTTGGATTGACTCTTATTGAAATTCAAACCTAATCCAGACCCGGAACAATCCTGATTGGACAGAAATGATCAATCCATCAGCTACAATGCCTCTTTGCCTAATAAAGTTAAGACTTCTGAGTCCTTCTGTGTTGTAGAAATTTAACTGAAGAATGGGGGTAGTTAAGTTCTTCAGGGACTCTAGCCAGAGATTTGAGAAAATCATTAGTGAAAATACCTATCCTTCAAAAACAATTTTAGAGAATTTATTAAGACTGTCACTCTTATTTGCATTCCTAGTGTTCTTTTTAAACAATCTTTTTAAACAATCTTATGTGGATTTTAACATCTTTCAGGAGGGTAGTCTTTCAGTTTTCTATCCTGAAAGATAGTACTTTGATGTGATTTTTTTAAAAGAATCTATGTTTATTATTATTTTAAAATTTAGAATTTTCCTCAGTCAGGAGTGTAAACAACTCATCATGGTAAAATTAGCATTATCTTAACTTTGTCAGCAGTAGGAATCAAGATAGTTTCTCCTTACAACTACTGCAAATATTTGAAAATAACATTTGTGTTTATCAGCACTTCAAAATAATGGTAGTTTTAAAATCCACAACTAGATCCTTCAAAAAGCAGATAGGTGATAGACAGACAGACAGACACAGATATCATTTTGTCATAAATGATTGTTTAAAAATATTTGAGAACTGTTTTCCATATAGTTGACTTCTTTTTAAAATCTTTGTCTTTTATGCACGTTTGAATATATTGTAAGACAACATTTAAAGCTTCAAAACAGTACCAAAGGGATCTGTTTAGTTTGTCACAAATGTTGCAATAGATTATAAATTAAGTAGCTGAAAACACAAATTTACTATCATAAATTCCATAAGCAGAAGTCTGACATCAGTCTCCCTGGACTAAAGTCAAGGTACCAATGGAGCTGCATTCCTTCCTGGAGGCCCGAAAGTGTAAATTCCTTTCCTGACCTTTTCTAGAGTCTGTTTATATTCCTTGTGTCCTTCATGCAACTTCAAACCCAACAATATTTATTTTATTTATTTTTCTGATCATTCTTCCATAATCACATCTTCCTCTGACTCTGACTTCAGTCAAGAAAGATTCTCCTTATAAGGGACCTATGTGATTAGATTGGGCACTTGTGGATAATACAGGATAACCTCATCTCAAGGCCCTTAATTTAATCACATCTGTAAAGTCCCTTTGCCAAATAAATTAACATATTCATAGGTTCATGGTTTTAGGACACAAGCAGCTTTGGGAAGGCAAATAGGGTCATTCATTTCTCTGCCTACCAGAATATCCATAGTACACACAAAGAACAAAAACATTTGAACACTTAGCAGCCTAAACTGAGCACACAGACTAATCTAATGAATAATCTTGTCTGAAGAGATGTGTTTATCTAATACCAGTTGTTGTTGCTCAGTCTAGTCATCCATTTTTTAAAATGACACCAAATATTAAAAAAATGAAGATTTATATGAGACAGAAATAAATGTGTGAGTAATAATGTATAGCAGTGTAAGAATTAAAGTGTTGTTCTCAGCTGAGCCTTCTGCTGGCTGCATTTTAATTTGACATGCTCCTAGCAAAAATAAGTTAAATTCATTGATAAAAGTATGTCTTTAAATCCATCAGAAGTTGACAGTTAAGAGACCACTACATACAGAAGAATGAAAATAGATTACTACCTCACACACCATATAAAAAAGCCAACTCAAAATAGGAAAAAAGACATGAATATAAGACCTGAAACCATAGAATATATAGAAGAAAACATAGACAAAGCACTCCAATGAAAATGAAGGAAAAATAAACAGTTGGGACTATATCAGAAAAAGAGACAATATCCAAAATGAAGAGACAACCCACAGATGGGGAGATAATATTTGCACTCCATACAACTGATAATGGACTACATCAAGCTTACACTACTCAACAAGAAAAAAAGCAAAGAACCCAATCAAAAAATGGGCAGAAGAACTAAAAAGATACTTCTCCAAATGTGAAATGTAAATGGCCAACAGGCATATGAAAAAATGCTCAACATCACTTATAATCAGGGAAATGCAAATCAAAACCATGATGAGATACCCACCTTACACCAATGAAAATAGCACATATTTTAAAAACTGACAACAATAAATGCTGGCAAGGATATGGAGAAAAAGGAACTCTCCTACACTGCTGGTGGGAGTGCAAACTGGTCCAACCACTATGGAAAACTGTGTGGAGGTTCCTCAAACTAGTAAAAATGGAGCTACCATATGACCCAGCAATTCTACTCCTAGGAATCTATACAAAGTACACAGAACATTAATTCAAAAGGAAACCTGCATTCCTATGTTCACTGCAGCACTATTTACAATAGCTAAGGTTTGGAAACAACCTAAATGGTCAAAAATAGATGACAATACCAAGAAAATGTGACACACACACACACACACACGTGCACAAAAATGGAATATATTCAGCAATCAAAATAGATAAACTCATGCCATTTGTAGCAACATGGATGGAGCTGGAAGGGATTATGCTCAGTAAAATAAGCCAGAAGGAAAAAAAAAAAATCAGTTGGTTTCACTTATAGAAGGAATACAGGGAAACTGAACAAAGGATCAAACAAAAAAAAGACACTTAAAGGCAAACTATAGATCTGAGGCATAAAGCAGGGTAGGTTGAGGGAGAAGGGTCAAGACAGGAAAGATAAGAGCCCAGGGGACTATGAAGATAGTTCAAGTGTGATGTGGGGTGGGAGATTTCTGGGGACTACCTGAAGGGAGTTAAAAAATGAACAACAATGTAAGAAAATAAAAAAAGTTTAATCAATAAAAACAATGGAGAAAATGTTAGTGAAAGCAATTAAAAAAAAAGTTGACAGTAAGTGGAGAGATAAAATTTTAGATATTTTCTCTCCTGCCTCACTTTCTAAGCTACAAAAGTTGAATTTCACCCAAGCCCCAATCACAGTGTTAACTTTAATCTCAAAGTAATTAAAGCAAACAAAACAAAACCCCAAACTATTGCTACCATAAGTTTTGTGGAGTCAAGGATTTAATAACCCAGACAAATGTATAAAACTGTTTCAGGAATGAAAGATAGGTATGTATTTGTGCTATTTAATCTTCTTTTTAAAAAGATTTACTTATTTATACAAGAACTGGGTACAGGCCAGAGGCACAAGAGGGTGAGAGAACTCACCAGAGACAGAGCTGGGATCAGAACAGGCAGACAGACTGAAGACACTGCTGAGAGTAGCAGCAGGCGAGGCAGGAGAGGTGTGCTATGCCATGTGGGTTTCTCCCTGACTGGCCAGGAATTGAATTTGTGCTGGAATTCAAGGCTGTGGACAGCTTCACAGCGTTGTGCTCAGCCCACTGTGCCACCCGGGAGGCCATGCTATTTAATCTTAAAGACAATCTTGTTAAAGTAGATTAGAGGCATAGATTAATTTTTGTACAAAGATCTTAAAACTCATCTTTTTGAAAATTCCTTGTATGAAGGATGTATTCACAAATACTGTGATATTTAACTTTCACCTAAAACTAGTAAGAAATCACCTGTATTTCTGTTTTATTGACTGTCAACTAGAGAGAGAAAATGATGTGTTCCAAGTTACAAAGCTAATGATGAGCTGGACCAAGTGTTGAAGTCAAGAATAGAAAAGTTTGAAGAGCATTTTCAAACTAACGTGGCACCTGTGGATTTCCATATTTTGCAGTTAAAATTCGAGAACTGTCACAGAGGTCGATATTTAGGTTTTATGTAGGGTCAGAATATATGACTTAATCATGGTTCGAGTTATTTATATGTAAACCTTTTCATCTCAGAAATACTGCTTTGTTTTTTGTTCAAATGTTAAATTTCTACCTACTCCCCTCCTTCCCACCCAACCTACTATTTCTAAAAAAGGATTGAGATAATATATTATGCTAAATTCACAGGTTTGCTGAGGGGATTTAAGTAATGTTTGATAAAGATCTATGACGTGCAAAGAACTACTCAATATAAAAAAAAAATATGAGTTTTATGAGAAAGATAAAAGATGTGCTATTACCTTTTCTCTAGTATAAGTTTCATGTTATCTGACATATGTATTGAAATGTAAATATCTTAAGCTCAACAAATTATATTTTATCAGCACCCCTGATATCTTTCTATTGCTTAATACCACTTGATATCTAAAAATAATCACTATGGTGGGACTCCCTGGTGGCATAGGGGTTAAGTCTCAGTGATATCAAGCTTTCACCAGCTACTGAAGCATGAGTTTGATCCTTGGCCAGGAAGCTAAACCACATGGCACAGCAGACCTCTCCTGTCTCGCCCATTGCTCCCCTCAGCAGTGTATGTCAATAGACTTCCCTGTTCTGCTGTTGTACCCCTTGTCTCTGGTGAATCCTCTCACCCCCTGCACTTCTGACCTAGACCCCAATTCTTGTATGCATAAATAAATACAATAAATCTTTTTTTAAAAATCACTGTGGTGGCTTCTATTACCATAGATTAATTTTGCCTGTAAAAATTAATAAATTTAAAATTTTTTTAAACCATATGAACTTCCTATGGACTCACATATCATAGTATGTTAAATGCTGTGTCTAACTTCTTTGGACAGATATTCTAAGAGATTTATCTATGTTACTGTACATAAGAGTGACTCATTATTTTCTATTGTTCTATAGACTTTCATTTTGTAAATATATATCAGTAAATTTATGTATCCTAATATTGATGCATATTTATGCATCTAATTTGTGGCTAATATGAATAATATTGCTATGTGGTAGACATAGATTTAATTTCTCTTCAATTAAATGTGTTCTGACTTATACATATTTTTAACTTTAGTAGATACTGCCAAATGACTTTCTTGAGTAGTTTTGCAAACTGACAGTCAAACCAGCAATGTAGCATAGTCCCATTTGTGTTAGCACTTTATATTTTTTCTGTTTTCCATAGAGACATTCTCATGGTACTTCACGGTAATTTTAATTTTTATTTCCCTGAAGACTACATAGTTGACCTATTCAGAGATTCTCTTCTGTAAAGTACCTATTCAAAAGTGTCCTATTTATTTGTTTTTATTTTGTTCCTCTTTTTTTCTGATTTTTACTTCTTATTGGTTTAATTGACCATTTTTTTAACATTACATTTTTTTTAATTTTTTTTTAATAGAGGCATGTTTTATTTATTTATTTGTTTGTTTGTTTGTTTGTTTTGTTTATACATGCACTGGGTACAGTCAGAAGCACGGGAGGGTGAGAGAATTCACCAGAGCCAGAGCGGGGAGCAGAGCAGGCAGAAGGACCGAAGTACACTGCTGAGGGGAGCAGCGGGCAGCAGGAGAGGTCTGCGCGCCATGTGGGACCCTCCTCCGGTGGCCGGGGAGCAGCTGGGGATCGAACCGGCGCCGCAGAGGCCGCGGGCAGCTTTGCAACCCAGCGCTCAACCACTGCACCACCGGGGAGGCCCTAATTGACCATTTTTATGATTACATTGTACTCATAGAAATATACACCTAAGACTATCTTCAAATAATATTACAGCATTACATGTAATAACTTGATAACCTTACTATTCCTGAACCTTTATCATTACACATAAAAATTCACAAATCATTATTGCAATTTTTGTTTTAAATGGTCATTTATCCTTGAAAGCACTTATAACAAACAAAAGCTTCTTTCACTGGTTTCCATTTAGATTGCCATTTCTTTGCAACAACAAAACAAATTCAAGATTCTTAGTTTCTAAGTCATAGCCTACAAATATAATTTTTCCTTATTTTGAATTTTGTCAGAAAAGAGTAGTTGAAGGCAGTCACTAATTTGAGAAAGCACTGCAGAAATTGTGAATGTATGGTACATGAAAGGAACAGTGTAAAAGATGATTGGAGAGATTATTTGGAATCAGAAAATAGAGAGTTATTAATATTTATGACTGGGACATTTTTCTGTGAACAATTGAGTGATTTTCTGCACAATTAATTTTGGAGAAAATTTGTTTGATGATATTTTTAGGGCAAATTAGAAGGATGAGAAAATGACTGTATTTGGAGAATAAAGTTAAATTCCTAGTCCTGAGAGTAAGGCAAAATGAAAAGGAAAACAATAGATTGTTATTAAGAAAAAATTAAAGAGCCTTGTTAACTAAGAGTAAGAGGAAATAGAGATGATTCGAAGTTAAATATGCTGAGTGACTAAAAGAATATTCTGAATCTGGAGTTATTTTCGGGGGGAAATATAATGAAACTGGTTCTAGATTTAACTAAATGCATATGAAATAATTCAAAGAAATTTCAGAAAAGTGGGGGAAGAATCAAACAGTTGAGATAATGCACATTAACAATGCTAAACAAAAATAATTTTAAAACTCCCATAGGATGGGTGTTTTAAACAAAAGGCTAAAACTAAATTCTTTGTTAACTGGTACTGGTTCTGAGGTAAATGGAATTAGTTTTAAAAAGGTACTAGGGCAAGCATGTAGGAAAGAAGCAAACAAATATGTAACCTATTCTTGAGGGAGGAAAATCTGGAATAGTATCAGTCAAATATTCTATCAGAAAATAAGAAGAAAAGAAAACAGAACACTTGCCAGAAATAAAAAGTATACATGAATAAAATAAAGCTGCAAAAGAAAAAAAAATTAACAAATTAACAAAATTGTAACAAATTAACAAATTGTAACAAAATATTTCATTATGAATCAAAGTAAAAAATGTAAATAACGCTTACTAAAACAACTGCTATTAATGAAACAATAAAAGAGAAAATCTCACTAGTCATTTAATTTATTACATATTTAAAATATTTCCCAAAAAGAAAACTTCAAACTCATTGATAAATTCTAAATATCTAAGGAAGTAATAATGTGAATAACAATAAATCACAGAGAATAGAAAAAGACTAAACAAACTTCCCATTCCATTTTATGAAACCAGCATAGCCCTGATTTTACAGGGAAAAAAAAAAATATTCAGGCGAATTTCTCTTGAACATAAATGCAAAAAAAAAAAAAGAAAAAAAATTGAATTATAATGTAAAGTAGCATTCAGTAGTGCATGTAAAAATAATATACCCTTACCAAATTATATTTATTCGAAAGAATGTTAATCTATTAATATGAGCAATCATATTTCCTTTCAAAAGGGAGAAAATCATTTGACCATATTAAAAGATGAAAAAAGAACATGTGACAAGGTTTAAAATCATTAAGAGTTCAATGATCTATGGTAGAGGATTATTGGTGCTTTGATGGTGGATGAGGGATGGTAACATGTATCTGAAGAAGTGAAAATCTGTAGCTCTAAATCATATATAATGCTGTAAACCAATTTACCTCAATAAAACATATCACAATTAAAAACAATAAAGCCACTTGGTAAAAAAACAAAAACAAAAACAAGTTTTAGGCAAAAAGTCACAATTTTCTCCTATAGTCTCATGTATTTTTGAGACAGAAACTATTAATTCTGTGAATTTGAAATAGCATGCACGTGCTATTCAGCACATTGGTAACATCTTTATATTATAAAAATTCAAATAGTAAGATTGCATCAGCATCATTAGTCAAATTTTAGTTTTGTTTATTCCAATGTTACATTTAATTCCCTTAAAAGACTGCTCCACTTGTCTGTATTTAATAAAGAATGTAGTAGGGCCTCCCTGGTGGCACAAGGGGTTAAGACGCAACCTATCAAGCTCACCACAACCACTGTAACATGAGTTCGATCCCTGGCCAGGGAGCTACCCACATGGCACATCAGACCTCTTCTGGCTCGCCCACTGCTCTCCTCAGCAGTGTATTTCAGTCAATCTGGCTGTCTGTCTCCCACTCTGTCTCTGGTGAATCCTCTCACTCCCTACACCTCTGGCCTGTACCCCAGTTCTTGTGTGCATAAATAAATAAATCTTCAAAAAAAAAATAAGGAATGTACTAGACTCATATAGCATTTATAAACTAGCATATCCGATTAGTATTAATTATATAATTAGGAAAACTCCACTTGGCCAAGAATTATGTGGTCATCCAGCCTGACTGCAATATCAGAACATGCTGAAGGAGAAATCTGCCCAGAGGTCTGCTTGAAAAGTTTGTAAACAAGACCAGTCATATTGAGAGGAAGTAGTAGACTGATTCACTAAATAGAAAAGTCAGCGGAGCTTACTGATTAACCATTATCTGTTAATACAATAAATGTCTATGACTACATTTTATGAATCAGACACTGCTGGTACATGGAAATTAAAAATGGAATAAATATATCAGTTTGGTAGAGCTAAGCAGGATAGAGGCAACAAACACATACACAAGTTCCTTAAACAAACAGCACCATAGAAAGGACAACAGAATTCTCTGAAGACACAAGGGTATCTGAAGGGTAAGAGAAAGATGAAAAAGAGTTTGCTAAAGGGCAGGAAAAAGCATTTAAAGAGTAGCAAAAACCAGTTTCCAAGATTGAACACTTGATACATCATAGCATAATCAGGCATCTGCTAGCAAGTCAGTATTCCAAGGTAGTCTGGGAGTCCACTGTGATAGTAGAAGGACAAGGGCATGAGGCAAGTTCTATGTCATCAAGACTTTGTATGCCTCACTTTAAGGGGGGTTAGTGATATCCCAGAGGAAATGATGACTCACTGCAAGCTTTAAAAAGAATGGAATCATGGGCCTTCCTGGTAGCCTAGGGATTAAGTCTCAGCATTACCACCTAGAAAACTCTCAGCAGCAGCCTGAGTTTGATCCCATGCCAGGAGCTAATTCACATAGTACAGCAGACCTCTCTTGTCTTCGCCCACTGTTCCCTTTAGCAGTATTTTCCAGTAGATCTGTCTGTTCTGCTCCCTGCTTTGTCTCCTGTGAATCCTCTCACTTCCTGCACCTCTGGCCTACACCCCAGTTCTTCCACAAAAAAATAAATAAAAAATAATAAAATAAATCAAAAAATGTTCATAAGAAAGAAAGAATGGAATCACAGATGTACTTTTTTCAAAGATTCTTTGTTGCTGTGGTTTTCCAAACAAAGCAATGACTGAAAGAAAGAGCTGTGATGGGTTTGTTATTTTCAAGATGTTCCTGAAGAGCCAGAGTAGAATACCTGGGAGGAGTTGAGTAGAAAATGAGGAAAACAGAATGTAAAGATGTAGTATTGAGGTCACCACTGTGTGAAATGGAAGCTTGTTTCTGCCTTGACCTTTGGAGTAATGTATACACATTTCCCAGAATTATCTGCCTACAGCAGAGGAATGAGCATTTATTCACTGATTCCTGAGTGGGTAAAGGACTGTCCCTGGGGTTTTAAGTCTCTTACTTCTGAGCTCTACTTGCACTTCTAGAATGGGTTTCCAGGGGCAGTTCTAGGGCAGAAAGTAAAGCCCCACTTGTAGAATACTGCCAGGAGAGCATGCCTTCCAGAGCATGACAACAGGAGCACCAAATGTATCTAATACAGCGCAATAGAACAGTCTGACTATAAGAAAACAATACCAAATGTTGGTTTTGGCTGGGTACTTGGCTTGGAAACTGTACATTGCAAATTCCAACATATTGTCCTTGAGTAATATCTTAAATAATTTTTAGTGGAATGAATCCAGATACAGTGACTGACTGGTGCCTGATGGGACTTTTACATGTTGCATTTCAAACGTTTCTATTTAATTTACATTATATTTCAGGACACAATATATATGTTCTGGAATTTCAGCAGGTTTAGAAATTCTGTTTGGCACTTTTTGTTCATTTGTCATTTGTGTTGTCCAAAGCAATAATGGCTTCCTGTGGTTGAAGGTTTACATCAGAATCTCACACCTCTATGTGCAAGTTTCTTATATGGCACCTTAGATGTATTTGTTTTTATGGCTCATTACCTTTATTTCATCAACATATATAGGGTAATCCTTCAGAACTCCCAGAAAGTTTCAAACAGAAGACGTATTTATCTTTTGATAGTAGGCATTTATTCATTTGAGATGGGGTTTTGATAAAAATTTTCATGGTGCAGGTATTAAAAATGAAACATAGCCAACACAGTCAGGAAGTCACAAAAAATGCCTCCACAAAGACATTGAATCAGGTTCCAGTATCATAAATGCTGGATATTGATGTAGTAGCAATGAAGGGCTTGTCTCTCTGTTCCACCAGGTAAGCTCTCCCATTTCCTTTATTTATACTCTAGCATCAACAAACTTTGTTTTCTTACATCCCCAAGGAAAAGGGCACCACTGGGAATAATATCTGAATTGCTGACCACCAGCTGCTAGCTGAGCAAGCCAGTGTCAATCAAGACCTCCAGATGCTCATGTTGCAAGGATGGGCTTGCTGACCCTTGTTCACTCTCCCCTTCTAATCCCTTATAACTCTGGATAAATACCCATACCCTCTGTCAAAGAGCCAGATGGTTGTCTTTCAAAAAGAGTCTGCTGTCTTCCTCAGATTGTTGCCAAATTAAACTACTTTTCTTCTCCTCAAACTGTTCCTTTTTATTGGCTAAGAGAAACTGAAATTGGTATTCGGTATCATTAATAGTACTTGATAATCCTGCCCCAAAAGTAAATCATCAGAATATAAAAAATCTTGTTAAAACAATAAAATACATTTAAATACTCAATGTATTGTTCTGGTTTCCTTTGTCTTCTCTATTCTTTTTTAATTTTGGGTCAGTCTTCTATGTACATTAGGCATAGAAGTATGTCATGAAAATAACAGAGTATTAGTCTGTCTTAATTAGACAAATTGTCCTTAAAACCTCCTCTTTAGATAACAGATCACATTGACTAATCTCATCATATCTACCTCTTGATCAAAAATCAGAAATAATACTCTAGTATCTACAATTCAAGGAATAATTCAAAGATCTCTTCAGTTGAATATCAAAACTCTCCAAGACACAATATAACTTTCTTGAATTATTTTCCACTATTTATTTGCATTCTTAGCATATGTACTTTCTACTTCCTAATATTTATATATCACATATGCTATCCCTGTATTCTTGCCTACCACATAAGTTTCAATATTATTTATCTCAGAAAGAGCAAGGTTTAAGAGCAAGGATTCAATCTATTCAACTCTATTTAGACTGTAGAATGACATTTACTATTAGTAATATCTATGCAGCAACCCTGCCTTAGGACTATTTTATATGCTTTTAAGTGACTCGTTTGTTTTCTTTCTCGATATTTGGATTTTTTACTAAATTCACCACTTTTTTTTACAATGAAAGTAAGAAATGATCCATTAATTATTACTTGAGGTAAGCAGATGGACATAATGATTTATATATGCAAATATTTAGAAAGACATACTCACTGTAGAAAGAAATATGTAGTCAATATGGGAATTCAAGATAGGTCTTGATCTTCAAATCTGGTGTTCTGCTACATCACCGCTGCTGAGAATTTCATAAGAATGTACATGGACCGTTCCTCTATACCTGTGTGAATAATAGGATTCTACTTCAAACTGCTGTTTAAATAGCTTCTGCTAATTATAAAGATTGTAAGCACTTGAGAAAAATGAAGTGGCATAGTCACACTAATTCTAGCAGGGATATTACCTAATAATGGTTTCTCATTCATAGCTATTAATGAAAATACACCCTAAGTTCTTTCTGGAAGCTATTAACTTCTACAAATATCATTTTCTTTTTCCTTGGATTGTTATAATGATGGTAATTCCAGGGCATGGTTTGGTAATGGTGATCTTGGTTTACTGTGCATAGTTCTGCGTGGTTTTATCCCAGACAAATAACAGACTTAGAGAGAATCCTCAAACATATCTTGTATAGGGACATATGAAAAAAATGAATGTATCAAGTTACAAATAAAAGGACAAGAAAAACTGTAAATATTAGGAAAGTTATAGTAAAGAAAAGGAAATTTTGTGTGACCCTCCATTAGAAATGAAAGGAAATGCTTGTAGATTGCCCTTGAAAGCAGACCATAGATCTAAGACAGCAGGGAGGGTAGCAGAGGGAGAGGCGGAGAGTACAGAGCAGGGTGGAGGGGGAGAGAAGCATAGTGGTGGACTATGGGCCCTTTAGTAGAGGGAAACTATTGTGAACACACCCAAGGGGGGAAATGCTATGTCGTGAAAAAATAAACAAGGATGTTTAAAAAATAAATTTAAAAAAAAGGGAAAGGAAAAAGATTTGACTTTTAGGGTCAAGATAACCTAATGAAGACCTCTTCAAAATTCATGATTGAACATCACCTAAGATGCATATCAAAAGTACAAAATTAGCTGCTGAGCTTGGTATGTACTAGATGGAGGAAAATATCTGCATAACAATGAGGATTTCAGATAACAATGATTTATATTTGGATCAAATTGTGAAATGCACCTTACAAATAGGACTGACTTATTTATTTATACACACACACATGCACACACACTTTTTTTTAAATCATTCTTCATTTTTGTAAATGTATGCTTTCTCCTTTAAAGGTGTATTCCCTGTAAAATTCCCACCACCAATTGACCCATGAACCATCACCATAGTCCCTTGTGCTCTTCCCTCCCCTGTTTTGATCCCTCTGCCTCTCTCTTCCCTGCAGAATGTCTCTGATTTAGAGTTGTCTGCTATTTTTTTATTTATTATTATTGTTATTATTTTTTTTCCGATCCCTTATTTGGTTCCCCTATATTCCTCCCATAAGTAAAATCATCTGAGATTTTTCTTTTTCCCTCTGGCTTATTTCACTGAGCATAATCCCTTCTAGCTCCACCCATGTTGCTATGAATGGCATGAGTTTCTCTTTTTTGATTGCTAAGTAGTATTCCATTTTGCATATGTACTACATCTTCTTGATCCAGTCATCTATTTTTGGGCATTTGGGCTGTTTCCATATCTTACCTATTGTAAATAGCGCTGCAATAAACACAGGGGTGCAGATAGCCTTTTGAATTAATGTTTTTGTGACGAGTAGGACTGATTTAAATTTGAAAAGATTACTTGTATTTATGACTCTTCTAAACTATATTTTAGCATATTTCAAACATGCAAAAATCGTATGGTGACAAACTAGCAACTTTTATCTACCACCTATTATGTTATATTTGCTTCAGACTACATATACATAACATTACCATTACAGTGCAGCCTTCTCTACACTATGCAATCCTTCCCAATCTCATTTACTTCTGTTCTATAAAAGAAATTAACATAATCTAATTTTTTTCAAAATACCTGGAATCACAGGATTGTTTGTATATTCTTATTATGTATATGTGCTGTATCTCAAGCACATATGGTTTCATTTGCACTTTAGAAAACATAAATAGCTGTGAATATATCAATTTTCCATTTGTTTTCTTCTTCAACATTCATATTATTGATATGCATACATATTCATTTAGCTCTAGTCAATGAATTTCAACACCTGGATGAATGTAACAAAAATGACCATCCATTCCAGAGCTCTTTCATCTTGCAAAACTGAAATTTGTACTCATTGAACAATTATTCTCCAAGTCCTTCTCCTCCAGCCACTTGCAACACATTATACTTTCTGTCTCCATGATTTGGACTACCTTAGTACCCCATGTAAGGTTAATCTTAAGTATTTGTCTTTTTGGGGGACTCACTTATTCACTTACCATAATTTTCCCAGGATTAATCATGTTGTAGGATATGTTAGAATTTCCTTTATTTTAGAGTAATATATGTATTTATGTATACCATATTTTATAATGTTTAAATTATTATAAAGTATATATGTAATTAGAATATATTATATAAATTATATATACACCACATTTTGCTTATCCATAGATCTGTTGATGGATACTCAGATTGCTTCCACATTTTAGCTATTGTGAATAATGCTACTATGAATACAAGTGTACAAATATTTTTGTGAACTTGCTGAAATTTTTCCTATATATTTACTTATATAAAGACAAGAATTTCCTTTAATTGCCTCTTAAATCAATGAGGTTGATGTGCTTGCAGAATAGTATTTTACAATTATTCGATATTTTAATGGTTAGTGATTTCTTTATATCATATCTACATTTCTAGTAAAATGTGGTGAAATATATTTCCTTATAATTAGTAAATTTAATCCACTCTCCAAAGATATTGTCATGGAGTTATTGATGTTATTTTCTTAAAAGGAAGAAACAACTCTTGTCATACGTTGCTTTGTCATTTTTTCCTGAATTCCTAATGTTTTCTTATCTGTGCCTTTTCCTTTTCTCATCATATACAATTAAGTATTGGGGCAACAACATTGGGAAAATGAAGACTATATAATTTTAAAGCTGTGTAAGAGTTACAAATAACTTATGCATAATAATAATGATAATTTCAAAATATCTTTAAAATTTTGCTTAACACTCTTAGATGATTATAAGATTGCCAACATAAGTGACTTAATCAATTAAGTGATACCAAAATGTTTTCTTTTATCAGAAGGTTTACTTTATTTGGGGATGTAATTATACCCATGTCTCATAACTATTTGGTTTTCACAACATCTACATAGCTTTGGGAGTTTGAGGAAAAATGAAGTAATAAATAAGGCAACTAATCTTTGAAGGGAAAGAAGTTAGTGGACAGTGATTGAGTATATAGTGGTCAGTTCAATTGCAATGACTGATGTACTCAAAGACCTCAGGTAAACTTTCTGCCCACTGGTCCCTTTTGGGAGTGTTGGTCTTAGCCTGTGTCTGAGAAGGGCTGACCACATTTTGTATCATTTAACCCACTCCTCCCACTGAACAGAGTTGTTTGAATAATGTCAGGCATTTCACCCAATGACCACCAATCTATAATCTGAACTGTGGTTTGTGAAATATCCTGACACAAAAAGGGAAAGAAAGGTCAAATATGATGATCTAAGAACTCTTCTTAAAGTCTTTACTATGAAAAATGTGAATTTTGAAATATAAATGTATATAATTAAAACAGGAAGAGAACTTTGAAGAGAGATGCTATGGATAGACAGGGAATGAATATCAAAGAGCTATTAAGAGATATACTAGAATCAGAACTTTTGCTGCTTAATAGGCAATAAGTTTCTAGCACTAGGTAAGACCAAATTATTGTTCAGTGTTTATTAAACCCTATCTGCCTTCTCCTTGGAAATGAAGTTCCTGCCCTGCTGAGTTTGTGAAATTGTCATCAAATTTCTTTGGCCAGTGGAACAGGAGTAGACATGATGCAATCAGAAATTTTACATGCAATTGTGAGACTTTTGTCTCATTGTGATTTTGGAATCTACCATGAGCAGAGCATGTTTTATCAAAGTCTAAGACAACCCAATGTGCATAAAACTCAGCCATAATCAGCCACACTTGAACAGCCCCATTGAATCACAAGCAAGTAAAAGTAGATATTTGCAGTTGCAAGGCACTAAGATATTGAACTTGTTGCACAACACAGTGACTAATAAAAGCTAAATTTTATGTTTTCTCTCTCTTAATACCTTTTCTGTTTCCAAAAGTCCTAGGTTTTTTCTTTCATGTTTCTTTCATAATGTGATATTGTTACAATACATGTCCTGTATATGTTACAATACTGCCTGTTCTGGCAGTTCCACGACTTGAAAGCAAAGGAAACTAATACAGAGTCTAAGAAACCTCAATTAAGGGAAAGTTAACAGAATATTTAGTTGTGTTTTTTAAAATATTCAATGATATTTGATTAACAGGGTAACGCAGACTTATTCAGGACCATTATTATAGGTGTAGGAACCACTTCAATGGGATTTTATAGTGGGGTAGAATAGACTGGGCTCAACTACACAAATAGAATAGGAGAGTGAATTTAAAGCTAGAGAGCAGGAGGAGGGTCAGTGGAACTTACTAAAGGGAACATCAGCGGTAAGGAAGAGTCTGAGCAAACTGACTTCATAGGATCCCTTACTGAAGGCAGGCCAGGTGATCAGATACTACTGGGGGATGGTGAGGGATAAGGGACCAGATCACATATCATGGGAGATCAGACATCAAGGACCAGTAGTTCTGGTTAAATTGACTGACCTGGCATCTTTCTAAAGTTGAATTCTATAGGGAAATGAATACATGGGTCAAGGAGAAGGTTTAGGAGTTTGACAAAAGTTTGTTCAAGTGAAGAATGCTTGTCAAGAAGAAACAGCACTTTCCTTCTGTCAAATACCACTTTGTTTATACATTATATTTCATTTTCTCGTGCCTCTTAAAGATCCAAGTCTCATTATTTCTTTTTCTTTTGGGTGTTCAACAATTTCCAACTTTCTAGTTCCTTTTAATTTAGCAAACAAATGTTGTCACATTTCTACCACTCTGAAAAAATTCCTCCAGGCAAACTTGTTACCTAGCACTACTGGATAAATTGAGATTTTTTTTTTTTTTTGTAGTTTGAAGCACTACAATTTGTGGGACCTCTTTAAGAAAAAAATGGAAACATAAAGAGAAGATTTGAAGTTTATTATTACGAAATACAGAAATTTCCACAAATGAGCAAGGATATTCAGACCTTTTCTTTTAAAATCTCTTTGGAAATTTATCAGAGATGTTTGCAAGGAAATAATTCCATTGCAACCGGGCACAGAATATTCCACAACTCTCAGCAAATCCTGCACTCATGGGACTAAAGCAAATAATGGCCCCTGAAGCTTAAGCTCATTACCTTCATGGAAAGTCAGCATTTGCAACAGCCCTTTTTTTTCCCCCCCTTTCTGTTCATTGCTAGTCCCCTAAAACAAATACCTGATGTTCTGTTTTCTTCCAATTCATTCTTCAGGTCATTGCAAAATGAACCACACTTTTGTATACTGAATACATTACTTTCAATTGTTTAATTTTTCTATGTTTTCACTTCTAAATTAACTGCATGAAAGAAGAAACTACACTCTCCTTGCTGCTGCTTTCCCAGTTGCTACTTAACTTGAACACATTATTGAATGAATGTGTGGATGAGCAGTATATGAATGAACAGAAGGATATCCATGAAATTAGCTGTGAATGATGCAATTTGAAAATAAATAACTCCTGGTGAGATGTCTCTAACATTCGTCTTATGAGAGAACACAATAGAGAATTCTTATGAAATGTAAAATGGAATGATATATTTTTATATTGATTTACTATAAGGCAATGACAGCACTAAGTGAGATATTGGCATTTGGAAAGTATTCCTTCTATTTGCTTTCTGAATTTCATTTAACATGCAACTGCTTTGTTAAATGATATTAGAAATATGTAAAATTTCTCAAAAGCTTATATTGTAAAATTGGTAAACTGATAATTGCAGCAATAAATTTCCCTCTTATCTAGAGAAATAAATAAATGATTTTCTTTTGATAGCCAATTATACTTGGTCACTTTAATGGCTAGGAAGTAATATGAGGTACTATCCACATGTCATACATTCAATAGAGAAACAGAGACACTAAAGTTCTGTAAAAACTCATAAAAGATATAAATATTTCTAAAATGAGTCTAGCTCCATAAAAACATCATTTATACTGCAAATTAACTTTAGTTTAACCACAAACCAATTGAGCACCCATCACTTCACCTCCTTTTTTAATTGATTAAAGCAAAATCAAAATCAATATGATTATAGTCACTTCAGTATTTGCATATGTTAATACCCCTCCCACCAAAAACCATGTAGTAAAGATAGTGTAGAAGGAAAAACACCAGGGAACATCACCTTTAAATATATATTCATAGGAGTTATAAAATGCCACAAAAACCTAAAGTAAAATAAGTAATGTCAATCCATAAACAGCTGAAGGACTGCACAAAATCAGCAGCTATGTGGTGAATACAGTAAAAAGAGTCAAAGTACTCAAACTTAGTTTCCCAATGATTTCGCTCAGTCCATGGATGCAAACCAAGGAAGAATGGAGACTCTTAGGGGCAGAGCAGTTAGCAGTACACTTAGTACTTTGTATAGAAGGAAAAGCCACTTAAGTGAGAATATACATGGGGTTTCTGGGTATGACCAGTACCTTAGACATTTAATCAGAGATAAGGAAGTAACAAAATTTCAGTTACAAAGAGGTAAGTAATAGAGGCATGTGGGTGAATTCAAGACAATAAGCATAGAGTTCAATTTTGACCATCTCTTAGTACCCAACTTAAATAGCCTCTGAAACAATTACATCAATGAAATGAATTGGCCAGTTATCTAATTACTAGTCATTCCAGTTCTGGCATGACAATGGTCAAACAGAGTAGCCACAGTGGCAGAAACAGACACTACACATGGGTCTACACTTGGATTTCTACTTAAAGACACAACCATCTACATCTGTCTTTGAATACCCAACTTGTGGGCAACAGAGACAAATTGATATCACACAATGCTTCCAGGAAATCAACTGGCTATGAAAAGAAAGATAACAAAACATTAAAGACCTTCTAGGTTGGTGAAATTTGTAGGGGCACTGACCTGGGCTATGTGAAGCTATCCCTGCCAAAGTGAAAGACAAATTCCTGGAACTGGCCAATAAGAAAAAGGTACAATGTCTGATGACTTTTGTTGGGTTTTGAAGTCAAAATATATCTCATTTGAACAAGATCTAGTTAGATGATGAATCTAGGAAGATTTCAGTTTTGAGTAGGCTTCAGAACAGGAGAAATTTGTGCAATAGATTTAGGAAGCTCTGCAAGCTGCTTTGCCACTTGGGCCATATGACCCTGCAAATCTGATAGTTCGTGAATTGTCTGTGGCAGATATGGATGACGTATGGATTATTTCACAGGCATTTATAGATAAACTATAGTACAGACCTCAGGATTTTATAGAAAGACTATACCTACCATCCTTCACATATTCTGAGAAACAGCTCATGGCTTACTATAGAACTTAGGAGAGACAGAATGCTTGACTATAAGCCAACATGTTATTACATGACTTGGGATTCTCATGATGAATGAGTATTTTTTGACATGAAATTACAAAGTTGAAGGTGCACAGTAGCATTCCATTATCAAATGAAAGTGGAGTGGTATAGATGAAACACACTTGAGAAAGTTCTAAAAACATAAATAGGTTTCATGAATAAATGGTACAAAAGTCAATGGCCCATACATATGTATTCTCCCTCTGCCTGTGTGTGTGACCTCAAGAATTCCCCATGACCAACAATTCACAAAGAAGAAATGTGAGCCTAGAAGCATATCTGGCAACTATCACCTATCAGGTGTGCCTAAGGATGTCTTAACAGCAAATTCTCTCAATCAATACAATTTTAAAAAATAGACAAATTATGAACAGTTTTATATTTACAGGAAATTGAGGAGATAGCAAAGAGTTCAACTGTAACTGTTCTCACCCCTCACATCCCTTTCACCCCTAATTCCGAATATTAGCATCTTGCATTAGTGTGGTACATTTATTACAATTGATAAACCAATATTGATACATTATTTTAAACTAAAGTGATAGTTTACAGTAAGGGTCACATTTTGTGTTATGTATTTCTGTAGTTTTTGACAAATTTATTAGATCACACAGCCATCATACCAGTACTATATAGAACAATTACATCCCTTGAGGTCCACCTATTCATTCTATCACTTTGAATCTCTAGATGCCAGTATTTTTACTATTGCTATAGTTTTACATTTTTCAGAATGTCATAGAGATATATATCATATATGTGTGTGTATATATATGTGTGTATATATATATATATATATATATACACACATAGCTCTTTCAGATGGGCTTTTACTAAATGGTATGTATCAAGAATTCCGCTGAAGAAAGCTGGACTGCTGAGAGTTAAGATGGCCAGATTAAGACAAGGAGGAAGAGGAAAGTAACAGTCATCTTTCATCACTTATTACAATGTACAGATAAGAGGTTAAATATTAAAAGGCACCAGTGACCTCAATGTTCTGTTCTTCCCCAAGGAATGCTGCAGGATGAAGGTCAGCTGTATCAGTGCAGATGGGAGAATCTGCCAAGGGAGCCCATGAACAAAAGGCTCCTGCTGTTTTATGGACCTGGTGGGGAGGAATAGAGAAAGAAAAGGGCAAAGAATGGAAAAGTACTGAATAGCACCAGTGTAGAGAAAAATGTCTTTAAGTTCTCCCCCAATAAAGTGGTCATAGCAAAAGTATTTGAGAATTAAGGCATTTGGACTGGGAATGGAGATATGCGTGGGAGTATGGCCAGCTTGCAGCGTGGGGGAGCAAAGGTAGGACTGAGCACTTGACTGTAACTCCCTTCAGACTGTATAATATGTCAAATTTCGGGAATACAGCCCCTGAGCTGCTTCTTATTATTCATAGAACCCTGTAATTAAAGTCAAAGAAAAACTGCAAAATCCAATACTGGAGAAAATTGCACTGGTCAAAATTTTTCCAGGAACGAGACGATTGTTAACATCTCATCAGGCAATGAACTAGCCCAAGATGCATGAGAAACGCGAATGGTATATATACTAAGTAGTAGAAGAAGGTTGTTATAAATACCAGCTGCAAGCTTGGACTAACTATAGTGATAAGAATTGTCATAGTTATGAACATGCATTTCTCTTATTTTAATGTAATATATACTATTATGCATATATTACGCATATATTAACCAATTTTCCATCTTTCCTTTTCTATTCTAATATAAAATGAGCTATTGAAGCAAGAGTTCGATTCCTGGCTGGTCAGGGAACTGATCCACATGGCACCACAGACCTCTCCTGTCTGGCCTGCTGCTCCCCTCAGCAGTGCATTTCGTCAGTCTGCCTGTTCTGTCCCTTGCTCTGTCTCTGGTGACTCCTTTCACCCTCCTGTGCATCGGGCCTGTACCCTGGTTCTTGTATAAATAAATAAATAGATCTACAGCTTCATTTAGACTAAATAACTAATTTCTATCATTGTGTAAGGTCAAATCTCTGTCATGAGAACATTATTTGAATCACCATTAAACAAATCACCATTTGTTTCTCTACTTGAACTACCATGGTTATATATATCTTTAACTTTCCCTCCACTTTCTTTTTAATCTGATGTGACTTGTTCATGAATAGTACATCATGGTGTTTTTGATTTACACTTGGGGGGTCACTAGTGGAATAGAAATGTCACCAAATCCCTTTTTGAAGTTGCTCAATCTTTATAGAATTTTTAATCATTTTCTTCTTTCTTTGAAGACTCTAGATGCTTTTTACATAATGCTTTACATGTTGAAATCTCTTTTTCAAGTTACTTCTTTACTGTTCTTTGAATTAGCTTATTAGATTAATTTACATCAATCCCCTTTTAAAGCTTTGGTATATTCTGAGTCAGGGTTAAAGAAGGAAACCTATAGATTTCATTAATTCACCATCTTGTTAAAACTCCTAATCTCTTTTCTGATGCTAAGAATTTAATATCAAAATTTTAAAACATTTTTTCCATGTCACATCATTCAGTTAAATATATGAGTAAGGCCACAGCTTATCAAGTCAGGTCAATAAGATTAAGGCAAATACTGCTAAATAATGTTATATAAATGCAAACCACAGGTCAAATTCTATTAAGGTCAAATAGACATGCCAAATTTGTTATGTTTTTCAATTTTGGAAAAAAATATACAGATCATGTTAAATACAATAGTAAAACAAAATGTGAAATTGTCTTTTTCTTGAAAGTTTAAAAGTATGAATTGAAAATGATACATGTCACAGATCAATTTATGAGTAGAAGAATTAATAGTGTGGTTCAAAGAACATTTGTGGAATGAGATGTGTATGGTTATTTGGGAAAATCATATTGGAATACTTTTGCTAAGATAAAGCACTGTAGGACAGTAAAAGATAGATATCTCCTCCATAGGGCAGAACTCATTTATCCCTGATTTTTTAAAAATTCACAAAGTAACTTCTCAGAATCTGGGCCCCAATCAAAGGCCTAGTTCCCTGGATAGTTAAATAACTCCTAGGAAGACTTGTTAGACTATCCTAGTAATTAAAGTGAAAAGGCATGAAATTATATTTTGCCTTGTTTTCAAATTTCAGATAATTTTTTCAACACTATAATTTTTTTTCCATAATCTTAAAAATCAAATATATTCTATTCTCTTTATGTTTCCCTAACCCCTGACATTTTTAAGTATTTAATTCAAACTTAGACAATAAAAATCTCTAAATATTAAATAAGGCTGTACATAGAATCCCTCAAGAATCTTGACAGAAAGAGGACAAACTCCAAATCTTATTCCCTGAGACTCATCAGGAGATATTTATATATTAAAATTTATTTCTCCATGCATTCTGGTTTTCTCCTTTACTTTTCCTTAACTCAAGGTCTTGACTACTATATAAATTTTTCATTCTTATCTTTAATTTTTCAAAACTTAAAGTAAATTTTCATTTTTCCCATATTGAACTAATTTATATTCTTAAAACACTAATCTAACTGAAATGAGTTTTTCTCACTCCCCATTAATGTCTTTTTAAATATAATACATGAAAATTTTAATTGTATACTTAATATTTGTTTTTCATAAGACTAAAATGTAATGATTTTTTTTTACCTCCATCAAGTAAATGACAATTTATGTTCCTTTATGCAGCTTTAAAGAAATAATAATAACAAAGGTGATGGTGGTGGTGGTAGTGATGATGATGTTTGACCTCAATAGAATACTTTAAGTTTACCAATGCTTTCACTTTCATGCCTCATTTAATTCTAATCAATTTTCCTCACCAAGCTGATAGGTGGACTAGACAGATGTTCCTCTTATAAAGGCAATAACACTGAAATTTAGAGGGGAAATAAATTTACTATTTTACTAATCCAGATCACTCTGAATCCAAATTCTATCCTTTTTCTAGTATGCCACATACTGTGAGAGTACTTAGCAAACAGCAAATTGCTATAGGAATATACAGGATCATCATTACTACAATTATTATTTCTTCTTGTTTGCCTATCTCTATACAACAGTGTATCTTTATTAGTCTAGCAGAAAGAAATTGGTAAGAGGAGACACATTTACTTGTGTGGATCATGCATGAAGGTAAAAGTGAAGCTTCTCACCTAATTTACAGATCAAGTGAATTTCACTTGAATAAAACTTGTCAAAAACACAAGCCCTGATGCTGATGTACTTTTCCCAAATTGACATGAGGAGATTAACTATCAGATAACTCAGCAGACCATCCTCTGGAGAAACCATAACATGAGACACTTCTTACTAAATGGTATGCTCCTCTGTATAAGATTTGAGGTGAACTGCATAATTTCTGAGTGATTTTTGCATTGCATAAAAGAGAAGAATCTAATGGCATTTGTCTGTAAGGAAAACAAAATAAACAAAAAGCAGAACTGTTCTGACTTGCAATCAGCATAATAATTATTGCCATTACAACTGCAGGAACAATTTTGACTCTGTTCGAATGAGGATCTAACTTATGCTCCAAACATGGTGTTCCATAGCCCATCTTTAAATTGGCATTTCCTGCTAGGATTACCTTAGGCAACCAGCTGTTCTCCAGTAGAGGGAAGGAGGCCAGAACTCAGTTGGAAACAATCAAAGACTAAAATCCTGCAGTTTAAGAATAAGTGAGAATCATAGAATCAAGAAAACTTCAAAGAGTTGCTATGAATCAATGAATGGCCAGTATTGAATGAATAACTGGCTTTTTATCCTCCCTCCTTTCCTCTGGACTATATTTAAGCTTCATTGAGTAAAAGTTTATGCATTAACATATAACGAAACTAGTTCATATTGAGATACTGTGTTTGGAAATATAAGAAAATTCTATTACTTATTTTTCAAAAGAAAAATTCTTCATTTTTCAGATTTTAAGGTATAAAGTGATTACAATCCAGTTATAACAAATCAATTTTTACTCCCTAATGATGCTCTGGCCATCTAATATTTTGTTTTCTCATCTTCTCTCAACCTCAGTGCTTAACATTTCATTGTGACATGAACAACTATGAGAATGTGATGAAAATTATGGACCCTTTTGTTGGGAGCAAATGTATAAACCCATAAAATTATATAACCAGTTTCTGTTCCTAGAATAGTGTCCTTTAAGCAAAACTGAAGAATCTACTGCATTTGTAATATTATTTTATCCTTTGCCTGTCAAGCTCCAATTCAACTTTCAAGTTTCAATTCGAATATGCCACCCCTGAGAGGTCTTTTCTATTCCTATCCCTCTATGCAAGTTGACATTTATTATTCCCCCATTATGCTTATACCTTTATTATGACCACTTATTCATTTTCCTTTCCTTTCTTCCACTTTTATTAAATAAGTACTGTAAAACTAAAATGAATAAAATAATTTCTGCCCTTAAGGAACTCTTGCCTCATTGATGAGATTTATTCAAATGTGTGGTCACATGAAGTAAGTGCTAATATATAATGTAGGAAATGCAATGGGAGTACAGTGAAAAGGATGCCCAAGGCTTCTTATAACATACTGAATCTTATTTACAGGGAGTTTCACAATTTACCAAAAACTCTCAAAGAACTCATCTTCATTTCAAAATTCCCTACTTTATACAGTTGTGTTATTGTCAATTAAATTTTTCAGTAGATAAAATAAAAATTCAGAGATGTAAAAACACTGCACAGAATGACCCAGTCAAAAAGTAATGAGACTGGGATTCAAATTAATGACTTCTGATGCCAAATCCAATACTTACTCCCAAACTATACTGCTTTCCAAGGTTGGTTTAAATTAGTGTAAACCATGTGTCCATTTTCCCATGATGAATAAAGTCCTTGGATTAAGTAACCATATATATTTAAGACTTTCTCTCAACAATTAAAATCTATTGTAATTATGATTGTTACTTAGCAATATTTCTACTGAGTTACCAGATGTTATGTCTCAGAGAATTTGGGTAAGCAGAGGCATGAACTAATTTTATGCAATTTATTTAATGTGGTAAGCTCTAAGCTGTACAATTAACATGTTCCTTCAATTCATTCCAATTCTGTACCAAACACAGGACTATTGAATTTCATTGTATATGGGGCACCTGAAATTCACAAAGCAAAGCAATATGTATAAAGACACATTGTAAATACCTATGCTAATTATTGAATTTTTGCTTAAAGTCACTGGATAGGTCTTTTCTATGCCTTCCATGATTAATCAGGTTGACTTGTATTTTTGAGGAATAATAAAAATATTACCTAAGGAGAGAACCAAAATTGGGGTTAAATTTATCCAACAAGTCCTTCAATAAATATATAGTAAGGGCTGCCATGAGTCAGGCACTCTTCAAGGTTACACAGATACAGAAATTACTAAAATGACACACTGCTTTCCTTTAAGTAGTATTCTAATAAACAGAGACAAATAGTAAGCAAATCTCTAAGTAAATACTTTATCATATGGTGCTGATCAATGCAACAGACATGACAGTAGTTGAATATTGGGAATAGGAAGCATGGAGAGAAGCTGTTACCATTTTATGTAGATGAAATTTGAATCAAAAACAAATGAATAAGGGCCTCCCCTGGTGGCACAGCGGTTGAGCACTAGACTGTGAAGCTGCCCGCAGCCTCTGCAGTGCTGGTTCCATCCCCGACCCCCTAGCAACGGTCGCACGCAGACCTCTCCTGCTGCCCGCTGCTCCCCTCAGCAGTGTATTTCGTCGTTCTGCCTGTTCTGTTCCCCACTCTGGCTCTGGTGAATTCTCTCACCCTCCCACACTTCTGACTGTACCCAGTGCTTGTATAAATAAATAAATAAATCTTAAAAAAAAACCAAATGAATAAAATAGCCATATGCATATCCAAAGAAAAATGTAATGATACAAGAAAACAGTGTTATCATCCTATTATTAAGATACAATGTTTGGGCCTCCCTGGTGGCACAAGGGGTTAAGCAATGGCACGATAAGCAATCCGCAGCCTCTGCCCCAGCGGGCTAGGGAGCAACGCCTATGGCACAGCAGACCTCTCCTGTCTTGCCCTCTGCTCCCCTCAGCAGTGTATTCCAGTCAGTCTGCCTGTTCTGTTCCCTACTCTGTCTCTGGTGAATCCTCTCACCCCCTGCATCTCTGGCCTATACCCCAGCTCTTGGATGCATAAATAAATACATCTTTAAAAAAAATACAATGTTGATGGAGCAGAGGGAGAAAGTAATAAGTGATTAAGGACTGAAGCTAAGGATAGTAAGCACCCAATAACTTCATAGTCTATTTGGGTAGTTTTACTTTTTATAATGAATTGATCAACAGTCATTGCTAAGTATTGAACAAATGAGCAAAACCTTTGATTTGTCACTAATATAATCATTGAAGAATAGGCCATAGGCATACTAGATGAGAAAATATTGCAAAATGGCAGTTAAGTTTGCTGGCAGCTGGATCTGGGTTTTATTGGTAGATGTAATAATAAGTGGTCAAAGTCTAAATATATTTTTAAAATACAGTGAGAGAGAAAAAAATACAGTGAGAGTAGTTGTTTATGGACTTAATATTGAGTGGATGTGAAAGAAAGGGAGGAATCAAAAATATCTCCAAGATTATGTATATTTATGTGAAAGAGGAAGGCAAAGAATTGCAGTTTGAATGGAGCAGTGAAATTGGAAACTTATTTGAAGATACGATAATTTTTTTTTTGGCTTTTTATTTTTTTATTTTTTTTTAAATAATAAATTTTATTTTTATATTCCCCCATACAATTGCAAACGCCCCATTCTGACCCCAATCCTTCCCCTCCCGCCCCCCCACCCCCAAAAAGTGTCTCTGGTTCATAGTTTTTTGTTGATTTTGATTTTCACTTTCTTATATTCATTTTCCTGGTCCCTTATTTAAGTTTTCTAGATTCCTGCTATGAGTGAGACCATCCGGTATTTTTCTTTTTCTTTTTGGCTTATTTCGCTGAGCATGATCCCTTCCAGCGCCATCCATGTTGCTGCAAATTGCATGTGTTTATCTTTTTTGAATGCTGAGTAATATTCCATGGTATATATGTACCACAGAAGATACGATAATTTTGAGATGCCTATTGGACAAGTAAGTGGATATTCCAAGGGGACAGCTGGCTATAAGATGGAAAATTGGAGTATTATTAACAAATAGATAGCTTATAGATGAACATACCAAGAGAGTAATTTCAGGGATAGAAGTGATGAGGTTACAGAAAAACAGGCAGAAGGAAATAAAAATAAGTTAGTGACATAAGATAACCCCAAAAGAGCAATGCCTGACCAAAGAAAACCATTTCAAGAAGAGGGTGACTGGCTGTTTCAAATGTTTGGTATATTGAATTTTATGATGATTGTTGCATTACCAACAGTTATCAGACCTGCACCACTTAAGTGAGTGGAATGAAAGCTTAATATTAAAAGGTTCAAGAGAATGGGAAAAGAGTTATGGGATACAGTGACCTTGTTACATAGTGATTTCTGATCCTCATACAATTGTATTGCCAAGTTGAACTAGAAAGTACATTAAGATGTGGTAGAGCATGAGGCTAAGATTTTACAACTTCTCTGTTAGGGAAATGAGAAACTGGTTTATATTATTGCAGTTATGATTATAAAAATGTATTCTCATTGATACATAACACACAAACATTCACACATTCACATAAGTTGAAAGTCATCTCTCCTTGAATCTTGACCATGTAGATAGAATTCATTCATTCAATGGTATTTATAGACTGTGTGTATTGTGCAAGTCACCATATTAAGTTGCAGACTTACAGGTTTGAATTTATAAGGATCAAAAAAGTCATAAAATATATGTTTGATAATAAGAGCCAGCTGAAAACATTTTCACTCTCCATAAATATAAATACTAAAAGTACTAATTAGTTGGCTTCCCAGCTCATAAGAGATTAGAACAGATTATTATACTAAACTTGCTACTAAGAGAATGACTTAAAGGCGATAGTTGATTATAAAGATAGCAAGATATTTTAAAAATTAAGTGATAGTTGTAAGAAATCAGAGAGTAAAACAATTGGGCCCATCTGGAGGAGGGGGAAACTAAACTATATTCTTTAGAAGGTCCTAAAAGTCATGAAATTAATACAGCAAAAACCCATCAATTACTATGTCATCTACTCTAGAAGTCAAAAAAATAACTAAAATGGTATGATCAATGTTAGATAATTTTACATTGAAATGTACTGTTTGACCTTTCTTCATTTCTTTATAATGTCACTTAGATAAACTTGAGGTACCTACAAAATTATTCAAAACTCATATTCCAAATGTCTAGGATATTTGAAGAATTATATACAATTTCATAAGAGCATCTTCCAGTTCTTGCAAAATCATTCCCTATAACTCAACATGAAATTCCACTCTTGAAATCAAGTATTATTTAGACCCATATTTTAAAAATCTTTCTATCGAAAATGAGTTCATTGTTCTATTTGGTAGAAGTGATATAATTTTGGCAACTTACAGTTCACAAAGGTAGGATTTTTAAAAATACAGTAAAAACTGAAATATTCAGAAAGGCATTTATTCAAAATTATTAGAATAAAGGTTTTTCCTTAAAAGAAAGCAAATTATCATTTATTGAACACTTACTATGGGTCAGACATTATATAGTCTTCCTATGTATTAATTATAAACTTTATTATCACAATGCATAGATTTGTTTACATTATAAAATGCAAAAAGACTGTGACTTCCTGAGAACATACAGCTAATGAGGAGAAGCTTAGATTTGCACATAATTCTGTTTACTTTGAAAGTCCCAATCTCTTCATGCTGCTGGAATAAATTTTGAAAATCTTATTTTTCATATGAAAAATCCATATAAAAAATCCACATGTATAAAACTTCATTTCCAGATAAGTCAGAAAATACAGACATTGCTATTGAAGTCATCTGTTTACAAGTGGTTCTCAAACTTCAGTACTCTTCAAAATTACCTGGAATGTTTATTAAAGAGAGATCACAGCCCCATACCCAAGTTTTCCATTCACTAATTGTGGTGAGAATGAAAATTTATATTCATGTAACAAGTCCCCAGGTGACACTGATTTTGATGTGTTTGATGTGTTAATTAATTTGATGGGGGAATCCTTGCACAATGTATTGCATATCTAACCATCACATGGCATTTTTTTTAATCATATAATTTTATTTGTCAATTATACTCAGTGAAGCTGGGAGAAAAACTTCAAAGTTCATATTTCCATTAGGCCTACAGGATATGTGTCCAGAGGGAGGACTCAGGATTTATGTGTACACTCTGGAGTCTCATTTCACAGGGAAGGGGATTACGAGGCTCTTAAGTAAATTTAGTGATAGAATAAAAGCCGGAATCAAGTCAGAATCCAATTTCCACTCACTTGATTTTGTTTAGTTTTCCCCATTCTTTCCTAGTACATCTATTTGCTTTAAAGTTTGACCATGTTATTTTGATAGAACCCCTGTTGCTTACACCTTTAGTTAAATTTCCAACAGGAGGCAATTAGGTTCTACTAAAGTTAGAACCTGTTTTCTATTTTAATTCCATCAAACTTTCCATCTCAAAACTTCTCTATGCAGATGAGTGTTTCAGGAAGAAATTATGAGGAATCTATGTGCAGCTGATTCACTAAGAAAGGGACTTCAGGGGAGAAAAGTGAGGGGGATAGGGGGAAAGAGAGAGAGGGAGAGAGAGAGAGAGAAGTGATAGGAAAAGGGGAAGATTAGACAAAGTTGTTACTTTAGCAAAGGAGAGGTCTCAACTTGTTCCCATACAGGACTTCTGACAATAAATAATCCTTCAGTGTTTGTTTCAGTTTGCAAGGAAAGAAAGCTGGACTTTTCTACTTCATGCCAGTTAGTTAGCCCAAAGGCCATCTTACAGAGGTAAAAGAAACCAGGCATTTTCCAAAAAGGGAGTGCAAAATTGGTACAGGGATCAGAGAAACGTGGCCGTGGTTCCAATCCTTATTCCCACTGCTATGAAATCTGATGGTTCATAAGATACTGACTGTTTATTCCTCTATAATGTCTACTTTTCAAAGTTCCCATTGCCACTATTATAATTTGAGATCCTTACTCTAACATAATTAACTTGACAAATTTTAGACATAAATCTGTTTCCAAATTTTTCTCCCAATCACTCACCCTTTTTGTATAACCATATATGCATAATTTCCATGAAGAGTAGTTAGACAATTGCTTGTTTTTATATAATATATTTTTGATCATGTTATTTATTTATTCAAAATATTTCATTTCTCACCAGCTTGTAAAGTAAACTGTTTCATGAGTTCCTGCAAGTCATCCACAATCTAAACCCAGTCTATCTTTCTGACACACTATCTCCCCATCATGGCTAAGGAGCTACATACCAGCCATTCCCAAGACTCCAATCCTATGCACTATCAGACCTCCACCCTTTTAATTATGCTACTTGCTCTCTTGGAAACATCCACACGCCCATGTCCATCTCTGAACTGAAGTTTCACCTGTTCTTCATGGACCAAATTAAATACCAACTTCTCCAATAAGTCTTGGTTAGTCTGCAGTGAAGATTTGACAGTATACTTCCCCTACTTGGTTCTGCATTGCATATATATATATATATATATATATATATATATATATATGTATGTATGTATGTATATAGATGTATATATGTATGTATATATAATGACAGCTCTTTATTTTATAGCATTGCTTCATGTAAATCTATCCCACAAATTATGAATTCTATGAGACAGGGATTATGACTTATTTATCCTAAATCTCTAACACACACAGAGCACTCATGACACAGACTAAAATCTAATAAATGACTGTAGAATCAAATAAATTAAATATGCTTAGAATAATTTGTGTAGAAAGATGTTATATGCACTTGAAACAAAGGATAGTAGGACCTCCCCAGTGGCACAGTGGGTTGAGCGCAGCGCTATGAAGCTGTCTGCAGCCTCCATAGCGCCAGTTCAATTCCTGGCCAGCCAGGGAGAATCCCACATGGTGCAGCTGACCTCTCCTGCCACCCCGCCTGCGGCTCCCCTCAGCAGTGCTTTGAGTCCATCTGTCTGTTTTGCTCCCTGATCTCTCTCTGGTGAATCCTCCCACAACTCTGGCCTGTACCCCTGCTCTTGTGTAAATAAAAATAAATCTTTAAAAAAAATTGAAAAAAGAAAAAAAGAAACAAAGGATATAGTAAGGGGAAAATAAATATGAGAAATATGTCAACTAATGAAAAATGGTATAATTCAAAAATATGCATGTATATAAGCATTTTTCCCCTGCTTAAAATCAAGGAATGCATGACTATGGGTATGTCATCTCAATGTGCTCTTAAACCTAATTTTATAATGAAGATTTTCATATGGTAGATCAGATGTTCTCAGAGAGGCAATATTTTATTTATTTTTAGAGTCAGATGGACTCAAAAACCATTCTTTCACTCTATCATTTTGATTATGCAGTTTTCCTTTTAGCTCATTTTACTATAGTAGCAATGTGAGGAAAGCCTTTTATCTGGAAAGGAAAAATATGAGTTAAACAACCACAAATGGGAAAGTAATTATCTCTATATGTGTGCTATTTGTGACTGTTACATGTGGAGGTATATTAACCTCTCATATTTTATTCTCACCTTTAGAACTATGGAACCTTCTCTCAGCCCCATATTGGACTCAAGTTGTAAGAGGCAAGTCTGGTTTAAAATGGAGGGTCATGATGCAATGGAACCAGAGCAGGTGAGAAACTATTTATTGCTGGCCTTTGATTTGAAAGTACAGATGATGGTTTAAGAAAAAAATTTTGAAAAATGGGGTTCATCTACAGATGGTGTGGTGATGAGAGAACCCCAAACAAAAAGCACCAGGGATTTTGGTTTTGTGATTTACTCTTGTGTTGAAAAGGTGAATACAGCAGTATATGCTCAGCCACACAAGTCTGATGGGCATGTAGTAGAATCAAAGACAGCTAATTCTAGAGAGAGTTCTATAAAGCCTGATATCTGTTTAACAGAAAAATTTCTGTTGGTGGTATTAAAGAAATGAAAGAATATAATTTGAGAAGGTACTTTGCAATACATAGCAAGATTGAAATTGTAAAAGTCATGTAAAACAAGGGAAGTGAAAGAGAGAGAACTTGCTTTTGTAACTTTTGATGATAATAATGTAGTAGATTAAGTTTCTTAGAAATACTTCACTATCAATGGGCATAATTATGAAGTGAAATAGGCCCTTGCTGAACAAGAAATGCATCTGCTACATCACAAAGGTCATCAAGGTGAATTTGGAAGTGTTAATGGTTGTGGAGGAAACTGGAGTTGGTGGGGGTTACTTTGGCTGAGGTAGAAACTTTGGTGGAAGAGGTGGTGGTGGTGATGGAGGTGGTAGTGGCAGAGATAGTTATAGAAGAGGTAATGGTGGATATAATATATTAGGAGGTGATGTTTCCAATTATGGTGGTTGTCCTGATTATAGCAGTAGAGGGGGCCCAGATGATGGTGGACCAGGATATGATGGTGGTGGTAGAGGATATAATAGTTACAATGAAAGAGGTAATTTTGGTGGTAATTATGGTAGCTGTGGTAACTTTGATGATGATGGATATTACTGTGGACAACAACAATCAAATGATGAACCCACAAAGGGGTGCAGTTTTGTCTAAGAAATTTGGGCAGTCAGTCCCTTTGCTGGTGGTGATGGACCTGATTGGTGGAAGTGATGACTATGGTCACAGAAGCTTCTAAAATTGAGCAGAAAAGGGTTACAGGTCTTAATAGGAGAGAAACCAAGGAGTTGTCAGGAAATGTGCAGGTTACTTTGAGATACTTATCTCAAATCCATTAGAGGAGCTGTAAAAATCCTAGAAGGAAAGATGAGTCACAGAAATTTCACTGACACTTGAACAGAAAATTCTTCTTGTTCAGGACTGCCATAGCCACAGTTTGCAAAAAAAAAAAGTGCAGCTATTAACTAATTCAATTTAGTGTCAATTATATGTACGTTCCTGAGGGCTTTTACCTGTTGCAACTTTTTCTTTTCGTTATATCAGGCATATCACCCTGTAAATTGTGGTGGTGATACCAGGTATAAAAAATTAAGATTTTTTTAACTTTTCAAAAAAGTAAAAATATGGAAGCAATGTATTAAACAGATATTCCCTTATAGACACATAAATACATAGATATATAAATAGTTATAATCTCTAATGAAAGGATAGTATAAATAGGATTTTAGTGTTTTGTAATAATGTTTACTAGCACTGAAAACAGAATATTCCACACAGTTCATTATCAAATGCCATTTATATCTGAATGTCAGATCCCTTCTCTTCCAGGCATATTTTAAGATAGGACCACCACAGGCTGATGACTTCCTGTCTAAAGGTAGTCTCTGGGCACTACAGAATGCTCAATCCAGACTAGAAGTTTCCACTGGAGATTTGATACCAATTTCAAAACTTTTAAACCCATATACATAATTTCTATAAACAAATTTAGTTTTTTTTTTCTTTTTGAAATTGAAAAATACTAAAATGCAATTTGAATTTTTTTCCAATAGATTCAGACACACTCAGCTGTCCATACATTTACTTGCTTCATTTTACATCTATTGAATCTGTTTATATACAATTCCTTTGAGCCATATAAGAAGAATGAAATGGGATTCCTGTAGATTATAAACCAGTAAGAATGATAAAACTGCACATGAGAAACTAAGACCTACTTTCAATAAAAATGCACAAAGGAAACTGAAGGTACTAAGAATATAAGAATTATTTCTAACTTGGGAAAGAGATGATTCACAAAGAGGAAGCATTTGTATGAGCACTGAAAAATCAACAGAATTGTACAAGGCAGTAGTGGGAGGGCATTCTAAACAGATATCAGCAGGTGTGGAATATGGAGATGAATGAGTAGCTCGATGTGATGTGGGTTTGGGTATTTAAGTAGAGGGAAGAGATGCATGATGAGATGTGGCCAAGTGAAGTATGATTTAATATTGGATATCTTTGAGGACCTTAATTTAAGTATCAGTCCATCAAAGTCAGATGACTGTTGGAATAAGTCAAATGCATTTCAGGATGTGAGACAATTAGAGTGATTCTTGAGATTGCTGGAATTATGTGACCTTACTAATGGGTTGGATAAGATATGGGTGCTTGGCTTAGTCTGGTTATCAGCTGAAATTAACCCTTTCATTCTTTGGAAACTACATGACAAGGCATAAATTCATCCAAATGTCATGGAAGTTAGTTAAAATCATTTGTTACAAAGTAATTACAATATTTTAGCCATTCTGTGGTCTCCTCTAAGTGACTGCATATGCACACATACAGACACACATGCATAAAACAATCATATACAATATGTAATTACCAAAATTCATCACATTGGTTATATAGCATATAGCAAATGAACACAAAGAGTGATCATTTATTCTGTAAAGATACAGACAGTATAAATCTTTCTTAGAAAGAAAGATTTAGTATTAGAAAAAAACATCTAGAAAAGGATTTCTGGCAGTTCAGGTAGTTCTCATCGGTGTGCTGTGGCATATTACTGTCCAGCTAAACTTTCTCAAGTGTTCAGCAAAATTTGGAACAGTGTGCTAACTTCATTTTTTTTGCAACTTAATATAACACACAATATCTGTCACACAATATGTCAATCTTAGCAGGCTATGTCACACAATGTGTCCTACAACTAGCGAGAAAGAAACACAGTGTAAGTGAAGCTGGTGCTCTGGCACCAAAGACCGATAAATTTCTGTGATAAAGCTTAGAGGAAGTTTGAACTTTATTCAAATAGTGGCAGAATGTTGAAGAAAGGCAATTAAAGTTTGTAGTGACTGGAACAGCTTTGGAAGATACTGACATATTGTTTTACAGTGATTGTATCCTAACAGCTGACTTGTTTGATGCTGATGTGGGTCTGTTAACACCTTCCTGTGCGTGCTTTTACAAATCCTAGTATCAGAAAGTGCATTCTGATACCCCAAGTATTCATGACATCATGCTTAAAATTTGGTATAAAGACATCACTTATTATCATTTTTCAAGAATCAATAAAAGTAGAGGTTAAGAGAAAAAAGTCTATCAACTTGTGTGTTAGCTGAAGGGTGCTCTACTTATTTCCTACTTGTTATTATCTTATCATGTGCATTAATTGGGCTCTGTACTAAAACTGAATTCAAACTTCATAAACATACCTAAATTCTCACTGTTTTAATACAATGCAACATTTCTCACTCTTTTAATAGCCTAATGAGCATAGGAAGGGAGTTAGGGAATGATTTCTGCATAGTTCTGGCCAAAGATTTAGGTTTCTTTCATGTCATATATCTGCCATCCCATTGGGCTTTTGAGTACTCTCTTGGATGGTTTCTATCAAGCCAGGAGATGAGGGAGAATTTCATGATAATGATTTTAGTAACTGAAGTTACTAATTCTACCTAACTTCAGAGAAGTCCGGGAAATGAAGTCTAAGTGCTAAGGAAAGAAGAGGAAATGAGATTTAGATGAACCCATTGTATCATCTCTGTTTCAGGTGGGATGTCAAATTTTGAGATGTAGAATACTGTGACTGAAACAATTTACTCTGTACTGGGTAGAAAGCTGTGTTAAGTTATAGTTAGCTGTATTTAAACAGCTCTGAAAGAACATACCAGGGTGGTAAGAGGCATGCAAAAGTACAAAGCACAGCTGAAGAGATGCATAGCTTGAGAATCCTTAGCACAGAGGAAGACCAGAAACACTAGCATGGAGAAGAGGTAATGGATTTTTAATTCTAAAGTTATAAGCTTTTAATTTTAAAGTTATAAACAATGGACAAAATTTCCAGAAACACAGATTTGATTAAAGCTGCATAAAAATGAAAAATTCATAAAGGTCAAACTATAGCTTTGGAAGTTATAAAGCTCTACATCATTGTAAATTGAAATTTGCCATCAGCTTCTCAAGGCTCTGTGGTAATGAGATTGGATCGACCAATCTTTCAAGACCCTCCATACCTCAAATTCTAGATCCAGCAGTTGACTTTTAAGCTGTGGTTCTTTTCTTTGAATGTTGACTAAAGAAGCTTACTGTAAACATAGTCCCTTATCTTAAATCTGAAAACTATTTAAGCCCATTATCCCTTACCTAATACCATTTATTTAACCCTGCTACAAAGATGTCCAATTTTATTTGAAATGTCTTAAAGTTATTTTAAAATGTCAGCCAAATCATTGTCCTTTCTTTAATTTTATATTTGGAATCACAGAAGGAAGGATTTGGTTATCTAAAATAAAGAATGGCCCTATGCTTTATTTCAAGAGGTAATTCATTTCTGAACTGGTTGTCAGTATTCTGCAACTGGATATTCAGTATACGTCCAGTTTTATGGGAGAGACTAGAGAACTCAAAATGGCATGCCGACATTCAAGGTGATCAGTTGTTTCAGTGAAGTTATCTTTAATCCAGTGACTGTCCCAAAAAATTGTGACACTCTTGACATTACAAGGTTTGATTCCATATCCCCCAAATCTTATACTTTGGAAAGTTTCTGATAAACTTGTTTTTTTCCCCTTCCAAGGTACTGCATTATCTTTGTGAAATTGAATATTGATCCCTTTCACTCAGACAGTTTTGGAGTTAATGACAATTCTGAAGCATGGGACCTAGTTTAAAGACAAAGTATATAATTTCATAGGTTTTCTTCATGAGGTCTCTCCAGTGTAACTTTTTTGTAACAAAATATGGAGATTATTTTGTCATATGTGCCCTTTGAAATAAAAACTCCTATGGATCAGATAGTTTCTTAGAAGGCAAATTGGAATGAGACCAGTTTTTTAACTCTTATTTAGGTATTAGAAATTAGACTATAACTGAACTTCTAATTAATATCAAGTATCTTTAGTCCTCTGATCACCTTAACCTCAGAACAAAACAGTTGTATTGGTAGTAGTGTAAGATTAATAATCAGATGCTGTGTATAAACTGGTAAGGCACTTGGGGTAGGAGAGTGCTAAATTTTTAATTGTAGCTGAGTTGTGACATTTTTCTAAATGTTACACAACCATGAAATTATTGATGAGACGTTGGAAGGAAAATACCTATTTTACCGATTGTAGAAAACCTACAAGTTTATGAATTATCTTTTTCCATCTATATAAATAACTCTAGTGGCAACAGTTTCACAGATTCTAAGGTTGTTCATTAGTGTGCCAGACAACTAAATTCTTAGAAGGCTATTATACATATTAGATCAAATTCTTCTTGTGGCTAGTTCTATTCCCTAAGGCCATAGAAGACAATTTACAAGTTTATATCCAATTAATAGATTTTCAGGAATCACAAGATTATAGCCAATGTAGCTCAGTGTAATATATTTAAAATAATAACTATATTATTAGGCAGTTCATAAATTACATTCATGATTGATATGATAGCTATATTTCCATTGTGGAATTAAATAGGAAAATGAGGGTATGACTGCTTAGGTAAGATCAAACAAATTTTCCTTTACTTGTCAGTAAACACTTTAAAGATTTGCTGTTTTCCACCCTTTCTTTCTCCCTCATTTCCTCCTTCCCTGTCCCAACTCTTTCTTATCCTTTTCTAGGTTGTAGGTCTGTCCTTTTCCTTTTATAGTTGACCCAGATGTAATCAGAATCAGATATTTTGCCTCTTCCTTAATCCACATTATGAAAGAATAAATGAATGAATGGCTTAATAAATAAATGAGACCAAAGAAGTTCCTGGACATTGGCTTTATAGCAAGAGTCCTATGCACTTTTGTTCTCTTCATTTTTGCTCAGGATAATTCATCTTTCTGCTGCACAGAGTAGCTTGGCAACTCTTGTACATATATCTTTTGCTTAAAGATCACCAACATATTCTCAATTTCTAGTTACTAGTAACAGTTGCTATCAAGTCTCTCTAATAAAAAATCACTTGTATCAGGTCATGTCTAGCTTGAGATGTTAAATGCTATATTTGATCATTGTGATGCAAATCATGAGTTTACAGTATATAAAATGATTTGAATTACAAGAATCAGACTTTAACATTCAAAAATTAAGTGTTATAAACTAACTTCTGCCTGCCATGATATATAGTTGTTACACCTTTTTGTAGGAAAAGGAAGAGAATATGTGAAATTTCTCACATAAAATCTCATTTTTAGCAATCATCTTTAAATAGTATTATCCTTCTAAATAAAATTTCAGTCAAAAAGGTTGATATTAATACCAACTAGATCATGTTTAATCTGTGCCCTTTTCTCCCTCTGTGTAGTCAGAATATCACAGATATAATTATATAAAATATCTAGCTGTAACCTTGTGTAGTACATTACTTGATAATGAAATCTGAGCTTTCCCTCTGGGGACACTATCTCCCAATACATTTTATGTATCCTGTCAAGATTGTTAAGCATGACATTTCATATTTATCCTGAAGAGTGATACTTCCAATTCTGCTTATTCTTTTATTTGAGAATTTATTGCCGCACATGTAGAGCAGTTGATTGTCATCAAACATCTTGCAAAAGAATTGATGTGAAAGTTATAGGGAAGGACATAGAAAAAGATGGATCAACGTGACTCTGAGTGACTATGAAAATAACACCTGTCACAATTTCGAGCATCTACTTTAAAAAAGAAATGACTCTATCTAGTTAAATATGTTTTCAGAGCTCCTTTTACTACCCTTGTGACAAGAAATGTAGCCTTAAATTAAAAAGATGTCATTAAAATTCTAAGCCCTGAAACAAATCCCAAAGCATCTTAGTAGCTTAAATTATATGATACTTTTTGAGGAGGAATGGATCCAAATAGCACTAAACAACCCCTGTGAAGATAAGCCTTAGAAGAGGAAAATTATGTTTCCATCCAGATACCAAACAAAGGTAGGTCATAGATCAAGAGAATTAATGAGCTGGAAGATCTAGATTTAGGACTTGTTGCCAAACTTTAAGTTTATATAGAGGATCTTTAGAATTGGCTAAATCTATGAAAAATAAAGTGGTTCTTCCATTTGAATGCAATTTAAAAGTACTGAAATTATTTCCATGTTGATAAACAGGAAAGGCATTCTTAAGATCAAATACTCCTACCCAATAAAAACATCAATGCATTTTTTATGCATACCTTTAACTTTTATTATTAAGCAGATGTATTTGGCATCTATTATGGAAGATTTCAATTGTAAAAAATTAGTCAAAAGTTCAGTTTCATCAATTATCCAGTTCCCAGTGACCCTGTTTTCACCTCCTTTCCTTTTTCTCCTATTGTCAGTGGTCACTCACTCTGTCAACTGGACAATTACAAAGTAAAATTTTTTAGGTAGCATTTGCTTGGGAAGAACAATTGTTATCCTTTAGCCAAAAATGCCATATAATTAAGTCTAATCATTATAGATTTTTAAATAAAAAACATATGATATAGGTGTGAAATTGAGGAAAAAAATAATTTTATAGTTATGCTTTTCTATTCTAACACCTGTTCTGGATTAAGGCAATAGTCATCAAAATTGTCTCTTTCTTCCCATTAGTGAATGAGTAAGTAAAGATGTGGCAGATGCTAGAAATCATCCTGAGAGAAAACATAGAGGTGAACTTCATCAACAGATTAATCAGGAGACTTGAACGTTGGTTATGGGGAGAGTTAAAATATGAAGATGTGATGATAATGAGCATATTTAAAAACTTAAGATATTCTTGGGAAAGTGAGTAAAAGTCCCCAAGCTCTCTTCTTTATCCTGAGAAAATGCAGAGAAATTATAATTAAGATGTGCATCATGTTCTATTGGCAGTAATTTTATAGAGAGACAGTCTGCCTCAGGAAGAGTCAGGAAATTAGTGAATCTAAGGGGAATTGTGGCCTGTTGAATTTGAAGGTGCAAAAACAGATAACCCCCAAAATCTCAGAACTGGTCTCCTCAAGACACCCCACTCTGGCTTAAAGTGTATTTGGACCTAAAAGCAATAAAACCCCTAGAGATAGAGCTGAAGCATTTACCCTTGCCTGAATCCTTCACCCCTCCCTATTCTAAAGGATAGTATTGCTTCGGAAGCTTTTGGCTTCCTAATCAAAGAAGTAATCACAGCTTCTCTTTTTATTATCTAGAAGAATATAGTTGGGTGGGTGTCATCCAGGTGAGTTTATCTGTTACCATGTCCTTGCTAAGAATTTTTCCTTTGATCTGAATAAATATGAAGTCATCTCCTCCTTGTCTCATATATTCTTCCCTCTCCCATCTTCATGGTGGCACCTTGGGACCCTCAACCTGGGATTTGTATCCTTTGCTCCCTAAATTGGTATGGGATCTGCCTAATCATTGTAACTCCCCATGCATGTTATTAGATAGAGTGTTTTCCTTTTGTTATTAGACAGACTGTTTTCCTCAGCCCAAACTGTTTTGATTACTTGTCCAGTCCAAAAGAACCCTGAGGTATGAGGGATTTCCCCCTATATCCCAACAAATTCAAAACTTCAAGCCTCAGCTAACCTGCCGTTTGACCTTAAACCAGCATGGAGTCTATCTGTTCTTCAATATTTTCTGGAGAAAGGGATAATAATGATAGTTGTGGTGGTATATATATTTACATATAATTACAATGGATTGGGGCTCATTATTCTTAGTGGTAACTTGTATTATTCTTTCTAACTTACAAAATACATTCATTTTATTTTAAAATAGCCTCAAGCTAGTAAGGCCTGTATTTTCCCCCTGTGCTTAAGGCAACTCAGTATTTGATTTACCAAAGGCCAAAAAAGAGGTGGGCTGTAAAGCCAGTGTTTGAATTCACATCTTCTAATTCCAGTTCAAGGTTTCAGACAGCACACTGCTATTCTCTACTCTGGAAATATAGTGGGTAAGCTCTTTCTAGAAAGATAATAAAGCTATGGTTTTTACTTCTGCTTTTGTTCAGTCCCAGAAGACCAACTTGTTAGATTTTGAAATGTTTACAGTGCCAGCCACACAAGCAAACTGAATTGCTCAACCAAAATGAGAAATTCTTCTCTAGAATGTACAAATAGGATCTCAGCAGGACAGCAACTAAAAAGGGAAAGAAAAAGCTTTAAGGCTAAAGGCAGGTTGGTAAATTAAGGTGGCATCTAAGAAACACATTGAGGTTTGTTGGCATTTGAGTGTGACTGCTCACTGAAGCATTTAATAGAAGAGAGAACCAGACTGCTCAGGCCTGATTACAGATAAATCAAGAATTTAAAAGGCCATTATATAAGCCCACATCATCTTTACTGAAAAAATAAAGCAGTTTTTCCTTAAAATGTAGTAAAAAAATATCCATCTATAAACGATGGCCAATTCTTAGGGGCACCCAAAAAGTGTATTGTTTTCTCTCCTGATCCAGCAAAGGAAACTCTGGGGTGCTCTGCTTAGTATTTGCATATACAGATGACACTGTGTTTAAACAGAAAAGCTTGAAATAAAGAAGCAAGTCACATGCCAGTGTATTATTGAAGAGAAAATGATGGATGGAGAGTCCTGTTCTAAATCTGGTTCTAAACCCATTTCTATCTTCACTAGCTGTGTGACTTGGGTTGCTCAATTCAGTTCATTCAAATTCCTTAGTGTACCAGCTCTATTAGAAGCTACAGGTGCAAAACTGTAATTAACCACCAACAGAAAGATCTCACAATTGAATAATAAAGGCAATTACATAAATGACCTTAACATATGTGAATTGAGGTATGTGCATTATGAGAGATCCTATCAGAGAGATACATAGGTTCTAAGGCAGGTGAGCTCAGTGGACAGTTTTCAGGAAAGGTTGTGTGGTAGTCAGGATTTTGCTCCTAGAACCTTCTTCATGTCTGTGTCATGCCTGTGAATATATCACACTATATAAACAGACTTTGCAGATATAATTAAGGTTGTTAATCAACAGACATTAAATTAATGTTTGGGTTATTCAGGTGGACCCAATATAAATGCATGTGCTCTTAAAAGCAGAACTTTCTCCCAGCTCAACACAAGAGAGGAATATGGATATGCAGCAGGAAAAAGAGAAGTCAAAGAGATTTGAAGTATGAGACACTCAACCCAGCATTGCCAGTGGAGACTACATGAAAATCAAGAATGGGGTGCAAAAATTAGCACCTCTGTGACAGACAGAAAGGAACCAGAGACCTCTGTCCTACAACCTCAAGAAAATAAGTTCTATCAACAACCTGAATAAAATTGAGAATGGACTCTTTCCCACAGTCTCTACTAAGGAATAGCACCACTGATGCCTTGATATTCTCCCAGAGCAGAGGACCTATTTGAGCTGATGGAGACCTCTGACCTACAAAACTGTGAGATAGAAAATATGCATTCTTTAAACCTCTAAATTTGGGGTAACTTGTCATTTGCAGCACATAAAACACAGGCTTCATGTACAAACTTTGAAATATGGGTGGGAGTACAAAAACAACTAAATGGAGGGCATCCCAGGTAGAGGGTAAAGTATAGGTAATAGCACAAAGGCAGAATAATTCAAGTGTGATATAAAATCAATTCTGTTTGCCTCATAAAACTGAGTCTCACAGCTCATTGGTGTGTTGTAAACAATATTCTTTGGAAGCTTCAGGGAAAAGTGCCTCTGGGGAAACGATTGGCGGAAAGAAACTTGTACATTTATTCTGGATGACTCCACTCACCCCTGCACTGCTTCAGCCATTCTATGTTTTACCTTGATGGTCCTCTAGATGGGACTCATAACATAATGCCACTTGAAGAAAGGATTCTGCTTCTTAATACATTAGAAAACAGCTGAACTTGTTGTTTCCTTGCAGATCAACAATCTATAATCTCCAACATGGCATGATGTTGTTTCAGTGATCCAAGCTGATCCTTACAGCAGACGTCTGTCACTGGGTGTTTTCTGATGATGATGTGTACAGAGAGAAGTATGACCCAGAGGAGAACTCTCAGTGTCGGCACTGTTGTTAGATGAAAACATGCTCTAGTGTAAGTGTGATGACTTCAACACAGTAGAAATCCTTTCCTCTTCCTTTGTAATAGTTTAGGAATGGGCTGTTCAGGGTGAGGGAGAAGAGGATACTTTGTTTGACACAATCATTCAGAACCCAATTAACTGAAGATTTGCTGTTTTCAATATGTGACTTCTAAGTCCTCTCAATTTGTCATTATCATTCAATTCAGAGGGGGAAGAAAGAGCACAAAGGAACATGTGAGAATTTTTCTGATCCAGGCCAGGAAGCAGCACATGTATCTCCTCTGCCTTTAGTTGAGAGAACTGAGTTATAAGAGCACAAGCTAATTACATGGCAGGCTGAGAAAGGCAATGTAACCACAGCCAAAGACAAGCTCCATGGAAAGAAAGGGGTTGAAGAATGTGTCAGAATGCTGTATTTGAAAAACAAAGGAGGTATCTTTGAAATGAAAGTAATATTTTTAGCCAAACAAGAAGGAGAAATATGTATGAAGAAATGAAGTAGACAAAAGAGCCTAAGTATAAATTTCCATATTTGACATAACCTTATATCTCAGAAGCTAAGAGTGGAGTAAGACAATGGGGGAATTGAGAAAAGTGGGATATCATCTAAAATACAAGTAAATAAGTAAGACCTCCATGTTTTTATCTTCTTATACCATGTGTATTCATATTTAGTAAGAAAATGAGAGCTATTTCCTACAATTACCATGTGTTATGGGAAAGTACAAAACATATTTGCCATTTTAAGCATTCAGAAAAAAGTGAGTGAGATGAAGATAGAAGGAGGTAAGTATGTGTGTGTACATATGAGCCCCTATATGCGGGAAACACATGGAACATTTATGTACATTAATATCCCTAATTTTTTTTTCTTTTTTTTCAGATTTATTTATTTATTTATACAAGCACTGGGTACAGTCAGAAGCGCGGGAGGGTGAGAGAATTCACCAGAGCCAGAGCAGGGAGCAGAGCAGGCAGAAGGACCGAAGCACACTGCTGAGGGGAGCAGCGGGCGGCAGGAGAGGTCTGCGTGCCATGTGGGACCCTCTTCTGGTGGCCAGGGAGCAGCTGGGGATGGAACCGGCGCTGCAGAGGCTGCGGGCAGTTTCGCAACCCAGCGTCAACCACTGCGCCACCAGGGATGTCCAATATCCCCCATTTTTTCAAAATTATCAACACAGAAAACATCTTTAGCTCTTCTTACTAAATTTCCATGAACTTTAACAAATAAGTCATCAAATTCTTAAGTAAAAAATGGCTAGTCATAAAATATCTTTTTTATAAATATCTTTTAACCGTTAAACCTTTATTTAATGCCATTAAGTGAGGCAAGTGTTTTATATATATACATATATTTCATAATAACCCTACAATGAAAATACTATTATGTTACTAGCAAAATATCTAGTACACAGAGGAGTGAAAAAAATACCCACTCTATATACGTTGAGTGAAAAAAAATCCCAAATCATTTAATTCCCCTAGAGATCAAATTTTTAAACTGTCAGAAAAAGTTGCCCAGCATTATTTAATTCACTGTGTTTTAAGGATTTAGACAAAAACATAAGCAAGCATTCTTTCAGATGAAGCTTTGATACGATTAAAATAGTTAACATTTAAATTCATGTGTACATTGTTGAAAGGAAAGTAATTTTTATTCTATGAGGTAACACCTTGTAGAATGGTAATGATTTCTTCAAATTCAGCATCGCAATATTATAAAATATTCAGCACAAATGAGAGCAATCAAAAAACCATTATTTCTTATTTCTCACTTAATTACAAAGAAGTGCATCTTTTTCCAGAAATAATCTCAGTTTACCTACAGAAAAAAAAAATCTGACAATAAAATGTCTCTGTATCTCTGAATACATTAGATCTGCTCAAAACAACTTTATGTCACTTTTCTTACTTTCTATGTCTTCTCCCTTTTCTCAGTGTGTTACTCTAAAAGATATCAAACTCCTAACTATTCACAAGGATCATTTTCAAATAACACTTCTTTTCATGAAAATGCCCTTAATTCTTCTGCCCAAAGTAGATCTGTCTTTACTTTGGATACTTATTGCTTTTCAACTCTGACTTTTTGGGGTCACTTATCATCATCTGCTTGTGCAAAGGAGAGTTGCATTAGAAACCCAGATACAAGTCAATTCAATTCTTGAGTGCCTAGCACTGTCTTTCAGAAAGAACAGCAAATTATATGTGGAGGAAAATAACATCATCCAAAAAAACTCAAAGTGATTCTTTCATTTTTCTTCCACAGTTTCTGGTACTCTATCAAAAGTAATCAGTCATAGAGACAAGAACTGAGTGAAAATCAAGAGTAATAACAATGGAAAGAGTTGCGTATGAAATTTAGATTTTTTTTATAAAAACACAACTACATTTTGAAATTATTCATAGGAAATTAATCTTCAAAATTTAAATAAGATCCTGAATCATGAGAGGTAAGGGGAAAATATAACAAAGAATTAATGAAGAATGCTGATGTATGCATCACTTCAAATACAGTGATCTAAAACTCAAAGCATGGATTTTATAGCATTTCAGCCCAGTTGAGAACAGAATTTGAGAAGCAGAAGCTAGGATAGTAGACAGGACTGAAGCATGGAGAGACAAAAATAATGAAGAGAAATACAAATAAGATAAAAAGATAAATGTAGGAAAGAGGTTCATAAACTGAAATTTAGGAGAGAGAATAATTCAGAAATGAAGAAATTTTCAAAACTGACTAAAGATATAGCAAGCCAAAGATACAAGTAGTCAACCTTAAACAGAATAAATACCAAAAATCACATGTACATATATCATAGTAATTTTTATAAGAATTAACATAAATAACATCTTTTAGAAGACACAAAGAAGAAAATTAAAATCAAAAGAACAGCAAAACTTTACAAATGATTTTAAGCAAAAAAAAAAAAAATGGAATGACATCTTTAGTGTCTAAGAGAAAACACCTTCCAAGCTATAATTCTTTACCTGACGAAAGTATCCTTTAAAAAATGATAATGATACCAAAGATATTTTTCATATAGACAAGAAGTTATCACCACAAGACTATACTAAAGGAAACAGCAGCAGGGTTCATAAATCATTATGAAAAAGACTTTTATTCATATAAAATATAATGGGAATCTGTAGTTAATATATCAGAAATAAATTACAGATGCTTAAAAACCTAATGTAGAAAGGACTATTTTTAAAGGAGAAATATGTTATAGAATATCTCTACAACTGCAATGACAAGGAAAGATGTTTAAGCATGAATGCTAAAAACATGATAAATGTTTCTAATAATATGAAACCCTTCTCTAAATAAAAATTCCCAATAAACATATGGCTCTATATCAACCACACACCGGAAGGAAATATTTATATTGTACACAGCTGTTAAAAATTATTATCCAGAACATATAAACAATTAATATAAACCAATAGAAAAAATGGCAGACTTCTCAATAGGAAAACCAAAATAGAAAATAAAGTGGCAATTCAAAAACAAGTAAATCTGAATAACCAAAGAAAAACAAAAGTAAAAGAGAAACTAAAAGATGCCCAACTCTATGAAAAAAAAATTTAAAAACCTGATTTCTATGGTACAGTGAAATACCAAAAACTTCTGCTTCTAGAAAAGGTAGAGTGAAGAAAGATTGAATTTTTCTTTTCTATAAAGCAGCTAAAAAAATCAGACAAAACCTATAATATCAGAGGCCAACACATTGAATATAAGTCAGTGAAGGACACTGGCTTCTTAGAGTTGCAAGATAAAGGAAATATGGCCTCTAATTGTCCAGTTTACTTGAGGAAGTTTCTAGGACATACAGTGAAGAGGTTCTTAACTATCATAGCAGAACAATGGTCCTCCAATCAAGTTTATTTTCTGGTCTGCTGAACCTGTAAATATCTTACCTCACGTGGCACAGAGACATTGTAGATGTTTAGCTTTGGAGATGGAGGATAGGAACACATTCTAAGGAATTAGGGTAGCCTCTAGAAGCTGGAAAATTTAAGGAGACAAATTCTTCTTTGAAGCACCCTGACAGGAATTCAGTCCTGCTGACTTCTCGGTGAGATCCATGTTGGAATTTTAACCTACACAATGGTAAGATCATAAATTTATGTTGGTGTATACCACTAAGTTTGTGGTAGTTTGCTGCAGTAGCGATAGGAAACAAATATACCAGAAATAGCCTGGCAGGCTTTCTGAGATTCTAGGAAGATCACTGTGACTAGATTTGCTGGATAGAAAGAATGCTACACACAGCCACTTCCAGCTATCTGCAGAGTCCCCTTTACAATTCAGCTGAAATCTAATCTGCATGTGCATGTAAGGAAAATACCTGAGACTGAGGAAATAAATACTTAAGAATTAGAGGAACTGTCGAACACTCAGCACAGATGCAAATAGCTCTTGTACCCAACAGCTAAAATGGAAAATCATGATTCTTGGAAATTAGGTAGAGTATACAGGTGACTCTTCAATAATGAGCAATTAATAGCACTAGAATGAGCGATGCTCATAGTGGTATATAGTATCACTTGAAGTTAGAGGGTAATAAGTGTGTGCTACAAACCCTAAAATAACCACTAACATAAAAGATACATATTATGAGAAAATGGAGTGATAGAGAAGTATAAAGAAATAATTGAAAAAAGGTATAAAATAAATAAATGGGAAAAATAACAGCACAGATAAAACAAGTATCAATTAATTGATCTAAATGGAATTACATAAGCACAGTTAATGTAAATGGTAGGAAGATAACAAAATACAGAGACTGGATATAAAGAAGATCAATAAATCATAATAAATAGGGAAATTTAACCAAAATGAAATAATTTCTAAACATCTAATAGAACTTCCAAATAAATGAAGCAAAGAGTTAAAGAGCTACAGGGAGATGTAGACAAATCCAAAGTTATAGCTGGGGATTTCATTGTTGCTTTCAATTATTCATATAACAAACAGACAAAAAATAAGTAGCTATATAGAAGATTGGAAGAATTATTTCACCCAACTTGACCGAAAATTCTCAGCAAAATATTAGCAAATAAAATCCAAGAACATATATAAACTAAAATACATCATGTCCAAGGAGGTTTATGCCCATAATGCAAGATTTTTTTAATATTTGAAAAACAATCATCATATTTAATCATTTTAATCCTAAGAAAAATATGATGTTGAAAAGTATATGACAAAGTCCAACATACATTCCTCATGAAAACTTTCTATAAACTGGGAATAGAAAGTATGTAGGAAAGAATTAACATTGCAGACCTTTATTGCTCAAGACTCACACATATACCAATTTTCATAAATGGTTTTTGGCCCAAGCCCTGGGACTTGAGGCCTCAGAAAGTTCCAACCGATGAGTGTTTTGAATGTCCCTGGCATTGACCCATAGTGTTTTAGCTTACCTAGACAGCTTGTGAAAGCAATGCAATTTATGTAAACACCTGCTTTTCTCCTAGGGGTCTGGTGTTTCTGTAGGTACAGTAATGCATGTATGTGCCTGCATGGCTGATCCCCAATAGAAAGCTCTGCATTTCATGGCTCAGCAAACTTATCTGGTAAATATCACTCTGTATGTGTTGTCATAACTCATTGCTGGAGGAATTAAAAGTGTCCTATGAAGCTCTGCAGGAAGAAGATTCTGGAAGCTTATGTCTTATTTCCTTGAAATTTTGCAATATGGGCCCTTGCCCTTTGCTGATTTTGCTGTGCATACTTTTGTTGTGATGATCTCTAACAGTGACCATAGTGACAAGAAAGTTAGCAAACATGGGGTAGTCTTGAGAACCCCTGGTATAGAATATAATTAACACAACCTAATCAAGAAAACAATTAAAACTTTGTAGTCATCATCAGATAAAATGATGTGATGCTGAATACTTTGCCCCTGAGATTAGACACAAGATGAGAATGCACAATCTTCTGAAAAGTGCAAGACAGGAAAAAGTAATAAAAACCAGATTGTGAAAGAAGCAAAATATATTGTAATTACTTTATTTATTTATTTTGAAAGATTTATTTATTTATTTATTTATTTATTTATACAAGCACTGGGTACAGTCAGAAGCCCGGGAGGGTGAGAGAATTCACCAGAGCCAGAGCAGGGAGCAGAGCAGGCAGAAGGACCAAAGTACACTGCTAAGGGGAGCAGCGGGCGGCAGGAGAGGTCTGCGCGCCATGTGGGACCCTCCTCCAGTGGCCGGGGAGCATTTGGGGATTGAACTGGCACTGCAGAGGCTGCCGGCAGCTTCGCAACCCAGCGCTCAACTGCTGAGTCACAGGGGAGGCCCTATCGTAATTACTTTAAAGAAAACATAATTGTCTATACAAAGTTCAACTTATTCTACCCAAAAAAGCTACTGAATTCAAATGATTTACAAGATTTCTATAAACAACTATCAACTATTTATGCACTAACAAACACTTGAATTAAAAATGCTATTTATGATGCCTTAAGCTTATGAAAGACTTAAAAATAAGTCTGATAAAATTTCAAAAGACTTGTACACTGAAAGCTACAAAATTGTGATGAACCAAATACAGAAGAACTAAATAAATGAGAAAATAAATTTTGGTCATCATTTGAAAGATTCACTACTGCTATAATATGAATTCTGAAATTTATTTTAGATTCAATGTGTCCCTTTTTAAAGTATAAGCAGCCTTTTTTGAAAAAATAGAAATTGACAACCTCTTCCTTAAATTTGTGATGAAATGAAATGAAAAACAAAGAACTTTTGAAGAAGAGCAAAACAAAATAAAAGCCTTGGGAAATAACATAGTTGCATTATCATTTCCTCATTATAATCCTTATCATTCAGCTATACTGATAAAGATAATTTGACATAATAGAACTATTGAACTAAATAGAGAGTCTGGAAATAGACTGACACATATGGACACCCAAGCTTTGTTTAAAAATGCAATGATAATTCCATGGAGAAAAAAAAAATCTGTTCAGCAATAGTGCTAAAGCTACTGAATGTCTATATTTAAAAAAACTAAAGAAACTTGATCCACTCCTTCTATCACATGTAAAATTAATCTAAAATGGATCATATACCTAAATGAAATAACCAAAACTATAACATTTTTGGATGAAAATATGTGAAAAATCCTTTGTAATATTTTGTTAGGAATTTTTACAAATCTACTTCATGACAAGACAAACATGCAAAGTACAAACTAAAGAACTGTTTCTGAAAGGTCCATGTAGGAGGCTGGAATGCAAAAGCCTACCCGGAAGCCCACCTGAGGGGCAGGTATGTGGATACCTGCCTGGAGGACTCAGACAATGAGCCACCCCCTTCCCACTACAAGTCTCTTCTCAGAAAAAGAACCTCTACCTGCCCCATGAACCTTTTTGTGCCCTACAAACTTTTCCCGCCATACGAACCCAACTTCCCACCTGACCCCTCCTTACCCTATAAAACCCTGCTTCCCCCTAACAACGTGTGAGGTTTCACTGACCCCCACCTTTGGTTTGTGAGGTCTGCCCAGGGCACAATAAACTTTCCCTTTCTTTGAGAAATGTAGCCTGGCTCTCTTTTTCTTTACCGCGCCAAACCCTTCATTTTGGTGCCGAAACCCGGGAAAGCTGTGTCCCCTGGTGCCGGGGCCGCCTTCTCGTCCCTGGGACCTCTCCTCCACTGACATGGTTTCAAAATCCTATAGTGTCATGGCTCCTCCCACTCTTGGGGTCAATACTAATGATAACCTTATTTTTTCTTTTCGCTCCTTGCCTCCTAAAATTCATACAGGCTTGCATTCGGGAAATGTCTCCTACCACCTTTAACCAACTCCTTCTCCACCCATATTCTCGCGTCCCTGCAGAAGACCCTCATAACCAGGCGTGAGTCACCCCCTTGGTCTTCACCCCTTTTCAGCAGGAAGTAGCCAAAGAAAGAACCATCGCCCCTTTTCCTATCAACAAACAGCTGGTAGGAAAGGTCCATACAGGAGGCCGGAAAGCAAAAGCCTACTCGGAAGCCCACCTGGGGGGCAGGAATGAGGATACCTGCCTGGAGGACTCAGACAATGAGCCTCCCCCTCCCCCTACGAGTCTCTTCTCAGACAAAGAACCTCTACCTGCCCCATGAACCTTTTCACACCCTACAAACTTTTCCCGTCATACGAACCCAACTTTCCACCTGACTCTTCCTTACACTATAAAACCCTGCTTCCCCTAACAATGTGCACGGCTTCACTGACCCCCACCTTGGGTGTGTGAGGTCCACCCGGGGCGCAATAAACTTTCCCTTTCTTTGAGAAATGTAGCCTGGCTCTCTTTTTCTTTACCACACCGAACCTTTCAGTTTCATCCAAATGAAAAGCTACTGGTCCCAAAGTTATTGTCAAGTGAATGAAAAGGCCTAACAATGACTGTGAAAAATACCTGCAAAGTATAAACTTGATAGGAACTTGTATTCAGAATACTTATAGAATCATCCTGAAGTTCATTCACTCCTGAGCAGGTTTTAAATGGTAAAACTCCTACAGAAAACAAAATGAAGCACATATCTCCCTACCAAATTATTCAACCATTTCACTACTAAGAATTTATACAAGAAAAAAAAAATACATCCACTGTTTGCAACTCCACAAGCTTTCCAGATGTAACCCGAAACCAGAAGTTTTAGGCAGAAGAAAGGTAGCATAGTAGGTAGCAGTTTTAATAAGCAAGGGAACTTACTTATGAAGCTTTGTCTTAGGCAGCTTCCAGATGAGTTTCCTGCATTTCATCCCCTCCTCCCCAATCTTATACATTTATATAGAGGTTTTAAATGCAGTGACATATGCAGTCCAGATAATCTCAATAATACGTTGTATATTACAATGCATTTTCTGAAAGTTGTATCCTTCCAGCAGCTTCTAGGAACATACATTTCGAAGGGGTGAGGCTAGAAGGTATGTTCTGAGGAGTGGGGGTAAGGAGTCTCTTATTGCTCAGGACTTCATAGGTTAGCAAGTGGTCACATTCTCATTATCACCTTCCCCAATAGTCCATATGAAGATTTGTATATAAATGTTGATAGCAAAAGTCTTTATAATAACCCAAAGCTGGAAACAACACCAATATCCATCAATAGTTTAATGGAAAAATTAACTGTAGTCTGCTAACACAATGGGGTTTTTTGGTTAACAATAGCAAGGAGTGAACCGTTCAAACAGACTATATAACATGGATTAATCACAAAATAATCAAAATGAGTGAAAGAATCTAGATAAAGAAAAAAAGAATACATTGTGTTATTCCCTTTAGATAACATCTTACAAAATGCTAACTTAACAGATGGGGGACATAATTTTCTTAAATATTTATTTATACATAGAACTGGGGCACAGGCCTGGGCCTCCCAGGTGGTGCAGTGGTTGAGTGCTGGGTTGAGAAGCTGCCCACAGCCTCTGCAGCGCTGGTTGATCCCCGGCCACAGGGCAAAGGTCCCACATGGCGCGCAGACATCTCCTTTCGCCGCTGCTCCCCTCAGCAGTGTATTTCGTCGTTCTGCCTGTTCTGTTCCCCGCTCTGACTCTGGTGAATTCTCTCACCCTCCCGCTCCTCTAACTGTACCCAGTGCTTGTATAAATAAATAAATAAATCTTTTAAAAAAAGAGAGAGAATTGGGGTACAGGCCAGATATGAGGGAGGGTAAGAGGATTCACCAAAGACAGAGGGGGAGCAGAACAGGCAGACAACCGAAATACACTGCTAAGGCGAGCAGCAGGCGAGACAGGAGGTCTGCCAAGCCATGTGGGAATCTCCCTGGCTGGCCGGGAATCGAACCCGCACTGCAGAGGCTGTGGACAGCTTCACAGCACTACCCTCAACCTGCTGCGCCACCATGGAGGCCAGGGGGGACATAATTAAATTAAGGAGACTTCCATGTCATGTAGACATTCTATAAGGCATAAAAAGTATGTAATAAATTAGTTTTAAAAGCATTAAAAATTTTGGTGGCATTTGATAAAATGATCTGTTCTGTGTGTGGCCCTTGAATTAAACCAATCAAGTAAGAAATAGACGTGTATTCATTCATGTATATACAAAAATATTTAAGTATATACAATATTAATATAATTTTTTAAAAAATTATAAAAAATAGTCCACCTCATTTCACTAAGCATTTTCTTAGGTTAAAGAAATTTGATTTTGATGCAAATTTTATCACAAAAGATGTGATACTATTTGAGAAAGTTTGTTTTATAAACTTTAGCTAAATCATTACTCAGTTCAGATATTAAGATTAGATTCAGAGTACTATACTCTAATACTGAACTCAGCCATCACTAGGTATTTATTCCTTCTCTATGGGTAAATTCTTTGAAATGATTATTCATGATGCATTTATTATTGGTAAAGATATATAATCATAGGTATGTGCCAGGTTGTACCCACCAATGGTGATATAGAGATTTCCTGAACTTAATGGTAAATACTAAATGAATTATAAAAATACAATAATGAATTTGATAACAGGATTATCTTTTAAATGTTTCTGGGAAAAGCAATCAGTCAGGACAGGACAGACAGCAAAAAACTTTACAATTATCATTATAAATAAATGGACTATTGTCTGGTGAATTATTTTTCAAACATTAAAGATTCATGACACTGAAAAATTATTATTATTATAAATCCCACCATTTCAATTCTCAGCAAATCTAACATTTCACAGCATGATAGAACTTTGTACATGTAAATATTCAAATATTTCATAGATTGCCAAAGCTCATCATTCAAACATTCCTTTTTCTAGAAAAACATCTGCTTATATGTAAACACATATAAGAGAAAAGAAAGTATTGTTAATATTTTACCAAGGGTATTTTCTGTATAACTCATTAGCTGATCAGCTTCTTTTCCCCCTAACCATTATTGATGGGTAGAATAATGGCCTCCTAAATATGTTTGTATTCTGACCCCCAGAACCTCTAGGCATATTAGGTTACATGGGAAAGAATGATTAAATTAAAGAAGGAATTAAGTTGGTTTATCAAAATATTAAAAATAGATCTAGCTATGATCCAGTAAATCTATTCCCAGGCATCTGCCTGAAGAACACAAAAATACTAATTTGAAGTAATGCATGCATCCCTAGCTTCCCTGTACTTCTATTTACAGTGGTGAAGGCATGGAAACAACTGCAGTACTAGAGGACAGAGAAGTAGATTAAGAAAATGTGGTATAGGGCCTCCCATGTTGGCGCAGTGGTTGAGCGCTGGGCTGCAAAGCTGCCCGCAGCCTCTGCAGCACCAGTTCGATCCCTGGCCAAGGGTGCGGGTCCCAAGTGGCGCTCAGACCTCTCCTGCCACGCCCGCTGCTCCCCTCAGCAGTGTATTTTGTTGTTCTGCCTGCTCTTCTCCCCGCTCTAGCTCTGGTGAGTTCTCTTACCCTCCTGTGATTCTGGCTATACCCAGTGCTTGTATGGATAAATAAATCTTTAAAAAAGTTTTTAAAACAAACTTTCTCAAATAGTATCACATCTTTTGTGATAAAATTTGCATCAAAATCAAATTTCTTTAACCTAAGAAAATGCTTAGTGAAATGAGGTGGACTATTTTTTATAATTTTTTAAAAAATTATATTAATATTGTATATACTTAAATATTTTTGTATATACATGAATGAATACACGTCTATTTCTTACTTGATTGGTTTAATTCAAGGGCCACACACAGAACAGATCATTTTATCAAATGCCACCAAAATTTTTAATGCTTTTAAAACTAATTTATTACATACTTTTTATGCCTTATAGAATGTCTACATGACATGGAAGTCTCCTTAATTTAATTATGTCCCCCCTGGCCTCCATGGTGGCGCAGCAGGTTGAGGGTAGTGCTGTGAAGCTGTCCACAGCCTCTGCAGTGCGGGTTCGATTCCCGGCCAGCCAGGGAGATTCCCACATGGCTTCTAAAATATATAAATATATATATATATATATATATATATATATATATATTCATACCAGAATACCAATCAGAGGAATACCAGTCAGCTGTTAAAAAAAAAAAAAAGATGAACTTGTGCTACTTGTGACAAGACAGATGGAACTGAGGGGATTATGGTAACAAAATAAGTCAGAAGGAGAAAGGAAGATTTCACTCAAAAGGAATATAGAGAAACAAACTGCAGAACAGGTAAAATTGAAGTCCAGATCATCTGGAAACAAACTGGAAATCCAACTGCAGAATTGAGGCTACCAGAAGGGAGTTTGGGTGGGGGAAATGAGGGTAAAGCTCGGAAAAATCTACCAGATTATGATGGAAGATTAGAGGTGCTTTGTTGATGGGTGTGGTTTGGTAACATATATCTGAATTAGTGTGAACTTATACCCCTAAAGCATATACAGTGCTGTAAATAAATGTTTACTCAATTTAAAAAATACTATTAAAATAAATAGGCCGACAAATAATTCAATAAAATTTAAACATTAGAGGACCTCCCCGGTGGCGCAGCGGTTGAGTGCTCTGTTGCGAAGCTGCCCTCAGCCTCTGCAGTGCCGGTTCGATCCCCAGCTGCTCTCCAGCCATCGGAGGAGCGTCCCACATGGCGCGCAGACCTCTCCTGCCACCTGCTGCTCCCCTCAACAGTGTACTTCGGTCCTTCTGCCTACTCTGCTCCCTGCTCTGGCTCTGGTGAATTCTCTCACCCTCTGGCGCTTATGACTGTACCCAGCGCTTATATAAATAAATAAATAAATAAATCTTTAAAAAAATATCAGGATACTAACTTAAAAAAAAATAAACATTAGAGATAGGAAACTTCTAAGCACAGGAATAATATATGGGTTGCTGCCACTATCTAAAAGTAGATTTCCTATTTGGTATTTTTTAGGTGGGGGAATGCTATTACATTAAATTATATGGAATATTTTTTCAGGATCCCCCCCCAAATAACCTATTACCATACCAAATAGGAATATTTACTTTTGAATAGTAGGGGAATCCTGTACCATTTTTATTAACTGGCATTATGTTAGACCTAAGAATACAGAGATAAATAGGATTACCCAAAAAGACAAAAGACGCTAATAGAATAATATCTGAAAGTATTGTAAGAAATTTAGGTAAGTTTGAACAATTACCTGGATATAAACTTATATGACTTACAACTGTGTGAACATGGTAAAAATCTTTAATCTTAATCATGTTAAGGTATTTCTAAATGCATTCAAGTTATACTTAGGTTTACTATGTACTGAAATGGAGAGAAAAATTATTGATCAACTAAATTACCAACAGTTTATTTATTTGTGGGTCTAATGGTAAAAATACATTAGAATGCTTATAAAACTATAAAAGAGTAATTAAATATGAATCATTAAAATTAAGGTTCTCATTTGGCAGGTACTATATCAACATCATCCAGCAGATAGCAAATCAAATAGAGAGGCTCAGTTAAAACAATAGCCACTACTGTTATCAATATGTAAGTATGCGTTACATTTTCATTTCTTTTTAACTAAGGTTTCTCTAGGAAGTCAAAGCAATTTCCTTTTTCCCACTTCTCCTTCATCCATTTTCTACTTGTTTTTCTGTATCACTTAGGTGATAGAGGACTTTAGTTTTCCCATACCTGTCAGTTTCATCATGTAGAAACCTTCCTCATAGGTGAGGCGATTCAAGACCAGGCAAGGATGACCAATGCTAGCAACATTGAAGAGGAAAGGCTGACTTACTACCATCAGCTAGGGAAGCTGACAGCCGACTAATAGATTTTACTTATGGAGCTGGAGAAAACTTAAAGTACTGCTCTAAACATTGACTGTCACCACTGAGGTACTGGCATAGTACCAACAAAGCTTTCCCACGTCTATTGTTATAATAAGCTCATTAATGAAGTGTTAGAAAATGACATTAGGTGAAGTCAATTGTTTGGGGCTCTCAAACTGGCTGTGCATAGGAATTGTCCAGAGTTGCTTGTTAAATCATGGTCTCCAGGGGGCCTCCCTGGTGGTACAAAGGGTTAAGCACAGCACTGTGAGGCTATCAGCAGCCTCTGCTGCCAGTGAGAAAGCTACCCACATGGTGCAGCAGACCTCTTCTGTCTCACCCACTGCTCCCCTCAGCAGTGTATTTCAGTCAGTTTGCCTGTTCTGCTCCCCACTCTGCCTCTGGTGAATCCTCTCATCCCCTGCAATCTCTGGCCTATACTTCAGTTCTTGTATGCATAAATAAATAAATAAATCACAGTCTCCAGAGGTACACCTTGGGAATTAAAAGTTCCAAGAGAGGGAAATTTTAATTTGACCTAAGAATCGACAGCTTTTAATAAAATACTCCATGGAATTCTGAAATACAATAAAAAATATTAGTCTCTTTAATCATTTTACTAGACAACACTTTGCAAAAAAAATGAAAAGCTATTTGAGATCACGACCCTCTGAAGCCAGTCTGGATATGAATTCCAGCATCCGACTTACTATGTTATACTGAATAAGGCATTTACACTTTTATATCTTAGAAATCTTATCTGTATAATTAAAAGCATCATTATTACTAATAAGAACTTGTTGGAATTAACATTTTAGCAATTATTATTATTATTATTATTATTACCCTTCTTAAAACCCTCATAATGGTATCTATAAATTACCATGCATTAGGGACACAACTCACTCCTTTTGACCATCTCAAAACCAAATGATTAGAGACTCTTGTTGGGTCCCTATGGTAGGCTCATAATAACAAAATCTCTTTTTTATATTCTAATAATATGCAGCATAAAAGCATAAAGAACAATGCAATTGTGTAGGAATAAATTAAATCAAAGCTATATGATAAAGCAATAGCATCTGCTGAACAATATCCATCATCATCCTGGGACCATGCTGTGGGGGTGACATTGTTACAGGGAAGGGAGGGGGGCAGCCCAAACCCTGCAAACCTGCCTATTCTATATAGGGTTCTGCCATCCACCACATTAACACAAAACATGAGACTTTAATGGGAAGGAACTTTAATACAATTAGGAAACAATACAGGAAAGGCAAAGAATCTAGTTTCTAAATCAAGCACCCAAAGTTACCCATCCCCTTGTGGGTAAAACTCCATTCAAATGGGATTGGCCCAGAGCAAGGCCCCAAAGCCTGCCACAAGTCTAAGGCATCTTCTAGTGGGGACCCACAGAAAAGGATCAGAAACAACCAGACAAGTTTGGGAGGAAAAGAGCAAAATCAAAGTCAACACCAAAACCACCATTGTTTTCCACTCCATGGGGTCTCTCATCCACATCTGTGTCACCCAGTCCACGACCAAAAGGCAAGTGTAGTTTCTTCACCTGTCTCTCAGCTCCATGTGCCTCCTCCAGGTCTCCTTCTGGCTCTCCATCCTGCTTCCTTCCTTCCTCAGTCTCCTCTGCAGCTTCTTCTCTCCCTGCTCAGCTCCACCCTCCCTTGGGCAGGACAGGAAACCTGGAACCTCCCCCTTTCCTGGGGACCACCCTGTTACAATCCCCCCTTTTAATTTTTATTCCACCATATCTATGGTGGCACAGATCTCAGGGTGTAGTCTTAGGAGACAGTCTTTTTGGACAACCCTGTTAAAGCATCAGGGGCTGAAATGTCCATGCCATGGTTTTTCACATCTTTTACTTAGAAGTAAGGATAGGGAGAGAAAGAGATCATGCAAATCTTTCACATTCACATTTGCTTGTTTTTTCCGCCCAAAATATACTTCTCACTAAGTTGATTTTTTAAAAGATTTGTTTATTTATGCATACAAGAACTGGGGTACAGGCCAGAGGTGTGGGGGGTATGTGAGAGGATTCACCAGAGACAAAATGGAGAACAGAACAGGCAGATTGACTGAAATACACTGCTGAGGGGAGCAGTAGGCTAGTCAGGAGAGGTCTGCCACCATGTGGGTAGCTCCCTGGGCGGGGATCGAACTCATGCTGCAGAGACTGTGGACAGCTTCATAGGTTGTGCCTTAACCCCTGTGCCAGCAGAGAGGCCCCACTAAAGTGTTCTGTATTATTACTTCTACAGATTCATCTCTTACATTAAGCCATTTTTTTTTAAAGAAATGTCATGCATGTGTGCCTCCTTCAAATATGAGACATATTTAATTAGAAAAGATGATATAAAGTTTGGTGGACTCTCAGAGTAGGGTCTGTCTATGTTGGTCACTCTGCCCCTTTCCTTTAGGAGGGTCTATGCCTGGAATGCTAACTCATTCCTACCACAGAAGTTGAGGGTTATTTTCCTTACATTTTCCTACTACTGCAATAGGTCTTTTGTGGAACCAAGCTTAGCCAAGGTTTAGCCATTTTGTATATCTTCCACCTTGATATGTTAGTCCTTGTACAGTCGCATTTTGGAGATAGTTTCAACAGTCACAACCCTCACTCCCTTGGTGATGAAAAAGCAGACCACCCCAGCCGGCCATGAGGGCAGTCCTATCCATAAATGGGACAGCGTCTCTAACCATCCAATCAGTTTGAAACTGTAACTGCACGCACTAAAATGCCTTTGTAGTAGCCAATGAGTAATTGCCAGCTTGTTTCAAAATTCGCACCTGCTTGTGACCCTATTTAAGGCCTCTGCTTCCTCTGTTCGGGGCTCTCGATATCTGTCACTGCATTGGTAGGTGCCATGAGCCCGGACTCGAGTCTGTAATAAACTCCCTTTGTGTTTGCATCAGCTGACTTGGATTCTTGGAGGCTATGCTTGCCTAGTCTGCTGATCTTGGGCGTAACACTTTCTATGTTTGAGGGAAGCAGGGTCTGTTGCCTTTCCCCAAGGGTGTATGGCTATTGTTCCAGAGGGAAGAAAGGGCAGAGGATCCTAGCCATTTCCCACCTGTACACAGCACTGCTGCACTCTCCTTCAATGGCGGCTTCTGGAGTCCCTTGCCTTGCCCTTAGTGTTTCTCATGAGCATCTGCTGAGCTCCACAGAGAACAGCCTACAAATGGGTGATAACCTCCACTATGTCTATGGCTCCTGGTAGTTTTATAGTCTCACACTAGCCCATGCTGGGTTTTCAGCAATTTACTGAAAACTACCTTAATTCTTCTTCCCAGCTCTTAGGATACTGCATGTCTGCCCCAGGTAAGCAAGTGCTTACCTCCCACCTGACTAGATTCACTAAACTTTAGACAGGCTTCCTACTAACTGGAGGTCCCCAAATGCCCATTTTTTAGAGCATTTTCTTTAGAAAACTTTTAACTATAAACTGGTTCTGCCCCCTTTGAGATGTAAATCATTTTAAAAGCTGTTTGCTAGCTTTATAACCCAGGAATGTCTTGTTCCTGGAAAGAGTGCTCCTTTTGAAATGTAATCCAAAAGAATGATCCTGCCTCTATCTCCCTGTCTCTGTGGGAGGATAGGAGCAACTTCAGTGAATGTTTTGTTCCACTTTGCAAAATGACTTCATGGCATATGAGTTTATTATTTTTTTTTCTTTAGATAAAGTCAGTCAGCAAAAACAGGCAGCCTATGATTTTCTCTTAACAATTTTTAGTACTTTTCCACTATCTTACTCTAGCACTCTAACTCCCTCTCACCCTTTGCTTCTGGAGAGCTGAATTGTGACGAAATCTGATATCTTTTTCATATTGCAAATAGACTTCATTAAATGAAGTCTAATTAACTTTGTCCAGTACAATTTTTGCATTGATATGCCCCTTCTTTCAGAACCCTGCCTTTCCTTAGATTTTAGGGTAGTTGACTGCCATGCATTGCAGCTTTCTGATAAAACCAAGAAAAGTTATTATGTGGCAGATGTCCCTGATTCTTTGGTATTTTAATTGTGAAAGCAAAGTTCCCCCCACCAACTTTCTAAACCTTAAGCAGACACCAGAAGAATTTTGTATTTGTATCACATCCTTTTATATTTCTGATTGAATATATGCTTTTACAATGGAGATAGTGTATTAAAATGATCAAACATATAATATTTATGAACAATAAATATGTTCATATTGGGGATGCATTTTCAATGGCTAACAAAGAAGCAAAATCAAAGTGCCAGAATCAATGAAAAATATATTAGAAAAGATTTAATAAGCCACACTGAGAAATTTATCCAAGTTTATACTTATTATCTCATAAAGACATTGTACAAAAACAATTGAAAACCTGGGGAAGACATATGAAATGATTCCTTCTACACATTGTATGAGAGGAAGCACAAAATGGTGTAACTGTTAGAGAAGAAAAGTTTGAGTTTCAGAACTGATCTGAGTTTCTGCCTTAATGCACTTACTAGAACACAATACAGCAAAGGAATTCAAGAACAGCACATGGATCTGAGAGGAGAAAGGAGATTAAAAGTCAGGAAGGATGAAAATAGGTTCAGATAGAAAAATAATGCCACTTAGCCATGGTGTCTCATAATTTCCATCTCTGTGTGCACTGCATGTGCATAAAGATTTATTTTAGCATTCTCTAGTTTGGGTTTTTTTCTTTTTCTTTTTAGCTATAGAAAGGCAGCATTTCTCAAACTATTATTTTACAGAGTACCTTTTTGAGATTTTTGTTGGCTTTGGGTGGGGAGAATAGTGTTTCATGAATTATAAAGTACTAAGACCGAAACCAAAAGTTCCTTATTAGAAGACAACTAGGGTAATTCACTGGCCAGAAATTGAGGACCATGATAAGGAAAGTTGCCGTGAAAGCAAACCAACCAAAAAAAAAAAAAAAAAAAAAACAAGAGAACAGCTAAGTGAAGCATGCCATGTAGGAAAAAAATAGTCAAGGAGAGTCTAGTAGTGACCCAAAGGTGTAAAAGTCATAATTCTTTGTTCTCAACCATATACTTCTTTCCTTTTCAAGAAAAAGTAGTTCTGCAACAACATGAATAAATCTCAAAATAATTACGCTGAGTGAAAGGATCCTAAAAAAAAAAAAAGAGTATATGCTGTACGATTCAATTAATATCAAACTCTGGAATGTGCAAACCAATCTGTAGTGACAGAAAGCAAATCAGTGGGTTGGGTGTAAAGGGGAGGGCTGAGTTACAAATGATGAGGGAATGTTGGAGAGTGATGGATATGTTCATTTTCTTGATTATGGGGATTTTTCACATGTGGTGATGTCAAAACTCATTAAATTGTACTCTTTAAATACATACATGCTGTTGTATATCAATTATACCTTGGTAAAGCTAATTAAAAATAAAAAATAAGAGACTGAAAGAAATTAGGCCCCAAAATTAAATCCAATTATGAAAACAAGTAAAGGAAAATAACAAAACTATAAAAAAATAGTAGAAATAGAAGAACAAAAAAATGGAATAATTTTCAAAATTTTCAAAAATGAACCAGAGCTAATATTTAAAACTCTGATGCAATCAGAAATAGAAAAAGACCTCAAGCTATACATTGAAGAGGTTCACAAGGTACTTGAAAAAATTAACCCAGAATAATTTTGTTTATGTTGACAATATAAACATTGTCAATAATATTTATACTTCAAACACAATGAGATCTTCAAAGCTTCCAGTAAAATAAATTACAAACCAACATAAAAATGGAAGGCAACAGTAGAACAGAATCATTTAAAATATTTTAACTGCTCTATTTGTAATGCAAATAGATACAGCGTACAATTTACGAACTTTGACATGTGTATACACTGACAAAGCCATTATCACAATCAAGGTAATGAATTTAACATCACTGCCCTTAGTAGTGTCCTCTGACTTTGTATTGCTCCTTCAAATCCTGCCACCACAGAATTAGCAAGCAACCATTGATTTTTCTGCAATTATATGTGCATTTTATGTAAATAGAATGGTATATGTTCCCTCTTTTTTGTTTGACTTCATGATTAAGCATAATTGTTTTGAGATTCATTCATTATCTTTCCTATATCAATGCTTCATTCCTTGTGGTTGCTGAGTTGTACACATTATTTACACAAATTGTTTGTCTATCATCTTTTAAAGGATGGTTATCTCCCCTTTTTGACTATTATAAATGAAGCTGTGCGTGCAAATCTTTTTATTGACATTTGATTTATTTCTTTGGGTAGATAACTATAAGGGGTATAGCAGTAACAAATGACAGGTGTATGTTTAACTTTTCAAGAAACTGCTGAACTGTTTTCCAGAAATATTTTATGGCATCCTTTCCAACACTTGGTACAGTCAGTCTTTAACCTTTCCCTCATTCTTTGATCTTTTTTGCCAATTTAAAAATATATCAGGCGATAAACTAATTTTTGAAGGGAAACAATTCTATGCTTTTTTTTTAATGAAAAGTTTTATTTTTTACATTCACCTACAGTTGTAAACCATAATACAGAGTGGTTCTTTATGTTTGCTATAATATTTGTTTTTTTCTTTTCTCTGAGACTTTATTTTTAAATTTCGTTCATACTTTTCATAATTTCTCATTAAAGTATTTTCATAATAACTACTTAAAAACCTTTTGGTGATTGTATCACTTCTGTCATTTTAGTGTTGGTATATATTGGTTGTCTTTTTTCCAAGCAGTGTGAATCTTTTTCTTTCTAAGTATCATGAGCACTTTTCAATTAAAATCTGATTAGCTTGAGTGTTATATAATGAGATCCTGGTCTTCTATTTTATTGGCCTCTTTGATACCACTGTCTGCAGAGAAGAAGGGAGGGCTCTTCCGCCTTGTTACTGCTGCTTTGGAGTAGAAATCCAGACTCCCAAGCCAACCTGTGTTGGTAAGCACAGGAGAGCCTTTTCATACTGCTACATGCCAGACAAAGTTTAAGACTACTCACTAGGCCTTCACTGACACCTCCCTGGTTGGAAAGTATAGAAGTGAGTATTATCATCCTCCATGACCACCACTCACGCCACAGAGTAGTCAGGGGCCTCCTTAATGCAGTGAAGAAAGTCCTACATGCCCACCAAACCTCCTCCTATACTTCAGCGGAGAAGGCAAGCTGTGCTTTGCTGGAGGGTAAGGTCAAACATCTGGCACCTCTTGTAGTCTCTACAACATTTAGGGTGGGGTAGGCCCCTTTATTGCCCAGTACACATGCCATGAATCTGGGTGCACTTTTAATGTTAGACAATGCAGTTATTATCTCTAGAAGTTCAATTGAGATTTTAAAAACATCCTTATTGTCAGTACTGAACATCTTAATCTTCTCATTGGCTTCTTAAACATGAAAATACAATTACGGCAACTCTTATTGTCTTTGTCTTCTAATTGCATTATTCATGGCAGTTTGGGGTTAGTTTTGATTGTTTTCTCCTCACTAAGGGAAGCATTTTCCTGTTTCTTTTCATGCCAGAAAATCTTCTATTGGATTCCAGATATTATAACTTGTGTATTTTTTTGTGTGCTATATATTTTCATATTCTTATAAACGTTCATGAGTTTGTTCTGGATTATTCTTAAGCTTTTGGAAAATGTTTGCTCTTTTAAGGTCTTGCTTTTTTAATACTTTATTAGGTGATATCACTGGATCATTTATTCTAAGTTAATTATCCCTTTTGTGAGGCAAAATCCTTTTGATGACTTTATCCCCATGAATATCTAGCATTTATGTTCTGTCTAAGAGAAAGAGGCAATATTTCTTATCCTTACTATCCTTAGCAACTGTTTGTTCTAATGGGTTTGGTTATTTTTCCCTTTCTTGGACAATTTCCTCATACATTTGTGCTGATTGGAAATCAGGGGGGAATGCTTTGTAGATCTTCAGAGTTCTTTCTCTGTGCAACTAATTTCCTGCCAGTATTTTACTGTACAGAATGAATGTCCTGGAAGGAAAATGATGTTGCATAAGAAAATATAAGTAAATTATTTAATACTATTTTGAAAATATTCTGAGTGCAAAATTATTTTTAACTCAGAAATTTAAAAAATGTAGTGTAATTAGCAAAGTATGTGTTAAACCTTTGCATGTCCATATTACCTAAATCTAACTACAGATTCAATGCAATCCCATTTAAAATTTCAATGTCATCTTTTACAGAAAGAGGAAAAAAAAACTAATTTGACAGTTTGTATAGAACCACAGAAGACCATGAATACTGCAATGAATCTTAAGAAGAACAAAGCTGAGGAATTTCAAATATAATTCCTGATATCAAATTTTACTTTAAAGCTACAGTAATCAAAACATTATGGTACTAGCATAAAGACAGACATATATATGGTGGCTAATATTAGGGTGAGGCTGGAGGTGTGGAGGTGAAAGAATTCAAAAGAGACAAAGTAGAGAACAGAAAAAGTGGATTTATTGAATATACTGCTGAGAGGAGCAGCAGGGCAAGAGAGAAATGGTCCTTTGCGTCTAAGAAAGATTTAGAGCTTTCCTTTTTAATTTTTATTTGTGGGCTTTCCGTGACTAGAGGAATAAGTCTCTGGTAGTTGCTATCTGCTGGGATATCAGATTATGGTAGACCTTCTGAGAGGGACTAATGATACCAAGCCCCAAGAACAGGAGACACTTAGACACAGGACAGTGATTTTAAACTATAGGAACAGAAGAAACAAAATAGCTCCCAGAAAAATAGAAGTGCTTTGCTGAAATGTTGCTGAGCTAGCCACCACCTAGAGTAAGATCCTGTTATGGGACAATTAGAGAACAGAAAAACAACCACCTTGAAACTTCCTGACTACACTTAGTGCCTAATTGATAGTCTGGCATATTGGGCAACAGGAAGTCTGACAGTATATAGTCATAGACAGGGATGGAGTAAAAGGGAATCCTCCCTTTGACCTCCTCTTGCTGTCAGGAGTTCTTGCTTCAATAAACCCAAGCTTGCTTGCTATCACATTAGGTGTGGCAGCTGTTATTCCTCAACCAGCATATACACCCGGACCCACGAGCTTGCATTCTCCGAACATGTCCACACAGAAGGTGTCCTGCTGGATTCTCTTTGCCCTGTTTCTGCATTTTCCAGAATTCTTGATAGCTCCCTTTTGGTCATGTGCACCTGTAGCCAAGGTCCCATGGCAACTCTATCAGTTTCCGTTACTTATCTATTTCGTATCTACCAGCTGAGCAAAGTGCAGAAACTAAATTTTAACTCTACTAAATGGTACCCCGACTGTACTGGCATAGAGACATAGATAGAGAGATGGATAGTCTCTACATTCTCTCTCTTTATAGATAGACACACACACATATACACAATTACATATGTACATATATTCATTTATATGTACTTTGATTTTTCTCCTTTTGTCCCAGATTTCTGGGACCTGTTTCTTATACTTCCCCACCAGAAGGTATATTATAGACTTATGGCAAGTTTTTGGGTTTCAGTGGCCTTCCTCTGGGCTAATCCTGTTTGGCTGGACATTTACTCACAGTGTTAGGGGGAAAAGGATGTCCTAAAGCTAATTCCATACAGGCTTTGTGGACTTCACTCCCACTCCAGACCAAAGCCAAAAGACACTGGGAACTACAAATCCTATCACCACCAAAGGGAAGGTTGCTGGAACCTGAGGGTGGGGTTAAGCAGCCAGGTTTGGTATAAAACCAGACCTGTGGGCTTTGGGGGATTCCCCTTTTTGGCTCTCCGCCAGCTTGCAGCAAACGGCCAGCTCTGAAAGTGCCTTTGGGTTTCCAGGTCGGTGGATTGGGTAGGACGCATTAAAGACTTTATTTCCCTATTTTCTCCCTGAGTTGTACATTTCCTCAATTCCCTTTCCCTTGTAAATAAACCTTTTATTAACCTTTTGTGTGTGCCTGTAGTGGAGTATTAATAAGTCCCTTTTAAGCGCGGGTGAGGACCCACAGCCAGGCAACCTGTTTTATATTGGGGCTGCTCCGTAACAACAGGGGGTGGGTAACTTGGGGTGTTTTATTGGAAAACTATTATCCTTCTCTCTGTATGCACAATTATTCTATTAACATTTTTTTTTACACTATGAGTATGCTTTGTCTTTGTGCACATGGATGGCTGGATCATTATACAGTGTGCAAGGCTGAGGTTACAGGGTGCCCCTTGGTCATGCACTAACACATCTACCACATGATCCAGCAATTCCATGACTTGAAAACCCAGAGAAATCAAAATCCATAACCTGTACAAAATCTTGAACATTCAATGAAGGAAAAAAGTATGTTTTAAACACATGGACATGTTTAAATGTTTAAATGTTTAAAACAATGTTCTTAAACACATGGACATATCTGAAGATAGTTAATCATATAATAGGATAATTCTCAGAGACAAAAATGAAATGTACTGTGAGGACATGTAAGAAGAAAATCAATCACAAAACCTTTATACTGTGTGAAAAGCAGCCACACCAAAAGGGATCTCTGTTGTTTAATTCCATTTCCTTGAAATTTTCGACCAGATAAACTATTATACAGTGGCAAAAAAAAGAAAAAGAAAAAGTATAAGAGATTGTCTATAAAGGACTCAAGGAAACATTCTGGGTGATGTAAATGTTCTATATGTTGATTGGGGTGATGTTTAGATGAGGAAATAATTTAGAAACCTTCTCACCAGGCATTTCAAATTGGGAATTTATTATAGAAAAACTAAGCCACAATAAATTGATTGAAAATCCTAACACCTTTCTCAATTATACTATGGGTAATTAGGAGGGGACATATATACATTGCATCCTCCCTCCCTGGTAAAACTAGCAATATCCATGCAGCTGGCGTTAGAAGTCAATCTCATTTTTTTTAAATGCATCTCTCCCAAGGGCCATTTAAAAGATTGGATTCACATGCTCAGACTGTGAGAACGCTATATGAAGAAAAAAAAAAAAACCCTCATCTAAGGAGATGTCATTTCATATCTTTGAATCACATTCAGTGCTAAACATCAATGTCACTTAAATTAAAAAAAAAAATCCTTTAAAAAAAAAGAGTAGGTCCTGAACTTATATGAGTCAGTAAATACCACAGAAAACTATTAGACAAAGCTGGGAAACACTTTGACAATGACCTGATCTTTTATCGCAAAGATGCTCAAGGGTCGTCCACAAACATTTTATGTTTTATTGAGATATATTATTGTTGGAAGGTGGACTACAGAAAGCATTTTGAGTGCCAATTATGTTTTAAATGTTGTTGAGCTACAAGGATGAATTAAATAAAACTGTATCATAAGAATTTTAAATATTATGGGAAAAACAGACCTGCACAAAAGTAATTCTAAGGCAAGAGCTTTCTTCTAAAGACATGGTAATAAAGAAATATTCCAGGAAGTAGCACATTTACAATGCAGACAAAACTTTAACAGCCACCCTGAAAAGGCACACTTGGCAGACAAATTAACATGTTAAAAAGACACCATCAATCTAAGCTTTTTTTAAAACCATAACATAAAGAGCATTCTCTGTGTTAGCATTTGCAAATGTATCCTTCCAGCAAAACTCAAATAGCACATAGAATTAGCTGAAGCATTCAGTTCAAAATTAGTACTGAAATGTAGTCTTAGAAACTCAAATAACCACCCTTTCCCAAGCCATGAAAGAGTAATTTAGCTCCACCTAAGGGGCAATATGTTTCATAAAACCCCTATCTTTTTTTCTTCTATGATATAATTCAACAAGTCTTAATGGGTTTTGCCTTAAATTCTCTTAAAGTTTGTAGCAAAATAACCCAGAAATACCATATCTTCAATTAAACATACTGTGTTGCTCTAGGGGATTAGGCTTGAATACAGTGTTTACCAAGATTGCAAAGCCTAAAAGCTGCTACTACTGTATTAACCAGCTAATCTGAGCTCTAAGTGGAGACATTAAGATGGGAATATAGATCTCTTTTATAATGGAAATAACGCTTTACCTGATAAGTTTCATTTCTTCCTGAATTGCAGGTTCAACATATCTTAACCCACCCTCCATTTATCATATTCCAAATGTAGCCCAAGCCTGTGAAGGGGCAATTCAATCATCAATTTCTGAACGCCATTCTTGATGTCCCCAGAATAAGTGGAAATAGGCTTTTGAATATTTTTAACACTTCCTATTCCTCAAATTTTAAATATATCATTACTTTCCACACATTACTGGGGATTTTTTCCCAAACTCTAAATTGTGATTTACTGAATGAGACTTTCTTCTTTGTAGTGCTTTAGGGCTGAATGTATTTTCAATACTGTTCTGAGGATTATTTTAAAGTATGCTTTACTTAAAATTTTTTTTGAAAGGATGACCTTACCTCAAGATCATGATAAAGTATAACAAATAAATAATAAAAATTCATAACATATTTGTAACTATCCTCTAGATTTATTTGATAAATAACCATGTCTATGTTTCTATTGTTGCATGGCATATTGCTATCAATTTTGTGGCTTATAAAACGTATTGTCAGGCCTCCTTGGTGGTGCAGCGGTTGAACGCTGGGCTGCGAAGCTGCCTGCAGCCACTGCAGCACTGGTTAGATCCCTGGCCACCAGCGAGGGTCCCTCATGGCACGCAAACCTCTCCTGCCACCTGCTGCTCCCCTCAGCAGTGTACTTTCATTGGTCTGCCTGTTCTGTTCCCCGCTCTGGCTATGGTGAATTCTCTCATCCTCCTGCACTTCTGACTGTACCTGGTGCTTGTATAAATAAATAAATCAATCTTAAAAAAAAAAATAAAACCTATTGTCTTCCACTTTTCTATAGGCCCAAAATCTAGCCCTGACTTGCTGAGTCCTCTGCTCACTGTCTCATGGACTAAATAATTTGCTGCTTGGGCTCCATTTCATATTCATCTGGAGGGTCAAATAGGAAAGAATTTGCTTCTACACTCATTTAAATTGTTGATAGAATTCATTTCCCTGCAGCTGTCTGCTGAGATCCCTAATATTTTGTTGACTGGAGGATAGAAGCCACTTTCAGTTCCCAAGAGGCTGCCAAAATGTTCCCTAACAAGGTCTCTTCTGCAGCAGTTTGTAACATTATTAGCTACTCCTTCAAGGCCTGTAAAATAATTTTTTACCTGGTTGCTAAGACAGCATCTCATATAGCCAAACACAATCACAGGAGTGACATCCCTAACTTTTGTCACACATTATGTAAAACAAGTAAGAAGCAAGAAGCTGAAATAAGTTGTAATCTTAGAAACTCAAATAACCACCCTTTCGCAAGCCATGGAAGAGCAATTCAATTCCACCTATGGGGCATTATGTTTCATAATACCCCTACCTTTTTTTCCTATGACATACACACACACTCACACACACAAATACATATATATGTAACATGTACATATATATGTAACATGAATTCCATCTGTATATATGGGAGAAACCAGCATAACTGAGTAACTTGCCCACATACTTAGAAGTCATTTTAAACAGCTTAACTAAGACAATGGAGGTTGGTGAATAAACAGAAAATTCAATCAGGAAGTTTACCAGGGAAGGTACAGCAAGTAAATATGTGCAGATTAAGTTCTGCCTTCTTAGTGAAAAGAGACAAGGATGTTAGATCTTCCTGATTAGTGAGGGAGACACCCTAAAGGGCAAAGCTCCTCCTATATGGATGCAAACACTTCTTTCATAGAAAGGCAATATCCACCCAGCTTTAAGAGCCCCTCCCATGAAATAAACCACTTGTGTTAAAGACATATTTTGGGGTGGCAGTTTTTTGCTTCCCAATACAAGTCATGGGTCCCCTCCACAGTCAAGGGAAATTGGGTTGCATGAGGGCTGGGGTCATTGTGGGTCACCTTAGGATGTTTTATTATATGGAATATGGGAACCATCAGCCTAGATGGTAAGAATATGATTTATCGCAAAAAGGGACTCACATGACTTGATTACACATTAAATATAGGTATTAAGAAATGTGTTTCATCCTTCTCTTCAACTTTAAAGATTCTGCCAGACATAAGCCAGATAAGTGTTAGTCAGACAAACATTGTTCTCTAGTTCCAGACCAGTAAGAGTTTTCTTTATAGTGAAATGATTAAACAAAAGAAAAACATATTTTAAACCTGCAACTATTCCTGTAGTAGAAGACAGACATCAAAGAAAACTTATTCCCCTGACCGAAATTCACTACAAAATGTTATGAGAACATTTTAGAAAACAATTGAGTCCAGTTGTGAGCAATACTTTCTAAAGTTCAAATCAGAATTTGAACATCTTAATATTACTACAATATTTGCATGACTTTGGATGAATTTTTCTTAGTCTTCATTTCTGATAAGAGAACCAACATTAAGGAATACTTCTGAGGGTTCAATTTGATCATACAAAAAAGATACAGCTCATTTTTATAGATTAAATATTGGCTGTCATATCAAAGTTAGTATTCATCATGGTTATGTTCATCGTCGAATTTATATGACAAGATTCCTTAGGGAAAACAAAATGGAATGGTTTGATATAAATTAATATTGCAGGCAAGAAATAGATGATGTCACAATATAAAAATAAGTAATGAAGTAATAGTTGTGTCAATAATCTGAAATTCAGAAGAAATGGATTAAAATTTTAAAAACTTAAATGATATATGAGTAGAAGTACTTACAAATAGACTGAACTATAAAATAGTTTATGAACTTAAAATAAGTATTAGTCATCTTGTCCACAACCTAAATATTAGAGATTGCTACTGTAATATCTGAAATGTATTAACAGAAAGAGGTCATACCCCAGAATTCTCTACTTAATCAACTACTGCCAAAAAAGACAGTTAAAAGAAATAACTTTTTATATATGCAGGATCTAAAATATTATATTAATTAGAGTATTATTCCTGAAAAATTTACTAACCACACAAACCAGATAACCAAGGTAAGACTCTAAATAAATGAAAACCAATGAAATAGTAATAAAAAGAAAACAGGAAAAAATACTTAAGGAAACATTAGTCAGTATCAGTTTCTTAAAAATTTTAAAATATAGAAAAAAATGATAACTTTTCAGAATACGTTGCAATTAAAGTTGAATGGAACTTGATATTAAATGAAATTCAGTTATTCAACAATTTTCTAGTGCTTGAATATTCAAAAGTATTCTATTGCTTAAATATTTTTTTTTTATTTATTTGTTTGTTTGTTTTGTTTATACATGCACTGGGTACAGTCAGAAGCACGGGAGGGTGAGAGAATTCACCAGAGCCAGAGCGGGGAGCAGAGCAGGCAGAAGGACCGAAGTACACTGCTGAGGGGAGCAGCGGGCGGCAGGAGAGGTCTGCGCGCCATGTGGGACCCTCCTCCGGTGGCCGGGGAGCAGCCGGGGATCGAACCGGCGCTGCAGAGGCTGCTGGCAGCTTCGCAACCCAACGCTCAACCGCTGCGCCACCGGGGAGGCCCCTATTGCTTAAATATTAAATCTGGAACCATGGGTATTCAGTAGTGATCATAAAAATGAAAATATAAATAGTGTAATAATCCTGATTGTTTATCATATTAACTTTTTTTCAAAAAAGACAATATAGAAATTTAATAAGGTACAGTGAAAGAGTATTTACATACATTGCTATTTTAATGTATTATTATTAGTCTGAATTTATTTATGTTTTTTGGCCTAGAAATTATAGCTTTCAGATAATATCCTATGGAAGTAAATATCAACTAAAAGTGGCATTATGAACAAAATTGTCTAATTATAATTTAAAAAATATAAACCTTAGAAGGAGAAAAGAAATCTAATTTAGGAAATAGGGACTATTCAAATAAGACTGATGGAATATTAATGAATCATTAATAAAAGCGTAACAGCTTCATATGGCAATCTACTCACAGCATTTTTGAGTGAGATAGACAATTACAATTTTGGTACATAATATAATTATGAACATGTATTTTAAAATGTTATGAGTACAGAAAACACAATAAAATATTAACATGGTGATATTTAACTCAGGTAAATATGTAATTTTATTCTTTGCTTTCCTTAACTTTCATATTACTATATATTATTATTTAAATAGTTTGGGGTATTAGGTGAAATTCATTGATTACATTATTTATTAGCAATCACTAATGTTTTCTCATTAGAACCCAGAGATATTTTTATATGTTTATTTTTTTAAATGAAGTAACATCGGTAGACAACTGTGTACAGTTTCTCATCTCTGCAACTGCATATATCACATCATGCGCATCAACAAATGTGCATTATCATCCACCATCAATTAATTGGACCCCCTTACTTCCCCACTTCCCCTCTAGTATACCTGCCATTCTGTTGTCAGAGTCTAAGAGTTTGTTTGGGGTTTTATTTGTTCATTTGCTACTTTTTAGTTACATGCAAGAAGTGAGTGAAATCATATGGTATTTTCCTTTGTCCTTCTCACTTATTTCACCAAGCATAATCCTTTTAAGGTCCATTTGCATTGTTGCAAATGGCAAGATTTTATCTTTTCGGTGACTAAGTAGTATTCTATTGTGTATATATACACTACATCTTCTTCATCTAATTATCCATCCTTGGGCAACTGGCATGCTTTCACATTTTGATTATTATGGAAAATGCTGCAATGGACATAGAGTTGCATGTATCTTTTTAAGTTATCATAATCTTTCAGTAAATACCCAGAAGTGGGGTTACTGGATCATATGGTAATTCTATATTTTCCTGTTTAAAAAATTGTATTATAATTGATTAAGATAATGTGCTCTGGTGGTGGATATACTGTGGTAACATATATCTGAAGCGATGTGAGCCTATACCCTAATTCATATACAGGGTTGGTAGATAGACTTAATTTTTTGAGGAACTTTCACACTGTTTTCAAAGTAGCTATACCAATTTACATTGATACATCCCACCAACAGGTCAAGAAAGTTTCTTTTTTGCTTCTCTAGTACTTATTTCTTGACTTTTTGATAAAACTACTTTACCTAGCATGACATATAATCTCATGGTTTTGATTTGCATTCCCTAATGATAAGTGATATATAAGACATTTTCATGTACCTGTAGGCCATCTGTATGTCTTCCTTGTTGAAATGCCAACTTAGATCCTCTGTCCATTTTTTAATTGTACTGTTTGTTGTTGTTGAGTTTTATATATTGTTTGTCTTTTGGATATTAACCCCTGTCTGATATATGGTTTGCAAATCTTCCACTCAGTCAGCTTCCTTTTTGTTTTAACGGTGGTTTCTTTTACTGGGCAGAAGCTTTTTTAATTTGACATAGTCACATTTGTTTATATTCTCCATAAACAGCTCTTTTTAAAAGTTATAAGCAGTTGATATGTCATACAAAGTATAGCTGGATCTCAAGGAGAACATGTTTCATATTGAGTTAGTGACCAGGTATCAGGCAGGGTTCAGGGATGCCAGAGTGATTGGAATTTTGGGAATGAATCCAGGATAGAAAATCTTTACAAAACCAAGGGCCAAAATATACATAAAAACTATTCAAATCCTTGGGTAACTGCTAAATTACACATCTTTGAGTAAAGGTCTCAAGGAAAGTAGTATCTAAAGTGCTAAATATAATTAATAGTTATCAACAGCACTATGGATCTGCTAAAATGGAGACAGAAATTCAGGTCTTGTGGACTTAAGAGTAGCAACCCTCCTAAACTTTTTAGTAAAACCACAGAAAATATAGCAGTAAGAGTGATATCCCAGAATTAAAAACATTTGACCTACAAGAAAGAATGAAAAAAAGATACGCCCAATAATGTCTAAAATCAATCTTTCACATGAAAAATATGATCTGTCAATAATTTTACTGCCTATTAGAGTGGACCTTATAAAACTCAAAACCATTAATAGACAGAATTCATTGATTCTGTGTTGTATTGCTCACAAAGTTTAATATGCTGTTAAGTATCTCTAGTCAGGTGAAAGAAAAAAAAATCCAGAAAAATGTGATCAAACATTCAAAACTACCATCTTATACTTCATTTTTGAAAAACCATAATGTGTAAAACATACTGAAAACTGTAAAATAAACAGGAGAGAAACTGATTTAACTTTGCTTGACCCAATATTTCCCAAGTATTTATGAAGGAAAATTTGATCGTTAAAACTTAAACCTCTTATGAACTATTTGAGAACAAATTTCTCACTGATAAAAATCATTCTAGATGGATTATTTGTTCCATTGTAAGATGTAAATTTGTGAAGGCTATCCAAAAACACAAAAATACCACATTCACACCCCACCTTCTCGTAGAAATATACTCAAAGGAAACATCTTGTCTTTAAGGTCTCTATCATAGACTGAATATTGGGTAATTTCTATCTATAAGCACTAAGATTTCCTACATATTTCCTATTATAATTGTTTACTTGTAATCCAAAGATTTTATTTTGTATCACTGAAATTTATTTAAAACTTCCAAAACACTAAAAAAAATGTACTGCATTAGTACATGTGTTAATCACACTTGATGTTTAATAATTAATGATTTTTAAATGTGAGTACCTCACAGAGGTTGTGATTGCTCTATTTTGCATCTTCATGCCTAATCTCATAATTATTTTCTCCAAACCTGGACTTTGAAGAACATTATGTTCTTCTGCAGCTCCATTTATTTATTTTTGCTACTGTTTATAAATCTTTTAGGACTGTACGTATGAAATTATGATGACTGATTATTCCAGGTACCTCTCTAAATCAAACCAAAATGCCAGCAAGAACAAGTAATCAGAATTAGAGATTTCTACGAAAGGGAAAGGTGACTCAATTTTTATTTTTATTATTTAATCAAATTACTTGTTTTACTAAGGTAACCTTGCTATTATACATGATTTAAGTATATAGGTTGACACTTTTTCAGATGTATGTTACCACATGACAGCATCCAACACTAACACAACCAAAATCCTTCGTGCATTGACTCCCCATTGCTCTCCAAACGCTCACCTCTCTCTGCCCCTCTTCTGGTAGCCTCAATTCTATAGTCAGAATTCTAGGTTTTGTCTTGGCTTAGTTTTGCCTGTTCCTTTGTTTTGTTTCTTCATATTCCACATATAAGTAAAATCATCCAGTATTTGTCTTTTTTCTGACTTATTTATCTTAGCATAACCCCTTCTATGTCCACTTACATTTTCAGGAAGAAAAAGCTCCAAGGAAAGAAATAAATTTCATTGGATGCAAGTATTTACTAGGGGATGATGTGTAACAAGGTTATAACTCAAAATATGAACAGTTTTTCTCAGTACATTTCCTTCTGTAATTTCCTGAGAATTTCTTTTTTAATCACTCTAAACAACCAACCAAATTAAAACAATTAGAGAACGGACCTCTCATTTTAAGTACAGATAGGTAACAATGAAAAACCATGTAGGATATTTTTTTTTTCGCCTATTAGGAACTAGGTAAGACCATTCCTAGGTAAAAAGAGAGAGGTTGAACATGGCTCTAATGGACAAGTAGAAGTTAGAAGGTAGCTTACTTGGGTGGAGAACAACAAGGATTGTGACTGAGTTAAATTAGAGATGATTAAAAGAGAATATTGACTAGGCTATGACTTCTTTCTGCAAAATCTGCAGGATAAGAGGAAGGCTAAGTACTTGCTTTGGTGTTAGAGTCACAAGAGTATGATTGTGTATACACTGATATGCATAGCCAGCATTTGTTGGGTGAAGAGTACAGAACTGAAGGTCATCCAGACTTCTGTCTTATGGGCTGTGGAATCTAGGAGACCTAAAAAGACAGCAGCAAGAATTATTCCCTAGATGTACTTAAGTTCAGAAGAAGCCACTGTAAACTACTGCTGGGAAGAAATAAGCACCCAGGGATTGAAGGCAAAAGAGCTTAGCAGGAACCAGTAAAGAACAATGAAAATGTCCCGGGAGAGAAAGAATCATCTCAAAACATATGGCATGCCCAGAGAACTTGAAGCAGGCAGATGATAGTGTAAGTTCATGTAAGAATTCTCCTCTCTACCTTTTCTTCCCTTCAACCTTGATAGGAAAGCTATACAGCTGGGAGGAAGTAGGTAAGACAGGGAGAAAAAGAATTAAAGAATTATGCCCTCATTCCCCACTATAGTCTACAGTGGTTTGCATTAGAACAGGGTGAAGATTTAGCTAGCACATGTGAAAGTCTGTGACTCAAGGTGACTGTGGGATTGTCTGTTATCTAAATCTTGGCAGTAATTCATAACTTTGTTGTAGTTTTTAACCAAGGGACAGGGCAAAAATTAAATTGTGTTTTATTTTATTAAAAATCCTAGTTTTTGGCATATTGTTAAACAGGATTAATATTCTTCCTTAACTGGGAGAAAATTCCAGATTTGCCCTCCTCCAAGTGTGGGGTCAAATAAACACAGGATGTGTAATCCAAATCGGGTGACTAGGTAAATTTTTAGTGGATGAGTTTATGATCTCAGGTGGCACCTGCTGTACCACAAAGTCAGCTGGGATCCTGATGGAGCTAAAAACCAAACTGTTTGCATCCCTTCTCCTTCTTCAGGTAGTATGCTTTGGAAGTATGATTCAGCCTGGTAAATCTTGCCATGGGACTGCAGCTGCTCTTAGTCTCTGAATGGAATAGTTATCAAATTAATGCTCTGTTAGTTTTGTGTCATTTCTCAGGACTTGGGAAAAATGAGGAAAATCAGAGACTAAGCACTGAACATATCATACAACCTTTGAGGCCCTGAGAGCAATACTGATGTAGCTGCCAAAGAAAAACTTGCTAACAAAAATGTAAAGCAATTGAACATTTCATACATACTTGTGGGAACACATATATAACAACCAATACAGAAAAGTTTGATAGTTTGTCATAAGGTTAAAACCTAAAATGTAGCAATCTATTTCTCATTATGTACCCAGGAAATATAAAAACACATGTCCATACAAAGAACTTCAAAGAATGCTTACCAGAGGTTATAAGAGCAAAGATGGAAAACAAACAAACAAACAAACTTAATGCCCATCAAATAGTGAATAGGTAAAAAATTTGGTATATCTTGAAATGGAATACTACGTCTCATTAAAAAGGCTGAGTGAAAGAAATTAGACAGAAAAATCTACATAATAATTTCATATACATGGCATTATGAAGTCAGAATTATAGGTGCAGAAATTAGGTTACCACGGAACAAGGTAGAGGACAGAATATTGATTAAAAAGTGGCATATTGAAAGAATGCAGTGATGCAAATATTCTATATCTTGATTGTAGTGTTTGGCTACATGACTGCATATCCCTGTCAAAATTCTTTGAACTAAATACCCTCCAAAACAAGAGGTAAAGGAAACATACAAATCAATTATTACTTTGTTTATTAGTAGTAGTGAATTCTATTAACATATGAAATTCTATTTCAGGTCATATAAATGATTCAACAATTGAACACTATCTTCAAATATAAAAAATAATGAAACTTTAAATATGATTAACACTAATTTAGCAGCAGTACATTCTTTCTGAAGGTAAATGTGCATTCTATAGTTTCTTATAGATTGAAAGACACAGCATTTTTTTTGTGTATGAGGCACAAATATGGCATCTTACCAAAATATTTTTTTCAAGACTTATTTATTTATTTATTTATTTATTTATTTATTTAAGCACTGGGTACAGTCAGAAGCACGGGAGAGTGAGAGAATTCACCAGAGCCAGAGCGGAGAACAGAGCAGGCAGAAGGACCGAAGGACACTGCTGAGGGGAGCAGCGGGCGGCAGGAGAGGTCTGTGCGCCATGTGGGACCCTACTCTGGTGGCCGGGGAGCAGCCGGGGATCGAACCGGCGGCGCACAGGCCGCGGGCAGCTTCGCAACCCAGCGCTCAACCACTGTGCCACCGGGGAGGCCCACCAAAAATATTTTTAATCCACAAAAATCTGTTTCAAAATTCATCTTTCAAATAAAACAACTCTCTGAAATCAGGGATTGTGTGTTTCTCCTTTACTTCTTTGGCACATAGCACAGAATCTCCCACACAGTATATACTCAAGTAAAAGTAGCTTTTTATAAATAATAAAACCTTCCAAAATATTAATTTTCAACAATTATTAAACATTTACAAAGTAACAGCTGTATATAGGGGAATATGATAGGAATTACCAACTCTTGTAGGTAAAATTAAAAGTGTGTTTTCAATATATTATAGTTTTGAGAGATCTATAAAGTTTAATTTTGATGAAAATAATAATTTGCTTTTTTTTAAAGATTTATTTATTTATGCATACAAAAACTGGGGTAAAGGCCAGAGGATTCACCAGAGACAGAGTAGGGGACAGAACAAGCAGACTGACTGAAACACACTGCTGAGGGGAGCAGCAGGCAAAACAGGAGCGGTCTGCAGCACCGTGTGGGTTAGCTCCCTGGCCAGGGATCTGACTCATGCTGTGGTGGCTGCCCATAGCTTCACAGTGTCACACTTAACCCCTTATGCCACCAAGAAGGCCCCTGAAAATAATAATTTCTGAGCATAAACTATCAGTCCAATTATTTAAAAGATCTGAAAGCCTGCCCTGAGTTTAAGTTGTTTTTATCCTGACTGTCTTGATTTCTGGAAGTAGCAAGCTTCCTTTCACTTGGCTAAAGATACCAATTTCTAATTCACAATTTCTAATTCAATTTCTAATTAGATTTAGAATAAAGCAGGTGATTTAGTACAATTATTCACTTAGTCTTACAAAACGTCAATCAGAAACTGATCTTTAACCACCCTGTCCAATCACGTAGTTCTGATTTTACTATTTATTTCAGGAATCTATTATTATCAGTTCCTATAACTACTCTACCTTTCATATGCTTACTGCAGACCTGATAGTTTCAAGATTGTTCATTTAAAGTCATTCTCCACATTTCTCCAGAATTATCTATTTGAACTTTTCCACTGATTATGGCTCAGTAGCTCAAAATTGCCTACAAATTTAATTTCTTGAACTTAATTTACCTTGTAAACTCTTCTTGATTTGACCCTGCCTATTGCTAGACTTACTGTTAGTTTCTGTCTGATTTGACTAACAGACTTTTAAACACGTATACCATTATACAATCATACACAATTTTTTATGGAAACTATTTCTTGCCTCTCTGCCACTGCTCATTATTGCTTCTTTATCAAACATCTTTTCTCTTTCAATCCATAATATAGATTTCACTGTTTACTTTTCAAAAGGAATCTTCTAGTAATTCTTTCTATCATGATCACCAGGTTTAGATGAGTTAATTGATTCATATATATCAACAATATTCTGTGCATGTCTCTATCATTGCACCCAGATTGTAGTAAAATCTTTTCATTCTCTCTCTCATCCCTCATATGATGGTATAACCTGAAGGTTAAAGACTTTGATCTACTTGCTTTACACACACAGTGCCTAGAACAGTGTTTGCACAGACAATATACTCAGAAAATGTTTGTTGAAAAAAGAAATGAATTAGTGAATGGAAGAATGAATATTTGAAACACCAGTCTACTGCTTGGGAAATAAATTTGCTTTACATCTTACTTTATCAATTTCTCTAAACCGAACATATAAAAAGAAAGATATTCAGATATCTGGGACACTACAATAGAATGTGCTGATTTATAATTCCTACCATAAGCCCATTTTATAATACATGCATCAATTATATTTAAGTACAGATTATAAATTACAATTACAGCAATAACCTATGTTTGTATAAGAAATTTAATATGTTCTTTTAACAAATTAGAGCATTAGTCAGAATTTTAATGATCACATTGGATAAAAGTAATAATTAACTGACTTTAAATGATCTGCTTAATTATCTAAAAAATCTGAAAAATTTCCTTGATCTTATGAGTTCTTTTTATGTATTGTCTTGATTTATGAAAGCAGCATTTTTGTACAGCCAAAAAATAAAAACCTAGAAAAAATGTGTAGAAAAATCCAAGATTAAATATGCACTGATTAAGAAGTTTCTATACCACTCCCCAAAAATTGTGCTATTCAAGGTCAAATTATTTATAAAGAAGAAAACTGCTGCAAGCAATTTTTAAAGGTACAAATTAGTTATAACATGTGCTGTGTTAATTACATCTAAAAATATTCCAAACATTTTTTTTGTCAGTACTTAAACATCTGTTGGTATATGCAAAGATTCTCTTGGATGCCACAATAAATTAAATGATGTTTTCCTTGAAAAGAGTCTAGAATATGATAATAGATTATTACTAAAATAATTGCTTAGAAAATGTTAATGTGAAACAGTTAATTGCTTTGGTATTGACCAATGTTGGCTGCTTTTTCCCCTCTTGACATCAATATTCAATCTTAAAAGGCCTATAAATGAAAAAAAGCAATAAAAAGCATTTGAAATCTAATCTTAACAGCAACAATCCGCAGGCTGACAAAACTCTTTTGAAGCACTAATGCCAGTGGACCAGAGCCTTTCAAAATAGTTATGTGTTATTAATGTAACCACTGGTATTTCATTTCTTATTTTCTTAATTTCTATTTATTGCCAAGTAATTTACTTGATTTCATCTATAACAGCAGTGTGTTTCGTCAGTCTGCCTGTTCTGCTCCCCACTCTGCCTCTGGTGAATCCTCTCACCCTCCCATGCATCTGGCCTGTACCTCTGTTCTTGTATAAAAAAAATAAATAAATCTTAAAAAAAAATAACAGCAAAGCAATATATGTTACAATCAACACAACATAAAACGCATTCATCCTTCACTGGCTCCTCACTCTGTGCTCTTGTCAGGCACCGTGCAAGACAATGAGGAATTGGAGATGACTCAGATGTGATCCCTGTGTAAGGTATTTCAGTTTTTGCAGCCTGGTAGGCTAGACAATAAATTTAGAGAAATGTAATACACAGAGAAAGATATTAAAATGGTCCTGATTGATCAGGAAAAAGATACCATTGAAATAGAGTGGCTTTGACTAACAGTTTTAAATAAAAACAACTACTTATTTACAAGGGCATTTATAAATAGATAGATGAGGAAAGGATAAAAGCCTAGCTGGGCCACGAGTCAAAGCCCACACAACTAACAGGAGCCTCTGGTAATGTACCTCTGAAACACTACAAATATGGAAGTTGAATAAACTAATCTGAGAACCTTTGAACTTTTAGCCTGTAGGTTCTCTGAATCCTTCTCCAGATTTTCACATTGGCCACAGAAAGTTCTCACACATCCTCCTATCCCCCAAGTTGATTCAGAATGGGAAGTTCCATGTCCCAGATGCTTTATTCTCCCAAACCTATCTTAGTTGTTCATGGCTTGGCCTTATTACTGCCAATTGAATTCTATGCTTATATGGTAATATGGATTTCCCCCAACAAATCATATTGCAAGTATTTCTGATTTGCTTGCATCGTAACTGAAATTCTCAGGTGGGTTCACTCATTGAGATGTGAACTACACACTCTAAGATAGACATTTATTTTTTTTTTAAAGATTTATTTATTTATGCATACAAGAGCTGGGATACAGGCCAGAGATGCGGGGAGTGAGAGGATCCACCAGAGACACAATGGGGAACAGAACAGGTAGAGTGACTGAAATACACTGCTGAGGAGAGCAGCAGGTGAGACAGGAGAGGTCTGATGCACCATGTGGATTGCTCCCTGGATGGCCGGGGATTGAACTGTGCTACAGAGGCAGATCACTTCATAGTGCAGTGCCTGACCCCTTGCACCACCAGGGAGGCCCAGGCATTTATTTTAAATCAGTCAATACAATGTAAGCATTCAGAGCAGTTGAAATAATAAAAAATAATGAAAATAAAGGGGTAAAAATTTGGACCAAAATTTGTTTTTTTTTTTAAAAAGGCTTTTTCTAAAATTAATCTTTAACCAACTATGTAACCAGAATGATCAAAGTGATACTAGATAAGTTTGTTTCGGGAAAACTTTGTTTCTGAGGCACATTTAGTTAAGTCAAATAGGCACATACATGTGGATATTGAGCATCTCTCGAAAAAACCTATTGCGAACATACTACAAAATTATTTAAGATGTCCCTGCCCTCCCAGGTCCCCATCCCCCAATCCCTTATAACTTCTCTCTCCCTCACTTCTAGGAAGAAAGAGAAAAAAGTTATCTGCAAAATCTGATGCCTGCAGGGAAAGTCAGCTTATTCACCCCCAGTGACGATCTACCAGCCAGATAAAAAAAGATGTAACAGTGGACACCAGACACCCAGCCTTTGCAGCTAAAAACATTCCTTAGAAATAAAGATTAAATTCTGAACTGCCTTCCCTTAGTATCAGCACATTTTTAGGTCAGGACATCTTAGAACAAGAAGCTACTCGTATCAAGAATAATATTACATTCTTAATGTCAATGATTCCCTATTCCTATCTGCAGAAACCTTCAAACTTGTGTTTATTGGAAGAGCTTTCAAAAAGTAAAATCTGCTGGATTGCCCACTGGATTTGAATCCTCATGCTGACTATCTACTAGATTTTTTTGTCTAACTACAGTTGAGATTTTATTGTATTTTCAGTTAACACTATGTTCCTTTTGGGCATACCCAAGAACTTGAATTTCAGTCTTTAAGATATTTTCCTCTGGAACAAATATCACCCACTTCCAGCCAATTTTTTATAAATCTATACACACAGAAAGGAGTAACTTACAAATTTGTCTTCCACTTTTTTTGTTTGGTTTTGGTTTTGTTTTTTTTTTTTTTTTTTTTTTTGGTTTGTTTGTTTTGGGGGTTACAGAACAGGCTGTAACCCCCACTGAGTAGCTTTAGTATTAAAAGCAGAAATAGAGTCCTGGCTACATTATTACTGTCTCTACTCTGCTTTCTGGGGAAGGTACAATATGTCTTTGTAGCATTTGTTGGGTTTCAGTTTGAAGAAACTATTGATTTAAACCATCTATTGATGCTCTGGGAGGATATTTCTAACTCTGGCTGCTTTATATTTTATGTTAATTCTGCTAAGAATATGGCATCATGCCTCTGCCAGTGGTAATTGTGTCAGTATCTTCTTTGTACCAATATGGAAATTTTTAAATAAAGTTTTGTGAAAGCTGAAGTTTTGTAGGGAGAAATAATTTTGAACAGGAGATAACTGATTTTACATGTTATTTTGCACTGTTTAGATTGTGTGGTTGTATTATATTCAGATTGTCTTAATTGTGTTATTCATATCCTTATGTTTTTTTGGGGGGGCTGCTACTGATAAAAGTCTTAAGATCTCCAATTGGTTGGTGGTATGACTATTTCAAATTTTATTTCTTTCCATTTTATAAAGCTATCTTTTTAAGTACATAATGTTTAAAATTGTTGTATCTTCTTATGGATTTAATATTCTGTCATTATGAGGCATCTCACATTGGTTAAATTACTTTCTGATAGGATTTGTGACTCTTCAAGCCCTACTTCAATCTGCTCACATAAATGCTGCTGTTGTTTTTCTAGTGGTTCTTACTGTGACTGTTAGTCTATAACAAACTCTCATAGCTGGAATGATACACAAGTTGCCAACATTACTGGAAATCTTATAAATCCCAAGAGGATAAATCTTCAGTATTTTGCTTAATATTTTGTTATAATCTCTTATATTCTTTTCTTATGTTTAGGGAATGTTAATATTGCAAGTTTTACCTCAGGAAATTAGCAACTCATGAAGAAAGCAAAGCTTTCATAAAAGGAAAACAAACAAAGCTCTATTATGGTGGAAAAGTAAATTTCAGATGTAATGATTGAAAACTGAGTTCCTACTATATGGCTTCTATTTTATGTAGAAAAGTAGAAAGCAAGAATATAGCCTGAGAATCTTTGAGTTCTGGCTACAAATTAGTTTTCTCTTACTTTGCAACAAATCACCACATATTTAACAGCTTAAAACATACACTTTTTATTTATTTTTTTAAAATATTTTATTTTATATAATTCTTACATCTTTGCACAATGCATGCATTTTCATTTTGGTTATATTCCCCATACAATTGCACCTCACCCCTTATTTTGACTCTAGTCCTCCCTTTCCCCGCCCCACCCTCCCTTCTCCTTCCCCCCCCCACCCCTTAGTGTGTCTCTGGTTTATAGCTGCTTGTTGATTTTGATTTTTACTTTGCATTCATTAGTCTTTTTCCTGGTCTCTTATTTAGGTTTTCTAAATTCCTGCTATGAGTGAGATCATCCAGTATTTTTCTTTTTGTTTCTGAATTATTTCTCTGAGCATGATCCCATGTTGCTGCAAACTGCATTTGTTTATCTTTTTTTGATTGCTGAGTAATATTCCATGGTGTATATGTACCACATCTTCTTGATCCAGTTATCAATTTTGGGGCATTTGGGTTGCTTCCATAGCTTAGCTATTGTAAATAGTGCTGCTATAAACATAGGGGTGCAGGTGCCCTTTGGAATTACTGTTTCTGTGTTATCTGGGTAAATACCTAGGAGTGGAATTGCTGGATCATATGGAAGCTCTATGTTTAGTAGGTCAAGAAATCTCCACACAGCTCTCCATAGTGGTTGGACCAGTTTGCACTCCCACCAGCAGTGCAGGAGAGTTCCTTTTTCTCCACAACCACGCCAACATTTATTGTTGCTAGTTTTTTTAATATGTGCCATTCTCACTGGTGTGAGATGGTATCTCATTGTAGTTTTGATTTGCATTTCCCTGATTACAAGTTAGGTTGAACATTTTTTCATATGCCTGTTGGCCATTTGCATTTCTTCTTCAGAGAAGTTTCTTTTTAGTTCTTCTGCCCATTTTTTGACTGGATTATTTTCTTTGTTTTTGTTGAGTCTCATTCGCTCTTTGTAGATTTTTGTGATCAGTCCTTTATCGTTAGTGTTGTGGGCAAAAATGTTCTCCCAGTCGGTGGGGTTTCTCTTGTTTTGGTTATTGTCTCTTTTGCAGTGCAGAAGCTCTTTAATTTGATGTAGTCCCAACTGTTTATCTTTGCCTTCACTATCACTGCTTTGGGTGATGTGTCTGTAAAGATGTCTTTTGAGGTGCATGTCATGTAGTGTTTCACCTATATTTTCTTCTATGTAGTTTATGGTTTCAGGTTTTATGTCTAGTTCTTTAATCCATTTTGAGTTGGTTTTTGTGCATGGTGTGAGGTAGTGGTCAAGCTTCATTCTTTTGCATGTAGTGACCCAGTTTTCCCAGCACCATTTATTGAACAAGCTTTCTTTGCTCCAGTGCATATTCTTTGTTCCTTTATCAAATATTACTTGAAAATAAATCTGTGGGTTTATTTCTGGATTTTCTATTCAATTCCATTGGTCTGTGTGTCTGTTCTTGTTCCAATACCATTCAGTTTTGATGATTATGGCTTTGTAGTATAGTTTGAAGTCTGGGAGTGTGATGCCTCCATTCCCTTCTCTTTTTTTCAGAAGAGCTTTGGCTATTCGGGGTTTTTGGTGCTTCCATATGAATTTCATCAATAATTGTTCTATTTCTTTGAAGAATGTCATTAGAATTTTTATTGGAATAGCATTGAATCTGTATATTGCTTTTGGTAGGATGGCCATTTTGATTATGTTAATTCTTCCAATCCATGAGCAGGGGATGTCTTTCCATTTCTTTGAAAACACACACTTTTTAATCTCAATGTTTCTGAGGGCTAGAAAACTGGGCATGGTTTCACTGAGCCTTCTACTCAATATTTCACAAGGTTGAAATCAAGGTGTAAACCAAACATGTTGTTATCTGGAGATTTTCCTGGGTGTGATTCTGTTTCTAATTTCATTCAGTCAAATTTATTTTATTACATCTGTAGAACTCATGGATATTTATTTCTCTCTCAAGGCAATCAGGAAAATCTCTTACCTCAACTTTTTATTAAAGCTTACCTCATTAGGTCAGGCTCATCCAGGATAATTTCTACTTTAATTAAATTAATTCTAATAAATTGATTCAGGACTTTAATTACATCTGGAAAAGTCCATCATCTTGGTGATGCCCCATCAGTTAGAAGCAAGTCATATATTGAACCCACATTCAAAAGGATATATTACATAAGTGCATGTGTCATTGGTTAGTCATCTTAGCGTTCTGGCTACTAAAGGTATAATAAGAGTTTTAAGATGAAAGATATTGAATCAATTACTCTTAAGAAGGTAGGGGTAGTTAACTATTTAATATGATATTGGGTCATTATTAAAGGCTTACTGAGGAAGGAGGTCACACATTTATAATGGTGTTACAATGCAATTTAAAAGATGGAATGAGCCATTATATCAATAGATGGTGTCTATGCCTCTTAGCATAAATTTGGAAAAAGTTTACAACTAATTTATAATTGACATTATTTGGCAAATAATACTATGTGTCTTCCAAAACTGTGTGACTTAGAGGCCACAGCAAATTATATATAAATTCTGCTTCAAAGGCTAGGACACTCACTTTGGGAATATAGGTCTAATATGGAAGAAGTTCAAATTCTGGGAGGTTTTCATACTGCAAGAAGGCCCAGACTACATGGAAAGATCATAAATACTTCTGTAGATAAGCCTAGCTGAGGTCCCAGTCAATAGCCAGAGTTATCATTAGATACATAAATGGAAGCATCTCCATGATTCCAGTGCTAGTAGTGAAATATCCCCTCCATTGTCAATTCTTTGCTGCTGAAGTCCTATGTAGGTACAGAGGTAAGCACACCATGTATAGATGCCTGAGTCACAGAATTTGAGTACTATGAAAGAGTGGTATTAGGCTACTGAACTATCGTATTTCATTATGTAGCATTAGTAACTATAGTAGGTACCAATGTAAAGATAATGTGATTTTTTTCTACATTATCTAGAAATCTTTATCTAGTAAGTATTAAATTACTTAACATGGAGACTTAAGGTGCATACTCTTTTTAAAAATCATTACAGTGAGAAAAAAAATCAGAATTTTTCTGGATACCATGCATTTATTTAATGATTAAAACCTGTTTATTTTAATTGCATATGGTGGGGTGTGAGGGGAAGCATAAGTATTTAAACTTTAGTGCCTATAAAGGTCTTTATCTAAATTAGAATAAAACAGGAAAGAAGATGACATATGGAAAGATCTATAATAAATGTGTTACAAGTAAAAGTAATAGGTGAACACAGAGTTGAGAATTTGGGTAAACAAATGATTGAAACGTTTGGCATTAGGTCTAGGATGATTATAATCCCCTGATCTGGGCAACATTGCCATCACTATGGGGTGATAATGAGGACAAGTAGAAGGCAGACAACATCGAAGTCACATGCCTCAAAGGTGCAGGGTTTTTTAATGAGAAAAACAGCAATAGGCTGGAAATACCACTGTGCATGTGGGAAAATGCGTATACCACTTCCTTACTCTGGTTTGTATGGGTTATGAGAGAAATGAGCACCATCTGTTTAAGACAGATGCAGTGAAAATAGTGTTCTGAGAAGAGAGCATATTTTCAGTAAAGGGCAAGAAGTAGCAGAGTTGGTTACCAAAAACAGAGGGCCCAGAGGATACAGTAGCAATATCTGGAAGATTATAGTTTGAGTCAAAGGAAAAGAAACTTAAATATTATGATGATGATACAGCAAAAAGCAAAACAATTTATAGTATGGTGTGCCTAATTGACTAGACCATGGCCAATATAAATAACATCAGCAAATTTCTGGTGACGGAGAAGATAGAGGGTGCTCAGGAATAGTCAGTCAGGTTTGACTGACTTGCAGTTGCCAAAAATCCTAGAGTAAATGTGAAGAAACCACAAAGTGAATGTGGTGTCAGGGATCCAACCCAATCTTGGAAGAGCATTTGCCTCTGTTGAATAGTGAGATGTACAATTTCTTGGGTAGTTCACCATTGGTAATTATAGCTTTTATTAACATGATTTATCTTTGTCTTGAGAAACTTTGTTTTGAATTCTCCTTTCTATTTAGTATTATTATCCCTTGCATACACTGCTTGCTTTGGTATAATAATGCCCAATTTTTACATTTCATATTCAAATTTTTTTATTGTGGTCTTACTCATATAAATCACCAATAATTTTAATTTAATTAAGAGTCTGCCTTTATCTTAGACTTCCATTTTTATTTACCTTTTGAAATAAAATATTTGCCTTTCATTTATGTCATCATAAATGATGACATCATAAATCTGTTTACACATTTTCACATTTTCTTAGTGTTTTCTTTGTCCTCATCTCCACTAGTGCTATGAATAGTATTGTACTTTCTATTTACGTCTATTAAAGGTTTGATTAATTTTTTTCTAAATATATTATGTAAGCAATTTTTCTTATAAAATGAGTTATTATACAAAAAAGCTATGGAATACTAATAAATAAATAGCACTACATAGGACTCTACTAAATAACAGCAAATATTTCCAATTCAAGCATACACAATTTTTAAATTTCCTTTTATTTTAGCAATTAGTTGACTAAAATGTTAATTTCCCCCTCTTCATTCAATTTAAATATTTATTAAAATAGTGTGGATTTTTTTAATCATCTTAAATTTTTGCTTCTGTTATATTCTAAATTTTGCTTATTTATTCACTATCACAATCAGAATTTATTCCATAAGTGTCCCTATATCAGGCTCTTAAATTTGATTGATCAGTTATTTGGAGTACACTTTCAAGTTTGTTTGTTTTAAGAAGGAGGATATACAGGTGGCATATTTTCTGAGTCAATACATTTTTTAAGAGTCTTTTCTACAAATGTACAAAAAGAACTAGCTGGCAGCATGTCAAAGCCTTAGATGACAATAATTTCCCTCAAAATAGATAACTTTCTCAGTATCTAATATTGCTAAAAATCAGAGTATACATTTAAATGTTCAGGTTTTTATCCTTTTTAAATCATTATGTGGCTAACCTGTTTTGCCTAAATCTGACCAGGTGCTGATATCTTTCTACTGTTTAACCTTAAAGCTGACATGTTCTTTTGATTTGCATCGTCGGGTCTTATAGCAAAGAAATTTCCTTCTGCTATTATTTCTGATGTATTATTCAAGTCATCATTCAAAAATGTTCCAAATCTGTGTGTTAACACACAGAAATAAAATGTTCACAATGATCACCATGTTTCTCATAATTTAAATAGTTCTTTTCCTTTAAAGTATATTTTTGAAAAAAATTCCCAAATTTGTATTTTATATTACTGATATAAATGCTTTCAGATTAAGTTCTGACTTTTACTGTATAAAGCTGATTTATTTCTGCTATGGCATTCCATTTTGGGCAAAAATTTTCTCTAGCTCATCTTTTTTCCTTCTGTATAACATTTAGGTGCCCTTTTTATCTCAGGCCATTCTTTATGAATTTGCTTCTAATCCAAAGGAGGTCCATATTCTTGTGCATTATTCTTGTGTGTTTTTTTTTTAGAGGCATGTTTTTATTTATTTATTTGTTTGTTTGTTTATACATGCACTGGTTATAGTCAGAGGCGCGGGAGGGTGAGAGAATTCACCAGAGCCAGAGCGGGGAGCAGAGTAGGCAGAAGGACCAAAGTACACTCTGAGGGGAGCAGCGGGTGGCAAGAGAGGTCTGCACCCCATGTGGGACCCTCCTCTGGTGGCGGGGGAGCAGCCGGGGATCAAACTGGCGCTGCAGAGGCCGCGGGCAGCTTCGCAACCCAGTGCTCAACCGCTGCGCCACCAGGGAGGCCCTTGTACATTATTCTTAAGAGATCAATGATCTTGCAAACATTTCTCTGTCTTATGAATTGCATTATAATCCTATACTAATATTCCTTTCTGTACTGAATTCTACACTCTATATTTCTTTCTCTTGGTCTTTAGAAATTTTCAATTGGTTTCTTAAAAAAAATCTTTTATATCCCTAGATAATGTGGAATCTGTAGAAACTTGTTTGTTGATGGAGTAGCTTTCCTCTCATTCTCTGTTGACGTGGTTATTAAAAGACATTAACAGATCTCAAGTGGATCACAGATTTAAAATACAACTCCAAGTTTCCATTGGTCTTGCACCCAGGATATGTCTGCTCTTTGGTAGTACCCTCTCCCTCTCTTATTCACAGCATCACTATCTCATACCTGTAGTGTAGTATTTTTCACATGTGCCACACACAAAGCATGACTACCTAGTACTCATGAACAGCTAAAATTCCTAGTGATTAGCACTATTAGAGCTTTCGTGTTTCTGTCTCTGCCCAACAGTGTGTGTTCAATACCCAATAAATATCCCCAAATATTTGTGTACTTTGAGCCAAGTGTATGGCTTGATGTTGACAAAAAGTGATCAAAATAGACATAGAGCTTGATGTTCCTCTATACCAAGGAACCTATTGCTCAAATAAAACAGAGAATCAAATAACTACACATACAAAAGCAATGAACAACCTATTCTGGTGAATGCTATTTGGTCATAATTCACTTAGTCAACAAAATTGAGTGATTCCTTTGTGCTAACCACTATTCTAGATTCTGTAGATATATCAGTCAAGGAAGATAAACTTCATGTTCCCGTTAATATCCAATTATTCTAGTGGGCAAGCCCATTGTTGAGAAAATATTAAGAGATTTGATCTGTGTTTCTTTGAGCATATGGTATTTATAGGAAAATATGAAGAAAAAGGAGGTATATATACATACAATCAGTAAAAGGAAGTGGGATGAGAAGAATATTCAAGTGAAAAATGAAGCAAAATGTAAACTTCCTGAGACAGGTTAGAGCAGATGTATGTAGCAAAATTTTAATCCTAGTAAAATCATCTTCTAATTATTTTCTCCAAATTAGTTTTGTATCGGTCCATGTTTTCAGTTTCATAAAAAACATTTCTTTCTGAATTTTTCAGAAGAGAAAAAGTTGTGCAAAATCTATTAGGTGCTCCTGGCTAGATGACATTTTAAACTAGAGATACTAAGCCCCTCTGTAACTGCAATTTCAGTTTCTTCACACTGTTCTTATCTCATTTTTTCCCCTCTATTTCTGCCTCTCAGCCAGATGCCTTTTCATCTTAGTCTGTTGTCTCAGATTGTTGTTTTAATCTTATTTTTGAACTTGTTTCATAGATTTTATATTTGATTGAATTATATTGGGGGGGAACAGAAACATAAATTGATTTGTTTTCAAATATAAATCTACAAACAAATGTTCTTCTCCTAGTATTATATAGCTCTCTCTAGTATTATATACATCTCATTCTTTTGGATTGTAGATTGTTTTCATAGATATCATATGAGGTATACCAGCTCAACCTCTAACCATTTAGGGAGACAGATAATTCAACTTGAAATTAAATTACTTAGGACCAGGAAATCAGATTCTCTTGGAATTCAAGCTTCAGTCTAACCTAATCCCACAACAAAAGCTAGGTGAAACAAGCAGGAGATGAACACATGTATCTCCCTTGATGAATCTGGAGAATTCCACAGTGGTTTTGACAGATATCCATGAATATTTGAATGTTTGTATTTGCATATATATTTGCATATATATATATACATATACATATTTACACACACCAGAAAATATTTATTTAAACTTGTCAATTGGTTACAGTAACTCTAAGTAAAAGAGGTACTTAAAAGTTCGCTTTAATTGACATCAGATGCAGTAAGCATTGTCAAATCACCTTTTTACAAAAACAAAATAAGAAATAATATGTAGGAAAGCACAGAATAAACTAAGTATCCATATTGGAATGAGTTTTATTCTTCTCAATCTAATTTAGAATGACTATTATCAACTCATCTCTAACCAAATTCTCTAATCAACACTCAGAAAGCTAATATAATATAAAAGCTAATACAATAGGTATTCTTATATCCCATGTATCTTGAATACCAACAAAGAATCTTTCAGTCACTGGAAGGTTAATTTTACCACATATATTTGTATTCTCTCAACTTCAAATAAATTTGATTAATGTGAATCAGTCTCCACAAGTTGACAACTTTTGAGGGAGTCTATAACAGTTTTTGGTTAATTTTGCACTTGTAAAATTATAGCTATAACTCTGGGCCCTGTTGACTTTACAGAAGAATTGTTGCCAAGAGGACAAGACGGCTTCCTTTCCTTATTACTGCATTAGTTATAACACCTCTACCCAGAGACAGCATAGGCAGCAGGTAGAACTGTGAAACTGGCAGCTCCAGTACAATGACAGTCCTCTAACAAACAGCCTCCCCTTTAAATTAGCATGTAACTCAAAACACACTTTGCAAGGTTAACTTATTTATTATATCCCCCCAAACTGTTTTATTTAAAAAAGAATAAATATGAAATCTATGTGTATAATTTAAGTCAATCTCAATTAATCACCAGAGCACATCCTGCAGGTAATTCCAACAAGTAAAAAAATCTTATTCTGAATGTTAGAAAAAATGTTAATCTCAAAGTAATAGAGTCTATTTATTCCTTAAATCGAATTTAAGGAATAGTGATATAGATGTCTAAAAAGGTTTCTTGAATAAATTTTGGGAGAAGCAGATATTTTGATCGCAGGACACGTAGCAATCATTTCTCCAATAATATTCAGGGAGAGGGGACATATTGATAATTCCCATCCATAAGCAGCTTCCAACTGAGTAGATATGAAATAAGTTTCTGAATGATCATATTAAAAATCAATAGAATTTCTCTGAGTAAATTATATTCTGGCAGTTTGTACTTTAGATATAAAATACTAACTGAAAAGGATAAAACAAGTTCTGTTTATTCACAGACAATAATATTAGGTGTGCTTGATTAAAATGAGACTGAACGTTTTTGGGATATAACCTGCCACACATTGCACCATGCCCTCATGAGGGCAGAAATATGCTCTTCACAGACGACTATAAATTCTCATTTAAAACATTTTTAACTATCACATTTCATTCCGGTTTCTCTTACATCAATGACATTCCATTCCACAAATTAATATAACTGATAAAAAACATTAAGCACTAATTACATCTGTTTTACTACTAAGAGTATTTGGAATTAAAATTAACTAGCACATCATCTTTGGTCTTAAGAATATGAAAGTTCTGTTGACATGGAGCTACCAATTTGTGTGTGGTAATGATGAGAATCTTCATTCTCACAAGTAAAACACTTTGTGTTCATATGCAATGTGTTCCTTTGAAAAAATTTAAGAACTGTACACTTGGTTTCAAAATTCTTCTCATTAACAGAAGTCAAAATAAAATGTGTTATTTCTATTGTGAAGACTAAAATAGTAATACCAAAAATAAGTAAATAAATAAGAGAAGGTACCTGGATCTATTTTACAAAGATTGAAAATAAAAAGGGAAATATAATTTTATGTAGTATCTTCTTTTGTTTACCTAGTTTATTGTATATTAAATGAACTACACTGCTACTCTAACTCTCAAACAAGGGAATGCATGGCAAAAGAAGGGTAAGGGAATTTTTTCCAAGGAGAGATTCTCTCTTCATCACAGCTGTCAACCTAGGTGATCTTTTGAATTCTACTTAGCAGTTCCCTCCTGAATCACTATCACTCCACATCACTTCAGTAATATTTCTCACCAAGCTGATTTTTCTTGATGAGACTCCTGCAGTGTGAAGGTATCTTGCTGCTACATCACCTGAGGCAGCTATTTCTTTGTCATACTTCAAAGCTTCAGCAAGGAGGGCTTCCTTGGATGGCTGCCCAGGAAATCAAAAAAGAATTGTACTTGTTTCCATCTGAATCATAGTCTGCTTGGTCATTTACAGTAGGAGTAGGAGAACATAAAGTCTAAATTTCTAATTACTTGTATAGCAAGAAAAAGAGTTTCTTCTTTGGTACATCAATTGTAAGGTGCAAAATCAGCTTTCATAGTAGATTCTATAAGCAATATTTACTGAATTACTACTCAGTTGTCTAAAACTTTATGAATAATCAATATAGCCAACACTTTGACCACTGTTAATCTGCCATTAAAAACTGCGATATTAATATTGATTTCTTCTCAATGTAATGGTTTGCTCATTTTACTCGGTACTATTGTCTTTAGTTGGCCTTCTTGGAATGAAAGTTTCCAATCAAAACGATTACTCTTGAACCAATAGAATAAATACACTTTCTCATCTAATCAGAGCATACAGATGCACACATGTAGGTCAGGATATCTGAGGTAAAACAAAACAATGAATTGCACAACAAAATAATAACAATGATGCACTACCGGTAAACAATGTCCTTTCTCTAAACAACTATGCAACAGCCATTACTAGTTTTTGAGACCACATGTTCAATGTGCCTGTGTGTATACACATCTAGGTACTTAAATATATGCCCTGATGTTTACATTTGCTTGGGTTCAATCTTGGATGACCCAGCTTTCCAACTTAACCACTTTCTCAGGCAGAGGCAGATGCAGACTTCTTCCACACAAAAAAAGTGATCAAATATACATGATCAAATGAACTTTTTCAATCTACATAGCCAGAGGAAGGAAAATGGAATTGGGTTAACTGCTTGTTATTATTATTAACAATATATAATACAGAGAGAGAGACAATCACTGTACGGGTCATCAACACACAAGGAATATCAATGGTGAAACTTTGGCGAACCAAAGATTGGTTTCTCTCTCCTGTAAACACATTAGACAGAAAATCCTTCCTATTCCTGGCTCTGATTGCTCCAATCCTCTTTGCAGAAATCATCTTCTCTCACTGTTACAAGGACAAATATGTTCTTTTCAGAAAAGAGAGAGCATCCACCAGATAGTGGGTGGTATTTACTTATCGTGCACCACCTTGGAAAGAATCTGTGTAGTTTTCTGTCAACAATTAGAGAAATGACCCAGCTCTCTTACTGAAAGAGTTACCAGAATCTCTTGATGGATCTCACTCACTTAATGGCTCAATGATCACATGGTTTGGTGATATTGTTCCCCCTGTTAAATGTAAACTGGAACCAAGAGCTCCTCATATAATCATATTTTATTCACACCTTGATGGTTTTTCTCAGAAAGTCCTCTGAGTTGGGACAGAAATCTAATACAATGGGATTCTTACTGCCTCCTTAAATCTTAAATCCTGGGAAGCTCCTAGAATGGAAGGTGATATGATATAGTGAGATAACAAGAAGATAATGTCCAGCTAAAAGTCTCAGTTTCTCCATTTATTTCCAGCAAATCATGTTATCGTTCTCCGTATTAGTATCCTCACGTGTTTGAGAAGAATAATAACCCTGTTTTATCTGCTTCACAGGATTTTTAAAAGGATCAAATAAAGTAACTACATGAAGGAATCTTGTACATGTAAGAAACACTATTTAAATATGATGAACTGTCTTGCAGGAAATAATATAAACTAGTAGCTCTTTCACTAGCAACTTTTTTAAAAAGATTTATTTATTTATTTATTTATTTATTTATTTATTTATTTATTTATACAAGCACTGGGTACAGTCAGAAGTGCGGGGAGGGTGAGAGAATTCACCAGAGCCAGAGCAGGGAGCAGAGCAGGCAGAAGGACCGAAGTACACTGCTGAGGGGAGCAGCGGGCAGCATGAGAGGTCTGCGCGCCATGTGGGACCCTCCTCCAGTGGCTGGGGAGCAGCCAGGGATCGAACCGGCACTGCAGAGGCCACGGGCAACTTCACAACCCAGCGCTCAACCGCTGCGGCACCAGGGAGGCCCTCATTAGCAACTTTTTTCTCTGTCTGAATATAAACTGTTTTCCATTAAGAAAAACTCCATGATGGGCCTCCCTGGTGGCGCAGCGGTTGAGTGCTGGGTTGCGAAGCTGCCCGCAGCCTCTGCAGCTTGGGTTTGATCCCTGGCCACCAGGAGAGGGTCCCACATGGTGCGCAGACCTCTTCTGCCACCTGCTGCTCCCCTCAGCAGTGTACTTCGGTCCTTCTGCCTGCTCTGCTACCTGCTCTGGCTCTGGTGAATTCTCTCACCCTCCTGCACTTCTGACTGTACCCAGTGCTTGTGTAAATAAATAAATAAATCTTTAAAAAAAAAGAAAGAAAGAAAGAAAGAAAAAATCCATGATGCCTAAGATAATTGTAAAATGATAATATTTTTTGTCTACATTTATTCTCATCTACAGTAACCATTAATATGGTTAATGTGTCACTTAATTTTGAACCCCAAACATATTTCTTCAAAAAATTTTTCCTTAAAGCTCTGGCAGAAGGAGACTACTAATGGCTTATTACAACTACTCTAAAGCAGTGGCCACAGATGTAAACCATTAGGGCCTTCCTGGTGGCGCAAGGGGTTAAGCACAGCACTTTGAAGTTATCCACAGCCTCTGCAGCAAGAGTTCGATTCCTGGCTGGCCAGGGACCTAACCCACATGGTGCAGCAGCCCTCTCCTATCTTGCCCACTGCTCCCCTCAGCAGTGTATTTCAATCCGTCTGCCTGTTCTGTTCCCTACTCTGTCTCTGGTGAAATCTCTCACCCCCCACACCTCTGGCCTGTACCCCAGTTTTTTATGCATAAATAAGTAAATCTTAAAACAATAGATGGAAACCATTAGAAGTAGCAGAAAAAAGGAGGGCCAGGGACACCTACAATTATCTCACTAATCAGGATAAACTTCACAAAGAGGAATCAGGTGTCATGTGTTCTCCTGAATTTTTTCAAGGAAAGATCTTGATGTACTTTTATCATAAGATAAAACTTGTCATCTGTGGAATAGCTAACATATGTACTTTCCATAGCATTTACTTCCTTAGAAGATTTTTGTAAGCATCTCTTCCTTTATTGAAATACACAGTAGGATATTCTGATAGATTTCTGAACAAAATAAGAAGAAATAAGGGAAAATGAGACTTACAAACAACATCAAAGCTGATTCCTATCCTGACATACCACCTGCTACATGACCTTGAAAAGTCCCTCTCTTTTCTGGATTTCAGTTGCCTCATTTGTAAAATAAACAGCTTGAAATGAATGATTCCAGGTTGAGTAAAATTGCCAACTTTTATCTCTCACTTCCTATGATTCTGAAATATTTGTACTAAAGTATGCAAAACACTTAAATTACTCTGCACAAATTGTGTACGAAAATCAGCAGAAAGGTTTTTTTCCCCTCCTTTTTAAACAAATACCCTTGTGGTTTCAGTTTATTTTTTTTCACCTATCATTACTTAAGCATGATGATTAATAGTTGCATTATTTTTTGTGCAAGAGCTAATAGCCTCTTAATTGTTTTTAATCGGACATTTTAGAGACATCCCATATTTCTCACACTACAACAGATTTTTTAGCATAGGGACTCTTAAACACAGAGCTCAGCATCAGCTGGTAAAAGATTATTTTTAAAATACTGAATGATTTTAGCCAGAAAAATGTGTAATTATTTTCACCATATAATTTTGGCTCAATGGTGAAAGATTTGTATTCTCCTCCCCAGGGTATCATTTCTTACCAGAACTAGGATAAATCTTTCCTGTATGCATCTATCAAAATACTGTTGCCTTATTTTCAGTGATTATTTTGTAAAGTGGAAAGAAAGGAAATGATACCACAGTGGAACTTACTAAAAATCCAAGAGGGACAGGGAAGATTGACAAACAGATTATTTTCTGCAGTGCTAACCACATGTCCTCTCTGACAATGAGCCACTGTAACAAATAAGGACCAGGAAGCACTGAGAAAACTAAGGTCATATCTAAATTACTCTTCACCGGGATTGTACAGAGGAAAGAACAGAATGAAAATCAGATGGCCTCATTTCAATTAATTTCATTTACATATGGAATGTTGTAGGAAATCACCCCTTTTCTTAAAGCTCTCTTCATCTGTTAAGAGAAATACTGAGTCCCTACATTTCACCCAAATGATTCACCACCAGAAGCTTCTGTCCCATAGCAATTCCCAACTACGTAAATAACATAACCATGTAAAATTAAAATTACCAGAAGTCACAACCTCGTTTGGCCCTCTCTCACCTCTTGACAACCATTTTGCCTGTACCCTACCTACATTGTCCTCCTCACTCCAGGCACAGGATCCCATTTGAGTTTCTTAAACATCTCAAGCTCACTCTCTCTATTGTTCCATTTGCTTTGGAACATTCTTCCCCAGTTGGAAACTGCCATCTTTTCATTATTTTGATTTTAATTCAAATATCTCCTGCTGAATTTTTTTATCCTACTTTAACCTACTTTTTTAAAAAAGATTTATTTTTAATTTATGCATACAAGAACTGGGGTACCGGCCAGAGATGCAGAGGGTGAGAGGATTCACCAGAGACAGAGAAGGGAACAGAATAGGCAGATTGACTGAAGTACACTGCTGAGGGGAGCAGCGGGCAAGTCAGGAGAGGTCTGCTGTGCCATGTGGGTAGCTCCCTGGTCGGACAGGGATCGAACTTGTACTGCAGTGGCTGCAGATTGCTTCACAGGTTGCGTCTTAATCCCTTGTGCCACCAGAGAGGCCCAGTACTTTATGTTTTAAAGTTACATGTGGTTGTTTATTTTTTTAAATCTACTTAGTGTTTTCTCTCTACTCAAAAAGTATAAGCAACGTGAGGACTGGAACTCTTTCTGCTTTGTTCCTTGTTCAAACGATATCCCAATGAGAAGGAATATCAAGCAACACACAGTAGGAAACTGAGTAAGAGCAAAGATTTTCTTTGACTGACATATTTTTCATCTCTATATGAGGGTACATCATGTAAATGGCAAAGCCTCTCTATGCCCTTTCACTCCCTAAGTGAATGCTTTAATGTGGCATCCAGTTTGGAAATTTCATAATTGTTAAACTACTCGCTATTTTCTGTTTTTTTCTTATTGTCATCATATTATTACATTTTATTACTTATTATTATAAATCCAATAAATATTATAGTAGAAAGGGAAGGGAAACCAAGAGAAAGCAACAACACAATGATATAAAATGGACATGAAAAGTATTTCTAAGGGCAGAAGATGAAGAAAGAAAACAATTGAAAACCATGTCATGAAAAGAGTTATTGGTCAAAGTGCTAGAGGCATTTTGCTCTGGTTACTTACTAATCATGAGCCAAGTGTTCAAGTGTTGGTAGAAGGAAATAATATTTAATCAGGTGCCAGCAAAATTGAGGACATGGTGAATCACTGTCCCCAAACTGGGGAGAAGCAGGGCTAACAGAGTTGGGAACTATTAAAGAAGGAGAGAAGTTAAAGAGTCTGTGGTAGCAAGATTTAAGAAATAGGCAGAGGGGCCTCCCTGGTGGCACAAGGGGTAAAGATGCAGCACTATGAAGCTATCTGCAGCCACTGCAGCACAAGTTCGATCCCCGGCCAGGGAGCTACCCATATGGCACAGCAGACCTCTCCTGACTCACCTGCTACTCTCCTCAGCAGTGTTCCCCACTCGGTCTCTGATGAATACTCTCACTCCCCCCCACACCTCTGGCCTGTACCCCAGTTCTTGTATGCATAAATAACTACATCCTTAAAATAAAAAGAAATAGGGCCGCCCTGGTGGCGCAGGCAGTTGTGCTCAGTGCTGTGAAGCTGTCCACAGCCTCTGCAGTGCTGGTTCAATCCCTGCCGGCCACAGAGATGCCCACATGGTGAGACAGACCTCTCCCATTTCACCCACTGTTCCCCTTAGCAGCATATTTCATCAGTTTGCCTGTTCTGTTCCCTGCCCTGTCTCTAGTGAATCCTCTCACTCTCCCGCATATCTGGCCTGTACCCCAGCTCTTGTATAAATAAATCTTAAAAAAAAAAATAGAGTTTCCAGGATCTGCATTCATATCCCTTTCTCTTCCAAGTTTGACCTTGATTGGCTCTGCCATGGCACTGGAGGCTGTGCTTTTTATTATGATGGTGAGGTTGTGGTTTAACCCTTGTCTTAATTCTATCTCCATCTAGATTTTAGCTTGTTTTGCCTGACTTTCTGGTTTTGCCTGCAAGGAATTATAACCAGGAACATAGCAAGGACGAACAGGGCAATAATAAGGAACTCATAGAATCTCATGTTATGTTTCAAAGGTGTTTGAGGACATTCTATCAAACCTATCTTAGATATGTCCTAGGGGAAAAGATGAAGCTGGCTATTTACTTAATGACTGGTGGGCTTTCATAAGGTAGAAAATTAAAAACAGTTCAGGGAAAGAAAGAAGCAGGGGTAGAAGTGATGCTTTGAAACAGAGCAGAAAGCCAAATCCTTCTTTCTCAATCATATCCCAAAACATAGAGACTTAGAGAAAACCCTAAACCCTGGAGCTAGTCTATCCCAAATCTTTATGTGCCATGCAGGACAAAGAAATAAAATATAGTTTTATGGCTTAGGCGAAAGATTCACAGTCTAAGTTTAACCTGAATCAACACTGTCTAAATGCAAGATACATAATTATAGTTAGTGTTTGTGTCTTTCCTGTTTACCAAAATTATTGTATCACTGAGTGATGTGACCTTACTTAGAAGAGCCATAAAAAGGGACTATAACCCCCAAAAGTGTCCCAGAGAACAACATCCTGGGGGAATTATGAAGTATGACAGGTATTACTAAGCTACCTTGTTAAAAAAAATCTTAAAGAGAATACAAGTCAGCAGGCTGCAAGCAGAGCCACAGACAAATCATCAAATACTAATCATAGAGGGCTTTCCTCAGAGAACAAAACAGTTTGCTGAGGAGTGAAAGGAAATATGGGTCACATTTTATCCTTTAGGCTTAAGATTCTATTTTAAGCTTGGGAGCCTTCATGTTCCCACCATCAAAATGTTCTGTGCTTTGCATAGAAACATCTCTGTCATGCAGAAGTGTACATCTTTATAACTTATTGAAGGCCCAGAAGCAATTGTAATATTCAATGCTTTTTGTGTTTCTTCAATAAGAAATTAGCAGTTACTGAGTCCTTGTTATATATGGGCATCCTTTTAAGTAGCACCAGATACTAACCGATTCAATTCTAAAAATAACACTTATATGTAGGAATATTATTTTTTCCACATTGTAGATGAGGTCTCTTTAGCCTAAAAAAAAGTGATTCATCTACTCGAGTTTACACAACTCTCCAAGGCACCCTTTAACTCTTAGCTACTGTACCATATTTTATAATTTATTCTTACATAAGTATATGATACTATTTTACCATAATCCTCACAACATCCCTAAAAGGAGTAAAAACAAATTTATTCCCATTTTATAGCTGAGAAAACCAAAACATATTTTGGAGAGCAATGTCATTCCCTCTTTCCGCAGGAAGCTACTGGTAAGACAAAAAAAATCAAGTCCTAACTAGTTTAAATATTTCTTTATCCACAACATTAAACTATAATATCTAGAAATCTGTTTATCCTATTAAGTAAGTCAGCTAGGTCAAAGTCATGGGATTTAGTGTGGAAAACTAATAAAATGTGATTGTAAAATCCTAGAGAATTGCTGAATGATGCAGTTTTTATTGCTTTCCCTTTCTGGCATGCATTCTAGAAATAAATAAATCAGAGAGGCATCCTGTGTTTGTTTGGGGAAAGGAAAGGGAGGGAGGCAAAAGCGATGATCCATTATGCATTGTTTCCCAGCATAGGACACAGATCCGGCAGCAGTGCCAGAGCCAGATTTTAAATATTCATGAGGATGTGGGTGGCTGCCCAGAATAGCTTGCACTCCAGGGAAAGGCATCCCAGGACTGACAGTCACAAGGTGCACTGTAACTGCACCAAGTCACAGAGACAACAACACCCTCCAAAGGGGAAAACCCTGGACCTCCTTTACATAGTCCCTGGTAGTTTCTGTTCAGGAATAGCAGTAAAGCAATGTAGGAAGTGTCTGATGGTATCTGCAAATGAATTCTTGCACAGAGCTGGGGAAATAATGAATTTAGTGTTCGACACTGGGTTTTTCTCTATGATTGTCATATTTTGCCTTTTTAAAAATTTATTTATTTATGCATATAAGAACTGGGGTATAGGCCAGATGTGTGCAAGGTAAGAGGATTCAACAGAGACAGAGTGGGGAGCAGAACAGGCAGATCTACTGAAATACACTGCTGACGTGGGCAGCTTGTCAGACAGGAGAGGTCTGCTGGGCCATGTGGGTTAGCTCTCTGGTGGGGGATTGAACTCATGCTGCAGTGGCTGCTGATAGCTTCATAGTGCTGAGACTTATCCCCTTGTGCCACCAGGGAGGCCCCTCTTATCTTTTGCTTTGCCTGGAAGTTTGATACAGTACTTCAAGACAGCTTCGGTAATAAGGTCAATGTTCATGATAATTTCTGAAATATTGTTCTCGATAGTATTTTTTGTGATGATGGTGATTTTGCTATTTCTTCCAAAGGAATTGCATTTTTTTAAAATAATGCACCTGGATCCAAATAACAAAATCTATAATTCCATGGAAAATATTTTTGTGTTATTTTGTAGGAAATAAAAAAATTCAAATTTGCTTAACGTAGATTATAATTAAAGAACTGCTTATAGTCTAAGATCAGGCAAGGGATATCAGAAACAGATCCTATAATTTACTAATAACCCAAAGGCAGATTACATGTCTTAAATGTATTTTTCAATTGATGGATTATAACATAGAAAAATATGATTAAATATGAATGAGAGAGAGAGAGAGATGGGGGGGAAAGGGAAAGGTAGAGAGGAAAGAAAAACTGATTGTTCACAAAAGATTACTATTATTGCTATAATGTAATGTACTCTGATTTTGTCTATTTCATTCCATTTTATTCTCTTTGATTCTACTTTTCAAAGTATTGGTCCCTTCAAATTGATAGCATGATCCACCACTCTGTCTCAACTGCAGTTTCAAAAAAAACTTAATTATAATAGTTCTCTCAACTAAAACACTGAATCACATATGGAAGATATGTACATATTTCTATATGTGATATATTTTTCCAGAAAAGAAAGTACCAAGTTTGCTTCTACCTGAGTATATCTTTTATTACCTTTGGGAATTGAGGTTTTTTTCAGACAACTTTTCATAGTACAGACATCAGGAAATAAAATGAAGTGCCAGAAACAGGTGACAAGGGAAATGAAAATAAACCCAAAATAACTTCAGATACTGGCTTTGTTTTTGACACAGACTATAGCATCGATATAAAGAAAATGAATAAACATAGGGAGGCTAAAAATATGAGCAGCAAAAGATTTGGAAATATAACCATTTGGAATTTCTAGAAGTTATATATGTGCTATTAAAATTCACTGGTAGAGGGCCTCCCCGGTGGCGCAGCGGTTGAACACTGGGTTGCGAGGCTGCCCGCGGCCTCTGCAGCACCGGTTCGATCCCCGGCTGCTCCCGGCCACCGGAGGAGGGTCCCACATGGCGCGCAGACCTCTTCTGCAGCCCGCTGCTCCCCTCAGTAGTGTACTTCAGTCCTTCTGCCTGCTCTGCTCCCCACTCTGGCTCTGGTGAATTCTCTCACCCTCCCGCGCTTCTGACTGTACCCAGTGCATGTATGAACAAAACAAACAAATAAATAAATAAATAAATAAAATATGCCTCTATAAAAAAAATAAAATAAAATTCACTGGTAGATAAACTAGAATATTAGACATAGCTGAATTAAAAGATTAGTTTCAATATTAGTTAATTGAAAGATACAAAAAAAGGATCTAAAATACAGACAGAGTAAAACATGTGATGGAAATATTAGAAATTAAAAGAGTTGCATGTTAAAATGTGGAGCTCTGATATATACAATCAGAGTTTCATTTCAGAAGATGAATGAATGGATGGGGAAAAGGCAATATTTAAGAATTAATGACTGGTAATTCCCCCCTAATATAAAGTTTTAGCCCACAAATTCAAGAGGCCCAAGAAAGATCTATTAAAGTGCATCCCTAGACACACAGTAAAATTATGTATATACATATGTAAATAAGTGGTTATATCTTAAATAAATCACTATATCAAAAAGTTACACTATTTAATTCTGATAAAAGCATGCCAGAACCAATTTTCTGAATAATAGTATAAAGAAAGAGGGAAGAGACTGATTAGACAAGTATCTTTAGCCATTTGATATGTTTAGGGATATTCGTTAGGTTTAATAGACACCTGCATTATTTAAGTTAATGTATTAAATAATAGGGAGAAAATGCATAGTCTTTAAAAATAAGCAAGTATTCAAACATTTCAAGAAAGTCAAGAAAGATAATCAAAAGTAAGACAGGAGATTATGACAAATATATGAGAATCAATATGAATAGTGTTGTGGTGGATTAAATTTCACTGTCGATTCTTTACTACTATTCCACTGAAAGGAGGGATTCATTTCTCTTCCCATGGAATCTGGGATGGTTCTGAGGCTGCTTCATCAATAGAATGCAGCAGATGTGACACTGTGCTATTTAAGTGATAGCCAGTCTTCCCTGCCTCCTCCTCAGAATACTCAAAATTGAATGCTCCTATGCATGGCTCCTTTCTGCTATGAATCCCCCTAGCTGCACCAAGAGGCCAGTGCAGGCACTCTGGTTCAAAGTCCCATAAACTCCCATGTGGACGCCTCTTGGATGTTCTAGCCCAATGGAGCCCCTATTGGATGTTGTCTAATCAGTGTCATGTGGAGCAGAAGAGTTGCCCAGTAAACCCAGATAGTCACAGAAAATAATGAAATGGTTATTGTTTTAACCATTAAATTTAATGGTGGCTTATTTCACATCAGTAGAAAATTGAAACAGAGCTAAATTTCCAGTTATTACACCAAGGTTATAAGACTGGATTAAGAGAAGCAAACTCAAATGATATGCTCTGTAAAAGAGACACATTTAAGACTATCACTTTAATAGAACACCTTTTTGAGCCTCCCTGGTAGCGGAAGGGGTTAAACACCACACTTTGAAGCAATCCACAGCCTCTGCAGCATGAGTTCTATCCCCGGCTGGCCAGAGAGAAACCCACATGGCGAGGTAGACCTCTCCTGTCTCATGCGCTGCTCCCCTCAGCAGTGTATGTTCAGTTAATCTGCCTTTTCTGCCCTCCACTTTGTCTCTGGTGAATCCTTTCACCCCTGCACCTCTGGCCTGTACCCCAGCTCTTGTATTCATAAATAAATAAATCTTAAAAAAAATACTTTTTTGTTCTATACACTCTTCTAAATACTTGTATGTATTCATTTGCTCTGTACAGAAATGTTACTGTATTTTCAGATGAAGAAGATAGGGACAGAAGAGTTAACTGACCTTGCCAGAGATAGAGCAAGACTTCAGGCCCAGGACTTGTGATTCTAGATCTCAAACTCTTAACATCTGTGTATGTTGCATCTCATCACCAAGTGAGCTCTTAATATGTACCAGACTATATTTTAAGTCTTTACACTCTTCTCTACATGACAATGAGATAAAAATTTTAAGCATAGAGAAAATAAACACTACACCAACACTAACCATAGGCAAGCAGTAACAACCTGGGTAGTATCTAATACTGACTACTAAGAAACCCAGGAGGCAAAGGAGATCATTATGAGATGACAAATTTTTCAAAGATCAGGAAAGTATAATTCTGAATGTATAATCTCCCCCAAAAAATACTAACTCAAAATATAATAATAATTTGCAAGTTACACTGAGAAATTTAAAAAAAAAAAAACTCATATCTTAGGGCAAGATTTCTAGCTTAGCTATTTCATTAATGCATACACAACAACCAGAAAGTATGATTTAAACAGATGACTTAGAAATACGATAAAAAGTAAATGTGTATAATTCACAGATATAAAATATGATGCCAAACACATTGCAAATTATGTATTCCTTGCAAGCTTATATTAGCCATAATATAGACTGACCATGTGTTAGGCAGTAAATTTCCAAATTTTGGTAGATTTCAGATACTCTCTGATCTCAATGCAATAAAGAGAGCATAAATATAATTAGGGAAAAACCTCAAATATTTGGTCAATTTTATTCACCCAGAAGCAAAATCCTAAAAACAAAAATGAAACAAAAAACCCAGCAAAATTAATTCAACGATAACCTAAAAGGTTAACATTAAGACATATGAATTTATCACAAGAAGCTAAACTTAGTTTCAAGTACTATCTCATTCTACTGGGTTAATGTAACCATTAGAATATTTTATTAAACTAACAAATTCTCTAACCATGTCTTTCATCTGTGAAAAATGGTAAATTAGCTCTCCTCTATCTCTAACTCAGATGGTACAGATGATGAAATGGAAAGAGGTTCAATGATTATAAATGTGATTTGAAGGCTGAAAAACACCAAAATAATGAGAAATTATGTTATTATATATATTATATTATAATTATATATTATATACAAATTATGTTATTATACAGAAATGTCAAAATAATGAAATTTAGAAAACAATATAGATACTGTGTGCTTAAAAATGTGAATTGTACATGTAAAGGGGCTTATCAATTTATATGTGCAACATATAAACAATAATAAACAATTTTTATGCACAATGCAAGTTGTGAAGTATTGATTTCCTTAGAGGCCCACTATGAACCTTTCTTGATCATATTTCCTGGCCTTCCACTCAGGAAATATGATCAATCATAATTCTGAAATTTGTGCTAATTATTTTCTTAATCATGTTCATAGTTTGACATCTATTACTACAGTCCCAAATGTAAATGTGTGTATTTTAACTGTTTTTGAAAGGTAAATTGGTGAAATCATTCTAGGTATGTTATCTATGTAATTTGTTTTATTGCTCAAGCTCATGCTATTACGATTCTTCAATTGTGATACATATAGATGTAATTCATTAATGTTTTGCTACTTCAGAGTTCCACTGTATAAGTAAGCTGCAATTGATCTCTATTGAAAGGGTGGTGAAGATTTGGGTTAATTCAAGTATTTCAACATTACTATGAGTATTTCTCTCCAAACTTTCTTGTCTCTACATGCACGAAAGCAAATTTTATTCTTAGGAATTAAATTGTTGTGTCAATATTTTAAATATGCTAATTAATTTTCAACTCAGGATTTTGTACCTATATGTTTAATTTCCATCAGCATTGAACAGATAAACATTCCTGTTGTATTACATTCTCCAGTTTCAAGATATAATCTAACATCTCAAATTTTGATAGTATGACTAGACTAGAAATGGCTTCCTATTTAGGTTTTATTTTGCCTTTTCATGATTACCAATGATATAAAGTATATTTCTTTTTGTTTTTTTTTGTACGGTTCCTTTATCTTTTCTGTGAAAAGCCTCTTCATGTCTAAAGTCCTCTTTTTTGCCATTCTTTGTTAAATATTGATAGGCACAAAGCAACATACTGGCAATATGAATGACAACACAATACACAAATGCAAACTTTAAGGGAAAAAACGATTACCTTTGAGCTTTCCTGTATATCCTTGCCGGTGTCATTTTCTTCCTCAACTATAAATGTATCCACAATACTAAACTTTGTACTTATTAGGTTGTTTTTAGATTATCACTTTCCTGTATGGGATCTATATATTGTTTTACTGCATATATGTGAATTAGATATTTTCTCCTTACCCGCAGCTCATTAACACTTTTTCTGTTAACACTAGCTAGACTAGTCAGCATTATTCAAGAGAGTGATTAAACAGCAATAAATAAAATCTGCTGCTACTCACCCTTCAGCAGATTACATAGATCTGCTTTTGTGAGCAGCTGTTTAATTGCAAATCATTGCCAGAAATTCAAAGCACCAGCTACATTGACTTTCAATTTTGGGGTTGCTTGAACTGATTAGGTGCTTTCTTCACTGCCCTGTGTATTTAATCTGTTATTAATCATCATGTCTGTGTTCTGATGAATGTACTTTCAGGATTCTCAGTATATCTCAGTTCATCTGAGGAGTCAATATCAAGGTGGGTTTGTATTCTGTTCATGTTTTTTATACTATGATTGAATTTGTATTTTCCTTAAATGATATAATTTGTTTCATTAATGTCTTTAAGTTTGTATAGGTTTTCATAAAATACATATTTTACTGGTTACAGAATATTAAATTTACAGTGATATCTATAATGTATATATTTAAAATTTTTATGCTCTATCATTACTATCAGACCTTTTGATCTTTTTAACAGACATATAATAAAAATTCATCAATAAATTAAAAACTGTTGTACAAGATATTTAAGAACTTATGAATAGGGCCTCCCCTGATGGCTCAGTGGTTAAGCGCTGGACTGCGAAGCTGCCTGTAACCTCTGCAGCACCAGTTCGATTCCCGGCCGCCAGGTGAGGGTCCCACATGGCGCGCAGACCTCTCCTGCTGCCCGCTGCTCCCCTCAGCAGTGTACTTCGTCAGTCTGCCTGCTCTGCTCTCCCCTCTGGCTCCAGTGAATTCTCTCACCATCCCGCGCTTCTTGACTGTACCCGGTGCTTGTATAAATAAATAATCTTAAAAAAAAAAACTTAAAAAAAAAGAACTTATGAATAAATAAGAGGAGTCATACTTTTCATTTGTAGTGGAAAATTCTCTGAAATATGCCTTTCAAATTGACTCTCCACCATACTCTTCAATCTTTGTTGATATTCTTGTGAATAAATTATTTACTATCTTTTATATATAGAGATACACATGCACATATTATGTACATTAATAAACTGACATATACAATATATATATACATACCTAAATGCTCATACATATATTCTACAGATCTATTAATTTTCTTTATGTATGTAAATATTTTATTAAATAATTGGATTAAATGAGGTATAATCAAATTTACTTTATGTAGTTAATACTGTCTCATGATCATTCTATTATTATACATTCATGTGATAATTCTGTTTACAGTGAGACTTTTCAAAAATCTTCTGTCATTATTATTCACAAAATAGCCCCACTCAAAGAATTTAAATGTTCATTCCTAAGAGTTCTGGTCCCACTCTGGCAGTATAACCTTCCTATATCCCATCTTTCTTGCCAACTAGTGTCAAAAACTCTGGGGAAAAAATACAAAATTAATTAATTGAGGATGCAGATAATTAAACAGTCTGAGTGTAGAATAAGGATGAAATTTGAAGAAATTACTTACATTAGGAGTTTCCTGTTTTGTTACACTTTGCTTTCCTTTCTTTGTCCTGAATTTGAGTCCTAGTTACAGAGCTTTTTAGAGGCAATGGAGCAATAAAAATAAAAAGTTGGCATATCCTGGCAAAGAGAACCAGGAAAAGAAGTTTTTATTGGCCAGTAATGGGAAGAGAATTCAGAAGTTAGAAAAGGGGGTCTCCTAATCCTGATATCAACCATCTCACTTCTCAGCTAACACCTGAAACACACAAGAATGGGATACAATTCAGGGAAACAAAGGACTAGAAACTAAACTGGTATTACAATAGCAGAAGGCAAGGCAGAAATTATAACCTTAAAATAACCGGTTAAAATAAAATCAATACATTTTCCAAAGGAGTATATGTACCACATATTCATTATGACCATGGTTAATCCAATTTTGTTCAGCAACAAACCAGGAAAATGTGATTCATGCTAAAGAGAAAAAACAATCAAGAAATGCCAACAATCAAGATGAGCTAGAGTTTGGAAATATCAGACAAAGATTTTAAAGCAGATACTATAACTCCACTTGAAGAGGTAACAGAAAATATACTTGTAAAAAATGAAAAGAGGAAATATTAGCAGAGATAGAAATTAAAAGAATAAAATGAAAATACAATATCTGAAATAAAAATGAATAAATTATCTCACTGGCAGAATGTAGATGGGAGAGAAAAGAGTCATTGTACTTCAAAATAAAAACCACCTTCATTTTCTTTCTACCAGAGGACTTCAATATTTTGTAGAACATAAGGCTGTTAGTGATGAGTTCTTTTGACTTTTAAATGTCTGAAATTGCCTTTTATTTTGCCTTCTTTTAAACAATATTTCCCAGTTACAGAACTTTATATTGATGACTTTTTTCTTCCAGTATTCTAAAAGGCAATGGGCTACAATCTTCTCATTGCTTTATTCCTTTATAGATTTGCTATCACCTTATCATTGTTCTTTTGTGAATTAACTAGTATGTTTTCTTCTGTAGCTGTTTTTGAGAAATTTTTCTCTTCATTTGGGGTTTTAAACAAACAGATTATGATGTGCTATCTCCCCCCCCCCAGTATATTTATTGAAGATCTTGGTTCTGTCGACTTATAATTTTTACCATATTTTGAAAACTTTGGCCACTGTTTTTGAAGTATTTTTGCTATCCTATCTCTCTCTCTCCTCTAATCCTGGGATTCAAATTAAATGTAGGTTAACTAACTGAAGTTTTCCAACAGTTCTTTTAATATTCTCTTTATGTGATAGCTTCTATTTCTATTGCTACATCTTCAAGGTCAATAATACTTTCTTTCTCAATGTTAACTCTATCCAGTGTAGTTTTCACCTCAAAGATAGACTTGGGTCTTTTTAAAAAATATCTTCCATGTTTCTACTTAACTTTTGGAACATATATATATGGAATTTAATTACAAAAGCTTTTAATGGCCTTATCTGCTAATTATAACAACTGTGTTAGTTCTTAGTGGGTTTTAATTGGTGAATTTTTTTCTTTTTTTAGCATTCTGGGTCATATTTTTCTGGAATCTCTGACTAGAAAGCAGACATTTTGAAGTTTAACTTAATGAGTGGTAATAGTATTCCACAAATACTTGAGCTTTTTTCTGAGATATTGTTGAGTTACTTTTATTTTTTTTTATTTTTTTTTTTAAGATTATTTATTTATTTATTTATTTATACAAGCACTGGGTACAGTCAGAAGCACAGGGAGGGTGAGAGAATTCACCAGAGCCAGAGCAGGGAGCAGAACAGGCAGAAGGACCGAGGTACACTGCTGAGGGGAGCAGCGGGCGGCAGGAGAGGTCTGCGTGCCATGTGGGACCCTCCTCTGGTGGCCAGGGAGCAGCCGGGGTTCAAACCGGCACTGCAAAGGCTGCGGGCAGCTTTGCAACCCAGCACTCAACTGCTGCACCACCGGGGAGGCCCTGTTGAGTTACTTTTAAATCGAATATCCTTTAAAGTTATGAAGTATTAAGTGTTTCAATATCAAGAATCAACCTAGGTGGTCTCACTCATAGCAGGAATCTAGAAAACTTAAATAAGGGACCAGGAAAATGAATAAATATAAGAAAGTGAAAATCAAAATCAACAAAAAACTATGAACCAGAGACACTTTTAGGGGGGCAGGGGCGGGAGGGGAGGGATTGGGGTCAGAATGGGGGCGCTGCAATTGTATGGGGAATATAACATTAAAATTTATTAAAAAAAAAAAAAAAAGAATCAACCTAGGGCTAAATATTCCCCAGTTCTGAGACAAGACCTTCCCAATACTCCACCTATTCCTAGGGACTTATGAATTCTTGGCATGTGAAAAATTATTATTGCTACTCTGTCTGAATTCTGGCCAGTATTCCATCTAATTTTTCATATGATTTCTTTTTTTCAGTCCACCTCACTCTGCTATGATCTGTAAACTCTTTCAAGATATACACTGGGGCAAATATTTCATTTCATGCATTTCCACTGCTTGTTTTCTGATATTCAATATACGAAAGCAATTGTTTTATATATTACATTGATGTGTGTGTGTCTAAAGTTTCTGGGTATAGTCAGACTCTCTCACTCCATCTTCACCAGACAGAGAAATCCTCCTATTCTCTATGTACATATTAGATATACTTACTTACAAATCTCCTCCTGACAGGTATATTTGTTTTCATTTCTAATAATGCTATTACTTTAATAATATTATTTTTCATTCAACATTTATAAGTCTTTCCACTGGTAGTAATTTTCTCATATAATTGATGTTCTAACAACTATTTCTTCATAACAAAATGAGTTTTCCACAAAAAAACTGTCAAATAAAGGAGTATATTGAAAAAAACAATCTAAGAGAGAAAAGACAGATATATTCAAACAGCTAGTGATAGTTACTTCCCATGACTAAATAAAATGCCAGTGATTGAAGATCCCCTTAAATATCATGCATTCTAATTTTAAAAAGAAATAATTTTATTCAAATGTGGTATATAAAGAAAACAAACAAAAGAACTAAATAAAACAAAAATAACCTTTCACACTAATTAGCGGTTACCAGAAAAGAAGGTAGTAAAGGGACTGGGTGAGTTGAATTAAAGGGGACAATTGTATGGTGAAGGATAGATTGGACTGTTAGTGGGGAACTTAATGCAGTATATGTACATGACAATGTTTAATGATGCACACCCGATACTTATATAATGCAATAATACAATGTTATTTGAACAAAAATTTAAATAAAGAATATAGTCCCATACTTTTGGTACATTATCTCTATGATTTATTGAGTGAATAAATAAAGCTGAGAAAATTTGCATAGTAAGTTACTATTTATATGAGAATTGGAAAATACAAATATATGTAGAATACATTTATATTCCATAAGATATGTAATAAAAGTTGACATATAAGTGTGCAATAATTAGTTATAACTTCTAAAGGATAAAGTTTTCTTACCTACAAACTTGGATTGTTATATTTTTTCCCCAAGTATATACTTCCCTTAAAAAGCTACATAGAATAACATCATCTTTTCTGATCACTTCATTATCTGCAAGAATGTGTAATCTTCTTGAAAAGTGCAGGTATTTGCATGTGAGATTTGACACTTGGGTTGCTAGGGTAACAGTCTGCTTCTTGGTTATAACGAAATCAGTACAAGAGTAAAAAGATGTGCAAATATACCAAAAATAAATTCCATTTGGAAATAATATGCTTGTTCCAACATTGAATGAAACACAAGCAAATCGGGAATTGGGAATTCTCAAACTCTTATTTTTCACCTTCTTCCTGCTTCTAAAAGGAGAGTCTCCCAATCTGCTTGTCTATGTTCCTAATACTCTCCTGATTTTTCTCTTATTCTTTGGATGAAATGTTCTCCTTTATTTGCTTAAGGCTTGACATTTTACAGCTGTTAAAGTGTAACATTTCCTCAAAAGGATTCATGTCCATATTAAACCAGTAGAAAGGAAACCAGCCCCCTACTCTCTTTCCCTACTTCTACCAAGCCAGAATTTTCCAAGATACTATGAAATATACCACTTACATGCTCGTTCCCCAATTCAGATGTTTAGTTCACTGCTTCCACGATACTACTGCATGAATACTACTATCCCCAAATCATCATTTCTGAATTGGAAATATAGATTCTGAAATTTAGATAATAATTAGGAGAAATACACAAAATTAAGTAATATGAGTCCTAGTATCCTACATTTATCACTAATGACATCTGCTGAAGCACACGCCAATACGGCCAATAGCAATTCATCTTTTCTAGCCATTCCTCACTGCAGTCAAATGAAACAGAATACAGTCCAACCTGTTTCACCTTGTCTGAATGCCTCCTCTAGCATCTGCTCAATTCTCCAATTTCACCTCAACCTATTCTTCCTGATGCCTAGTTTTAGCCATCAGCCCTCTTCACCAAGTTCTTTATCATCTCCAGCTTTCCATATGTGTAATTCTTCCTGCTTAGAAGTTTGCTGTTTTCTCCCTTTACCTGCTTACACTGTAGACATCCTACAGGTTTTATTTCACATCCCATTGCTCAGGGAAAATCTACTCAAATCCCTATACTGAACTAGGAATTTCATCATATGGTTTCAAAGCACCCTAAACTTTACTATCATTACATAGTTTTAAACATATTGTCTATTCTTATGCATTTATGTTATTTTTAAAATGAATACTCATCATCCATCATGAAACCAAAAATCCATAGAGGCATGGTAATTTTTCCTTGACAAGAAATTGAATCTTTCTTGTAGATATCCTGTCAGTGATCATAACATCTGACACCTAGTCATTTGATAAACACTTATTAAATGAGTTAATAATTTGTAGTTTAGGGCCTCCCCGGTGGCGCAGCGGTTGAGCGCTGGGTTGCGAAGTTGCCCGCAGCCTCTGCTGCGCCGGTTCAATCCCCGGCTGCTCCGCGGCCACCGGAGGTGGGTCCCACATGGCGCGCAGACCTCTCCTGCCACCCGCTGCTCCCCTCAGCAGTGTACTTCGGTCCTTCTGCCTGCTCTGCTCTCTGCTCTGGCTCTGGTGAATTCTCTCACCCTCCCGTGCTTCTGACTGTACCCAGTACTTGTATAAATAAATAAATAAATCTAAAAAAAAATTCTTTAAAAAAAAATTTGTAGTTTAGAAAGTATTACTTACTAGAAGAAATTGTCATATACATTCTATCTTATCACAGGGCTATACAATAGATAAATATGTTATAATATTTGCATATATGTTTTAAAAAATCTCAATGGCAGATAAAATGAAGCCTGGATTGATTCTATATTCACCACATAATTGGATTCACTTCTTTTCACTTCTCTTAAGTATCTTTCACCATAATGAAGAATTAAATAAAGCAATCCTGCTTTTCACTGTATTGCACATATAGTATTGTTGGTAAAGAATTTAGAAAGGAATAATTTAAAATATTCTTTAGAATATTTTAGAAAGGAATAATTCAAAATATTCCTCTGTCTTCCAATATTTCCTCTCAAAAAAGCAAAAGTCTTATTCAGAACATATAAAAATCAAAGTTTTGTTTTCCAGAATCACTGAACACTTTACAATCTTTGCATGAATATCAATTTCTACTATAATTACAGATGATCTAAACCACTCAACTTTTATTGTTTACATATAATTGTTCTCCACTGAAGAGTCATGCTAAAGAATGCACAGAACCACAGGGTTGCCTTTATACAACTATATGTTGTCTTCTGTGACTTTCATAGGGAAGTTTATGTTTATTTGAACATGTGTGCAACAAATACTTTCTTTGTGTTAAGTTCAAACAACTATTTAATTTCCAAAGAAACAATATCAGTTTGTTTAAGTGTATATTTTCCTGCCATTTACAACAATGTGGATAGACCTAGAGGGTTTTATGCTTAGTGAGAGGTAAATACCGTATGATAGAGACACAAATACTATATGATTTCACTCATATATGTGTATATGGAAAAAAAACAAACAGATTAATTAAATAGAACAAAAATAAGCCTTTGGACTATAAGACCAGTCAGTGGTTACCAGAATGAAAAGGAAGAAGGGTTTGGGAAATCAAGACAAAGAAGGAAAATGGTGTGATGGATAAAATTGAACTTATACCAGTTGGTAATGCTGAATCTCAAGGATGAACATCTAAAACTTATTTATTGTTATAATGCAATGCTATTTTAGAAAAACCAAGAGAATAGCTTTTCAATTTCATACAATAAAATTTGCATATTAATGTAAGTAATAAAATAAGTAATAAACTTTTTTGACCCTTGTTCTGTTGGGTCTTCAAAATTCTTCAAGAATTGTTGGCGAGTGTATGTACTACTCTTTGACAGATGAAGAATCTGCAGCTGAGAGAAACTGATTTGAGTTAAGTTGTTCTAGTATTGAATATAAGATTAAGAGACAGAGTCCTACTTTCTGCTCCAACAAGGAATTTAACATGGTATGTATCCTGTATTGTAGTGTAAATTATAAATGCGTGCATAAAAATTTCAAATAGCATAAACTTCCTTCCAAAGAAGGTGGGTCTCTTAAAAAAAATCTTGCTTTCTATTAAAATTTAAGGGAGGAAAAGGTAGAATCATTTTTTTCTATTTGTGCAGATTTTACAAAAACAAATGTTTATTTCTTCTCCCACTGATATGCAGGCTGTTTCATCTGGACTCTATTGCAGTCTGAAGCTATAATTCATTTCTGTCTTTCAAGTTTCTTATTTGGAAATCCAGGTTGAATGATTTTCTCCCACATGGACAATGTGCACCCTCATGCCAGAAGACAGGAAGAAAACAAGGGCAGGCAGGAATTTGAATGTCTCTAAAATTCTGTGTTTATCTGTATTATATAACACATTTGTTTGTGAATTACTGAGAAAAGCATGCTACATGTCTAAATCCCACATCACTGTACTGGAGATGTAAACTCCTGCCATACAAGGTATTAGAATTGGTACAGCAGTTGATGAGCTAGCATAATACTCTAACAGAGTGAAAAATAATGTGACTGTGAAATATGTGATCTGTCACCGACTTTTCTCTTGATCATATGTATTTACTTCTCTTTTTTTCTCCATGCAAAATGCTCATTTATTTCTCAAAGGATATTAACCCAAAATTTCATGCCATCTTGTGCTCAGTCATGAAGTCCAAGATCTCATGATGATAGTCTTTTTATATAAGATCAAGATAATTGCTATTTTTGATTGGGAGACCTGAGTATAAAGACATGTGTTGTTCCCTGCTCACTAACGTACACCCCATTTTAAAAAAGGAATAGGGAAAGTACCCAGAAGTCATTGTGTAACAGGGTGGTCCCCAGGAAAGGGGAAGGTTCCCTGCCCCACCCAAGGGAGGGTGGAGCTGAGCAGGAAGAGGAGAAGCTGCAAAAGAGACTAAGGAAGGAAGCAGGATGGAGCCAGGAGACCTGGAGGAGGCGCATGGAGCCTAGAGACACGTAAAGAAACTGCGCTTGTCTTTTGGTCATGGACTGGGTGACACAGATGTGGGTGAGACCTGTGGGGAGGTGACAATGGCAACTTTTATCTTGATGTTGATTTTGCTCTTTTCCTTCCGGGCTTGTCCGGTTGTTTGTGACCCTTTTCTGTGGGTCCCCACTGGAAGATGCTTTAGACTTGTAGCAGGCTTTGGGGCCTTGTTCTGGGCCGATCCCATATGGATGGACTTTTACCCACGAGGGGACGGGTAACTTTGGGTGCTTCATTTAGAAACTAGACTCTTTGCCTTACCTGTATTGTTTCCTAGTTTTATTAAAGATTCTTCCCATTAGTCTCATGTGTTTTGTGTTGATGCGGCGGATGGCCGAACCCATTTAGAATAGGCAGGTTTGCGGGGTTTGGGCTGCCCCTCTCCCTGTCCTATAACAATTGGACTACAGTAACTCTTGTATGTCATTGGGAAAATATTATTAAATTGCTCACTATAAAGATCAATAATGTGCCTTAATTGGAAATAGGTCCCTCTTATAACTGGCTCCACTGTCCATTATTATCCATGAGTCTCTATTCTGTCCCCTGAGAGTTCTGTTTTTTGCCATTATCTTCTTTCTCTAATTCTAAGGAGGGAGGGTATTTTTTTTTAAATGGCACAGGAATAACTTGATATCAACATGAAAAAAAAAAAAAAACAGAAATAATCTCAGCTTAACTCACACAAAGTTAGTCTAATAGAATATAAGCCTAAATATAAATGTGCAAGGTCAGAAAACACCCATTTGAAACAAACTAAGCATGATCTTGGATACTTGGATACTTAGGTAGTAAGCACATTTTAAATAGAATATGTATGGCAAAATAATAGAAGAAAATTTTATAAATTGAACTTCACAAAATTTTAACATGTTGCTCTTCAAAAGATACTATTAAGAAAACAAAAAGGGGGCCTCCCTGGCGGCACAAGAGGTTAAGACACAATCTATGAAGCTATCTGCAGCCACTGCAGCATGAGTTCAATCTTTGGCCAGGGAGCTACCCACATGGTGCAGCAGACCTCTCCTGTCTCACCTGCTGCTCCCCTCAGCAGTGTATTTCAGTCAGTCTGCCTGTTCTGTTCCCCAGTCTGTCTCTGGTGAATCCTCTCACTGCCCCCACACACACCTCTGGCCTGTACCCCAGTTCTTGTATGCATAAATAAATAAATCTTAAAAAAAAAGAAAACAAAAAGGTAATCCAAATAATGAGTACATATATAAATATTAATAACAGAAATATATACACATATATACTATATGTATAGACTTTTAAACAGAAAATATAAAACTGTTAATACTTATTAGTGAGAAGACAAACTTTTTTTTTAAGGTTTTATATATTTAATTTTCCATAGAGGGGCATTCTTGGTGGCACAAGGGGTTAAGACGCAGCACTACGAAGCTATCCGCACATTGCAGCATGAGTTTGATCTCTGGCCAGGGAGGTGACTCACATCGCAGTAGACCTCTCCTGATACTACAACTGCTCCTCTCAGCAGGCAAGACAGGAGAGGTCTGCTGTGCCATGTGGGTCAGCTCCTTGGCCTGGGATCACTGCAGAGGGCTGCTGCAGTGATAACACTGACACTTTAACCTCTAGGTCACCATGGGTCCCCCAAACTATTTTAAAAGATCTGAATGGGTACTTGACAATGTGTGTGTGTGTGTGTGTGTGTAACTAATCAATAAATACTTGGAAAGATGATCAATATCAGCAGTCACCAGAAAAATGCAAACTGAAACATAATGAGCAACTACCAAGCATACATTAAAGTATCTAAACTTTTTTTTAAGATTTATTTATTCATGCATACAAAAACCGGGGTACAGGACAGATGTGCGGGAGGGTGGGAGGATTCACCAGAGACACAATGGAGAACAGAACAGGCAGACTGACTGAAATACACTGCTGAGGGGAGCAGTGGGAGAGGCAGGAGAGTTCTGCCACACCATATGGGATTCTCACCGGCCAGCCAGTATTGAACTGTTGCTGCAGAGGCTGCGGACAGCTTCACAGTGCTGTGCTCAACTGCCTTCGTCACCAGGGGAGTCCCCATAAGTAACTAAACTTTTAAAAGTTCACAATACCAAGTTTTGAGTGGGTTGTGATGGAATTGAGAGTCTCATAAATTGTTGATAGGAATGCAATGTGAAACAACAGACAAAAACTATCAGTTTCTCATAAATTTAATAATCTGCTGGCCATCTGACTCAGCCATTTCCATCCGTTATAATTACAAAGGCAGCAAAACCTGGTATCCACTCAATGATGAATATAGAAATGTTCTTAATATCTTCACTTGCAATATCCCAAATGGACACGTTCCAAATGGCCATTGAAGTAAATCAACAAATTAAAAAGGAAATGTTATCCATTCAATGGAATAATACTTGGCAATAGGAAAGAACAGACTGAAAAGCAACATAGACAAACCTCAAAATAATTATGCTAAGACAAGGTTGCTAGATAGTACGATAGGATTCCCTTTATTAAAAAAAAATGTAAACTCATATGTGATGACAAAATTCAGGTCAGTGGTTGGTTGTAGCTGAGCTTGGAGGGAAGGACTATATTGGAAAGGTACAGAAGGATCCTTTAGTGATATAAATATCTTGATATATCTTGATTATGATAGTGATTTTATGAGTATAAACAGTTGTCAATTTTATACATTTTAAATAAATACAGTTTCTTACATGCCTGCATTTTTCTCAAGAAAGTTGATATGAAAAATATAAAAATATATGTCACCGATCTTTGTTTCCCTTCCATAAATCTAAGAGTAATTTTTGTTCTTGGTATGATATCCCATTTTATTAAGGATAGCCATACTTTTCAGAATAGCTATAAAACATGGAAATAACATTTAAAAGGATCTATTTGAAGGCATCACCTATATCTTTTAAAGAGAATCATAGAAGCCATATTAGAGATAAGCCCAGAAAGGTAGGTTCAGCATTCAGCATATATTTTTCTCAAGGAATCTGATTTGCAAGATGCATCTGAGATGATAGAAAGCAAAGCACTTTAGTCTCATGGGGTGCACTGAAAAGATGGAACACAGGAAATTCCAGGTAGACAGACTTCTGGCAACACCTTTGGTTTTCCTGTCTACTGGGACAATTTCCATGTATACAGACTGCTAAAATAGTAATACTGAGAAAGAAGCAATAATATTACTTCCGTGGAAACCTCATACAATAGGTAAGACTGATGCCAAGATTTCAAGATGAATTGTACTTTCCCCATGAAGTAGTGGAGAGGGTATTTCAAAGTAGAGGGCATAATCAGCAACCAGCCCTTCTTAAGGTTTTAAAGATCATCCTTCTCTCAATACGTAACAAGAAGAAAAACACAAGAAAGGAGGTTTTGAATAGGTTCCAGCTTTTTGCAGAAGAGATGATTAATATCAGTGCTTGCTCAGTTTCTTTCCCATAGTTAATCTATAAACTTCCAGAAGCAGAGTAAGTCCTACAGTCATTTCCAGTATATGATAGCTACTTAGTACATAATATTAAATATCTAGAGAAGGAGTGCCCCTTTTTTTGACTCTCTGTCTCCCCAATAGCATTCTTCAAAATGACCTGATTTCAGGTAAAGATTGAATAGAGAAAAAGTCATTAGCCAGCTTTTACCAACCTCAGTGTTGACCTCTGGGGTCAAAAATTGTGTTTTATTCTTGTTCTGCTAATGTAAGAAATGAGACAGTTATTTCACTTCCTTGAGCTTCAGAGTCTGGCAAGGCCATCAGAGTAGAATATCATGCCATGAAAGGCCTGCCTAAAATGACAAAAGAATTATTAAAATGCTGATCAACCCATTTGTTTCATACCATGCTGACTTCAATATAAGTGATAGAGTCTCACTCATAACAGGAATCTAGAAAACCTAAATATGGACCAGGAAAAAGAATAACTATAAGAAAGAAAAAAATTGGAATCAACAAACAACTATGAACCAAAGACACTCTCTGGGGGTGGGGGGACGGAGGGATTGGGGTCAAAATTGGGGTTGCAATTGTATGGGGAATATAAAAATAAAAATTTTAAAAAATGCATACATTGTGCAAAAATGAAAAATGATGTAAAAAATATATAAAATAAAATAAAAATGAGAATAAAAATGTAAAGAAGAACAATGATGTAAAATATAAATAAATAAAAGACATTTTATTATTGTTTTCTCAAAAAAAAAGTGATAGACACACACACACCCCCCATATACACACACACATTATGAAAAGTTCCATGCTAATCCTGACGTTGTTGACAAATTACCCAAAAATATCCCCCACATTATGATAATTTCTGTGAATCTTAAAAGATTACCGAAGTTTTCCTGCGTTAAATATTAGGAGCATGTCCAAAGGGAATTACTTCACATTATTATTTTTCTTTTCAGAAAGTTTCCTTCCTTCCAAAGCTGCCTCCTGACTTAGTTATTTTCCCCCTAGATTTAAAAAGCAACTGAGGCAAAGGTGCCATGATTATGGTATTGTGATGAGTTTTTCACAACCAAGTTTTAACCTTCAAAAGGCCTAATTTGGAAGTCAAAAGACGGATATAATTAAAACCAGTTATAACTAATTATGACTACCACTAGAGAAAAAAAAAATTGCCCTGGTATTTCTAGTACTGTACACATCACTTATAAACCTAATCCCAGGTTCTTTCAACTTACCTGTTATCTGTAGATTTTTCCGCTATTTATAATCCTCTATAAAAGGGAAGTTGAATCCTTGGTAATGCTCAATTGCATGACTGATTCATGAGCCATAGATTAAGGCTTATTCTAATTTCAAATTTCCAGAATTTTTAAACTTTCCATTAAGAACAATTTTTAAGTGTTAGACAAAAACACGTGCATGGATTCATACCCATACAGACATATCATCTAACTACAAATGTATCCCATAGGGTATGGTAAGAGATTGTCATTATCCTTTTTTTAGTGTTTCCATTCTTTTATGTTCTAACCTAGTATACATAATTTTCCCCTTAGTTGCCTCCAATAAGACATCAACTGCAAATCTCTGATTAAAAGCCGTGGAAGGAAAATGAAAAGACATAATTTTCTTCATTAACTCCTTTGGGGAAAAAAATTTCAGTCCAAGAAGAAATAAGGAGTGATCAGTCTGATCAGAGCCCCTTAGGGAAGATTTTCCTCTCTGATTAAGAAAAGTCCTTTGCTCAGTTGGATTGGCCCATTCATCTTGTCTTGAATGCAAACGTGTAAACTCATGCTTCTTAAAGCTGATGCAGCCAGCAGGAAATAAGCTTAAAGGAATAAAACATTCTGATGCTTAGCAAAGCAGAACAGAAAGAAAAATTAGTGAAAGTCTAGATACTTGATATCACCGAAGGCAAGCCAACCTAAAATCAACTCTTTGAAGATACTCTGTTACATGAAGTAATACATAAGGCTTTTTTTTTATAATAAATTTTATTTTTATATTCCCCATACAATTTCAACCCCCCCATTTTGACCCCAATCCCTCCCCTCCCTCCACCCACCCCCAAAAAGTGTCTCTGGTTCATAGATTTTTGTTGATTTTGATTTTCACTTTCTTATAGTTATTCATTTTCCTGGTCCCTTATTTAAGTTTTCTAGATTCCTGCTATGAGTGAGACCATCCGGTATTTTTCTTTTTCTTTCTGGCTTATTTCGCTGAGCATGATTCCTTCCAGCGCCATCCATGTTGCTGCAAATTGCATGTGTTTATCTTTTTTGAATGCTGAGTAATATTCCATGGTATATATGTACCACATCTTCTTGATCCAGTCATCTATTTTTGTGCATTTGGTCTGTTTCCAAAGCTTAGCTATGGTAAATAGTGCTGCTATAAACATAGGGGTGCAGGTGTTCTTTGGAATTGATGTTTCTGTGTCCTTTGGGTAAATACCTAGGAGTGGAATTGCTGGATCATATGGAAGCTCTATGTTTAGTAGGTCCAGAAATCTCCACACAGCTCTCCATAGTGGTTGGACCAGTTTGCACTCCCACCAACAGTGCAGAAGAGTTCCTTTTTCTCCACAACCTCGCCAACATTTGTTGTTGCTAGTTTTTTTAATATGTGCCATTCTCACTGGTGTAAGATGGTATCTCATGGTAGTTTTGATTTGCATTTCCCTAATTACAAGTGATGTTGAACATTTTTTCATATGCCTGTTGGCCATTTGCATTTCCTCTTCAGAGAAGTTTCTTTTTAGCTCTTCTGCCCATTTTTTGACTGGATTATTTTCTTTGTTTTTGTTGAGTCTCATTAGCTCTTTGCAGATTTTTGTGATCAATCCTTTATCATTAGTGTTGTGTGCAAAAATGTTCTCCCAGTTGGTGGGGTTTCTCTTTGTTTTTGTTATTGTCTCTTTTGCTGTGCAGAAGCTCTTTAATTTGATGTAATCCCATCTGTTTATCTTTGCTTTCACTATCACTGCTTTGGGTGATGTGTCTGTAAAGATGTCTTTGATGTGCAAATCACGTAGTGTTTTGCCTATATTTCCTTCTATGTATTTTATGGTTTCAGGTTTTATGTCTAGTTCTTTAATCCATTTTGAGTTGGTTTTTGTATATGGTATGAGGTAGTAGTCAAGCTTCATTCTTTTGCATGTAGCAGCCCAGTTTTCCCAGCACCATTTATTGAACAGATTTTCTTTGCTCCAATGCATATTCTTTGCTCCTTTGTCAAATATTAGTTGACCATAAATCTGTGGGTTTATTTCTGGATTTTCTATTCAATTCCATTGGTCTGTGTGTCTGTTCTTGTTCCAATACCATGCAGTTTTGATGATTATGGCTTTGTAGTATAGCCTGAAATCTGAGAGTGTGATGCCTCCATTCCCTTCTTTTTTTTTCAGGAGAGCTTTGGCTATTCGGGGTTTTTGGTGATTCCATATGAATTTCATCAATAATTGTTCTATTTCTTTGAAGAATAACATTGAAATTTTTATTGGAATAGCATTGAATCGGTATATTGCTTTTGGTAGGATGGCCATTTTAATAATGTTTATTCTTCCAATCCATGAGCAGGGGATGTCTTTCCATTTCTTTGTATCTTCTTCTATTTCTTTTAACAGTGTTTTATAGTTTTCTTTGTAAAGGTCCATAAGGCTTTTTTTAAACTGTAGTTTCTCAAGCATCTGCAGTCAGAAGGCATCCTAGACATATCCTAGACAAAGCAACACTAACCCATTAAATGAGTTGATGAACATAGAGCATTTAGAACCATGTCTGACATCTAGCAAGGGTTATGTGAGTTTTTTGTTGTTATTTTTATTACCTGAGCTCAAAACACATAAAACTACTCAACCTCTTCACTTGAATATCTACCATCTCAAATAATATATGCAAGCCCAAATTCCTGATTTTCAACATCCAAACTCTTTTTTCCTACATCGCCCCACCATTAGTACTCTTGCTCATGTCAAGAACATAAGACATTTCTTGTTATTTTTCCTCTAAATCTTTACATTCAACAAATCAATATAATTGTGGTGTTATACTAAGATTCCATTCAAATCTGGTTTTTTTTTTTATTATTCTTACTGCTGCCACCCTAATCCAAATCATTATCTATTCTAATCCCATAATACTGTTTCTGCTTTCATGTTTATGGCACTATATTGCATGCTCCATAAAGAAGTTAGAACAACCCATTTAAAATAAAGATTAGGTGATATTGCTTCCTTATCTATATTTCAATGCCATTTCATTGCTCTTAGAATATAGTTCAAACACCAAACATGGTCTGAGGGCTATATGTCAGACAACTGCCCATGTCTTTGACTTTCTCTCCTGCCTTGTTCCTCTCTAATTCATTTGATTTCAATAACACTGAACTTTCTACTCTTCCTTTAAGACAATTCTTTCCTCACCCAGACCCTTTGTACTTGCTGTTTAGTCATCCTGGAGTTTCCTTTCCCTACTCACTGGTATGACTTCCTGCCTCACTTTATTCAGGGATCTGCCCAAATATCATCTCAACAGATAGTGTCCCTCAGTGATTCTATTTAAAGTAGCCTAGGAAAAGCAGAAATTAGTAGATTTGGATTGAAGTACTATAAAATCTCGAGACTTGATTAGTGTTATTGAGAAAAATCACTTAAGATTTTTGCATCTCACTTTTCTCATCAGTCAAATGGGGAAAATATGCATGGTCATAGGTTATGCAAAATTCTGAGGACATATCTACATGAAAATGGTTCATTAGTTGCATAATATGATAAAATCTAACTTTCTATTTTTGAGTGATTACAAATAATTTGAGAGCGATATTTTTCTGACAATGGTGACATTGCAAAACCCTATATAATACCTATATTGTTGCATTGCTTTTGATTTTAGTTTCACAAAAGGTTATACAATGATCCTATGACAATAAGATATAGAGCTATTATAATCGTTTATGTATGAGAAACTGAGACCCTACACAGTGAAATAGATTGCATTTACAGCTGTGTTAGATTTTATTTCAAAATTTTTACAACTATATCATTGAATGCTTTGTACAAAATGCTGGACAGTAGGAGATTGTTGTCTTCTGTTATCAAAGCAGACAATGTAAGACAAAATATTTTATCTAGTTAAGATATTCATTGGGGTATTATTCAGTAATTTCTAACATGTTGATACAAATAATGAACTTGCCTAATTACACACAAAAAGTTTTTTTTTTTTAATTTCTACAGTTAAAAAAGCAAAGAAATTAAAAAAATGGTTTGCAGAGAGTTAATAGTATTCTGAGTTCCTGAGTTTGTCAGCACAAATGAGAGGCTTACTGAGACCATAAAATTAACTTCCTCCACTGCCAATTGCCCAGCTGCACAAGACAACCTACACATCTTTGTTAATTGAATGAAGTGAGTTTGCTATGCTTTTCTTTCTTCCTCACTGGCCACACAAGCTGTGTTAAGTTTTCCAAAGGGAAAACACTCCTTGACAAGATTTACTCCTGACAAGCTGTCAATGCAGTGTAGGGCCAAGGCTCCAACAGGGAACCATAAATGAATATTGTCAGCAACCACAGGACTACTCTACGCTACTGATCCTTAAGGTGTGCCTTTCAGAGATTTTTAAAAATACATTAGTATTCTAGATACGAGAAATATTGTGTGACTACTCACAATATGTCAATTGTAGAACTTTATTCTACAATTATCAGGAAGCATCATGCTTTAAGTACTATGATTCTAGAACATCCTTTTCATGATCTTGGCTTCAAGCTTTGGAGTATTATTATCAGACATATCACACACAATTTTCAGTTTGAAAACATGTGTTTTTGTTTATTTGTTAAATTTTTATCGATTCCTACTATGTGCAAAGTTCTATATCAGAAACTGAAAAAGATACAGAGAGAAGTGTTTTGTGTTTTGTCATATGGTGGTTATGGTCTAGTAGGCACGATAAGACATTTATATAGATTATCACAGGGGAAAACATAGTAATAATTTCTAAGAAAGCACCAAATTTGGGGAGTTTGGAAGAAAGATGACACCCATCATAGATTCTGAGTTTTATAGCTTATAGGTAGAGATTATCTAGTCTATCCAAATTTTGATTGCTAGACATCAGAGCCCTGGATGAAGAAGAAATTTCTCCTCATTCAAATAGCTAATTAATAACAAAGGAAGAAAATGAGATCTCTAGGTTCCCTGTATTTTGATACTCAGAGGAATGGATATTCACGTTGGTTAAAAATAACAACCTTGAGGCTCAAGAGAATGAACATCTGGATGTATTTAATATCAGGTGGGCCAACTAGTTGCCACCTTCATCATTGAGAATCTGAACCTGCCTCTCATGTTTCATCCAACTTAACTGTTCCAGGGAATGCTTCATGGAAACAGATGACAATCAGAAAAAGAAACAAAAACCAATTCTAGCCTTCAACAAGGTGTGAAACATCTAACTCTTAAATCTTTGTTGCTCAGGATTCTGCCTCTCCTCAGCTCGATCTACAACCTTTAATACCAGGGCCTTAAAATATTGCCACTGTGACACATAAATCTCAATATCCTGACCTGTCATTCTCTCTAGTTGCCAGCTTCATGGTGCCTGGATATTCAATTTGTACCTCAAACACAAAAATATTTAAAGCCCCTTTCATTATCTCCCTTGCTTTTATACATTTCTCTTGTTTTATTCCCTCTCTCATCCTCTGTGAAAGCCTCCCTTAGCTTTTATTCCCTCTAAACTCTATCACCTCCTTAATTTGTCTAGTGGCTTAAAGTCCCTGGCAGTTAGCATCTTCAATTGTAATAAAGAACTGTAATCTTGGGGCTTCCCTGGTGGTACAAGGGATTAAGTCTCAGCACTATGAAGCAATCTGTAGCTACTGCAGCACAAGTTCATGAGTTCAATCCCCAGGCAGAAAGCTAACACACATGCTACAGCAGACCACTTCTGTCTCACCCGCTGCTCCCCTCAGTAGTGTATTTCAGTCAATCTGCCTGTTCTGCTCCTCACTCTATTTCTGGTGAATCCTCTCACCCCCTGCACCTCTGGCCTGCATCCCAATTCTTATATGCATAAATAAATAAATCTTAAAAAAACTGTAATCTCACTTACCCAAGTAAGACTGTTATGATGTACTCATGGGGATTATCGGTTGATTATTTTTTCCTGCTTACTTATTTTTATCTTACTGCCTATAATTTCTAAAATGGACATAGAGTGACTTTAGTAAAAAAAAAAAGAACCACAACATTCAAGCAAAAATACATCATGATAATTTTCTCATATAATTTTGCAATTTTTATACAAAAAATAATCAGTAATCACTGATTATTTAATTTAAATTTAATTAAATTTAATTTATTTAATTAAATTTATTGAATTTAATTAAAAAAAAGTTCTTCCAACCATGGAAGAATATACATGTTCTGCAAAATTCACTTCCTCTTTTTCCTGGGCACACAGCCAAATTACTACATTTTCAGTCTCACTAGTGGTTGAGGTATGGCCATGTGAGAGTTTTCTAGTCAACAAGTAAAAGCAGTTTGTATCCCCTATAGGCTTTCCAATACAAAGCTCCCAAGTAAAATTCTTCGATGCCCTTCTTCCAGCTGGATTTTAATACCCAGCAAAACTTATTGGAAGCCAAAGGGAAAAAAACAGTACAAACCTGATCACCTTGAACTCCTGATTCGCTGAATGAAGACACACCTCTGTTGTTATCACTAGTGCATGAATTGATATGTGAGCAAAAATATAAACTTTTTTTAAATTCAGCCAGTTTATAATTTAGGGTCTATATATTATTACAGCAGCTTGCTAATTTCATATATACCTCACTTCCCAAATTAAGTGCTTACAAAATAAGAATAGACTAGGTTTATTCTGCAGTAAGTAAACCCCAAATACATAATGCCTCAACACAGTAAAAGTTCCTTTCCATTTTCTGGTAATTTCTTGTTATTGTGTAAGTGAATCAGTCACCTAGATTGCCCTTATGCTATGACTATTGTTTCAACAGAAGACCGTCTGCATAACTACAGAGAGATGAGATTTTTAAAAGTGCATCTATACAAAAAATTCAAAAACACTAATTAGAAGGAAAATTATACTCCCATGTTTATTGCAGCACTATTTACTACAGCTAAACTATGGAAACAACCTAAGTGCCCCAGAACAAATGAATGGATCAAGATGTGGTTTATATACATAATGCATAACTATTCCACAATCAAAAAAGATAAACCCATGTCATTTGTGGTATCATGGATGGAGTCTGAAAGAATAATGTTGAGCAAAATAAGCCAGAAAGAGAAAGATAAATACTGGACGGTGTCACTAATATGTGGAATATAAAGTATATTAATAGTCACATAAAGACAAGCTGAAAAACTAACCCTTGATAGCTGACAACAGAACTGAGACACTAAAAAAGGGAAAGAATAGAGAAGGAATAAGGAATAATGGTCTGTGATGGAGGAGTATGGGCCAGTTGGTAATGGATGCACTATGGTGGTAATACCTGATGGGGTACCCCAATGTTACCTTAGTTAAAAATATTTTTTTTTTAAATAAAAGGCTTCTCATTTTTGTCAGCTCAAGTCACATTTTATTTATCAGTATTAGGTTTGTGACTTTAGAAGCTACAAAAAGTTTGGAAAATATGATCTCCTCGAAGTCTAAGAAGGAAAGGAGTAGTGGATATGTGAGTATCAGTCATGTCTGCCACACAACTGTTATCAGTTACATAACTTATCAGAAGAAACCCATGCACAGGCAAGCATATTCATACAACATGAAATAATTGAGGGTCTATAGTATTTGATGTCTTGCTTTTTAATTTAATATATTTTGCTCATAACGCTACAGATCATTTCTTTTTAACTGGTTGCATTTATTTAATGTATCTCTTATTGGTGGGCACTTATCTTGTTTCCACATATTTTCTATTTCAAACAATATTGTACTGAGCATACCTAGAGTATATACAAGGAATTCTGTGGAATCCCTAGAAATGAAGTTGCTAGGCTATATTTGCATTATAAATAGTGAATATATAATATATTTAACATGTATAATTTCATTCTTAAGAGTTTGTATGTGTTTACGTTTTTAGTAATAGTTTGTAAGGGCAGTCATTTCCCTTCAACCTTGCAGACACTAAATTAGCAAAATCATGCAAGGAAGATATGTATAATCTGCATTTTAGTCCATCATATATTTATAATTTACTAAATCAACTTTGCTCACCTTTCTTCTGTTTACAATACTCAGAAATATTGAAAATGTTGCACATAAATATGTATCCATAATATTTTATTTATTATAATTTATTTTTAGAATAATTACTAGATCATAGAATATGAAGTATTTTAAGGTTCTTAACACCTCAAGCTGTTTGAAAAAAAAGGTTTTACCAATTTACACTTTCACCAGTTACCTGAGGACCCACCTTATCCTCATCAATATTAGGTTTTACTATTTTAATCTTTGAAAATTTATAAACCATGTAATGTCAGCAGTAGAAAATGATAATGCCACCTCTGATACAATTAACCCATGAGAGATTAGCATGGTAGATTACATTATCAAAAATACATTAGAGTATATATATTCTTTTAAAGAATTTAACAAGCTTTCTTTGAGAAAAATCACACTTTCCAGTTGTATGAGATGCTTGTGAAGGTGTCAATCATATAATCTGGCTAAGTTTGCCCCCATCTCCCATTGTGGCCAAGTCCTCCATACTGTGTCCATTCAATCTCATTTTTATTATTAATAGAAACTGAAATAAAATTCTCACATCCTTTAGATATTGTTTAACTATGAAAATATAATCCTGGGATAACAAGGTACATTGTCATATTTAAAATATGAAGAATGAGAATTTTTGTAGAATGAATTTATGCAAGGAGGGTAAGGAGGGGGAGAGAGAGAGAGATTTTAGAAGTGCTGTTTGAAAATTCTTTTCTAGATGCTATGTTTTCCTAAAACTCTTCCATTTAACTTCAAAACTACCTCATTCTTGACAGTCAGTCAGCTAATTTGATTTCCTGTCATTTGCAGCTGAAATAATCCTAACCAATACACACACTAAAGCAATACTTCTCTATTTTTCTGCTACTTTGCATTTTCATCTTAAGAATGCCATTTAGGATACACCATACAAATCTTATTAGATAACATAAAGAAAGCAATAATAGTTCAAACTGACTCCCAAATAATCAAAGAAAGATTTCTTTTTAGGGTTGTGTATGATGTTAATATAATTTATTGGAATGAAATATGTTGTTAAAAGTTAACAATTCTTTTTTGCTGTAAGTGACCATTTAAATTTTAATAAGCTAAAATCTATTAGCTTCTGTCACCTATTTCAGAAGTATGCTACTTGGAATCACTTTCTGGCAGAAGCATTAGCCTGAGAATAGGCTTGTGTCTGGATGTCTAATGAACCTTTTTGACTTCTCAAATATAGAATAGCTAGTTTGACAACATTAAAACAATCAGTTTACTTTAGGTCTCTCATCTATAAAGAACCTCATCTGAATGACTTACACAGTCCCTTCTGGTGCTTATATTGTAATGAATATTAATTTTGCAGCAAATTTAATTTCAAAGTAGTAATTCTGTGATTAATCCAAACCAATTTATGTTGCAGGAGTAATACATTGCTTTGATTTATTACCCAACCCATATTAAAAATCTAGAGATTTTAGAAATCTGCATATATTTAATTCATTTAAGTCATAATTAAAGTATTAAAAATCATTTGACCCTTTAAAATCATTAGTAGGGAGTTATGTTATTGGTACATTATTTTGTGATCAGACCATGTATATGCAGAAGATTCCCTAGTTATATTTTTATTTTTTTTTTTAAAGATTGATTTTATTTATTTGTTTATTTTGTTTATTTATTTATTTATACAAGCACTGAGTACAGTCAGAAGCACGGGAGGGTGAGAGAATTCACCAGAGCCAGAGCGGGGAGCAGAGCAGGCAGAAGGACCAAACTACACTGCTGAGGGGAGCAGTGGGCCGCAGGAGAGGTCTGCACACCATGTGGGACCCTCCTCCGGTGGCCAGGGAGCAGCTGGGGATGGAACCGGTGCTGCAGAGGCTGTGGGCAGCTTCGCAACCCAGCGCTCAACCGCTGCGCCACCGGGGAGGCCCCCTAGTTATATTTTTAAATGTGAGTATATTTTTAGATTTCTTATAAGAATTTCAGTTTTAAATATCTTTGATATAAATTATCTCACTATTTGCTAAATTTCAACTGAACAGATATAATATTTTAGAATGGAATTACATCAAGTGTTCTTTGGGGAATAAAATTGCCTTGCCTTGATATGAATTTTTTTTTTAAATTAGCATACTAAAATTTAGAGTTCTTTTTTTTTATTTTTCATTTAGGCAAGTGCCCATGAAATGAAATAATGTTACAACAGAAATTACATTTTGCAAATAGAGTGATATTACAGAAGACAAAAAGATGAAACATATATAATCTTACTCTCAAGTTAATGTGCTTTCCAGCAAAATGGATAAAATTTATATCTACAAAAACTTAATTCAGTCATTACATATTTATTGAGTACCTGTTATTTCTAGGCACTATTCTAAAGTGCTGTGAATACAGTAGTGAATGATGTAGGCAAAGTGTTAGCCAAGAGGAGTAGGCAATTATATGAGGGAAGACACAATAAGTAACTTTAAAAAAATAGTGTTAAAAACAAAGTAAAAATGACATAAACACAATAATAGGGACTGAGAGGTTCCTTTACCTTGAATGGCCAGAGATGAATTCTTTCCATTGGAAAATATAAGCTCATATTTGGATGATGAGAATAAAGTCAATCTGAAAGACATGAAATTCTTTCAGGATAAGGGAACAACTAGTGTCAAGCCTTATATATTATAACGTACAAGGAAGAATGTGCTAAGGTGCTCTAGGACAAGGGGCTTTGGGAATTCCCCCTGTTCGAAGGCATAACTGTGATTGTCTGAGAGGTAGAAGAACATATGTGGAAGTGGAGATAAGGAATTTATGAAAAAAATGCATACATCCCTCATGTTCGTGTAGGTGTTCATATACTAGACATGTTTACCAATGTCAAGGAACAGAAACCAAGTTCTAAAGATCTGCTGCATAACATAATGTCAAGACTTAGCATTAGTTTTGTGTACTCAAAAGCTGTTAAGAAGGGTCAGTCTCATATTAAGTATTCTAAACACAAAACAACATACATACAAGAAATTATTGTAACAGCTAATGGATGTTTATTAACTTGATTATGTGGTGATATCCTTGGAGGATGTATGCTCAAACTCATAAAAAATATACATGTTAACAACATAAAGCTTTTGTTTTAAAGATACCTCAATAAAATAAAAAAATAGCATAAAAATAACAAAAAAAGCATAAACTAAGAATAACTAATACAAAATCACAATCACACATAATAGAGTGAGGTTTAAGATTTATCAAAACAAAATGGAAAAGTAACATCTGGAGATCTTTAGTGGACTTTTTCAAAAAATATCATAAAAGACAAATGCAAGAAAGCTGACTACTGAACAGAGGCTACCAGGGCAGAGGTGGTGGTGAGAACAGAGAAGAGAGAAGGCACAGTAGTCTCTGGAGGGGGACTCTTAGTAGTTATGTGGTGGGTGCGATGTGGCAATAATACCTAAAAGGGGAGATCCTGTGCTTCTAAAATACCAACAACATTGTAAAACAATGTTACCCCAATAAAATAATAATCATAAATTCAAATTTAACTACTTGGGTCAGTCTTACATGCATATTCAGGAAAAAATGACAAAAGAATACCTTTTCACCCTTTCAAATCTCAGAACAAGTAGTTGTCCTTAATGTCTAAGATATTAATAATTCCAGGAATGAAATCTAATTTCAATTCTTAAACTTTCCATATTTTCCTGTGACAATGATTTGTTTTAACATTCTTTCAGCAAATCCTCCCATCTCAGAATGTTCTAAGGAATAGCTGTGATTCTTTGAGAATTATTCATGAAAGCATTTGTATAATTAAGAGTAAAAAGACATCACATCTAATTCAAAACTCTCATTTTACATGAGGAAGAGGTCCAAAAATGAAGATCTTGCCCAAGATCAAAAAAAAATTTGGACTTAATCCCTTCCTCATGATTCCCACCCTGATGCTTTCCTATCTTTTCTTATATTCATTCCTTAAGTGTTCCAAATCAGTCTGACCTTTAGCAGTCTATCTGAAAAGCAAGATTCATCCTCATAACCTAAAACTGTTACATCTAAGCAGGCCCAGGCAGATACAACACAGGAAAACATGAAGTGTATCAGATGTAGGTTATTTTTTTAAATAAAATGTTAAGTATATGAAAATATGTCAACTATTTTCACACATTGGAATTAGATATGATACAAGGTCATTTTTCTAAATAACAGTACACTCATTCACTTGCATTCAGATATACCATCAAAGGAGTAGGAGGAAAGAGTGAAAATACTGGCAAGATTTGGCACCACAAGGGCCTCCCCGGTGGCGCAGCGGTTGAGCGCTGGGTTGCGAAGCTGCCCGCAGCCTCTGCAGCGCCGGTTCGATCCCCAGCTGCTCCCCGGCCACCGGAGGAGGGTCCCACATGGCGCGCAGACCTCTCCTGCTGCCCGCTGCTCCCCTCAGCAGTGTACTTCGGTCCTTCTGCCTGCTCTGCTCCCCGCTCTGGCTCTGGTGAATTCTCTCACCCTCCCGCGCCTCTGACTGTACCCAGTGCTTGTATAAATAAATAAATAAATCTTAAAAAACAAAACAAAACAAAAAAATATTTAAAAAAAAAAAAAAAAAGATTTGGCACCACACACTTAGTTATCTAAAATAACATTATCCTAGTGTTCATGTAAGATTTTGAAATTTAACCTTAATTTTGCCTAAAAATACTATGTTAAAATGTACAAATATAACTTTTAAATATTTAATGGAAAAGTAAATTTTGGTAGGAATTGAAGAAGATACAAGCCTGTTTTATTTCATATTACTTTGATTAGATTAAGGATGGTTGAGAAAACACATTTTAAATTAATTTTTAAATATAAGAATATTTACATGAAAGCACAGCAGGTGTGTTCTCAAAGGTAGATTAATTGATTTCTTAAAAAATAAAATGACACCTCTTTTAAAGCTGTTCTCATTGTGACATCTGTACACAACTGTCTAATTTTCATCTTGAATGTAAAACAGAAAACAAAATCACTATATGCTTTATTGATTCAGCGCACAAATTGACTAACAAACCGCAGTTTATATGTGAATCATCTCATTTTTCACTTAACAATCAATTACTCTTGGATAAAATGCCTAAACCTAACAGAGGAAATGACATCAGCATTCAATTTAATGAGGACACTATTGCTGGGTGAAGGAGAGTGAAGAAAGAACAATGAAAAGCTTGACAAGGTTCTAAGAATTCATGTAATTTCCTTTGATTGCTAGCTAATTCAATTTTTTTTAACATTTTAAAGGGACAGATTTATTAGGAAAAGGAAAAAGGAAAAGAAAGGCACCTGCATAGTAACAGGTGAGGAGGAGACTAGCTAATAGATTTTGTAAGTGTTTTCCAGATCTTTCCTTTTGTTAGTGTGTGACTGAGGGGTATGCAGGAATCCCCACACTTGCATACTCTGAAGGGATTCCACCATCTATCCACACAAAGACAAGACTCTTGGTATGAAAGATCTTTAATAGAATTAGTATATATATAGAGAGAAGCAAGTTCCTAATGAGAGTTTCTCAATTAAACACTCCAAACTACCATCCCTTCCTGGGCAAATGCTCAGCCAAAAAGGGTCAGCTCTAAGAGTGGCTGCTGAAGCCCAAAAGCTTGCCACAAGCCTAAGGCGCCTTCTGGTGGTGGGGAGCCACAAAAAAAGAGGCAAAAGGAACAAAAGAAGCAAATTAAAAGTACAAATTAAGTTATCAGAGGCCACTGTCAGCCTCCCTACATCTCTCACCCACATTTCTCTTCCAAGTGTCTCTACAAGTCTCTCCTCCACAGGTCTCTTCCCTTGCCTCTTTCCTGGTAGCACCATGGGCTGTCCTCTCCTCTCCCACTTGCCCTCCGCATTACACAGGCTCAACTGGCTGCTCAGCTCCGCCCATCACTTAGTGGGGAGGGGAACCTGGTACCTCCACTAATACTTTTATTCCACTAATTTGCTTTTCCATTTCTTTTCTCTCTCTACATAGGATTCACTTTTGTTGTGAGAAACACTCTGGCAACTTTTAAAATCAGAGACATTTTCCACTGAGGTGGACTAGGCTGAGGTTGGTACTGGTGGCTCAAACTATAAGAAAAAAGAGAAAGTGTCCTTTGGGTAAATACCTAGGGGTGGAATTGCTGGATCATATGGAAGCTCCATCTTTAGCAGGTTGAGCAATCTCCACATAGCTTTCCATAGTGGTTGGACCAGTTTGCACTCCCACCAGCAGTGCAGGAGAGTTCCTTTTTCTCCACATCTTCACCAACATTTGTTGTTGCTAGTTTTTTAAATATTAGCAGCTAAGCTATGGAAACAACCCAAATGCCCAAAAATAGATGACTGGATCAAGAAGATGTGGTACATATACACAATGGAATATTACTCAGCAATCAAAAAAGATAAACTCATGCAATTTGCAGCAACATGGATGGAGCTGAAAGGGATCATGCTCAGTGAAATAAGCCAGAAAGACAAAGAAAAATACCAGAAGGTGTCACTCATAGCATGAATTTAGAAAACCTAAATAAGGTACCAGGAAAAAGACTAATTATAATAAAGTAAAAATCAAAATCAACAAGCAACAATAAACCAGAGACACACTATTGTGGGGGGAGTAGGATCAAAACAAGGGGAGTGGGAATTGTATGGGGACTATAACCAAGATGAAAATGCACACATTGTGCAAAAATGAAAAATGATGTAAAAAATATATAAAATTTAAAAAATAATAAATAAAAGAGGGGAAGTGATATGTGGCTTACAAAGTGGAATAAGATTTGATAGAGGACAGAATAATAAGGATACTTAAATTATCTAACATTTGATTGACATAACTATGAAATTACAACTTTTGGACTCATCTTTTATCTTCTTACATTGTTTTGATCTTACAAGTTTCTAGAATGAGAGCTTTCAGTTAATTGAGAGACAATCCAGTCTCCATATACTCCATTGCAGTCCATAGAGGTCCTGAATTGGATGAAAATCTTAGTGCATTTCTTTCTATTCAGTGTCTCTTTAGAAGATTCTGGCCCAAACCAAAAAGTTTAATAATCATTCTAATATTTCAGCGGTTAGGAAATTAGTTCCATATAAGCAGAACAATACCTGCAAATCATGTGTTTAGTAACAGCTTTTGGAAAACTCATCCTCTGAATCACAGGCTAATGTGCTTTAGATGACATCAAATGGTACCCAGTCTGCTTTCAACTAAAACAGTTTGTCTTTGATACTCAGATTCCTCAACATCAATTCAGTATGGTTCAATATCATTAACCAAGATCTCTGGCAGTTTGGGATTTTTATAACACCTTGTTACTATCAACTCAGGCTGGTTTCTCTCAGATAGACCAATCCCTAAGCCTTAAGAAAGTCACCTATATTTTATTTCTAAACAAAGTATTACAGGGAAGTGACAATATTCTTTTTAAATAAATATTCTTCATTGATATGTAGTATATATAAGACTATGTACTACCCACTACCCCCAGTAAATAAAACTTTCAAAGATCAAAATATGTATATACTTTCCTATTTGTTTTTAAAGACAGGGAGCAGGGATCTGTCTCTCAGTTCAGACAGTGGTGTCTCACACACTGTCCTTGTGAGTTCAATAAATCTGACACTTGTCTCGCCAAGCTGATGTAATCCACATCTCACCTTGCTTAAATTTGTCTGGATTCCTTTGATCACAATTGCCATCTACTGATGCTTTTATACGTAACTAAGGAAAACATTCTGGATGCTGCCTTCGACTTTCTTCCAAAATGCCAATATGACATATTTTATATAATTCAACAGCCAATTCCTCAGTAACTTAATCATTTCTAGTACATCCTATTTATATAGGTTTAAATTGCTAATAATTTTCTACTCTTTAAAAAATGTACTATTTTCCTTCTGCAATTAAATTGCCTGTCTTTTATTATACTAGCAATTGTTATTCATACTCTTATAAAACAAAACTGTTCAAAGCCAGCATAGCCGTCAGACTGCTGGATCAGGCCACAAAGACATTGAGATGTATTACCTCAAAATACAGTTTTAAAAGATCTAAAAAGATACCTCAGGTAAAATTTTAGGGAAAAGTTCACCTACAAATATTCTGTTTAGGCCATATGTTTTTTTCTTAATTTTGTCCTTAACCTTTTAGATAGATATAAGACCTTGACATTCTGGAAGTTTCCCAGCTCTTGCCATTAGTAGAGAAATGTATCCATAAATCTCTCCAGGAAAAAAGTGGCATTTTAAAATGTTGTGACTAGAAAAATGAGTGATATAATTGTTGGAATTCTTATTCAACTAGTGATTCTTTAGGTAAATCATTTCGCATTTCTCATCCTCCTCTATTTCTTTACTTGTGGAGTGAATGGAGATTACAGTTTTCTTGTCTGTTCTTACATGAAATAGACTAGAAAGGTAACAGGAGAAAAACAGTATGTTACAGTTCTGTAAGTGGCCACTGAAAATGAAATGCAATGGAGACATAGTAGTAACAAAACTGAATAGTCTCCAAAGAGATGTTAAAAATTTGGCTAAGTGTGTATATTTCAGTGAGCATGGCTGCGATCTTTGAAATGAGACAGGTCTGGACATTCCTTGATTAATTTGACAGTATTTTGTGAGTGTCTCCAACCTTAGCTTACAAAAGCCTTAACACATGATTTTTGTTTCTACCTTAGAAATTATCATCATTTCAGAAAAATAAAAGAGCCAGACTTAGACATATCTGAAGACATTGAGAATTGGTTTCCTCAATTCTAATGCACAGATATTAATTTATAACATAATTAACAAGCAAATAAGGTTGTATAAGGTGGTTTTCTGTCTAAGCATTTGTAGCATTGGTTATTTAAATTACCAGTCTAAGACACTTAACAAGAACATTTTTCACAATATTTGTATTCTATTCAAGGACAAAATTGGGTAGAACACATAACAGTCATTGTCATTTCTCCATCTCTAAAAGACATTAATCTGAGTCATACTGCTGTATTTTCTTTGACTAAAACAAATGACCACTCCAATGACAGATACTACATTTGATCATATAAGTGGTTTTATCCACATACTGGTACAGTTTCTGTTGACTATCTTTAAATAGCACAACATGTAGATTAAGCTCAAGCTCATGAATAAAATGGGAAATGTAGACATAAATGTCATAACTGAATTTAGAAACCTAATGCAAAGGAAATATAATGCAGTAGAGGGATATCTGAAGATTCATCTTCCATTTCCAAAATGCAACATAAAAATAATGTAAACAGGCTGCTGAACATAGAAAAATGCATGAGAAATGTAAAAGAGGGATGACAAAATACATTGGATAAGATAAAAATGTCTCACATAGCCTATTTAGAGTTCCAGAAGAAAATAACATAAAGAATGAAGAAAAAGCAATACTTGAAGAAACATGGCAGTGACTTGTGGATGATAATGGAAAACAGCACTCCTCACATTAAGTTACATAATCAATCCTAGGAAGAATAATCATCTTAAAAACCCAAATCTGGAATGTTATAGTAAAATATCAAAGATGAAATTAAAAGCAGATCTATAATTAAATATTAGTGACATTGAAATTCAGAAGATAGTATGATTATCTTCATAGTGATGTGATTAAAAAAAAAAAAGGTAATCCTGGAAATTTACACCTGGTAAAATTAGTTTTTAGAAATGAGGATAAAATAGAAGTATTTTCACACAGACACAACACAAATGCATATTCTATTAATAGGTGCTAAATAAAGGAAATTCTAGAGCATAATTTTTCACTAAAAAAGAAAATTAATTCCAGGGACCTCCCTGGTGGTGCAAGGGGTTAAGTCTCAATACTATCAAGTCATTGCCAGCCACTGCAACACAAGTTTAACCTCCACCCAGGGAGAGTGGCTCAGCAGACCTCTCCTGTCTCCCCTGCTGCTCCCCTCAGCACGTCAGCAGTGTATTTCAGTAGATCTGCCTTTTCTGTTCCCCACTCTGTTTCTGGTGAATCCTCTCACCCCCCCTACCCCAAACCTGTGACCTATACCCCCAATTCTTACATGCATAAACATAAACTTTAAAGAAAAAATTAATTCCAAAGTAGTATCTAAGGTGGAAGAAGAAATTATGAGCAAGGAAAATTATGTCAGCAAAATTAAAACAAAAATTAAATATAATAAATGATAATAATAATACCCAGTGTGCAAAATTAATCACTTAAGGTACAAAAAAGTACTAAGGTGGTATATAAGAATATTATGGAAGTAAGGAATTGGACTAATCAATCTTCTTTCTGGGTATTCTTTGAAAGAGACTAGCTTTAGGATTTATTATAATATATATGAGAATTTTATAAATTACAGAAAAACCCACTAAATTTAGAGATATATTTTAGACAAATACTAACCCAGTTGGTAGACAGTGACTAAAAAAAAAAAAGGAAGAAAAAGCTATTTTTCAATGGTCTAAAAATGTCATAATAATTATTAGTCATAATCAATGGCATATCTAAAATAGAGATTGTAAGACTATATAAAAAAGTTAATGTACAACAAAGTACTATAATTTTAATTATACATGAGAAATGCTCAGTCATTTCTTCAACTATAGGTTTATCCATTTCTCCCATTTTTTTTTTCCCTTTAGATGATTTAAGTATGTTAGATTTTTTTATTTTAAAATTTTGCTTAGAAGGCCTCCCCTGGTGGTGCAGGGTTTGAGCGCTGGGCTGCGAAGCTGCCCGCAGCCTCTGCAGCGTTGATTCTGTAACAATTCCATCCCCAGCCACCGGCGAGGGTCCCACATGGTGCGACAGACCTCTCCTGCAGTGCCCGCTGCTCCCCTCAGCAGTGTATTTCAGTGTATTTCGTCGGTCTGCCTGTTCTGTTCCCCGCTCTGATTCTGGTGAATTCTCTGACCCTCCCACGCCTCTGATTGTACCCAGTGCTTGTATAAATAAATAAATAAATCTTTAAAAAAAATAAAAAAATAAATAAAATTTTGCTTAGAAGAACTAGAGTGTAGGCCATAGGTATGGGGAGGATTCACTAGAGAGAGAGTGGGAGCAGAATAGGCAGATTTTACTGAAAAGGAGGAGCAGGTCCTTGGACCATGTGGGTTAGCTCTCTGGCAGGGGATCAAACTCAGACAATAGGGGTGACAGTGCTGAGATTTAACACCAAAGTGACCAGGGAGGCCCACATTAGATTTTTTTATTCTTTTCTTTATATTTCCTAATCGCTTATATTCTTGGCTTCCTTATTTTTCTGTTATAATCTGATTTTTAATTAGCTCCTATATATTAATTCTGTACTCAGCTGGGTGTTAATAACTGTGAATACATACTGTAAAATTTTCTGGACCCCCACCCCTTTGACTAGCAGGCAAGAGAACAAAGTTACCTGCATAAACTTTAAGTCAGAAGAGGCTCCACCCTTTAGTCCTGCAGAAATCTGCTGCCTGAAGGTACACCAGCTTTTCAACCCACACTAATGACCAAGGAGGCAGATACAGAAAATTTTAACAATGGGTCTCTAGCATTTGCATTTCCACAATGTATTCTGTACTAATCTGGGAATGAATTAAACACCAGCATTTGCCTTCCTCTGCCCACAGACAGCATCAACATATCTTTACATTTTTAATGACTCAATGTTCTTACCTATATAAAGTAAGTTCAAATTTGTGCTAGTTGGAAAACAGTTCCCAGAGTAAAATCCCTTTGATTGCATCTCTGGGTTTGGAATTTCACTCCTGAGTCTTTCATAAAGTCACCAAATTTTGCTTGCCCCAATTTATTGAAATTTATACTAATAAGCCAATACACTGAATTGTTTTGATTATATTACTTTTTCATTTTTGGAAACCTTATTTAGTTCTTTTTCAGAGCTCTTCAGTCATTTTTATAGTTTCATCTTCCTTTCTCATAATTTGAAACTTATTTTGAATAAGATTTTATGTGACTATGTGACAGAAGATGCTTTCTCTTTTCATCCAATGTCAAGTTTTGAGACAAAAATTTTCTTTGCCAGTCCCTTCCAAACTCTTCATCATTTGCAGGGTCAAAATTTGTCCCTTGTCCTAAATAGCTTAGTGTGGGTTTTCTTGACCTCAAGATTTCTTGAGCTCTTGAAAGCAGAAACCTAGCTCTTTTTGCTGTGGCAAATGCCCTCAGGCAAAATCCCTTTCAGTTCTGGGTTTACAACTCTGAGCTCCTACATATAATTATTTTTGGCTAAAATAATTCCTAACTTTCCTGAGAGATCACACTTTTAAAGAGATGGGTTTGTGAGAATGTTTTACAATTTGTTTAATTTCAGCATAAAACCGGGATGTTTTAAAATTATATGACCAAGGACTTTCACTCAAATAAAACTCTTTATGTCTGAATGGTTTCAAGTGTTAATTCTATTAAATTCCAGGAAAGAAATATCACAAAATTACAGACCTTTTTTTCCAGCAAATAAAGGAAGAGTGCACTACACAAATAATTTTATGAGGTTAATATTAATCTAAATAGTAAGACATAATGAAAACATTGCAAACAATGAATAATTATAACACATTATCAACTCATGAACATGAGTAATATTTAGCAAAATGTTATAAAATCCAACAATATATAATTTATAATACAAAAAAGCAATTAAATTTTATCCCAGAAATGCAACATTGATTTAATAATCAAAGATAAATCCATGTAACTCACTATTTTAACAAATTTTTAAAATGAGTTTTTCAACATATGCCTTTAATGAAACTCAACACCAATCATGATACAATTCTTAGCAAAACAGGAATAGGAAGATCATCAAAAATGTGTCACCACAGCGGTTGAGCGCTGGGTTGCAAAGCTGCCGGCGACCTCTGCGGCGCCGGTTCGATCCCCGGCTGCTCCCCGGCCACCGGAGGAGGGTCCCACATGGCGCGCAGACCTCTCCTGCCGCCCGCTGCTCCCCTCAGCAGTGTACTTCGGTCCTTCTGCCTGCTCTGCTCCCTGCTCTGGCTCTGGTGAATTCTCTCACCCTCCCGCGCTTCTGACTGTACCCAGTGCATGTATAAACAAAACGAACGAACAAACAAACAAATAAATAAATAAAAACATGCCTCTATAAAAAAAAAAAAAAAAAAAAATGTGTCACCAACATTATACAGTGGTGACAGGAGGTTCTACAACTGGAATATTGAATGTAAAAACAAAAAAATATAAATTTCAGAAATAAAGAAGCAAAACTGTCTCTTTTGGGATGCATTGTTTTTGCTTATAGAAAAACATTTCAATAAATCTGCAAAAACAACTATTGGAATTAACAAATGAATTCAACAGGTTTACAGGATAGTTAATATGAATATATTTTCCTTTTGCATATACTAACAGCAAGGAAATATAAAATATAATGTTTTTTAATCCATTTACAAAAACAATGGATAAATATAACAAAAAACTCACAAAATCCACACACTAAAAATGACAAAATATTGTTGAAACTAAAGGTCTAAATAAATGAAATGATATATTTGTTAATGAATTGAGTTTCAATATTGTTAAATCATCAATTCTCCACAAAATAATCCACACATTCTAAACAGTTCCAATCAAAATCTGTAAACATTTTTGTATAACTTGACAACCTGATTCTAAAATTTGTACGTAAATTCACAGAAACTGGCATTACCTTGTCAAGTACTTTACAAAGAATAATGTTAGAATAACTATCATACTTGATTTCAAGAATTAAAATAAAGCTACAGAAATCGAGACACTTGGGATTGGCAAAAGGTCTGACATATACAGCATAAACCAAAATGGAGAGTAGACTCATACAAGTGTAGTTAACTGATTTTTAGCAAAGTTGCTGAGGTACTCAAACACATAAAGAAATTTATGTTCAGTAAATACTGCTGCCACAATTGTATTTACATATGAATTTAGAAAATAAGATGAGATTCCCTTCTTATAAGCCAGAAATTATGCATTGACCTAAATGTAAAAACTGAGGTTATTAAATTTCTAGAGGAGCTAAGTAAAGATTTCTTAGAAGACAAAAAGCATGAACCATTATAAAAATATTGATGTAATGAACTTCATCAAAATATAAATCTTTTGCTCCTTAACATCATTGTTAAAAAGAACAAAAAGTGGGCCTCCCCAATGTGCAAGGGGTTAAGCAACACACTATGAAGCAATCCACAGCCTCTGCAGCACAAGTTTGATCCCTGGACAGCCAGAGAGAAACACAAAGGGCGAAGCAGACCTGTCGTGCCCGCTGCTCCCCTCAGCAGTATGTTTCAGTCAGTCTGCCTGTTCTGTTCTCCACTCTGTCTCTGGTGGATCCTCTCACACCCCACATCTCTGGCCTGTACCGCAGCTCTTGTATGCATAAATAAATCAATCTTTCAAAAAAAAGAACAAAAAGTAACTCACAGAAGGGGAGCTAATATGCATAACACATATATTAGACTAAATAAAAAGAACTCTCATAAATGAAAAATTAAAGTGCAAACAGTTCTCAAAAATGAGTAAAGGCTTTTAAAGAAACACATTGGCAAAGAATATTTACAAATAGTCAATAAGCACTTGAAAATTTCATAGCATCACTAGTCATCAGTGAAAAGCAAATTAAAAAACAATGAGTTGATACCACAAATCTTTCAAAATAACCGTGATGAAAGATTGGGGGGGAAAATGTTAGTGAGTATGCATGGGTATATAGAGAAACCAAACCCCTCATACACTGCTGGTTAGAATTATGGCCAATCATAGGTGAGGTTTGTAGAAGATAAAGCCTGAAGTCTCCAGGTTTTTTTCACAGAAAAAACAGGTCATATCCATTAGTAGAAATGTTCTTCTATTCCAGTCCAAATATGACCTCTTCTGTTAACTTTTCATTCATCTACCACCCACGTCTTCCACAAAGCTAGACACAGTATTCCTTCATTCTACTTTTTAAACATCTATTATGTATCACCACCATGTAAGAATTGAGTTAAAAGCTATAGCAAAGTCACCTATTTCTGATTGTCTTGGGACTTACAATGTATGTGCTTTCAAAATTATTGGCTAATAGTTCTATCAGAGCAGGGGTATGGTATTATACACTTAACATATATGTGTTTGTATTTGCACTAGGTTGCTAGTTGACTGCAGGATGCATGTTAACTTGCTTTTTTGTCTTTTTTGTTCCACAGTACCCAGCCTAGTGTTTGTCCTAGGACAGGTACAGAAGGAAAGGAGAAGAGGGAAGGAAAAAGATTAGGGAGTAAGAGAGGATGGGAGGGAGTGAGAAAGAAAGAGGGAGAGTAGAGAAGTTACAGCCCATTTTATTTAGTATTTTATTATTTGAATATTTACCCTAGTCAGAAGTAAACAACATTTCTATAAGATCATGGAGCCAGCACTGTAAAGAAAAATAAATCTCTCTCCCAAAAGACTAACACCAGTCATTGGGTTCATTGTCAAGTAATTATCCAGTTAATTTATCCAGATAAGTGTAAATTTATCTAGAAATCTGACTACATTGCTGAAAGCCATTTCAGGCTCTATTAGCAGCCATTTCACAGGGATCTTCACAAGTGCTCATTTGTGCCTGCCCGCATGAAGTTCCTACTGTGAATTTGGTTTGGGGACCAGCCATGTGCAGCCTCCCAACTGGGCCACTCTCCCCAGGCAGGAGGTTTTAGTAAGCAAGGCAACATACTCAGGGCTTGTCTTGAACAACTCCAAGGTGAGCAGAATTCTACATTCTCCTGCCAGACTCTTAACAGAAGTCAGTCACAAATACAAATACAGTCCAGATGAACTCAGGAACACAACACTCACAAAACACTGCGTCCTTAAAGTGGATACTTGTGTGGAAGCATGGGGTGAAGGGACATTTCAAGGATGGGCAAGGGGTAGGAGCCTTCTGTTGCCAAGGTCTACCTCATGGGTCAACCCACAGTCACATCTCTCAATGGCATCTCCACCACAGTCACTCGGACTGCCCTCTGATTTCATGCTGCAATTGCAAAACTAATCAAATGCCTGTGTCCATCTTGTGAACCCCTCTTAATATTCCTAAAAAGATCATCTTTTCTTGATGTGCTGGAGATAGTAAGAGAGACTACACCTCTGCAGTGTAGTCCTGATCACTGTTATCTGAGAGTTGTAGAATGCTGCCTCATACCTAGAATTATAACTGAAACAGAAGGGGTCAGGCGATGCTGCAGAAATCAGGTAACAAAAATAAAACACTATTATTACTTTTACTGGCAACAAGAGTTTTTACTGTGTAGTATTCTAGCCATATATATAAATTCAAAACAAATACATAAGATAAAAATATACCCATTATCCACGAGAAGAAAGAGAAGCTAAGGGAAAGAGAGAAGCACTGAAATCATAGACGTGTAGCAATCTGGAACTAGAAATAGTCATAAGGTTCCCCTAGTTAAGCCCCATTTTAAAGATGAATAAAGAAACTTGAGAAAAATAATAACTATTGCCACATTATAGAACAATGAAAACAGTATTTTTACTACAGAGCCATTAGTAGTGATGTCACATGTAAGAGCTTAAACTAGTAGCTTAAACATGTAGCTTAAACTAGTTCCACAGAAGAGGGTAACTCATTTTTCTAAAATCTGTGCAGTTGATATTTCCTCCGCCTACTTTCTAGCTCCTCCTCCAGAATTTTAGTAGCTTGGTAGCTGAAATATGTGTTACTCACAGCTGATTTTCTTGTGTCTTACAATTGTACACAACAAAGATCAAGGACTCAGCAACTATGTGGTGAATTAAATGGACAGATAAATTTTCTGAGCAACTCATGAAAAGCTCTGTTTATAACAGTGCATTCCAAAACTTTCTCCATGTCTCCTCATGCATCTATGCACATACATACAGAATTCACACTAACACTCAAGCACACTGGGACACATACACAAGATTTTTGGTCTATATCAACTTCAGCACTAAATTCTGTTCATTTAGGTACAGGAAAGGTACTGGGCTTGAGTTATGGTCTTTGTCTTCACGGAAGCCATTGCCTCGATACAATGAAGGAGAAGGAAATTTCCTCTGATTCATGCTTAGGCATCATTGGCTATTTGGATTTACCCATAAAGGGTTCTAGAAGAGATAAATGAGCAACATATCCATTAGTAGAAAAGGGATGGAAAGTAGTATTCTAGAAATAGGAAACTACACAAGAAATAGCAAAATGAATGAGGTTGCAAGGTTTGCAAAAGACAACAGCCAACTTCTGAAAGGACTGAATATGTGGAGGAAAGTTCACTGGATGGCTATGCCTACTTTTGGTGATATTTGAATGCTATTCACAGACCTTTGGGATGCATTTTCTTGGTTGTGCATTTTCTTTTCTTTTTTTTTTAAGTTTATTTTTTATTTTATTTTTTATTTGAATTGTTTTTACAGAGACATGTTTATTTATTTGTTTGTTTGTTTGTTCGTTTTGTTTATACATGCACTGGGTACAGTCAGAAGTGCGGGAGGGTGAGAGGATTCACCAGAGCCAGAGCGGGGAACAGAGCAGGCAGAAGGACCGAAGTACACTGCAGAGGGGAACAGCGGGTGGCAGGAGAGGTCTGCACGCCAAGTGGGACCCTCCGGCCACCGGGGATCGAACCGGCACTGCAAAGGCCGCGGGCAGCTTCGCAACCCAGCGCTCAACCGCTGCGCCACCGGGGAGGCCCCATTTTCTTTTCTTGCAGAGAGAAATACTAAAAAACATTTTTATGGCATTCTTTTGATATCAGGTATCATTCTAAGGATTTTGATAATCACATTTCTTATTTAATACTTTCAATCAATCTGAAAATAAAATCATAGACTTAAGAAAACAGATTGTTAGAACCTAAAAGGTTCAGACTGTTTAACCTGAAAGGTTAAAACAACTTGTAATTGCAAGCAATAGTTTTTCAAACAAGTTTCCTGATTTAGGGTTCAGGGTTTGTTCCATCCCACCTACCTTGGTTACATCTACAGTTAAAATCATTTCCTTGGAGACATCATTTAGAAGATACTTTTATAAGAAAAAAAATTAGTAGTGGAGTTCATTTAGGACTCTTTTGCAAAAAAGAAAAGAGAAAATTGTGAGTCTGAACTAGAACAAGAGAACGGAAATGAAAGGACAGATGGGCTAGGTGATACGAGGTTATTACACAGACCACTGGACAACTGGGTATTCTCCCTCTGGGGTAGTTCAATTTTTAAAAGAAAATAAAAGCAAATTGTGTTTCATTATTATTTATTTATTTGGTCAACTAGCTTAAGGGAAGAAAAATGAAAATAGCAGTAGAATATAAAAGCAGGTGCAAAGAAAGACTTTTTAAAGAAATGGGCACTATAATTTCTTTCCTTCCCTATCCTTCTTAAAAAAGAGACAAAAAGCTTTCAGCGTTTGTAGGTTTCCAAATCCACCCACTTACACCTGTTCAGAAACATCTGTTTGCTTATAAAGTGGAAACTGCAAAAAATAAAAAGGCCAGCTAATAATAACATAGTGAAGAGGAAAACTTTTTTTGTTAGTTTATTTAGTTTTATTTTGTTTTTCTAGGCTAACAATGATAATAGTTAGAAGGATATGTTTTTAGAACTCAATTGGACATTATTGGTTGGAACTATGTATGGACTTAGATTCTTGGGATTTCCTTATTAATATACTTAGTGCATTTATAATTTTTATATAGTTTTACAGATATATTAGATATATGTGCTTTCCTGGACATTTATGCTATTTTTTAATTAAGATTTGGAGATTATCTAAATACATTATTTCATATATGTGTATATAGGTATCATAAATAAAAGAATGACAAAGAAAGAATGAATTGCATATCTCAAAAATTGCATACTCTCAGAATATAGTCAAAACTGCTCATCTCTTTTATTTTTAGGTCCACAAAGACCCTAGCCACTCTAAATAAATTGTATTGTAGCACACAATGGTGAATCTTAGCAAAGGAATGTCTACCTAAGAAGATAACATATTTGGCCTAAGAAATGAATAAAGGAAATAGTCATAGGCATAGTAAAACTAGGAGAGATACCTTTCAAAGTTAGTAAGGATAAAGATTTTGACACCATAATAATCATGGGATATTGCATGAATGGGAAAAAAAAATCCCAGTCTTAAAGGTGAAAGGAACAGGTGAAAGGTGAAAGGTGAGAGGGCAGTTTGAAAAGTCAATAGGAATAACAACACTCTTGCTTTGGAAACCCTACAGGAAATATATATTTTTTTATTTATAGTGGGAACTCACTTGGAGTATTTTATTCAAGAGAGTAACAGGTTCAATTTGTGTATCCAAAAGTTCACTCTGATGACTCTGTAGAGATGAATACAGAGTGGAGGGTATGGGTAGGGATAGAGGCAAAGAAACTAGTTAAAAAACTTACAATAGTCCAGGAAATGACTGAAGAAGACTTGAACTGGAACCTTGGCAATGATGGCTAGTGTTCACTTTGGGATACACAGTGAAGGAATAGCATATCTAGAGATAATTGGAGTTTATGTCTCAAATTTTTATTCTCAATTGATTCATGTTGTGCATAATTTCATTTATTTTCAAAAAGCACCAAGTAATCTGTGATGTTTTTAATCATGATTAAATTATTGAAGTGCTTAAAATACAGTTAGAAGTATAATTACTCTGTTCTACACTCAATGGCTTTTAGTACCAGATCTTCTCTAGACAGAAATTTTACCCACAAAAGAACATGGACAATAAAACATTTATAGCAAACACAATTGTTCATGTGATTTATTCCTTATAAAAACTTCTCAGTGTCTTGTTATGTTATTTACCTGCTTTTAAATTCACTGAATTGCCAGGTTATTTTCATAAAGGTTTTATCCAAGAAATGCATTATCAATATGATATCTACAAAATGAGGTCATTATAAACACAGGCTTATTTAAGAGCTAATTTACTTGCCATATACAGGAGATTTAGGCTATGGGTTTCTGTGTGCATGAGAAAAACACAACTGAGCCACATGATAGTAAATGCCTAATGCTTTAAAAGGAAAACCTTTTCTCAATCTACAGAAATGCCACTTAGTTGGAATTGCGTGAGCAATTTATACTTCTGCTAAAATGTGTTCAAATTCAAGTAGTGTTTGTGTAATGAGATAGTCTGCATTAAGCTCTAATGATGATCATCACAAGGATAAAGTGTGTAATTTATCACACCTGCCATTGAAGGAGCTCTAAGAATTTCAAAAACAACCCCTCATTAATCTATTCATTTAGCTCTTTTCCCCTTGAAACTTTTTCAAGTTATTTAAGAAATTGTGCAGCACCTATGGGAAAGACAAAACTGTGGAGTCTTCCATGAAAAGTCTGAGGAACAGGGTCACAAACATGATTAATTCCAGGTAAAACTATCACAATCAGAGAACACTCAGAATCAAATATGTAATCAATCTGTGTTTTGTTATACCCTAAAATATTTAGATTAAGTTCCTCATTTAGAAGTTGAATATGTCTAGCATGTTCTTCCTCTACTTTCCCTAGAGGTCTGAAGCATGTTGGAGACCTGGAGGTCCATCACTCTAAAATAAATCATGGTTTTTGCTTCAGTGCTGCATAATTATATATTCAAAGACTGTTTCCCATGTCACCCAAATTGCCGCTATGTTTATGCATAATATGCTTACTAGTCTAAAATATACCAAAATAATATTCATGTTGTTAATAATAGAGCACAACATAGAGTCTGAATGTATTATTTAAGGTATATGCTTTGCTTGACATAAAATTTTAGGCCAGTCAGAATGCTAACAAAAAGTAATCATTATTAAATTTTATGATCCTTTCATATATCTATTTATATTATTAGGTTATTGACTTTTAAACATTTGCAGAACATTTTTATTTAACAGACATTATATAACTCCCCCCAAACTTTAACCCGTAATCAAGGATTTCTTCAAGGATAATGAATACGAAGAAAACTATTCTTGTGTTGAAATATGACTTAAAGCTCATGTGATGGCAAACAATTTATACTGGGAAAATATTTAGATTCAGAATAATATATTTATTCTTGCAAGTTTTAAACTGTCAATTTTACTACTGTTACCATCTTATGTTTTAGATTTATAATTTATTTTTTTATTGGAGTAATGTTGGCTAATGAAACCCTATGTATTTTAGGAGTATAGATTTACACCTCTTCAAATATGTTACCACACCATGCCCACCACCACAATATAACTCTCCACCAGTCCCATTGGACCCCCCACACTTCGCTCCCCACTTTCTGGTATGCAATCTCAATTCTGTGATCATAATCCAAAGGCTTGTTTTTGGTTGCTTTGTGTGCCCTTTGCTTTGTTTCCGAAATAATATTGCAAAGTTTTGTGAGGTAGTAGAAGTAAGTAGATATAGTTAATTAATTATGTAAATTTCAAATTAAGTATCCAAGTATATGTGAAGTGCATTAGGCAGAATAAAATGTACTTGCAGGGGGTGGGTAGGGCCTTGTTGCCCCAGCCAGATAAGATGCTGGCAAGCAATTAAGAAAAGGGCCTCACACCATGGGGCCAAAGACTTTTAAAGGGCTTCACACCGTGGAGCTGAAGATTCCCTGCACCCCACACCAGTGGGGCTGAAGATTAATCTATAACCTACAAACATCCCTTTGTTTTTTGTTCTTGGTCATATAAGAAAAAATTTCTTGGGAAGTACATTGGGCAATAAATTATAAGTATAGAATACTGTAAGTAAATGGCACAAAGAAATACCTGCTTAAAAATTAAACTGTAAATTTGGCCTGCCTGACAATGGGAAAGAATTTGTTATACAAGAATATGCCTGACAAGCAATCCAGGACAACAATAATAGTAAGTCCTTCTTTTGCTTTTTTTAGAAGTTTCTTAGGAAAGTTTTTAAATGAAGTTAACTGTGTTAAGAAGTTTCTAGGTAGAAAACACTGTGTTAGCTGATAACCAGAAAGTAGCTGGTCTCCGGCTGAAGGCCATGTGAATAAGAATCTTTTGATGCTTAGGCTTTAGCTGATAGGAGTGTACCAACGGCTATCAACTGTCTTAGGTAATTGTCTAAGGTGAAATAATGAGTTTTAGTGTAAGGTTTAGTTTTTTATCTATTAACCTTGAAGGTTGCCTTCTTGCTAAAAGCAGGTAGCAGCCAAAACTCTATGGGAAAAGAATACATTGATTGCTTCTGCTTTGCTTCCATGCATATGATGATGTAATCTCATTATCTCATTGCTTGCCTTAGTGTATAAATAAAGACCTGCTGAAACCCTGGAGCGGGGGAGGGGGGGGGCGGGGGAGATACTAACACAAGACATTGTGTCTGCCTCATTCCTCAATTGCACCGATGCTGTCCCATCCTTTAGGAAACCCTGACACCCAGTTTGCAAAGTCTGGTCTTCGGCATGTACTCTTAATTGCAAAAGGACAATCCCAATTAGAAGTGGCATATATAGAAACAAGCATCTTTTGGAATGAATGGAATAAAGAGTACCTAGTTGGATTTTGAAATAATATTTCAAGTAATATTTAAAACATTTCTATTTATGTGGTTATGGAGATGAGCAAATTCTAACTCAACAGTTTTTTAAAGATTTATTTATGCATACAAGAACTGGGTGTAGGCCAGAGGTGCGGGGTGGAGGCAGTGAAAGGAAAAAAGGTCTGGTGTGCCATGTGGGTTGCTCCCTGGCCAGGGATTGAACCCATGCCACAGTGGCTGGCTATAGCTTGACAGCTGAAACAACCCCTTGTGCCACTAGGGAGGCCCCCAACTCAACAATTTAAGTAATTTCTCATTGGTCATCAGGCTAGTAAGTGGGAAGAGCAGAATTTAAACATAAGTCTGTTGGATTCAGGTCAATATAATAGGTGATCAACATAGAGCATCACAAGTTTATCTTTTCTATACCTTATATGCAAATGCTTTTTTTTTAATTTGATATGCTTGCTTTGTGTTTAGAATATTATTCAAGTCTTTATATATATTGCTATAAAAACTTTAGAAACACAAACAAAAATACAAGTATTATTTCTGTGTACAGGTAGCAAGCATAAAAAGAAGAACCAGACAGCTCCCCGGGCATCTGCCTACCTTATGTCCACTGATGTCGAAGAATAAGTTTTCCATTTCTATACTGTGATCTCTCACATGGATCACCATTAATTGACCCTATGAAAAATGGAATCAAACTAGACAATCTATGGATCTCTAGAAACCTACACATAGATAGCAATTTATAAAGGAGAGAGATATATAACAAGTCAGAAAGAACTGGCTAATCAAAAACTGATTATCAATTAATTGATTCAACATATGAAAAAATAATTACTGCTTTACATAATACACAACATAAATACCAGAATTAAATCTTGACAGCCTTGGGCCTCCCTGGTGGTGCAAAGGGTTAAGCACCACACTATGAAGCAATCCAAAGCCTCTGCAGCACGAGTTTGATACCCGGCCCACCACGGAGCAATCCACATGGTGAAGCAGACCTCTCCTGTCTCGCCTGCTGCTCCCCTCAACAGTGTATTTCAGTTATTCTACCTGTTCTGTTCCCCACTCTGTCTCTGGTGAGCCTTCTCACTCGCTGTGTCTCTGGCCTGTGCCCCAGCTCTTGTATGCATAAATAAATAAATCTTTAAAAAAAATCTTGAAAGCTTTAAAATTATAGAAGAAAGTAGTTTCTATTATCTCAGTATAGTAGGGACTTTCAATAACAGGAATTGGAAAATGTAAAACTTAAAGAAAAAGATAGATTTGAGTACATAAAAATTAAATATATGTGAAAATACAAGTATAAAAAAATTAAAGTACATTAAAATGCATTGAATTTGAATCCATAAAATCATTACTAGTTATCTTTAACATATATGTGTATATATAGATATATATTATGGATATCTATTATTAATAGACATTAATAACATACACATGCATAGGTAGAAAAATGTCAGCAATTGGGATAACAGATTAGTGTCAGTATGTAAAAGACACACAAAAAAATACATAATGGGAGATACTTTTGGTAGACTTAAAAAGAGAACTAAAATCTTCTCTATAATGAATTTTTTTAATACCAAACTTAACCACTAATAAACAGTTACTCTGCTTAATAGGTGTGGATGTTTCTTTCAGAGTGACAAGAATGTGTTAGAACTAAATAGAGACAAAAGCGGCACAACATTGTGAATGGATTAAATGCAACTGAATTATCTATTCTGAACTGATTAATTTTAAGTATTATAAATTTTTCTGCCTAAAAAAAATCTCAAAGATATTAGAGGAAGAGAATCTTGTTAATTTGATTATTGAGGCTTTTTCTTTAAGTTAAATTCTGCCATAAAAACAGAATAGTTTGATTATAAATTTAAAGGTAGAATATGATCACTAAATATGAAATAAAAATTGATGATGCTAAAATTCTAACAATATCCAGGACAGCATAAATGAGAACATGCCATCTATTACCAGATGTCTGGCACACTAAGCTAGAGTGGTGTCTGATTAGATATCATGTACACTGGAGAAAATGTTTGATTTCCACTGAGAAAGGTTGGATAACTATCAAACTGGCTTATTTCTTCCCTGGTGGTTAAATGTTCAAGATACAAGAGCTGTTCCATCTCCTCTTCTTTTACTTCTTTCACTCTACTTTTATCATCAATTTACCATAATCCCTAAGTCACAGCTGAATACACAGGTAATTCCATTATTTTATTCCCACCTCTCCAACTCACTACCTGACAGAGTTAAATCCGTTCTGATTGTTCAGAAGGAGCTTCCATTTAGATAGTTGGACAGGAAACCCCGTAAAGTAATAGAACAGCTGCTGGGGCACCTGATTCCTTGGCTTCCAACGCAGCTGGCGAGAGCCATAGCAGTTACATGTCATATACTCAGTTCTCTGCTTTGTAAAATGAGATAATGATAGCAATAATGCTTACCTCCAGGTTATTGTGATTTTGTATAAAAATAGTTATGATAGAATACTTAGCATATGATAATGACACTTACATTTTATCTAAAGTTTTGATCTTTAGCACAGACTAAAAACAAAGTCCCTTGCCCCTTAGGGCACTAATATTGCTTGTGTAAAGTCAATCTGTGCAGGTTCAAGAGAAGAACTTGTGCTCTTTCTCTCTTTCTCTTTCTCTCTCTCTTTATCTCATACACACAAACACACACACTGATTATAAGTTATTAATTGTATACAATTGTGGGAATTGGCTAAAGGGTACATGTAAGGCTGATTCTCTTTGTCTGGTGCTGGAGACTAAAGTCAGAAAAGAAAACAGAACAACAGTCATTTATCAATATGTGTCACCAGGGAAGGTTGCTGCAGGGACCAGTGCACAGGGCCAGCTCTCACACTGCTGCTGCTGGCTGGCTCACCTTGCTATTGCAGGGCCCTCACGGGCAACTATCACTGTATTTCCCATTAGATTCTCCTTCAGTTTTCCTAATTTCTGTCTCAAGTGCCATTTACTGATTTGACAAAGAACACCATATCATTCAAGCTCGAGGCCTGAAGGTGGTGAGAGCTCAGTTTGGGTCTCAGTCCATTGTGGATACAATTAGAACTCTTAGATGTTTCCTCACCATGACCACTTTCCTCTCTTTCCATTTCCAAATCCATAGTCAGTACTAATGCCTTTTAAATCGCATGTAAAATAACTTTGGTGGCCCCCTCTTATCTTGGAATTCTTCAGTGAAGGGGATTTTTGGAAATGTAATCCCAGCTTAACTAAACAGAGAGAGTACAAATCTATCACAACCCACCCCTTGTCAAGTTGACATCCATTTATAACTTTTTTAACCATACTGAACTTAATTTCCAGATAAAGAAAAAAGCAAAAACATGTTTCCACTGAACATAAAGTAACTATCCCTCACAAAACTAAAAATATGCTAACCCTCTCCCCCAAAGTGGCTAAATATTTCCTTAATCTCTTTGGAGTAATGTTCAATCCTCTTTTAGGCGAGTTACATTCTACAGCTAATATTCTGAAATATACATACTATGATATAAAACTTACCACCACTAATACATTTTTTGTAGATAGTAGAGAAATAGGAAAGGGAAATGAAAAAATAGTTAATAAATCTATTCATATTACTTTGAAGAAATACATATTAATATAGTTCAAATTTCTGTACAACTGGTATTTGTAATTACCTTCTTCCACCACCTATCAAGTGCTACCTATACCCTTAGTAGGCATAGCAATTTGCCACAGTTATCTGTTGGATAGGACAGCTCATACCTTCATTCTTTTTTTTTTTTAAAGATATATTTATGTATGTATACAAGAACTGGGGTACAGGCCAGAGGTAGTGGGGTGAAAGGATTCACAAGAGACACAGGGGGGAACAGAACAGGCAGATGTACTGAAATACACTGCTGAGGGGAGCAGTAGGCGAGTGAGGAGAGGTCTGCTGCACCATGTGGATAGCTCCCTGGCTGGGGAGCAAAGTCTTGCTGCAGTGGCTGCAGATAGCTTCATAGGTTGCATCTTAATCCCTTGAGGCAATAGGGAGGCCCTAATACCTTCATTCTTGAAGTGTCTGGGCAAGTAACAGACCTGCCATTACTAAGCCACTAATTCTTTCCATTGGCTTTCATCACAGGATATGCAAGTACAGAGAGGCATCCCAGGGGAGCTCCCTGTATTATTACATACACATTCCTTCTTATCCCCATTTTGTAGTAGCAACATGCAAATTCATACATGTAATTTTGCATTATATATACATTATATGTATGCATTTTACATAATATGTGTACATGTTTATGTATATACAAACATAATAAAACTAAGGATTTACTATAGGAATTTGATCAGACATCCTTGTGGGAGCTGGTTAAATAATCAATGTAAGACTTGTATACATGATAGGTGGAAACAAAGGGAATATGGATATGAAGTTAGTGAGATAATGGACAAACTGGAACTCAAAGATATAAGCTGGAACCCATGAGGACATGGGGGAACTCACATCAGCCTCTCACCATCTCTAATACTCCAACTTTGGTGCTGTAGTTATTTCATGGAACATGCTGATGACCTTCAACCCAGAAATCAATATGTACCTGGCCTAGAAGTCAAAGCAGCCAAAGCATGATCCAGGTCAACTACAATAACTAGGAACCATGTGCAGAAAAGAATTCTGGAAACGGTGCTTCCAGTTTATCTAAACTGATACAATACAAATTCACTACATATTCTAAGGCAGGCAAACAAAATAAAAGACAACTCCTCTTTTGATTAGAATGTAAGAGGTATCTAGTCATCTAGAATCTATGTCCAATATTGTTTGCATTTCCCTCAACCTGAAATCATAGTTGTGCCTCTTATTTTCAAGATGAAGAACACTGTCTTAGAAGTGAAATATCTACATTCTAAACTTAGCTTTGCAATTCAGTAAATTCATCACATTTAGTAATTTTCTTAACAACTGTACAAGTCTGCTTCCCACCTGTAATTGGGACAAATAAATCCAGTCTCTCCTCATTCAATGATATGCTGATATAAGTAAACGAGATAATGAATGTTGAAACATTCTCTGACTTATAAAGAATAATGTACACACAAGAAATAGAATTATTAAATCTGTTTGTGCTTTAGTGACTAAAGACAGATGATGTCATCAGAACTACAGAGAATATAATTGATCTTAATTCCTAAGTGGTTCAACCCAGGTCCTTATGACATTTTCCCAACATTTCAACATGTTGACTGCAGTACTTGTGAGGCATTTTCTTTCCATTTTGCCAGCAGCAGGAAATGAAATCCATTACAGCCCCATGTAGGTGGTTAATTTGTTTGAACTGTCATTTAGCTAGGCCTTCACTATCTTCCTAATGATCTCCCTGGTGCAATGCAGTGCAACTTTTGAATGTTACTTGTCACCAAAGCAGCAGTTTACAAAGATGTGATTTGCTTTTATTTTATGGATTATTATCCTTCCATACTTTAATGAAAAACACATAATATACATAAAAATTCTATAAGAAAACATAGGAGGTGAGTTTCTTGCCAAAAGTGTTGACAATGCTTCCTTAGATTCGACACCAAAATCACAGATAACCAATGCAAAAATAAGGAAATGGGTCTACAGTAAGCTAAAAAACTTCTGCACAACCAAGGAAACCATCAACAAATTGAAAAGGCAACATACAGAATGGGAAAAAATAATTGCAAACCATGTGTCTGATAAGTAGTTAATATCCAAAATATATAAAGAACTCACACAACAGAAAAAGAAAAGGCACAACCCAACTTAAAAGTCGAAAGAGAAACTGAATAAACTGAATAACATACAAATGGCCAACAGGTACAGGAAAGGTGCTCACTATCACTAATTATCAGTGAAATGCAAACCAAAACCTTAATGAGTTACTATTTCATACTTATTAGACTGTTTATCATCACAAAGATGAGATAAACAAATGCTAATGAGGATGTGGACAACAAGGAACCCCTGTACACTGTTAGTAAGAATTTAAATTGGTATAGTTCTAGTGGAAAACAGTACGAAGTTTCCTCAAATATTAATAATGAAAAATAAAATCCTCAAAAAGTTAAAATGATCCAGAAACCCCATTTCTTGTTATATATTCAAGAGAAAGTAAAACAGAATAGCAAGGAAATAAATGTACTCCATATTCTTTACAGCATTATTCAACACAGTCAAGTTCCAAGACATAGGAACATATCTATTCATGAATGAATGGATCAAGAGGTTATCTATCTATCTGCCTATCAACCATCTCTCTTATCTGATCTATCTTTCATTTATCCATCTGTGATGGAAAAGTGTTCAGTCATGAAAAAGGAAATCTTGCCCTTTGAGACAACATAAATGAACCCTGAGGGTTTACACTAAGTAAAATCAATTAGATAGACTCAGATAAATAATGTGTGGTGTCACTGATATGTGGGAGCTAATTAGAAAACCAAGTTCACAGAAACAGAGAATAGAAAGATGTTTTCATGACTAGAAAGTTGGAGAAACGGGAAGAGGTTGGTAAAAACATACAAACTTCCAGCTTTACGATGAATGAGGTCTAAAACATACAAACTTTCAGGTTTAAGATGAATGAGGTCTAAATATCATATATATAACATGGTGAATATATGTGATAGCAGTGTGCTATATAATTGAAATTTACTAAGAGAGTAGAACCTAATTGTTCTCACCAGAAAATATATAAGTAATAGATGTGTTAATTAACCAGATTGGGGCAGGGGGGAGAGGGTAGTCCATTTACAACATTGAAAACACAAAGACAATACACAAACACACACACACAAACCCCATGAAAGGCATTTGACCAAGCACTGTGGAGGGAAGTGTGGGATGGGGGTGATTATTAAAATGAGAGAGAAAGAAAGGAACAAACCATTTTCTTGCCTATAAAAAAACTCAGGTATCATTAATTAATTAAGCCAACAAACAATTACTGAGAACCTGCCTGTGCTAGCTTCTTAGGCATTGAAGACAGAGCAGTGAGTAAAACAGGAGAATGTTTTGCCCTCATTTAACTAATGAAGTAGATAATCTATAAATAAAGGTATAAAGATATCACAAAAAAATTCACACAACGGGATAAAGTGATCCTATTGTATTAGGTTATATCAGTTGATAAAAATAAAAATAAAACATCTTTGAAGAGGAAACTTAGGAGCAGAGAACCATGTGGAAGAAAAGTGAGCTTTCCTGGCAAAAGAATAGTATAGGTGGGCCTCCCTGGTGGTGCAAGGGGTTAAGACACAACCTATGAAACTGTCCACATCCTATGCAGCATGAGCTCGATCCCTGGCCAGCTAGGGAGATACCCACATGGCACAGCAGATCTCTCCTGACTCACCCGCTGCTCCTCTCACCAGTGTACTTCGGTCAATTTGCCTGTTCTGTTCCCGATTCTGTCTCTGGTGAATCTTCTCACCCTGCCCCCCACACCTCTGGCCTATACCCCAGCTCTTGTATGCATAAATAAATAAATCTTTTTTTAAAAGAATAGCATATGCAAATGTTTTTATATTATTTTACTAAAGGTTCTCTACAAACTCTCAACTCATTCAAAAAGTAAAAATTGTCCAAAAATTTACTGCATACAACTTTCAATTAGTCAGAATCTCAATGTCTTGATCACCCTTGCTCTTTATTAGTTTTTGTTTTGTTTTGTTGTTCAAAAATTCCCCAGTGAGATATTTGTTAAGACCAATAACACCGGGCCTCCCCGGTGGTGCAGCGGTTGAGCGCCGGGTTCGATCCTGGCTGCTCCCTGGCCACTGGAGGAGTGTCCCACATGGCGCGCAGACCTCTCCTGCCACCCACTGCTCCCCTCAGCAGTGTACTTCGGTCCTTCTGCCTGCTCTGCTCCCCGCTCTGGCTCTGGTGAATTCTCTCACCCTCCCGCGCTTCTGACTGTACCCAGTGCTTGTATAAATAAATAAATAAATAAATCTTAAAAAAAAAAAAAGACCAATAGCATTGTATTGTCAAGAGATGTGGAAATATTAAATGTTTAACTTTTGGCATCTTGTTCACTTGCCACTATTTGTCATCATCCTGAACAAGATAACCTAAAGTAAGCATACACACACAGACTAAAATAACAACGTATAAAAAAACAAATGCAATATAATAAAAGAGTGTTAATCTAGACCACTGATTATATGAAAACCCTGAATGACCAAGAATTTTCTTAAAGGTGAGGGGAAATCTGTGAGCGGAAGTCAGTAGTTGTATGTCAGCATGAAGCCCCTGCCTTGCCTCCAAACTCTAGCAAGCCTTATCGGTAACTAATGATTTTAAAGGAGCCACGGCTGAATAGGGTTTCATTAGTCATGATGATGGTGAAGTTAAATTAAAATTTGCTTCTTTGATGGAAAAATTTGCAGGATTGCAATTAAAAAAAAAACTCACAGTATTAGGACAAACTGGAAACAATCATTTTAGCAACGGATGACATGTCATTACAGGCTTGAAATATCTGTCTTAAAACTTTAGACTGATGGCATATTAAAGTCTATTAACCTCAGTTATTTTGTCCTCTAAGTAACTTTGTAAAGTACAGAACAACTTTAAAATTGAATGAGCTTTTTTTTACATTATAAGATGCGCTATTTGACCTTTTATGTTTTTAACAGAAATGCCTCGTTATTCTAAAAGTGGTTTAATACACCATTATGTTGGCCATAAAATATTTCTTCCTGTAATGTCCCTTTTGCCCTTTCTTCTATCATTAGCATATATTTTATACTTTCAGTTTAATACTAAGATCATTTCCATGGAGAGACACTCCTATATCATTTGTTCAATTCTAACACTATACTGAAAATAAATTCATTGATAAGGAAAACATTTAAAAACTCAAGATACAGATACAATAATGGGAAGAGGCAGGGAAGGAAAGGTGTTAGAAGGATGAAAACCTGACTGAAGACCTATTTAATCCAGGGGATAGAGAGAAGAGAGGCCTGCTTCTGGCAAGCACAGCTAGGTTACAGAAAACTGTGAGACCCAAGGGTCAGAATGGGTAGGAGTATAACAGTCAAAGAATTACACTGTCTTGAGATATTTAAAATGTTCATTTTATGAGAAAGTGAGCAACAGTTCCATATCTCCTCTGAGCTATACTACAATTACTCCTAGATGCAGAAGGTCAAGATATATAGGACTTAAAAGTCAGCTATCAAATGTTGTAAGTGACAAGAAAATCAGTTTCCTAACTAGCTTAAGGAATGAATACTGACAGCCTAAAGTAAGGAAAAGGAAAAGGGGAAGAAAAAATAAGACTGAAAAATTTTGAGAATGTACAGATAAAAATCTTCAGAATTAAAATCAGAAACTCCAGGTTCTACTAGGAACAGTCAGGTCATATTATCATGACACTTGCCAGGTGAATTGGAAAGCACGTTCAGACGTCATGGAAAGACAGCCGCACGTTTTTCAAAAGCTTTCAAATTTAAATGTTGCCATTTAATTAACAGATAAGTAGGTAGCCAAAATAAAGTATAGCTAATGGTCATCTATGATGATGTGTTTTATTTCTGAATGAGAGCCATGTGAAAACAACACAACTGCAATATTCCATGTAAATGCAAACTGACCTCTAATTGAGTTGCATAATATAAACATAAAGATGACTGAGAAAGAACATGAAAGCATTCTGATATTGGAAGTGACTGACAGTTAAAATAGTTTGTGATTACACATGGGTGAATTAGGTCAATGCATTTCTGAATGCTTGATTTAAAGAGCATCTGTGGGCAGATTTTGCATGGTGAAGATAAATTGTGTGTGTGTTTGTGTGTGTGTGTGTATGTTAAGAAATAAACTAGAAGTTAAGATGCCTGGAACGGAGTCACAGGGACATAGGTAATAGTTATGAAACCTTAAGGAAGTTACTTCACTCTAATCCTAAATTTACTTCTCAATGAACAGGACAATAACCCCTTTTATTGCCTACCAAAATTACCACAATAGGATCAAATTATACTTCAGGTGAAAGTGTTTTGTCAAGTGCCATAATGTTTTAAATAAGCCTCAACATTTTGTAAATTACTCTTGAATTATTCAGTCAATTTGTTATTGAAACAAAGGACAATCTAAAAAGACCTATGATAGCTAGCATAGCCTACCGTCATATAGCTAAAACCATAGCAAGTAGAAAGAAACGTGCTGGGTCCAGGCCTCCGACGCTATCAAACGATGCTGCTTAGAAAAACTTCCCAGCAGTTGTGCAGCTTAAAGAAACTCCCACGGTCATGTGACTCCCGTTACTTCTGGGTCTGGTTGAATGCAGTGTTTAATAAAGTAGATTATGAATGCATCAAGGACGTAGGCCCAGACAGGGCAGCCTCCGAGAGGCTGCTATGCTGTGAGGCCATGGTGCGCTACCATGGCCCGCAGAGGTGGCAGAAGGACTACAACAGCCTCCCAACAGGCCCTCTGGACAAATACAAGATTCAGGCTATCGATGCCACAGACTCTTGTATCATGAGAATTGGATTTGATTACTTAGAGGGCCTGCAGCATGTTGAAAAAATAAAGCTATGCAAGTGTCACTATATTGAGGATGATTGTTTGGAGGGACTTAGTCAATTTGAAAATTTACAGAATAGCATGTTGGAAATGGAAATAATTTCATGTGGAAATATCACAAGCAAAGGCATCATTGCTTTGTATCACTTAAGTAACCTCAAGTGTTTGTTGTTAAGTGATCTTCCTGGAGTAAGAGACAAAGAAAACCTTGTTCAAGCCTTTAAGATAGCACTGCCTTCTTTGGAACTAAAATTGGACTTGAAGTAAAATAGTAATAATAAGTGTCTTATTTCAACTTAAAGTATCATTTGAAATTATTGATCCTAAATGGTAACAAATATAATTATCAATAGAACTGTAAGGATGTATTAGCATAATATTTCAAAGCAAAGTCTATTATATGCAGAAAAGAATTATTCAGATGTGACTCACTAAAGGTACTCAATTGGAAGTGATTAAATCAATCATTAAATCATTTTAAGAGAACTGCAAAAAAAAAAAAAAAATAAAACCACAGCAAGTAGGATACAGCAATAAAACTTTAGCTTACCAACTCAACATTGTGAAAGTTAGCTTTCTGTGTTTGCGAACAGTATCTCTCAGTATCATTTGCTTACTGAAATTAAGAAACTAGTAGGAGAATTCATTGATATGGGCTTATGTACTATTGCTTTATGTGATTCAGAAAGAACATCCTGAAAATCAGCCATTCTATATAAGGGATTTTTAAACATAAAATATAACCTAGAGTGACACAATAAAACAGAATGATCCGAGTTAAGTAACCTTTTTCCAAAAGCAGAATAAGGAGAAACACAGCATGAGTTTATATATTATTTAAGGGTGTCAGTGGGGTCTGCAAATTATAGTTATAGTAATAGGGAAGAAATTCTGCTAGTCCTGGGCACAATAGGAATGTGCCCGTACACCCTTCACACCTTCACAATTCTTTGGATGTGACAATATCTTATCCAAGACTATACAACCAATCCTTATTGATTAAGTAGACTTTCATGTTCAATTAGTCTATATTTGCAAATTTCATCCTTTCACATAATCAAGGATTAAAATGTAATTACCAGTTGGTGAAAGGTGAAAAAAACTGTACGTTTAATGCCACTAAAACTATTCTTAACCTGTCCTATGACCTTGGACAATTTAACTCCCATATTTTCATTTTAGTGTCCTTATCTATAAAAGTAGAGGTTGGATTAGGTGATCTCTAAGGCTCCATAAATCTCCAATGTTCTGGTTTTTATATGGGCTCTCCAGATATTTCACATTAGAGTTGGAGAACAAAACGTTGATATCAAGTAATGAATAAATACAGTAACTAATGAATAAATATTCATTATTTCCCCCCATAGACTCATCATTTTCTTTTTTCAAAAATTCTGAAATAATCACTCTTTAAATATTTTCATATAATTTCTTTAGATAGGATGTCATTAAAGGTTAAAATCAAATTTGTCACTTTCATAATTAGAAAAAAGAATTTTTTTTCTGTTTTTATTTAGCCCTGGGTATATTTTGCATATCAATTTCAGGAAGAAACATAACTTTCAAAACCTTCAGTGTCATGCATAAAAATGTATCTCTGTGCAACTTAAAGAAAATTTCATATGGCAAAGATCCTTAGAAAACATCAAGCCCATGCACTTGCTTTTATAGAAATAACTCAACAATACCCATGACTACACAGTAAAGTAATAACTTATGACCTAATCAACAGGACTGATGTGATTCTGATTTAATGCACAATTTATTCATAAACAAAGTCTTGCAGGAGGACATTGTTTGAAAATAACAAATGCCTATTGATTTATATATCTTCATATATAGGAGAATTGACAGCTTGTCAAGCAATCTCAATAGAATATTTACTCTAAAGAACTAAAAAATTATATAGTTACCTTATTCTATGCTTTTCATAAATAATTAAGAATTTAAGTTTAAATTCTGCCTATATATATGGGTAAGATTGTTTCCAAAATGTAATTATTCTGAGAAAATTTTACATTTTGTAGTCTGTTGGTAGAGAGGGTATGAAATGTAAGACAAATCCTGTCCATACCTGGGAAGACAACCTATTGCACATGCATGTGTGCTAAATGCACACACACACACACACACACACACCTTAAGGTAACTACAGAGTTCTAAACCACATGAAACTAACAATCCATGTAGTAAAAAGCTAGAACAGAAAAATATTAATGAAATGTAACTATTAAGTAACAATCCTTGAATAAGTTGGAACTTGAATTAAAGGATGAAAGATGACTAGGACTGGGAAATGCAGAAAAGAGTGAAAGGACACTCCCTAGAAATACAAGAACAGACTTAAGCCATTTGGAGCTTAGCCCAGGCAATTTTTTGGGAAGAAGAAAAACTGTCAACAAAATTGTTTCTACTCTTGATCAGAGTGTAACAAATACCCTGAACAATAAGGAAATGTCAAAGGGCCATTCACACTGGCTAAATGGCTTCCTCCAATAAATAACACGAAATTGGAAGTATGGGAACAATCTATTAAAGATATAGATAAAATATGTCAATGCTGTGAACAATGGACTAACTCTGAAAAAAAAGCTAGAAGCTAGGAGATCAGTTAGGGGACTCATACAGAAATCTCAATACAATGTAAACATGGCCCAAAAACAAGTCAAAAATCTTGTCCAAACAAGACATATTAGGAGAAACACTGCTAATATTTGATTGTAGAACTGCTGCAAAGCATCCAAGTTTATCCCAAGTTATGAACCTTGAGAGACTAATGAAAAAAAAGCACTACAGAGAGAAATACAGTTTTTAGGGAGAAGAGTCAATTAAGAATAGATATCAGGACAGGACTGATAAAAGGGATAAGGGGTATTACATTAGAATCTTAATGGGGCAAATGTATAAATGGGAAATAGAAGAGAATCGGGATATGATGAATATATTTAGGAACTATCGACTTGAAACAATATAGACATTCTATATGAAAATAAGTATGGTGGTGGATTGTAATATTTTTAATGTTATAGAAGTCTGAGACTTTTAATGGAAAGCATAGATCATCTCCCCATTTGAAAGAAATACTAATATAAAAATATATAACTTTGAACATAATTTCAGGTTGTAATCACTCTCCTAATATAAATTCCAAGATAGCAAAGTTTACTTTGTGTAACCAAGAGCAGAGGGAAGTGACAGTTGAAAAAATACCTTATTGATAATTTATTTATAATTTACTATACATCAAGTATTATTTTATTATTCTAAACACATCATTTTCATTTATCTCCATTATAATTAATGATGTAAAATAATCATACACTGTATGATGTAAAATAATCTACCATCATACAATTCTCTGTCCAGGCTATAACTTCTAGTCTAATTATCTAAGTATCCTATTAGATTTACAGAAAAATGGCCAAAGAGCAGGAAAAAAATAAACTGAGGATTCTTGCATTTGAGTCTTCATTCACATTTATTCTTATCAGAAACGTATTCTGACATTGTTAATATAGTAAAAAAGATTTTATTTGAGACTATTGTAAAAGGAGAAAGAGCAGTATAGTATTGGGATAGAGAGATCAAACTCAACTCCTAAAACAGCAAAGACTGCTAAGGATTTACAGCCTATGAGAGGAGTTGTGGTCAATGGATGAAAATCACTAAGAAGAATTTGATTATATATCAAGAGTAGGAGGATTATTGCTAACCTGGATTCTTGATAAAGGTAAGCCAAGGCAATCAGATACTAAAGATGAGGATAGTCTCGAAAAAAAAAAAAAATCACAATTGCATATTCTTTGCTAAAACTGGGTTCAGAAGGCCAAGAGCAGTGGGCCTCCCTGGTGGCCTAGGGGTTAAGTCTCAGCGCTATCTCTGCTGTGGTCTCAGTTCAATTGCAGTCCAGGGAGCTAATCAATATATGGCACAGCAGACCTCTCCTGTCTAGCCCACTGCTCCCCTAAGTGTATTTCAGTAGATCTGCCTGTTCTGCTCCCCACTCTGTCTCTGGTGACTCCTCTCACTGGAACACCTCTGGCCTACACCCCAGTTTTTCAGGACAAATATACATAACAAAAAACAGAAACAAAACAGAAGGCCAAGGGCAGAGTTCAAGGGTGTGACCTAATCAAAAAGAGCATGGTTAGAAGGCCTGGCTAGTTTGGTTAAGAAACAGAGCTCTGTCAATCTCTTTACATTCATCTCTTCATTACCAAAAAAAAAAGTCCTAAGAATATGACAGACACTGTTAAAAATACTGAAATCAATTAGACAGATATGTCCTTACCCTTATGGAGCTTGGAAAATAACTCTTCCTCCTTCATAGCTCAGCTGAGAGATTTACTCCCCTATAAATATATCCCTGACTCTGCTTCACAAGGACCTATCCCCCATCATAGGTTTATCTCTCCAGGCTGTAATCTTCTGTCTAATTGTTTATGTATCCTACTAAACTATAAGTCCTATAAGAATATGGATAACATTAGCCTGGTTCACTCATTCCCAATAGCTTGCACTAAACCAGGCCAAACAGTAACTCAGTAAATAGTTGACAAAGTTTGCAAAAGATAGACAATAAAAGTCATTAGCTGGCAAGTGATGCCAGATGCTAAGAGATGCCAAGGATATGTTGTTTCCCAGATATAAGACTACAGAAAAGTCAAATGAATGAAGAATGGAAAGATACTATCAAAAATAAGAGACCCGTGACCTGTCTGAGTTGCTGAAGTCTGAAATTTTCAGACAGCCAAACAGCAGAGGGACTGGGATTTCAGATATAGTTCATTAGAACATGGAACATGTCCTTGATCCTGAAGAAAATGACTCTTGGCTCTGGAACCAGCTATAATACATTTAACTAACAAAAGCTCCCAGAGCTCAGTTTAATTGTTGATTTAGTGTATTTCTTTCAGTAGACCTCACTTTCCTCATTAGTAAAATGTGAACTACAGACAAGAGGAGGGTTGGCAGTGAAATGCATAAAATTATAGTGCAATATATATATGAGCAATAATTCTAAGTGTTTAATAATCTTATGGCCTTCCTGGGTGTTTCTGAGGCAGTAGGGGTTTATCAAAGGAGTTAATTAAAGAAACGGTGACATGGGGGTTATAGTAGATACTGGGGTCTAATTAACACCATGGCATTTTTATCTTTGTATAGCCAACTTCCAGAACAATTATCATCTCTAATTTTCTAACTGAAATAAAATGAAAAAAGAACTTTGAATCATGGAAGAAAGATGTTAGTGCAAGACATGGATTCAGGAGACCAACTGCTCAGAGCTGAGATTAGCTCTCACCTGATAGCTTTGTGACCATAGGAAAGCACTTAAACTCTTTGTGCTTTAATCTCCTCATAAGATAAAGGGAATTATTAGAACTCCTTGTGTAATTTTACAAATATCACACAACCCAAACCTGTGAAGGGCTAAAAATGATTCTTATATTAGAACAGGGGAAGAATACCAAAATGGATAACCTAACAGTGTCCAGCACAATGCTAGACATTTTTGGAAAAAGTTTTATCATTTGATTCCAGTTATAAAAATATTACAGATTAGAAGTCTAATATTCAAGTCTTTTCTCATATCCCCTTATCTGGGCATCTTAGTGACCCCAGTCATCTGAGTATGTGTGGGCTTGAACTGGGTATCACTGTTACTCTGAATTACTTCAATATTATAATTAGCAGTGAGAAAAGTGTCAGATTAAAAGCAAAAATAACTAAGAAGACTCTTCATTATAAATCTGTAAAATCCTTCCAGCATTTTGTTTTTTTCTATAAATTCAATATTCTCTCTGATTTTTGATGTCTGACAGACTGAGGGGATATGACCATTCAGCATACTGTCATATTGTATGGATAAACTCAAGTGCATGCCTTTACTTCCCTTAGTAGCTCTAAGAGTCTAGAATGATATTTCAAGGTTAAATACTTTTGTTTACTAAAACTGAATCCAGATGAATTTCATATTCTGTTAAAGATCGTAAACAACTTAGGATTTATGCTTTACCTATCTAGCACAAATCTGCTCTTTCTAAGTCTTCTCTGAATAATGACTTCAAATTTTTATCATTAATGACATACTGGTACCTGATAATCCTAAAAATAACATCATTTTCGGCTGTAAAAAAAAAAAATGATTGGATCAGACACAATTTTTTTCAACTTTTCTCCTCTCTCTGATTTTGTCCCAAATGATCATTTCATTGCACATTGAGAACTGTTCATCAAACCCTAAACACACAATTAAAGCTTTAAGTGCCAATATCAAGCACCTGCATGCTTGAGAGCAATGATTACAGACAAAAAAGAAAGAATTGGACAACATGAATGTCATTTATCATCACTCCTGGGATGCTGAATATAATGTGCCTTTAATCATTGGCACTTGTATTGCACATTTCAATTACAAACAAAAGAGTTATATGAATTATGTCCTCATAACAACTCTATAAAGAGGTGTCACCCTCCCCCCCCACCCCCTGCCACTGACAGACTGTGAGCTGAGATGCACATAAATGAGTCCGTAATATAACCAGGGCCAAACCCTCTTAGTGTCTCCCCAAACAGTACAGTCCTTGGCTGTCTCCTCCAGGTCCTATCTTCCTAAGTCAAACACTTTTCTGTGCACTAGTTCATAGTGGTTTTACTATGTCTTCCTGGCTTTCAGTGAGACGATATTGATGTATGAACAATGCAGAGTTCACTGGTGCTTGACAAAATAATGAATTCAATTTCTCATTAATATTTATTCCTCCACACTACTCATTTCAGTGAAAAAAGTCACTTTTCTTCCTTTACCCCCAAACCAAAACCACTAGACAACTGGTCTTATTTACATTAACTGGCTATATATAGGTTGTTTTTCCTTTCATTTTTTGTTTAATAGTGGCAAAACTGGTTTATAATACTGTATATGATTAAGAGGTATAGGAACACAGTGTTTGTTACCAGACCATACCCACCACCAAGACACCCATAGTTTTCCACCATAATCGACTATGCCCCCTACGCACTTCCTCTCCCTACCATCCACTTGCTCTCATGCAAGGTTGTTACTTTTCAAGACTTGACAACTGAATGTCATGCGCACCTTGCTCTCTAGCCAACTATTCAGACATATGCTTCTGAGCAAGGAAAGACAACCACAGAAATTCCTAAATTCCTCCAGGTAAGTGATTCTAAACTTTGCTGCATATTAAAATTACCTGCAGAGCTTTAAAAAAAATCCCAGTGCCCAGACCCTTGCCCTAGAGAGTTGAATTTAATTGGTCTGGCATTCTGCCTGAGCACAGGGATTTTTAATACCTCCCTGAGTGATTCTAATGTGCAATCAGGGCTGAGAAACACTGACTTAAGATATAACTTAGAGCAGTGCTCCTAAATATCGGCCACACAGAATTTCCTGGGGGACTTTTAAAAATACTGAAGCCATGACCTCATCCAAGACCCAATTAAATCAGAATCTCTTTAAGTAAAGGTTGTAAAGTTCCACAGGTGACTTTGCCCTGTGGTTTGGGGGAATCATTGCTCTAAAATCCTTAATACTTAACATAGATTGGCAAAGAGCAAACAAACCCTGGCACCCAAAAGCTTGCTAGAATTGTTTCAGGCCCCACAGACATAGCAAATCAAAACCTTCATTTTCACAAGATCCCAGATAATTTGCACGCATATTTAAATGTGAGAGACTCTTGTCTGTCAGGATTACTTTCTTAAAGACCTGAGGGTACTGTTAGTTTTCCCCAATTGGCCCATTTCTTCTCTGTTGACTCTTCTCAAATTTCACATGAAAACATACTATTAACTAGGGCCATTGTGATAAACTGCTATCACACATGGCCAGCCTACTGGCCACACAGCACAGAACTGATTACTTACACCTAATTATCATTAGTAGCTATTTACCAAGCTAATCCCAGAACCTGAAATTTAGGTAGGAACTTTCATAACTCAACTAATTTTAACCACTTTCATGCCAACCTTTTATTATCTACTTCACACTGTACTCTACCCAAATACAGAATGTTCTACTTTTCCAAGCATGACGCATGCTTTCTAGCCTCCTACCTATATATTTATTTCTAACATGTTTTCCTCATATTTCAAGGGTATCCATTGCAGTTCAGTTAACTGTTTCATGAAAATTTCTCTGATTTTGTTCCATCCACAGTGGTAATAGTCTCTCCTGGCACAGAATAGTCATAAGACCCTACCTGTACCTTTTTGTGGCCCATTTTTGAATCTCTATGTCAGTTTTCCAGACTTCGTCATATATCCTCTGTTAGATGACAAGTTATATTAGGAAGGAATGCATGCATAATTCACTTATATAAAATTCACACTAACTTTCTCAGAACCATATGTACGGTAGGTAATTTGTCTGCTTTTCTTCTTACAATTTTTTATGCTTAAGCAGCTGAAGTTTGTCTTCTTAGCAGAGTACCATTTGCCTTTCCCTCTGAACCTGAAAAGATTTTACTTCTCTGTTCATCAACTCTGCCCTGAATAGATCAGCATTTTACAAAATGTGATCTTTCAGATGTGAACTCTGAATCTCAAGAGGGGATCATGTCTGGAATCTTTATTCACCCAAACACAGTATTAAAGAACTCTTACAGGCATTGTTGGCTCTTCATGACACACTTTGGGATATTTTTAATAATAGTGAGGGATAAGTCATCCAAGATAAATTTAGGACTGTTCAGATTTTCCAGGTGTAACTAGATATGCCATCAACATTTCTTCCTTTCCAGTTAGAACACCAAGAGACCTCACCAAAGAAGATAGACTACCACAATGACTCTCACGCGAAAAGGTGAAGATTTGAGTCAGAAATCATCATGGGAAGAAAACAAGGAAAAAACAAAGAAAAATGGCTGTGTTATTTCTAGGGAAACTCTTGTGTTAAGGTGGATCAACTAAGGGCCTTTAGCATACTCTGAGTTGTGTCTAAGAAATAAGGAAGTACTTACTGAATTTGAACTATCCTTAAAAAATGCACTCATGATGATCTTGGATGTAGTGTGTTCTACTCTACTTAATGAAAAAATATGAAATAGGGAGAGAGGTAGGGAAAATAAAAATACCTTCATCACTTCTAAAATTCTGAGAAACCTCCATGACTTTAAGAAACAACAGGACCTCTCTGGTGGTGCAAGTGTTTAAGCCTCAGCACTATTAAGCTATGGGCAGCCACTACAACAGAAGTTCGAGCCCCGGACAGGGAGCTAACCCACATGGTGCAGCAGACCTCTCCTGTCTTGCCCGCTTCTCCCCTCAGCAGTGTATTTCAGTAGATCTGACTGTTCTGCTCCCACTCTGTCTCTGGTGAATCCTATTACCCCCCTCACCTCTGATCTACACTCCAGCTCTTGTGTGCATAAATAAAAAAAAAATTTAAAAAAATAAAGCAACAACAAAAAAGAAAATCACTGAACCAGCTGTAACAGATGGCACGATTAGTGTCTTAGAATTATTAGAAACTAAGACAAAGTTGACTGGCAATTTACAATAATGTTTCTGATCAGTGTTCTTAAAGTAGTTTCATAAATATATTGAGATATCACACATGATTTTATCAATGCTGAACAATCTAGGAGAATGAGACATAGTGATGTAGACACCATTTTGTAATTAAGGACAGTTCCTTGTCAAAGCTAATGATAAAGCATCCCTCCATTTCTGTTAAGTGACTTTAGAATGAGGAATAAATGGAATAAAGGAGAGAAGTAGCCTAGTTTCAATAGCTAAAAGCTAAGAAAAAGAGGTCAGATATATTTAAGTCTTTATGATCTATAGTCATCTCTATTGACTCAATATTTCAGATAATCCTAATGATTGTATTCTTTATTCCTGTTTTCTTCAAATGGATAAAAATATTTTTGGGAGCCATTTTTATTGATGATAGAACAATGTATGGACTAAAATGATATGGTTCTTAATATATAAATATTCATACTGGGGCCTTCCCGGTGGCGCAGCAGTTGAGCGCTGGGCTGTGAAGCTGCCCACAGCCTCTGCAGCACCAGTTCAATCCCCAGCTGCTGGTGAGGGTCCCACATGGCGCGCAGACCTCTCCTGCCACGCCTGATGTTCCCCTCAGTAGTGCACTTCGTCAGTCTGCCTGTTCTGCTCCCCGCTCTGGCTCTGGTGAATCCTTTCACCCTCACCTTATTTAAATCTTTTTAAATAAATAAATAAATATCCATACTGATTTACTTTGTGTCTTTTCAAATATTTGAAAATAAAGCCCCATTAGCTCTGAATAATTAGTTACAGTGATATTGAAAATTTTTACCTCTCACACAACTTTCTCCACTCATAACTTTTTATATATTTATTTATTTTTTTTGTGTGTGGGACCCTCACCGGCAGCCGGGGAACGAACCGGTGCTGCAGAGGCTGCAGGCAGCCTTGCAGCCCAGCGCTCAACTGCTGCACCACCAGGGGAGGCCCCATAACTTTTTATTTTTTAATTGTTTTAATTACTCATAAATATCTCTTCCAGTTGAATAGTCAGAGGGGTCAACATTTTTGCTATCACTCAGAACACTGGTTCCTAAACTTAGATATTCACTGAACATGCCTGGCACTTAGATAAATTGTGATACTGAGTTTCACCTTCAGAGATAACTCTGTAATTAGTCTTGTCTGTGGCCCAGGGGTCAGTATTTTTTTTAAATCTTTTTATGAAATTCCAAGATGCATATAGACTGAAAATTATAATTTAAACCAAACTGTTCAATAACAAATTTCAATATCCCATTTAAACCCTGGTGTACCACTACCAAGAATCCGAATCTCTACTTCATTTTATTTCAGATATTTTATTGGATGCTGTCCAAGTTTTGGAAAGTCTTCTGAACATCAAATTCTAAATCTGAATGCAGATGACCTACTTAACAGGGCATTGATAAATAATAGTAAATGTCCTATAAAAGACCATTCTAGGAAGAGAGGGAAACAAAAGTGCAATTACCACAATCTAGAAATGCCACCATTATTTTTTTACAGCCATTAGAAATGTTGACCATTTGTTCCAGGTACTGTGAATATTGTCCTAACAGCCATTTTCTCCTTTCATTCATTTCAGACAATAGTACTTATTCTATAACATACTAACAATGAATTTATATTTCCTTCTTTCTTTGCCTTTTTTTGTTTCCAGAGAAGTCATCATAGTGATTTCAAATAACTAAATTTTGCCACTATACATATAAACTTGTAAATCAAATTATAAAATCTATTTTAAAGTCTTATGAATAAAAGCTAATGTATATAAATGCAAATTAATTCCAAAATTGATTAGGTCCATTTGACATTCATGTAGCTTCACTTTCTGAACTCCATGTTCTCTCCAGTGAACCACTGACTACATTTTCCATGCCACAAGGAAAATATGCAGGTGGGTGGCCTTATAAAAACTAGGAATGCTAGAAAACAATTCTCAATTGTTGAAAAACAGCTCAAAATAAAGGCCATTAACCAGGGGTAGTTTCAACACCAAAGTGAAACCATAATTATGAACTACAGTAGTCACTGTGCTTTTATCTATTCTCTACACCTATGCTTACACATTTTATAGATATGTGTATAGATATTTCACATTGTATAGATATTTTTTGTGAATGGTCCCAAGTATATTTGTCATGCCCATGTTAAGTGTCCTTTGGAAGATATAATAGTAATTGCTAAAGAAATCTTAGTTTGGTAAACTCTCCCCCACAAGCTTGCTAAAAAGTTATCAAAAGAACATATCTCAGCACAAAGTTTGCCTGTGAAGTCAATTATTATATTTAATATGAAGTTAGTACAAATTATAAAATTTTAGACACTGTTCTGAGCCTTAAAGTCCTGCCTTCTTGTTGTCTATAATGTTATGAGTACATATAAGCAATATACATGTTGTTTATATGTAAGGATATTGTCCACAATGAAATATTTAAAATAACTTACTCATTATTACAATGCTGTTTTTGCTTCTGTTCTGAAAGTTGTTTCCTTCTTATTTCATCAGTATTTTTTACATGTCTGTCTCCCTTGCCAAATTAAAACCTCCTTGACTTTTGGTGATGATCATAAGTAAACCACGTTCTAATTGTAATTCTTGTTCAGTGTTCAGCATTTTGGCTTTCAACTTTTGCGAAATTCAACTTATTACTTGTTATATTTATCTAAAAAAACAGGTAGTGATCTAGGCAGAACTGGTCATCAAGAGCTTTGTGGCTAATAGACTTCAGAAATTAAATTATCACTCTTTGTCATTTGTTTAAGAAAAAAGACTGCAAATGACCTCACATGACTTAACACCTCAGTACAGAACACATTTTCCAAGCCAAGACCATGCAGTTGTCATTACTAACAAACAGCTCCACAGTAATCTCAAATTCCAGCCATTATTTCATGAGAGAGAAGATAAATTAGAAAGATGCAATCACCATTACTCATCTACCTTGCTGGGTTTCCATCTTATTTGCTCCAGTTTCTTCTTCACAGGCATGTTGGAAGATAAATGCGAGAAGGCTTGCCAGATTCATTTTGAGAAATCATTGATTGAGAGATTAAAACTGACATTTATTTTTACTTCTTTAAAGGCTGAATCCTGAGATACCTAATCATTAAAGTATTTTAAGAGCGAGTAACTCTTAAAAGCCCCTGACAATTTGTGAAGCTTATTGTACCTCCCACAGTTTTACCCCTAATCTGAACAGGGTAGATTTCTCTCTCAGCTGACAGTCTGTCCTCGTATACAGTATAGACAGACACAGCACGTAAGCATTAAATTCCTCTGTGTGGCTATGGGAGTTTCTCAGTCTGCTAGGGTTATTAGGCAAGGGATGAGGGACTGACTTTTTAATGCTGCAGCTTCTGTGGTTTCTACATACACTCACTTATGGAGCAATTTTTTCAGAGTTGGATGTCAAAGTCACTTTCTCAGGGGATGTGTGTTTTGTAGTCACCCCTGAAAAGGAATTCATCAAAAAAAGTAAGAGCCATCATTTCCTGGCTCAGTACTTGTATTGTTCTATGTTTCCTACACCTTAAAATTGGGTGACCAGATCTGACCTTGAAAGAAGAATTAGCCAGTATCCATTGTGACTAAGCACCTAGGCAACTTCAGGTCTAGAAAAAACAAAATGATGACAGCAGTCCAACTTATGAGATTCTGAATTTTTCTGGTTTTGAATCATTCCTCTGCATTAAATAGAAAAGCTTCATCTCAGTTATTATACATACAGAACAACATATATGAGTGGATATGAGTCTCTGGTGGAATGATCTGTCTAATTTATCTTTCAGGACAATCTTCCCTCTATTATCATTTGAATACTATAAAATAAACAGTACTATGTAAGAAACGATAAGCCAAGTAGATTTTTTTCTGAATGGGAGAGCGAACATAAAAAAGATTTGATTGATTTCAGCAAGTTATAGTGACATGTAAAACACACAAAAAAATTATTATGTATTTTTAAAATATTTGGAGTTAATTCAAGTGTGTTAACTCTATAGATATATCCCAAATAGTATTATAAGAACTAGAAAAGGAAAGAGATGTTACTGAATAATCAAGTAATTAGTAGAAACCTCCAAAAGGGCAATAAAGAGAAGTGAAGAAAGAAAAATTCTCACTTGGGCCAAATAGGGCTGACCTCTAACAATAAAAGCCATTAAAACTGGAAGAGATCATGCTCAGCGAAATAAGCCAGAAAGAAAAAGAAAAATACCAGATGGTCTCACTCATAGCAGGAATCTAGAAAACTTAAATAAGGGACCAGGAAAATGAATAACTATAAGAAAGTGAAAATCAAAATCAACAAAATACTATGAACCAGAGACACTCTATGGGGGGGGGTTGGGGAGGGGAGGAATTGGGGTCAAAATAAGGGTGTTGCAATTGTATGGGGAATATAAAAATAAAATTTATTTTAAAAAATAAAGAGCATATAATTATGGAAAAAAAATAAAACTGTTTTCAGCTACTGATTTATGGCACATGTGCCTGATGTTTTGACCAACTATAATGTATATTATAAATAATTTAGGTATAATAACAGCTGAAGGATTAGTGGTTTTTAATGACGTGTCTCTTTTTCATATATAGATAAATCTTCCTTTTTAATAACTTCAATCACACTTTTTTGCCTTTGTTTGCTATCTTGTGTGGGAGAAAAAGGTGGAGTGACTTCCTGGGAATTGCAAAGCCTCATCTATCAGATGTATTAGAGCAAAACGCAGGAAGCAAACAAGCCCGTGACCCAACAGAAAAGGTTGAGAACTTCTCCATGATCGATATTCACTGAGACACAAAGATTAGATGTAGTAAAGGATAATTAACAAACACTCTATATAGTATATGCAGATAGTTCGGGAATATTCTCCCAAGAAACTATGTTAGTACTATCTCTTTACTTCTCCCACTTCATAGTGTAGAAAATGATTAAAGTTAGAGTTAACTCTTAAAAAGCCAAATTTGTGAAATAAACGAAAAAAAAGTATATTCTGCTACAGTTCATTGAGAATGTCCCTTTTTCAAGTTTGTTAAACACTTTGCTATACAGACTCTTAATCCTCAGGAAAGCTTGAGTCTGATATGATTATCTCTGTTTTATTATTGATAAATATGCAGATCTAAGAAATTAAGAAAGCTTACTTCAGGTCATATAAATACTAAGCAGAAAATGGGGATTCCATGCCAAATCTGTTATCAAAGTGGATGATGTTCTCTCTATTGTCTCTTATGACAACACTAGAAGCTAGAATGAAAATGCTAGAAAATACTAGGTAAATTAAGAGCTGTTAGATTGGGAGAAGAGAGAGTCTTCTCTAAGATGAATTCACAGAAAAAACTTAGTATATAAGAACATAAACCAAACTAGCACAAAGGTGTCCTGGAGTCCCTGTGTCTTAGGGGGTTTTGTTTACCCCTTTAACCTCTCTTCTACTGGCTAAATTTCCAACTGAATTATGAGTGTGGTGTTGCCTTTAGGACTGACACTAGTGAGAAAATAGGAACTTATTATAGGCAATGCAGCCCTTCATTTTCTTCAAGACTGCAAAAATCTCCAGTCTATCTGAAGTTTGGGAAATCATTTATAATGTGTTGTTTTTTTTTTTTGTATTTGTGGGTTCAAAGCAACACTGTTTGCATTATTGATTGAAATGTAATTTAAATTGCCTCTGGGTTATAGTAGCTTGTGAGGTAAGAATCCTATTTTAAGAAGGTCTTGAAAAGACAAGACAAAACTTCCAAGTTTTATTCGCATTATCAAATAATAAGAGAACCCTTGAGTTCTATGCCCATCCTTCAGCTATCCTCTACCCTTCCCTGGGTTGAAAGGATGGGGCAGACAGAACTCTTAAGCCCAGTATCTCATCAGAGCACATTAAGATAGTTCAAGCCCACATGGGAAATTTCAAAGATTCCCCAAGTCTGGAGCAGTTCTAAAACTCTTTATGTTTTTAATAAGTTCTTTTATATAGAGATTACCATTCATTTAATGATCAAAATAATAACTACGTTCTTGTTTTCTTCCCCTTGTTGCCAGAGGGCAAAATTATTTTCAAGATCATTTAGTCATAAATTTAATAGTCACATAGCTTAAGAGAAACCTATCACATTGTTAATCAGTCAATTGAAACTTCCCCTTTTTTTGCTTTTTCTTGGTTTCCTGTATCTTGTCCCCACCAAGACAATTTGTATGAATTTAGCTATAATTAGAGTATACATACTATTTTACAATTTACTTTTTTCCATTACAGCAGAAGCATTTTCTGTGTTGCTCTAGTCTTCAAAATTAACATTTTAATTTGTAAGAAATCATTATTTAATAATAACTTATTATTATACATGAAGACATGTAAAATCCCTTCTCTTGCTCCTTGAAACCCCTGGCCTCATTATTTCCTCCTTTAGTTCAGGATTTAAACTTCTTTCCTTCAGATTGAAAATAGAATCTGCATCATCATGATAGCTCTTTGTATGCAGATCTGATGTTTTCTGATTATTGAAGTATCCTAAGAAGAGTTCTGAAGGGTAGGAAATTTTCCCATGTGACCTAACAATGGCTCAAGGACCAGCCAGAGATTTGAACAGGGTTTATATGTAGATTCAGGGTCCTTACTATTCAGAAGCAAAAAATACCCTAGACTCTGCCTTCTGATTCTTCAGATCTGAAAGTATTCAAGCTGTTGGAGTTTTATTCCAACACATGCCACTAAATGCCACCTTCCCCCAGACTCAAATAGTAAGAAACTTAGCATGCACATGCCCTTTCTCTCAAGTGTTCAAGATTCTCATGTTCACAATTCAGATCTTCATGTAGTCTTTATGTCTTTTTTCCAGAGTTTATAGTCGTGATCTTTTGGAAAGCAAGTTCATTAAAAACCCAGTTGGCCATTACAGAAGCATAACCTCATAAATCTCTAAAACCAACAGTGGGAACAAGTTAGAATACCCAGAAAGCATTACAATTGAACCAACCTCATGACGAACCCTTGATTTATGCCCAACTTGAGCCTAAGGGTGGTCATTACGAATCAATAACAAATGTCTGTAACTTGCAGAAACTAAATTCCCATAGCCTGACGATGTCAACAGCCCTTCTAGAACAACTCTACTACAGAGCTCATCTCCACAACCCTTTTGCAATGACTTTTAAAACCTTTTCTCCTCTTTTAGCTTCCTTCTTCTAAGTTCTCCTGAATATTAGTTTTGAACACCTCATTTCTCAAAGATTTTTAATGGCTTATTATTTAATTCCAAACTGGGAAGCCTGAATTCCTTTCACTTCTCATAAGTGGTAAACACAAAGAACTGAATGAGGCAATCAGTGATCAAGCCCATACTCTGAAACATGTGACCTCAGGGAAGTAATTCATATATTGAAATAATAGCACCATCCTACCTGGTCCAAATCTAAGCTTTATGCCTAGTAGCAGGCTAACTATAGACAAGTTTGTTTGTTTGTTTGTTTGTTTAACCTCTCTGCATTCCAGTTCTTTAGCTGCAAAGAGATTAATATAGTATCATCTTGTAGAGATGTTTTACAGATTAAATAAGGGAATACTGGAAGGCATCCTAGAACAGGCTCTGGCACACAATGCCCTGGTGTTAGCTACTATTGTCACTACCTTGGTTCCATTGTCTTGGTTCCATTGTCTTGGTTTCATTCTTTGTAAAATGAGAAATAGAGTTCTCCTTGAAAGATTAATGGTTCACATGCAACAAATGTCTAAAGAACCTAATAGTCTGTTCAAATTTGAAGGCAAAAAGGGCCTCCCTGCTGGCGCAAGGGGTTAAGCACTGCACTATGATGCTGTCTGCAGGCTCTGCAGCATGAGTTTGATCCCCGGCCAGCCAGGGAGCAGCCCACATGGCGCAGCAGACCTCTCCTGACTTGCCTGCTGCTCCCTTCAGCAGTGTACTTTGGTTAATCTGCCTGTTCTATTCCCCACTCCGTCTCTGGTCTATCATCTCACCCCCCGCATCTCTGGCCTGTACCCCAGCCTCTTGTATGCATAAATAAATAAAATCTGAAAAAAAAAATTGAAGTCAAAAACACCTCAACTTCAGTTATATAGACATACAATATTTGCCATTTCCTGCTTGGTATATTATGAAATTTATACCTCCAATATCAAGATGACTTTCATGTGTGACATGATCTTCTCTTTCATTTTTGTCTTTTGAAATTGCTCCCGATCTTTAATGCTAAGCAAACAATACCAATCCAGCCTAAACTTCTGCCTGATCTCACCCAAGTAATCATCATCTCTCCTTCCCCTAACCTTCCAAATATGCACTTCTTGCATTTCCTATGCATTTTTTTCATTAGTGCCATTATTTCTTTGCCCACTATGTACCGTTTGCCAATAATATCATTGCAACTTAAGCTGTTATGACGTAACACCTATGCATAGTAAGAAGTCAATAAATATGTAATAAATTGAGTTAAGGCATAGTATTCAATGACCACATTAGGAAATTAGGAAAATAAGTTTTAAAATGTCCGTGTTTATACCAGGAAAACAAAAATGTTAAATAAACTGTTGGATTCTTCACTGATAACTCAAATTACTGATGCCAAATTTAAAAAGAGTAAATTTTCTCCCCAAAGCATATTTTAGTACTTTGGTTAACATGCAATAGAATTTCATGGTATAAATAATGACACATACAAAGGCCAGCCACATGGCCCCTTTGGCTCAATGCAATTCACAGCTAGAAAAACTGCTTATTGCTGGATTTCACACCTGGTCTCCTGGGACCCAATGGAGGATCAGTAAATAGTACTGAGAAAGATCATATAGATGCCTCAGAGCCATCTGTGCACAGTGGTATAAATGACAAACTAGAGCCTTTCATCTGTCATCCCCAAAGTTAACCTCCCACCTAGGGGACTAAGACATAAACAGAAGCAGCATTTCATTCTGCTGGGCTTGCAGAAGCTTTCCCATCTCAACACACTAAAAGCAAATGCAAAGTATGCAGGTGAATAAAGCCTGTCCCATTATAAGGGCTAGTTCCTGCCATAGCGGTGTGATTCTATAAGGCTGCCCTTTCAAGCTGTTTTCCTAAGATCCATCTGGAACTGTTTACACAGTGCAAATCTTATTTGTTTACTTCAGACATCACTGCTTGTCCTCTAGCTGCTTTGTAAATCTAAATATTAAAAGGAGGCTGCTTTAATGGGTTAGAGTAAAGTCAAATACAGTTTTTTTTGCACTGTTTAAAACTCTTAAATGGTAACTTAGAAGGGATCTGAGAGATTGTGTACATCTATCCTTTTGTTTTGAAATTGTGACAGTAAATTACTATGCCACAATAATGGCAAAAGTCCAGAACAATGTAGAATGCATAACTGGCTCTCTTGTTCACAAGCTGGTGATTGGTGGCTTCACACCTCCAGATCCTGGTTTTCTCATCTGTTAAGTAAACAGATTGCTTTAAGTTTCTGAAGTTCCTTCTAACTCTAACTCCCTAAGACAAACCATTTCTGACAGTTCCAAAATTATACAGGTTGTTGGCACAATTTATTTCCTTGGGTTTCTTGGACCGAAGTTCCCATTTTCCTACTAGCTGTTAGCTAGACCGACTGCAGCTCTTAGGGGCTGTTCCTCTCTACAGGGAATTCACAGCATGTGTGTTTACATTTTTCCAGATCAGCCAGAGTGTGATTCTCTGACTTTCTCTTCTATGACAGCTTGGGAAAACTCTGTATTTTTATAGCCTGGTGTGATTAGGTCAGGCCCAACCAGATGAGAGCCACTTTGCATGACTTAATCTCATCAGGGGTGTCAAAACGATTACCTTCATGGTCTAGGCATATGTATTAGGTAAAGAAAGTATCAAGGAGAATCTTAGAATCCTGATTACAACAGAATTTCCTAATTTTTATAGCTATGCTGAATAGTAACTTCTATTTTCTATTAAATTCTAATTGATTGTCAGTAATATGTAGAAATTTAATTTATATGAGTTAAGAGCATCAATTAAGTGTGGATAGAAGTATATATTGTGATGATTGCATGCTCAGAATTAGGTTGTTTTATGCAAAGGTTAAGGAATTTAAGATGCAATTAAGGTTTCAAATCAGTTAACTTGAACTAATTAAAAAGGAGATTATCCTGATTAGGCCTGACCTAACCAAGTAAACTCTTCAAAGAGTCTGGACTTTTTCTGAAATAAAAAAATTAGATACATAATAGACTCTCTAGGGCCAACTTGGAATCAGTAAACAGCCTTGTTATAGAGAAGGCAGTGAGGCAGTGTGAAGGTCAGCCTCAACAGTTAAGGACAACCCTCAACTGATAACCAAATAGAAAGCAATGTATTCAGCCCTGTAATTATGAGGAACCAAATTCTACCAATTGTTGAACTTGGTGGAAAACTCAGCCTCAAGGGAAATCTCAGCTCTAGCCAACTTATTGTCTGGTAAGACTTTAAGCAGAGAACCTAGTTTGTATTTTTATTTGTCTTGGTGTTTTCATTTACTTGGCTAACATGTTGACTCATGTCTTCCTTCAACTCTTCCTTCCTCCAATATCCCTATATATCTTCAAACATGGCTTCAGGGGTATTATTGTTATTCTTTTTTGTTTGTTTTTTGTTTTTTTGTTTTTTTTTTTGTTATTTTTGTTTATTTTTAATTTTTTTTTACATTTCTAAAAAAAGATTTATTTTTATTTATTTATGCATACAAGAGCTGGGGGTGTAGTAGGTCAGAGGTGCAGGGGGCGATGCGAGAATTCACCAGAGACAGAGTGGGCAGCAGAACAGGCAGATCTACTGAAATACACTGCTGAGGAGAGCAGCAGGTGAGACAGGAGAGGTTTGCTGTGCCATTTGTGTCAACTCCCTGGCCAGGGATCATACTCTTGCTTCGGTGGCTGGCGATAGTTTGACCCCTGCCACCAGGGAGGCCCTCATTTCTACATTTTTTTAATAAATTTTATTTTTATATTCCCCATAATTGCAACCCCCTATTTTGACCCCAATCCCTCCCCTCTCCGCCCCCCACCCCCCATAGAGTGTCTCTGATTCATAGTTTTTTGTTGATTTTGATTTTCACTTTCTTATAGTTATTCATTTTCCTGGTCCCTTATTTAAGTTTTCTAGATTCCTGCTATGAGTGAGACCATCCGGTATTTTTCTTTTTCTTTCTGGCTTATTTCGCTGAGCATATCCCTTCCAGCTCCACCCATATTGCTGCAAATTGCATATGTTTATTTTTTTTGAATGCTGAGTAATATTCCATGGTATATATGTACCACATCTTCTTGATCCAGTCATCTATTTTTGGGCATTTGGGTTGCTTCCAAAGCTTAGCTATTGTAAACAGTGCTGCTATAAACACAGGGGTGCAGGTGCTCTTTGGAATTGATGTTTCTGTGTCCTTTGGGTAAATACCTAGGAGTGGAATTGCTGGATCATATGGAAGCTCTATGTTTAGTAGGTCAAGAAATCTCCACACAGCTCTCCATAGTGGTTGGACCAGTTTGCACTCCCACCAACAGTGCAGGAGAGTTCCTTTTTCTCCACATCCTTGCCAACATTTGTTGTTGCTAGTTTTTTTAATATGTGCCATTCTCACTGGTGTAAGATGGTATCTCATGGTAGTTTTGATTTGCATTTCCCTGACTACAAGTGATGTTGAACATTTTTTCATATGCCTGTTGGCCATTTGCATTTCTTCTTCAGAGAAGTTTCTTTTTAGGTCTTCTGCCCATTTTTTGACAGGATTATTTTCTTTGTTGTTGTTGAGTCTCATCAGCTCTTTGCAGATTTTTGTGATCAGTCCTTTATCATTAGTGTTGTGTGCAAAAATGTTCTCCCAGTCGGTGGGGTTTCTCTTTGTTTTTGTTATTGTCTCTTTTGCTGTGCAGAGGCTCTTTAATTTGATGTAGTCCCAGCTGTTTATCTTTGCCTTCACTATCACTGCTTTGGGTGATGTGTCTGTAAAGATGTCTTTGATGTGCATATCACATAGTGTTTCGCCTATATTTCCTTCTATGTATTTTATGGCTTCAGGTCTTATGTCTAGTTCTTTAATCCATTTTGAGTTGAATAATCAGTAACTACTATGAACAGTTATATGGAAACAAGTTCAACAATCTAGAGGAGATGGACAAATTTCTGCAACTCTACAATCACCCAAAGCTAGATAAAGAAGAAATAGAACACCTAAACAGACCAATTACAAGCAGCGAAATTGAAATGGTAATCAAAAACCTCCCCAAAAGCAAAAGCCCAGGACCTGATGGATTTACAAATGAATTCTACCAAACATTCAGAGACGAATTAGTGCCTATCCTTCACAAACTCTTCTCAAAAATTGAGAAGGAAGGGGCAATACCAAACACGTTCTATGAAGCCAACATTACACTAATACCAAAACCGACCAAGGACAACACAAAAAAGGAAAACTACAGGCCAATCTCCCTAATGAACACTGATGCAAAAATCCTCAATAAAATTTTAGCTACCAAAATCCAACAATGTATCCATAAGATAATTCACCATGACCAAGTAGGATTCATTCCAGGGACACAAGGATGGTTCAACATCCGAAAATCAATTAATGCTATTCTTTTTTTAAAAGATTTATTTATTTATTCATACAAGCACTGGGTACAGTCAGAAGCATGGGAGGGTGAGAGAATTCACCAGAGCCAGAGCGGGGAACAGAACAGGCAGACTGACGACATACACTGCTGAGGGTAGCAGCGGGCACAGCAGGAGAGGTCTGCGCGCCATGTGGGACCCTCGCCAGTGGCCAGGGATCGAACCAGTGTTACAGAGGCTGCGGGCAGCTTCGCAGCCCAGTGCTCAACCGCTGCACCACCAGGGGAGGCCCTATTGCTATTCTTTTAAAACTAATTTGACATATTGGATTCTTTCATAGCACTGCCATCACTTTTTGGTACCAATTTTAGTCAGTTCCCCTCGGAGTAAATGTATTCTCAATAAAACAATGAATTACCATAACTTATGAAAGAATATGTTTATTTTGCAGTCTTTGTTGAAATGCTCTCTAAAATTAGTTTCTCGTCTAATTAATAATTTCCTTGCTTTTTTTTTTAGTATTAAATACATTCATGTATTTGAAATTAGAGATTTTAGGTTCATTGTTTTGTTTTTAAATTAATTTATATTAAAAGGAAGTAACTGTTACTTACATAATTGTTAATGTTTGCACCATATATGACTCTCCCCCCAGGTGTGGTCACCATTGGTCTCCCACCACTAAAGCACCCAGAATCCATCAACATAGTCCCTTGCGCTGTTCCTCTCACCCCATTTTCACCCTCCCCCTCGATGCCTTAGGTCTATGGTCAGCTTTCAAGATTTGTCTTTGATTCTTTTTTCAGTTTCTCTATATTCCATGTTAGTGAAACCATCTGATCTTTATCTTTTTCCTTCTAACTTATTTCACTTAGCATACTCCCTTCCAGCTCCAACCATGATCTCTGGATAGTATTCCATTGTGTATGATATACCACATCTTCCTGATCAACTCATTTGGGACATTGACTATCTAGTGAAATTCCTTCCCTATATCTTTAGTCACAAACTTGAGGTTCCAAAGTCTCCTCAAATAAATATTTTCATAGTCAAAGAAAGGGTGAGTTAACTATATCCTTTACCTGTTTGGGGTCAAGTTTTTTTTTTTTAGTACTAATAAATAATAACAGTAATCATCATCATCTCTGTAGATGCCTGTTTTTAGAAGGGAATCCAGTTCAAAACTTGAAACTCCCTACCTGAAATGACCATGGTCTTTGTATGGACTTTAAATGCTCACAGCCAGAATGACTTTGAATCTGCATACTAAATGAAATGAGGTTAGTCCTCCTACTCACTTCAGAGCTGAACTATGTATTCAATATTCATCTTTGATGCCTGAAAATTTCCCTTTCTTGCTTGGCCCAGAGTATCACTGTAAACAGAAGCACAATATTTTAATATTTTATTTATATTGCTTTTAAGTATGTGAATGAGTTGAATGAGTAATGGCTTTTGCCATTTAGAGATGTCTAACAGCGAAACAGTCCTAGAAAAATAGTGAGTTCCTTTTTATGTGCTAAATCATAGGATAAATGACTATCTACCAGGATACCTGAAGTGATTTATTTTTGTATAAAGAATTAGACAAGTTACTTAAATTTATTAAATTTAATGATCTAAAGGTATAGGTGCTATATTAAGACATTTTAAAAATCTGTATATGGTGTCCTCAGAAACTCAAGGTCTTCTGCTTAAAGGCCATGACTTTGGGCAAGTCATTTTCTTTCTAAGGGTCATGGTCTTATTCTCTATAAAATGAGATGTGGATAAAATTATCTCTAAGCTCAAAAAATCTTATGATTCTGGAACTATCATTTTCCTTCACATTACATTATTTAAGGAAAATTATTAACAGAAATTTGCCTCTTGATCTCCTGACTGAAATGCTTTTATGACTTTCATGCTCATAAAGTACATTAAAATGCTACGAAAATTGGCTTTCTCTGAGCATGGGACTATATGTTACACTCATTTAGTGCTGATATAAATTCAGAACCTTTACACAGCTCCTCAGTTTGAAGGTTTAGATGCTGTTAAGCTATCAGGCAGAAGAGCAATCATTTTCCTGATCCTAATGATCAACTTATATGGGCAAGCATACCTGAGATTTGTGGCAACAGGAAGCTACCTGTCAACAAACTACTTATGCACCCCTCCTCATTCTCAGTTTCCTCTCTGCCCTCTCAGTTAGACTGCAAGATACTGAGGATAGTAACTGCTGTTTACATATCAATATATTCCTAGCACCTGAAAAAACAAAAATAATAGTTATATGGCATCATGCTGAACTGCTTATATGCTGTTTAATTGAAACTAATATCTTAGATATTTATCAGAATTATTTGACAATCACTTTTTAAGAGAGGTACAAATATCCCAACTTTACAGATACTAGGGAATAGAGACTAATTAAGTAAATTAAGTGATAGATTAGACTTACTATATTTTGTCTGACTGAGCTTTTAATCACCATACACAGTATCTTTTATTGTAGGAAGCATATATTTACTCATATTTATTTACCTATTGAATAATCAGTCATTGAAGTTGAAAATGGGGATAGCTTTAATTAGAATTTAATTTACTTTAATTTCCTGACTTGCCCGCTGCTCCCCTTAACAGTGTATTTCAGTCAGTCTGCCTGTTCTGTTCCTCAGACTGTCTCTGGTGAATCCTCTCACCCCCAACTCCTCTAGACTGTACCCCAGTTCTTGGATGCCTAAATAAATAAATCTTTAAAAAATTTAATGCTACACACACACACACACACACACACACACACACACTTGGAGCTCCTACAAGAAGCCAGGTACTCTGCTAGGCAATTGGAAAAGAGATAGAAAGAAGAAGAAGAGAGTTTCTGCAGTGTCTAGAAGAATGGATAAAGTCGAATACAAATGACCTTACTACAGACAGAGATTAAGGGGTGTACAGAAACCCAAATGATTTAGAGCTCAAATGAGGGGAGATTGCATCCCAGTCAGAACAGACTTTAAGAGATGGCATTTGAGTAAAGTTTTGCAGACAGATAAGATTTTGGAAAGAAGATGATAAGATTTTGATGAAAATAAATATAGGGGTGAAGAATAAAGATAGCATAAGTCATAGAAAAAAGTACATAGTAGTTTGACTCAAGTATAGGGTGTCCATACAAAAGTGGACAGAAAGTCTTTTAAAAGGTGGCTAAAAGCTCTAGTTTTTATTTTTCTCCTCCACACTGTGACCAGTGCTGTTTAGGCAGGAATGTAAAACAATGTCAGCTAGAGTTCTAATGCTAGCTGAATCATCTCCAAAATTAGGATGTGGCCTTTGCTGTCCAAGGCAGTATTATATGTCATAACCACTGACACAGAATGTTTTCAAGAAATTACACTGTTTTCTGAACAATTTGCTTTCCTGAAGATTTGGCATGGAAAACATGTTGATAATACCCACATCCTAGTATTCTATTAGCTCTCAGACTCACAGAATTATAGCAATAGAGGCAGTCTCGAAAAATCAAACACATTCAAGGCTGAAATGTGCTTTGCATGTCTTCTAACCAGTTCTGTTTCCCCATCTGTAGGAATTTTTTTTTCTGTATCTAAATTGTTGCCTTCTCTCTTCTTATAGTATCCCAGAGGAAGAATGTCCCTAACGCATCTCTAAGTCACATGTCCCTTTATTGCCAAGTTTGGTAATGGCCTTATTACCCTATTGTCCTAAGTTGAGGAGTCATGCATTAATGCTTTCCTCTACCAAGCAATATCAATTGATTCCAGAGTGTCAAGAAGGATAGATTGCAACCTTGTGATTTTGTGACAAATGGAGCACATTATTTTGAATGACAGTAGATGTGAAGAGTGAAAGAGAACTAGAAGCCCAACTCTCAATAACTTTTCTTCTCTTCATTAATGGCACGGCTAAGATACTCAATTTGTTAGTGTCTGAATATTCACAGGCCCAAAATGGAACATTAATTTGGTTCCATGTTATAAATTCCTTGAGATACACTTCCATAACTTGAGGCAATAATAAATATTACATGACAATGAAGTATAGTTTACATACAAAAACAGTCTACTCTTTTATGTGAAAATAGATTATGAGCTTAGCCCTGACTTTTACTTACATATTTTTCATTACTCAACTAAGATGTCAGTTATTTGAAGATAAACCCATAGATCCATGGAAGTGTGTTCCCTCTCATCTTTAGCACAAGCTCTGGCTCTCTCCAAAAAAACACATTTTGATAAATGAAATGTTTTCATTTTTATCTTGCCAAAATTGCCATTTAGAAATATTTTATTACATTTGCGGTTACTTATTTGATTTTCCTTTTTTTTTATTATGTAACTCATAATGATTGCATCATCACTTGGCAAAAAGAATTATGATTTAATTGGAGAATAAATATCAAAAACTTTGGTCTACTTACCAATAATCAAAAAACAAAAGATTTTATGCCAAGATTACTTCCCTGGGAGATGAAGTAAGAAGTACTATTTGAGGACTCCTACACACACAAGTACGTGCACACACACACTAACACGCAATTTGTTCCTTAAGGTTAAATAATGTCTCCTTGAAAACAGTTTCATAATAAGCAAGTAAAAGGCAATGTGTGAATCAAAAGTATCACAAGCACAGCAAAGCAAATTGATTTGCTATGTTTAGGTCTCATGGATTTTGACATTTGAAACCAGCACTTTCTTTCCTCTTTTTATCTAATCATGAGATTGTGCATATTTATATTTTTCTAATTCACAAAAAATTAAAGAAAACAATAAATTATCTTCATTCATGTATCCTAAAACTCTCTTTAGTGATATAATACTACGAATTATTAATAATAAAGTCCACACATTGCACTCAGATTTCTCAATTCTGATCTCAGAAAAATCCCATTCCCTGCATAGCCAAGAATTGATGCTATGCTGAGCTTTTTCAATTCCTATCAACAGTTTCCTTATTGAGTTAACTCACAAGAGTGAGACTATTATGTTTAAAGTTGCTTGTTTTGTGTTATTGGAGAAGGTTATCTATTTCTAAAATGCCTTCTTTTGGATTTACTCTCACTATTGCCAAGTTTCTGGTAACAATGCAATTACTGCTTACATATAGAACACTTCTATCACAAATACTAAAGGAACATATTAAACATAACACAGATTAATTTAAGGAGTGTCACCAGCTCTAATGCACCTACTCCCACCTGCCTCTATCCTAAGTAATGATGGGAGGTGGGCCAGATAAATAAGAAGCTTTCATGTTTCCAGAGGTGAGCAGTTCATTCAAAAGGCCCATTTTTTATCTAGATATTGTTGACATGCCAAAGGGGTCAGAGAAACAACAGTATCGTGCTGAGGTAAAAGGAAGTAAGCTTAGAATAACAGTCCTTTACTTTAACAGGCCCAAAATATTCAGAGGCAACCCTACCCCTGAACATATAATGACAAGAGCTTCTAACTCTGAATTATAGGGCTATTGAGATGCATGGCAAGATATTTTTTTAAAAAAATATTTATTTATTTATGAATACAAGAGCTGGGGTGTAGGCCAGGGGTGCAGGGCTTTTATGCAACCAATTTGCTAGTAAACTGCAAAACAACTTTGCGTTTATGATTATCTCTGGGTGATGATTATCACTGGGTGGCAGGGTTGGGGTTGAACATTATTTTCTTGCATTTTTGTATATTAAAAATTCTCTCGCAAAAGAAAAAAGCAAGCTGAGACAACCTTTTTTTTTTTTTTTTTAAGATTTACTTATTTATTTATACAAGCACTGGGTACAGTCAGAAGCACGGGAGGGTGAGAGAATTCACCATAGCCAGAGCGGGGAACAGAACAGGCAGACCGAGGAAATATACTGCTGAGGGGAGCAGCGGGCATGGCAGGAGAGGTCTGCACGCCATGTGGGACCCTCCCCAGCGGCCAGGGATCAAACCGACGTTGCAGAGGCCGCGGGCAGCTTCGCAGCCCAGTGTTCAACTGGCTGCGCCACCAGGGGACGCCCTGACACAACTCTTTTGAGAGATAGTAGGGCATGGTGGGGAGGAGCACAAATGTGGAGCAAGACCACAAAGTTCAAGTGTTAGTCTAAGTTCTTACAAACTTTGTGACCTTAGGCAAATTACCAATCCTCTGTGGCAGCTGTTTCCTCATTTGTTAAGTGGGGATGATGGCAGTAATAGTAACTACCAACTACCAGAGGTAAATTTAAATTTATTAAATGCTGGCTTAAAATAAACACTTTGTAAATGATGGTGATTATTTTTTAAAGACACATCCTCAACCTGATTCGGCTTATCCTTTGGGACATGTAATGTCTTTCATCTATAGGGTGAAATTTAGACCTCTCTGAGGTTTGATTATGAGCAAATAATTTCTTCATTATTGACCTATCAATATTGACCTCAATATTGACCTATATATTTCTAAGAAAAAGATAAACGAGCACTAGACAAAGTACTAGATTATGCAGAAGATTGAAACTATAAGGGGAATATGGTAGCATTGATCAAAAAACATTAAAACTGGGACTAGGACAGGCACCTCACTGTTAGTTTCACTCCTAATACTAATTTTGTGGGAGACTGCAGGCAAGTTACTTGTTTTCTGGCTCTTCTTAGCTTCTAATATCTACAGTATTGTCTATTCCAATTCTCACCTATTGCTTTCCTCTAGTTCTCTCTCCATAAAATGGGGAGAAGTGTAGTAACCTACTGGGTAAACAATAAGGAAATATTCAAAATAGGGCCTCCTGGTGACACTAGGGGTTAAGAAGCAGCACTGTGAAGCTTTCCGCAGCCACTGCAGCATGAGTTCCATGCCCGGCCAGGGAGATGACCCACAGGGCTCAGCAGACCTCTCCTGACTCGCCCGCTGCTCCCCTCAGCAGTGTATTTCAGTCAATCTGCCTGTTCTGTTCCCCAAGAGAAGTGAATCCTCTCACGCCCTACACCTCTGGCCCGTACCCCAGCTCTTGTATGCATAAATAAATAAATCTTTAAAAAAATATTCAAAATAATAGAACATCCATGCAAAATATTTTTAGGATCTCCTACTATAAAAACTGAACCTCAAAACATTTCCCTGATGAATAAGAATCTCCCTCCTACCATAGAAGTTAAATAACTGACACACTGGAAATTTAAATTTAGACACCATGCCACTCTCGTCAAAGTCAGAGTACAAAGGAGAGCAATTGAGCATCAGCTAAGTGAATATGGCAGTATACTGCTTTCCCTCGATGGGAGAATTTAAATGACTCATTGTCTTTGCCTTGTGGCCTAACACTAAATATTCCTATTCTTCATTACCCCTGCTCTTTTCTACGTACAGGGAGTGTCTAGGTATAGAGAATATCAATTAGGAGAGGCTATCTCTAATGATCAAACACACATAGTAAATGGAAACCATTCAGAGATACTTTTGCCCTTGAAGAATTTGGAGTCCAATAAGAGGGTAGCCTTGTACACCAAAGATGAAGCTACACGAGTGAAACATTACCGGTGCCATATAATGTTCTAAGCTCTGGGAAGCCAGAGAGACTTTTTTTTTTAAAGATTTATTTATTTATGCATACAAGAAAGGGGGTACAGGCCTGAGGTGTGGGAGGTGAGAGGACCCACCAGAGACAGAGCGGAGAACAGAACAGGCGGATTGACTGAAATACACTGCTGAGGGGAGCAGCGGGTGAGTCAGTAGAGGTTTGCTGCACCACGTGGGTTGCTCCCTGGCCAGGGACAGAACTTGTGCTGCAGTGGCTGCGGACAGCTTCATAGGTTGCATCTTAAGACCTTGAGCCAGTAGGGAGGCCCCAGAGAGACTCTTAATTAAAAAAAATCTTTAACTTATATGAACTCAAAATGACTGTGTCATTGTTATCTTATAAAAGTGTTTCAATGGTTCTAAAGTGAAGCGAGTTTTTATGAATCAAAGACTGATAACTTTATATTTATAAAATACAATACAAAAGAATTCCCTTAAAGTGAAAGAAGGGCCTTCCTGGTGGCGCAAGGGGTTAAGCACAGCACTATGAAGCAATCCACAGCCTCTGCAGCAAGAGTTCAATCCTAGCAGGCCAGGGAGCTACCCACATGGTGCAGCAGACCTCTCCTTGTCTCGCCCGCTGCTGCTCCCCTCAGAGTGTATTTCAGTCAATCTGCCTCTTCTGTTTCCTAATCTGTCTCTGGTGAATCCTCTAACCACCCTCACCCCCCACTGCACCTCTGGCCTGTACCCCCAGTTCTTGAATGCATAATTAAATAAATCTTTTTAAAAATTTAAAAAATAAAGTGAAAGGAAAGACAACAAAAGCATATCAAATGCCACTTATTATGTATTCATCACTGTTTCCAGACTGACGTCATGCCACAGCATGCCAGAAATTGAAGGAATCTTGAAAACTTCCTTTTCAACCAAGTCATTTACATATAGACCCAAAAATCAGAAATGTAAAGGGATTTTACCCAAAGTCATATAAACCACCTTGAGCCAACTGGGAACAAAAACTTGTGGTGTTCACACATCTACATAAGGGATTTGGAGACTTCTGTTATGTCTCCTAAATGGCTGCTTTTGATCTGTATCCTCTCATTCTTCCTTCAGAGGTTGATGCTAAAATGCAGTCTCACCTGGTTCCTGTTATAAAATTTTTCTATTTTAGATAAAATCAAATTCTTATTAACTTATTGAATTTTTTTTTCAAGTTGTTTATCTTACTCCTCATTTTGGTCACTTACTAAAGTTTGTTCATTTTCTGATCTATTTTAAAATGACATCTAAAGTGGAATGAAGGAGGGAAACGGAGGGGAAAGATCATTTTAATGCTGTAAATTACTGTCATTCCTTATCTAGTCTTATATTATTTACATACATCAATACCTACATTCATATTAATTCTGTGTATAGGAAAGAAAATTGCAAAGGCATGACTGTACCCTCAGAATGACATTACTATTCTATCCTGATTCCTTGTTTGGCTTTCGTTTTGAAATTCAGGTCTTAACTTTAATTTAGAAAATAGATGAGCAACAATCCTTTCACGCCATGAGACGAAGGGCATGTCATCCAATCATTGAAACTGGTATGGTCATTATCACCTGACAATTCTAGTTGATCTAAAATGCAGAATGCCTGTAATATTTATAACACTACGGCAAATAGACTAGGGGATCTATTTTTAATCCCAGAGATTCTATTAACTCTTGATGACTTTGTAGACTCCGAAGACTGTAATGATCTTAAAAAGATAAAGACTATATCTGTTCATTAGAAAAATTATGCTACTTCTTACCTGTTACCTCTGTACACTTCAAAACTGGACTAAATAACGTATTCAACATGGGAAGATATTAGTTAATCTATTCTTTATATTCTCTAGTCTTAAGATGAGTAATTCTCAAAAATTCTGAAGCAAAATATCATTCTACCTGGAAATTATGGGCATGTTTGTGAGGAAAGCAGGAAATACCCACTGCAATTAATTGTTTTGCAGGGAACCCCAAAACTGTTTATTTTTTAAAAATCCTCATATATATATTATAAAAGTCATACCTAACCATTGGGCAGATATTCTTTGTGTAATTTCTGTGAAATTACAACCCTAATAAATTCTTAACAGACAACCCTTATTTATGGTCACAAAATGCCATATTCCCCCCAAAAAAAATCTCATTTAAATCCCAAATTTCAGAATTGCATGAGTAAATGTATTGATTGTTCTTCCCTATTCTGAACATTAGCCATCATATTAATTTTAGTTGTAGTACATCATTTTAGCAACATTTCACTTCTCAATTTACTTCAAGTTAACTTACATTAGCAATCTTTAAACCAACCAGGCAGAAATACACTGAACTATAGTCCCAGAAATACGTGAAATGAAATCAGTTACTAAATCCACATATAGTGATAATAGACAAAAAATATCCATAGTTGCCATGACAATGTCACACATGCCTTTGATTTTTTTCACAGAGTAACAAAATGTGCATTTAATAGAGATGTCTAATTGTCTTTCACTGTTTTGCTCACCATCATAGCGACATGATTTTTGCTAAACATCACAGTATCAAAGCTGCTCTGCCTCTAGCTGCCATTTCCATATTTTGTATTCATATTTTGTATAAATTTTGGAAAGTGCTTTCAGTTTAGCTTCCTAACCATGCATTTAATTTATATTTAATGAGACAGGAGTATGTGAAGTAAATGTAAATTGGTTGACTTAAAATAGGTCTAGTGGTATTGTTTAAAATAACAATGGGTAATTTCATTGACTAACTCCTGAAGTTGTTAAGCCATAATACCTAAACATTTGTAGTTGAAGTTTAAAGTTAAATTTAAGTACAGACAGATTAAGATGATGCAGGGACTGGCCCTTTACTTTATTAAAGTCTTGTGAATAGCCTTATTTCTAGCAGTAGCATGGTTCTAGCAGTAGCATGGAGGTTTAAACTATTCCTACTCTTCCATGAGGTGGTGCCAAGGTTTGTGATACCATCTCATACCACCATGAATGGCCCATATCAAATAAACCAGAAATGTGTGGGAAAGGATGTGAAGAAAAAAGAACCCTGTACACTGTTGGTGAGAATTTACACTGGTCCAGCCCCTATTGAAAACATTATGGCGGTAACTCTAGGTATCAAAAGTACCATACAATCTAGCAATTCTACTCCTAGGTATCTACCAGAAGAATGCAAAAAACATTAACTTGAAGGAATATATGATCCCCTATGTTCATTGAAGTACTATTTACAATAGCCAAGTTATGTAAAAACCTAAATACCCAATGCTAGTTGAGTGGATTAAAGAGATGTAGAATATATACACAATAGAACACTACTCAGCTATCGAAAAAAGATGAAATCTTGCCATGTGCACCAATATGAATGGATTATGCTGATTGAAACAAGTCAGAAGAAGAAAGACAAATAGAGGATGATTTTACTTGTATGTGGAATGCGGGGAAATTAAATAAAGAATAAATAAAATTAAAATAAAACAAACCTGGGCCTCCCTGGTGGCGCAAGGGGTTAAGACACAACCTATGAAGCTCGCCACAGCCACTGCAGCACGAGTCCGATCCCTGGCCAGGGAGCGACACACATGGCGCAGCAGACCTCTCCTGATTCACCCACTGCTTCCCTCAGCAGTGTTATTTCAGTCGATCTGCCTGTTCTGTTCCCCACTCTGTCTCTGGTGAATCCTCTCACCCACCATAACTCTGGCCTGTACCCCAGTTCTTGTATGTATAAAAAAATAAAATCTTTAAAAAATAAATTAATTAATAAATAATAAAACAAACCCTAGAATTATGACTGTAGAATGGAGGAACAAAGCAGGAAGGGGAACTATGGACCTTGCAGTAAGACTATGGATGCCACAGTGTGGTGGGTGGTGTGATGAGGTAACCTACACCTGAAGAGATGTCAACTATACCTCTGAATTATATACAGTGCTGTGAGCAATGTTAATTAAAAAAAAATCTGTTCACTGTTGGAAAAAAATCTTGTTAATAACCCAATTTCTTTAAGCAATTCATGAGAAGGTCTTAGAAGTTTCTTAGTCCTTTTTCTATTAAATATACAACTACGCTTTACAGTGAAATGAGTAAATGGTTATGCTTAGCCACCTTGACAAAATATGAGTCAATATTTCCTTAGACATTCCATTTCAAGTTCAGGAAGTGTCAATCAAGCCATAATTTGTTAAATGTAAATATTACTATTCATCTTAAATTATGTCACTCAGGTGATAAAATTCTAAGTATTTAATACAGTTCTCAGGTCAAAACTATTAACAAATCACTCCAAAGTACTTGAATAATATTCATAAGAACAAGTACCTATCGGGCCTCCCTGGTGGCGCAGCGGTTGAGCGCTGGGTTGCGAACCTGCCCGCAGCCTCTGCGACGGTTCAATCCCGGCTGCTCCCTGCCACAGGAGGAGGGTCCCACATGGCGCGCAGAGCCCGCTGCCCCTCAGCAGTGTACTTCGGTCCTTCTGCCTGCTCTGCTCCCCGCTCTGGCTCTGGTGAATTCTCTCACCCTCCCGCGCTTCTGACTGTACCCAGTGCATGTATAAACAAAAAAAAACAAACAAACAAACAAATAAATAAATAAACATGCCTCTATAAAAAAAAAAAAAAAAAAAGAACAAGTACCTATCTAACCCAGCTGTCTTTATATATCAGTTTAAATTATGAACCTAGTAGTTATCTGTAGTTAAGACACTATAATTCAGTGATATGTTTGCATCATGTTCCAGCCCCTCCAACCTCATATTCTTTCCAAATTGCAACAGCAAAGACTAACAAAATGTTTAGGAATTTTGTTAGTCAATTTGGTTTTCATTAAGTTTGATTTCTTTAGGTTTATGAATTAGGCAATGCTTTTTGATATGGCCAACTTTTGGTGTAACTAGTTATCAGCTATTAAATTGGTCTAAGAAAGATCGCTTTTTGGCAAGACCATCTTGGTATTTCAAGAATATGTCTTCTTGAGACAGAATTCAGGGAGAAAAAAACATAGAAAATATGTTCCCATTAAGTTTGCCTTGATCACACAATAATGAGTAGCAGATCTGAAATTCATTGAGGCCCATGACTTTAAAACCTATACACTTTTTTATTATACCCCACTTCATTAATACTGTGCGATAAAGAGAGCAGAATAGACAAGAACTGCATTACAAACTAGGGAAATTTCTCTATATATTTACCCATGAGTTACAGTCTAAATTAACTGCGCAAGCTCAATCTCAGACAGGAGAACACATCATCAAAACTGCGTGAGTTCTATTCTAATTTTCCTAGTAAAAAGGGTTTTGGGACAGGATGGGACACCAACAAATTGTCAGAAATCTTTGTTTTTTTTTGTGTGTGAACTCACCATTTTAACCTCAAGTTAACATCTCATGGTTTCTCCCTTTCTGTTGGTGATATCAACATCGTTCCCCTCTCTAATTACCATAAATTGAGCAACCTACATATATCTGCTCATCCAATGACAATAGGTCAACCTGCTCCATTCTCCTTCATGTGCTCAGAGCAGCACCCAAGCAAAATACTACATGTGGTTTCACTGTCCCTGTTCTAGCTGCTTAGCTTCTAGTGTGACTTTCAGTTCACTGAATTAATCTATTCAGAATTACCTCAAAACATGTCAACTATCTCTTCAAAGCTCTTGGATTCCCTATAACCAATAAGATAGTCATTTTCTTATCGTTTGAGGAGCTCTGTAATATCTCATTTCTATCTTTCCAGATTAATTTCATTTAACCCTGAATTGATACCATATATTCCAGCCAAACTACCCTATTTAATTTTCTGAACATGAACCAAATTATCTCACCCTTGAGATACTATCTTAAGTCTAAAATGGCTTTTCTAACCCAGGGTTACCCTATTTAACTTCAGCCTATTATTCAAGATCCACCTTAAATTAATCTGCCAACCTGAAGCTGATTATTTTACAGTCATCACCTTGAGATCTTAACCTCTTTGAAATTCCTCATATGATGTCAATTAATTAAATTTTACAAATACACAACCTCCACATGTCATATTTCTTCTAGATTCAAATATATCTACATTTATACATCTCTCTATATCCATACCATACTAGTATGAGGATTTGATCAGAATAATTACCCAATAGACACCATTTGAAATAAATTACAGTAACACCTTCTGAAAAACACTGAAAAGATGCCCAGTGTTTTCAGATCAATATGAAAAGGAGCAAAAACTAAAGTGCTTTTCTACAGTATAAAAAGTCCAGACTTCATCAATGAAAAGTCAGAAATATAGGCTATCCTGATGAATACAAGTACTTTCACATCATCCTCACTCCCATCCCCATCATTCACCTAAGAATATATTTTTTTTCCTTCACCAAGTCACAGATGGCATAAGAGAAAAAATGGACGAACAGCTGGTAATTCCACAAAGGTACCATGGGCTGTCTCAGATGCTTAGTTCAAACCGTCCCCATAGCCAGAGCAAAGCAGTGAAAGAAGCAAAATTGCCTAGCAATAAAGAACTTTATTTCACTTGAATTGCCTGAATAATAGTCTCTACCCTCTGTTTAGCTTTAACTTAGGTGACCTGGCAGGTACAATTGCAGTGTGTGGGCTCCTTCAAAAACAGGGACAAAGGCATCATCCTTGAAAGCTGCCAATAGTGATAGCCTCTAGATGTTGCTGGCCAGCCTCCATATAGGTAGGGAGAAAAAGGACATTAAAAGGAGGTGAGCAGCCCAGTGGCAGAACAGAGCATCAGATTCCCACTCTTGTAGAAGATTCCCCTTCTACAAGACATTCTTGCTTGTGAAATCAGTAGCCACTCCTTCAGGGAGTAGGTAGAGCCCTATTTGAATAGGTTGTATAGTTTCTATCTCAGGTAAAAGAAAGCTAAATTATGAGAAGCCTATATGGAAAATATATTTTAAAAGTCTATAGCATATTTACCAGTGAAAAGGGTTTCTGCCCCAGATTTGGGGATTGGATGAATAATCCCTTAAATATATATAATTCTGGATTGAATATACAAGCCTGGGGTTTTTGTTTGTTTGTTTGTTTTCTCTTCTTCTTAAAAGTCTCTCTGACTGAAGCTTCATTCTTCAAAATGTCAGCCCCTAATTGAAACTTTCACCCAACGATCCTGGGTGAAATGTATGTATTTGTAAAATAAACATCAAGTGCTTTTTGTAAGCCAAGCAATACTTTAAACACTGGGGATAGAAATTTCAATATGAAATGCATTGTCCTCAGATCACAGAGAACATATATTTTAGTAGATGGGGCAGGAGAAGAATGAATAGATAAACATAAACCAATGATTTTAGAAAATGTTAAACAGTCTAAAAGCTATAAAATAAAGAGATGTGATAAACATCTGCTGGGTTTGCAGGGTATGGTAATTAAGGTCATCAAGGAAAAAGGGATCATCTCTGAAAAAGGGATATTTGAGTTGTGACCTGAATGATGAAAATAAATAGATGAGAGAGAAAGAGCAAACAGACAAAAATATGAACCCAGAGCATTCCAAGCAAACGGCCCAGAATATTTTTGGCACAAAAGTCCTAAGATGGAAATTAGTTGGAATAAGCTTGCTATATTTGACAAGTGCAAAGAAAGCCAATATGCTTGGAACATTGTGAACAGAGTGGAAAGTGCTAATATGGAAAGCAGAAATAAAAGACAGAGGTCAGATACTGTAGAATATTATAGACCCTGGAAAGGAGTTGGAAACTCATTGTAAGCTCAGTCATAGGAAGCCTTTGGAGGATTTTAAAGAGAAATGACATGATTTAACCTGCATTTTGTGAGGAGATGGATCATAGATAATTACAGTGAAGAAAACAAAGAAAATAGAAAGCTAAGATAGGTCAGGTGAAAGCTGCTGGTGTCTTGAATCACTGTTTATGATGTTCCTTCAGTACCCTCATCCCACTGTGATATCATCACACTGCATGAGATTCTACTTTCATGTGTTACCTATACTTGCTAAACAATTTGAAGAATGAGACAGCATCTTATCACCTCCTGACCCCCACCATACAATGCTTATGGTATGAATTAAAACACTGTGATCCTTTCTTGTCATCCTCCCGGTGCAGTCAAAAGGCCAGGATTCCAACCTTGGTCCAAAACTCACAGCTCTTCACCTTAGGTAAATCATTTGATCATAATGTACCGCAAATCTTGGTTTTACACCCATCAAAGGGTATGTAACCATTTAAGCTCTTATTGTTATGAATAGCAAACTGGATGATGGATTAAGTAGGGCCCAGTAAAATTACATTTCAAAATGCCATTGAAACAAAAGGCATTATTGTCAGCTCCTCTCTTCTCTTTAATACTTCACTTTTAACAAAAGAGAATTTTTCTCCCTAAATTAGAACTGACTAGAAGTGTCTTTGGGCATCATAGAAGATATTGACAATTTGAAGATTTAGAATTGAAATTTGATTTTCTCATTCCTCTGTTGTGTCAGATGGGTTGCAAAGGGTAGTAATTCCTTCCTGCTTTAAATTCCTCAAACATCCTTCATTCTAACATTTACCCCCTGCAGAAAAGTGAATTCTACAAGTGTATCAAAGTGGATACATAAATAAAGGTGTAGTAGAAGGAGACCTGTAGTCTCCAGCCAGGAGGATTTTAGGTCTACCATTTTAAAGCCTTACCATTTTAAAGCCTCAGTTTTAAACTTTCAACCATATTGAGAAGACTAGAAAATAGGTGTGTTTGGTTTTCCAACAAGAAACAATTCTCCAATTTTCCAACATCAACTGAATGCCCCACATTCAATTTAATTCTGATACTAACTAGCCAGATGTAGCAAACTCCATGAGTTAAGGACTTGGTTCCATAGCACTATCTCCACTTTCGATGCCAGTCACAAATGGGATCCCCACACACTTGCACCTCAGACCCGCCAACTATGAATTCTGGGGGAGTTCCCACAATGCACCCCCTCAGGTTCAAACATGGTAGAATAACACAAAACTCAGAAAAACACTTTACTTATAATTACAGTTTTATTCAAAAGAGATGCACTGGGCCAGGGGCTGGGGGAGTATGCAGAAGCTTCCATGCCCTCTCCAGGGCACACCATCCTCCCAACACATCAATGTGTTTACTAACTTGAAATTCCCTTAGCCATGTTGATTCAGAGTTTTTAATCCAATTTCCATTAAACAGATATGTTTGATTAAATTGTTGTTCATTGGTGAGTAAACTCAGTCTCCAGCCTTTCTGCCCTGGCTGGGGGGTGGGGAGGCAGAAAAGGGGGGACAGGAAGTTAAAAATGCTTATCCTCTAACCAGATGATTGGTTTTTCTTTTGGCAATTTGAGCAATCTTGCTGCCCATAAGAGTCACTTTATTAGCATAAACTCAGGTGTGGACAAAAGGGGTTCATTATGAATAACAAGACACTTCTATCAGGAAATTCCAAGAGTTTTAGGAGCTGTCAGCCAGGATGTGGAGACAAAGTTGAAATATGTATTTTTTACTATATAACAAAAGGCAACCAACTAGAGTATTTTTATGTCTCCTTTCAGTTCTAAACATTCTGTTGTTGGTTTAGTTTTATTGTATTCCAATTTCTAAGTCAAGCTCTGTGCTACTGAGCACAAAACAACATGGGTATAGATGTGTAAAGGCTACATGAACCTATACACAAAAACGGGATGAAAATGGTTAGCTCTGCATTCTTTACCACCATCACAAAAGAACAAATTCTCATTGTGAATTGTATTTCCTGAGGTTAGGTAGAATAGAAACAGAAACAAGAATAACCATTTTGGAAATGGAGGAAGAAAACAAGTTAATGCAAAAAATCTCATTTATTCTGACTTTTCTGTAGATTTTATTATATCTAATACTCCAAAGCCTGTCTCTCCCACAGACAATTCAACATAATAGAATAAACATTTTTCCTAAAAGGACTTCATAAATATATTCAACATAACTAAATTAAACAATCAGAACATACATACATATTCATGAACAAAAATATAAGTAATGATATACTAGTCACAACAATTTAGTCATCAAAACACAAATTCCCAGAGTACCACATTAATCTAGTTTTTCACAAACTGAGCTTTCAGTTCCTATAGATTTCATCATTTTTTTTATTACAGAATTCCAAATTGTAAAAAGGGAAACAAAAACAAAGAAGAAATAATAAACTGGCCTCAGTCCTAATGAATAGAACTCAGTGGGAATTTTTTATACTCATGTTTTTGTTACACCATTATTTGCAGGAATTGTAACTAGAGATTTGTCACTTCAAGATACACGGACAACCAGAGTAAATATTTTGCTTCCTGCCTGGAAAATAAAGTAGATGTCATATTTCTCTCCAAAATATTTTCTGTATATTCTCTCTTGGCCAATGACAGGTCATCAGAAAGTCATTGAAAAATGCTTTACTGTTAACTGGCCAGAAACCACAAAGTAGACGGTTTGACAGCAAAATTTCCAAGTATTCAAAATGTAGCAAAGACATCTTATATTTCAGAAAGTAAAGGAAATCACATTTATAGCACCATCTTGTGAAAGAATAAGGAACTGGCTTACTAAGAAATAAGCAAAAAGAAAGCTTTTTCAATCATTAAAAGAAATGGTTTTTAAAATTAATTTATTTGTTCTCTATCTGTTCTTACATTGTGTGTGTGTGTGTGTGTAGGCAATTCAATTTGGAAAATATTTCTACTCATTTCCAGTAATTTTCTTTAAGCACAATTAAATAATTTTGACAGGAGAGTCACATGAAATAAAAGCCTACGTGTTGTGCTTTAACAAATATGATTTTATATTCAGGCAAATTATTTATCATAGCCCTTTTCTGTCTTTCAGTATAGCATTTTCTTTTTTTAACCTCTTCTCTTGTCCCCAATAGACCAAGGACATACAATTTTTTTTTAAATGAGTGGAAAAAATGGAACTCAGAGAATTCATTTCTAATTGTTTCTCATAGTAATGCATAAATCAGAGTAAAATAACTGTATATGTATTATCTAGTATTCTAATCAATAATTGTTCTACAAATTAAAAGCGGAAAATTTATGGATGTTATGTTGCTTATTATGAAAATGGTTTTCTGAATTTCATAAATGAGACCCATCACTGCTTTAGTCATAAATACTATAAAATGGCATTTTTCTTTCTAATTATTAGCAATGTGACAATTACCTAGACCAGCAGTTTTTATACTTTAGTGTGTGCCTAAGGAACATCTAGTGTACTTATTATCTGGCACCAACCTGATATCTATTCCTAGAATCTGAGTCTAGAAAACTGAAGCTGGAAACGATAACCTGCATGTCAACCAATCACAGCCATTCTAAAGGGGGTGATTTTTGCTGACACTTAAGAACACTGGCCTAAATCTCTTCTTTACAACCAAATCTGTTAGTTTCTTATGGGACCTTTCATATATGCTCAATCCATATACCTTCATTTAATCAGTGGATTTTCCTTTTCTTTCATATTTTCCATAAATATGCCCTGGATATGCCACTCTTCTATTCTTAAATTATCCAATCTTTTAAATTCCCCAGTATAATATAGATTTATTAATCAATGTCTGGCTTTGGATAACAAGGCAGTAGGAGCCTCCCTGGTGGCGCAGGGGTTAATGACAGAGCTATCAAGCTATGGCAAGCCACTACAGCATGAGTTCTATCCCAACCAGGAGCAACCTTTGCTCCCCTCAGCAGTATATTTCAGTAGATCTGCCTGTTCTGCTCTCCACTCTCTCTGGTGACTCCTCTTACCCCACTCCCCCACTCCCTGCACCTCTGGCTTACACCCCAGTATGCATAAATAAATAAATCTTTAAAAAAACAAAGGGACAGCCAATTACAGTCTAAAACAAAGGCAACACCTGAAAGCACAACAATTAAGAATATCCCCACAAAGCACTGAGTTCCTGAAGGAATTGTGTCCTATTCACCACAGGGTTCCCATGAACTAGCAAAACACCTAGCACACTGCAAATAATATTTACTAAATAATCACTGAGTGAATAAAAATTTGGAAAAAAAAACTGGAAATAACTATTAAAGAAGTGGTCAGTTACTGGCATTGGCTCCTAGAACTCTCGATGCTCAATTTCTAATTTTTCAGAGTAGTACATGAAGGCCCACTGAGGAATACGACTCACACAAAACAATCATAACAGCAGGGCCCAATTCCTCTGACTCCCAGTGAAATACTCCCCAACACAATAGCAGATTATCCAGATTTTCTCACTAAATAACCTTATGGCAATTAACTTGTTTTAACTAATGTTCAGGTCGAACCAGACCGTTTTTCCTAAAACACTTAGAACTTCTGAGTTCTGATAATCTCTCCTCCAGTTCTGATCTTCAACCTCCAAAATCTAATTATCTCCAACTTCACAATCTGCTTGGTAAAATCCTTCACTGGGAAATACAGGCACAGCTGTACTCTAAGCACAGCCCTATTTGCTATAATTGTCTTAACTTTTCTAATTAAAAATGCTACAGTTGGGCATTTATAGAGTATATTCAGTTATTTTATTTTTAGCACATTCAAGGTAGGTCATTAGACTTCATAGTCTGTGGAATAAATGGGCAGGGGAAATAAATGTGTATATATATGGTGTATATATACACATGTAAATATATAATATGCATATGCATATACAAATAAGGAAAGGAAGCCACTTGTTATGGCAGAGACAACTCACAGTGGTTATTGAGCAACAGGACCCTAAGGGTTAACTCTGCTACTGGCTTTTACAACATATCTTCCTTCTCTGGGCTCAGTTCCTAATTTCCAAATCAGGGTTTGAGTATGGTAGTTTACAGAGGTCTCAGATTCCCTCTAGAAGCAGTATCTTAGGAATCTTAAGGTCACTGAGTAGACAAATTGCTCACATTCTAAATGATCTAGTTAGTACAATCTTAAAGGTAGAAAGTGATTGGTACATAAGCAAAAGTTAAACTATAACTCTAATGTCAACCCATTTCTCATCTGCATTGAGGGAGTCTGTCCTGGCAGAGGGAAATTAGAACAAAGGTAGTTGCCTCAGTCATAAAACACATCTACCAGGTCTATCCCTCTCATTCCCTATGCTCCTCTTCCTCAACCTGAGTTCTGAGATCAAAATATTGCATAATTATGGAGCTGATCTAATTCACAGACATTAGTGTCCTCTCTTGGTTTAAGAGCAGTTACCACTTCAGCTCCATAACAAAGGATCCAAACAACAAAAATCCAGTGTGGAACTGTTCAAAGTGTACAAGGTAACCCTGAAACTGAACTTAAAAGGTGCAAAGGACAGTTTTTAAAATACAGCTAGATTATGAATTCTGTCTCAGCTACTTTACAATCTCTGAAACCTTGAGCATTTTCCTTAATTGTGTGAAGCCCCAATGAATGAGGATTATAACACCCATCTTATAAAATTGGTGTTGACATCAAAGATGACCATGTGCAAACAACCTGATCCATCACAGTAGCTAAAAGCTCAACATGCCCAAGAGATCCTTTCCATCACTCACATTTCAAAGAGATGTGAAAGTTAAATCCCACTTTACATTATTTGGAGTCTGTAAAAATATAATGTTATTGTCATTCTTTGAGAAACAAAGTTCAGTGCTGTGCACAGAACACATAGAAAGTTGCCCACGCACATCCTGCCACTGTCACTTAGGAAGCAGTTTTAATTCCACGAAATAATACAAAGAGATGAAGCTATGCAACTGTACCTGATTTCTACCTGATTCCTGCCTTGATATGTGGGTAAATCGCTTGCCCTCTCTGGTAGCAGGGACCTCATCTGTGCAATGCGGGGGATGGAGCTGGGCGACCTCTATTTGTCCTTCCTGTTCAGAGATTGCAGCGGTGCAGCCAGATGGAAGCTGTGCCATCCCAGCCCAGAGCCCTGGCCGGCCTGGTGCCAGAAAGGCTCCCTCCTTCCCCTCCCGCGGGAAGGGCTTCCCTCGCCCTGCAAAGCCTGGAGGAGACAGCAGGCGGGAGGGGCGGCTCTCCCCGCAGCTCCGGGGAAACCAGGCGAGCGCTGTCTTCAGACAATCAATACTGCAGTCTTTTGTCAGCAATAAATTCCCTCCAAAATTAATGAAACGGCCCTTTTAAATTTTCATGTCACTGCCTCATGTTGCAGGAGCTGGGCTAGGCCTCCTGCTCTCTAAATAAATATAAAAGCAGCATAAATTGTCTGGAGGCTCTCTCTAGCTTGCTGGGCCACAATCTAATCTCCTTAACTGCCTACAGAAACAAGGAGGAAGATGGAAACCCAGGATCATTGTTTGATCTCTATTGCAGAAGGCACTCACTCTATCAGGCACAGGCAGACAGGAACCCACACGCCACACACCAGGCAGGATGGCACTTTTCTGACATCCATCTCCCAGGTCTCTTCCACTTGGCAGCAGTTGCAATGTGACCTAGAGGATACCTTTAAGGAATATCAGACCAGAGGTACATCCTTTTCCTTTTGCAGGTGCAGAAAACAAAGCCCAGAGAAAAAAAAAAAAACAAAGTCCACGCTCTACTGTCTAGTGTCCTTGTCCTGGTGTTCTAAACTGGTGCTTCTCAAGTTTTAATATGCATAAATTCAGCATGTCTGAGCTGCTGCTGAAGAGGAGACATGGATACAAAGCTCCCAAGTGCTGCTATGCTAGTAGAGGGGCATCAATTGCTCGTAGCCAGTTCTAGAACACCATGAGCTCCACTGTGACAAGTCCAGGCATTTTTTACTGTATTTCCAGCACCTAACACATCAGTGCAGTAGGTTGTTCATAAAGGTTTGTCAAATATTAATTCATATATAAAAGAGGCAGCTGTGCACAGTGTTTTAGACTAAGGAGTCATCTTACCTAGGAGCACAACAGGCAAGTTGTGTGCAAGTCATTTAAACTCTCTTACCTCAAGTGTAAAATTGCATCGCTAACAATATATATTTTATATTGAGATGGAAGGAAATGAGCTAATGCATCTAAAATTCTTAGAACAGTATCCGGAAAGAGGTTGGTAACACACAAATTAGACTTGCTTAAGGTCACAATAGATCTGGGCCTCCACCCATATTCTTCAATATTTTAGTTCAGGACCATCAAGCATTTTCTGGCAGGGGAAAAACATTCTATTTATACTGGTTACAAAGGATGGCATTTCTACCTAACAAGCGCTAGGAGTGATGAAATGTGAATGCAAATCACATGAAAAGATATTCTCTGGTTTTCAATTGCAAATAATTCAACACACAAATTTAAACCAACCAGAAACTGCAACACACATGACTTAGCAATAAGGAGCCCAAGTCTTACAGTGAAAAGATAGGAGTTCAAATCCACATTTGAACATACAACCACACAGTAGAAAGATGAGCCAGTTATTCTCCAGCAATGACAACCTACACATGATTAAAATGGAGAAATATTTATCTAACTAAACGGTTGATAAGCAGAATAAATAAGATAATGTATTTGAGGCATTTACTGCTGCTCCCACATAGAAAAAGTTAAGAAATAATAGCTTATAAGCCACAAAACATTTACAAGAGACACAGACTGAAAAAAAAAAAAAAAAACTGTTTTCCAAATGAGTCTCCTAAAGAGACTAGTGAGTCTCCCTCAGGAATCTGAACTGACATATTGTGCAGGCTTCCTGCAGCTCTTGCAGGAGACAATGCCACACCTTGGCTATCAAACAATAAGAAGGAGAGGATGGAACATGGACTGGAGGTAGTGTCAGGCCACCTGAAAGCCTAACGAAGCTATGGTGCGGACCCAGAATGGAATATGTTTAGACCGGAAAGGTCTAGGTGAAATTAGGCTCTCGGGTACTAAAAAGAAATTGTAGATTTTCACATGACTTTGCATTCAAAATTCCTAAATCTTAAGATTTAATATTTAAGCTCAGTGCATTGCAACACTCTCATTTCACCTTGGAGAAATGCGATAACAATTTAGATATGATAACTGATAACAATTTAGATATGAATGAATCAGTAATCCAAACCATCAGTACAACCTGATGCTCATATCCACTCTTAAGTTGTAATTCCATTAGTCCATTCCTAAAAGTTTAAAAGAATATATAGGAGGATGGGCCTCCCCAGTGACACATCGGGTTGAGGGCTGCACTGTGAAGCTGTCCGCAGCCTCTACAAGTGTGGGTTCGATTCCTGGCCAGCTAGGGAGAAACTCACATAGTACGACAGACAGACCTCTCCTGCCTTGCCTGCCTTGGCCATCTGCCTGTTCTGCTCCCCACTCTGTCTCTGGTGAATTCACTCACCCTCCCATGCCTCTGGCCTGTACCCCAGTTCTTGTATAAATAAATAACTCTTAAAAAAAAGAAATCTTCCATTTAAAAAATATACATATAGGAGGGGGAATTTATGGGATCAACTTTCACATGTAAAGTACTGAGAAATGAACAATAAGAAAAAGCTAAGCAAACTGAAAATCAATTGACTTTAAGCCTGTAGAGACCCTTATATGATTATTTTGATGAATGACTGGAGGCTGAGAACTAACATTAAAGTAAGGAAATCCTGGGCCTCCCCGGTGGCGCAGCGGTTGAGCGCTGGGTTGTGAAGCTGCCCGCAGCCTCTGCAACCCGGTTCGATCCCCGGCTGCTCCCCGGCCACCTGAGGAAGGTCCCGCATGGCGAGCAGACCCTCCTGCCACCCGCTGCTCCCCTCAGCAGTGTACTTCGGTCCTTCTGCCTGCTCTGCTCCCCGCTCTGGCTCTGGTGAATTCTCTCACCCTCCCGCGCTTCTGACTATACCCAGTGCTTGCATAAATAAATAATAAATAAATAAATAAATCTTAAAAAAAAATAAAGTAAGGAAATCCTAATGATTGCAGTATGATGGACACTCCAGATTTTCATAAACTTTTGTTCTAGAAAATAGTAGGTTTTTACTGTGAAGATTCCAGAAAAATACATCATGGTTCTGGCATGGGGAACAGAGAAAAAAAATCATTGTGAAAGACCCCCAGAATTTTATCCATGACAAGCAGCTACACTCTAGGAAAAATAATTTTGCTTGCCCACAATTCTCAAAACATATCTAAGCTGGGGAAGTGGAATTCTCCTCCACTCTAGTACCCTCCAGAATTCCTATCCAACCTATGGATAGGATAAGATGTGCAGTAAGAAGGGCAGTGTTTCAAGTAAATAGACTAGAAACTACAACAGGGAACAAAAGAAACTATAGGACTAAAAAATCACTTATTAAGGTCACAACCAGGTACACAAGCCCTTTAAGCAGCTTAGTCTAACTTAGATGGTTAGAGAGCACTCACCAACCCCCATATGTGAACATCACACCAACCAGACCTCAGCATAGTAACAACAGTTTACAGCAAAAAGGTCTAAGAAATACAGACTCCTTCTGAGAGTTAGAAAACCTCAAAGCAAAGGGAGTAGATAAAGTCAAGGCACAAAAGACCTATGAAGTCACTGGTTCCATAGCAAAAACAAACATTAAACATAGCTGAAGTCCAAGCCCATATAAAATAATCCCCAAACTATTTTGTGAGCTCATTCTCCCCAATTAACTGAGTCCCCCTTATCTCACTACCTATTGCCAAAACACTAAAAGTAATTACAAAACAATTAAAAAATACTCCAAACTTGACCTATAGATTCAATGCAATTTCAATCAAAATTCCAGAAAATTAGTTCATGGATATCAGCAAACTGATTCTAAAGTTTATGATGAAAAGCAAAATAATAACCACAACAACAGTGAAGAAGTAAATGTTGGGGTCTCCCTGGTGGCTCAGCGGTTGAGCGCTGGGTTGCGAAGCTGCCCACAGCCTATGTGGCACTGGTTCCATCCCCCGCTGCTCCCCGGCCACCAGATGAGGGTCCCACATGGCACGCAGACCTCTCCTGCCGCCCGCTGCTCCCCTCAGCAGTGTACTTCGGTCCTTCTGCCTGCTCTGTTCCCTGCTCTGGCTCTGGTGAATTCTCTCACCCTCCCACACTTCTGACTGTACCCAGTGCTTGTATGTATAAACAAACAAACAAACAATTAAATAAATAAATCTTAAAAAAAAAGAAGTAAATGTTGGAAGATTGATGCCACACAACTTCAAGACTTAACTATAACTTTATAGTAATCAAGATGTTATGGTATTAGCAAAAGAATAGACAGCTAAATCAATGCAAAATAATAGAGCCTACAAACAGACCCCTCCCCCAAAAAATAGTTTATTGATCTTTAACAAGGCAGCAAGAGCAATGGAATGAAGATTTGTCTCTTTAGCAAATGGTGGTGAACCAACTCAATATTCACTTGTCAAAAAAAAAAAATCTAGACACAGATCTTACTCTCTTCATTCACAAAAAAATTAAAGCAAAATGGATCATAGGCCTAAATATAAAATACAGAACAATAAAACTTCTAGAAGATAACATAAGAAACATTTGGATGACCTTGAGTACGGCAACGACTTTTAGATATACCACCAAAGGTATGATTCATGAAAGAACCAATTGATATGCTGGTCTTCATTAAATGTGAAACACTGTTCTGTAAAAGACACCGTCAAGGTAATGAAAAAATAAGCCACAGGCAGGGAGAAATTATTTGCAAAAGGCACAAGTGATAAATGATTGGTATCTGAAAGGTACAAAGAACTCCTAAAACTCAGTAATAAGATAAATAACCCACTGAAAATGGGCAAAAGTTTGAATAGTGAGGCATATGCCTCACCAAAGAATATATTCACATGGCAAATAAATGTATAAACACAATGCAATCATTTGTTCTCAGGGAATTAAAATTAAAATAACAAAGAAACATCATTACAACGCTATTAAAGTAACAAATAACTTAAAAAATGTAATACTAATTGCTGACACAGATGCAAAGCAATAGGAACTCTCATTTATTGCTGATAGAAATGCAAAGTGGTAAAACCACTTTACTTTTTAATGCAGCTTGCCAATTTCTTACAAAGCCAAAAACAGACTTAACATTATTCAGCAATTTCATACTTAAGCATTCACTCTACTGACATAAAAACTTATACCCACACAACGATCTTCACCAAATGCTTAAGTATTGTTATTCACAATCCCTAAGAACAGGGAAAAAAAAAGGATGTTCAAAAGGTGAAAGGATAAACAAACTGTGGTATGTCTACACAATGGAATATTACTTTGTGATAATAAGAAATGACCTATCCAGCCATGTAAAAAAAGACGACTTTTAAATTCACATGTTTAAGTGGAATAAGTGTGCCCAACAAGTCCACATTCTGTATGATTCTAATTATATTACATTATGGAAAAGTGAAAGTATGGACATGGTGAACAATGGTTAACAAGGTAATGAAAATGGTGCGCAGAGGGAATTTTTAAGATGCTGAAAATATTCTGTGTGATACTGTAATGGTAGTTACATGGAATTAAGCATTTATCAAAAACCATAGAAATTTACAGTATAAAGAGTAAATATTAATGTATGAAATTTAAGAAAAAAAATCATTTATGAGGGTGGGGAATCTCAAGACAGAGTAGAGATTGACTAAAATCTAATTCTACTACAACTTTATGAAGTAACTTCACTGAAGCAAATGGGGGAAAGATGCTAACTAAGTAACTTTGGAAATGAGTACAAGCTCTTAGACCAGTCAAATAAAAATGCACATAAGCAGTGTACTCAAAAGTAATTTCCCAAATAAGTAAAGTTAGCAAATCTGATACCATTATGTATATAATGAAATTTAACAAATAAATGGATGACAGATGATGAGAACCCAGTATATTACTCTGACAGGGTCAAGTTGCATATAACTAAGATTCAGAGGCTAGAATGTTGCACATGATAAAGGACTAGAACTGGAAACAACACTAGAAACTCATATGTAGCTTAATACAGTCCCAGATTGTAACATAGAATAATATATATGAATAAATGACTATACATAAGTTAATATACATGTCTTCCCTTGCTCTGTCAGGGTTATCCCTGACATTGATTGTCATTGATAAAGCCTAGAATCAGTGACATTCCAGCAGCAATCAGCACACCCAAGGCCCAGATCTTGGTTTTAATTATTATTTAAAAGATATCAGGTAGGGCTCCTTTGAGAAATGATGGATTGTGGGTCAGGAAGGAAATATACAAGATGAGCTTGGGTCTTCTGGTTTGGCCAGAAAACAAGGAAGTGTTCAACATACACAATAATGGGAATATGCCTATGGACACAGGAGGCAACTGAAAGAATTGTCAAAGGTCAATGTTGGAATAATTTGAGCAATAAAATAAATATAGTGGTTTCTACTAAATTATATCCATGAGTTCACACTGATATAGAAAATAAATTAAAAAATAAATGGGGGAAAATAAACAAATTTGCTGTGCATTAGAATTACAAATAGTTTATGTAGATACATTGACTTAAAGGAGGTGAAGCATAACCCACACTCATTATATACTGTGTACATAGTGACTTCCACCAAAGAGTGCTGAACAGAAAGGAAGAGCAACTCAACAGTGGAGAAACCTAACACCACTTTGTCTAAGTGATCAAGTTTAACAGCAAAAATGATGGTATGATAATGGCACTTTACTCCCAAAAAACCGTAACTCCAGCCCCATCACATCTTAGTAAGCAGAGGAGTGTGATCAAATTCTGGCATGAAGTTTGTAGAAGAAAGAAGAAAAACCTGCAGTTGTAAAATGTAAATAGGTAAGGAGAAGTAGGATATATGGCAGGAGTGAGGGAGGGGAGGAGCATATTTAAAGTTATGAGGATACTTTTGATTTGATGTCCTAATAGAAAAGGCAAATACAGTGAATGCCACAATGCTCTGTCATAAGGTAGAAAGAGCAGCATGCCCCTTCCTATATTATTTTGCCTGAGTTATTTTATATTTTAGGTTTCAGTTTTTCCACATATAATCAAGAAACTGGATTATAACTTCTAAAGGTACATCAAGCTCTGGCCTTCTTTGACAACATAAATGAGATTTTATCGTGGGCTATATGGCAAAGAAAATTAGCAAGGAGTAGAAAGTATTAGTTAAATTACTTCACATCAAGTTTTGTGGAAGTCAAACTGAAAATTAAAGAAAATGATCTATTGTTTATTCTCATATGACACTATTTCCAACTTAAAAAAAAAAGAAGAAACCAAATGAAATCTGATAACATTTCATTCATTTTTTTTAAAGATTTGTACAGTTATGCATACAAGAACTTGCGTGTAGGCTAGAGGTGCAGTGGGGGTGAGAGGATTCACCAGAGAGAGAATGGGAAGCAGAACAGGTGGATTTACTGAAATACACTGCTGAGGGGAGCAGCAGTGAGACAGGATGTTTGCTGTGCCCTATGTGGGTTAGCTGCCTGGCTGAGACAGAACTCGCCCCAGTGGCTGGTGACAGCTTAATAGCTCTGAGACTTAACCCCTATGCCATCAGGGAGGCCCACATCTCATTCATTGTTTAGTAAAAGCAAACAACTGCTTTTTAAGCAGAAAGTTTGCACTTGACTCGAAAGAGAACACTCACTTGGTTTATTCTTTTGGCTTGGTTCACAGAAACCAACTCATAGGGTAAATCTGTATGTTATAGATGCCAGCAAATTATTTATGGCATAAAATAATAGAAGCATATGTCTATTTAGATAAAGCAGCATAAAAATTACATTTTCTACTTCCTATACTGATTGCCATTTCATGAAATCTCTCAGATTGACTTCAGCAAACTAATGTTGCATTGCCAAAATCCCATAGATCAATCAGGGAAAAGTTTGTCATTTTAGAAACAGATTCATGATATAAAAGTTAATAATACAGGCATGTTTTGTTTAATGGAGAGAGCATAACTCATGAAGAAATACACAAATTAGAAAAAGTGAAGAATTTTTCAGGCCAATTTATAACTGTTTTAGAGAAGTAGGATGCAAACTCAGAATTTAATCTACAATAGATAAAACAAGCAGAAAAAGAAAACTCATTTAAACCAATTTAATCTTAAATTTTTACTCTGTTTATTTTCCTGATAGCACTGATATTTTATGCTTGTGCAGTGAGAGCCATTGTGAGTGATGAGGGGAATGCTTTGCACAATTGACTGTTACAGGTACAACAAAGCTTACAGATCATCTATTCAACCATCATACTTTGCAACTGAGAAGGCCGAATAGCTAACTTAGAGTCAAAAGGTAAATTTATATCAGGATCATAACAAAATCCTACATTATGAGATTCCCACTTCAGTGATTCTTTGCCACAGAAAAACACAGAACTAGACAGTGGTGGACAGTCTTATACTAGCTATGAGAGTCAATTGTTCAATCTTCAGAAATTTTGTGAGCTGGATGTTAACTGATTTGCAACTTGGAATTGACAATGATGAGAATATTTATCCCATGAAAATGTGCAAAACTACAGCTGTGACTTTTTGTTTCTTTCCTTCTTTTCATGAACTTGGCTTACCAATATACCAATGTACTCATGCCATTCCTCACAATGAAATTATACATAATAGTCTATTATTTCATTAGAAATTTATGCTAAGCACAAGGAATGTTGATATCTTTAAATCCATACTTTGTATTTCCAGGTAGCTGATCTCCATGGCACAGCAGACCTCTCCTGCCTCTCCTGCTGCTCCCCTCAGCAATGTATTTCAGTAAATCTGCTTGTTCTGCTCCCCACTCAGTCTCTGGTGAATCCTCTCACCCCCTAAACCTCTGGCCTACACCCCAGTTCGTGCATGCATAAATAAACCTTTAAAAAATAGGTGCAGCTGTTTTACAAGGGCTATTTTTACAAAATATTTTTATGATGATTTTTCTTTGTTTTATTTTGTTCATCAGGACGGTTTGTTAAGACAGGTTTATTAGGAAAAGGAGAAAGGAAAAGAGAGGCACCTGCATAGTTACAAGTAGGAAAGGAGAGCTGCTTTTATCGTGATTGTATTAGGGTACGGTGATTAGTAAACAGCCAAAAAAGCATTTAGAAAATCTGAAAAAGTGCATGAATAGATGGGAGACACTGAGAAACCCAGGGAAGAGCAACATAAAGGGAATACATTCCCAAGGAAATATGCACCTGATAAGGATAGTAAAAGGTTCATAGGTCATCTGCTTTAAGTTCATCTTCCTCAATTTGTTGCTGTAACTTTGTAAAAAAGTAAATTCACTATAGTACTATCATAATAAATAAATGTTGTAAGAGCTTAACGATATTGAACACTGTCAGAGAGTCTTTGAGTTTGGAGAAATAGAAAAATGATGTATTATCCCATATTTATTAAGTTGAAATTGAGGCATTTATAAGCTACTCAAATGTGGAAGACCAATTAGCAGTTTGACATATGGTTCTATAGCTGATTTTCTCAATCTCAGACTACTGACAGCTTAAACTGGATCACTTGTTATTGGAAATTGTGGGGGAAGAAGAGAGTGTCCTAACCCTTGTAAGATGCTAAACAGTGTTTCTGGTCTCAACTCAGTGGATGCCAATAGCATCTCCTTCCCTGTCATGTCTTTCAAAAAATATCCCTATATTTACCAAATGCTTCCTGGGAAGAGGAGAAAATTGTTCTTGTTGAGAACCATAAGTCTATAATAAGCAGTAATGATAGATTCAAGATATACTTTTGGAAATCACCTTTTAGATAGTTGTTAAATTTGAGTAAATATTTTGCAAATTGGCCTGGTAATTTTTTGTTTAAAAATTACTGTAAATATAAATTTCATATATATATAAACTATAAATATAAATTATAAAATAAAAACATGCTAGTGGAAGATTTTTTTCTTCATATTGGCCCTAAACCAGAAACAACCCAAATGTATATTAACAAGAAAGAACATAAGCAAAATTTGGATATTCATACAATTTTATACTACCCAGAAATAAAAAGGAGGAAAATACTGATGCATGCAATAGCATTAATGAACCTCAAAAACATTATGCTGAGTTAAAGATACCCAGATAAAAAAGGGTACATATGATTTGATTTATGCAAATTTCTAGAAGAGGCATAATTAATTTATGAGCAAAGGAATCAGAACAGCAGTTGCCTAGGGGTCGGTGATGAACTAGGAAGGGGAATAATATTTTAGAATGATGGAAATGTTTTATATATTGATAGAGTTGTGTATTATACAGGTATAAGCCAAAATCCACTGAATTTTAAGCTTATGTGTGCATTTTACTGTATATATATTTTATAATTTAATAAATTGACAAAATTCTACAAAATGTACAAAAAAGGAATAGGAAGACTTATTTCCATCCTCACATTACCATTATGAAATTCATGAAAGGTTTGTCCTTTCTGATCTTTTCTATAAGCAGAGGTGATTTTTATAAATGATCCTTAAGGATCCATTTTATTTTGACATAGGATTTAATGACTTAGTCAAGTAAGTCATTCTACTTAATGGTTGACTGCAGTATCTGTGAAGTCAAATGCATAGAAGATAGCAATACACACATACATATATACTGTTAATTGGGAAAAGTTAATTTAATAAAAGCACCAAATGAGTATGGAGCTTTATAAGTCATGCCAATTGACAACATCTACTTTTCGTGCCAAACAAATCTAGTTCATCTTGGCAATAAGACAGCAGTGGATAGACCTAGGAATTCTCTTGCAACTAACACTGCTTCCATTTGCCTTGAGAGAGTGCTGAGTTTAGCAAGACAGAGAGATGGGCAATAAACTGCTTTTCAGATAGATGGACATATTTTACTATCGCAAGACTGTCTAATAAGTAACTCCCTTGAGCACAAATTGGATTCTATAAAATACTATTTAATCTTTGCGTTTCAACACCTTCATTTAAATAATATTCCATATTTTACTTTCTCTACAGCTAGCATGGCTAAGCTTCGTCTTCACAATGCCCTGCTGTAAAACCTGTCCGTTCTATCAAATGGGTAGCTGTTAGATGAGCATTTTGCCCTAAGCAGGCACACCTTGCATATATACTTTATGTCTCCTTTCAAATGCTAATAACTAGGAAAGGAAAAGAGAATTTATGGCTCTGTCTTTGTTTTGCAAGTTTCCTAGAAATTAAAAGGTAGAATAATGACCAATGAATTTAATGTGCAAGTTTTTTTAAGCTATGTACACATACCTTAAATGCTCATTTTAGCAGAATATAACCCTCTATAAGCTTCTTTCATGCATTTTCAACTATTGCTCACATAATAAGAATCAAAAAAAGCAAAAAAGGAATGAAGTGAAATGTCTTCACCCTAATATCACCTATATACAAATTTCATTGTGGTATTTCCTTCCAGCCTTTACTCAGGTTGCAAACATAATTTACAAAGCTGAAGTTGCAGTTCAGATATAATTTTACATTTGGCTTTTATACATTGCAAAATAGGAAACATTTCTTATTCTGCCTCATAGTCATTATAATATAAAATGACTGCTTAACATTCAATTTCTCATGTTCAAACTCAAGTGAAATGGTTCTTATTCACCATTGTTTGTACCCAGACCATCACTTCTGGCCTCAGAAACTTTGCACATGCTGATCCTGTGGCTCAGAATGTAGGTCCATTCTTCAAACATTCAAATTTTATACATTCTTAAAGATTCAGTTTTAAAAGTACACCCTCAGTGAAAAGTTTCCTGATCATCTCTCTCCTGTACTAACCAGCTAGGGATCACTTCACTTTTGTCTGAATTCCAATGAGCTTTCAATGCTATCTTTTCATACTTGAACTTTTTTCCCCTCGTGAATCACAGTTGATATAAACATCTCTTCCACCTAACTGCAAGATTCTTGAGGACAAAGTCCATTTCTTTGCTGTGTCCTCCACAGCAGCTAGCTCATATTGGAAATAAAAAAAAAAAAAATGCTAACAGAATGAGTGATATGCATGCTGTATTCATTTTTTATATCTGCCTTATCAAATTACAAAAGATGGATGGCACAAAACAACACAAATTTATTATCCCACAAATCAACAGATAAAATGTCTAACCCAGATCTCAATAGGCTAAAATCATGGTGTCAGCAAAGCTGTGTTTCTGTCTATAGATTCAAGGAGAGGATCCATTTTCTTGCCTGTGATTTCTTCCGTAATCACATCTGTGTGCCCTCCTACTCATTTGAGGAAGGTGCTCTATTTTCAGGACCCTGAGACTAGATTGTATCATCTGGATAATCGAGATAGTGTCCTCATCTCAAAGTCTTTAATAGCATCTATAAAATTACTTTTGCTATGTAAGGTGCATATTCACAGCTCTTGGGGTTCAAAGATGTAGATATCTTTGGGGCATAATTACTCTTCCTACACAGATACTCACAATAGAGCTACAATAGACTGTTACGTGCATAGAATGTACAGTGTATAGAATGTATCACCTTATGCAGAGAAGAAAATTGATATTCGAAAGGACAAAAGTCTCATCCCAGGGCCTCCCCCGGTGGCGCAGCGATTGAGCGCTGGGCTGCAATGCTGCCGCACCCTCTGCAGTGCCAGTCAATCTCCGGCCACCAGCGAGGTCCCACATGGCGAGCAGACCTCTCCTGCCATGCCCGCTGCTCCCCTCAGCAGTGTATTTCGTCAGTCTGCCTGTTCTGTTCCCCGTTCTGGCTCTGGTGAATCCTCTCACCCTCCCACACTTCTGACTTTACCCAGTGCTTGTATAAATAAACAAATAAATAAATAAATAGATAAATAAATAAATAAATAACAAAAGTCTCATCTCAAACCCCAAATATAATAAAAGAAAAGTCTAGAATTCAATTTCCACTTAATTACAGCTGACCCTCGTACAGGAGGACTGTTGGGGCACTGGTGGTGGGCAAGCTGAACGTGCATATTTACAGAGGTTTGAACCTATAAACCCTGGAGCAGATACAAAATATATAGGTAACACTTACAACATCTTGCAAGAAAAGAATTTTTCTTATCCCCAATGTAGAAATTGAAAAACTGAGGTTCTCATTTTTTTTTAGAGACTTGTGCAAGATCGTCTCACACATGGTACTTTTGACCAAATTTTTTCCATGTTATATTGCTATAGAAAAACATCTTCACATGATTACAAGTGGAAAAGTTTACATTTTCAAGCGAAAAAGACAACAAAGTATAACTGATTTTAATAGCTTTTCCCAATAGCCCATACCTAATTATGTTCTCAGAAAGATCTCATGAACAAACTGTTATCTTCCATATAAAATCCACCATTTCTAGTTTACAAACTAGTTTTCCTTTCTGGGAATTGTTATATCTGTTTGGCACAACTACTTCTAGAGAGAGCTGTTACCTCCCCCAGGCATGAATTGCTTTTAGTAGATGCTACAGTTCTTTCTGGCTTCAACCACCTTTTCTGGCTTCGCATAATGCTGCTTCTTAATATCTCCATAACCACCATATATAGAGAGTGTTTTCTACTAGAGTCTGTCATTTTCCAGTTACCCACATATATTGTTATGTCTATCAAAGCCCATGATCTCCATTAGGCCCTATTGCTACCATCATAAAATACTGTCATGAAGGGCTTGGAGATTTCACTTTGGAGCCCAGTTCTATAAATATTTTTAGATCTTTTGTGTTTTATTCAGTTATAAGCATGCTAAACTATCAAAGCAATTATTCCCTGTACCTAACTGCCATAGAGAAGTTTTAAGAGATATAATCATCTTAGATTTTACTTATTCATACCCTCTGTAGGGTCCAGATGCAAGCCTGTAGGCGAAGAATTCTTTGCCTGACAATTAAAACTTGTTTTCAAATAGTCCTGACCTATTCTCCCTTCTCACAGACATTCTCTTCAAAAGGTTGCTCAGTCCCAGGGAGATTTCTGAGAGACTTGTTTCCTTACTTTCCAGACATGAACTGATCTAAAATATGGCGTGTCTTTGAACAGTTAATGGACTATAAGAAAAGTGAATTTACTTGGCCTTTACTTGCAGACAATTCTTAAAATAACTCATATTTAATGATTTGGGATTGCATTTTCTTTTTTCTATGGATCAAATTCTGCAAACTGGTTCTATAGTAAATAATATTTACATAATCCTAACAATGTAAACACTGTTGGGTTTTATTTTTCACAATTTCATAAACAAAACAGAGTTCTCAGGTCAATAACCCATTAAGATATTAAAATTATCATAAAACTCTTAGAAACTGGAAGACAGAAGGAGTGAAGACTAGAGCCATGGGAGTAGTTTATACATATGCAAACTGCACCTATAGTTTTTGAAATCTGCTTAAAGTCGATGAATCACAAATGGAGTTATTATGCTTATTTCATGAACTTGTGAAGTGGGGTGTACCTGTAATCTGCCAGAAAAATATAAATCAAGAAAAGGTAAAAGTGGCCAAGCAATGAAGTGGCAGAATGGGAGTCTTTCCCTTTTTATTTTATGCTCTATCATAGTGCAAGAATATTTTGGCTATCATACCTTTGTGTTTACTTGTACAATTCCTTTTTTAATGTTCACAGGGAATTCACCTTTTCTAGGTAATACCAGGAATCACTGTTTGACAAACAGAAATCTGTTCTAAGACAGAGTAGGGAATCCCAGAAATGTTCTCACTACAGCTCCTTACAGGCAAGCTAGAACAGTCACTTGACATTAAGAGGAGTCCTAAAGATCAAAGACCCTGACTTTTCTGCCACTGCATTCTTCTATTTCCTTAAGTATGCTGTAGGCCACAGACCAAAATCAGGCCAATGAAGGCCTGCTGTAATTTCTAAGGCACTAAAGTTCCTCAATTAATTGTAAATATGCTTTCTATTTTTTTTTAAGATTTATTCATGTATACAAGAACTTGGATACAAGCCAGATGTGCAGGAGGGTGAGAGGATTCACCAGAGACTGAACTGGGAACAGAACAGGCAGACTGATTGAAATGCACTGCTGAGGGGAACAGTGGGAGAGACAGGAGAGGTCGGGAGAGGTCTGTTGCGCCATGTGGGCATCTCACCGGCTGGCTGGGATCAAACCTGCACTGCAGAGGCTGTGGACAGCTTCACAACGCTGCACTCAACCACCTGCGTCACCACGGAGGCCCTAAATATGCTTTCTTAAAATACAAGGCCAAATTCCATTTTTCTAAAAAGGAAAATTTTGCAGTTCAGATAAACATGATGACAAAACACAGAAATGTTACATTTGAAGAAAGGATGCTGCCTTAAGTCATTTCCTGGTGTCTGGCTTTCAGTCCTACACAGCCTAATACCTGTTTATGAATTACCCTGTCATTTAGAATAATGATGTGCAATTGAGCAGCCTTTTGGAGTAGTTTCACATATGTTAATAAAAAGAATTAAAAAAAAATGATCTCTTCCGAATCATAAGACAAATGTTTGTTGACCACAGATCAGCTACAATGTTTTCACATTATATAATATAGGAGGCCCTGAAAAATCATTTGTTGAAAACAGAAATTATAATATCTTTGGAGACTCAACCACAACAGCAAGTGAAACAAAAGCAAAAATAAACAAATGGGTCTACAGCAAACTAAAAGACTTCTATACAACAACAAAATCATAATTTCAACCAAAAGTAAATAGGCCAATGAAGGAGATAATTTTTGTACATCATAATCTGACAAGGGGCTAACATCCAAGATCTACAAAAAACTAATAACAACTCAGAAAAAAGAAAACAAATAATCCAATTTTTAAAAATGGGCAGAAGACTACTCAACTACTAAAGGTAAATTGAAATCCTGCCATTTACAACAACATGAACGGACCCGGAGGAGGTCACACTAAGCAATATAAGAGAAGAAAGATACAGATGATTTCATGCCATCTATAGACTATAAATAAACAAAACATAGGAATAGATAAAATCAAACTAAAACATATCCTTTAAATCAGAGCTCAGAATGGAGGCTACCAGGGATGAGGGTGAGGGGTGAAGAACAAAGGGGAGAGAGAGGGGGCATAATGGACTATGGTGGACAATTATGGTGGTGAACGTGGTCTGGTAACATATATTGGAAGAGTTGTGAACCTATACCCCTAAATCACATGCAGTATTGTAAACCAAGGCTACCTGAGTAATATGTGTGTGTGTGTGTGTGTATACACACACATATACATATACATATACACACATACACAATTAAAACAGTCAGAAATCCTAAGTATACCATAAAATTATAAAATGAATCATCATAGAGATGGCGATTTCTTTTCCCTAAAATTACACATAATGAAGGAAGCTATGGGATCTAATTGTTCATCACATTCTTTGGAAGGCAGGTATACAGAAAATATCTTTTTTTTTAATATTACAACTTGTAACCCACTTCAGAAACCTATTAGGAGTAAGAACATTTTGTAATTCAAATAATTAGTCATAAATCTTAAGGTATGTAACTGAATGTCATTTTTCACTTTTGGAAGAAATTTCAAAATTATCTGGACCATCTAAAGCTAACAAAGCAATAAACTGTTCTTTTCCCCTTTTTCTCTTTCATCCTGTGATATAATTCTTCCAGCAGTTAGAAAGGATTTGGGTGCACTGCTGATTTGTAGCCCGTAATGATTTTATAACTATAAACTCTAAACTTTGGATGGTCCATCTAGTGCATGATACTCATTCTAAGATAGTGAGGGATTAAGTGAGCTTCAAAATAGCAACTCCCCAGAAGAGGCCAAGAGATTATATCAACTCATATGCGTTTCAACCACAGAGCCATTCAAGAAAGAATTGCTACCATAACTCCAGGCCTGAGACTGCTTTCTGATCATTTTTGATATTTTCAGAAACAGAAAAATATTTGGCTTTATTTTAAATGTCACTCCCCTGCAGGTGAAGAATTTATTCATTTAGGAGAGTGCAATATGGAACAAAGTGTGCTGATGTGCTACAGAAAGTTTAATAGAATTGACTACTTTCTTGTGAAAATGAATTTGAGTATTTGCTGAATCATATGGAAGCAATCATCAAAAAGAAAGCTATTACTTAATCTTCAGAAGCAGTAGGGTATGGAGGAAAATTTCCTGGTTTAAAAGTCAGAATGTAGAATTTGAGTCCCAGCTTCATCAATTACTAGCTCCAAGTCTGTGTGAGTTAACTACCTCCCCATAGTCTCTTTTTCTCATCTGTAACAGAAAAGTTAGGACAAGCAATGGGGTCTCTTTAAAAGTCTTTCATTGCTCAAAGTCATTTAAAATATCATTTTCAGTTTCCACATTTGAAAAGGCAGGCTAACCAGGTGTTATAATTTCCAACTCTATGATAATACAGCTGCGAACAAGGATGTGAACATATTTTGAAAACCATAAAAGGCTACCAAAATATATTTGTTTTATGAATTCAAATAGTTGCAAAATGAGAACCTATTAAAAACTATTGTCTCTATTCCCTGAGACAGTTTTGTAAATCTTAATCAGGTATTAAATTTAGGAGTGGTGGCTATGCCCTAATTTTTTTGGATTGATAGGTTATTATTTATTTCTTTGCTCATTTAGACATGTTAGCTCTCAGGAACAGATTCAGAATTCTCTTCTAGAAAAGAAGATGAATAGTTGAGCGTTTGGACCATTCCTGATCTAGATCTATCAAAAATCTTAAGTATGGCCACTGACATAAAGGAGAAGTGGAAAAATGCAATTGTCATCAGAACTGGTGCTTTTCTTTTTTCTGTAGAGCAGCATCCCACCTACTGTCATTGGAGAAATACAGTTCTATTTCCTCTCCAGAGGACAGAAAGCTCATTGCCATTCTGAAGCAGCCTCACAATTTCTTATGTGGAGCTCTTCACTGCTCCTCCCTTCTGCCGTTCTTATGGTTATGAATTTGGCATCACATGAAAGAATTTCTAAAATGAATGTTCTCTGTAAAAACATCTCCCCTGACATTTCTTCCTCCATACAAAATCCTTCCCTATATTCTCTACTGCTACCCTAATCAAACTTAATTTCTCACTGTTCACTGCAGTCCCCCTTACTTTCCTGCTTCAGCTCAGTCTGTTTCTTGGCTTGGATCCCCTTCTCCACAATGGTTGCGTGATGAACTCTTTTCCAAACTCCCGAGTCCATTTGTAGCACAAACTACTGGATGATAATTTCTATGGTGTTCTTGAAGGCTTAAGTTTTTATATCTTCTGAAATTCTATAATCTTTTATTCACATCTATCAAGCCACTTGTCTCTTCTGCTCTTGTTTATCTGCCACTCTTGTCTATCTTGCTACATCTAAGTGTCTTGTGGACAAGATGTGATCATTCCAGAATTTTCCAATGGATCTAGTACATAATAATTCATCTGTATTATGTGAATGGGTATAGTTATTCAATTTAAGTGCTTTCTGTTGTCTCTGTTTTCACCAAGATGCTAGTAAAGCCAAGGTCCCATTACATTAATAAATGAATCTTGCTAGGTTTAAGTCTCCAATATTGACAGAAAATTCAATATCTCCCCATAGAGAGGGTCATTTTCACCTCAATATTCCAGAGAATCACTCAGGAAGCCTGCCATGTTTTACTTAGAGTTGTTTTTAATGTGCTCTAACTCTTATTCTGTTGATAATGCCTTACAATGTCATCAATGAAAATATAATTGTCCCAGATAAAATTACCTTCTCTACTCACTCCCTGGTAGCTTACAGAAAGAATGCCATTGGAACTAACACTTCCATGGTTTTATTCCTATGTCTTTATACACACATGTGTTCTACTGTTCCCATGCTATTCTTCTCTCCATGTCAAAATCTTAGCCAGACTTACGTACAGTTATATCAACTACTCTAAGGATGCCAGCCTTAATCTTAGTGAGATTTGAGTCTACCATTCTTTGAACTTTGATTAACATTACAAACTTGCCCCCATAATAGGGTTAACCTCATCTCCACTACCACCACCAGCTGTTCTTTCCTAAGCTCCTGTCATACTTTCCATCTCCTTCAACCCTCCATACATAAAATATCTAGTGTTCTTGAGGGCAAGAACCTGAGTTTGTTTCATTTGTTCTCACATTACCAGATATATTATCAAGTACATTGGTGTAGATTATTAAACATTTGAAAAATCTAAAGCACGTTGATTGCAGAACAAATTCAATGGATTGTAAACATTTGTCTTTTAATTACTTCACAATGATTGGGCAGTGTTTGGAGTGTGGTGGTATTAGGAAGAAATAGGGTATAGGCACTAAAAGCTACAGAAACCTGAACTAGGCCTATCAACATGTGTGGCTATATCTAAGTCTCAATTTTCTAAGTTGCAAAATATAAATAATAGTCAGGATAAGCTACATAACCCAGAGCATTATAGGAAAAATGCAAATGCAGGGCCCCCAGAAATTATGGAGGTACTGGTCAGTCTCCTCTTTCTATGGGCTTGCCACCCACCCACAGTGATGGGTAATCCCCAAAGACATGGAAACTTTTGCACTGGAATGATTTAATATCTGGATTGGAGGTAGATTAGAGGTCCCCACCATATTGCCTACTTAATGTTCTATGGTAGGAGAGTAATCGTAAAATGTAATCCCCCAAGCAACCTAGTCACCTCCCTGGGCAAGGAGTGGCAGTGGCAGTTTGTCACAGGGCAGAGGGAAGAAGCCACAAATCTATTTCTGGGAGATAGGGATGTGGTGGGTGGCAGGACATAACCAGGGTCTAATCCCAATGCATATGTTCTATTGTCCCCTCAGATTTCACTTATAGGGCCTCTCCTGGTGGCGCAGGGGTTGAACGCTGGGCTGTGAAGCTGCCCCCAGTCTCTGCAGCACCAGTTCAATCCCCAGCCGCCAGCGAGGGTCCCATATGGCAAGCAGATCTCTCCTGCAGCACCCGCTGCTCCCCTCAGCAGTGTACTTCGTCAGTCTGCCTGTTTTGTTCCCTGCTCTGGCTCTGGTGAATTCTCTCACCCTCCCATGCTTCTGACTGTATCCAGTGCTTATATAAATAAATAAATAAATCTTTAAAAAGAAAGAAAGAAAGAAAAAGATTTCACTTACAAAACAAAAATTCAAATATCAACTTATTAAGAATTTCCACGTGGGGACCAGACACAGAAATCCAAACATTAAATATAGGGTGTTCTATGTACACAGTGGCACCAGTTGCTGGCCTTAAAATCACACTGAAAATGGTGATAAACCTCTAGAGTTGATGTAATGACTACATTTGCATGCAGTGAATAATGAAAGGACATTTAAAACCTCAATACTTAATTAGCTGTTTGTAATAAATCATTGGACTTCAAGCTATGAATCTAGAAGTAGCTTTAATCCCAGTATTTTTTCCTGTTTTTCCTAAATCCCTGTCAACAAAATGAGAAAAAAAGAGAGAAAGAAAAGGAAGATGGGGCAGGGGAGAAAGAAAGAATACAAGTAAATTGTAAATTCCATTTCAGCTTTACTAGAACAAAGAAAAAATCCATAAGTAAAATAGTCTAAAGCAGATGAAACTTATCTTACCTCCCCAAAACATGATGTACAGTTAACAAGAAGGTTGAAAGGTAGAAAAAAGAAGCAGTTAACAAGAAGGTTGAAAGGTAGAGAAAAAAATCCAGGAAAATGCATTTCCTGAAGGTCAGAAGCTCATGGGAAAAAATTTGGAGAGCGAAGTATTTCAAACAGGACTAAGATGAAATAATTAAGTTCAAAATGAACCTACAAATGGGGGAAAATGGAGTGACAAAGTTGGTGAGGGTGGTAATGTCAAAGGGTGAGGAATGCAGCTTTTAAAAATTCAGAAAGATCCACAACAGCACAGCTTCTGACAATGAGTCAGCCTGTCCCTTGGTTGCATTAACCAACTAAGTTGCTAGAGAACCTAGTCCATGAATATCTCCTAGACCTAGTCTGTTTGAGAAAAAGTAGAGGTACATTTTCAAAGTGACGAAAAGAATTGGCATCATTTAGCAGAAAACAGGTTTTGAGAGACAAAACTATACTAGAAAACTGTACTATTCCTTGTTCTCTTTCTCCTTCCCCAATCTTTGCAAAGAGCTATGCCAGCAAAATTCAACTCACTCAACCATATATCATAAGAAGAGGATCGGATATAGCCTTGATAAACGATACAATTGTTAGGGGGAAAAGGATGTCCTAAAGCTAATTCCATACAGGCTTTGTGAACTCCACCACCACCCCAGGCCAAAGCCAAAGACACTGGGAACTCCAAATCCTATCACCACCAAAGGGAAGGTGGCTGGGACCTGAGGGTGGGATTAAGCAGCCAGGTTGGTATAAGGCCAGACACGTGGGCTTTGTAGGGTCCCCCATTTTGGCTCTCCGCCAGCTCGCAGCGTCCAGCCAGCTCAGAGAGTGCCTTTGGGTTTCCAGGTCGGCAGATCGGGTAGGACGCATTAAAGACTTTATTTCCCTATTTTCTCCCTGAGTTGTACATTTTCCTTATTTCCTTTTCCCTTGTAAATAAACCTTTTATTAACCTTTTGTGTGTGCCTGTAGTGGAGTATTAATAAGTCCCTTTTAAGCACGCGGGTGAGGACCCACAGCCAGGCAACCCGTTCAATATCAGGGCTGCCCTATAACACTATCAGAAAGAAAGATGGAAGAGAGAAACAAAACTTACTGTCAGAAAAAAAGAAGACACACAGGAAAGTATACTGTCATGTAACATATGAAAGTTATAGCCAGAAATCTATCATTCAATTTAAAAGTTTAATAAATTACTCATAGCTACAAAGGAAGGTCACAAAATAGAAATAGAGGGATTCAAGAAAGAGACCAGGTAAAAGAAGGAAGCTCTCTCAAGGAAGAATGACCATCGTGGAAATTACAGAATGAAAAGCTGAGAGTGGAGAAAAACAACTCAAATAAAAAATGGAATTAAAATAATTAGTGAAAGGATAGATATGAAATGCAATAAAAAGGGAATAAAGACAAAGATGTAACAGAGTAAAAACAACAGATACAGAAGACTGGCAAAGCAGATAAAAATACACAATATGCAGCCACTGAAGAAAAAAAATGAAAACAAAAAGAACAAAGATTTAAAAATATAACTAAAGGAAAATTTTCTGGCATAAAAAAGGCTTAATTTACATATTGAAAGAGTCAATCAATGTACCAGGGAGAAGTGACTCAGACCAGTCAACACTGAGCTATTTCCTGTAAAATTATTTGACTTTAAACAAAGAATCATTTGGGCAGTCAGGCAAAAAGCTGAAATTACTATAAGAGTCAAAAGGTATGTTGGTCTACGATTATTCCCAGCAACATTCAATGGCAGAAGACACTGAAGAAACACCTCTTACATAAGGAAATAAAATTTGATCCCAGTAGTTTCCATTAAACCAAACAGTTTCAAGTGCAAAGGGAACAGGTGAACAAATGAACCCAGGAGTCTTTCTGGAGAAAAAGAAAAGAGGAAAAATAACTCTAAATTTCAACTGGATGAGAAGCTTCAGCCAACCAAGAGATGACTAAAGAAATGTAAAATGAGTAGCAATGAAAATGGAAGATATTTGATCTCAAAACAATGACTTTTAGAAATGCTACAAATAGATAGTACAATAGGATGGATATAATTCTAAGAGATAATGATGCAGAAAAATATAACCATTAGACATTCAGAGGAGGAAGGTGGGAAGGAAGATGGAATTAAAACAAAGCATGGACGCTGCCTCTTCAGCAGTAACTAAGACCCAAAGGTTATCATCTAAAGTGACTAGAAAAGCACTAGAAGAATATACATAGTTTACAATGCAAAGGTAAATATTAAGAAAGTTAACAGTATTGTCTAAAATTGTATGAGGATAGAAACAGGATACAAACAATAATGGATACTTTGCAGAGGCGTAGAAAACTAGGAATATTAAATAATGGCACGGTTACATATTGATTTAAGAAAAATAGCAACCATTTTAAATATCAGAATTAAAAGAAATAGAAAAGAATTTAAAAGTATTAAAAATATATAAAAACAGAAAGCATAACAAATTTTTTACATAACTAAAACCAAATTTATCTTCAACAACAATAAATGCTAAAAACAAACAAACAAAAAAAGCCTGTTCACCTATTTCAAAGAAAAGGTATCACAATGAAGCACAAAGTTGTATGTGAGGACATACCATACAAAGTCATACCCAAAGAAAATGATCCAGAAAAGTTTAAAAAAAGGATGGTCAAAGCAAATAAGGAGCAAAAAATCATGACTCACAATCTATCCCAAAAAATGACTCTAGCTCAAAAAGAGAAGGCAGATAGTCAAAAACGGATAGTTTGTAAGACTAAAGAATATAATTATGAATACAGCTATGAATATCCATAGGACAAAAAATAATATTACAATAGCTTTCACAGAATGGCAATTGCAGATGATAAAGAAGAATTTGATCAAAACACACTAAAAATAGGAGACTTTAATTTACGTTTTTCAATTTAAGAAAAATCAGAATCAATATTGAAAATGTAAACCCATGATCAAAAAGGTAGCTGATTGATATCTCTTAAATCCTGTGCCTATAAAATAAAAATAAACTTTATCCTCAATTGCATAGGTTCTATTCAAGGAAATTACTGAGACATCTAAAATCTCAGTAATTCCCTAAGTAGAAAAAACACATTTTCTAATTTCAATACAATAATTCTAGAAAATAACAGCAAATAAGATATAAAATATGTCTTAAACACCTATATATTAATAATATAAAACATTGTTATCAAATAGGGTTTATTCCAAAAATATAAAGATGCTTAACTATGAAGAATTATCATATCATGTAAGTAGATCTAAGGCAAATTATCTTTGATAATACCCAGTTAAACATTTGAACAAATTTATTAAAAGCACTAAATAAAGCTCAACTGATGGGTAATAAAATACTGTAATAGAATAAAGTATAATTATAATTATGAGGAATATCTATTTCAGCAACAAAGGCAGCAATCTGTTTTAGTGTGACACAGGAAAGGAATTTGCATTAAAATCAGGGCAAAACAAACATTCCCTGTAGAGCAATTTTACTTAACATTATACTAACCAGCACAAAGAAGGAAATTATAAGTATAAAAATTGGAAATGAGGATACATATGTTACTTGCAAATAATACACTCCTTGACCCAAATTATTGAAAACCTCATACAGCTGGAGGTAAAGTTTTTGGGAAAATTCTAAGAACTCTTCACATTGTCCCAGGGAAGCCCCAAAGGAAAATGGAATGACCTGGGTGTGAGTCCTCACCCCCAAGTTTAACAAAACTCAGAACAAGCTATCAGCAAAGGAGGGGTAGGGCGAAGGGAGGGAAAAGCAAAAGGAGAATATGGTGATGGTTCATGGGTTCTATGGTGGTGGCAGAGGGGGGCGACTCAAAACAAGACCTAAGGGCAGGCAGACTTAGAAAGTTTAACAAAAGGTTTATTTACAAGGGGAATGAAAAGAGGGAGCGTGAAGTGAGGAAGAGGTAGAATAATTGGTCAATGCGTCCTACCTGTAGCACTGAGCCGGGATGCAGGTGCACGCGGAAGGCAGGCAAAACCAAGTTCCCCTCCAGAACCACAGGTGTTCAGTTTTATATCAAACGTGGCTGTTTACTCCACCTTTAGTTCCCAGCAAACCCGTGCCCCCTTCATAAAGTCAAGAGCCATAGCCAAGAGGCATGATGGGAGTTGTAGTAGTCGGCAACTGAGCTTTCTTTGGCATGGAGGTGGGAATGGAGTCCATAAAACACCAGTGGGTGAAGTTCTTTCAGGACATATTGTGCCTCTAGAAGTATCTTATCCAAGGAAAAGCTTAGAGCACTAGTTGAATGCAAAAAAAAAAAAAAAAAAAAAAAAAACCACAAAAACAACAACAAAAAAAACAACACACCCTTTTTCTGTGATGAAAGGAGCCCGCAACAAAAAGCTGTGTCAGTTCTAAGTTTCTTTGCAACACAATATGAGATTTTAGTAAATACTGACAAGTTCTTGTTTGAATTTTTTAGGATGACAGTATCTTACTGTTGTTTGTGTGCCTTTGCTTGCCTAGTGAAACTGTAAAGTTAATATTAAGATTCACAAATAAGAACAGCAAGAATGCTCTTAAAAGGTAATAAAAATGTTTAATACTTTATATTTAAAATGGTAATAATAATGGACATAAAGCAATAGAACAATGCTAAAGGACAGAAACTCAAAATAAAACCAAATATGCTAAGAAGTTTACTGTTTAATGCAAACAGCAACTCAAATCTGTGGAGAAAATAGAAAAGTGCTTTGTAATAATTCTGGTAACACTGGCTGCTTAAAAAAGAAGGAATGCTGGGCCTCCCTGGTGGCACAAAGGTTAAGACACAAACTATGAAGCTATCTGCAGTCACTGCAGCATGAGTTTGATCCCCAGCCAGGGAGCTACCAACATGGTGCAGCAGACCTCTCCTGACTCGCCCGCTGCTCCCCTCAGCAGTATATTTCAGTCAATCTGCCTGTTCTGCTCCCCACTCTGTCTCTGGTGAATCCTCTCACCCCTCACACCTCTGGCCTGTACCCCAGATCTTGTATGCATAAATAAATAAATCTTAAAAAAAAAAAAAAAGGAATGCTTCATACCTTTTGTTAGGGAAAGTTCTACATAAAGTTTTAAAAGCAAAATTAAAAAAATTGTGTGAGTTTTCAATATATCTTGAATATTAACCCTTTATCAGTTATATAATGTGTGATTATTTACTACCATTCATGGGATATTTTAAATCTTCTAGCATTTTCTTTCATTTCTTCACATATAGAAGCAACATAAAAACTGCTAAGTGCTGCTTCTTCTAGAAAGAAAGCAATCTTATCAGGAGGTGGGGAGAGGGAGCATTGTATTCTTAAGCGTCACAGTCTGAAATAGATTCTCCATCTCACTGTACTGGGGGGGTTTGGTGAGAAAGTTCAAATACCATGGATGTTGGTCTTTCTTATTGAATCTGATTTTTTGTAGATTTTCTTTACATTTTCTACTTGTCCTAGGATCATTTCGAGAACCTTTAAATGATTGCTTTTTATAATTTCCAAACCTTCACTAGGAAGCAGGTCAAGAGAGCTCCTAACATTGACATCCCAGAAGTCAATATACTAAACATTCATTCTTTGTAAGAAAATTAAAATGGAAAACTGTCAACATATGACATTTAATCTATCATATTAGCAAAATCCAAACATGCGTCAACATACTCTGGTGTTATAACTATGAAGAAACAGGCCTTCCAATATGATTCAGGCTGAGTTTAAATTGTATGATCAGGTTGAGTGTAAATTTATATGAGAAAGCAGTCCTGAAACATATATATTACAAGCATTTGCCCTTTGTCCTTACAGCTGCACTTCTGATATGTCTTATATCTGTAGCATAGAATTATTTCTAAGAGCAAATTTTAGACAGAATATAAGAAGCTCAATAAAGAATGAAGAAGTGATTTATATAGTAATATGAAAAGAGCCCCATGATAAGTTACGTGGAGGGAGGAGGCATATGATAACTTCTGTGTGAAAAATGGGGAGGATGATGGATATATGTATTTTCTTTAATTTTCATACAGAAACTCTGGAAAGAAATCAGAACAGAACATGGAGATCAGTACAAAACATGGAAGATGTGAGGAATTGTGGGAATGAAATTTTCAAATATAATTTCTAAGTGTTCATTTGAAATTATATTTTGATCTATGCAAATGTGGCACCTATATTCAAGAGGGTTAACTTAAAAAAATCAAAATACAGAATTTCTAGTCAGATAAAGTTAGTGAACAGAGATGAGTAAGTGAAGTTCAAGATAGGACAATAGCCTTAGAAGAATTCTTAGAAGAATTTGCATCGGGATTTAAAATGTTCAATTCTCAGTAAGACCTCTGCCCACTTCTGCAGATCTGCTTTTAATGTTAAGAGTTACAGGAAAGAAGACTTCACTTACTACAGTGATTAATTTATATGCTGGCCCTCACTCCTTCTAGAAATGTATGAAGTAGGTGTAATTTTCTCAGTATAGTATCTCCTTGTGAATCCTTTTCTCCCTTATGTCCTTTTCTCCCACCCATTCTCAGTCCCTGAGGTTCAAAGATAGATGATAGCACCAGCTATAGTTGGGGCATGTGATCTAGATTTGGCCAAAGAGAATACCCCACTCAATCCCCAAACACAGTGATTGAATCAAGGACAGTTACATAACTCAGGTCTGGACCAAGAGAACTTTACTGACACAGTCAAAAAAAAAAAAAAAAATCCTCACCTTTCACTTGGGATTACTAAACTGAAATGCAAACCAACATGAATAAACCAGAATCTGAAAGACTCCTGATGATAATGTTTAAGTACCTACATCCAGCTACTCCTGAAAATTCATCCTTTGTACTTGCCAATTTTCTGAAAAATAAAATACCATTTTGATGCTTACTTAGGTTAGATTTGAGTATATCTCTTGCAGCTCAAAAATCCTGACAAACAAGATTTGTTATTTGATTGTGAGAGACAGTTATATATTCTTAGTTCTAACACTCTCCAAAGTGTAGGGTATATTATTTCTTCTTTCCAAAATAATCTCTATGAAATGAAAAGATTATACTAAAGGAAGCAGACCTTCTGCTCCCCACTTTAATCCCAAACTCTGGAGCACCTAAAGTTTTTTGTTTTTTGATAGAAAAGTCATATTCTAGATGGAGAAAACATAAACACAAGGAATAGCAATTCTTATAATCCTTCTTACAAGTTATAAAGCACTGTCATAATGCTAAGTACTTCATCCTTCTAACCCCATAATAAGCTTTTAAGGTGGATAATATGTCATAAACTCATTTTGAAAATGAACAAAGCAAAATTTCAGAAGCTATAACTTACCCAAACTCACAGAGCAAAGACAAGAAGCAGGAATTAAACACAAACATCCCAATTTATTATTTGTATGTCCATTACACCAAGGACAAACAAAATCTGAGTGTTCTACTGAAGGATTTAATCTAAGCTGCGACTTTTCATTTTCTCTTGGGTTCTGAAAACCATATGGACTTCCTTTGTTTACGTTTGCAAACCAGTAAATCTTTCTATTCTATTTTTCTTCTATCAGCCCTGTTAAGAAAATCTGTATTCACATTATACAGAGATATTGATTTTGCTTACCAATATAAAAGAAATATTTTTTTCAAGTATTATTTATGGAGACTGCAAAGGAAAACCTCTTTTGTTTATAAGGGGAAAGTAAACAATTCTTACAGAGCTGCTTGAGGCTGTGTTAAGATCATTTAATTTGACTCAAAAACCACTTACAGAGTTGATGCACTAGTAAACCCTAGAAAATGGTGTTAGTTGTTATGGTGGATAATGATAAAGGAAAATGATTGTGAGAAATAGAACACCACTTCAATATGGGCAGACAGACATGCAGCCTAGTGGGGAATGGGATAGGACAAATTTATCAGGACTTAGAATTACAAACCACAAAACTTATTCCACCTAGAGTGGGAAAAGACTCTTCTTTGTATATAAGGTGTTTCAAAATATACGAAGCAGAGAAGTCAGAAGTGAAGGTGTGTAACCAAGAACAAAGCCCAGCGACTGATCACTGTCAGCAAGGATGAGCTCTCACCTGCCCTGGACACCACATGTCAGGAATTCTAACACTGCTGTCCCCAAAGACCAGATACTTGCCTGAAAGTGGCTCCCATAGGGTGACTGCTCCCTCATGTCGCTCTTTGGTGATGGTGTTTCTAGTTGGGAGGACTCATAACTAAATGAAGGAAATTCCTCAAACATAGGAAGGATAGTTAAAGTCTCCTGGCATTTTATAAGGATACCCATGTCTTATAAAATAGAGTAGAAGAAATACAAAAGCAGTTTTTAGCAGGAATTTTTGGATATTTAAGATCCTTCTGATAGAAGAAGTGACAATGAGACTTGGAGGTAATGACTTTAAGATTGTACTTGAAGCCAATATTAGGCAGCAAGTGTACTCCCAACTCCCTTATTGTTCTAATCCTTTTACAAAAGCTTACACATCCCTTAGCTCTCTACTTCTTGGGTAGCTCTGATAAACTCATCGTGCACTAAAGCTATTAGAAGCTTTCAAGATAGTTTTATAGAGACAGTAATTCCAGAATGTAAATTGCTCCACAAATGGTCTCAAATGTCAAAGTCATCGATGTCAAACTCTAAACTGAATCCAAGTATACTGAAATATTTGGCAAATGTATAAAACAAGAACGCTAAAATATAAGATTAGCACCTAAAGATCTAATGATGAGGCAAAGAAAGCCAGTTCACATTCAGCTTTTTGAAGGAATCCCCAAAGAACTGAATTATTATAGCCCTGAGCTGGCATAAAGCTGACTCTAAAGAAATCTTTCATCCTTGCTTTAAATGTATGACAAGCACATTATTAAAGAAATGGGTCAGCTTCTGCAGATGTAGAGTTAGGCTAAATGCCTACAGTGTTCTCTGGGAAAGCATATTTACCACACTACCAATCCCACAGCAGCACACAGAATGTTCCAGTGGGTGCTTCTCCAAAGAAATTACTTTCAGGTGGACTGTTCACCCAGCTGGCTCCCAGTACATATTAAAACTTCTACAATTGGGTTTATTTTTTTAAAAAGATTTGTTTTTTATGTATACAATACAATAGCTGGGGTACAGGACAGAGGCGTGGGAGGGTGAGAGGATTCACCAGAGACAGAGTGGGGAGCAGAACTGGCAGACAGACCAAAAGCACTGCTGAGAGGAGCAGCGGGTGCAGCAGGAGAGGCCTGCCATGCCATGTGGAAATCTCGCTGGCCAGCCGGGAATCGAACCTGTGCTGCAGAGGCTGCAGACAGTTTCACAGCGCTGCACTGCTGGTGAGGCCCTACAATTGGGTTTAAAGGCAGGACAGGAAAAAAGTTCATTTCCTACTTTCAGGATGTCAAAAATACCTCATTTACTATGTAATGACTACAATTATGTCTGTGGAGAAATGCAAGACATTAAATATCTTTACTATGCTGTCAGTTATATTTCTGAATGCTCAGAAATAAGTTGGAAGGATCTGCCAATTTTTAAAAATGACTGTGTTTAGGGGTTTGGAGTTTTATTTATTCCAATTTTATTGTTTCTTTACTTCTTTCTAGGTGCTCCAAATAATCTGTAAAAGACATATATTGCACTTCTAATAAGAAAAATAATAAAGAAGACTGATATTAGTGTGTCAAAGTCACAATTACTTGAGTGAAAAGTAAAATGCATACTTTTTAAACAGTTTGATGATATGTAATGCCCATAAACTTTTTTTAAAAAGATTTACTTATTTATGCATACAAGAGCTGGGGTACAGGCCAGAGATGTGGGGGGGTGAGAGGATTCATCAGAGACAGAGTGGGGAACAGAACAGGCAGATCGACTGAAACACACTGCTGAGGGGAGCAGCAGGTGAGTCAGGAGAGGTCTGCTGCACCATGCGGGTAGCTCTCTGGCCAGGGTTTGAACTCAGGCTGCAGAAGCTGTGGACAGCTTCATAGGTTGCTTCTTAACCCCTTGCACCACCAGGGAGGTCCTGCCCATAAAATTTTTTCCAAACAATACATTTTTTAAAACTAACCATTTAAGAAGTTGAACATCTAGACTGGATTACATCCTCATTGAAAAAGAAACAGAGTATAATAAGTAAGGGCTAGTTAAATTTTTCTCAAGGACTCAAATCAACATCATGGGGACCTAACATCGTTGACTTCAACACTTAACATCTTTAGACTATTTCTGAGTTCTTTTATTTACAAAGTGTTTGTTGCTCTGTGTTTCTGAGGCTTTATGTCTGTTGTCATTGCTCCCTCATTCAGCATTGCTCTCTTTTGCTTGTCTTCTGTCTTCATTAGCAGAAGAGTAAATGGAAAGAGGATAAATTTTACATCACTTGATTCAGACTCATGTATTTACTAGTGTTTTGATCTACCCATTTAAAGATTCAGAATCTCAGTTTCCTCATCTGTATAGCAGAGATGCAGATAAGTACCCAACAAACCTAATAGAATCCAGTAGTACCTAACAGCACCCAAAAGTCATTTAATTTGTTGGACAATTAAATTAGTTGTGATATGTGAAAACAATTTGCAAATTATAAAGCATTATGCAATGATTACATTATTTTCAATTCTAATATTGTTGCTTCTACCAAGGTATTACTTTAAAAACCATATAAACATATGAAATATAATAAATTTTCAGACATATTTTTTCCACATTTCTAAAATTGGGTTGTGTCTTAAACTGATAGCGTCTTGTAATTGATGCAGCCAGGTGACCAGCAATTGCAGCTGTGGTGTCAGCAGGGTCGGGAAAGGCTTGAAGGGACCTAGACACCCAGGGACATCCAGGGATTCAGGAAGTGTTTGGAGAGCGCTGGGTGGGGGGACCTGGTTTGTATTTGTGACACCATTGATATTGCTCACCTCTGGGGCCCCAGATCTGTTCACTGTCAGTCACTTCACAAGGTCCAGAGTCCAGGGAGTGGAGGAGGTGCGTACAGTGACTTCTCCATTGTCCTAACTTGAGTTCTGCCTGTGTGGAGCATCCCAGCAACTCTGCTATGGGTTTCATCTCATCTAGGGAGCACAGCTCCACATTGTTTCTACTCAAATCTCACTCTGAGCTGCAGTGTAGGTATAGTGTCTCTCTGGTTCTTTGTTCCTCTTGTGAGTGAAGTAAGAAACCTCCTCTATTGTCAGCTTGGTCTGTATTATTTTCTTTTGCTGAGCACTAAATCTCCCAGAGCTAAGAAAAAATAAAATGCCATTTCTAAATTAATTTTTGAATTGCAGCTGGACTAGGTTGTTATTAGTAAACTGAGTAAATTGCTCTCTGGAACAACACATTTGCACATTGGAAATCCTGGATATCTGGAGAAATACTGCTTTTTGATGTTCATTTTAATGGTCCCTGAATGTTTGGGGTTTAGTTCATTGTGAGTGACACCCTTATTCTGATGAAATATTAATCTTCCTGCTGCCAGATTAGACAAAGCTTCCTTCAAATTTTCTTTAGATAGGAACTGAGGCTTTGAACACTATGTTCACAGCAAGGAAAGAATAGTATCTCTTGATGAATGAAAATGGTCCCTTACAAAAAAGAACTTGCTCTTCCATTATTGCATACATGATTTAGTGTTGATGTGGAAAAAAAGTTATACACTTGAGGGAAGTGTAAGGACTAAAGAAGAAAACAAGTTGAATGTTCCAAATAGTAGGAACAAAACACTGCATATTTCTTATTATTCTTTTCATTTATGTTGAAGGAAAAATATGAGATTTGGGAGAAAAAATGGACACTGAAAGTCACAATACCCAATATAATGAAAAATTTGGGGGTCTCCCCGGTGGCACAGAGGTTGAGCGCTGGGATGTGAAGCTGCCCGCAGCCTCTGCAGCACTGGTTCAATCCCTGGCCGCTGGGCGAGGGCCCATATGGCACAACAGACCTCTCCTGCCACGCCTGCTGCTCCCCTCAGCAGTGTATTACGTCAGTCTGCCTGCTCTGCTCTCCTCTCTGATTCTGGTGAATTCTCTCACCCTCTCACGCTTCTAACTGTACCCAGTGCTTGTATAAATAAATAATCTAAAAAAAAAAAAAAAGAATGAAAAATTTTGTCTGCTTCTAGGGTTTTCATAGTAAGGTGGGGTTTTCATAAGTAAGATATCCAAAGAGTAGAATTCTATATGAATAGAGATTTTTGCATATAAAAAGTAGTATTTATTCAGCTGTTAGTAAGCAGCAAGCTAACCCAGACATGTACTACATACTGCGATATCTAATCACTGGGTAGCATAATACTGCTTTTAAATTATTATATAGATTTACTATGTTAACTAGTTTTAAATTGAATTAGTTTTTTTTAATAAGTATATAACATGTTAGTTTCAGGTATACAGTATATTTACTTAGTAATTTTTTTCACATTGCAAAATGATTCTGCAACAATTTAATATTGCTTATCATACATTGTTACTTTTATTATTAAGATTTGCTATAACTTTCACATATATAATATAGTATTCATATCTACAGTCACCATGCTGTGCATCACATTCTCATAATTTATTTATTTTTATAAGTGGAAGTTTATAACTTTTGAGCCCCTTCACTCCTTTTTTCGCATTCCCTACCCTCTGCTTCTTCTGTTTCTGGCACCACCAATATGTTCAGTACCTATGAGCTTGTTTCTTTTATGGGTTTGGGTTTTTTCCCCTTTTATCCACATCCTTACCAACAATTGCTATTTGCTGTCTTTTAGATAACGGTCATTCTACTAAGTGAGGTGATATTTCATGATGGTTTTAATGTGCAATTCCCTGATAACCAGTAGACACTCTTTCCACATATCTGTTGGCCATCTCCATGTCTTCTGGGGAACAATGCTCATTTTTTAAATCAGATTATTGTTGCTGACTTATGAGGTGTTTATATATTTTGGATATTAACCCCTTATCACATACACGATTTGCAAATATTTTCTGTCAGTCTTTTCATTTTGCTGATGGTTTCCGCTGCTGGCCAGAAGCCTTTAAATTTAATCTAGTCCCACTTGTTTGTTTTTGCTTTTGTTTTCTTTGCTTTGTTGTCAGATTTAAAATATCACTGCCAAGACCAATGTCAAGAAGCTTACCACCTATGTGTATCAAATATTTACACTTAGTAATATTTATAATTTAGCAGAAGAGGGCATCAATATGTTTTGAGACCCAACATGATGAGAAACTTTGACTTTCCAGGATCCTTCAACTTCCAATCTCTCATAAATCCTGCTTATTGAACATCCCTTTTATTAAATGCATTGGCTTTTGATTTCCCTTTTATTGTCAGCTCCTATAAACTATTTTGAACTATGTATTGTAGCCCTTTTATTATATTTGCATGTGAACATGTATCATGATAAAGTACCAAACACTGACATCCATAGCAATGAAAATGATAGAAAAACTGTGTCAGAATCATCTTTTCTACTTTTGATAAACTAAATCATTTCATATTTTAAGTATACCATTTCCATTTCATGGAAACCACCAGAATTCATGCAAAAAGAGAAAAGCCTTACATTTTGAAAATGTACAGAAATATCGGCATTTCATTTTTTTTTAATTTACAGAGATTTCTCTTCACAAGCTATAGGTCATCATTCAATTTCCTGCCTTTACACCATCTTTTTCAATCTATAAACAGCTGTATCCTCACTTGCTCTTATCACCTCTCTCCAGTCTCACAAGAAAGTTTATCTTATATCAAGTTTAAACATAATCCTTCAAGCTGTGCCCTAAATTTTACTCTTCCTTAGAAATCTCATAACAGCTTTCTTCCCTATATCCTCAACAAATCTCTCCTGCTTCCTTTCTCTTCATATATTAATAAATATTAATCTCTCACATTATTAAAATATAAATGTCCTGTCTGATTTTCAGAGTTTTCTAGTTTTCCTCCAATCTCCCTAATTTCCTCTAATCAACTTTATAAGTAGGCTATTTCTTTCTCCTTCCCATTCTTCACTCACTTCACTGATATATGATTTATATTCCGATCGCCCCTGGTAAATGTTTCTCACAGTGGTGATCAGTTGCCTAAATATTCCTAATAAAATGAGTATACTTTGTCTTGATTTTACTTTATTCCTCTGAAATATGTAGATGTCTTTACCAAATTTTTCCTGAAATCATGTCCTGGAAGATGTCTATGATCTACTTCTTGCCTATTTTTCCACCATGTCTGTGGCCATTTCTCAACTCCTTTGGAATTAAATTTCTTTCAGCAAATCATTAAAGGATAGTGTTTCTCAGAGTTTCATCTTTGTTCTTCTTTTCCTCTCATTGTATTTGAACTCTCAGGGTGGACACATCAATTCCTTTGATTTCAGTTAATACAACTGACAATACACAAATCTATTCTCTCAATCTCGATGACTTCCTAGTGTACTTGATTCCAATAAAAGACTTTTGCACTTCTCTATCTACTTTGTAAGGTACCCCTTAAGCCTCACAGGTCATTCAATATTTTTCATCAATTCTCCAAACTCCCTCCCTTCTAAACCAGTGAAATCACCACCTTGCCTAATCCAGAACACTGGAATGATTGATTCTTCCCTCTCCCCTACCATGCACATGTAACTGGCCACCAATTCCTATTAGAGCTATCCACAAAATGAGTCTCCATTCTGTCAAATGCCATTCCCCTGCACAGTTCTTGGTGCTTCCAAACCTTGCTGTTTATATGACTACCATAGCTCTTCTCTCTGTCCTTAGTTTATTCACCCTCTGTATTTCCACCACAATATTACCAGGATGTTCTTTCTAAAATGCAGAGCCGATCAAGCTATTTCTCATTTCCTCCACTGCTTAAAACAGTTCATTGGAGTCTAGAGCCTTCAAAATAAAAATAACAACTAGTGAGCACGGCCCTCCACAATTAGGCTCTGCCAATTTCTGCAGTCTCATCTCTTACTACATATGCCTTCCAGCCTACATTTTAGTAATACTGAAATGCATATACCAAATACTGGCATTTCAATTATATTGAAATGAAAACTCTAGATGCTCTTTCAAACATTTTAACATCTGTATATCTTCCTCTCTTGACTCAGCTTGAGCATCACAGAGGGAGATTTGCATGCTCCCTCTAAGGGACAGGAGAAAATCTCTATGTATTCTCATAGCTTACTGGACTAAGCTATAAAACTGTCTTACTATTTTATGTGTATTTTCTAGGCAGGTAGGTTCAGTGTTCCTTGAGGGCATGGATCCTATCTGCTTTTCTCATATCACCATTATCTTTCTCAATGATTATCACATGGCAAATATTCCATGAATGGTAAATGAAAGAAATCAAGCACTACTTATTCATATTCTTTTGTGGTTAATCATATGATGTGGCCTAATTTAAATGTACAAGTGTTTTACTTGATAGATAGGTAGATAGGTAGGTAGATAGGTAGATAGATAGATAGATAATACCAAAAATAAATCAGGAATTTGTAAATCACTGCAACAGATATTAATATCTTTGTACATAATTTTAAATGTGTGCCCGAACACATTTATACACAAAAGCTTCTTTTTCGGAAAATAATATTTTTGGGATCCTTGGCAAGCAAATTAAAAAAAAAAAAAAAACACTCCTGAAAGTATTGTAAAGTATTGTAAAGACTTGTAACTAGATACATACAACTGGAGCATGAAGATGAAAAAGTGAAAACTACTGTGAGGTTATAATTCTATTTTAAACAATAGTCTTTTGAAGAGAAACATTACATATGGGCCTCTTTAAACATTAATTTAAAAAAAAAAACCCAATGCATCTTTGAAGTTTCAAGGAATATTAAAAATAACCCTGAGACTCGGGGGAAAAAATAGCTTGCATAAAATCATATAGCTTGTAAATGGAAAAGTCACAAGATGTTAGGATTTTAAAAATTAACTGTATCTCACTCCTTTATTGGATTTATAGGTTTAATTTGGAATATTGTCACTTATAGGGTCTTTTCTATAATTTTGAAGTCTCATTTATATTTTTTAGACAAAAATGAATAGTGAATGGTGAATATTGACTACCCACTGACAATGATCCGCTTTTATGTGAGTATATTGGGTACCACCGGGGTGGTTATCACATCATCTCATTCCAAAATTAAACTCCTGCCAACTAGAATCCAAAGAAATACAACATATGGACTATTATACCTTCAGGGTCCCTCAATAAAGTAGAAATCTAAAGTTAGATAATGACTGCCAAGTTTAATCGTTTCTAGGATAACTAAACCACCAGACCACAGGAAAAAGTACCCAGAAAAACAAAGGCTTCCCTGCCTGTCCAACCCTACCACTATTGTGCTCTTCACCCCAGGAACCTGGTGATTCCAAATCTGACCCAGAGAAGCTACGCCAAGAGATGGTAAGAGGAAAACACTAATTTGTCTGTAGTAAGACAAATGCAACTCCTACTATGTTCTAGTCCCTCTCATTTCAATTCAGTTTGTGATGCAGATTAAATTTAGATTTCACTTTTGATATTTTCAAAGAGATAGTATGTCAGCAATATTTGAGGTATGTTAAAATTCCATAATTGAGTTCACTAAGCATTTTTTATTGTTTTGAAATGCTTTGTAGTCTATGAAAAATTTGATTTCATGTTTAAATAGGACTTTATGGTGTAAGAATTCTTATAAATTTATGATAAAAATATCTTAACATAATACACACTTTGCAAAATGCTCTTATATACATTTTATTTGATCCCCACAGTTATGTAAGTATTTTTATTTTATAGTTGTAGTAGTGGAAGAGATAGTATGTTAATTTGGAAGTTCCTATATACATACTAGCTAAAATTGACCCTATATCACTGGTGACCAAGCCCAATGTTCTTTTCACTCCTTAATTCTGCAAAGTTGTTGAAGATATAACATTAGAGAGTAAAATAGCTTTTTTTCAACAAAGTTTTTCGGAATAAGTAAACAACTGAAGGTTCCAAAAGCTGTGTGAGCAATGCTTCCATTCTAAAAAGAGAGTAGCCAAACTTGTAAATGTTAAATGAAAAGTAAAAATCACTATTGAAAGATAAATAAGCTGAAAGACAAAGGAAGGGAAAAAGGAAGGAAAGAAAGGGTAAGAGAGGGAGGGTGGAAAATATAAGGAGGAAATATCAGGTATTTCTCTTTTTTTTTAATGATACACTGACTATCTAAGACCTATCTTTAAAAAAAAAAAAACTTACTCTTCTTGGCAAACTCTACATAAATTCTTTGTATGTAAATATGTATGTTTTTTCTAGGGAAAAGAGTGTAAGGCTTTCATCCATAGCAGTCTATTGTTGCATCATCAAATGAGCATATCGGCTACAATCAGGAACACTTTGTGCAGGACATGCAGAAAATAGAGAAAAACATTCTAGGAGTAAAAAAGAAGCATTTGCATAAAACAAAGAGAATCTTGGAGGGGGTCATGAAACTCATAGGATTTGAACTGGGTCAGGAAACATAGCTTGAACTTCAGCAGGAAGGAAAAAGAGACAAGGGCATTTCAGGCTAAGTGAAATCTGCAAAGACACAGAAGGAAAATATATGTTTAAATGCAGATGTTGCAACTTAACTAGAACTTTGATTGTGCTGAAGAGTTCGGGTGGATTGGAGTTCTAAATGAAGAGGCACTGATCAGAGAGCAAACATATTTTCTTGTTTAGAAAACAGTTTTCATTAGTTTTAGCAAGAATAACAACAGAATCTCTGAGCTACAAAAGCTCGTTTTCCCTTCTTTATTTTACAGAGCAGAAACATGAGCCCAGCCTTTGCAGTTCTGTGTTTTCTCGTAGTTCTTATAAATCAAGAATAGGTCACAGTTACATTCCTTTCTAAAAAGCCTCAATTACTGTTTTAAAATAACATCTATATTTCCTGCCCTCACTGTCACAATTTGGTAATTTCTGACACTGCAAAATCAAATACATCCCCTCAAATATATAGTGAGAGCTTATCTCAAAGCAGACTTGCCTATTGTTTAGTGTCAATTCTAATTAATAAGTCATTTGAGCATTCTGAGTGAACATCCCAATCCAGTCTCATTGCTTTCTGAATGTCTTTTATTCTTTTATCCACTTGAAGTATTTCTAACCAATACAACAAAACCGAGTTGATGAAGTCACATATGTCAAGAGTAAATTTATTTTATACTTTTCATTACTGTCTCTGTCCACCGCTACAATCTTTAAGGAAAAAATTTATAATGTGGAAAAATTTTAGAAACATAAGCTTCATTGATTAGATGAGCTGTAAAGTCCTCCAAAAATCTTATTTTATGTTCTCAAATCATATTTCTCTAGAGGAAAATAAATTTTATATATTTTGGTTCTTTTTAAAATGCTTTAATATGCTTGAAATTATATCTTAGATTATTAGGTACTGTGGCATGGCATCTTACATAGAAATTAAATTCTAAATCAGCACAGATTAAAATTCTCTTTTCCAAATATGTGTATCTATATGCATGTATAAATATTCATATATAAAATATACTATGGTAGTTTAAAATAGTGCTTGCCAAAGATAGAGAGACAGAAAGAAGTTAAGGAATTACAGAATGAAAAACATAGAGAGCTAAAATTAGTGTTTTTTTTTTCCAGTAAATGTTGCTTTATTATTTTTAATTCAAGTTTTATTAATTTGGAGCTTTAATGTCATTTTATGCTTTCAGCTTTTAAAAACTACTTTATTCATAAAATTTTATGAATAATTTAGATATTTTTTGCAAACAAAAAATACAGACTATCCAAAGACTTTCTGAGTTCAGTGTTTTCTCCATTAACAACCAATTTCCGATTTCTGTCAAAATGGCACCCCAGAACTTTTGGTCTCTTTCAGTGACTCACATTCTCATTAAGTGAAAAATTAAATGAAAACTGAATACCATCATTCTAATGTGTCCTTAGGTAGAAAGGCAATGCTATTTTAAATGTTAAATATTTCAGCTGTAGAAAACAACAAGCTGGGCCTCCCCAGTGGCACAGCGGCTGAGCACTGGGTTGCGAAGCTGCCCGCAGCCTCAGCAGCTCTGGTTCGATCCCTGGCTCCCAGGTGAGGGTCTCATGGCACGCAGACCTCTCCTGCCACCTGCTGCTCCCCTCAGCAGTGTACTTCATCAGTCTGCTCCCCGCTCTGTCTCTGGTGAATTCTCTCACCCTTCTGCACTTCTTACTGTACCCAGTGCTTATATAAATAAATGAATAAATCTTTAAAAAAAAAGAAAACAACAAGCTATCTAAATGTCTATTTTTTCTAAGAATGAAATAAATGAAATAGAACTATAGGGCTACCCCTTAAGTTATACCAGAAACATCATTTTATAGCCAAATCCAACTAAAATCTTTGATATATGAATGAGAATTGTTCTAGGGATTCCAATAAGCACAGTTATATTAGAACCCCACTGAGTTGCAAAAGAAGTGGCATATAACCTATTAAAGTAAGCAAGGACCTTCAAGACCTCTGAAACAAGGAAACATGTATAGCCCAGAGGTGTTAAGCACAGCTGAGATTTCAAACTCAAAGTGAATATTACAGCAGAAACTTAGTTCATTCTATCAGTATTTCTAGAGCAGACTATCCTAGCAAAACAGCTCTGCCCCTATTCATTTTAATCTTTTAAAAATACAAAGTCATTTTCATGTTTTTAGAAAACTATATAAATCCTTTTCATATCTCTTATCTAAATCCACACAGAAGCATCACTTTGACAAGTCAAATAAAAAACATGAATGCTGGTGTGTGGCCTTGAACCTGATTAGACACTGAGTAGGAAGCCAGGACTAAGCAGTGAATTTTATCAGAAAGCTGTGAAATATCATTGGTATTTGCTATTTCCCCAGAGAGAGGGTAACTCAGGGCTTAATTTCCAGTTTTTCAAAGGAAAAAAAAATAGTTATTCCATTGCAGACCTACTCCAGAAATGTCAGAGGATAAATTATGTCAGCCAGATTTTGTCTTGTTATCACAGGGAAATAAAACCAAATTATTGGGTTTCAAACATTCCTTTGGATTTAAAATCTCTTTTTCAAAAGAAAGTTCTGTTCTAACATGACCTAGAACTCTCCTTGGATCATTCACATAGGTATAACAAAATACATGATGTCACTGTACAAGCTAAAAGTAATATAAATCTTGAGAGCATAATAAGAGTGGACATCAGCATAGCCTAGAGCAGGGGTTCTCAAAATATGGCTCCTGGACCTGCAGCATCAACATTCCTTGGGAACTTGCTAGAAAAACAATTATTGAGCTCCACTGAATTATTATAAACTCTGGGAGTGAGATCCAGAAAGCTGCCTATTACAAATGCCTTCAGGTAACTCTGAGGCATGCTAAAATTTCATAACCTGGACTAATGGAAAATTTTAATTTAAGATCAAATTTAGTTCTGTAAACAAATTCAACTGTCAATTATGCAATCTAGGGTAAAGGATTTAATTTTTCATAGCCTAAATTTCTTCTCTAACAAACTGAAAATAACAACTCCTTAGCACATTACTTTAGAATTTAAATGCATCATAATACTCAGGGCTGCCATGCTGAAAACCCATTCCATATATACCCTAATGAGAATCAAACAAGCATTCTACAAGGAAGTTACTACTAAAATAAAATTGCATAGACACCTTCACCTTGAGCAACACTAGGGCCATAAAAATTTAAAAATTGCAGGGGTTGCCAACAGGCTCCACATGGGGAAGACCATCTTGGAAGAATGCTGAACATGGCTTATGCATTGAGGCAGAACTTAGTCCTCATCCATATTGCATTTCTCCTTTGAAGAGAGAATGTGAAAGTTTTCAGGCCATAAATAATTTACCTAAATACCCACAGATCTTCTGAGCTTTAGGGCTGTCCCGTTAAATAGGCCAAAATCTACAAAAATTTACCAAAGAAACATAGCCATGCCCATCAGCGAAAGCTATTCTCTAATGAGAGCAGGGCCAGTACTAGAACAATAGACATTCCAGGACTAATCTCATCTCTGGAAACTGGGAGTTTCTTTCTTCTCTTCCCATTGAGTCCAGCTCATCCTTGGTTATCCCAGTTGCTCCCAGAACAGACCTAATCCAACTAGGTTTCAGCTTTAGCACTCTGTCCAGAACCTCACATACACAATTCCTATTTGATTTTCTGAACCCAGAGTATATAACTGGTTCTTCTTATCCAGTGGAGGGAGATCACACTCTTTTTGAACTGTAGACCTTCTGGTTTGAAAATTCCCAGAAGTTGCACAACTGAGAGAAGCAACCTCTTCCTTTTCTAAGAAGCTCTAATGAGTTTCTCAATTTTAAACATACTCCTTTCATTTGAAGCCCTGATTGATACCCTAAGGCTTCTAGAGGTTGTTGCCTCTAGACCAGAGTTAACATTAGTTGATACTGTTATTTCCTTAACAAAGGTCCCTGAAACCTATTATACTTTTTTATAAAATTCAAAAATAATACATGATCACTATAACAATTGAAAATAAAATACAGTAACTTATAAAGCAAAATTAAGTTTCTTCTTTCGAGCAATATGGTATATATTAATGTATTATTCATAGTGTACTTATGTGTATGCATATACATATTTACATACATATATGACCAGAGAGATTTCCCTTGCTATCCAAAAGTAGTGTTGTGTGAAATCTTTCATAAATCAAAATGGCTTAAATCAAGAAGCAATTACTAGGGCCTCCCCAGCGGCACAGCGGGTTGAGCACAGTGCTGTGAAGCTGTCTGTAGCCTCTGTGGTGTTGGTTCGATTCCCACCCGGTCCAGGGAGATTCCCATATAGCGTGACAGCCCTCTCCTGTCTCACCGACTGCTCCGCTCAGCAGTGTATTTTGGTCCTTCTGCCTGTTCTGCTCCCTGCTCTGTCTCTGATGGATTCTGTTATCCTCCCACGCCTCTGGTCTGTACCCCAGTGCTTGTATAAATAAATAAATCTTTAAAAAATAAAAAGTTCAGTTTAAAAAAAAAGAAGCAATTACTATTAATTTCTATGGAAACATTTTTGAGCGCTCCCAGAACTCGCAGACCCAAAATACAACTACCAAATCATACAAATCATACGCAGAGCCTGTAGAAAGTGGGTTCTGGGGAAGGCGCTGGGTGATGTCTCTCCCTCATTCAGGTGTAAGCCATGCTAAGAACAGCTACTACAAAGCAAATGCTAAATAAACACTGTTTTTGCCTTTTGTTATAAAAGTGAAAGTCCTCTTTAAATTTTTTCAGTTAGTTAGCATAAGCAGGTACTAACAATGTGCCTTTCAAAAAACAAAGTGGCATAATGCATACTTTCAGAAATCATGGAATACCTGTATACACATAATACACTTAAATAGATGTATTTAACTGTTGGTTAAATCCATCTTATGAAACCAACTAGAATGATGGCATAGCAGATCCAAAACAAATGATAACCTGCCTGAGCACTATATCCCAGGCCAGCAATCACACATTATCATCATGATGATTTTTCAAGGAATAAGTAAAGGATATTGATGAGCTTCTGTAGTAGCAGAGAGTGGACAAATTGGCACAGTATTAAAAACTGTGAAGCATTCAGGGCTGTTGGCTTCCAAGAGCTCAGTTCTGTCTCTTGTGACTACACTTATCCCCTGGGTGTGTAGTGATTTGGGGACATTGCAAGTTGTGCCTGGAAGTCCAGACAACCCTTTACTCATGTCATGTGTGCCTTGTTGTCTTTCATTACTGTGTCATAACGTGAAATAAACGTGATACTTAGAAAAGTCTGCTCTTTCTTTCAAGAGTTGATTAATCGAAACCTAAAATCTATACCACTGGCCACGCAGAGTGGGCACTGTGGTCTGAATTTGTACTTCCCTCAATACTATTAGGTTCTCATGTGCATTTCTTTTCTCTAAGCCATTTTTTTTTTTTTACATTTTTAAACTCTTTTCTAGAGGCTATTTGAGTTTTTCTCATTAATTTATTGAGAGGATTTCAGATAAAGTAGATTAAGCCTTTATCTATGTGTTACACTGTTTCTCCTAGATTGTTTATTTTGTGAATGTTTTGTGTACTTTTGGCTGGGCAGAAGTTTTCATTTCTCTATGGTTAAATCTGTCCTATTGTTATTTGAGTGTTCTTAGTTCCTGAGATTTATAGTTTCCTTTATTTTTCCCTCATGTTTTACATTTATTGCTTGAGTTTGTTTGAATTATTTTCATTTAGACTACAGTGTACTATTACATATTGTCTACCTATCTCGATTCATTCCAAAGAAAATTCAGTTGGCCCATTACTATTTATTAAATGATCCTTCCTTTCCCTTCCCCACTGAATTGAAATGCAGCCTATTCAGATACTAAGAAAACTTACATTTACATTTATATTTAATTTTGTTTCTACTCTTTGATTTACTGATCTATTTGTCTATTCTAGGTTTTTATTTTTTATTCATGGTAATGTTATAGAAATCTTTACTATCTCATATGCAGGCCTCCTTCCATCATTATTTGTCAGATCGTCCTCAGGTTCTATTGGAGAGTGGTGCCAAGTGTTTACACTGGATCTACAAAATGCATTTTTTTGAAAGTCACTTCCCTTTTTTGGAGTTCAAATGTGTTCCAGGGCAGTTCATGTATTTACAGTCTATAGTTTTCAATTCTTTCTTTAATACTCGTCAGTATTCCCAAGCTCACTTATGCTTTTAATAACTCTTTACACAGTATCTCAGATGGTAGCTGTATGAGGGGATTTTGTGTGTGTGTGTGTGTGTGTGTGTGTGTATTATGAGGGAAGATTCTGGTCATAGAGTTTGCCATGTAGGTACATATAATAGAATTTCTAATATCTCTAAGTCTCACATAATTTGTTTTTAAAATAAGGTAGTTGAGCCAGACTTTGCTTTTCAGCTATCCCCAAAAGCAGCAGCACAGACATCTCTTGGGAGATTATTAGGAACACAGAACCTGGGCCCTCACCCAGTATCTGCAGTGTTAACCAGACCCAGGCGATTCATCTGCATCAAAGTGTTCTCACATGGCTGCAACTCTTGCATCGTAGAAATCAACTACCCCAGGTCTGCTTGATTTTTCCTATATGCCAAACTGAATTAAATCTGTGAACATTTTCTAAGGTTGCAGATGTCAGTAAAGAATTACTGAGAGGGAAGGAGAAGAGCAGTCATCAGGTTTTCTGATTGCTTTCCTAGTCTATGACAAATACAGTCTTCCTCTCTGTCTTCCTCTCTGTTCACTGGTATAATTTTATCTGTCTTCTATCTGATCTTCTTGCCCCCAGTCCCTTTTCTCTTTAATTCTTTGTGCAAGTTTTTACTCTTCTGCTCATAAATCTTTAGTTGACACTTGCTCTATTCTGACATCCTTGCTTCAAACCTTACAACTAGACTTTATTGTACAGAGAGTTTCCTTTTAAGATTTTATTTAAAAATGGGTTCCCTGGTTTAAAAAAAATTAAAAAATGAGAGCATATTCATCCCTGGCATTCCCACATTTTAGGTATTAGTTAGAAAATGGAAGATAATTTACATAAGAAGGAATAAAAATAGGCAATAAGCATAGGAAAAAGATAACTCTCTCTAGTAATCAAGGAAAAGTGACTTAGAACAAATAACATATTTCCAACTATCAAGTCAGCAAGGATTGGAAAAATAATGTTTATGCAAGATAATGTTATCTCTCAAGGTGCAAGTATACAACATTGTCCCCATTCTGAAGGAAAAAATACTGATCACAATTTTTAATCATATTTTCAGGTATTTGTCTTAAGGAACTAAACATACACAGAGATTTAACTACAAAGAGAGTCATCAAAATTCTGTCTATATTAAGAGAGTAGAAAAACTTCAAGTGACATAAATATCAAATAAATGTGAACTAGGTTCAATTGCTTACAGCAAAATCATACAGCAGAAAATGTACATGGAAAGATATTCAACATACATTAATATTAATAAATTTGCAGTATGCTAATTAATGTGTTATGAAATAATATGATGACATTTTAGTAAAATAAAGATATATATGTGCATGGGTATGTTTGGCCCAAAGAGAAAATAAATGAGCAGTCATCATTTGTTCTAAAATGACAAGGTATTTCCTTTCTTCTCTTTTCTAACTCATCTTTACTATCTGTGTTCTAACTCATCTTAAATATCTGTGGCTTCTTAACTGGAAAAAAAATTAAGAGGAACAAACCCTGCTAATTTTCAAAAGTAGAGAGTCTTTCCTCCCAAGGCTGGTAGGAGAGGAGTAAGTAAAACTTAAGGAAAAAAACTCACCTTGCTTTTTTCAGTTCTCTAATTTCCATTGCTTTTAGATGAAAACACTGAATTAGCATATCACCTTTCACCCAAGGTGACCTCCCTGCTGTGGTCACACTCAGTTATTTGAAGACTGATTATACATTAAACAAATGTGTAACTACTCTTCTCCCTTATGAGAAGACAGTACATAGAAATTTCTTTACCATTTCTCTGTGTCTAATATTTTTTTCTTTTTGCCACATTTTATCATCTTTGCCAGTGGGTTCAAAGCAACTGTATCTATACTTATGGATAGCACTGCAGTAGATGACAATGAGCAAAGTGGAGTTAAAAATCAAGTGTTAAAGTAGTTGAAGTCTATTTAGTAAACCTTAAGAAAGAATAAGGTATTTTAATGTTTTTATGTTAAAAACTAGGGAAGATCAACTACTCTACATGAAAATCCACAGAATTGCTGATTTCAGCAACGTTAAAATAGGCATTAACTTTTTGCAAATTAAGATGCAAACTAAATCTTATAATTTTAATTTCCAAAGCAAAGTGAACTAAAACATAACAAAGAAGTTGAAAGAATTTTCTCATTTTAACAAGTTAGATGGTCATTTGGCAAAATTAAGAAAAAATAGACCAGTGAAAGTTAAAGTATTTTTGAAATTATTTATAATCCCACTGCTTGGGAATCACTACCTTAACATTTATAATCAGATTGTTCCTGTCTATTTTGTTTTCTAAATTATGCATGTATGCATAGCTATATTATGTATATTGTTTTATAACCCTTCATTTCATTCAAGAATAAGTCATGAAGGTACTTCATGCGTTATTATTTAATAACATAAATGTAATGTGCAGCAGAAATACCTACATGATAAACTGTCCATACTATTTTCTTTTCAGTTTCTTTATGCTGAAATTTTCGACTCACAAAATAACTATACTAAGAGCAAAGAAATCCTTAAGAGCCTGCTCTAATAAAGTGAACTCATCAATTAAGTTTAAAAAGCTCACCTGATGAGGATGAGGACAAAATGGAACCCTCTTACACTGCTGGTGGAAATGCAAACTGGTCCAATCACTCTGGAAAGCTGTGTGGAGGACCCTCAAATTATTAGGAATGACTCTACCATATGACTCAGCAATTCCACTCCTAGAAATCTACCCAGAGGTAAAAAGGACACAAAAACATTAATTTAAAAGGAAACCTGCACTCTATGTTCACTGCAACACTATTTACAGTAGGTAGGATATGGAAACAACCCAAATGCCCAAAAAACAAGCCTGGATCAAGAAGATGTAGTGTATATACACTATGGAATATTACTCAGTGATCAAAAAAGATAAACTCATGCCATTCGCAGCAACATGGATGGAGCTGGAAGTGATTATGCTAGGTGAAGTAAGTTAGAAGAAAGAAAAATATAGGATGGTTTCACTTATAGGAGGAATATAGGGAAACCAAACAAGGGGTCAGGGAAAAAAAATACAAAACTAGCAGGGCAATTAGCTTTGCCTGTAGGGGAAAAGTAGGGAAGGGGCAAAAACGGGAAGAAAGAGCACAAAAGATGGTGGTGATGATTCACGGGTGATTGGTGGTGGGAATTTTATGGAAACTACACCTGAGGGGAGAAATCAAACATTATACAAAAATGAACAATGATGTACAAAAATAAATATATTTCTTTAAAGAAATCTCACCTGAGAACTTAATGGTTCACACATTTCAATTTGCACATGGATTTTCTAAGAACCAAGTAAAAACGCAGGTTCGGTTTCCATGGGCTGGGAACAGGGCTTAAGATTTGTAATTTAGGGCCTCCCCGGTGGCGCAGCGGTTGAGCGCTGGGTTGCGAAGCTGCCCGCGGTCTCTGCCCGTGGCCTCTGCGGCTCCGGTTCGATCCCCGGCTGCTCCCCGACCACTGGAGGAGGGTCCCACATGGCGCACAGACCTCTCCTGCCGCCCGCTGCTCCCCTCAGCAGTGTGCTTCGGTCCTTCTGCCTGCTCTGCTTCCCACTCTGGCTCTGGTGAAATCTCTCACCCTCCCGCGCTTCTGACTGTACCCAGTGCATGTATAAACAAACAAACAAACAAATAAATAAATAATGCCTCTATTAAAAAAAAAAAAAAAGATTTGTAATTTAACATTGTGCCAGACAGCACACACACCATGACTTCACGGACCACGTTTTGAGTAAGTTGAAAGTGGACAAAGTGATTGTTGATTGTTGTATAATACACTTTTTACTTGAAATCAGAGATGGAACAGCAGGGAGAAAGAGAACTAGGGTGGGATCTGGATAAGGAATCCAGGCCTGTCTGCCATCATACCACTGGGTTCCTGGGACAAATCCTGTGATCTTTTGGGGCCTCAGTTTCCACAATATGAGCATTTGCAATAGAAGAGTGACTTGCTTTTCTAGGGCACAGGTATGTTTTATTATAAAAAATTTAACAACATCCAAATCTTCAGAACGAATGAGTTCTAGTTGGTTTAATTGCAGTGAATATATTTATTTAAAAATGTTCAATGTTTTCCTGCTGAGAGTGCAATCCAAATAATTGCCATGTGATTATAAAGAAAATGAAAAGCTAAATTACCTCTGCGAGGAAGTGACCCTTTCTCTTTATGAAGTCAGAGGCTGAAAAAACAGTAAACAAAGTGGCCAAAGAATTGATGAACTGATTCAGGAGATGAAAACATCCCTTCTCATATAGAAATGAATACACTACTCTTCTGCCTCAGGCATGGCTTTTGGCAAAATATGCTCTTTTTGAATTTGGGATGAAGCAGTTTTTCATTTCATTTCAACATCTGGCTCTGAACTGATGAGATGGGAAGAAAACTCTAGCATTGTCTCTTGTTTGAAAAAGCATTCAGTTTAGTAGTGGCAGAGATCCCCAAGAAAGAAAGCAAATCCAATTGGAACACCCCAAATCCAAAATGATAAACATCGTACAAAACACCGTTTCTTTGTAAACTGCAAGTGGTAAACTAGAAATATTTTTTTTTAAATAGGAGAGAGAATCCACATTTAACTTGACCAAGCATTATATAAGCACATTCATTCACTTTCTCATAAGCTTGGCGATCAGCTGTGTTTGAAGCAGTTGAGTATCCAGGGGTCACCTTTTGCCAGCTGCCTGAGCCCTACTGCTTTTGATCTCTGTCTCTGGCAGATGTGATGTGATTCTTTTTGCCAGCTCTCTCCTCCAAGTCTGCTAACTCTGTTCATTGCTCTCATCTCACTGGCAAGGCTGGCGCTGGGTAAAAACACTTCCTCCTGCCAAAGGCAAATCTCTCCTAGGAAGGGCAGGCCCCTGTCATTTCCCAGCAGCCTGGGCTCCCTCAAAAGATGCAGCTCTCAGTCTGGTCCTGGTGTCAGACTCAGCTACCTGACCAGCTTCCATCAGCTGAAGCCCCTCCTTCAGGAAGTGCTAACTATGTCCAGTACAGTGGAGTGGAGGAGGGCAGAGCAAGATAGTAAGCATCTAATATTCACCAAGGAAACGCATTTGCTACAGGGCTGATGGCTTTCTCTGCATCTCAGAAACCCCCCTCATCAAAGGTTTTCTCACCACACCCTGCTGTGCTGACACAAAGCCTCCTTTACCTGCTCTCACTGACTTTCTTTTTGTTAGTAGTTCATTTTCTTCTTTAGTATAATGTTCAGCCAGTTAAATGCTCTCTCTCACTCCCTTGATATTTAAAAAAATCCATCCCTCCTACTTGACTACTTACAAATGATTAAAAAAATAGAATTTTGTACAATGTCTCTTATTGCGAATTTGGGATGTCCCTAGAGTCATCTCAGCTTTCGTTAGAGGAGACCATCACAACCCTCCAACTCACACACACAAACACAAACACACATGCATGAAAAAAAAACAGCCCATTTTTTTTCATTCACCTATTTGTCCTTGACTTTTTCTTACTACATTCCATCAACATTTCTAAACACTTAATTTTTAGAACCAAAAGGGGGTCTTCACTACATAAAGACTGATAGATGAGTGGACGGAGGCCCAAAGCTGATGCGACTGTACAGGGCCATGCAGAAGCTCCACCCATCACCTCACTCCTGTGTGATACACTTCCTCTTCACAAAGACATTCCTGGGCCGGCCCTATTTCAAAAACCTGATCAAAGACCCAGAGAGATGATCATGGTCACAGGTAGGGGTTCAAAGCTAAGTCTACTGGGCCCTGCCACTTACTGGCTCCCTCCTCAGTCACTGGGGATTCAAAACCATGCCTGCCTTGTGGAGCTGCGGTGCCATCAAGACTGTTAGTGTTGGGGGTGAAGGGAGTGGGATCAAAACAAGATTGCGGAAATTTTACAGGGACTATAACCAAGATGAAAATGCATACATTGTACAAAAATGAAAAATTATGCAAAAAATACATAAAATTAAAAATTAAAAAAAAAAAGACAGCGTTGGTGATACTTTCCAGTTCTAAAAGCAAGTCCTCATTCATGGACTATTTCTTATATGGAAATCTGTCTTCACAGGAGTATGTAAGTACCCCGACATACATTCCAGACACACTGCCCCAATCATGCCAGCTTGGCATACTGAATATGCCACGTTGAAGGAGTTTGAGAAAATGTTAGAAGTAGGAATGTCACACTGACTTCCCCACTTTGTCCTTTTTTTAAAAAAGAAGAGACATAAAATCTTCATGTGGGCCTCCCTGGTGGCACAAGTGGTTAAAACACCACTCTATGAAGCAATCCACAGCCTCTGCAGCATGAGTTCAATCCCTGGCCAGCAAGGGAGCAATCCACATGGTGCAGCAGACCTCTCCTGTCTCACCCATTGCTCCCCTCTGCAGTGTACTTCAGTCCATCTGCCTGTTCTATTCCCCACTCTGTCTCTGGTGAATCCTCTCCCTCATCTCTGACCTGTACCCCCACCCTTGTATGCATAAATAAATAAATCTTTAAAAAAAATTAAATCTTCATATGAAAGGTTCCCTTCCTGTATTATGAGAAAAGACATTCTTCATGCCAGACACAGGGAGTTTGGGCTGAGGAAAATCTGTACAAACTTTATTAAAATCACCCTTACATGCCTGATCTCACCCCAGCAAAAACATCTCTGTCTTGCCATCTCTTTACAAATTTTTTTATTTCTTTGTTTAAAGGGAATTAAAAAAAAAAAAACTGCCTATGGTGCTCGTTTCTTCAGGCCTTCATTCTTTGATGAAGGCTCCCATAGACATATAAAAATTCAATAAAATGTATGTGCTTTTTTCCTATTAAATTGGTCTCTGTTGGTTAATTTTCCAGATCTAGCCAGGAGGATCAGGAAAACTTTTTCCTTCCCTACTAACTGCAACACTTATTGTATGTGTCTAAGTAAGTCACAAAGTAATGGTCTTCAATTTGGTAGACTAGCACATTGCAAAATTTAATTTTTCCAAGTAAAATCCACTCACTAAAACATCTATCTTACAAAGAACACTTTAATTCAAAGTAGCAGAAAGGGTATAATTTGAAAGTAAACATAAGCTTTCTCCAAAAAGAACAATACTCCTGATGAGAAAAATGTTGTCTTGGACCAGTGTCAGTACAGACATGCAGTCTGGGAACTCTTATAACTCATCTTTTTAAAGAAGAATCATCTTGCCAGAACCCATCAGGGCCAGGGAAGCACAAGGCTCGGGGGCTTTGAATGTGAAGGCATTTCAACATTCTCGATGACGCAGCTGCAAATCACTGGAGCCCTTGTCAGTGTTCTTTAAATCTGCACCTATATTCAATTTGCCAGAATTAGGATCCCCAAAATCATCAAAGGTAGACAATAGGCAAATCTACAAAATGAAACATTGCCTGGAATAAAAGCAAGCTCTGCTTTTGGTTGCAAAATTAATTTGCACTTCTGGGGACCTCCACAACTATGGTGAGAAAAGAGATAGAAAGCTTAATAAAATGTCAAGTGGGTTTTAACAGCAAGGACTGTCCCCAACGCTGTTTTGGAATTCAGACCATGCCTAGAGGTAAGGTGCCAACAGACAGAGACTGACTGAAACAGGCAAGGAAGCAAAGACCTGGGCTGTGTCAGAGAAGGCTGCTGACAACCCAGGATGTCTGTGTTAGAAAAGTGGGACATGGGGGGGTGGGGGGAGACAGTCACTGTCTTCAAGTGTCTGCAGGGTTGTCACAAAGAAGAGAAAATAAAACCGCCACTGGCCATCAGAAGGTCAACTGATCGGAAATAGACAAACAGACTCACGCTGCAGAAGGAAAAAATACTTAACTCTTATAGCTACCAAAAAGAATAAACAGAAAAAGAGTAACACCATTTTCATAAGCCGTGGTGAAATATTCAGAAAAAACAGGCAAAGACTCATGAGTCAGTGGTGCCCACAGTAAAAAGGAGTTGGGCTAAGTAGTCTAACAAAAGGAAGATGATGCCCCAAGTTCCATCTCGGAGTGCAAGGAGCTGATAGTCCTGCTCTCTATGATCTCAAACATCTGCTGTCTTCTTTCTGTTTTGTTTTATCCACAATTGAAGCCACTATAATTGCTGAAGTCAGAACATCCTTCCAGTTTTAATGTGTGGCATCTATCAACAAACTTATTTAGATATTTCTTAGCATTGATTATGGCAACTGGCATTTATTGAACATTTCTATGAAAAGGTACTGTAAAACTTTGAAGTAGATTATATTATTATACTCATTTTATAGATAGCTAAACTAAATTTCAGAATTTCTATGTAATTTGTTCATATCACACATCTGGTAAGAGAGTCAAAATCATATTTCTAACCCAAATTGGTCTTATAATCTTAAGCCCCATGTTGCATGGCCTGAAGAGTGTTGAAATTAATTATTTTGAAAGTATTCATATTGTGCCATAACAGTCTTGTTTCATGGCCACAGCCTGTGCCTAGAAATTGACACAACTTCAAGGGTTACCTTGGAGATCAACAGCATAAAATTGTTGCCCTGCCAGAGGTGTTGTCTTTGATACTAATACAAGCCTTCCTGGCAAAGCTTTCTTTCAAGCCCTGGGACGCATATGTAAAAAGATACTTTAGACAACTAGGGTTCCATGTTCTTCACCCCAAACTAGATCTTTTTTCTTTTTCTTCTTCTTCTTTTTTTTTTTTTTTCATTTTACTTCAATCACTTATTCCTGGGGCTTATGTCCTAGTCCATCTGTAAAATATCTTCCTTCTGACCAAAACATTTTGTTCTCTTATACTCAGTCTTTCATTTTCTGACCCTTACACTCTGATTGCTATAACCTCTTAGAAAACTGCTTCCTCTACTCCAAGAATGTGACCTCCTTGCTCCTCTACCACACCCTAAGATCTCAGGTTCACCTTGAACCCCATTTTCTTTCCCTTTGACTCCCTGCTATCCATACTCAGCTAAACCTCAATAGATCACTGCCAACCACTCAAATCCTCTGCTTTACATGGGTTCCAGATACATTTGCTGAAAACCAACCAACCATGAAAAGCGAGGCCACCAGCAATGAAGAGCATCCAATCCCACTGCTCTCCCCTCTGCAGCACTCAGTGATTCTGTCAGTCTCCTCTACCCTTCCCACAACCAGTTCCCAAGCTGCCACTATTGTCCACAGCTTCTAAATTCTACTCTTCTGCTGCCCTCGATTAGAACTTGGTACTTATTTCACACCCCTCCAACTTTCAACCTTACCTACTCATTCTCAGAACAGGAAGGTCCCTTATTCATAGAAGGAAAAAAAAGAATAAAGGAATGAAATCAAACATAGAAATTCCATTCACATCCTCCCACGCAAACTGTGAGTCATATTATGTGTGCTCTACCCTAAGTGAGATTGTAGGGCCATCATCTATATGTCATCCACATACAATGTGGCTGTCTCTGGCTCAAATCTTTATCAGGAATTTTCTTCTATGAGTAGTGCAATATCTCTCCATGTTCTTTAAATTCTTTTCTCATTCCTACAAGCTTGCAAATATGTTCAAATCTTCCTGAGTCTCCAATTCTCCCTATATGACTACAGTTACATAGAATTAACTGCTGTGTACAGGAAAGAGTCTGGAATAGATTGTAGTAATAAATATCTGTTACTTTGTTTCAGTGGACTGTGGTGAGGAGTTCTCTGATTTAAAATGTACTACTGATGTTATAAAATTTTATGCCATTAGCATCTAATACTTTCATAAAGTGATGTTTTTGTAAAAGTATGATTTTTCTAAAAAAAAAAACTATTTATGCATACAAGAGCTGGGGTACAGGCCCGAGGTGTAGAGGGGGCTGAGAGGATTCACCAGAGACAGAGCGGGGAACAGAACAGGCAGACTGAGGAAATACACTGCTGAGGGGAGCAGCGGGCCATTGCTCCCTGGCAGGCTGGGGATCGAACTCGTGCTGCAGAGCCTGCAGACAACTTCATAGGTTGTGTCTTAACCCCTTGCGCCACCAGGGAGGTCCTCTGTAAAAGCATAATTTTTCTTAACAAAATCTGTGTGTGGCTTTTACATCCAATCACTAGTTGAAATCGAAGTGTCTAGACTGAGTACAGCAAGATTTATGCTGTCTTGCCTGCTCTGTGCGCCCTCTGCTGGCCAAATCCAGGCACAACAGAAACATAGTTGACAATTTGGAGGTTAAAAAACATCACTTCTATTTATCACCTTGCAGTTTATAAAATGTTTAACTTCCATTATTGCGTAAGAAATAGTTAACATATTTAAATATCTCTAGTTGAGGACCTCCCTGGCAGCACAGGGGTTAAAGACTCAGCACTATCAAGCTATCAGCAGCCACTGTGGCAAGAGTTCAATCCCCAGCCAGGTAGCTAACCCACATGGCCCAGCAGACCTCTCCTGTCTATGGTGCTGCTCCCCTCAGCAGTGTATTTCATTAGATTAACCTGTTCTGCTCCCTACTCTATCTCTGGTGAGTCCTCTTAGCCCCTAAAACCTCTGGCCTACACTCCAGTTTTTGTATGCATAAATAAATAAATCTTAAAAAAAAATTGTCTTCACTTGAGCTGATGTATATAGTATAACTATATTCTCAAATGCAGCAGGCCCCAGGCCCGCATGACTGCTGAGCACCTGAAATAACACTAATTTGAGATGAAGATCTTGTCAGTGCAATATATAAACCACATTGCAAGAGCTATTATGGGGGGGGATTTAAAATATCTAATTAAAAATTATTGCATTGATTACATTTTGAAATGATAATATTCTATATGTAATAGCTTAAATAAGATGTCTTATGGAAATTATTCTCACCTCTTCAATTTTCACCTTTTTAGACAAGGTTACTAGAAAATTTTATATTATCTGTCTTGCATTGTATTAGTATTTTAAGCATATCATAGATGCTGCATTCTAAAGTTATAGTACCTTGCATAAATGTCACAGTAGGTGGTTAAAAGATAATTGAATGACTCCTGATCCTTACATACACTGGGGAATTAAATATGGGAGGACTTACTGATTTTTTTTTTTTTTTGGCAGTTTTGGAGAGGGTCATTGATGTACTAAGTACCAAAAACTTCCACCTCCCTTCACTCAAATAGGAAAGGGTTCTGAAAGCCACCAGAACTGTGGGCGCCCAATAGGAGGACTGTGCTGAGGGTAATAACTATGAACCGGGACTGTCAGAATGCCTCTTTTTCTTTTAATTTAAATTTTATTTTTATATTCTTACATTCCTCTTAATGCTCTAAACCATACGTGTCATAGCAGAGTGGTTTAAGAGCTTCTCTAACAGCGCCACCTAGTGGGGTGACTGAGTGAGAGCAAAGTAGTTTGAGAGCAAAGTGGATATGGGCTGCTGAAATTCGGGAAGTGCAAAAAACACTGGGAGTTCACTGTGAGTGTTCCACAGTAAATGGGTTAAGGAAGCTGGAAGCAGACATGGGAGATCACACTCACTGTCTTGTGAGTCTACCAGTTCTCACCACCCCACCACCCTAGCAAAAGTTGCAAAGAAATATAAAGCCCCCTTTCACAAATCTCTGAATCTGAACAGTGAAGCACTCATTTGAAATGTTCATTTGTACAAACATAATCTACAAACAACTGGTAAGTAACTAACTGATAGGTAACTAATATTTATTCAGTCATCAGATCTTGAGTAGTGAAATAAATTTCGAGACATAAGATAAGGTCTCTCCTGCCTGGAATGTCATATCTGCAAACAGAATTTTAGATCAACTTTCCTGTTCCTTTTCACATTTGTGTAATGCTTATGAAAACCTTTGCCAGAATCAAGTTCAATACTTTCTCCCATATTTTCTGGACACTTTAGTTCAGGAGTTGTGATTCGTGATCCATTATGAGTTAATAAAATTCCCCAAACACCAGCCAACCCTGTTCTCTGTATTTCCCCAGACAAGGTTGACTATACCAGCCAATCAGATGTTTTCTATTTTTCTCTTCTTTATTCTTTATCCTCTAACAGCTTTCTGCCTTCTACCTCTTTTTGCAGTTCTCCAGAAGGAGGCTGTCAACTACATGAAGTGTTAAGTTTACCTGCATCACCTAAATTGTCTTGTAAAAATATTTTCTGACTTTTTTTAGCTATGAGGATGAGATCCAAAGTTGGCCTGGTATCACTTACAGTAAGACAAAGGGAGGTCAAAGCCAGGGGCTGCCAAACCCTTGAGCAGACTGGCCGGTTCCTCTCCCTGAGCAATGGGTACATCACTCTAGTATTTGAGCTCCTGGGTTCAGGATCCTGGTTCTGGGAATCTGCAAGGAATGTCAGGCATTAGGGGACTTAGAGCTTTATGTCCATAGCATAAAATGCTGGGATACTGGGGAAAATAAACTGAAGACAAATTCAAAGTATTTTGACAAATAAAAACAAAACTTAAGTAAGGATGAGTAGGACTAATTTTCCCCTAGTGCCTGATGATAGTGAGCATTTTCTTTTTTCCTTAATCTTCTTCTTTTTTTAAAGATTTATTTATTTATGCATACAAGAGCTGGGGTACAGGCCAGAGGTATGTGGGGTGAGAGGATTCACCAGAGACAGAGTGGGAAACAGAACAGGCAGACTGACTGAACTACATGGCTGAGGAAAGAAGTGGGCAAGACAGGAGAGGTCATCTGTACCATGTGGGTATCACCCTGGCCAGCTGGGGATAGAACTCATGCTGCAGAGGCTGCGGACATCTTCAAAGATCAGTGCCTAACCTCTTGCACCAGATGGTGAGCATTTTCATGTGCATATTTGCTCTTTTTCTGTTTTGGTGAAAAATGGAAATATCTTGCCCAAACATATTTAGCTTAACTTCCAATTGAATTATTGAATTATAATTTTATTTATTCTAGGTTTAATTTCCATGATAGACAATCTCGTGTTATTTCCAGACCCTAGCTTACTTTTAAATTTTCATAGCACTGATGTTTGAAGATCAAAAGGTTTTAACTTTAAGTGCAATTTGTCAATTTTTTTTTCTTGTATACTTTTCACATTTGTGTAATGCTTATGAAAACCTTTGCCAAAATCAGGTTCAATATTTTCTCCCATATTTTCTGGACAGTTTAGTTCAGGAGTTGTGATTTGTGATCCATTATGAGTTAATTTTTTGTGTATATTGTAAGATCAGTGTCAAAGTGCAGTTCTTGCATAACAGTGACCCTACCTCCCAGAACTATTTGTTCTAAGTATTATCTTCTCAGCATTAATTTCCTTGACATGTCTACCTTAATCCATTTGACTATATCTGTAGATCTGTTTCTGGGCACTACATTCTATCTCTATGCCAATATAGCATTGTTTTAGTTACTGTAAAATAATTATTGAAATTATTGTAATTATTGAATTATTGTCTCAGAATATTCCATTTCCAAACTTTAATTTGGCCTTTGATTTCATTTCCTTGCTTTATTGACTTAACTAGATTCTTCATTATGATAATAGCGTTATTCTGTTCAAGCTGCTGTACCAGAATGCCATAGACTTAGCGGCTAATACACAACAGATGTGTGTTTATCACAGCCGTGGAAGCGGAGAAGTTCAGGATCAAGGCATTGGGTCCTCATATAACAGGAGAGGTGTGGGAGCTCTCAGCTCAATTTTATTAGGGCAATAATTCCATTTATCTCCCAAAGCCCCACTTCCAAATGCCATCACATAGGGGATTAGGTTTTGACATATGTATTTAGGGAACATGAAGATTCAGTTCAGAGCAAATGGTAATTGAAAGTTAGAAGAAGATATCCTTGTCTGGTTCCTGATTTCAGGGGTAAAAAATTCATTTTCTTACTATTAGTATATCATTACCTTTTTAATATTACTATATCTATTTCAGTTGTCTTTTGATTATTGTTAACATGTCATATTGTATAATAATTTTCTTTATATAAATTTGCCATGTGTTCCTTTAATACAACATGTCATCATGTCTTCCTTTTTTACTGAAACTGAAAATGTCTCCCTTTAAACAGTTGAGTTTAAAACATTTAACTGTGGGCCTCCCCTGGTGGTGCAGCGGTTGAGCGCTGGGCTGCTGGGCTGCGAGGCTGCCCGCAGCCTCTGCAGCGCCAGATCCATCCCCAGCCACCGGCAAGGGTCCCACAAAAAAACAAAAAGGATTTAAAACATTTAACTGTAATATAAATAGATATGTATGTTTGTGTTCTATTAACCACATTACTATTTGCTTTATATTTGTCTTTCCCTGTTTTCACTCTTATACATTCCTATTGGATCAGATATTATGATTTTATTTAATCACTTGTTTATTATCTGTATCTTTTTTAGTTGCACGTATTTTTAGCAATAGCTTACCTCTTCAATTTATCACAATCTACCTCCAAGTAATATTCTAACACTGTGTTATATTGAATAATATAAGACTCTTATAATAGTATAATATTACCCATCTTTTGGCTTTTGCGCTATTCTTGTCATATATTTTATTTATACTTTTTTTTTTTTTTTTTTTAATAAATTTTATTGTTATATTCCCCATACAATTGCAGCCCCCCCATTCTGACCCCAATCCCTCCCCTCCCACCCCCGCCCCCCCCCTAAAAGTGTCTCTGGTTCATAGTTTTTTGTTGATTTTGATTTTCACTTTCTTGTAGTTATTCATTTTCCTGGTCCCTTATTTAAGTTTTCTAGATTCCTGCTATGAGTGAGACCATCCGGTATTTTTCTTTTTCTTTTTGGCTTATTTCGCTGAGCATGATCCCTTCCAGCGCCATCCATGTTGCTGCAAATTGCATGTGTTTATCTTTTTTGAATGCTGAGTAATATTCCATGGTATATATGTACCACATCTTCTTGATCCAGTCATCTATTTTTGGGCATTTGGTTTGTTTCCAAAGCTTAGCTATTGTAAATAGTGCTGCTATAAACATAGGGGTGCAGGTGTTCTTTGGAATTGATGTTTCTGTGTCCTTTGGGTAAATACCTAGGAGTGGAATTGCTGGATCATATGGAAGCTCTATGTTTAGTAGGTCCAGAAATCTCCATACAGCTTTCCACAGTGGTTGGACCAGTTTGCACTCCCACCAACAGTGCAGAAGAGTTCCTTTTTCTCCACACCCTCGCCAACATTTGTTGTTGCTAGTTTTTTTAATATGTGCCATTCTCACTGGTGTAAGATGGTATCTCATGGTAGTTTTGATTTGCATTTCCCTGATGACAAGTGATGTTGAACATTTTTTCATATGCCTGTTGGCCATTTGCATTTCCTCTTCAGAGAAGTTTCTTTTAAGCTCTTCTGCCCATTTTTTGACTGGATTATTTTCTTTGTTGTTGTTGAGTCTCATCAGCTCTTTGCAGATTTTTGTGATCAGTCCTTTATCATTAGTGTTGGGTGCAAAAATGTTCTCCCAGTTGGTGGGGTTTCTCTTTGTTTTTGTTATTGTCTCTTTTGACACTAATATCCTAAATGTATGGGATGCAGCAAAAGCAGTAATAAGAGGAAAATATATAGCAATAGAAGCTCACATCAAGAAACAAGAAAGAACGCAAAGAAACAACCTCATCTCGAAGCTCAAAGATCTAGAAAAAGAACAACAAAAAAACCCCAAAACCAGTAGAAGAAAAGAAATAATAAAAACCAAAGCAGAAATAAATGAAATTGAAACTAAAAAAACAATCCAAAAGATCAATGAAACCAAGAGCTGGTTTTTTGAAAAAATCAATAAAATAGACAAACCCCTAGCCAGGCTCACAAAGGAAAAAAGGGAGAAAGCACAAATAAATAGGATCATCAATGAAAGAGGAGAAATCACAACGGACACAGCAGAAATCAAAAGAATAATCAGTAACTACTATGAACAGTTATATGGAAACAAGTTTAACAATCTAGAGGAGATGGACAAATTCCTACAACTCTACAATCACCCAAAGCTAGATAAAGAAGAAATAGAACACCTAAACAGACCAATTACAATTAGCGAAATTGAAATGGTAATCAAAAACCTCCCCAAAAACAAAAGCCCAGGACCTGATGGATTTACAAATGAATTCTACCAAACATTCAGAGACGAATTAGTGCCTATCCTTCACAAACTCTTCCAAAAAATTGAGAAGGAAGGGACAATACCAAACACGTTTTATGAAGCCAACATTACACTAATACCAAAACCGAACAAGGACAACACAAAAAAGGAAAACTACAGGCCAATCTCCCTAATGAACACTGATGCAAAAATCCTCAATAAAATTTTAGCTATCAGAATCCAACAATGTATCCATAAGATAATTCACCACGACCAAGTTGGATTCATTCCAGGGGCACAAGGATGGTTTAACATCCGAAAATCAATCAACGTTATCCAACACATCAACAAAAAGAAATATAAAAACCATATGATAATATCAATAGATGCTGAGAAAGCTTTCGACAAAGTGCAACACCCATTCATGATAAAAGCCCTTGAAATTCTGGGGATACAAGGAACATACCTCAACATCATAAAGGCCATCTATGACAAGCCAACAGCCAGTATCATTCTCAATGGTGAAAAGCTGAAAGCAATTCCATTAAGATCTGGAACAAGACAAGGATGTCCACTCTCACCATTGCTTTTCAATATAATACTGGAAGTCCTAGCCAGGGCAATAAGACAAGAGAAAGACATCCAAGGAATCCAAATAGGAAAAGAAGAAGTCAAACTATCACTATTTGCAGACGATATGATATTATACATAGAGAACCCCAAAAACTCCACAGAAAAGCTAATTCAACTCATCAATCAGTTCAGTAAAGTGGCAGGATACAAAATCAACACGCAAAAGTCAGTAGCCTTCCTATACACAAACAATAAATCTGAAGAAGAAGAAATCAAAAAGACCATCCCTTTTGTTATTGAAACAAAAAAAATCAAATATTTGGGAATAAATCTAACAAAAGAGGTAAAGGACCTATACAAAGAAAACTATAAAACACTGTTAAAAGAAATAGAAGAAGACACAAAGAAATGGAGAGACATCCCCTGCTCATGGATTGGAAGAATAAACATTATTAAAATGGCCATCCTACCAAAAGCAATATACAGATTCAATGCTATTCCAATCAAAATTTCAATGTCATTCTTCAAAGAAATAGAACAATTATTGATGAAATTCATATGGAATCACCAAAAACCCCGAATAGCCAAAGCTCTCCTGAAAAAAAAAGAAGGGAATGGAGGCATCAGACTCCCAGACTTCAAACTATACTACAAAGCCATAATCATCAAAACTGCATGGTATTGGAACAAGAACAGACATACAGACCAATGGAATCGAATAGAAAATCCAGAAATAAACCCACAGATTTATGGTCAACTAATCTTTGACAAAGGAGCAAAGAATATGCATTGGAGCAAAGAAAGTTTGTTCAATAAATGGTGCTGGGAAAACTGGGTCGCTACATGCAAAAGAATGAAGCTTGACCACCACCTCACACCATACACAAAAATCAACTCAAAATGGATTAAAGAACTAGACATAAGACCTGAAACCATAAAATATATAGAAGGAAATATAGGCGAAACACTACGTGATTTGCAAATCAAAGACATCTTTACAGACACATCACCCAAAGCAGTGATAGTGAAGGCAAAGATAAACAGCTGGGACTACATCAAATTAAAGAGCTTTTGCACAGCAAAAGAGACAATATACTTGTTTTTTTTTAAAGATTTATTTATACAAAAACTGGGGTACAGTCCTGATGCGCAGGAGGGTGAGAGGACTCACCAGAGACAGAACAGGGAACAGAACAGGCAGACTGAAGAAATACACTGCTGAGGGGAGCAGCGGGCGAGACAGGAGAGGTCTGCCATGCCATGTGGGTTTCTCCCTGGCCAGCTGGGATCGAACCAGCGCTGCAGAGGCTGAGGACAGCTTCACTGTGCGGTGCTCAACCGCCTGTGCCACCGGAGGCCCTCTACTTGTTATTTTTAATTAAAAAATTTTATTGAGTTACAATTAACATAGAAACTTATATTAGTCCCAGGCATACAACATACTATTTCAATATTTTTATACATTATGAAATGATCACTGCAATAAGTCTAGATAATAGCCATCCACATACATAGTTAATATATTTTTTTCTTGTGATAAGAACTTCTATTAAAAGATATTCAGGGCCTCCCTGCTAGCACTAGGGGTTAAGCACTGCACTGTGAAGCAATCTGCAGCTTCTGCAGCGAGAGTTTGATCCCCCGCTGGACAGGGAGAAATCCACATGGTGAGGCAGACCTCTCCTGACTCACCCACTGCCACCCTCAGCAGTGTATTTCGATTGGTCTGTCTGTTCTGCTCCCCACTCTGTCTCTAGTGGATCCTCTCACCCCCTGCATCTCTGGCCTGTGCCCCAGCTCTTGTATGCATGAATGAATAAATCTTTAGGAAAAAAAAAGATATTCCGGTATCTTCTACTATAAATAAATCACCTAGATAAAAGAGTAATAGATGTATTGCTAATGTGAAGTTCAGAAACTGAGACTACGGAATTGTAGGCATGGGTTGAGCTTTATATGTGATTGGAGTGCTTGGCAACTAGCTCTGACACTCCTTTGCCAGGAATAGATGGCACTGGGGGTTAGACATGAGGTGGCCTGTTGATCTCAAAATAATTTCTGTGCAATGAATTGCACTACAGAGCAGCACAAAATCCCCAAACTGAGGGCAGATCACTTTTAGATATTAATTGGCTCTGAAAGACCTAAGCTAAGTTTCAAAACACTGAATGTGCCATCTTCTGATAAACCTGCAACCTAGCAAAATTTTACTAAGATAACCTAGAATTAGTATGGCCATTATGGGGGACATGCTAATTAGACAAGATTGTTCATTTAATGAATGCTCTTGAAAGCGATTACCCAAATCAAACAAATGGAATGGAGGACCTCTTTAATCAGAAAGTAAAAGCCTCCAAAAATCTTCAAGAGTCTGATGTAGCTTTACTGACTCATTAAAAAATGTTAATTAAAAAAATTAAAAATAGGGGCCTCCCTGGTGGCGCAGGCGGTTGAGCACAGGGCTGTGAAGCTGTCTGCAGCCTCTGCAGTTCCAGTTCGATCCTCACTGCCTCTGAGCAACCCACATGGCGAGCAGACCTCTCCTGTCTCACCCGCTGCTCCCCTTAGCAGTGTATTTCATCACTCTGCCTGTTCTGTTTCCCACTCTGTCTCTGGTGAGTCCTCTCACCTTCCTGCACATGTGGACTCTACTCCAGTTCTTGTATAAATAAATAAATATTTAAAAAGAAAAAAAATTAAAGATATAAGAGTAAGCTAAAGCAAAAGACTGACTGCTACTATATGCTGACTGTCTCTCTTTACCTGAATACTCAGTGTATAAAGCTCTATCTGAATTGCTTTTGTACCCTGAAGGGACTTCAAAACTATAAGCAAAAGTCCACCAAAATAGTATTAACACTTGCAACAGCCCGAACAACATTTCAGAAATTTAAATCACTTAGGCCTCCCTCATTGCATGCTTTTAGGGGTCCATCATCATAACACAGATCCAGAAATCAGAGACTTATTTGCAATCAACCTGGACATTATGTTGAATTACAACCTCAGGAGTTTCTGGGTATAGACATTGGGGCAGAGACTGACCTAAGAAAGATGCAGTTCACTGCAAATTGGGTGGAGTTTGAATGAGCAAGGAACTTATTTACAAGGTTTGGGTTGCACCAAGATGAGTGGTTTTCCATATCTGTCTGCCAAATCCTGAAAATGTATATAGAAACCTTAACAGGGTTTCGACTTATATACCATCCTGATATTCTCAACGCACATGACTATCTCGAGGCTGTTTCTTCTGGCAGCAGGATGGCAAGCACAGAAGATGTACCAGAAACAGAGAGTAGACAGGAGCCCCCAGTTGTCTATGTGCAACCTATGGGTGAACCAGGAGTCACATCTTTTTGATGACCTCCCCTAACCACAATGGAGAAAATAAGGTCCTTGAACATTTGTCAAATCCTCCCTCAGCATCTTGAACACCCCCATAACTACCCTAAAAGGAGGGCACCCATATGGGAGGGGGCTCTCATATAAAATCCTCCCAAGACAGATCTCCAGGGGATTCTCTGGGAAACTGGTACCATTAAACAGCTTTGGAAAAACTAAAATTAAAATTAATGGAAAATATCACAAAATTCTGATATATACCAAGGTTATACTCTTTACTTTAAATTGATTGACTTCAGAGTCTACTGACAGAATCCTACAAAAACTGGCAGATGTAGGCAGAATAACAATTCTTTTCAGAGTCATCTTCTCCAAATCACTACAGTGCTTCATTAAGAATAGAAGATAAAATTTCCTTTTCAAATACATATGAATTTGGTTTTGGGGAACCCATTTGTTGTCAATTCTTTCTCTCCAGGGACAACAATTTCCTTTTTATTTATCTCATTATGTGATCTGAGAACCTTGACTTTCTGCCTTCCTGTGCTACCCAGGTTGTTCTGTATCCAGTAGTTCAACCATCAGGTTGGGGGCACCAAAAATATGCCCAGACAGAAAAGTGGGTGTACCCCATTTGGAGCTAGTGTCCTATCTACATTCACCTCATTTCTGGCTCTAGGGAAATTGTCTTTCTTTTCCTTTTTTTGTTTTTTCCTGCAAAGTGGTTGAGATTGAGAGCAGTTTCCTTTGCATCCTCTTTTGGGATGCCTCTTGTAAGCAAAGGGCCATTCAATACTTCTAGGGATATTTACTGTTTGTCTTGGCTGAAATCTGTCAAGATACTTACAAGGAATTTTTTAAGTAGCTCTACTGTCAGAAATTAGCATAATTGGAAACTTGTACTCAGAGTTTGATAGGAATTGTCATAGTCTTCTCCCCCACACTAAATGAAGCTATGCACCCAGAGGGGGCAAAAACACAAACGGCTCTAAGTCTAGAGCATAACAACCTTTGCTTTTCTATCTTAGTTGAAGATCTTTTCCTTAAGAAGCAAGCTGAGGATGAAGTAGTTGAATGGGCAAATCAGTGTCTTGATATCATTAGGGTTGCAACTCAATTCTATGAGGAATTAAATACTTGTTTTACAAACTGCATGTTTACAAAACAGAAAGGTTCAATTATTCTTTTCATCCATCCTCAAACCTCCCCTAGTCATCTAAAAAAGCTTGGCGTTAATAGAAAAGGATCTGAACTAGGAACAAGTCTTTCTTGGAGGACTTCTCATTCTTTTCCTGTGCTTTTGAGAGGTAAATGTTCCACCCCTTTTTCTCTAGGAATTGAGGCCATCTTGTTAGCAAGCAGACTGAGTTGCACTGAGACCACTAAACCTTGCACACTCTAAAAAGTTCTGCCACCCACTGCATAAAGACAAACAAAACATATTTTCAATGTGTAAAACTTTCAATAGAAAAGAGCTTTAATAGAATTAGTATGCAATAGAAAGAAGAAAAAGAATAGTTTCCAAATGAAGCACCCACAGTTACCCATATCCTGGTGGGTAAATGCCCAGCCAAACACGGTTGGCTCAAAGCAGGGCCAACAGAGACCTGAAGCTTGTCTCAAGTTTAAAGTACCTTCTCGTGGGGAACCGTAGTGATGGACACTACATTTGTGAAGGAAGCATCACAAGACCAGAAACTGAAGATGGGTTAGACGTGATTAACAGTCATTAAACAAGCTATAGAAAAGTGAATTATGCTGAGGAGCTGACCTGAGGTGGGGATATGGAGACTGGGGGCCATTGTAAAAAAAAAAAAAAAATCACTGGTCCTTTCAAATCTACCTAGTCAAACCAAATATAGAAATAATCCTTAGGCACCAACCCAAGAGATAATTAATTTAACAAATGTTAACAATTCCACAAAAGAATGAACTCTTCCCAAAGAGAAAACCGCATCAGTCTTCTGGGAAGCAGCTGTTCTGCCTACCTGTGCTAATGCATGTTTTTCTTTTTCACCAAACTTCCCTCTTTGCAAAGCAGCAGAGACTGCTCACCTCCCAAGAGTGCCCACCTAGGACTATACTATGAAGACCTCTTTTATTAAACCTGTCCCTTTCAGGGGCAGCTCTTTCTGCCTGCTTGTGTCTGGGCAAGCATCCTCTGCTTCCCTTCCCTTTTATGGTAAACCTGTCCTTTTGAATATAGCTAAATGTCTCTGCCTTGCGGCGGTCACTGTGTGCTGCTGAAAGGAGAGCTCTGATGAAACTTTTCTCAGAGCTAACTCAAGGAAGGACCCAGCTCTCTGAACCCAACACCTCTACAAACCGACATCAAAAGGAAAGGAGCGGAAGGGGGCCAGGCAAGTCTAGAAGGAAAAAAGCAAAATCAAAATTCAAGTCAAGATAAAGGCTGCCATTGTCAGCCTCCCCAACTGGACTCTTACCCACATCTTTGTCTCTTTCAAGTGTCTCCTTCCAGGTTCCCCAAGTCCTGGTACAAGTCCAAGGCTGAGAAGTAAGTGCAGCTTCTTCTTCAGATATCCCTGTGCTCCGAGAGGCTCCTTCGAGCCTTTCTCACCAGCCTTCTCCCTCCCAAATACATTTTAGCTTCTGCTAGCTGCTCAGCCCCACCCTTCCTCAGGTGGGGCAGGGAACCTGGAGTCTCCCCTTTCTAGGGAGATTACACTGATACAATCTCTTTGAAATACAAACTGTTAGGGTTGTCATTCTTACCAAAGTGGAAACAAGAAAAAGGCTCTTTGGAAACTGGGGGAATGAAAAATCTTTAAAACTTCACCGCATCTATTAGTGAAAACTTTAAAGCCTCTGAGCTATCACCTTAACTTACAACATCTGCTGGAAACACAATTTACACCCAACTTTTCTTTATAAACTAATGAGGTTTGAATTATCTCTATCTGTCTCATGGCTAAAAATTTAAAATGAAAACTAAGTTGTTTATATCTGTTTGCATGTTTATGTAGTTTATAGATGCGTTACATTTTCCTGCCTCTGGATGGTGGCCACATAATGTAAAATTTCTGGGGAAACTGCCCCTAGGGGGCAAAGCAGTCATCTTCACAGGCTCCAGCTTTAAGCAGAAATCTACTACCTAAAGGTATAGGTCAGTCTTATAGAATAAAAAAGATTTAACAATAGGCCAGCCTTTGCTCTCCCCTGGGTATTCTTTGGAGAGGGGAGGAGATTGGGTTCTTCATTGGCCCTTTAGCATCAGCATATCTTTAGATCAGGACAATTGAGAGTCAGAAGCCCCTCCTGTCAAGAATAATTCTATTTTCTTAATGTCAATGACTCACCATATAAACTTAAGCTCAAATTTGTGTTTATTTGGAACAGATCTCACTGTAACATCTGTTTGGGCTGCTTCTGGGTTCCAATTCCCACTTTGTATAGCTAATAAACTCTTTATTCTAAGGAACTTATTTTTCAGTTAATAATAGTATTGTCACAATGAATTTGTAAAGAACTTTAGTTTAAGGACAAATATTTATATAAATTAAGTATTCTCTCAGAAACATCTTTCAAGTTTGTGTGTTCTAGGATAATCTTTGGTAAATAATAGGGTTAATGTGTGGCCGAAGGGTGTCCAGAGACCCCCTAAAATGGGTTCCTGTCATGCATTGCATAAAGACAAAGGAGACTCTTAGTGTGATAGATCATTAATAAGAGTTATTGTGCATAAAGAGGGAGAAGGAGAGAGAAATATCTAATAAAAACTCCCAATGAAACAGCCCAAATTACTTAACCCCTCATGGGCAAATGCCCTCTCAAATGTCTCCATATGTTTCTCCCCCACTTCTTCCCAGCAATACCAGGTGCAAGTTGGGAAAAGAGGCCTCTTTTTTTTAGCCCACCTTGTCATAACTTCACCTGGCCACTGGGCTTTGCCCATAGTTCCCAGGAGCTAGTCCACAGCAGCTTCCTGAAAGCAGGTGTTGGGGAAATGGGACAGGGAACAAGGGACTGTCCCGAACAACAGGCATGTGTGTAGAGTTGTTAACACTATATATTAATATAAAGCGAACATATCTTTTATTCCATCTAGGTTCACTGAAACTCAAACAAGCTTGTATTACCTCTGCTACACAATTTTTCAGCAAGAAAAAATAATTTAGGATGCTGGCTAGCTATTAATTTCCTGTTAAGAACAACTAAATCCAATATATGTAAAAGTTTATAAATGAATTTTTTTAATAATTGTGCTTTATGGCACATGCCCATTGTACAGAGCTTCTAAAATCTTTTTGGTAACTTGAAACCTTAAATAGGGTACGTCCAATGGTAGATATTCATTCAATATCCAAATAACATAAATCATGAAACACTAATTACCAAATTTGTAAGTTTATCCACCTTTGGCTCCCTTTTCTAGAGGAAATAGATTTTGGATCTATTAGTAAACATGTTTGGTGCCACAGTGAAAAATTTACTGAGGAAGAATATACTTCTAGACATTAGGAAATGTATTTATAAGTTTGCCAATTCACAGAATGTGAGTATAACACAGTCCACAATCATTTTTTTTTGTTTGTTTGTTTTTCACAATCATTTTTTTTAAAGATTTATTTATTTATGCATACAAGAACTGGGGTACAGGGCAGTGGTGCAAGCATTCACTAGAGACAGAGTGGGGAGCAGAACAGGCGGATTGACTGAAATACACTGCTGAGGGAGCAGCAGGTGAGACAGGAGAGGTCTGCCGCACCATTTGGGTAGCTTCCTAGCCCTGGGATTGAACTCATGCTGCAGTAGCTGCCAATAGCTTCATAGGTTGCATCTTAACCCCCGCACCACCAGGGAGGCCCTCCAGAATCGTTTGTTAGTTTTCACTAAGAATTAAGGATTCTAAGAGTTAAGAATTCTAATCAGAGGGTGGGGAAAGATGGCAGCTGAGTGAAGATGTTGGGTTTACCTCCTCCACATACTCCTGCAGGAAACAGTCCATTCCAGCCCACTCTAGGAGTAATGTCTAGAGAAGAGGACCCCGGTGAGCAGTGGAACACAGAAGAAGATACCCCTCCTGGGCAGACCAGATGAGTACCAGCAGCCCCTGCAAGCAGCAGAGTGGACTGACAAGGTTCTTACTTGGTAACCCTCAGCAGACCTCACAGCAAACCCCCAGTCCCAGGATGGGTCCCAGAAGCAGACCCAAAAATATTATACCTCCACCTGAGCCAACCTCCTGGGCTGGTCCTGGTGATCTATACATTTACATAAAAGGGGAGGTATATCGTAGTGTAGTAAAGTGGTGCCATTTCCTCTACCCCCACTTATATGTAGCCACCTTCGATTATAAGTCCTAGTATCCTCTGAACTAGAATTCCTGATCAAGGCACTAGGGGTAGAGTTAAGCAGTCACACATGGTATATGACCAACACATGGGGGGCTCTTGCGCACTTGCTTCTCTGGCTTTGACTTACATCCTGGTACTGTTGGAAGGAGACTTGGAGACACATGGGAGACATACCTAAGGACTTGGGGGAGACAGGTGAGTGAGACCCATGGAAGGCTGACAATGGCAGCAGTTATCTTCATATGGTACCTCTTTTGTCCTAGCTCTCTAAGACTTGCCTAATTCCTTTCTTGTGGTTCTCTGCCAGAAGGTACCTTAGACTTGTGGCAGGCTTTCAAGTCTCGGTGACCCCTGTTTGGCTGGACATTTTGAGATGGGTAATTTTCAATGTTTTATTAACATCCATTTGTCTTTTCTCTACGCACAATAACTCTATTGAAGAACTTTCACACTAAGCATTTACTTCCTTGCTTTTGTGTGTGCTGATGGTGAAATCCCTTTCAGAGTGTGCATTTGAAGCTTCAGGATAAAGAAAAAGATTTTGCCTAGAACAAATATAAAGGCAATCTGCTAGGTGTGGATCAGATTAGTGTAGTCAAGAGTTTAAGATAAGCTAAACTTTAGTTACAAGATGAATTCTGGATACTTAATATATGGTGATTAACAGTTAATGTATTATTGATATATACTTGAAATTTGCCAAGTAGATCTGTTCTCACCACACACAAAAAGGTAATTACAAGAGGTGATATGTTAATTAGTCTGGCTGTGGTAATTTTACAATGTACAGATCTTAACAGGGGTCACCTCCCAATAAACCATCATATGATAAAAATAAAGTTGAAACCATTCACACACAATTGACTAGCCTATCTTAAATGTGCTCAAACCACTTACATTAGCCTGCAATTGTATAAAAGCAACTATTACAAAGTTTTCATTTTTCTAATAGTGTTGAGAATCTAAGAGAGGCATTTTGCAGATAGGAGGGTGTGCAGATACAAAACATAATATTCAAAAAATGCTTGCATACGTAGAATAGCATGACCTCATGATCACCTGGCTGCCTGGGTGCTGAGGCTTTGCTGCTGTAGTCCAGCATCAAGGATCCTACTGCATCCTGTGAAATGCCTGTTGTTTTCAAACTATCATAAAGTTTAAAAATCACAAGTTGGGCACCATCTGGGCACACAAACCAAAACATCATGTTGTAGACCTTAGTTACAATCTTTGTCAAAAATAAACTTAAAAATAGAGTAACACAAGATCACGATTGAGGTTTTTCAGAATGCCTATCAAGTCTCAACTTCGGAGGCCCCTAGTAGTGCCTAAGATGGCTCTTTCTGAGGCATTTTAAAGGAACCCAGCAGTCTTTGACAGCAGGAATCCTAGAACTTTAGACCTCAAGGAGTCTATAGATTCTCACTGCCGAAGATAGTGGTGTTGCATGCAGTCTTAAAGCAAGTACACAGCAAAGCCAGGACTCGTATCGAGGACTACTCATTCCTGTAGGCTGCTTTAGTACATGTTGCAGTTTTTAGTTCGTGTTTAAGCATGTAACCCAGTTAAAATGGGCAGGAAGAAACAAGGAGACTTTGTGCAGTTTTAAGTGTGAATTTTTTTCAACCCCCTGTGATTTATAGTAATCCAAAGTCCTGTCTTGGCTGCTTTTAAGGAGGGGCTTTCTTGTGAGTTACCTCACCACATTACATGGCTATAGCCCTACACTCAGACTCAACCTTATGCCACAAGATTCACCCATATTGAGCACTTCCTCCAGCAGATTAAAATCAACTACCTTTATTACATATTTAACTTTTAATTCGCTTTTAGAAGTGTCACTTTCATTCTTTTAATTCTAAAATCTAAAATAAAAAAACATACTTTCTTCAACTATACTAACAACATTTGCACATCATTGGATAGGCATCTGGTAGTGGCATTTAGTATATATATAAATAAGAGATAGCTTGAGTTCTCTATAATACTTGCCAGAGAAGAAACTGCAGCCTAGGGAAATTAGTGACCTCTTCAAAAATTGGTTCAGTAGCCACTATCTTATTGGAAAATATCTGCTAAATTTCTACAGAATCACTTTCTACAACATGACTATGCTAGCAAAGAAATATGATTAAAAAATACATCTTCTAAAGATGAAATAGTGAATAAACTGTAATTATTATCTATTTTCAAAAAGCATGAACTGTCAAGGTATGGCACAGACCAGGCTGTTGCTCTCATGGCTTCTTTAATCATTCAGATTGTGTCAACATCCACTTAACCTGTTTTTCTCCCAAATATATCAACCAAGTTACCAACCACCATATACAAAACAAACTCACGTCTCTAATTTTATTTATATATTTTTATTTACTTCTTTAGTTTTAGACTTGAGACTATTTGTTGAGAATTTTAATGCCCTAGACATTAATATCTTGTTATACAACAGAAAGTTGAAGGAACCAGAATAAGAGAAAATTTTACTAGTATGAAACAAAGATTTATTACTTTATTAAGGAAAAAAAATACTCCTATAACTTTTAAGTGCTTCAGTGCAGTAAACATGAGACAGAGACCATTGACTTAACAAATGAATGACTTTATTGAGAGAAAGACAAGATTGGTGTTTGCCTCAAACCATCCAGGAAAACAAGCACACAGACTTAAACAATACTTTGGTTTAAAAATTATCCATAATATCAATGCCAAATCAGATGTTTAAAGAATGAAATGGGATATAAGGTGTAAAAAACTATAAAAACACAAGCTTGCATAGATGAACTAATGTAGATGTAAAATTGGCATTTAAGGGTGGCTGAGCACTGAAGTGTCAAGTGACATACCACCTCGACTCCCCAAGATACACGAAAGTCACTGGGACCGTTTCTCATTTTCCTCAACGGGGTCATGAGAAGGAACAACTTGTGCTCTATGAGGGCGAATTGAAATAGACTGTTCCCACCATCCTAGTCCAGACAGGTGCATACATACCCATCAGTATCCCACACCAGTCATCTTTAAGGCACCCACAAAGTGTCCCTCACAGTTTTACTTAATCTCTAGATAGGCATGTGGTTTGAGGTGGCCTCTCTGTTTTCTGTCCACAGCAGGCAACTGTATTGCATTAAGGTTCTGTTCAGTTCTATTTCAAAGCTGCCTTTCCCTTTGGGGCTTGTCCACAAATTGATGAGAACTTGAGATAACATCTCACTTGTTTTCAAAACATATCCACATTCCAAATGTCACAAGGTTCTTACTAAAGAATCAGAAACTGCCAGGACACTGTGTAGCATCTCTCTCAAGAGAGCACTTTTCCAAATTGTAAGACAAGTGACAGCACCGCCTCGAATTTCCTGAGCAACTTGATTTATATGAGCAAACTCTTGTACTTTGTAATTCAGCACCTTTTCAAAATATTGTATTTTGCTGGAATGGATTCCTCTTCAGGAAGACCCCATTACAAAGAATTCTCATTTTGGAAAATTATTTTTATATGCTATCTTCCCACAATACCGCCTTGTTATTTACAATACTTCATCAAATAAATACTGAATTGCCTTAAAAGGCAGGTGAAAAATATAGTTATTTCTGAGAAAGGGCATTTGGCTTTCAGTTTATAGCAAGAGCTGAAGTTACAGCCTAAGGGGATTTGAGAGATTAATGCAATCAAAAAATTTGACAGCAAAAAATGCTCTCCCAAATTTAATAGCTAAAAACTACCTTAGTAATTATGGCCTGAAATTCAATGGAACAAAAATGTGTTCTAAGTATATGATGTGTAATCATTTATTTTCTCAACTGTGTACAGTTTTGAATCCGTGCTCTTTTGTGAAGGAAATGTCACTCAAACCCTGTCATTCCATACTTCTATTCTTAACATATGAACCTCAGCAATGAATAATGGGACACTAAGTTGCAAACATTAATTCTGTTCTCACCTGCAATGCTGAAATCAGCACAGTACTGGCTTCCTATGCTTGAAGAGTTACTCCAAAAAATTTTTTTCTAGTTTGCTAAGGATACATAAAAGTTTTTCAAATCTACTAGGGACATGTTTCTAGACAATGCTCACAAATACATAAGGAAAAGAGAATGGCTTTTAAGAACCAGATGGTTCCACAAATCAACATGATATCTTCAATGACTCTAAAAGTCTGTGGCATCCAATAAAAACTTAAACATGGCTCTATCACAGAAAAGTTTTCCTGTTTCTTTTAAAAGCAATACTATAGAAATACTTGTTCATCAACATATCTTCCATTTTAAGCAAATGTTTCTGTTTTGGTTGGTCTTCCCCTTTTTTGTTAATGAGTCTTGGTAAAACACTTAAAAAACAATGATTGGCTTTACTGCACACAATAGAACCTTTGAAAAAATCTTTTATGTAATCATAGAAAAGGAGGGCAGTCAACTTAATTATTCAGGAAGTGATCACCTGAAAAACCTGGCCAGGAAATTCTCACTCTTCCTACCAGTCTTTTTTGGCCTGACATTCAAATGTCAGTTTGCCACTGACATTCACAGATTGAGAAGCGACTTGAAATGAAGTATCTTTGCACGTATTGGTCACCCACAACTGAGTGGGAAGAGGCCCAAAGCTCCTGATGGCAAAGAAGTCTGGGGATCACTTGCGAATTTTTATCTCTAAGGGAGAGTTGACAGTTGTTCACATACAGGATATACAGGACACTGACTTTGTGGGAACCAAGCTAATTTAAGGCAATTCTGCTCTTTATAGACATTGCTGACATGAAGAGCAGGTCTCATCAGAAAAGTGATTCTGTTAAAGTGAGAATTTCTCTATTTTTATCTCCTCACCTTCTCTAGAGTTAAATTTCAGCATTTCTAACAAGTTAAATAGTAGGAGCAAAACAGCCTGGACTCTTCCTTTTAATTATCTTGTATGTTATTATGGATAAAGAGGCTCTTCCACCAGGAATTTGGATGACACTGTGTCCCATGCAACATTATCAGGACAGTCTCCAATTTGTATCTCCTGCCCACATGACCTATCATGGGCTATGGAGGAAAAAATACTATCAACAGTAAATAAGCATTTATGGCTTTAAAACTTAGAGCTACCACCAATTATGAGGAGAAAATGATACTGTTTTCTATAATCACTTCTCTGATTGTGAGCAGTAATGGACAAACTACATTAGAAATCTGTTTTATGTTTCTAAAAGTCAGTGTTGTCACAGTATGGCACAGTATATACACTGAAATCCAGCTGAACAGTGTTCTCTTTAAAATCAACATTCCCCACCTAAATACTACTTTTCCCAAAGGGTTTTTAAGTCTTTGAATTCGAAGACTTAAAAAAAGCCAAATATACAGCTGTCTTGCTCCTTTATTAGACCAAATCACCAGTTATCTTTCAAGAAAATCATCACTGAGCAAATGAGTAAGATTGGTATTCTTCAAACTGATTTTGATATGATGATATAACTCTTTAAAAATCAAGGCCTAGCCACTTATGTGGTAAACCGAATGCACCATTATTAGAGTAGGTGGTTTCAAAGAACAATTTGGCACAAGACAAAACTTAAGGATTTTGGACAGTATTAAAGAAAATAATTATCAAAGTTAATTTTTTAAACTGAAAAGTTCTGACACTGAGGAAAAGGCATAGGCAATATCAGTAATGAATTTATTCATCACCCAGTTAGGCTGCACAGTAGAGAAGTAAAGGGAAATTGGGTCCAGTTCATAATTTTCTGGAGTGAGTTCAGTGACCCAAGGTCACACATTCTGGAATACACTGATTTAGATCCAAGTGGCCACTGCTATTCTGAAAAAAGCATTCATCCTGGAGCATCTATCCATTTCTTTCTTTTCTGATTTACATGTATTTATGATTAAACACCAGTCTTTTTGTAATTCATTAGTCTATTGCTGGTTATTGTAAAGTCACTTAAGAAACAGTAATTCAATGGTATACAAATTCAATTTCTAAAAATTTCAATGTTCTTTTAAATTACATATAGTAACTCTCCAGTTACCCCAAAAAGTCAAATTTTTTTCGATTGAGAACATTTAATCTGACCCTTATCTAACCTTGCTTCTATGCAACAGCTCACAGTTAGTTGGGAGGAGGGGGTGTACTTGTCCAGAAACATTATGATCTAAGGATCCATAACACTGTGCTCATTCAGCAACACTGGGGTGAATGGGAGAACTGGTATTCTCTGGCCTACAGGAGCAGAGGTAAAAACAGGAAGATTTTTCCAAGGCCAGATATGTTAGTTTTCATGATAACATTAAATTGCATGTGGTCCATAAGTTGGGAGAGGAAAAAAATAATTGCTTCCACAGTTATATAAAAATGAAAAAGTTCAAAGTAGAGAACACAGTGAAGAGCGTTTGGCATTTCCTTAATATACAATTGTTAGTTGCTTCTATATTTTCAAAGATAATTATTACATTATTTGAATAACATTAAGAAGATTTAACTGGCTGAGTTTGAATTCTGTCTCCTTATTCATAGGGAAAAGCATTATTCTGATACTCTTTTAAAAATGTTCGCTTTACAAAAAATAAAATAAAAAAATTTTAAAATACTAATCTTTTAAAAACCTGAAAAAAAAGGGAACACCTTTTCAATACAGATGCTGAATGGGGTGTCACAAGAGAAATATCACCTTTGGTCACTCACTAAGACAGGTGAAACTTACCATCTGACTATATATTAAGTAGCCTGTAATTCCGTGAATGAAATACCTCAATAAACATTTTACAGTAATAAATATGATTGGATGAGGTACATGAGAAGCAGGGAAATGAATTTTCAAAGTAAAACCAACCATTGTATAAGATAGAAAAATAAAGATTTATAAAATAAAAATATGGCAAATTAAGTTACCCATTTGCCGAATTATCAAATAAAAATAAACTTTTTTTAAAGCTACCATAAAAAAACTTTTTAAAACATGAGACAAAATCACAGGGCAGACAAAGGAAATATAGCATTGTATCAGTCAGCAAGGCCTAAGTTTTGGGTATTGAAACCACTCTCTGGAATTTGATTTAAGGCCAGGACCTCTATTTTGTCTGTCCATGTTTAGAACAAAGAATTTTCTTCAATTCTTTTATCACAGTCATTCAAAGTTCTGTCATTTTAAGTTTCTTATATTTCTCTGAAATGACTAGATACCCCCTTAGGGTTTTGTTTTTTTCTAGATTACTGTTTTCCTAAACTTAACTCTTTAATACCTTTTACCTAAGTTCCCGAAATCCAAAAAATTTATGCAACTGAAGATCTTTCTCAAAATGAAAGACCCCAAACCTCTCTAAGATAGTATTCTCAATAGTTTCCTGAATACTGTCTGACCTTAAAGACTAGCTAGATATAAGGCAAACAGAATGCAGTTCCCTGTGAGAGAAGAATGGATTAACAACTTTTTCTCTAGTCACCTATTTATTTTTCCCTAAACAACCCATACTAAAATGCCAAAAACATCAGATTCCTACCATGAAAAATAACAGCAAGTCAAGTTTAAGGTATATACATGTATGTATGTAGATATATATGTGTTGTGTGTATTTATACATATCTTGATTGCCATTTATGTGAACTGATTAGTATGGGGAAATAAGCATTTCCATTGGGTTAGAAGCTAAACAGAGACTTAAGAGTTCTTGAAGAGAGCTTTAAAGGTCTTAGGCAAAGGAATTCAGTGGCTATCATTAACAACTGCAGAGAAACAAATATAAATCAACTTCATGTAGAATTATTATCATTGTCAGATACACAAGTTATTTTTGAGAGCTTATCAACAAATACTGCCATGTTTTATAAGAAAAAAAGAAATTTTAATCTATGGGTAGAGAGAATGATGGCATCACCACTCATAGAAACCTCTCCCAATTCCATTTTCCTATATTCTTTAAGTGCATGTAAACAACAGAAGGGACACAAAATTTTAAAATTTTAGTTGTCTTTGTGGAGACCCGAATTAAAATTTTTCACAGAATTAAGTTTCTGCCAGTAAATACCAATGTATGGCCTCCTGCCCAAAGGCTTCAGAAAGCCTGCTGTTGAGGGGAGCAGTAAGAGAGAATGTATTAGAGAATGACATCTGGGCCAATTCTCCCAAGAGGGCATAAAAGGGTACGCAAAACCTCTGTAATTCATGTAGTCAGAAACATATTTCAACTGTTCCAAGTGTGGTGTGTTTTTTTGGTTTTTTTGGGATACTTTACGGATGCGATTTTTTTCTCTTTTCCTGAAAAGTACAAACAAGCAAAGGCTCTATCTTTCAATATTTCTTCTAATGCACAACAAAAATTTATTCTGCATTGTATCCAAATATGTTTTACTTTAATGATGATTTCTAAAAAATTCTAACTGCTAATTAAAATCTAGCCCCTAGATACCAATATTCCATACCTAAGGGAAAAAAATGGCATTTTGCAGAGCTCTTAGGTACTACATCACAGGAAGCATATGCCATGTAGAGGTGGCCAATCTTCGGAAGCTAGATTTTCTTGACTGCCCAAGTGATCAGGAATAACCAAAACATTTTAAATAAATTAAGACTTTTTATGGCCAATAAAACATATGAGGCTAAATCCCAGGAATACAAACACAGGAAGAAAAAAAAAAATAAGCATGGAATGTATTCTGTATCATCATCTAGCAGTATCTCCTATAGTGAGTCCATTTTCAAGGCAGATTCCTAGGTTTTTACTGCTTATAATGGAAACCTGGAGACAGGAGGAGAAAAAGAAGAAACACCATTAAGGAAAATCTTTAAAACTTTCTCAATTTTGCTTCCTGCTCAAGCAAAATAATTTATCTTTATTTCTATGCATTTCAAATAGTTCATGCTTTCTTTGTTCTTGATTGTAAAATATTTATACATGGAAACAATGTGTTATTTCAGTATTATACATCAATGTATGACAAATGTAAAAACACATTACTTTATTAAGTAATGTGTGTATGTAATTTGAGGGAAATAAGTCATGAGCTACTTCCAGTTAAACAATGGAATCTAAAAAGGTCACCAACTGATATAAATTATAGCTATTCTGGTAATGTAGACTTAATCTTGCTTTTTAAATAATGTCTTTTGTCTTACTCTCAATCCTCAATGAATGTCAGAATGGAAGAAAATAGGGCAAGGGAAGTTATTGAAAAATTACAAATGTCTGGGATCCTTCTTCTCCCAGAAATTCTGATTTATTTGGTTTAGAGTGGCACCTGTGCATTGGTATGTTATAAAGAAAAGGAAATTTAAAGAAATTTGGAAAAGCTATCAGCCTTTGGAAAAGAGTAATAAAAACCATCACCAAAGAAATCTTTAAAAACCATAACAAAAAATAAACATCAAGAAGACCTAATATTTACAAAGTCTACTGCAATCTGCTTTCATGTATTTTACTTATATAATCCTGATAGCTATTAAAAACACCTCCATTTTTAGATCAAGAAACTAATAAAAGAAACTATACCTTTTTTATTTTCTCATTTTATCACTGTCATAAAATACACATATGTGAATGCATTAGCTTAGAAGAGCAACTGTAATCAAATTTTTATTTTAAAGGTCTGATCCAACTTATTTCTCATTTTTTTGCCCCGTTTTTCTTCTTTTTTTAAAATTTATTTATTTATGCATACAAGAACCGGGGTACAGGCCAGAGGGATGGGGGATTGGGGGTGAGAGGAGTCACCAGAGACAGAGTGGGGAACAGAACAGGCAGACCAACCGAAACACACTGTTGAGGGGAGCAGCGGGTGAGGCAGAAGAGGTCTGCTATGCCATGTCGGTAGCTCCCTGGCCAGCGGGGGATTGAACTCCTGCAGCAGAGACTGTGGACAGCTTCATAGTGTGCAGTGCTCAACCCCTTGCGTCACCAGGGAGGCCCTGCTATTTTTCTTCTGTACAAAAATTTTGTGTGGTGTGTATATGTGTATAAGTCTAATTAACAGTCATGGACACATGGCTGTAAAACAAGAGCCACTACAGGAAAAGCCCAGTAGATAAAAAACAGGGATACAGTTACCCTTTGAGGGTAACTGATAGGCCACCAGTTTTTTTTAATAAATGAAGACTACTGTACTGATTCACTGAGAGGAAAGTAACTTATTTTTCCATTCCAGTGATCTACAGAATAGGATTTGATTTTCCCACCATAGTTTGAAGATTAGTAAAAAAAAATCCTAAACTTGACTGAATATATTTTTCTTACCTTTATGTGAGGATTCTGATTTTGAGAAATGACGTGTAGAACTATGCTGGTTTGTTGCATGAGTGAAATCCAAATCCTCAGCTTCTTTCATGGTAGGTGGTGGTGGTCTGAAGTGGAAATCAGAAAGTTAAGAGAGACTAAAGTAGTGGTGACTACAATTCCATATCTCATTGGATCACAAGGTGAAAACATTTCTAGCAGAAATGCACAGCCAGAATGTTTCAGAATTCTCATTTTAGTTCCTGGCCAAGTATGTGACCTTGGGTAAATTACTTTATCTTAGTGTTCTTTTTATGTATATAATTCAATTAAACCAAGTATTTTCAGAATAGCCAGTAAGTGTAAGACACTGTGCTGAGGGACAGAGAAACAAAAACTAATGAGATATGATGGCTGCCATTAAAGAGAATTTCACCGTTTTGTTTGTTTTTTAAAAAAAGGAGAGGAGAAAAAGATAAAAGGGGAAAAAAGAAACAAGGATAGTTAAGGAAGGAAGGGGGAAAATTAGCTGAATGGGAGGAACTTTTAGGAGGAAGAGAGTAGAAGGGACAGTGGTAGAACAAAGCTCCTTACTCCACTAGGTGGCGAAGCAGAGCTTAGAGAAGGGAAGGTTTGTCACACTATGTGGAACAATCCATGTCAAAAGAAGACAAATGTAAAAACACTGGGAATTGTTTACTATTCCAAACTTTATTAAAGTACGAAACACAGATTTTTGCAGACATATGACATCAATAAAGAGCAAGAACAAAATCTCCTTTTTTGGTTATTTCTCAAAGGTATGCTCAAATTCTGAAGGCAACCAAATGTGGTTAAGATCCATTAAATATGTAATCACTTGTAGGCTGTTTTGTATTTTACCTATATAATCTGGAAGGCATAACTATTCTGAATTCTATAAAATTATGACTAGATTGGTACAATGGGCTCTGTCATGTAATGATAAAGCACATGTTTTCAAATGTTCTCACCCTGTCCCTACACAGTAGGGCTCTCCCTCGTCCTAGTCCTCTCCTTAGGACTATGCTATAGTTTTTACATAGATGATTTTGAGATATTAACTTTCAGAACAAGTCTGCTCAGTAGCTACCATATACATATTAACTTTCAGAGTAAGTCTGCTCGGTAGCTATCATACACATATTGATATTTTAGAGATAGATCAGGTTACATGAGGTGAGCAATCTGTCTAAGTTCATACAGTAGCTGTTAACTGACAGAGTCAGGGCTCAACAAACTCTACTGTATTTCAAAAAACAGTGCTCTTAACTATTATACTATGCACAGCTACACAGATGTGTATTCTTATCATACAGCATCAGCATTCAAAAGTACATTTGGCATACATTTTTTACATTTTCATGCACTGTTCATACACAGATAATTAATGCATAATAATGTGGCCTATATCTTGTTTTTCTCTTTAAACTACTGTTTATAAATGTTTGCAGTAAATCTCATGTTTTACTTTCAATTACCAATGATATTTATAACATTGTTACTTTTTAAAAAGTAGGGTAGTACTTGGTAAAAAGTTGAGATAAAACAATCTGACTCCTAAATTAAGAAATCTAACTTCAAATAAAAAGCAGCAAGTGGCTGCTAAATTAACAACTTAGGTCTAGGGGGGTGGGGTCAGGGAAGGGAGGGATTGGGGTTTAAATAAGGGGGTTGCAATTATATGGGGAATATAAAAATAAAATTTATTTAAAAAAATAAAATAAAATATTTTAAGTTCAATTAAAAAAAAAAGAAAGATGCACTGGGTCTGGTAGAAAAAAAAAAAACAAAAAACTTAGGTTTAAAAAAAAAAAACAGGACTGGTAATCAGGATGGCAGAATCTATTCTTTACTCTCTTGTAAATTTCATTAGGCAATCAAAAATCAGAAAAGCAAAAGTCAAGTGATACTTCAAAAAACTACATGATCACTGTTTCACCTTCAAATCATCAATATGAAAAAGGATGTTAAGGCGTAAAACAAAGCACAGGGCAGCCAACAAGGATCTCCCAGGACCTCCACAGAAGGATAACCTGATCAATCTACAATGTCCTCAATTCTCTTGGTGTACTGTTTTGTTCAATTTTCGTTAACAGAGGAAAAATCCAGTCTATTGCTTCTGGGATTGCTATCAAATTACTCTGTTGCATTGGAGACCATTGTTTTGAAGTTAAGGATAATCATATCCAAAGTTGGAAAAATACTGCTAACAATAATGTTTCATAGTATTTGATGTATTTGATTCATTACCTGTTTCCTATTCTTATTAGCGACACAAATGCATTTTAGAATTTTCTCAAACTTTCATTAAGAAGTCTCCTCAGACACCCAAGACTAGGTTAAGTGTCTCCCTATGTTCTTATAAGACCCTGGACTTGTTATACATAGCAATCATAATCATATGTGTAATGATTGCAAATTTCATGAGAGCAGGAAATAGTTTCCTCTTGTTCAATGCTGCTTACTGCCACCTTAAGCTGGTGGCAATCATTCAGATGCTGAATAAATATCTGAAGAATTAATAGAGTTTAGTGTATTTCACATTCATGAGAATGCTACAGGAACTAAAAGAAACTGTTTTTGAATCCTTAACTTTTTCTAAGGGAAAAATGCAAATAAAATTCCAATCCCATACTTAAAAGAATTGGGAACTTGGGTGAAAACATTTTCCAAACTACAGAGTTGGAATTACTTCAGGTTGACTACTGGTTCTCTTATTTCCCTAGAGAGCAGAAAGTCTTGTCATAGCAAAGAAATTTATTTTTCACCATGAATATTATAACTCTACATGAAAATTTGTTTCCCTTCTATTACTAGTGCTACTATACTGAAGTAAATAAACATCTTAACCTAGGAGGCTCCACATTTTCCAACTGTTGAAGCCATATTTTCCCCAGGTTAAATGTGAAAAAGAAAATCATATACTCTAACCAGAAAGCTTACATTCTGCTCCTAGTTGCAAAAGACATTTATAAGAAGAGGGTTTACTTTTTAAGCATGAAACACAGATTTCATAAAATTCTTACTAATTTTTGTTTTGGCATATGTAATTTTTCTAAAAATCATATTTATTTAAGATTATTTTTATTTATTTATGCATATAAGAACTGGGGTGCAGGCCAGAGACAGAGTGGGGAGTAGAACAGGCAGATCTATGGAAATACACTGTTGAGGGAAGCAGCTGGAGAGACATAAGAGGTCTGCTGTGCCATGTGGGTTAGCTCCCCGGCCAGGGATTGAATTCATGACACAGTGGATGGTGATAGTTTGATAGCGCTGAGACTATAATGCCTGCACCACCAGGGAAGCACACTAAAAATCACATTTAAAGACATTCCTCTCAAGTGGAAAAAAAAAAAGACTTCACATTTCTACCAGTCATAGGTAAGTTTTCATTAATTTTTATAACAGCCATATTTAACACAGGATCATTCAATGATTCATTCTTTCTATACATAAAAGTATCTTTACATTTCAGAAGCTTGTTTTCAACTTTAATCTTTTAAAGTGGCCACTCTAGACTATTATTTCATATATGCCGTCAAAGTTATTTGTGTTCTACAGAGTCCAAGGGCTTAGAAGATTGCAAAATAACCTTAAAGATGATTTTAATTCATTTGACTGGAAAAAGCATAATAAACTCCACCTATTTACACAGTGGGAATGTATTAGTCACTTTTTATTTTGCTTGGACACTGCAAGGGATATAAATAAAACTGAACTATGAGATTCTAAAATCTGCTTTAAAAGATGTCTGGCATGTGTTTAACCAAAAGCTCTAAGAACCAATTTAATAGAATTAGACAGACTGTACTACTACTGCTATCCTAAAAGCTTTATAAATGTGATATAATTTTGAAGGGTTTCTATCTTCTAAAACCCATGAGTTTAAAAATAGGCTTTTTAAGAACACTAAATATGTTCATTTTACGGTAACAAGTCTAGCAGCTTAAGCATGGGAGATGAATGCCAACAGTGTATAATTTTCTGTGTGATTAAAATTGACATTTAAAGAATAAATATATTAGTAATCAGAACAAAAATTTAAGTTTCTAATAATTTTGACTATTTAAAATGTTAGATTTAGTGCTACATTTGTCTTTTTCAATTTAATGTTCTCATACCACCTATTCTGAATGAAAAGCATGAGAAAGCAATAGAAAAAAACAAGTTTGCTTCCCTGGATGTAACTGTTGACAACTTGGGGTAGAAAGACAGCAGTTACTCCATGACTATGACCCAAGACTGTTTGAAAGAATTCAGCAAGTACATATACCATAGTCCCATGGCTATCTGATCTAGTAGGATTTAGAATAGTCTGCAATGACTCAAATAAGTATTTGCCTATTTAAGTCTCACACAGAAATTAATTTAATCATGTGTAAATATCATGTACATACCAATGAAAATTTCAACTTGAGATTTTTCTTAGTAAAATGGTTAATTTCATCCCTTCACCTGAGGGCATCAATTCAGTGAAACCAGAGATAAGAAATGGTCCTAACAGAAGTACATCCTTCCTTTTATGTCCCAGCTTCTGTAAAATTTCCTGCCTTCCTGATTTGACTTGTACAACCCAATTTAAGAGTGGAAACAAAGTCTGAGGAGAACCCTGCAAGAATTGGTCTACCTTACAATGTCAGACTTCCAAAGAACACTCTTCTCAGGCAACCCAACATCTCCTTACCCCGAGGACAGTACCTCACTTCCTTTTCAGGTATCATCTTACCGTGCTGGCCTCTCATTCTTAGAACGGTGTGGTTCATCACTCTCTTTTGATTTTGAGTGTGTTGACTTAGCTGTTTTTGGCTATGGATAGCAAACACAAATAAAACACACATACACAGAAAACAGCAGACAGAGAAAGATTAGGTTTAGAAAATATCTAAATCAGGCCAAACTCTTTTAATTTCACATTTCTTACATTCAACTGAGAAAGTATTTTTAAATCTGGCCATTCAGAGATTTACAATAATATGCTCACAAAGGTATGCTGGAAGCTGTCAGTGCAGCCAGATGAGTGGGCAAAATAAACAGGAATATACTCCTCTGTGGAGGTGGTCACCAGCTGTTAAAGTAATTGCTACATAGCAGCTGAGAAGAACGGGTGAATTCCCAGAGGCTATGGAATCTAGGTTTATGTTCCTCAAACCTATTTCTAAATATCTGACTTAGGGAGGCTGATTTTCGAGCCAGGAAACTAAGTGAACTTTTCCAAGAGAACATACCAGTACTAGTTAGAGAACCTAGAAATTATGAAAGTCCTGAAACGTGCTAGAAATGTGGCCTTCCCCCTTTCACTTTCCTGATTGTTAATCCTTAGTAATATGTACTCCTTCATAGGTTAATAAAAAAGAACCTGAGGGGATATCCCCTACCTTCCAATCAGGGTCGTGCTTTCTTTTGTCCAGAGATGATTTCTCCCGCTCCTTGGCTTTCTTATAAGCTTTTTTTTCTTCAGCCATTAGAAGTCTAGCGATTTCCTAAACAAAATCCAGTCAACATTGTTAAATGCAGAGTTGTAGGCTGAAAATTATTGGCATATTCCCAAAGAATTTGGCTAAGTGAACTCATTAACTAGCAAGAACTCACTTCATCCTGGGCAACTTGAGCTGCTCTCATGTCCACTTGGGTAGCCTATGGTATAGAAAATACAAAAAAGAACACTTTAATTGGATCCATGTAGTTGATTAAAAAAAAAAACAAAAACCTCACACAAAAAAAAACTGGCATCTGAAACTAGTTGTGATGACCTTCCTAAAGTTAATAATCAGTTGGTATACTTTCACCAATCACAGGAGGGTCTTTTTTTTTTTTTTATCATATTCTAGGTGATATTTAGAAAATCATCTAAAATCAATAATGTAGAGACAAGAGAGATGGAGTCTGCTGCAGTTTCTTACTCAGTAAGTAAAAATAGACAGTCTACTTCTATTGTCCTAATTTTTCCATCAATAAAAAGAGGTACCGGTTTCTCAATTCACAGAACACTATGCTGCCTATTATATAATTTGTATGATTCAATTCACAAAAACCTACTAATTCATCTGAACTTTTACAATAACATTTGCTCACCAAAATTTCTTCTTCTTGCAGTTTTCTGGCAATTTCAGCATCATACCATTCCTGATCCCTGTGGGTCACTCGTGATGGAGTAGAGACAACTTCTTTCATCGTTCTTGATTTCATTCCTAGAAAAAAGTCAATGTATAAGGCGACCATGTTTGTTTTCTGATAGTTGCAAAATAACAGAAGTTTGTCTTTGGTATCTAAAATTGACCATACCGTCTTCATTCCAAATTTCAATACAACTGAAATAGTTTCTTCCATAGAAATGCTGTTGTAGATAATCCACACATTTAAACACAGTTAAGCATCCAAACCTGCCTGTTAAAAATTCTCTGCTCACGTAAGTTCTTCAACAGCAGAAAATTATGCAAGGAACTGTTAGGCTTTTGCAAAATAAGTAAAAAAAATAAACCAAGTCACTAGAATAAAACTAATTTAGTTAAAGAAAGTCATAGAGTTGGAGTTTTAAAGAGGATGTTGTCAAAGACTGGAGGAGAACAGAGGCTTCCTTCTATTTGTGTCAGTCTTGCATACCTGACTTCAGAGGGAAGAGAGACAGCTGGGAGTTACGAGAGAGGATCTGTTAGTCATTTGGCAATCCCGCCAGAGCTTCTGTCTGATGGTCAATAAACACACTTGCTTTACATTTTTCCCATTAACTTTGATCAGTTGAATAGTTGCTAAATTTTAGGGAAGATATAACATAAAAGAAATCAGAAAGCACAAAGACCTTAGAATTCTATTCCTCTATGGAGAAAGTTACATGTAGGCTTGGTAGAGAATTTTGTCTTCTTACTTTGAAACTTTATAAACAGAATATATTCCTTTTCTAACTTTTAATGAAGTGGTAAATGCTAACAGTCATTTGAAAATTGTGAGTAGGTACCTCTTTGTGCCCTTTACAAATTAGAATTATTCAACAATGTTAATATATCATTTTCAGAAATAAAATTTTTAATGCAGTGAACAAGATAGGCCATCTGGAATAGTGACTTTCATTAAATGGATTACTGAAGGGAGAAAAAAATTGTACTCCTAACTACTTATTTCCTTCTATCAGTGGTACCTAACTATGGTGTATCATATATGTATATATGATATATATCTCTCTCACCGGTGATATACATATGAGCTATATGATATATATGATATATACATCATATATGTGATATATATGATATATGATATATATATGATATATATGATATATCACATATATATCTCACTGGTGATATATATCACCGAAACCCAAGAGATTCTCATTTTTTTTAAGTTTTTAAAGTCTGAACAGTTGATTCTGATTTGCAATTAGAATTGGAAATTGGAACTACTAATTTAGTATATTACGCTCATCAAAATAACCATACATTGAAACAATTTTTATGAGAAAGCTTCATTAAACTTGATTCACTTGCTTTAAACAAAAAAGGAAAAGAACAAGAATATACAATTATATCCTGGGCAAAGAGAATTTACCTTATGAAGCCTTTCTTTGCAGATCTTTAAACCAAACTTCAGGGTAAAACCCAAAGCAACATACTCATCTGTCTTTCTCACAAGTAATAAATTAGAAAACCTGTCTTTCTTGGCTTTCTTAGCTTCAGTGTTATTACCTGACTACCCAAAACACAGAATTCACTTCAACTTCACATCATCTGTAGAGTTATTGAATCTTACTCAGATTCTGAGTAGTTTGGGACAGCAAGAAAAAAGTGGCATATTCTCAAGAATGAACCATATTTATTTTTTAAAGATTTATTTATTTATGCATACAAGAGCTGGGATACAGGCCAGAGATGCGGGGTATGAGAGGATTCACCAGAGACAGAATCGGGAGCAGAACTGGCAGATCTACTGAAATACACTGCTGAGGGGAGCAGCAGATAAGACATGAGAGGTCTGCTGTACAATGTGGGTCAGCTCCCTGGCCAGGGATCGAACTCGTGCTACAGTGGCTGTGGACTGCTTCATAGCACTGCATCTTAACCCTTTGCACCACCATAGAGGCCCCAAGAATGAGCCATATTTAAGTGAAATATAAAATCCTTAAGTTTGACTTCGAATACTTTGGTCATAACCAGAAAGATTTCAGGAAGGTGGTATTGGACAACACCTGAGGGAAAAGCAGGCTGCTGTACCATATCCCTGTCTATAGAAAAGTGACACTTCAATGAGCAGCCCAAAGTCTAGTGGCGGAGGACAGGAGAGATCACACTTATGCCTCGATCCTTCAATTCGGCCATCCAATGAAAGAATGGCAGAGTAGGATGTGTTCAGAATTTCAAGACACTAAACTTTCTGCAAGAGCATGTCTTCTATTCTACACACCAGAACTGAGAAAATATTTTGCTGTAAATTCTATCAGACACTTGGAAGTCATTCAAATGAGTAGGCATATGAACAGTCTTAATTGGCTGCACAGGGTGACAAGATTGTGACCTCCTGGCAGTTAAAAGATAGTGATGACTTCATTAACAGGTCAGAATTTGAGGTAATACCTAATTCCCAAATACAGGAAAAAGAGTTTATCTGAACTCAATATATCATTGGAATTTGCAGAAGTCTCATGAGCAAAAACATCTCCATAGGCTGGAATACAAGATTTTTGAACCAACAGTATTGCCCACTCACTGTAGTTTTCCCTGTACAAGAAGTGAAGAGCTTTCATAAGAATGTAAGAAGGAAGTTCAGACAGCACACTGTAAGCCTGTCATTACAGAAAACAGACATACTTTAAACTTTTAAAAATGAAGTTAGCTGAAGGAAATAAATGGAATGGCTGCCTTCATCCTGGTATCCTAAACATGATAAAGAAGCTAGCTTTCAAAAGATTAGGTGAGCTTCATGTATTTCAACAGTTCCACATTTATTTAATCTAATTCTTGCTTACCTTTCTCTGGTCATCATCCTCCAGTCCGAGGACACAAGAAATTCTCTCAATATACACAAAGCTATATCTTCAAATACATTCTATTAAGTTGTTAAAAGGCCTGATAGTTAAGATAAACTTATTCAAAGCTTGGAATAAGGTAAAATAATACTAGATTCTTTGATATTATGTGTATTTTATAAAAAGCCAGCCTGACAAATAGGAAATGTCATAGTACTAAGTTGCAGATGTTTTATGGCCCTGAGAGGCTGGAAGTTAATCTGCAGAAAATTAATAAGCTAGTACAATTTAACAGCTCAACAGATGATATAGTTTTACTGCCTTTTATTAAGTCAACCAAATCTAGTATTTTGCAATTTTATTTTGCATTTTTTTCAAATGACTCTATAAAAGCCTGTCCTGAAAATGTTTTGGTTTTTTTTTAAAGATTTATTTATTTATGTATACAAGAGTTGGGGTACCGGCCAGAGGTGTGAGGGGTGAGAGGATTCACCAGAGACAGAGTGGTGAAAAGAACAGGCAGACTGACCAAAGTACACTGCTGAGGGGAGCAGCAGGCAAGTCAGGAGAGGTCTGCTGCGCCATGTGGGTTTCTCCCTGGCTGGTCGGGAATCACACTCATGCTGCAGTGGCTGTGGATTGCTTCATAGGTTGAGTCTTAACCCTTGCACCACGAGGGAGGCCCCTGAAAATGTTTTTAAACCCAGATCTTTATTGTTCTGCTATATGTTGCTTCTTTTTTTCTTTTTTAAAGATTTATTTATTTATTTATATAAGCACTGGGTACAGTCAGAAGCGCGGGAGGGTGAGAGAATTCACCAGAGCCAGAGCAGGGAACAGAACAGGCAGACCAACGAAATACGCTGCTGAGGGGAGCAGCGGGCATGGCAGGAGAGGTCGGCGTGCCTTGTGGGACCCTCGCCGGCGGCCAGGGATCAAACCGGCACTGCAGAGGCTGCAGGCAGCTTTGCAGCCCAGCGCTCAACCGCTGCACCACCAGGGGAGGCCCTATATGTTGTTTCTTCACCATTAAGTTAAGTAAAACATTGGGTTAGGCCAAGAACTTTTAAGAACTGTTTTTACAACTATAAGAATAGCTACCAGTACCTAGTAATTATATTTTAATGTGATCCTCTGACTTATTCCAAAGGGTAGAGAAAGCCGGGGAGGTAAAATTTGTAAAGTGAGTTGACTATACATGTAGCAGCTATGTTGTGACCATTTTAATACATGCCTAGCAACACTGTTTTTTAGTTTGTGCTGGCAAGAAAAAAAAAAAAGACAAAACATCTGTTCACACACCTGTAGCAGGGTCTGTGAATCAGTATCTAGACTCATATTAGTTTTACCCTTCCTAAGCCTGATAACTTTATCATGTGTAACTAAAAGTTATAAAGGATAACCAGTCCTTAGGGCACCCTTATAAGGTCAGATTTGTAGAGCAGAAATGGAGATGTTGGTATAATCATCGTTCCTCTCCCTACATCTTTAGAACTCCAACATATCTTTATAAACCTGGATAGAGTATAATTTATTCTCGAAGCCTATTCCAGATAGGTTTTATCTCCTCCTACTCTACTCCTCCATAGTTCTTTGTTCTAAGGATATTTAATTTGCAATTGTTTGTTTACATATCCACCTTTTTGGTTTATTAACCCACTTAGACTCAGATCAAAACATAAATTCCAAAACACAAAATCTGAGGCAAGAATACTGGCAGAAGATACTTAGTACAGCTGGCTGAACTGAATTTTCCTTTACTTTAGGACAAGTCCTTAAGTAGGAGAAAACATGACACAAAGAAGTCAACTGAATCAACCGAGATCTGTAACCTACAAACCAGTTTCAAAACCAGAAATGGAGGTTGGCTAAATTGGAAGAAAAGATGTAAGATTAGATGCTCCCTGGTCCTTTCCCGAAAATCCTTGCATGTCTGTAAACCTCAGTAAGAGTGAAGTAGAATGAGGAAGATGAATACAGTATAATAAAAGAACTAGACAGAGCAGTGGTACAACATCTGGTATAAACAAAGGGAAAGCCTAATTCACAATAGTTCCAGATAAGAACAGAGGAAACCATTAGTGTCAATGATGTACTTGAATTAAGCCTCATGGTTGCCAAAAATTTGAGGCTAAGTTTAATGTTTATCTCATTGCTATGTAAGTGCCAAGATACTTACCTGACATTGGGACTTCAGAACACCAAGTAGAGGGATTAAAGAAGTTTACAACACAGAAAGTAATTTAAGGCAATGGTTTTCAAACTCTAAGTATACTTAAGAATCAACACCGGGCCTCCCCGGTGGCGCAGCGGTTGAGCGCTGGGTTGCGAAGCTGCCCGCAGCCTCTGCAGCGCCGGTTCGATCCCCGGCTGCTCCCCGGCCACGGGAGGAGGGTCCCACATGGCGCGCAGACCTCTCCTGCCGCCCGCTGCTCCCCTCAGCAGTGTACTTCGGTCCTTCTGCCTGCTCTGCTCCCCGCTCTGGCTCTGGTGAATTCTCTCACCCTCCCGTGCTTCTGACTGTACCCAGTGCTTGTATAAATAAATAAAAATAAAATCTTTAAAAAAAAAAAAAAAAAAAAAAAAAGAATCAACACCAGGTCTACAACAAGCCCAAACTCCAGGCTGCAATCCAGAGATGATAATACATATGACCCAGAAATCTGTAGTTTCAAAAGACAGCCCAGCTGATTCTGACAAAAAATGGACTGGGGCCTACTTTGAAAAACTCTGTCTTAAGAGACTGCCTATCCAATACCTCACTTTACAGATGGAAAAGTTGAGGTCAAGAACATCTAGAACTTCCAGTTCTGTTGGCCTTCTAGTTAGGAAAGTGATATGAAAGGAACATCCCAACATACCAATCTGTATTCACTGAATTCAAACCAGAAATTCAGGAGCTTTGATTTCCTATCATTTGGCATGAAGAATTATATCTGGATGGGCATGCCCACTGCAATCTGGTGTTAGAAGAACCTTCAAAGAAATATGTGTATTCTCTCAGAAGGCAACAGGGGGAAAGTACAAATAGTTTCCTTCTTCCTACAGACTTGAGATTAAGTAAATACATTTTGCAATACGTGGTTCCAGGATTTATTTCAAAGTCCTGAAGACAAACTTGAGAGAAAGAACAGATTGCTTAAAGTGTTTAGTATACATTTGTTTGTATGTATATATGAGAGCAAGACTTCCGATGAGACTCTCCTTTATTACCTGTGTTGTTAAGTTGGAGCCGTTTCTCACTCTCTGAGAAGGGAGGAGTCCTGGGTCTGCGTGTCCTTTCTTTGTGCTCACCTTGCCTGTGATTCCTCCCATATATAGCTTCCTGGCAGTGAAGCCCTATTTTCTGTGAAGACTTGAGAGAAAGTTGATCTTGGTGTCTGGCCTCTTTTTCCCAATTATGAGTTCGATGGCTACTATCAGCTTCCTGGTCATCAAATTCAGTACTCAGAAATACTTCACCACTGATCTTGGGAAGTGGAGGTTTTCGGGGTCTCTCACAAATAGGTCGGTTCCTATCATGCTGCTCAGAGTTAATTTGAGGATCATCCCTCATTTTTCCCCAACTGGAGGATGACAGAGTTCTTTCTGATGAATGATGCTCTTCGAGTTCTTCCATGTTTTCCAGCGGATATTTTGGTTTCTCCTTCCTCTGCTTCACAGTCTTTTTATCACCTTGGGGTCTAGGAGACCTTGAGAATCCAGAACCCAAATCCCTTGCCCTCCTTGACCATGGCTGGTCTGAGTGTAGGTAGAAGGATGTGAAACATAAAAATGCAAGTTAACTTTAATAAGAGTATGAACTCACTACACAGAGGATCAGAAGGGCCCAAATTTAACATTTTTTAAAATGGAGAAGGTTATATTTTCAACTTAACAAATTTAAAATAAGGGGTGAGCATTTAGTGGAATATCCATGTAGACATGAAGGATTCTCATAAACAACTAAAATAAAATAAAGTGAAATAACTTAAATCTGAAAGCGCTTGATCATGATTAGTGTAAGCACAGTGATTTGATATTTGCCAATATAAAAATTACAGCCATTAAATATTAAATTCTATTTATAAAACTAGTGTGGAAGTAGTAGATAGGGAGAAAAATGGATTTTGAGGGAATCTTACAAAACAGAAAAAAACTAAGGTTTGTGATTCAGTCAGAGATTTTCAATTTTTTTTTTTTTTACTGGAAATGACAATAAATCTATACCAGATTGTTGTGAGTTTCTACTTAGTTCAGAGATATGATCTACTGACTTAATATTCCTTGATCATGTCCCCTTAGATGGTCAAAGCAAAAATCCTCAACCATATTATAATTCAGTGAGGACCTAGAGGATGAATTAGAGGAGAATTTTAAATTAGTAAATGACCCTGCTGCTTTCTTCTGATTACTATGCTCCCAATCATACTCAAAATTCAGTAGAGGAAAGTTTTAAAAAGGGATGTCACAATGAATTCCTAAACACATTTCATAACCTTATATCGTTGTGTTTTTTGGTGTAAAATTACAGTATGTGTTAAATATACAAGTCCCTAAATTTATTTTTTTAAAGATTTATTTATTCATTCATATAAGAAATGGGGTACAGGCCAGAGCTGTGGGGGGTGAGAGGATTCACTACAGACAGAGTGGGGAACAGAACAGGCAGACTGACTGAAATACACTGCTGAGGGGAGCAGTGGGTGAGACAGAAAGTTCTGCTGTGCCAGCTCCCTGGCCAGCTAGGGACTGAACTCATGCTGCAGAGGCTGTGGATAGCTTCACGGTACTGTGCTTAACCCCTTGCGTCACCAGGGAGGCCCTTAACACACGCTTTAGTAACAACACAAAGATGGGTGCTTCCATCAGATCTCATTTAGGTTCACAAGCACACAGTAAAATAAAGGAAGCAAATAAATATGCCCTTTGCAACAGCATACTTAATTTTAACATTTTCTAAGATTTTTATTATTTTGAAATGATGAAAAAAAAAACTTCATTTCATGGAAAATTGCTAAGATAGCTAAGATACTTTCCATTTGTCTTAGGTTTTGATTTTTTTCTTTTAATTTGTTGTTGTTGATGTAATAAATGACTAGAGGAAGGGTGAGATAAAAGCATCAATGACACCACGAGCTTTGACTAAAAAACCTCAAATTGTTTCTTTGAGTTTTCCAGGAAAAAAGGAAATTTGCTTCAAAGATGACATCTAAATTAAAACCTGTCTTTTAAGATGTCTGTAAATATATTTACCTTCACTATTTGTGGTTAAGTGTATTTTTTTTTTTTTGCATAAAAGCAAAAGTGAAACAGAAAATTACTCTCTGTGATGTTACTTACTCTTTTAGTGAAACTATTATTTTAAGTGTATCCCAACAACTGACAAAGGATCAACTGACCACTGTTTGTGAATTGATATTGAGCAGCCATGGATGACCATGTACAGGCAACAGTCTTTTACAGTGCCATCACCAACATTCAGAGAGAGCTATATGAGTCAAGTCTGCCTTTTAGTCCAAAACAAACAAGAAGCGTTTTGTGTTTGACATGGATTTTGTAAAGCTACAGCTATTAACTAAAAAGTTAACTGATACTAGTTTTACTTTAGGGAACTGTGATATAAGAAGCAGAACAGAAGTTACTGTATTTTCAATTAATTGGAAAAAACATTCATTGTCTAGTTTACCTTTGATATCCTTAAGCCCAGCAAAGAAAAAAATTAAAAAGACTGGAGTAGGGGACTCTGAATCCTTTAAAATCTTGTCCAGTTAATGAATCAGAATTATACACTTCTTGGGATTAAGTTAGTTATTTGGCAAATAGAATTAATTTCTTCGTAGTCACTATATATATATGTATACACATATTTACATATATATGTATTGACATACCCATATACATTTTATCTGAGTGTATCCATGTTTATCTTGCAAAATAGGATGACTTTATTTAGTTATATAAAAATACTGTTATACACACATAACAATGATATATGTATAAACGATAGTATTTCAGAGTTTGTAGATGCCCTTTGCTCTTCTCCATATCCAAGTGATGGATGTATTTTCAGAAATCTCCACTTTAAGGATAATAATCAGGTTTATAGTGATTACAGCAGATAACTTCCTTAAAATTATAATTGTTCTAGGGAGGAATGGAACTGCAATCAAGGCTGTAAGGCTCCAGAAACTATGATTTTAAAAATCACTAATATGGGAGCCTCCCCAGTGGCGCAGCAGTTAAGCGCTAGGCTGAGAAGCTGCCCGCTGGCTGCCTGCAGCCTCTGCAGCGCCGGTTCAATCCCCGGCCACGAGCGAGGGTCCCACATGGCGTGCAGACCTCTCCTGCCGCCCGCTGCTCCCCTCAGCAGTGTACTTCATCAGTCCGCCTGTTCTACTCCTTGCTCTGGCTCTGGTGAATTCTCTCACCCTCCCGCGCTTCTAACTGTACCCAGTGCTCGTATAAATACATAAAAATCATTAAAAAAAAGAAAAAAGAAAACTCCACAGCCTGGAGTGAGCTTTAAAAAAAAATAAATAAAAAAATAAAAATCACTAATATGCCTGCAATACAGATAAGTGGTTTTTTTTTTTTAAAGATTTATTTATTTTTATACAAGAACTGGGGTATAGGCTAGAGGTGCAGGAGGGTAAGAGGATTCACCAGAGACAGAGTGGGGAGCAGAACTGGCAGATGGACCAAAGTACACCGCAGGGTAACAGCGGGTGCAACAGGAGAGGTCTGCTGCGCCATGTGGGTATCTCCCTGGCTGACTGGGAATCGAACTGGCACTGCAGACAGCTTCATTCATAGTGCTGTGCTCAAACTGCTGCTCCACCGAGAAGGCCCCCAGGTAAGTGGTTTTTGAAAGAAAAACATGGGCTCATTAATGAATCGGTTACACAATTTTAGTTGATACAAATCTGAGAGTAGTTTTGGAAAACTTTAAATTTACAGAAATCTATAAATGATTATTTTTTAAAAGAGGAAACTGATTAAAATTTAAGTAAAATAATGGCTGAAAAGACCATTTCTGTAACGATACACTGATTATTTTGAAAGTAATGCAAAAATCATGTTACATAAAGGCAGAGAATAACAAAGAAAATCCCTCATGTGTTGGGAAAGGACCTCTGCAAAGAACACAAGAACTGCTTTGTGAATAGGAGCTGAACTGTAATGTGGTTTCTTTGGAACTCAATTTGTTCTAAGTCAAAAGCATATAAATGAAGATCATATGTTCAGCAATATATGATCTCCCAACACCACCACTATCAAAGCAAGAGAAATTCAAATAAATGCAATACTCAGGAGATCAGTACTTCCTATTCCTTATCACCCACCACCCCGCAATCTCAAAAAACAAACACGTATGCCACTTTCTACACGTTGTAACTGCAGTTAAAAGAAATACTGAATAATTTTTTAAAAATACAGGTGCCCCTGAAACACCACTGAATTCTTAGAAATAGTCCCCTTTCCTAAACATTGGAATCAGGAATGACAATACCCTAGTTAAAGCACCAGGCTTGAGTCCAAAGTCAACCAAGTATAAAGTTTTCTTAGAGGAAGGTTAACATCAATACCTTATGTACTTAATTATTTGTCATTGTAATACTTTCAAAAACTTAAAGATTTTAAATAGTTACTTTTATTTACAATAAGCATGTCTCCAGAGCAGAATTAAAAATAAGAACAAATGAAAAACACCAGACTACATTTCTAAGATTAATTAAAGCTAAAGAGCAACTCCTTACCATCTGTTCTCTAGTATAGCAAATATGCCAGTAAGTTCCTTTTAAATCATGTAAGACATGATTGAATTAGAAAAACAAGCTTAAGGAAAACTGTTATCAGAAAAGGGCTGAGTATCTTAAATATCAAAGAACAAACATCAATAATAAACAGTCAAATTGATTACTGATTATTTCATAGAGCTGCGTTCTACTAATTATAACAAATTTACACCAACAATGTGGGCAAGATTGTACTCAAATATGCCTGTCATCTACATACACATTCCTTTCATTCTACTCATCATGGACAAATACCTATTTAACTTTTATCATGAAATTACAGAGATGCAACTGATATTTAGTATGCAAGGGCCTTTGGGATCACTGACCTTAAAATTTACTCCTTAAATGCCACCTTTAAGTTTTATTTACTTGTTAACCTAAATGTGGTCTCAAAGATGAACTTCAAAAAATACTGATACTAAAAGCTGCAAGAAATGTCTTTCCTAACAGATCTTTAATAAGGACAGAACAGTACTTGCAAATATTCATTTCCCAACACACTTTGTAAGATAAAAGAATAACCACCACCACAATTGTCATCACCATCACACCACCATCACCACCACACTACAAAGCAGGCACTGCAGAAGAGTAATTTTGAAGAGAATTTCTCTCCTTTAGAAATTTTTCCATATGGTAATCAAATAGCAAAGAAAGCGTCAAGAGCAAAAAATGAAGAGAATATTAAAATTTAATTTGATACCAGCAAAATAAATCATTGTCATAGGGTTAAGATAAAAAAACAGGGAAAAAAAAAATTTGCTATCTAGTATTTTTTTATTATTAATTTTACTCTGCTGCTTCAAGCAGTACTGCCCAAACTTCCATGAGAAAGATCAAATCCAGAAACTTACCTGCCATTTTTCCATACACCGGTCTAAGTGCTTAGAATATAATATAACTATTCCAAATGGCCACAGCACAAAATAATGCGGGTCAGTCTTATAAAACTATATTCAAGTTTTAACAGTCATAAAAATGGGTCTGATATGTCAACTAAATACAGATTAAATTCAGATAGAAATATGCCACAAATCTAAGTGGACCCTAAGGTCAATTTATGGACAAGTTTAAAGGCCTGCCGTTAAGGCTGAATGTAGGGACGGGGTAAATCATGATGTAGACATTGTTACCTCCATCTTCATAATAGTAACTATCTCCATAAGCGTTGGTGCCAGAGGACTCTGGAAAGTGCTTCTTTCTTTTTTTCTCTTCCTGTAACTCCTTCTCTTGCAAAAAGCGAGCTATGTCCTGCAATACAAAACAAATGGCAATAAATAATACTATAGATTTAACAACCTCCATACAGTGACTTTACTGGTCAACTGCTTAACATCCTGTTACCAAGATTTCATTAACTGTCTATGGCTCTCTAGACTTTCTGGTATTAATCACATGTCATATAAATGCCACCGATGATCACTCAGAACGTCACAAGATCCAGGTGAGGAAAAAAAACTTTATTCTATTTTTAAAATTGAAATCTAACACAATCTGAAGACATTAAACCTAGTATTTCCTAAAGCTGTTATTCAACAGAATTTTAAAAATACATGTGGACTCTTTTTCCAAAACAATGATTCAATAAGTCTGGCTGGAGAAGAATGCAGTAATCTATAAAATTTTATGAATTCTATTTGTAAGATAATTTTGACTCTTTCACAGGACTTCTTCGGCTAATTCAGCTTTACATTAGAGCACCACCAACTCACAGAAAAAGAGAAAACAGTCTTCCTCCTCTTCCCCTATTGCTTCACTTCCAGGCAAGATTTTAGCAATAACTAAATGATAAGTAACAACTTGACCCTGTCCCCCCAAAGAATACCATCCCCCTATGAAAACAAAGATGTCTACAAATAACTAGAACTAAATTTAAAAACATTACCAGGTCCAAGTGCTATACCTCTCAGGGATCTTATAATTGCTGTCCTACTACTGAATTTAGATCTAATGAGTACACAGTAATAAGTTACTCTCAGTATAAAGAACCTTGACAGAAATGTGTATGACACCCCATGTTCTCAAGACATTTGTTATTCAAGGGAAGAATATGTTTAATCAAGTAGAAAAATTATAGTCATAATGTATGGGGTACCCCAGCACCCAAGTACTTTGCTCCTCTAAGCTCTCAGCTCTATTTTGAGTAAGATTCAACTGGGTAAGGAGAAAGGTCAGCTAGGCTTGAGAGGGGAAAGAATAAAGAATTCAATGGCAAACTGTTGTTATATTACAAATGTGGTTTAGTACAGTTTTTTCTGCTTTCTGATATTACTGTGCAATGAGTTCAGTCATGTCACATAACAAGTGTCAATGAATTTCATGAAGATTGAAATTATATCAAGTTATGGTAGAAGCAACAGGTATCAACCTAATACGGGCATATATGACAAACCCATAGCCAATACTACACTCAAAGGTGAATAATTGAAAGCCTTTCCTTTAAAGGTACAAGACAGGGGCAAGATAAGGATGTTCATTTTCACCACTACGATTCAACATAGTATTGGAAGTCCTAGTTAGAGCAACTAGACAAGAGAAAGATAAAAAAGGAATACACATTGAAAAAGGGAGGAAAACTATCCCTACTTGCAGATGACATGATAATGTACATAGAAAACCACAAAACTCCACTAAAAAAACTATTAGAAACAATAAATCAGTACAATAAAGTGGCAGGTTACTAAATCAATTTGCAAAATTCTGTTACATTCCTATTTCTAATAACTTAGATGAGAAAGAAATCAAGAACAAAATCTCTTTGCATTACATCAAAAAGAATGAAATACCCAGGAGTAAGCTTACCAACTGAGTTCAAAGAACTATAAAACAAAACCTGTAAGACACTGCTAGAAGAAACAGAAGACAAAAAAAAAAAAAAAAAAAAAAAGCAAAGATATTTCCTGTAAATGGACCAGATGAATTAATATTGTTAAAATGGCCATTTTTCTCATGCAATTTACAGATTCACGTCAACCCCTATCAAAGTTTCAATGGTATTCTTCAAAGAATGAGAAAAAGCATTATTGAAATTTAAATGAAACCACAAAAGACTAGTAGTCAATTCTCACAAAAGAACAAAGGTATCACACTACCAGACTTTAAACTGTACTGCAAAGCTGCAGTAATCAATACAGTATGATAGCGAAATAAAAATGTATACACAAACCAATGGAAGAAAGCTGAGTGTCCAGAAATAAACCCACACTTATATGGACAGTAAATTTACAAAAAGAGCCAAGAGTAAACAATGGAAAAAGGAAAAGACTCTTCAATAAATGGTGAAATGGTGGTAGGAAAATTGGACAGCCATAGACAAAAGAATGAAACTAGATCAACATCTCACACCTTATACAAAAATTAATTCAAAATGTATTGAAGACTTGGATGTAATAATAAAATACACAGAAGAAAAAATTGGTAAAATGCTTACAACATTGGCTTCAGTGACGTCTTTGGGGACTTGACTCCAATAGCAAAGGAAAAAAAAGCAAAAATGAACAAATGTAACTATGTCAAAATAACATGCAGCAAAAGGAATTACCATTAAAATGAGAAGACAATCAACTGGGAGAAAATAAGTGCACATCATATATCTGACAAGGGGCTGACATCCAGATCTACAAAGAATTCCTACAATTTGTCAAAAATACAAAGAACCCAATTAAAAATAAGGGCAGAAGGGCTAAATAGCCACTTATCCAAAGAAGACTTATAAATGGTCAATAAGCAATGAAAAAATGCTCTTCATCACTTATCAAGTAAATGCAAGTCAAAACCACAAGGAGATAGATACTACACCTGTAAGAATGGCCCATATCAAAAAGATCACAAGTGTTGGCAAGGATGTAGAGAAAAAGGAACCTTTATACAGGCTGTCGGGTCCTGTCGTTACGGAAAATAGTATAGCGGTTTCTCAAAATATTAAAAATAAGCTTACCATATGATACAGCAGTCCTATAAATATTCACCCAAATAACACAAAAACACTAAATTAAAGAGATGTAAGCATATTCCTATGTTCACTACAGCACTATTTCCAATAGCCAAGTTATGGGAACAACTTAAATGCCCAAGGAAGGACAGAAGAGGGGTTAGGAAGATGTGGTATACCCAGTGGAGTATACACAGCTATTAAAAAAAAAATGGAATCTTGTCATTTGTGAAAACATGAACTAGAGGAAATTGTCAAAATAAATCAAGAAAGGGCCTCCCCTGGTGGCACAGTGGTTGAGCACTGGGCTGCGAGGCTGCCCGCAGCCTCTACAGCACCGGTTCGTTACCCAGCCGCCGGCGAGGGTCCCACCAAAAATAAATAAATAAAATAATAAATCAAGAAAAAAGACAAATGATTTCATGCAAGTGTGGAATACAGAGAAACAAAGCAAAGGAACAGACAAAACAAACTAAAAATATGACTGCAGAACTAGGCTACTAGAGGGATAGAAACAGGGGAAGGGGAGAGAAAGAAGGGGTCCAATGGTTTTGCTTTGGTGGTGGGTGTGGTGTGGTAACATATCTTAAGTGGTGTGAACATGTACCTCTCAATCGTATAGTGTAAACCAAGTCACCTCATTAATACAAAAAGAAATTATGAATACACTATATATAAAAAAATAAAATATAAAAAGCAAGTCTAAAAATGTGAATGTCAAATAATTGTCAGAAGGAAAAAATAAAAGGAAAGCCATTCCACTAAGTGGCAAGTAATATATTAAAAGCTAATTCAGCAGGGAATTCTCAAGGCAGATATAATCCCCTAAAAGAATTACTCTGTAAGATCAGCAATATAATACCAATACTGTGAATTTTAAAACTTCAATATAACTAAGAAAAGAATTTCCCCAACCAGAAGCCTCTCTCTCACCCTTCCTTTCTATTCATAAATGCACAAATTTATTTTCAAAGTGCAAAACAAAGGGGGGGAAATTAGTAACAAAAATGTCCTAATATTTGAGCTATTCTCTAAATATTACCAATTTATATAAATACTCACTTAGAATATGAAACTTCAATCACATTAAGAATGCCACAAAAAGGTGCCATAGTTCACACTAGATTAATTTTTAACTTAAATTGGTTACTAAGTTTATCCCTGAACAGTTCATACTATAAATGGCTTCAAGTTGTTGGACTAGTGCCCCAGACTTTTCATAACATGGTTGGCCATGTTACAGTTTACTTAAGTAAAAGGGGAAAAAAAAAATCCCTAAAATAGTTGCATATTCACATTTATTTGAACATAGGTTCAAAGACACATATGTGTATATCTAAAAGTATACGTACACACATTCAAACACAATCCTTGGTATCATTAAGCAACAAATGCTTATACTATGATCAAAGAGATTCCAATGGAATTAATCCACTTTTCTTAATCACTAACTTACACAGTTGGGTATTCCAAAGGCTACAAGCCCCTTCAACAGGGCACCTAGAGAGTAATACAACTCCTATAGTCAAGAAATGGTGTAAAAGTATGGAAAAAAAAAAAAAAAGGGAGGTAGGAAAGAAAGGGAAGTAGGAGGGACAAAGGAAAAATAGGATCTGAGACAGTACGGGGAGGTAGTCCACAATGGCTGTAAAAATACAAAAGATTTTTTTTTTTCTTTTTTAAACTTTTCAACATCTGTCTCCCAGCCTGGAAATGCGCCTTCCTAACATCTGTGATCTGTTATAAGACACATAAAATTACAGCAAAACAAAGCTGGAAATGCTAATTCATCCATACAAAGTTGTGTAACTCTACTTCTCATGTATAATGATGTTCAGGAAAAAAAATCTCTTTCCAAGAAGAAAGGGGCTTTGGAGTCCTGGGGTTCTATATTTGGTTGTATTGGGGATTACAAACTACCAAAAAGAATTGACACCAAAAATCTCTAAAACAGATTTGGGTGAAAATCCAGTGAGGAAAATTTTCACTGTTGTTGAATAGTAACTAACTAAGAAGACACCACAGGGAAGTAGAAGAGCATAGGGGAAAAAGGGGGGGGGAGACAAAAAATAAGATAATTCATGGGCAACAGGCAATGTTATTTCAAGAGTTGGCCAGAAAAACTAGCACTATTGTCTCAGTCTCAGCCTCTCCTTTATGAGGCACCCTGAATTAAAATTAAAAAAAAAATAATAAGTATTAACATGCATCCTTCAAGGGCCTCCCTGGTGGTGCAAGGGGTTAAGACTCAGCCCTAGGAAGCTATGGGCAGCAAAAGTTCCATTCTCAGCCAGGGAGTTACTCCACATGGAGCAGCAGACCTTTCCTGTTTCACTCACTCCATCCGTCAACATTGTACTTCAGTCAATCTGCCTGTTCTGCTCCCCACTCTATCTGTGAATCCTCTCACACTCGTGCCCCTGGACCACTGTCCTATACCCCAGCTCTTGTATGCATAAATAAAATAAAATAAATCTTAAAAAAATAAAAAATACACACCTTTCAATAATAAACTACTAACGTAAATTTTGTTTAACATTAACCACATAATCCTCAGCTGAGAGTCACATTTTTCTACAGTAAAAGAACACCTTTGGACAACAGTCATGGTCTAACCTAAGGTATCCACTGAAATGTCAGAAAGACTGAACCCAGTTTTTAAAGGATAATCTCACTAAATCTCCACAATTAGATCTCTCATTTACTGTCTTCCACTACACTGGGGAAGAGTAAAACTGGGGAAGAATAAATACTGCAGGTCAAATAGTAGTGGGGAATAAATGAGTAAGAGGTCTGTACAGGCAAGTAAGCCCTTGATGATTCCTCAAATTATACCGTATTGGAATATACTTAGACTTATATTTTCTCCCTCTCAATATCGCTCTATAGAGAAATCAGAACTGTTACAAAGGCCAGAATGGTGGGGAAAGCGCCTAGCAAGAAAGCGAAAGTGAAAACAGCAATCATTAACTTAGCATGTACACACAGTTTTATGTGTGTGTATATATATGATATCATTTAAACCTTATACCAGCCTTTTAGTAAGGATATTATCATGACTTCTCCAAAATGGAAATTGAGCTTCTCCAGGGTTGAGTGAGATGCTGAAAGTCACAGCTAAAAATGAAAGAGCTAAGATTCAAACCCATGTCTATCTAACTCCACAGTTTGTGTGTTTTATATTGTGTCAAAGTATATTTAAGTGTGAAGCAGTCAGTCAGGAGACCTAAACTGTAAGACATTTTCTGACACCTTATTATAGCTTGAGACTAGTCATTTATTTCTTCAAGACTTAAATGTCTTCATCTGAAGTGGATTTCATCACTACACTGCTTATTTTATATACTTCAACCCTCAGATTATTTGTGATTGCTATTAAGATTCTACATGCCTAAAATAAAGTGTTTTGGTTTCTCTTTGTATCCTTCTTCTCTGAATGGAGGGGGGGAAAAAAATCACAGGACACCGGTAGCATTTATAAGAAGCCAACTTCATTACTGCTGTGTTTTAAATAGAAGCTTTCCTGTCTACAAAATATAATCACTTCTTTCAGTTACCAGTTTCTTCCCCAAAGCAAAGTCTCAACTATAAAAAGGCAAAGAAAAAGCCCCTGTGTTGATAACAGGAAGGATCAAAATAAGCTTCATCCTTATTTGCAGTTCTAAATATCACATAATCATCATTTGTTTCTTAAACAACTAAATACACACATACCAATGTCACACATTCATCTGGCAATGGACAGGAGTCCTACAAATCTAACAAAGATGATTAAGTGAGAGTACTAGCAGACAGACATCCTGTATTGGGTGTGTTCTCAATTCAATAACTGGTATCCCATAAGATAACCAGAGGAGACAAAGACATAACGGACAGAGCTATGAGACAATGGAGGCAGAGACCGGAATGATGCACTCACCAGCCAAGGAATGTCAAAAAGACTTTCAGGAGCCACAAAAAGATGGAAGAGACAAAGATTTTACCCAGTTGGTAGCATGTCCCTGCCAACAGCTTCATTTTTAATTTCTAGCTTGATAACATGGGAGAAAAAATTTCTGCTATTTTAAGCTGCCAAGTTTGTGGTAATTTATTAAAGCACCTAATTCACACCTTACATAAAGTTACCAATTATCATCTTTTTTAAAAAAATTATTTTATTTTAGGGCCTCCCCGGTGGCACAGTGGTTGAGCGCTGGGTTGCGAAGCTGCCCGCAGCCTCTGCAGTGCCAGTTCGATCGCCGGCCACCGGGTGAGGGTCCCACATGGCGCACAGACCTATTCTGCCACCCGCTGCTCCCCTCAGCAGTGTACTTTGGTCCTTCTGCCTGTTCTGCTCCCTGCTTTGGCTCTGAGGAATTCTCTCACCCTCCCGCGCTTCTGACTGTACCCAGTGCTTGCATAAATAAACAAACAAACAAACAAACAAATAAATAAATAAATCTTTAAAAAAAAAAGGGAATGCTTTAAAAAAAATTATTTTATTTTAGGGCCTCCCCGGTGGTGCAGCGGTTGAGCGCTGGGTTGCGAGGCTGCCCGCAGCCTCTGCAGCGCCGGTTCCATCCCTGGCTGTTCCCTGGCCACGGAGGAGGGTCCCACATGGTGCGCAGACCTCTCCTGCCACCCGCTGCTCCCCTCAGCAGTGTACTTAGGTCCTTCTGCCTGCTCTGCAGCCCGCTCTGGCTCTGGTGAGTTCTCTCACCCTCCCGCACTTCTGACTGTACCCAGTGCTTCTATAAATAAATAAAAATAAATGTTTAAAAAATATATATTTTATTTTATATAATTCTTATATCATTTTTCATTTTTGCACAATGTATGCATTTTCATTTTGGTTATATTCCCCACACAATTCCCATCCCCACATCTTTTAAGATTTCAACATTTATATAACTGATTGAAGGGCAATGAACATGGTCCCTCAAGGAGGGTAATACTTGGACTATCTATCTCAAAAGAAAAGAGTCCTTCTGATCCTCAATCCTACACTGAGTCCACGAATACAGTAAGAAATCACTCTGGAGGTGAGAGCCCTTCCTCTACAGGGTGGAGGGAAATTCTGAAAGTCGTACCTCATCCTTCTTCTCCTGAATACGTCGTCTCTCTGCCTCGATTGTCAGCTTCTCCTGGATTTCCTGAGCAATTTCACAGTCCTGTTGCTCACTAAAAGACAAAAGGTGAAAACAACATAAATAAGGAATGATTTTTCTTTAAAGTAACACAATTTACTCAATACTCACTATAAATATTAAGTCAGTGCACATTTTTTACTCATTCCTCACAAGAATGATACTGAGGTTGATACTGTTATATCTCACAGGTACCAAACTACTGAGGACCGAAGTAATGAAATAACTTCCTAAGATTTCAGGAAAACTAACCAAAGACCCAGAATCTGATTCCCAGATATCACAACAGAACAAAAGCTCCCTGTTTTTTCTATACAGCCTTATACCTCACCCTACTGGGGAATTCTACAGAGACAGGGATGTTTTCTGAAGCTTCTGCAAAGGATATGCAGACTATGAGATTAATGTCCAAAAATAACCAAATATAGGAAAAGCACAAAGAAAAAAATTAGAAGTGCACTGAAATCTCAATAATACTATGGTCCCCTAGAGGTGGTGGTATGACTTTAAAAATGCTTTTTATAAAAATAAATATTTTAATCAGATGTATTTTTTTCTGGCTTCAACAATGGTAGGGCAGTGTATATTCCTCATCTTCAGTTTCCAGTAGCAACCTTTCTAGCATATCTAAACTTCCTAAATACTCTGGTCACTAAACAAACACGCTGTGATTCTGCTTCTACTCTAGTTTTGTTTTGGCATTTGTGCATTCAACAAAGATTTGAAAAACACCTGCTATGATCAAGGCACTATGCTCAACACTGAGGATACAAGAATGAATAAATTTTTAATCCTGCTCTCAGCAGTTCACAATATATTTTAGTGGGAGAAACAAATCACTGTGATAAAGAAATATTCTTTAAAGCAGCACCTTTAGAACAGTTATACCAATAGAATATAGCAGTTGGATCACACAGAGACGGTTACTGAGTGTGCCCCGAGGTATATAAGTCTTCTGATTTCAGGTTTCAAGAAAAGTCAATGGGCATTTTAAAACTCTAGGATGTCATAGCTCTGAGAAACCAACTTTTACACAAAGTGACATAGAGGATATATTTCCTAGTATATAAAGTGAAGTGAAATTTAAGCTGAGTTTCACCATTTTCACCATATTTCCAATAAAGAACACTTCAAGTTCACTTAGTTAATTCTATTTAATCCTGAGAAAGCAAAATCAAATGTGAACAGGAGGCGACAAAAATCAGTAAGCCTGATTTTGGACAAGGGCCCTAGGATCCAGACTGAGTAAAAGGTTCCACTTCATTAAAATCTACAGCATTTCATCCTTCCCTGGATGTTCAGCTGTTAAGATTGCCAGGGTGTGAACACTGAGAAACTTTCTAATGTACTTATTTCATTCAGGAAAACCTCCAACACAATGAAGACCTAGACAGAAATAGAATATCTGGTTATTTCATTTAGGGCCTAGAGCCCATTACTTTCCAAATCCTGATTTATATTTTGAAGTGCTTTGTCTTAATAATTTCTTTGTCTTAATAATTTACCTTATGATGCTATCATTACCTTAACTTAGGATGCTAAACTTCTGTACCAGGTCTCAGAACTGGATTTCATAACAGAGTCTATCAGACATGAATGATGCCAAAGGCAATCATTTAAAATTCCAGATTCTTTTAGCTCTGGTCCCAAGTTAACTATTTGCAAAACCAAACTGCCATACATCTCAAATCTGTCTCTATCTACTTTTTCTCTAATTCCATTAACGTCACCCTCAATCCAGGTTTTATCATCTCCCTCATCACTAAATTTTTATGACCCATTGTCCTCAACTTCATCATCATCATCTCTTTATTTGACCACTGCTCAATCTTATCCCCTTCAATCCTATAACCTACCCAGCCCCAGAATAAGTCCAAAAATGAAAATCTAAAACCCTTCAATGGTTCTCTGTTGCTTATAAAATCTATAAAACCTAAATTTCTTAACATATGTGACTTTTTAGTCTAATTTTAGACTACTTTTTGACTTTTTTCCTCTCTTACCTCTCTTACCAATCCCCCTACCTAATCCCACTCTCTGCTCCAGCAATACTGAGCATCTTGAAGTTACCATGGGATTCAATCCAGATGCTTTCACCTCTCACAAGAATGGTTTTCCCCAATTATCTATAAACTCTGATTAACTGGCAAGGTTTAGATTAAATACACCACTTGTGCTGGGATGATTTTCCCAGTCTTTTCCTTTTTCACAGGCATGAATTTTACTGTTCAATTCTTTGTGCCTGTGCATGTATCTTGCAACATGTAAGTCTCACGGTTTTTTCCTGGAGCCTTTAAAGGCAATGACTATGCCTTACTGGCACTGACTGTTATTCATGTAAGTGAGTTCCAAAGTCTTTCATAAAGTCAGGTGTAGCGAGAGTCAATAGTGTTTATCTACAAAACAAGGAAGCTAAACAAAATTATGAATATTCTCTAAAATAAACACTTTCTCAGTTTGTTCAATAAATGGTGCTGGGAAAACTGGGTTGCTACATGCAAAAGAATGAAGCTTGACCACTACCTCACACCATACACAAAAATCAGCTCAAAATGGATTAAAGAACTAGACATAAGACCTGAAACCATAAAATACATAGAAGGAAATATAGGTGAAACACTACGTGATATGCACATCAAAGACATCTTTACAGACACATCACCCAAAGCAGTGATAGTGAAGGCAAAGATAAACAGCTGGGACTACATCAAATTAAAGAGCTTCTGCACAGCAAAAGAGACAATAACAAAAACAAAGAGAAACCCCACTGACTGGGAGAACATTTTTGCACACAACACTAATGATAAAGGACTGATAACAAAAATCTGCAAAGAGCTGATGAGACTCAGCAACAACAAAGAAAATAATCCAGTCAAAAAATGGGCAGAAGAGCTAAAAAAAAAACTTTTTCTGAAGAGGAAATGCAAATGACAAACAGGCATATGAAAAAATGTTCAACATCACTTGTCATCAGGGAAATGCAAATCAAAACTACCATGAGATACCATCTTACACCAGTGAGAATGGCACATATTAAAAAAACTAGCAACAACAAATGTTGGCGAGGGTGTGGAGAAAAAGGAACTCTCCTGCACTGTTGGTGGGAGTGCAAACTGGTCCAACCACTATGAAGAGCTGTGTGGAGATTTCTGGTCCTACTAAACATAGAGCTTCCATATGATCCAGCAATTCCACTCCTAGGTATTTACCCAAAGGACACAGAACATCAATTCCAAAGAGCACCTGCACCCCTATGTTTATAGCAGCACTATTTACAATAGCTAAGCTTTGGAAACAACCCAAATGCCCAAAAATAGATGACTGGATCAAGAAGATGTGGTACATATACACCATGGAATATTACTCAACATTCAAAAAAGATAAACACATGCAATTTGCAGCAACATGGATAGAGCTGGAAGGGATCATGCTCAGCGAAATAAGCCAGAAAGAAAAAGAAAAATACCGGATGGTCTCACTCATAGCAGGAATCTAGAAAACTTAAATAAGGGGCCAGGAAAATGAACAAATATAAGAAAGTGAAAATCAAAATCAACAAAAAACTATGAACCCCAGACTCTCTATGGGAGGGTGGGTGCCGGGGAGGGGAGGGATTGGGGTCAAAATAAGGGGATTGCAATTGTATGGGGAATATAAAAATAAAATTTATTTAAAAAGAAATAAAAATAAAAATAAACACTTTCTCAAAGGCAGCAAAAATTAGTCTTCCCCACTTTATTTAAACATAATAATTAAGATAAAGTAAGTGGTCCCTTACTTCTCCCTTTAGCTAATCTAGTCCGGTTAAATCTAGTATCTAATGGTTAAATCTACCATTATTAGAGATTTAAGTATAAGAGATACCGCCAATGAAGAAATGTAGTTTGTGAGCTTTAAAGCAGTGAATAAAGGTAAAAAGTCATTGTGATGAAGAGTCCTTAGAGATGATCTTTCCATGTAAGTAACTATTAAAAGAAAAAACTTAGAGGACATTCTGTCAGACCCTGAAGTTATAAAAAGAACTGAGTGTACAATTCAGAATTTTCCAGAAAATTCTGCCTCTACCTAAAAAAGCAAGGAGTTAAAAGGGGGGAGGGTGGCAGCAAATACAGGTAGGAAGTAATAAAAAAAAATAAAAAAAAAACAAACATAATATAACTCAAAAATTTCTGGGACAACCAGTATTTTTATGAGACAGAGGTTATTTTCCCCATGTTACCAGTAAGGAAAATAGACTCAGAGAGGAGAACAAAATGGTTCAAAGTCATACAGTTAAAAGTGTTAAAAGTTCACAACAGAATCTACATGTCCCAAAACTTAATATCATATTCAAATAACAAAGAAAAATTTTCAAATGAAAGAAACTATTAGTCACTACAGGGTTTATAATCTACTAGTGAAAGGAATCAGAGGATAGAAGGAGAGTCTCCTTCTTGGACCTGGCTGCTGACTCCACAGAAAAATCAATTCCTGACTGATTTATCTCCCACTCCCCAATTCCTTACAGGTCTTTGTAGCGCTTCTGGCGCTGAGCCTGAGCTCTCAGATCTTCCTCTTGGAGCTGCTTAGCCACCTGAAGGTCATGCTGGACCAAACGACTCCGCTGAATATTTGATGCCAAATGATGCTCAACTGGACAAAAAGATTGAGAAGAGGAAGTATAGTTCAATGGTTTGTTAAAAATAAACATCAGAATAAACTTAAAAAGAATGTTTCCATTAAAAAGAGGTCCACATTCATTATTTCATTTTATGCTTTCAATAATGCTGTATAGTAAGGCAGCACAACAATTATTCCCATCTTCCTGTTAAGTAAAAAGGGGATCAGAAATGTTAAGTAACTAGCCTTTGGTCAGATGCAAAAACAGTGGCAATGCCAAGAGTTCTACATAGATATTCTAAAATTAGGACCAATGCTTTTTCTTCTTTCCACGTTGGTCGCTCTATTTATAAACTACATTTTTCAATACTTAATTTTTATATTAACACATGAATTAATGATTCCCAAATTACATGTCCACAAATGCATAATTTTGTGTAACATATATAACTTAGAATCTGCAATTGGATCCTGCAATAGCCTTTAAAAATATATTCAGGACAGAAGAGCTCCCTATACCAGCAGCCTTCCATAGACATATATCCACTGTCTCCCTCCTATGACACTAAGCCACAGGAAAAGGTTCAAATTCCTCATTCCCCCATATATCCACCAGTTCTCTAATCCCTGGTAGCTGTCTTATTTCAAAATATTAAGATCTTAACACACTGCTGAGGGAAGCAGTGGGCGAGTCAGGAAAGGTCTGCCACACCATGTGGGTAGCTCCCTGGTTGGCTGGGGGATCAAACTCGTGCCGTTTCGCACTCTGTCTCTGGTGAATCCTCTCTCCCCCCACACCTCTGGCCTGTACCCCAGTTCTTGTATGCATAAATAAATAAATAAATCTTAAAAAAAAAGTAACAAGATCTTCATTCTTCACTCAGGTGTGAGTTGCCTAGACAAATCTCTCAGGATGGATAGATGGTTTCAGACTGGTAATTATGTTTTCTCCCAGCCTCACCCTGAAAAACTTGCCTCAAGCTACCTCTAAAGGAATAAAACTGAAGAAGCATTACTCACTCTCCTGTTCCTGCAGGCTGTGGGCCAGGGTGTGGTCCTCCAGGACAGCAAAATCTCGGCACACTGTAGAGGAAAACAAACAGGAAGGCTCATTACCAGTATTTTAACACAAAGAGAATTCTGTTAACTTCAAAGGTCAATTCTATTATTTTAGGATGATCAACTTTATAATCTGCAAGTAGAAAATAGTGACTAGTTAGTAGAAAGTGTTAATTCATTAAAAAAAAAAAATCACACTGTACCTGCCCAGTACCTAGTACAAGATGTCACTCAATATGGTTAGGCCTGGTTTCTGACCTAAGGATATAAACTACAGAAACAGAAGCCAGAGGTCTGGGAATTCCAACTCATTTCAAAGAAGAAAAGGCAAGTAATAATGCTGAAATAATAAAAGAGACAAGACTATTTTATGTATTACAGTGAGAGAAAGCTGAATTCTCCATAGTCAGAGGAGCTAAGAAAAAAAATCGAGCCCATGCCTTAGTCATCCGGAATTTAGAGACTCCTCTTCCACAGATCCTGGTGTCTTATTTATTTATTTATTTTTTTAGCTTTATCTTATTTTTTTTATGCATACAAGAGCTGAAGCATAGGTCAGATGTGTGATGGGTGAGAGGATTCACCAGAGACAGAGTCAAGAGCAGACAGGCAGACTGATATACACTGCTGAGGGAAGCAGAGGGCAACACAGGAGAGGTCTGCTGTGTCAATATGGGTTAGCTCCTTGGCCTGGGATCAAACTAGTGCTGCTCAGAGATCCTGGTGTCTTTAAGGCTGTAAGACATACCTTCATTAGTCCCTTCAATATGCCCAGGAGCAGCTCTCCACTTAAAGGAAAATCACATTTAAGAAAAGATCCACACCTTCAGACATGTTAGAACTGGGTCTCTAAGTCTTTCTAAATGTAGAATTGCCTAAAAAGAATCTGAAAACCAAAAGATAACAGCAAGCTTAGAGGATACCAGAAATCAGCCTCTAATTCTGCCTCCATCTGGAGATCCAGGCAGGAGCATTCGCAGATTTATTTTCTTAAGAAGCAAATGGGAAATGATAGTCCCCAAGACCCATTCTAACCCAAAGTGCAATTTAAACTCCTGCTTCTACTATAATCACTCTTAGGGGCTAGAAGAAGGAAATGGGAGAGTGACTGCTAATGAGTATGGGGTTTCTTTTAGGGGTGATGAAAATGTTTTAAACTTAAATATTACTATTGATGACTGAACAATGCTGTGAATATACTAAGAAACACTGAATTGTAAATTTTAAAGGGATGAATATTATGGTTTGAAACTTATAGCTCAATAAATCTGTTTTTTATGAAAGTAATGTTTAAAAAGTTACGTATGAATTAAATATATTTTTAATCCCCAACTGAAAACAAAAATTGAAACAGAAAAAAGTCTCCCCACCATCTATAAGGAAAGACTCATTTAGCCTTCTTATATTTTTATCCTTTAAGACAGAAAAAGACAAAGTAATTGAGATAGACTATGAGTAAAAACAAAAATGAAAATGTTCTGCTTCATAAATGTAAAAGAGAAAATATGTAAGAGGACAGTACACTATCAAAATGAACCATCAACAATTTTTTCAATAGCACCAAACTGCTGGGAATCTGGCAAGACCCATTAGTCATTTTCAGAAAATATTAGTAATGTAAGGCAGGATATCCTGGGACTTACTACTCTTTAAAATGCTTCATAATCTCTCTTGTTTAGCAAGAGAGATACCATCTGTACAAAGCTATGCATCATTAACTGCCATGCTGTTATAAATTACACAATTAAACAATTCTGCCCTATATAAAATATATATATATATAAATATAAAATAAACTGCTTCTTAAAACAAACATATACACATAACAATACATGAAAGACTCATCAGTGTTGTTTTGTGTTTACTTTAAGGAACTGTAGTTTAGTTCATACTTTCTTACTCTATTTCAAACATTTAACTCCCACTGAAAAAGAAAACTCCCCAAAGCCTCAGACTACAATGTGTAGGAATCATGAAACTGCCCCCCAGGTCCTACCAGAAATCATAGATTTCTTTCTCTAGCACTGGATTTGCCTGTGAGGACATTTCACGAAAATGAAATGAAGAAATAAATACTCCCTTGCCATTCTCTTTTTCCCCATTTTTTTTTAGTATTAATTTAAAAATTTATTTGATTATCTAGGGTTTAATTGCATTCTTTATTAGTTTAAAATACTGTATGTGATTTAGAGGTATAGGTTCACACCTTTTCAGATGTATGTTATCACTTCTCATCTACTATTAAAGCACCCATTATCCTTTGCCATTCTTAACACGTATGTGTGTTCACATGTAAGACGTAATTTACACAGTCCTGCCTCTCACTGAATAATCACACAAATAAGTAGGCAGATCTTGGAGAAATCAAGATCACTCTGATAGAGTCTTACAATGAAGAAGGGATCATTTCTTCCCAAGAACCATATTAAACTGAATATGACCTGCTTACCTCTTGCTCAAATGCAGCTGCAAAACCAGTGATTCCAATAGATAGTCCTATTTTTTTAACATCAGATATAGTCTCAATAAATTATACAGCTTGAGCCTCAGGTCCTAGTTACCCTATATTTCACAGAATTAAAGTACTTTCTAGATGAGCTAGGTGACCTGCTTGTTTAATAGAGAAAAATAAGGACTGGAAGGTCAAGAAAGAATTTATTAAGGCTATATATATATAGTTAGTGGTTGACAAACCTGGGATTCAATTTCTTTTTGTTGCTGTTGTTATTTCAACCCTTTATTTTATTCTAACACTGCTGATGTTTACCACATTTATGTTCAGATTACTAAAAGAATGTTTTAGATAGAAATATGGCAAACAAACTATATCTCTCCTTGTAGATAAAACTGCTAAAATTTTGATCTCTATTAGCTCAGGGCCATACAGTTGGTTTAAAATACACACAGAGACAGAATAGTTCCAATTAAGAGTTACACAAACTAAACTTTTCTTCTTCATCTTTAAATACTCATGGATAGCCAACACCCATGGTACATGGCACACAGTACCAACTAGAGTCAGGCTCACAGAAAATACTAGTGTAAGCAAGACAAGAAAGATGCTATTTGCTTCTCATTACATAAAAATCACTTGAATTTATCTAATCAACACTTTTATTTTAAATTTGTGACCAAAAGCACTATCATATTTGTTGGGTGCCATTCTTATTTGAATCATATTTAAAAAGTCTAGAAATAACTAAAAAATAAAAAGCTGCCTGAATGCTACGGCTGCCTATGGCTCTTGCTACAAAATAGTTGCCAGTCTGATATGAGTGTCTAAAAAAAAAAAAAAAATGACAGGAATTATCGGATTCTTTTTGATTTCAAGAGAACTTCCCAGAAGGAGATGGAGGGCCAACAAATACACCTGCCTGCTTGGTGGCAGCTCGTGTTCTGAGCCAGCAAGAGCTCCTTTCTTTCCTGACACCATGACAGCCCTTCTGGACACCAGGTAAACCATGGTGGGAATAGACTGAAAGGAATTATACTATAGTGACTAATACACACTCTCCAAAATGCTAGCTATGTGAGATTAACGAATTAATTGGTTAAAATATATAAGAAGATGGGCCTCCCCGGTGGCGCAGTGGTTGAGCGCTGGGTTGTGAAGCTGCCCGCAGCCGCAGCAGAGTCGGTTTGATCCCCGGCTGCTCCCCAACCACCGGAGGAGGGTCCCACATGGTGTGCATATCTCTCCTGCCGCCCGCTGCTCCCCTCAGCAGTGTGCTTCGGTCCTTCTGCCTGCTCTGCTCCCCGCTCTGGCTCTGGTGAATTCTCTCACCCTCCCGCGCTTCTGACTGTGCCTTGTGCTTGTATAAATGAATAAAACAAAATAAATCTTTTAAAAAATATATATATATAAATAAGAAGGCAAATGTTCAGAATGAATTAACTGGTAAAAATGAACAAAATCAAATCTCATACAAAAGAATACTATTTTAATATAGTGCCATTATATTGCAATTCAATATACTGTAGAACTTTTACTATCTATTACAATGTTTATGTTTATATACTAAAATCAGTATTAATTTTAATTTTTTAGATTAATGCTTTTCAAATCATGAATGGCAACCTAGTATTAGGCCAAAAAAATCAATTTATTAAGCATGGAACAAGCATTTAAAAATAAATAAGCTAGAAAATATAACATCACACATAGTACAGAAAAACTAATTTGGAGAACTTTCCAGTTACACACACATGTGAGTATATGATACTTGTTAGATAGCAATGTAAAATACTACAGGTACTACAATTGAGGATATTAAGGCAGAAAGTCATGCCAAAACTACTTATTCTATACATGTTTAATGTTCTCAATAAAAGAAAAACAAAATTATTGCAGTTATACATGTGAAAACCATATAAAAACTGCAATAATTTCACTGTTTAAAGTTTTAGTCAGTGCAACATCAAAATCATGTTTAGGTTCATATAAACCTGTAGTAAAACCATGTATTTTTAACATGTGGCACTAATACAAACTGAATTCAGAGTAATGGTCACCTCAGGAGAGAGAGAAGCAAAGGGGAAGGAGTCCTTACTTCTGTATGCTGTCCTACTGCTTTACAACAAAAGGGAGAAGACTGAAGCAAGTAAGGCAAAATATTAACATCTATTTAATTTGGGTGATTATTGGGTTTCTCTACTTACAGTGTTTTCTACAATGCTATATATTTATATATTGCATCTTAAATACCATAATATATTTAAATCAATGTCTTTTATTCCATCAATAGCATATTTAGCTAAAAGCCATAGACATGAAGACACATTTAATATCATAACAGGTGCAAAGATCTACCTCCATCCATTTCCATCAAAGAAAAAGATTTTTACTCATTGGTAAATTCCCCCAAATAAGCAAATGATATATTTGTACCTAGTAAACACATTTATTCAATGAACATTTGAATGTTCATTCAACTCTGGAATGAACTCATTCCAGAGTTCTATTTTAGGGTAAGTTCTTTAGAAGCCATCAGGGAAGAGGAACTCACAGAAAATTAAATAATCATGCTATGATTTCATAAATGTTATAAAGAAGTCCAGAAAAGTCCTGAAGGCACAAATAATAGAGGAGTTAAACTTGCTACGAGTTGAGCGGTAAATGTTAAGGAACAGAGGTGATGGACAGAGCACGAGTAAATCTTAAAGTAGCTTCCATACAAAACAAATCTTAAAAGAAGGTTAAAGTCGTATGGCTATAGTAGTAGGCATTCTAGGCAGGGGGATTAATTCTATACAAAGTAGGAGTCAGGAGTCATTCCCATTCTGTCAAAGTGAAAAACAGAATGGATATGAATTCTCACCATTAACAGACACAGCTGAAAACACACTGGATCTGAAGAAGGGTCAAAGCACTGAACTAAAACTAACTGCTGGATGGTAGGGATACTAGAGCAAGAGGGTCACCAATTATATAGCAGAGTATGTTATTCACCCTGATGATCACAACATTTAGCTAACTGGGAACTATAGCTCACTACTGCTCAGCATCCTAAGAAGGTTCTATACAATGGTTTCTACTTAATAAATGTAACTTCTGCACCATCATAAAGTTGAAAAATCGTAAGTTGAACTAAAATCTACATAGGAACTAAGGTGACTAAATATCACCACCACTAATACCAACACCTAAACCAACCCCCACACTCATCACCACAACTAGTAATGGTGAGAGCAGTAGCCAGGTCGTTTCTTAGGGATGCTCAGCTATGGACTGTGGACACCCTCCCAACCATATGCCCCAAAAGAGCAAACCTAACTTTGAGTCTCTAGTTATTCTGACAATTGAAATTTCCCACTTTCAGAGGGAAGAATGAAAACAATGAGAATAATATCTAAGTAATATTAGAGAAATTAATTTACTAGAAACCAAAGAATAAGTGAAACCTTTGATCTTTCTCTAATTTTTAGCACCCTAAAATTTCTATCTTGTTGAAATTAACAAAATCCAAGTACAGTGTGACAGAGGGAGAACATGTAATTTTGGCCAATTCTAAAGAGTGTAAACAACACATGTGTTTTATCCTCATTACTTTGTTTCTAGTCAAAGCAACCCAAGGAAGAGCTACTTTTCTGATCAAGTCTCCAAATCCCTCCCTTGCCATGGGTTGTTAACACATTTGCCTGAGAGATGTAAGATGTTTCTGAGTAGAAATTCATAATAAAATTAAATCAGACCCCTCACTAAACTACCCAAAAAGTACACAGATGTCCACAATTCCTTTATGAAAGGCAAAGACTTTCATTTGACATTTTGTACAAATGATTGAGGCATCAAAAGTACCATTAACCAGATTGTTTCAATTGTTTCAGGATTATTATGGTTATTGGTTTTGGTTTGATTTTAGGCAGTTGGTTAGTGTGGGTGTGGGAGAGAATGGGAGAGATTTGCAAGTCTGAAAGATTAGTCACTATTATACAGACTGCTTTTCTATCTGCCTGAGATAAACCCCTGTGTTTTCTAAAATGTACATAATCAAACTTCAAAGTCCTTTCACAAATACCACCTACCTATCAATCCCATGGGACCTACAACCAAAGTAATCCTAACTGACTCTCACATACATCCAGTGGATTTACCTTTTTTTTTTTTTTCCAGTGAATCTCAGAGCATGTAATACAGTACTGTGGCACTAAACACATTACAATAACTTTTATTCATCTGTTACCTCAGCATACATTCAAGATACTGAAAAGCAGGAAAAATCTTATGGGTCATTTTTTCTTTAACATTTATCTCAGTGCCTGAGACAGTAATTTTCAAATAAATGCTTGTGGGAAAGAATGCTACTAAGAAAAAGTATGTTAAGTATAAATGATGTACAATATTGTATTTCCTACAAATGTGATCTAGCCACATCCTCTGGTTCACCTAATACAAGGCTAAGAAGATGCAGACCTAAAACACTGCCTTAAATGACAGTGAAGCTTTTTTGCTTTCATCATCCCTAGTTTCAGCTGTATTACAATGGAAAGAGGTTAATTTCTGTTGGAATCCCAGAATACTTAAAAAAGTGGTACTGTTAGGCAGGCTGTTAAATGATTCCTCTAAACCACAATTTAACACATGACTCAGTTTGTGAAAAAATGAAAGTTCTAAGGGTCGGATATAAGTAACACGCCAAGCATCACATATTATAGTTCAGTGCATGGCATTGCCAAGATTTGAGCTCAGGACTATGAGAAATGTGTGCATACATGAGGACATTTCATTACACTAAACAGCCTGCCAGGGTGCACAGGATGTGCATGGCATTTTGAAGCAGGGAATCCAATGTGTGCTGAGGTGCTGGCAGAAATTTTCAGAATCTGTTTCTAGTCTCCTGAATCACTCGTTAATGAAAATGTTTTTCATTTTCATTAACTATCCTGCCACAAAGAGAAGGAAATAAAGCTATCCTTTTCGAAAAAGCTCCATAAGGATCTTCAGGATCTTCTGCTAAGTTCTACACCTCATCTGCTCAAGTTGCTGTCTTGATTAGAGCACCATGCTGTTAAGAGTATCAAGAATCATTAAGCTCAAGGAAATACTCTCCAAACATCATATAAAGGCCCTGGAAGATAAGGCTGGGTTCCCAAACACTTCTAAATTTCAGTCCCTATTCATAAAAAGGTGCTAAATGATTAATCACTTTCTTAAAAGTACAGAAACCAATGAACAGAAAAGGTTTTTGTAGTTGTCGAGTTCCTGTCTAATCGTTTGGACTCTACTTAAATATTTCAACCACAGAAAGCTCACTTCCTTTTAACACAGGCCCCTCTCAGCAACTATAGTAAAATGGTCTTTAGAAGGACAAAACTAGCCAATCTACACAGGTGATCCATTGGTCTTACTTTCAATCTTGGAACACTCATATTCCCTAAACAGTGTGTGGGTGTCTAACATAAACACTGACATACTAGTCTGTGTTTTTTACACTCTATAGATAACTATCCATGGGGCAAGTCACATGAACTATGCACAGGTAATGTCCTACATCCAGGGCTGAGCGTATGAACTTTCCTATAGAGTACACTGACTACAGATGAAATATCTGACTTTTCAACTTAGATTTTATTTAGAAAATACTAGAAAGGATAAACATCAAGATGCTAGCATTGAGTGTGTACTATATGATTACAATGTCGCTTATTTTCCATTCTAAATATTTCTGTATTTCTATCTATGCCATGAAGGAGAATATTATTTGTAATACTTTTCATATTTTAAAATAAAAAAAGATAAGTTTTTAACCTAAGTATCTAAACAGTGAAATAAATATTTACTAGAGGGAAAAATGAGTTGCAATAGTTACATTCTATTGATTCAATTTAAATGTACTATTTCCTTAAGGTTACAGAATGAAAATTTGTTTTCTTTTTTGAGGAAAAAAAAGTATGGTAACAAGAAAAAAGTCTCCAAAAGGTCTCAAATTTGCATCTGATCTCCCAGACAACCAAAGGGAGCAGGGAAATATGAAATATTGCTCAGTTGTCATTATGATAATGGGAAATACCAGTTCTTCAATGGAGAGAAAAAACATTTCTTTCCAACATGAAAATGAATTCAGTTATTAGGTTGTAACTTAAATAGGATGCATGAAATTATACAAAAGACATCATCAGTAGTTTAAATATAAGCTATAAATATACCCCATACACAACCATGCACGCACACACACCTTCAATAAAAGCACAAGATGGAGCACAGTTAAAAACATTTTAAAAAACTGATTTATACTAACATTTCACTGATGCAATTTATCAAGATAGGTTCCTGAGTTTTTTTTTTTTTTTTCCTAATCTTCCAAATTCAAAGTTAAATGAAAACCCCAGTAACCCAAACCACTTGTTTGGCAAGTAAATATAGCTAACCACAGTCACACTAGATTGCAGGCAAGTGGGTTCTGAAAATGCTGAGATAATATAAGTCCTAAAGTCAGAGGTACTACTTTAATATCACAGACCATCTACATCATTATCAGAAACCACAGAGTAACTGGGTAGCTTATAGGAAAAGTGAAAATGGCTGACTCAGAAATTTACATTGGACAGGGTAAATGATTGAGGGGTGAAAGAACAGTGAAAAAGGGGAAGAAGGGAAGGTAGCACAGTGGAAAAGGCAAATCATACTCATCTTGGTAGAACAGTTAGACAGAGATAAGTTCTTTCCATAAGAAAATACCTGGTTCCCAAATATCATAGTATGAAATTACCCATAAACGCAAACAACCTCACAAGCTTCCTGTTTGCAGGCATCAGTTTTATGGATTATAATCCAAAATTAGAACCTTTTTGTCTTGGTTGTAACAAAACAGGAAGGTAGCCAAGAAAAGTTGTAATTCAGATCTTCTCTATTCTCAGAAAATGAATATATTAAAATATGTCACTCAAATGAAGTTTCTTCTCAAGAAATCTATCATAGTCTCAAAATGAGAGGGAGGTCATTTAAAGTTAAAAGGAAGCTGGAGGTCATTTAGTCTGAGTCACTGTCAAATTGATGCTTAGAAATGATCTTTGCATTCCCATGAAGCAGTCACGAAGTTCGGTTCTCTTTAAAATCCCACTAGATGTACACCCAGTTCACTCAATATTAGATGTTACTGACATTAGAAAAGATTTTTCTTTAAACTGGAGCAAATCTGTACCTTCTAACAATCCATCGTTATTTTATCTACTAGTGTCATAAATATTTTTTTCATACTGCATAAGGTAGCTACTACTGACATGTAGCTAAATCCTTAAATAAACTAAATTTTTAATTCCATTCCTCAGTCTCATTTCCCATATTTCCAGGGCAAAATAGCCGTATGGGACTACCACTGTGGACAGTGAGGACTACAGAACTTTCCCACCATCATAGATGTTCTATTGGACCGCACTGCTCTCTCTAAACAATAATCACGGTGTGATGGAAAGGATAGTGCTAATTTAGACAACTGGACCACTAAATAGATTTTAAAACCATTGTGAACATTTCTCTGTGTATGTTTTGTGAGAGACAATGACAAAAAGAGAGAGAGAGAATGCTATGTTTTAATCAACAGATATAACTCATTTTGTCATTTTGCCGAGTCTTGAATATACTATTGGATTTGTGTTAGGCACTGATTTATCTTCAAAATGTTTATATATTATTTTTCCTATGCTTCTTTCCCCTCAGCCTTAGAAGTGATGGTAGTTTAGCTAACTGCAGCAGGGAGAAAAGATCAAGAGTTGTTTTACATTTATCAAGCAACCAATGTGCAGATAATAGTTGCAGAAACAAAGTGACTAAATCTTCACTTGGAAAGTATTTAACATAAAATAACTCAATTCTGGGAAACACAACAGTTACTGAGTAAACCCAACTGATCTCGAATACTGTACTATCAATCACTGATTGAAGGACTAAGGATTCTCATTAGCAAATGTGTACATTCATGAATTTTCAATTGACCTTGAAAAGTAAACTGGTCACAAACAAAGCAGTAATATATGAATTTGTACAGTGGCTAAATAACTAATAACTCTTGATGTGATCAAAATGATAAAAAATAGAAGTACTCTAAAAAGTTATTCAGTTTATTTTAAAAATGGATTTGTAAGGCCTCCCTGGTGGCACAAGGGGTTAAGTCTCAGCACTATGAAGCTATCCTCAGTCACTGCAGCACAACAGGAGTTCAATTGCCAGCAGGCCAAAGAGCTAATCCATGTGGCACAGCAGACCTCTCCTGTCTCACCAGCTGCTCCCCTCAGCAGTGTATTTCAGTCAATCTACCTGTTCTATTCCCCACTTTGTCTCTGGTGAATCCTCTCACTCCCTACCTCCCTGCACCTCTGGCCTGTAACCCAGCTCTTGTATGCATAAATAAATAAATAAATCTTTTAAAAAATAAAATAGATTTGTAAAATTTCATAATTAAATCTAAAACAGTGGAAATCTTAGTGTAGTGTGCTCTGTAGTAGTGCATGGAGACATGTGAGCTACTACTCTGTGAATACTTATTGCACAAGGATACAACATAGTGCAACCAAGAGTATAACTACTTTGATTCCAATCCTGGCTCTGATACTTACTAGCTGAAAAATCTTGAACCAACTAGTGTCACTTACATTTGCTTACCTGTAGTAAGAGTATATAACCATTTTAGTACTTGAGCAATGCAGGAAATGTGTGTGTGTATGTCTGTGTGTGTATAAGATACACACAAATTATTCTAATGGAGGTTGTCACATCGCAGACCTTTTATACGTAGAAAAGAATAGACCCATTGATAATCCCCAGGGAGCTTCAAAAAGGTAAACACCATTAGTAAGGAGGAGCAGACAGAATTTTTTCAAAGCCATTTTCCACTAAGAATATCGATAGTAAGAATTTATTTCTTCTATTTTGATTCCATGTATCCCTAAAGAAACTCCAACCTTCTGAGGTTCTACTACTTGAATGGCACTTTTCCTGGCATTTAAACAAGGCCTCAAATGGTTTGGCAGCTCTCAAATGGTTTGGTTTCTCTATTTGCCTTAGCCTAGAAAGAAAAGCCCTTAAACCTCTTCAGGATAAATGCAGTCATGCCCATTAAAACCCAAAGATCACATCCAACCTAACTTAAATACAAGTTTACACCAAGGGAAGAAAAACCATATTGGTTTATTGGCTTCATGTAACAACAGAGTTTCCCTAAGTATTAGCTAATGCAAGTTTTATTTATCCTTGAGTCAAATATTTCCATTTTCAACTTCTCTTTTGCAAATGATACTTTAGTTAGCACGTTCTTTCCTATTAGGATAAGTAAATTCACTTGAATTTCAATAAAATGATAGTACTGAGGTGTGCACACATTAACTTAAAAAGTGATTCTGTCAACCACTTTGGTCTTATGTATGTAGTATATCAGCATGGAATTTTGTTTCATTTTATTTTCTTTTTGAGAAATAAATTTGTATTCACTTTAGAGGTACTTAAGTTATATGTGAACTTTTGTTCAGTATTCCCAAAAAAAGCTGAAAACTCAGACAGTGCTATGGGAAAAGAGAAATAAAAACCGAAGCTTAGTTTTACACAAGGAAGAAACTAAGATTTCTTCAGTAATACAAAAGTAAATAGGGTATATCAAGTGGCAACATGATTCTGTTTTGGTTTTCATGTAGTGTTTAAAAAGTAATCTAGAGAAGAAAAAGACATTTTGAAGCTATACAGATTGGATTCAAATATTCTTTAGTTAAAGGATAGAAGACTGTTGGGGGCAAGTTATTTAATCTCTGGGTCTCAGGTTCATCATCTGTAAAATGAGGGAAAATGTTGTAAGGACTAAATTAGATAAGAGAAGAGCCAAATAAAGCACCTGTCAATAAGAGGAAGCTCAGTAAACAGGAAGAAGCTCAATAAATGAAACATTATTATTATTAGCATCACAAGAGTTAGTGAATCTTACAATTAGCTAGTTTCTATTAAGCATTTCTCCCAGTAGGGTCCTACCAAGTCACTGACAAGATCTAACTACTTTTCTAGTACAGAATCTATAATGGAATAGGCAGTGACTACTACTTCTGAATGTGTGGCAATGTTCCCTGGCCAGGAAATCTAACAAAATCAACAGTTTATATATTTCTATAGCTCCTTCTAACTGCCTATGTCCAATTAAGTTAGAACATATTGTGGGACTGAGATAAAGGATTATCAGTATGCCTAGAATGTTTAATAAAATCCATTACTCCAAACTTTTTCCAGTGAATGCCTAGAATTTGAATGCAAAGTAAAGTTCTATGTGAAAGTTATGTAATTATAGTTGATGAAAACACAAGAATCATCAAAGTAACATCATCAAGAAAGATAGGCAGGTAAGGTGTTCAGGAGTAGTCAGTCAACATCTAACCAATGTATTAACAAGTAGATTTTAAAAATGCATGCCTAAAACTAGATGAACTTTCCTAATTTCTGCTGTTTGAGTTGCTCTAGGAAAAGCTTTCCGCCCAGTCCAAATGATTTTGATATCTTAACTGTAAAAAAAAGTGGGTATTTCTTACTCAATTTATAGAAGTAATGGCAATATTATAGCATATAAGGAACAAATTGAAATACAATGAACGCTGCTCTTAATTCCAGATACTGTCAGCATTTTAGTTCTGTCTCTATCAATAGCTCACCAACTTATCTTCAATAAGTCACTTTATATCAGAAATTCAACATGTAAGGAAACAGCTTAATTTATCCTTTAAGTAGTCATCCAACTTAGATATAGGGTTGTATGAAAATTAGTTGATTCAGCACAAGTGATAAACATCTGTCTCTTGAATACAAGCATATTGGCTAAATGAGATAATCACAGCCTATATGAAAGACTATCCATATAGACTGAGCATTGTGTCAATTTTTGCCGGTACCAAATACTTCTTTCTTCATTATTCCTACTGCCTTTACCATTTCCACCACACAAAATGGCAAACATCTGCTTTTATTTATCTGTATTTATTGGCTTTAACCACCCATAAATCTTAAGTAACCTTTCATTCAATCTGTTTCCTTATGAAAAGGTGTATGTTTCCTGTTTCAATTAGCAGTTCTCACAGTGTCTTAGGTATCAAAGTAAAACGATACCATACTAACAGTCACCTACTGCCTAATGAATACAAATGTGGACTGTGCCATTTACTAAAAGATTTACCTGGGGCCAGATGACCGACCCGAGTACAATCTGGGAACACGAACACCGTCCATTACTCAAAAGGTTTCCTGAAGACCATCTTTTTTTTTTTTTTTTTTAAATTAAACTAGAATGTGTTCTAAATGCCTTGGCTTTCTCTCTATGTTGGTACTGAAACTAGCTTCAATTCATCCGACAGTAAACTTGATAATCATGTAATTCCCCTATAGAGGAAGTGAAAGAAAATCAGGGGCAGCCTGCATCTGTGAACAGGAAGAGAAGCTTTCCAAATACCTTTCTGCTCCAGAGGATTTACTTGCTTCACTTATTTTGTAAGGGGTCAAAATTATTTAAGTGATTTTTTTTAAATTATATAATATTTACCCAGAAGTGTAAATTTGTTTTTTGTTACGCTAAATGTTTTCAAAGCAGTGTTAACTTCCAATATATCATATCAAGCATAAAGAAATTTAGAAAACCATTGTATGTAACTTTGAATTAAAAATATCTATCCTTACAGCAAAAATACTGAGGTTGACATTTTTGCTCAAGTTTCCTCATCCTCTTCCCATCACAAATACTTTTAATTTTGCACCTGCCCATTCACCTTTTCAGTTTCCAAGCTAAAATTTTCAGATTTTTCACAATTACAAACAAGAATTTTAAGTAGCTCTCCTGCCCACCTGTGACTATGCAGGTACCTAATACCTTCTCCTTCTCCTAATAAATCTGTCCTCTTAAAGTGTAAAAACAAAAAAAAACTGAACTTCTAAAATAATACATTATGTTTAGCCTATTTATGTAAAACTTTATTTTCTTTCAAGGTTTATTTTTATTTATTTATGCATACAAGAATTGGGGTATAGGCCAGAGGTGCAAAGGGTGAGGGGATTTACCAGAGACAGAGTGGGGAGCAGAAGAGGAGGATCTACTGAAATACACTGCTGAGGGGAACAGCAGGCGAGACAGGAGAGGTCTACTGTATCATGTGGGTCAGCTCCCTGCCAGAGATCCAACTCATGCTCCAGTGGTTGCCTATAGCTTGATAGTGCTGAGACTTAACCCCTTTTGCCACCAGAGAGGTCCCCGTTTAGTTAAAACTTTAAAGGAACCTTGCCTCCCTTATCTAAAAATAAATCATAAAAATACTGAATGGAAGCCCAAGAAACTAACTTGATCCCCTAGTAAGCAAGATAAAATGATACCACATCACATTCCTGGAAAACGCACACACATTAACAAATTCAGTTAGCTCAGGTCAGTCTATCCACCTAGCACAAATTGTCAGAGTCTGACAAGTTTTCTAGGGTATCTCTTATGTGTAAAGACACTCAAGAAATACTGAGATCAGTCAGCTACCAATCGCCCCCTGAGAGAGAATTATTAGACCAACACAATGAGACAGGTTGCTTAAGGAAGCATTTCAAAGTGGGCTAAGGAGACACACAGGAAAGAAGTAAACTTAACAGGAAATCAGCATTAAGCATGGGGGGGGGTAGAAAGTTATATTTGGAATGTAGAATGAAATTTCAGGCAGAGAGGTAGGGATCACAGCAACAATGTGTGGAAAAAGCAACTTTAATAGCAGTATCATCAACAGAGCAAAAGTACCACAGTGAAAACAAAATGTTTTATATCGATTTCTTCTATTAACTCTCATGGTAAGGCCCTGGTGTAGGTATAGTATTATCTCCAACAAACAAACAAAACTGAAGCTTAAAGATAAGTCCTTACATGGATTAAAAGACTGAAGCTTAAAGATAGGGGGGTTTTCTCTGAGTCCTTACATGGATTAAGTGGTAAGAGGCTGTGAAAACTAGGTCTTACCACTCTAGGTTCAACATACTTCCTGTTACAAAGTCCGATCTGATATAATTCAATTTTATACAAGTCTGATTTCAATTTGAATGAAATATTTAATGTATCAGTAAATTGAAGAAATTACGGCAAAAGAATTCTTGGAGGAACTCATTAAAAAGAAGCATGTCAGAAATGTAAGAGTAAAAATATAGCTTCATATTCTGTTTAAAGTGAAAATGAAATACATAGTTATATTATATACTAACAAGTAAGTAGGAATCAGAAGTGTGTGCACTCCTTACCTCCCTTCAATTGCAGGAATTTTTTCAACATGTGTTCCTCACATCTGGAGGGAATACAGGGGGAGAACCCAAAATAGGGAACAGAAAAAAAAACTAAATAAAAATAAAAAATTGATATTCAAATATGAAAAGCCAATGAAACCCTAGTACCACATCTTATAAAGCACACTTCATGTCCCATAAGTAATCAACTATGAAATACAAAACAAATTAGAAACTCAAGACAGTCTATGGGAGACAGCTGCCCTTCAGGTTTACAGCTGCCCTTTTATAACAAGGACCTCACTTATTCTTTTTTTTAAGATTTATTTATTTATTTATACAAGAACTGGGGTACAGGCCGATGCGTAGGAGGGTGAGAGGATTCACCAGAGACAGAGCGAGGAACAGAACAGGCAGACTGACGAAATACACTGCTGAGGGGAGCAGTGGGCGCGACAGGAAAGGTCTGCCTTGCTATGTGGGACCCTCGCACGGCGGCCAGGGATCGAACCGGCGCTGCAGAGGCTGCGGACAGCTTCACAGTGCGGCGCTCAGCCGCCTGCGCCACCAGGGGAGGCCCTCACTTAGTTACTTAGTTATTCTGTCAGACTACCTGTGGTAGTTTAACAATGTCCCTTTCTTGTGTGTGTGTGTGTGTGTGTGTGTGTGTGTGTGTGTGTGTGTGAGAGAGAGAGAGAGAGATTGTGTGTGTGTGTGTGTGTGTGTGTGTATAAAATGGTGCTACTAGAATCACCCTTTTTACTCACAAAATGTCCAGGTTTGTTCTATAAATTATTTGGGAAGTCTGACTTTAAGCCTCAGTAGTTATCCTAGTCTGGGGAGCCTGAGTGCCACTGAAACAAAGTTGGAATGGAATTCAGGGATGCTCAAGCAAAGTAAACTGGACAGTTTATCAAGAGCTCCCTTACTCCCTCACCATTTTCTAAACTTCTAGTGTGTCCCCTCCAACATACACACACACACACACAAAGCTAAAATGATCTTTAAAAGAATCAGCCCTGTAGAACTTAAATAGGGTAACTATAAAAAGAAAAGAAAAAATGCATTGTGGGTAACGTAAAGTCCAATTCGAAATAATGAGGTTTGACTAATAAAAGTAGACAAGTCAAGTTAGAATCCAACAATCAATGACAGAATAAGGAACCATTTGTAGACAAAACCAGAAAGTGCTTTGTAAGTACAGACATTGAAAGTGAACAGTTCTTTCTGACATCACTTTTTGCCAGATGTTAGGCCAAACTCCAAAAGTGCAGATGGGAGGATGAGGATCTGGAGTCCCTGTATCTTTTTCAGGTTTTCCATCTAGAGAGTAAGGATCTTTTGACAGTATTGCTAACATTCTGTATCTTACAATGCATCCTAATGTGAAAGAAAAAGATTCAATGTTTTTAAAGTATTTGGTGGGAATGTGCTACTCAAAAATAAGTGGAAGTAATAACAAAAACCATGACTCCTCTACATAGTCAATAAACAAAATAAATTTTGTTGTTGAAGGGGAGGCAGTAAAAAGGAAAAAATATCTTCATAAGTCATTCACACTTTCATACTATGTAGTTAAAAGTCATAGAGAAAAGTTAATGGAAAGTGACTCAGCCTTTATGACTCATTAGAAAAATAAAAACAAACAAAAAAGTCCAGTGGAGACTCCCCAGATATTTGTTCATCCAGGAGCTGTATAGTATTGGCAATGCTCATCATACACTAAGTCTTCAAAGCTGAGTGGTAAATCAGCCTCGGTATTTCTAATAAGAGTTTCAAAGAAGATGCAATGACACTTCACTCAAGCAAATGTGAGGACACATTCTGAATAGTTAGTAAAAAGTTAAAAATTGGGCCTCCCCTGGTGGTCCAGCGGTTGAACGCTGGGCTAGGAAGCTGCCCACTGCCTCTGCAGTGCCGGTTCGATCCCCGGCCACCAGCAAGGTTCCCACATGGCTCGACAGCCCTCTCCTGTCTGGCCCACTGCTCCCCTCAGCAGTGTATTTCATCAGTCTGCCTGTTCTGTTCCCTGCTCTGTCTCTGGTGAATTCTCTCACTCTCCCGCGCTTCTGACTGTACCCAGTACTTGCATAAATGAATAAACAAATCTTTAAAAAAAAAAAAAAGGTTAAAAATCACAAGCAAAATTTTAAAAATTATGACTCTGTTAACTCATGCACTTAACTCATGGAAGCTCCACAAACCCTAAGTCACAACTGGCATATGACATAACCTTATTTTCCCTAAGATTTCTAACTATCACTTTTGAAATCTTGAAGTTGCTAACAATTTATATAATGTACACATCTTTTCTTCTAAAAAAACAAGGAAAACGGGTTATCAGTCTATATTTTTAGCAGCTAAGTGCTATCATATGCTATCATATATATACAATATGCAATCATAAAGGTTTGATGAAAAATAGTCTCTAATGGTATCATAATAATAAAATTATAACAGATCTTCCTAGTGATAACTGAAATAGAAAAAAAAGTTAAAAATAAGGAATTTTTTTAGTTTAATCAAAAATTTCCAAAGAAACCATTTTTTTACTATAAAGTATTAGATAGTAAAAATTTTAAGTTCTGCTGGTCACATATCTCTGATGTAACTATTCATCTTAGCCTTTCTTACATGAAAGCAGCCGTAGACAAACACATAAACAAATAAACATACTTGTCCCAATAAAACTTTACTTATAGACATTTAAATCTGAGTTTTACATAATTTTTACTTGTCACAAAATATTCTGCTTCCCACCCCCCCATTTCTGTGCCTTCCTCTGCTGAATAAAGAGCTCTATCTTGAAAAAAAAAATTCTGCTTCCTCCCCCACCTCCATATTTAAAAAAATGTAAAAATTATTCTCAGTTCACCTACCATAGAAAAACAGTCAGAGGTTGGGCTTGATTAGCCCATGGGCTATAATTTGCAGATTCTTCTTTAGAAGAAATTGCAGTTTCAGGAGGGAAAAAGAAATGCTAATTCTTGAACACTGATAGAGAAATAATTTGCCACTGCAAAAACTTAAGAAATCAATCCAGGACTTCCATGTGCAATGGCAGCTCATTTGAATCCAAAAAATTAGACAGACTAGGATTCCTAAATCAGGGTGAGCACAGTATTCTCATCAGTATTTTTGAAATGCCCCTTATAAACATTCAAGTGTATAATCTGAGTATTAAAAACTAGGTTCCTGGGACCATCTCCAAAGGATTCAACTAATATCAAGTAGGACAAGGAATGTGTTAGGAGTGCGGGGTCAAGCTCTCCACATCATTCTATTGTTGCCAAGAGGTTTAAAAACCATTGACATGTGCAGACTTGAACCCACAATATATGAAGAGTTCTCAAAACTCAACAAATAGAAAACAGTATGACTAAAAAGGGAGAGGGTAAAAGATTAGAACACACACTTCAACAAACAAGAATGGCAAACAAGAGGATCAAAATCATTAGTCATTAGAGAAATGCAAATTAAAGCCACGTGAGATACCATTACATACTATTAAAACAGCTAAAGTGAAAGGAAAAAAGGACCCTGAAAATAAAAAGGGGAGGTAACGGTGCAAAACATTTGGAAATCATGTAACTGCTGATGAGAAAGTAAAACAGTACAGCCACTTTGAAAACAAGTTGGGCAGTTTCTTAAAGTTAACCTTTCACTAGATGACCCAGTAGTCCCACGTTAGGTGCTTACCCAAGAGAAATGAAAACTTCACTCACACACACACACACACACACACACAGAGAGAGAGAGAGAGAGAGAGAGAGAGAGCAAATGTTTACAGGGACTTTATTTAAAAATACCAAAATAAAAAACAACTCAAATGTTTTTCAACCAGTGAATGGACAAGAAAACTTGGGAGAGCCATACACTGGAACGCAGCAGTAAAAAAAGAGTAATTACTGATAGACACAATAACATCCGATATATTTTATGCTAAGTGAAAAAAAGGCAAATTCAAAATGCTACTTACTGTATTAACCCATTTTACATGACATTTTTGCAAAGGCAAAACTGTATGGATAGAAAAATCAATGGCTGGTGGGGATAAGGAGGGAAAGGGTGAAGTTTGGAGATTATGCAATTGTTCTATATCCTGATAGCTGAGGTGGTTACAAGACTCTATAAGTGACAAAACTCAGAACTGTATATTAAAAAGGATGAATTTCTACTCTTTTAACTCAATTAATATGACTAACAAGAAAATAATCACTGATATATACACTATTCTGATTAGAAAGTTTTAACCATTTTTATGTCAGAGTATGGTTACCAACTATCTACCATATGCATAAGTACATAGATTGTATTTTTCTTTAAATGAAATGAAAGCAAAATAAATAGTTTCTGGGACTTGTTTGTTTGCCAAGCCTTTTAAGAATTACTACCTTGGAACTTTTTGGCACTGATTTCTAAATTCAAACATCTGGAAATAAAGGATCTAAGTAATCCCCAAGGTACTTCTGATATAAAAACTAATTATCCTTGGTAGGTGTTATCCAAGATCTAGGTTATCCTAATTTTACAGTTCAGAAACACAGCACATCTTTAAATGGGCCATCAGTAAAAAACATGAATCCAGTGACTCTTCCAGTGGCTACTTCTGAAATTGCAAGCACTGCTGTGCCAAGGTTTTTTAGTCCTGCTATGGATCAGAATAGTTCACGTTAAAATATACTCCTGTACTTAGAGAACAGGGATTTCAAACAGAGTTTACTGAAATGCTGAAGCTTTCTTCATGAGCATAGAACAGCACGTTGGTTTTTGTCAGTAGTGCAAAAATCATTTATCTCAAAAACTCCTATGTCGCTGACAAGAACAGAGGCCAGACCATGGCCTGGGGCTTTATCTGAGTTTATTTTCTGAAGGTTTAATCTTAATATGTACATGCCTTTAAATATTAAACTTTTCAGGTTAAGTATACCAGAGAAGAAATATATCTTTTAGGAAAAATAAAACACTGGGGCAACGACTCACTTGCTGAATGAAAAATATTAAAAAATGTTTTAAATTAAATAAAGTATGTTAACCCATTAACATCCATATCATACACGATCCTTAAAATAACCACAAAATGTCTGAAATTGTTTTGACTCATTCATAATTTTTATTCTGTTTTAAACAAGACTGTAGCAATGAAACACATTAGGAATGAATGTGAAGTATCTATATCATTTAAAAGAAAGAAGAAAGGGGAGGTAGAAGATGGAAAAGCAGAGAGGATGAAAGACTGAACAGTGTGAATATTTAGTTTTAAACTCAACTAATTCTAGGTCCCAGTGTGCCAATTACTAGCTCCTTAGCCCTCAGTGGTTTGGTATAATTCACTTCCCCACTCTCGCCCCCAGATTTTCATCTGGAAAATGAAGACATTGGCCCAGATCAGTGATTTTTAATGCTTTCTTCCCTGAGACCATTTTAAAGACAGTATCAATTAACTCTACAGTTTCCCACATGGGAGAGTTCACCCTTTAAGTACCTGTTTTTTTTTTTTTTTAAAGTTTAATGATTTCAGAAATGCTTAATAATTCTTATTACACAAGTAGCAGCTACATCCATTTTTAAAAAACTCATTTTAAAAAGTATGTTGTACCTGCATAAAGCAATAAACTACAAGATTTTTTTCCCTCTTAGGTGAGAGGCATTTGGGGGCATGTATGAACTTTACAACAATTCCTTTACTCTATACAACTACCTCTCCACAACCACGTCCATGCACCACTGAGCACTTGTTATTGTAGAACTTTCCTCATGCAATAGGTAGCATGCAGCAAATTTTTTTAAAAATATGTATCTAAGAATGCTTCTGGCTTTCAAATAGTGTGGTGTTATTTTGTACCTAAGAAAATAATTAAAACTATCAGTCATATAAAAAAAATCAAAATCACAAAGCAGTGTTTTAGGAATATTTTTACTAAAATTTTATTCTTAATGATAATCTCCAAAAGAAAAAAAGAGCATGAACTTACTTATTTTTACTTTCTATGTTATACTTCTCCATGTTGAATAATTTAATACTGGCATTATGACATATGATACCAATGGGGCATTTTATCTGCTCTTTACAGGCTTATACTCTGAGAAGGAATATGAAATTACAGGATCCCTGTACCAACCGGGAACATGTAATAATGTAGTTATTTGTTCATTCACACACATTCAAATATTTGCTGATTATGTAAAAGATATAAAGCCAGATAAGGATAAAAAAAGGTAAATAAGACACACTTCTCCCAGCTCAAGGAGTCATGGTCTTATTAACATACAACAACAAAACTGCTGGGGAAATGTGAAAAGAAAAAGTTTGACCAGTCACTGCCAACAGACTATATGCACAAGACAGGCTTTAGATCGCTGTGCTGTACCAGACTTATCTTCATATCTTTCCCTTTAAAGTTCTGGGTTTATGTCACTAATTTAATTTACCCCATTATGCCACTGGGAGGTCCTGAACCTAAAATGAAGCAATGCTTTCTAAATTAGATACATTTCTGAAAATATACTAAGTTTTATCTTACAATGAAGAAAAGGGATTTATTTTCAGAATAGCCAGGTAGCTACCTTCAAGAAATGTCAGCACTAGGTGCACTGATTTCATCTGTTAAACGTGCATACTCACAAGTACAGTTAACCAACTTTGGAGATTGTGGAACTTTTCATGTGCAGAACAGTAAGAATACATAATACATAACAGCTGCAAAGAAAGGAAAAAAGGTTGGCAATGAGAGAAGATGGGCAGGCAGGTTGGAAATATAAGTGGTAAATGGCTAAAACTGGGAAAACTAATGTGTAAAAAATTGAAAAAGAGTTGATAAAGTTTAAAAGGGTTTAGAAATGATTTTGACGGACAGGTTAATGCTCTCTTACCAAAACATTACGATCATGTGGAATCTTCGTTGCAAGGGAGAGAAGAGTAAGATTATAGTGACAAATGAGCAACACAAATGAAGTAGTGATATGGGAAACTGTCTGGAGGGGAAAAAAAGGAAAGTGGGGTCTGGACTATGCTTCAGGCAGAAAATGACTCATTTCTACTAACAGATAGCCCCAGCCCTGATGTAAAAAAACTTCCACAATATTGTTGGAAAATGATTATTCCTTTGTCTGACATTCGCAATTTGTCCGATACCTCTGTGTTACACATCTACTGATTAAAAAAAAAAAAAGCTAGGAATTACCTCAAATCCTGTTTAAAAATCCTGTATAGAACCCCAGAAGGTTTAGAAGAAATAAAGCATTGTTACTGAACACTGGAAGGATATTCCCAGTACAAAAAAAGTATGCAGGTGTTCCAAATGTGCTCTTAAAGCAGAAATAATGATGGGTGTTGATAGTTAGACTTAATTCTTTTCACCTACATATAATGTTTCCCTTTGTTTCTTATTTTAAGAGAGATTTCCCAATGTAAAAATATTGCCATAATTTTTAAAACATCTTTCCAAATGATGAGTATCTTTGACTACCCTAAAATTTAGTAAGCAGCACTGGATTTTAACCTGGAAATTTTTCCAGTATTTCCCTTTCCCTAATACCTATTACCCATGACCTTTCCCTTTACCTAATACCCATGACCTCTATTGAGACATTCACAACAAAGGTCACAGGGCTCCTTGGCTCTCCTAAAGAAAAAGCAGTGGGTAGGGGCAGACAGACATTCACTGCATTATTATTCTTAATGTCTATTGGAATCTACCCCATGACTTCAAGTTAAAATTGTACATAAACCTACCAAAGGTTTAGACTGAAAACAGAACTGGAGAAGACAGATGTTATAAAATGGGATTCAAAAATCTGTGCAAGGGTATTAAGCAAATTACTGCTACATTTCTTTTTCAAATTGAGTTGCAGTTTCAGTATTAAGAGTCTCTATTGTTGTGTATGTTTTACCCAATATTTTTGTATGTGCATGTTTATGAGCTTTATTCTCGTTAATTAGGGTCTAAAGACATTGTTAGGGAGTAAGTGGGCCACAATTAAGGGTTAAATTAGAGAAAGATACACTTTTATTAGACTTGAATACCGCCCAGATGAAAAACACCACCACCATTAAGACCTCCCTAGTATAATACATCATTTCCTTTGATGATCTTGGATCCAGAAATGTCATATATTTCAAAGATCTTCTCAATAAGATCTGCCCACCTTCAAATATAATCAATATGATATTTTATTTTAGTGAAAAAGTCACACAAAATTTCCTTACCACCTTGCCATAATAGGTAAATTGGATTGCCAAACACCATATTGTGCAAAATGAAAGCCAATTTGAAGATACTGAACTCCAAAGTTCAGGAATAGAAAAATCTTGCATTTTAAGATGTAAAGTGTATTTGTTGACTGCCTTGAGAAAGAATATGGCAGAACAACTCACGTGTCTTGCTAGAAACCAGAAAACCTAAGAGCAATATAAACATGCAGAAAGTGTCTTTCAAGCTTACTCCAATTGACTGATATGTATAGGGCATTGGGTAAAATCAGAGCACTATACAATCAGCACTTTACATGTTAAGGCTTAGTCTGAACTCCAATTTCATTCAACTCTTCACCCACCCCAAGGAGGCACTTCACACTATTACAGCAGTCACTTCTTCTCTAGAGATAATCAAATACACACACAATCAAATTCACACTCAGAAGGCTAAGGAAACCAGGCAACCTCAAAGACTAGGACTTTCAAGTGTAGATTTGCCTTTCCATCACTCAGGTGTCAAAGTCTTGACAGAACAAGTGAGACCTACATTTGCACATGAATGCCAGAATCTTCACCCAAACCAGACTGGGAATTGAAAGGTTGAAAATACTACTACTAGCAAAATTCCAGGCCTACACTCCAAAATCTTTGAGGAACAACAGGATAGGCCCTGCCCCATAAGTATTCTAGTTAAAACCAGAGACTGTCTTCTAATGTTTGGAACTCTGGGAAAGAAAGCATTTAGACTTTCTGAAATTTGGGAGGAGGCCGAAGCACCCCACAAAACCATCTGAGTCAAATCAAAGTGACAATGAAATAGACAGTTCTAAGAAAGCAAAGATTCATATTTTCAATTCCACATTCCCAAGACACCTCAGACCACAATGCTCATTTGAAACAAATGACGTCCACAACAAAGAGAGCCTTCACAGGCACTGGACAGCACTCAGGGACTTCTAATGTTTCCTAGAACCAAAGAATAGGCAAATACACTACAGGTTATGGTGATCCAGCACCTAAGATCTTAATTTTTTAAAAAATGCAATGTGTTGGGACAATGTATGAAAAGCGGAGAAGGAAATCAAGGGCTTCCTGCTGTTAGCTGGATATTAGTACAGAGCTACACTAAAAATCAAGGTCATCAGTCAATCTCCTGCTCCCCCTTGCTCACTGCTTTTTTGATAGCAGCTTCCCGTCCCTCTGGTCCGCGCTGGGCAGTGCCAGGACTAAACTTCTAAATCTTGAGGAAGGTGGGAAAGTCGGCCAGAAAAACACTGTACTGGGCAAAACAGAGGAGGGAAAGAGTCAAGTTTCAAAACAAAGGCTCCTCACGGAACTAAATATCAACCCCTCCCCACTCCCTAGCCTTCAAGGCAGCTAGACTGGGCCTGGATTTTCAAGAACACAAATAAGTCCGGTTTCCCATCTCTCCGGTGTTCGAGTTCACGCAGGGCTTTGCTATTCACTACAACATCTGCACAACCACTTGCTGAGGGTAATGCCAGGCTCTCCCCCACCCCATCACCGTACCCAGGTAAAAACCGAGGCTAGGAATGTGACTAGCCCAAGGTCCCACAGTACAGCCTAAACCCACCCCCTAAACTCACCCCCACGCCCAGCCAGCACCAGCAGGGCGCAGTGCAAGGGCCCTGGGGGCCGAAAGGACGACGCCCCTGCACGGAGACCCCAGCCGGGGCGCGGGGAGAGGGCCCGCGCTCACTTCACGCCCCGGCGCCTACCTTCCTTGACGCCGGGCAGCTTGGACTGGTCGATGCCGACTTCAGCCATGTTGGGCCGGGGTCCTGGCTGTCCCTCGCCGCCCGCTTCCCGGCCGCCGGCGGCCCCGCGCGCCGCCCCGCGCGCAAAAGAAGCAGCAGCGCCCGACGCGGCGCAAAGTCCCGCCGGCGGCGGCGCGCGCGCGGCCCCGGAGCAAGGAGCGGGCCGCAGGGTCAGGGCTGGCGACAAAGGCGGCGAGACACAGGCCCCGGCGCACCAGGCTGGCGGCCTCGCTGCCCCGCCGCAGCCACCTGCTCCAGCGCCCCGGCCCGGGTCGATCCCAAATATCCCGAGCCCGGAAATGGACCCGGGCCGGCCAGTACGGAGGGAGAGAGGAGACAGAAAGGCGGCGGGCGCGAGGCGGGCGGGCGGGCCCGGGGCGGGGGCGGGGGCGGGGGAGAGGAGTTGCAGGTCTGTAACCGCAGTTGCCAGTGGCTGGCGAGCGCAGAGCAGCTCCAGCTGCCGCCCCCCTGCTGTCTCCTTTGTGCCGGGGGACGCGCCTCCAGCTGGGGCCCCGCAGCGCCCCCGCCCCCGGGCTCTGCCTCCCTCCCCGCCGAGGGTCGTGTCTTTCTGAGCGGGCTTTGTGTCCGGAAGGCCTCAACAAAAAGGCCATAAGGGTCACCCAGAATATAATCGTTGCTGTCACCGGTGTAGCCAGCATTCTGTGGCGGCTTCTGGGGCTGAGATTTCACAGGATGAAGCTTATTGTGAGCCTGGGGCGGACTCCGGCAGTCTTTGCCTGCAGGATTACAGGCAAGATAACATATGAGCTTTAGAATAAACCGCTAGTACAACGCGCAGAACTCGAGAGCGGCTGACAATGGGCCAATTTAGAGAATGTTCGCAGAGTCAGCTGGGGGAACTGAGTCATTCATTCATCAGTAACACCTGAGGGTGGTGTAAGGTACTAGGGTGAAAACAATGTGTCAGACAGAGCCGCTCTCACAGAATGTTACACATTGGACTATAATTGTGATGATTTTCTGTCTCCGAATTAGACATCTCCTGACTGCATCTCTAGCCACAGAATCCTCCCTCCCTTTGGGGGAGCCCGCCTCCTCCAAGCTTGTGCAATCATAGAACCTCTCCACCACCCACACGTGTTCACCTAAGGTTGAGTGTGTGAGGAGGCAGGTCAAGCAGAGTACTTCCCTGCTATTATTACAGAAAAAAAAGGGGGACAGAGAAGTATTCTGTTTCCTGTGGGGAAGATTTGCCTTCACTGGTAGATAAAGAAGCCAAACTGCATCAGAACAAAGATGAAAGATTGTACAAAGAAAGAGAAATGAAAATTATATGAAGCTAGTAAAAGTTAATTTTCTGTCCCCTCAAAGGATCACAGGTTGGAGACTTGATTTGTAATTGCACATTGAAAAAAAAGACAAGGGCAGTCTTCAGAAGAGCAAACATTTAGGAGAAGACATTGTAAACCCGAGCATGGCGAAGCATGGCTGACAAGGGAAACCTGCCCACTGGATTTGAATGACTTAAATGTATTTAAATGACTACCTTTAACTAGTTACATACTTAGATGCAAATAGAACATAATGTCAATTTCGCTTCGTAGGTCTCAATTTCAAAAATAATTACTATTGAAACCTAGTCAGAAAAAGTAGTGACATCCGGGCCTCCCCTGGTGGTGCGGCGGTTGAGCGCTGGGCTGCGAAGCTGCCCGCAGCCTCTGCAGCGCCAGTTCGATCCCCGGCCGCCGGCTAGGGGCCCACATGGCTCGACAGACCTCTCCTTGCCACTCCCGCTGCTCCCCTCAGCAGTGTATTTCATCAGTCTGTCTGATCTGTTCCCCGCTCTGACTCTTGTGAATTCTCTCACTCTCCCGCGCTTCTGACTGTACCCAGTGGTTATATAAATAAGTAAATAAATCTTAAAAAAAAAAAAAAAGTAGTGACAACACCCAGTTAAATTCAATGTGTGAATAGGAAAGAGGTGGTTTTATGGGGATTTTCAAGTCCCCTACCTGCTAATGACCTTTTTTTCCTTTTTTCTTAACTTCCTGTGGTCATATAGACTATTTATAATAGCAGGTTTTTTTTGTGTGTGTTTTTGTGTTTGTTTTTTTTTTTTTTTTTTCCCCTGTTGCCCTTCACAACTCTACTGTCTCCACTTCTCTGTCACGCTCGGTCCTGGAATGCTGACATTTTGAACACATGGACAAGGTTGCCTTGTCTTGTGTTTCTGGCTGAGTGACCACTTGGAAGTTGTGTCAGAAAAGCAAAAAAAAGGAAGGAGAGAAATGTCAGGATATGTGTTACAGTCTCCTCCCCTTAATCGGCCAAAATTCTTGCCATATTGTGACCCTCAGTGACTACAGTGCCTACCTGAGACCACTTTACCATCTTTTCATGGGTCTCTAATAATACCATCTCCTTGCAGTGCCCCTTAAGGCTTAGGATGGTAGTGGCTTCTCTCTGTTGTTAGTTCCCATACCCATGTCTCTGTAAGCCATCCTTTCATTATATTCCTTTCAACTAAACCATTTTGAGAGTGGCTTCTTGTTTCCTGCCTGGATTCGTATTGATATAGTAAGATATGCTTGTTTTCCAGAAAAAGTATCCACATTTCTCCCCTAGAAAAAAATGAAAAATATATACAAAGCCATCCATATTGTTTAGGGAATCTACTGCCCTCAACAGGAAAAAAAAAAAAAAAAAAAAAGACAGAAAAAAAAAAAAAGTAAGTAAATAACCATTACTGAAGCAGATGATCTGGAAATTCCCCTAATAGTTGGACTTTCCTTCTTCATCTCCACCCCTACTCTGCATCTGCTCCCAAACTTAAGAATTACAGCTAATGCCTGGGATCAGACACCCTCAATGAGAGGGCTAAAAGCACTATGAGCAATGCATAAATCACATCTGAGTATTTATTTAACTGGAAATAATTGTGTGGTGAATTCCTAGAACTAGTTTGTCTTTCAGTGTCCTAAAATGACAAGTTTACAGTAAAAAAAAAAAAAAAGAGAGAAAGAATGATATCCCAGAGAGGATACAAACCCCTAAGTAAGTCAGAGCTAAATCACAACTTAAATGTCATAGGGAAAAACAAGGACTTGTTTATAAGACAATATGGAACCAATAATTGAATCTTTAGATAAAGAGTTATATGATATTTTCTCTCTAAGAAGGTTAGATTGAGAAAATAATAATAATTAAAAAAAGACAATGAAATGGGGAGAGTTTAGTCATAAGAACTCCAGCTAGAAAACTATGAAAATTCAACAGTGACAAGTATTACTAGAAGATAAGCTTCATGAGGGAAGAGAATTTTTAATCTGTGTTATTAGTACTAATACCTACTACTTAAATTAGTGTTTGATACATAAGTATTCAATGAATATTTATTGAATAAATGAATAAATAATGAATATAGTCATCCAATGGCATTATCAATAAGAATAAAAAATAAGGAAGACTAAAAGAAAGTGATACAGACAAATGAATAAATGACATTAGAACTTTATACGGCAATAAAAGGAACACAGATTTACACATGTCTCTGGAAAGACACTCTTCTTTACACTTGGTGTTTCTTATCTCAGTACCACAATCTATGAAAGAAAATGGTTCCAAAACGGAGTCTGCAAATAGAACTGTTTATCCAATTTTACCAAGAAGACAATATTAATCTGTTAGGGCTGCCGTAAGAAAATACCAAAGACTGAGTGGCTTAAGCAACAGAAATTCATTTCCTCACTTTTCTGGAGATCAGAAGTTCAAGATTGAGGTGTTGGTTTGATATTTTCTCAGGTTGTTCTCTTTGGTTTGCAGCGTTAACCCTCTCCCTATGTCTTCACCAGGTCTTTCCTATGTAAAATGCAATGTATCTCTCTGTGTGTCCAAATTTCCTCTTCCTGTAAGGCCATGTCATATTAGATTAGGACCCATACTAGAAGCTCATTTTATTTTATTTTTTTAAAGATTTATTTTATTTATACAAGAACCGGGGTACAGGCCAGATGCGTGGAAGGGTGAGAGGATTCACCAGAGACAGAGCGGGGAACAGAACAGGCAGACTGACGAAATATACTGCTGAGGGGAGCGGCGGGCTAGCAGGAGAGGTCTGCTCGCCATGTAGGTTGCTCCAAGGCCGGCAGGGCTCAAACTGTCACTGCAAAGGCTGCGGACAGCTTCACAGCGCTGTGCTCAACTGCCGGCACCACCAGGGAGGCCCTAGAAGCTCATTTTAAAGCAATCTCCTCTTAAAAGCCTTAGAATGTAAATCACATTCTGAGGTACTGGGAATTTGGAAGGGCCACAATTTAGCCCATAACAGAAACCATTGTGATGACAATTCTATAGTACTCTACTCTGTTTACCCCTTACCTCAAAGCTTTACCATCTGGATGCTCATCCCATATGTAAATTCCCTAATCTTACCTAGTTCTGGACCTTCCCAATCACCCAGACCTTTTCACTCTGCCCTATAAAATTCATAGTCAGTTTTCCACAAAACCCCCTACATCTCTTCTGTAAACATCTCCTTCTTTCTCCCTAAAGAAGCCCTGTTACCATCTGAGGACATTGTTTATCCAGTGTCCCTCTAAATTAGTGATTATTTCTTGCACATCCTATACCCCACTGAAACTGGAGATGTCATGAGGGCTGTATTTTTATCCTATTGTTTCTGTCAGAACATATTTTTCCCCTATTCTTAACTATTTTTAGCTTCTTTGAAGCTCTGACACTATCACCCATTGCCTCTCCTTAGGGCAGTTTCCACATGATGGTTCCTTTCTTCTTGTCCATCGCCACATAACTCTTGGTGATTTTATTGTCTCATAACCTGGTCTTCACTCCTTACATCCAGTGATTTTATGCTTTTCTCCATCCAAACACTCCAGGGTCATTCACCAGAATTGGCATAACTAAAAACTAGGATCCTTCATCAATCTCAAACACCTACCACTTCTATCACTCCAACTTGCTCTTGCTAATACCCCAACTCCAATAATTCTTCAACCACACCAAACCTTTAAGCTGCTTACTCTACCACTTTGGCACTGATTCTCATTTGGCCCAATGCCCTCCTCTTTTTTCTTAATTTGTTTAGTCCATGGCCCATTCTTATCATCATTCCCCACTAGAAATCCCCAGTTCCCTTACCTACAGATTCCTTTTTTTCCCCACTGGCATGCCATTATCTCAACCATGGTTAATTTACAGTAAATTCTGCTTGTTGCCCCAGTCAATTTATTTGATATTCTATTAAATACTAGCTACACACCTTCTCTCAGACCCACAAAAGCATCCCTTGTCCTTTTAGTTTCCTAGATAACTGAGAACATAAAAGCATTGAAAACAAGACTTCTGCATCTCATCCTTTCCAAATATCTGAAACCCACTTGTGTATTTATCAAATCTTAGACAATACCTCCATTTGTGCCCTAAATTCACAGGTGACATTCAAAATATCTAATAACCAGAGTGACGACACAAATATGGCATCAGTGCAGGTTGTGGAGCTTCTCCTGTTCCAGATGTTACCCTTTAATTTCTGGATGGTGTAGCGGTCCAGAGGGCCCCAAGGAAAAGGAGGTGTGGTTTAAGTAGGGGCACTGAGGGGACTCAGGATGACAACATTACTTATAAACTGCCTGAAAGGATTATTATTTTAACAACCATGTGGATGCTGGTGTGACTCTCTGCTGAATATCTGCCCTTTAGACTTTATCCTCTAACTTTCCAAGAATTTTATTGCTCCTCAAATTATCTTTTCTCTATTGTATGTTAATTTTTCCCTCTCTGCTAAATACCTTACAACATTCAGATATTCTATAATTTCTTCACCATGACCAAAACTTCTTTTGGCCTAACCCCCCCCCCTTCATTTTTATTATGTTTCTGTTCCTGATTATAGCAAGCCTCCTTGAAAGTTTCTATTCCTATGAACTCCATGCTATTCTTTCTTGAACCCATTCAAATTATACATTTTAGCTCTATCACACGCAAGGGAAAAAAAAAAAAACAAAATGAAACAATTTTCATTGACATTAACAATGTTACCAAGTGCAAACAGATTCTCAGTTTGCTTATGCCAGTGCTCCCTCCCTCCTCCCTCCCTCCCTACCTCCCTCTCTCTTTCTCTCTCTCTCTCTCTCTCTCTCTCTCTCCCCCCCAATACCCCCCAACGTGAACACAGGGATAGAAGCCATGAGGGAAACTAATCTGCTGGTACCTTAATCTTGGACTTTCCCATCTCCAGACTGTGAAATTCACTCTCTGTTGGTAAGCCACACAATCCGTGTTATTTGTTATAACAGCCCAAGCAGACTAATCAGCCATTAAGCATGAATGACTAAAATTGATCTCTTCATTTCTTCAATGCCTCCTACTCTACGTATCTCATCTCTTTAAAGAACAACACCTCTCAGAGTCTCTCCAGTCTGATCTAAAATATGAAGGATCTATTAGCTCCTTTCACCCCCCACATTTGTCCGTTAGAAGAGTCAGTCAAATCAAACCTCAAAATATAAGCACATTTTTACTACATCTCATTAGCTGACTGCTACCTCCTTGTTTTGAACTCTCATTATCTCTCACTTGATTTTTTTCATAGTTTCCTTTCCAAGTTTCTTGTTTCTGCCTTCCCCCCACACCTATTTTACTATCTACACAGCAACCAGAGTAAATTATTGTAAAATATGCCAGAGCACATCAATCCTTTGTACATACATCTCCATGATATCTCTTCTTCAGAGTACAATCCAAAGTGTTTACTATAATCTGCAAAAGTCACCCCCACCACTCTGACATCCAGTCTTTCCTCTCAGTCCCTCACTCACTGCTGACCTCTCTCACACTAAAGTCTGCTGTTCCAGAATAAACCATGGATATTTTTGCCCCGAGGCCTTTTCAGTTTGCTGTGACTGCTTCCTAGATTACTGCTTCCTCATTACCAGCTCTACCTGTGACAAATAACTGCAAGATAGATTCTTCCCAATCCATTTGTATATATGATCAATTTCCACTTTGTGACAGAGAGCTTCCCTGACCCTATCTAAAATAGAATTATAATCTGTCATTCCATATCCTGTCTACTCTTTTTCTCTCCAAGTCTGTGATCCCTGAATCTATAAAATGTTTCAAAGTTTATTTATTTATACCTATCAATCAACCAAGAGGAGCGGAACTTTGTGGGGATTGCTACTATATCCTGAGTTCATAGAATAAATTTTTGGGTAAAGCATTTGCAAACAACTATTAAAGCAAGCATGAATACACTGATACCACAGTATTGTTTACAAGGTAAATTTTCAAGAAAAATATATTTTTCAGAAAACAGTTGTAAATAAAGAAACTAGACCTTAATAAATAGTAGATACAATTAGAAAGATTTAGACAAACTATTGGGCCTAAAAAAGAATCTTGTTTGTTAAGTGAAAATTTAAGTTCTTTAAGAACTCTTTGTGTGTTATTTTAAGATTCATTTTATTTACTCATGCTTATAAGAATTGGGGTATAGGCCAGAGGTGTGGGGGTGCTTGAGAGGATTCACCAGAGTCAGAATGGGGAGCAGATCAGGCAGAGCTACTGAAATACACTGCCAAGGGGAGCAGCGGTCCCCTTGGAGCAGGAGCAGGAGCGGTCTGCTGTGCCATGTGGGTCACCTCCCTGGTGGGGGATCAAACTCATGCTTTAGTGGCTGGGGCTAGCTTGATCCAGCTGAGACTTTAACCCCTGCACCACCAGGGAGGCGCCCCTTTGTGTATTATACATAAATATATCTCTAGTATAAAAAAGGAGTAGAAAAAAATAGACTGTGGACACAACTGTCATTTGGGAGATTTAACCCAAGTGCAGGCAAGAGACAATGATTAAGAAAGTGAGTCTGTATGAAGGAGGGCAAGGGAATCTAGTACTGGTGAGTACAGGAGCATAATGCAAGGATGCCCCTGAGCTAACTCAGAGCTTGAGCAAGGTTCAACAGTGTCTAAGTTATGGTAAATGACTCCGAATCTCTTAGCTACAAGCATCTTACATACTAGAGTTATTAAAAAATGTCCCACAAATTCAAATTACATTAAGAATTATCTGCATGCTGCAAAAATGGTAACTCCCATAAAGCATATTTTTGCTTTTTAAATGAACACAAATACAATTAATAATACAAATTTATTTTCAAGCATTACTAATATCAGTGTAACTTTTGTGATTTTTTTTTTTAACCAAAGGTTACCATGAAACAAATGAAAACAATTATGCATGGAGGGAGGTTTTAATTAAAAGGAGATCTTCAGCCTGGAAGAGATTGGAGTCCATTCTTAGAGAATGAGCCACAGAGCCCTTCCGCAGGAGGCCATAGTTTAGGAACGTCCTTTCTCCATGTTATTATCCTTGTGCAACCTATAATGAGAAGGACAGAGCTACAAATTGAAATTAGGAGATGGAGATAATGAATATGTACAGCTCAAGAAATCAGCAATGATCACCTTCACAGATACTTTGGGTAGATACATCGAGGGGAACCATGTTCTACAACAAATTTGTGAGATTTCCTAAATATTTTTCTTGGTTCTCTGTGGAAAATAATTGAAGTATGAAAGATATTCAGTGTAAGGGAAAGCTGTACTAAAAGTATAACCATATGAATGAAGAGTTTACATATCAATTATAGAGCCTACCTCTGAGTAGGTAGGGAAGGAATCAAGGGATGTGGCAAAATGTGAGTTTTGTGATGATATCTGCAAAAATGACCACCTTAGCTCCCAGCACACAGGCCTTCCTGTAACATGCCCTCTGTCAAAATGTGGAGTCTAATTTGTCCCCCATTAAATACAAACTGGACCTGGAACTGCAATGATCAATCAAATGCAGCAGAGGTAAAGTTTCAAGACTTACAAGCTCGAGAATTAAGAAAGATAGGCAGGGCCTCCCCTGGTGGCGCAGGGGTTGATAGCTGGGCTGCGAAGCTGCTCACTGCCTCTGCAGTGCCGGTTCGGTCCCCGGCCCCTGGGTGAGGGTCCCACATGGCACGCAGACCTCTCCTGCTGCCCACTGCTCCCCTCAGCAGTGTACTTTGTCACTCTGCCTGTTCTGCTCCCCGCTCTGGCTCTGGTGAATTCTCTCGCCCTTCCGCGCTTCTGACTGTGCCCAGTGCTTGTATAAATAAATAAATAAATCTTAAAAACAAAAATTAGACTATTAAAAAAAAAAGATAGGCAACTTCTATTTTCATGATCTAAATAAATTCTGTTGACCTGCAGCAAATGAATTTTCTAACATCTCCATGCTGTGAGAAGCTCACCCAGTCATGTATAAGTGGAAAAAACCAAAGACCTCCCAGCCAGTATTTTCAATGGAGCTCCCAACTGACAGCCACACCAAGCCAATTGCCAAGCACATTGAAAATGGATCTTTAAATCCCAGTTGAATCATGCTAGCTGAAGCCAGGTGCAGCGGAGATAAGTTGTTCACACTGACCTTGCCCGATTTGTAGACTAACAAATAAATGAATGTTTTTTGTTTGAAGTTAATAAGCCGTAGAGTGTAGATAACCAAAAGAATATGTTTCAACTATATCTATAAAGTTTCCATTCCTTGAGAAAAGGCCATATATTTGAGACAAATAAAGGGAAATGTTGACTTTGGATGTGGTACATTGGTGACTATTATATTTTCTATTTTTTTTCTTTACATAGGAAATGTTAGATATTTCATAATTCAAAAATTTATCTAAATTTGCATCTCTGGCTAAGATAAACAGTTCCAATTATGTCTTGCCTCCATAAACAACTAAAATCTGGAGAAAAGACATGTGGCAAATATTTTTAAGACAGGGCAATGGGTAATAAAATCCCTAAGAGATGATAAGCACAAGAAGTGACCTGTCCATATTCTTACCAACTCTGTAGCCCAGCCTCTTTCCCAAATTTCATAAGGTGAGTGGAGTCCAACAAGGGTCTCTCTAGGGAAGCACAGAACAAAGTCCAAGGCTACTGGCATAATTGGTACTTGTGGGGCAGGGAACAGGAGAAGAGGGAGCTGCACACAGAAGTTACCAAATCATTAGTCAAACCTTATACTCCTTATGTGCAAGCCTCTATGAGGCTTTACATAAAGCAGCACCCCCAGAATAGCGAAAGGAACAGTGATTCAAAGGTCACTTAATGCTAGGGAATGTTAGATGAAAAAAATCACTGGATAAAAATCAAAATCAACTGGCAACTATAAACCAGAGACATTCTGCAGAGGGAGAGAAGGGAATATGATCAAAACAGGGGTGGGAAGAGCACAAGGGACTACGGTGATGATACACAGGTGAACTGATGGTGGGCATACCATGGGGACTATAACCAAGATGAGAAAGCATACATTGTACAAAAATGAAAAATGATGTAAAAATAAATATCACTTAGAGTGGAGAGACCTCATTAACACATCTGGCATCACATAGGATACTGAAAGGACTGTAAATTGTATTGGATAGCCAACTTGCAAGGGTACATTATAGCTATTCAAAAAGCATAAAGCCAAGTCATGATAAAAGAAGAAGAACTTCTAGAAAATGACTTCTAGAAATTGTGTTCCAAGGCAGTCATCAACCACTAGAAAAAATTAAATCAAATCCAGACTCCTCAAAATTTATCATTCACAATGTGTGAAATAAATATGTTCACAGAAAATTACTAGACATACAAAGGAATAGGAAGATGTGATGAATAATCAAGAGGCAATTAGTGTTCATAGCCACCGAAATTACCCAGCTGTTCAAATCATCAGACAAAAATCTACAGAGGTTATTACTATCAGTTATCATAAATATTTTCAAGGACTTAAGCAAAATATATAAGGCATGAACAGCTGGAGAATCTCAGTAGAGAAATGGAAACTATACATGAAATAAGAGAACAGATACATAATTTTAGCAAATAAAAGCTAAAACAAATGAAATTCTAGAAACAAAAAGTACAATATCTGAAGTGAAAAAAGTCACTGGGTAGACTGACAGAGTGGAAATGGTAAAATGAAGATTCAGTGAACTTGAGAACAGATAAATTATAAATTAATATAAAAGACTTTTTTTAGGTTTGTTTTATTTATAATTTTATTTTTATATTCCCCATACAATTGCAACCCCCTAATTTTGAACTCAATCCTCCTTTCCGGGCCCCGCCCCGCCCCGCAAAGTGTGTCTCTGGTTCATAGTTGTTTGTTGATTTTGATTTTTTTCTTTCTTATATTTATTCTTTTTCCTGGTCCCTTATTTAGGTTTTCTAGATTCCTGTTATGAGTGAGACCATCCAGTATTTTTCTTTTTCTTTCTGGCTTTTTTCACTGAGCACAATCCCTTCCAGCTCCATCCATGTTGCTGCAAATTACATGTGTTTATCTAAAAGACTTTTCTTTAAAAAGACTGTATCTGTAGTATATCATAGTAGATATATGTACATAAGGACCCAGGTGAGGAGAGAGAGGGGGAAAGAGAATGAAGCAGAAGAAAATACTTGTGAGAATGATGGCTGAAACTCCTCAGATTTCATTTTAAAACATCAACCTATGGGTCCAAGATGCTGCGGAAACCAAGAAAGAGAACTACAAAGGAAAATCACCTAGGCCATTCAGGAATCATGGCCCAATTAATGGATGGTTCTAGCATAGCCCTAGGTATAAAATGTGGCAGAGATATTATATGAAAACAACAATATAGACAAATGTCCCCTAGGAAGATAAACACAAAAATCCTCAGCCCAATATTGGTAAATGGCAAATGGCTCAGGTGATTTCTTGGAGGGTGAAAGAAAAGAAAGAAAAAGAAGATCAATGCTTATGATAATATATATATATATATATATATATATATCACAGAAACTTCAAAGAATCAGTTTCAAACAGTAATTTAAAATCTCAATGTGCATTTTGTACATGAACACTAACACTTGAACATATGAAGATTTTTGAATTAATTTAAAACTTATATTACTTAAAAATGTATACATGTGTATTATTTATATAAAAAAGAATTGTCAAAAAATAAGGTTCTTTAACGGACCAAAAAAAAGACATCTTGTGACATAATCAATTTTTAATAAAATACTGGAAAATTAAACTTCATTTTCTCTATTTGGTTGATAAAGTATAATGTGTTCCAAACATCTTAAATAAACAATGTTGAATAAAAAACTCACTTTAAGGTAAATAATGTTTTAAAAGAGTTGAAAATTAAGGGATAAAAAGACATATAGGAAAAATATTAGGAAAAGGAAAACTATTGCAACAATTTTACTATTATTAAAAAAATATTACTTAGGCAAAAATCACCCCAAATAGTGCTGAAGACATATTATAATGGTAAACAGAAAATATCACTTCCAAAGAGATATAATCATGAATCAAAAAACTTTAAATGAATAAAAAGAAAAAAAAATTAGTAAATCAAGAAATATACAAATGGAATAACCTGTGAATGCCAATTGAGATTAGTTATTTTCACAAATGCAAGATTGATTTAACATTCAAGAATCAGTCATTGTAATTCAACATTTTGATAATCTCAATAGGTAATTGTAGGGTAAGGAAAAATGTCAGGCTTTTCTGCCCTCCCGCCATCAGAATAGATGATGGATCCTTGCGGTCCTGAATGCATGTCTGATGGCGGGCACCTGGAATAGGGTGTGGGCATAGGTAGATGGGATTCACCTGGGCTAAGACTGTGCTTTTTTTTTTTAAGGGCGGTGTCACGGGGACGCCAGTAGAAGGCAGAAATAGAAGCTGAGAAAGAAACAGAGAAGCAAAGCAGAAGCCAAGAGAGAAGCTGAGAAGGCCGGAGAGCCCAAATAGAGTGAAGACTTGCTGGGGGCTGGGAGGCCTGCCAGCCTCTTGGCCCCCCCAGCATCCCTGCCTGCTGTGTACCTGGTAAATCCCACTAAAAAGCCTGCAAAACCCACTGAGGACTCTCTAGGACTCCTTCTTTACCTAGTCTGCTGGATTATAGAAAACCTGCACTGTGCTTTTCCTGCCCTTACAGTAATATAAAAACAAATTTGACAAAGGGCAACACACTTATAATTTTTTAATAAAGGCAATTTTCAGCAGACTAAGAATAGAAGGAAGCATCTTCAATATCATAAAAATTATCTAGGAAAACGGCTCGGTGAAATATTGTACTGTTTCCTCCCAAGATTGGTAACACTGATAGGCTATGAATTCTCCCTATGTTTATGCAACATTTTACTATGCAACATTCCACAATGCAATAACAAGGAAGGAAAATAAAGTGCACTCAAGACAGAAAAAGAAACTTCATTTATGTATATGATTGCCCAAATGGAAAACCCTAGGAAATCTGAAAAACAAATGTAAGATATAAAATATTTAGCAAAGAAAATAATACACAGTCAATATCTATAGTGGCAGGAATGGACACGGTGCAGGTTTTCTGATCCAGCAGACCGGGTAGAGGAGGAGTCAGAGTCCTCAGTGGTTTTTGCAGATCTTTTATTGGGATTTACCCAGTAGACAGCAGGCAAGGGGCTGGGGGGCCAGGAGGCTGGCAGCCCTCCCAGTCCCCAGCAAATCCTCACTCTAGCTGGGCTCTCCGGTGATCTCTGCTTCTGCTTCTCTCTCGGCTTCTCTTTCGGCTTCTACTGATGTCCCAATGACGCCGCCCTTAAAAGTACAGTCTTAGCCCAGGTGAATCCCATCTACCTATGCCCACACCCTATTCCAGGTGCCCGCCATCAGGCATGCATTCAGGACCGCAAGGATCCATCATCTATCCTGATGGCAGGAGGGCAGAAAAGCCTGACATTTTTCCTTACCCTACAATATCCAAACATCAATTGTATTTTTATATATCAGCAAGAATTAGAGAATAAAGATTTAAAAATTTCATTTAAAAATAAAAATAAAAAAATAAAAATTCCATTTAGTATAGCATCAAAATACATAAAATTTGTTGGTATAAGTTTAATAAATATATGCAAAACTTCTATAAAATATTGTCCATACAAATTGAAAATGATCTAAAATATAGAATTATTCTGAGTTCATGGATTGGAAAAAATAATATTTTTGAGAGTCCAGCTCTCTCAAAATAGATCTACAGATTAAATTCAGTTCCATCCAAAATTTCCACAATTTTTTTTTGTAGAAATTGACAAACTGATTCTATGTGTAGTGTAGAAATATAGATGACTTGAATCAGGTCAAAACAATTTGGAAATAGAACAAAGTAGTTGAACTGACATTACCTGTTTTTAAATCTTACTTTAAAACTATAGCAATTAAGACAATGTATTGTAGTATTGACAAGAGGATATAATGCAGTGGAATAGAGAATTCAGAAAGAAACTTAAATACAAAGATTAGTTGATTTTCCACAAAGATGCCAAATGGAGACTGAATAGTCAAAGTTTCAAGCAAAAAAGAAACAGGAACCCACACATTACAACTGTGAGTGTGAATGGTCACGATCATCTTTAGAAAGCTGTGAGGCAATTAGGAATGTTGCCGATATCGTTACCCTATGACACTTGGCTTCCTGTAAAAATGTAGCCTGCAGAGAAACAGCATCTTGTCTTTGTTTTCTCCTATCTGCCTCATTTTCCTTTCCTATTAACTCCTGCTGCCCTTACACCTCAACGAAGTGTTAGCATTATAGTAGGTTTTGCCACAAATTCTGTTTTCCAATGCTCCAGGCAAAGATAATTGATACAGAGTGGTCTCAAAAGACACTCCTTAGCATGAGATTTAGGGGTTAGCGCATTCATGCTCTGAAGCCAAAGCAAACTCACTCCGTAGTTACTATTAAAGTGGAGTGGCAAAATTCCTGGCCTGTGATGGAATCTTTTATTAAAGCTTTCACCTTTGATTAAGTAGAAAGAAGTGTAGGTGGGAGGAAGGGCATTAAGAGATCAAGTGGCTCTTACACTTGAGAGTGTAGAAGCATTGATAATTACAAAGTTGCTACAGCTGCAAAAAAGAAAAAAATAAGATAATTGCATAGTTAATGAGTCTCCCAAAACAAAGAAAAGGAATGTATCCCTGAAGTTCTGGCCAGCAGAGTAAGTCCTTTCCACTTGCTAGACAGAAATAGCCTAATCTGAAGATCATGTAATAACCTCACTCAGAGCAGATGACTTGCAATATGTCCTTGGTTTCCTCAGAAGTCAGGCTACCATTCCTTCTTGCCTCCATGGTTGATGCCAAGATCAGATGTGCAGAGAAGTACAGGCTGAAGCCTTTGCTGGTATGGTTTCTGAAGTCTGGCAATGGTGATGTTCTACAGTCAGTGAAGTGGAGATGCCATAACATCCATGCTATGTTACTGAAGACTTTGTCAGAAGACTCAGGGAAGTGGAAATGTTAGAATGGATCTATTATGCAACACTTAAAAATTCTTATTTAAAGCCCAAGTGTAGCGCCAGCAAGGCACAGTGCAGGATCTCAATGATCCTGGCAGACAGATAAAGGAGAGTCCTGGAGCCCTAGATGGATTTTCAGGCTTTTATTGAGCTTTTTACACCATTTGTAGTGCAACACCCAAGTACACGGCGGGAAGAGGGGCTAGGGGGCACCCCAGGCGAGTCTTCACTCTTTCTGGGCTCTCTAGCATTCTCTCACGTTCTCTCACGAGTCTGCTGCCGCTGCTTTTCGTTCTGTTGCTGTTTCTTCTACTGCTACTGGTGTCCCCATGACACTGCCCTTATAAGCCCAGTGTAGGGGCAGGAAGGACACAGTGCAAGTTTTCTGATCCAGCAGACCGGGTAAAGGAGGAGTCCTGGAACCCTCCATGGCTTTTGCAGGCTTTTATTGGGGTTCACTAGGCACACTGCAGACAGGGGTGCTGGGGGTCCGAGAGGCTGGCAGGCCTCCCAGCTCCCAGCAAGCCTTCACTTTGGGCTTTCTGGTGATCTCTGCTGTTCTGCTTTCTTGTGGTTCTGCTTCTGCTTTTCTGCTTTTCTGCTTCTCAGCTTCTACTGCTTCTCTTCTCTTGGCTTCTCTGCTCCTTGCTGGCGTCCCCATGACACTGCCCTTAAAAACCCAGTCTTAGCCCAGGTGAATCCCATCTACCTATGCCCACACCCTATTCCAGGTGTCTGCCATCAGGCATGCATTCCGGACCACAGGGTTCTGTCATCTATCCTAAAGGTGGGAGGGCAGAAAAGCCTGATACATTTTACCTTACCCTACACCCAGTCTCTCAGCCCAGGTGTGCCCACCTATGCATGCCCCCACCCTACTCCAAGAGTCTACCATTAGGTGCACATGTAGGACAGCATGTAGGGGTCTATCATTAATGCTAATGGAGGGAAGATGGAATATTCTGAAAATTTTCACTTACCCTACACCAAGGATACTATCTAAGTGCACAGATGAGGAAGGATATTTACATCATTGAGGAGCTCAGTGGTAGCTGCCTTGATCAGTGGGAGACACTGATCCCATTGAAACCAGTCTATCTCACAGTTATGAAGAAAATGAGATTCTGGAATGTCACAGATTAATTGCAAAATTGATGTGTAGAAATTCTCGAGTGGCGATCAGGGGAGCTTGGTCATCAGAAAACTATGATGATGGCTAAGAAATCACAGTTTTCTTAGGCATAACAATGATGGAAAGTTGTTAAAAATATAATTTTGGAGACAGAGGGAAAGAGAAAGAGAACATCTAAAACCATATTGGCAAATTTCCATTTTCATATCTAAATCTATTCTATTCACAGAGCTAGAACCTATTGATTGAAAGGAGTCTGGATCTCTGCAAATAATAATATATATATATATATTTAATATATGTATAAAATAAATTTCCTCCCACTTTCTCCATATGGACTTGCAGACATTTTACAAAATGTCCTGGGTGATTTTTAAAAGACCATTAGGATTTTGGGTTGTATCTGAGAATTAAATTTCCAGACAGATTAATAAAGACATAAAAATGTATTTATTATAAGCTTTACATGACAGAGTACCCTCATAAGGAAATCAAGATATAAACAGTCAGATTTGGATTCTTACATATGGAGTGGGACAAAGAGTAATGAATTATGGAAATGTGATTAGGTAGAGAAACTTATATTTGGGCAATTAACTAGTTAGAGCAGTGATTAGAAAAACAAGAGTTATTTAACAAGTGGCATATTTTAAGGTTCATTTTCTGCAAAATATATATTAATAGGTGATTTTGCCTCAGGTTTTCTTTTCTAAAGGACTCAGGCTAAAACACAGTATGCTAGGCTATAACACAGTATACTAGGCTACGGAGAGCTTATGGAAACCTATTCAGCAAGGAGACTGAGAGGTAGGTTGAGGCTAGATCACAGAGAACCTTCAATGTCAAATTGAGAACTTAAAGAACTCTCAGTGTGATTCTGTATTCACATAGAGTGGTAGGAACAGCACTCTACATCAATAAAGTGAGTCAGTGCCTGTCGAGGCATTCATTAGCTAATTAAAACTGGGGAGCAAAGTTTGCTGATTCTTTCTCTTCACGTAATTCCTATGAATCTCTCTTTCATTTAATTATGTGGGTTGCACTCTTGTTCCTGTCAGTACCCCATCTCTCATATGCTGGGGAGGAAAGGTCTGCCAGAGGTGAATTAGACTTCTTTAGGGAATTAGTTAATGAGAAATCTGCAGCAACCTCAAGCATGAAATTTGCCCCTCCTTACCAAAGAGACTATTCAGTGCTCAAGTAGCTTAAGAACCCAAAAGCAGACCTTCCATACGTTCATTAATATCTCTATGGTGTTTTAGGCAATTTATGAAACTAACATGAAATCTGGTAGCTATTGCTTATTTCTGACTTAAAATTTCAGGGGGTAAAACAAGAATAGTTATGAATCAACACAACTTATGATAAATAAATTATTTGCACATTGTAAAGTGAAACCACTGAGCAATATGTATATATCTCTGAAGTTAATTTGTGTTTTTTATGTATTAAACCAATCTTATAGAATATGTGACAAAAAGATAAACAATATAAACATACCTTGTGTTTGGTGAATTTTGTACAATGGAATTTTGTTGTTAAAAATGTGATATGTGTATTATATACCCATTGCATTAGAGGTGACTTAATTTACATTCTGCAGAGGCACACCCCAGACAAAGATTCAATACAAGTAGTTTATTTGAGAGGAAATATCTGAAGACATTGATGGAGAGAGAAGCCCTAGAGCCCATAGAGTATGTTATCAATCAAATTATTACTATAGGCAATGGCAGTATAATTCACCAGGCAACTAAAGGGACAGAGAAAAACCTGCTTCAGAGTTATCCCAATCAAGGTCACAGAAGCGAGCATATTTTATTTTCCAACTCCCAGTCTGTCATTCCATAAAAACTGTTACAGAAAGCTCTGCCAGATTTCTTTTTTAAGCTACCAGTCAAGTCTTTATGCAATACATCCTTCCTCAGTGAAGGATATAGTACCAAATTGGGCCTAAATAAGTGTGCTCCCCTTTAGTCTATGTCTGGTCACTTTGATAACTATAACCTCAAGTGATGTGGGTGTGGGGTAAGATTAAGTATATGGTGCTCAGTAGACATCTGCTCATTGTACCTTCTGCCTAAATAGTAAGAACGCAGTAGGAAGAGGAAGAAGATAAATAATAAAGGACTCACCAAAGGCCATGATATACATCACAGACCAAACTTAGGACATCCTGAATCCCTTTGATGGGTTCTTTCCTTTATGGAACACAGCTTCTTATAGAGTGTGTGAGGGAAAAGATAAATAATATAAATATATGTCGTGTTTGGTGAGTTTCGTGCAATGGAGCTTTGAGGTTAAAATTTCGATATATGTATTATATTTTCATTGTATTGGAGTTGTTTTAATTTACATTCTGCAGAAGCACACCTTTAGTCAAGGATTCAGAACAAGGATTCACTACAAATTCAGTACAAGTATTTAGTATTTGAGAGGAAATATCCAAAGACATTGCTGGAAGAGAAGAGAGTCTGGGAAAATAGGAAGAAAGCCAACAGAATACATTATCAATCAAGTTATATCCCTTAACGCAGTGATGGCCTCATGGTCAGGAATAAACTGGTGAATTAACTATGCCTTTCTTTCTTTCTTTTTTTTTTTTTAAGATAATGTGTTCCTAGATACTACTGTCCAAATTCTTGTCTGAAATTCTTTCAACACAAAGGGAATTATCTGTTCAAGGGATTTAAAAGGTGCCTGATGGAGATGTCTTACAGCATGCTATCTAGAGAGCTGAGTTTCAGACGCCAACAGAATTAATTATATCTACATCCTTCACCTTCCAAGGACTCTTTTCCTATCAACCTACATGTCTTAGCAAAACTCTCAATAGTAGTAATAAATCTGAGTTGATTCTGTTGCAGTAGTTAATGGACTTAAGAACAGCTAAGCTGTAAAGGCATAGCCAAGCAGGAGTTACAAATTATACAAGTCAGGATAAAAGCTTCATAAATATTGACTCCACCTAATGGTTTCTGTCAGAGAAGGAAAACTCATTATGATAATCATATCTTCTCCCTAAAGCATTGGTTTTTGCACTGAGGTTCTACAGCTGTATTAATATCACCAGGATTTTAATTAATGAAACTGAATTGTTCAATAGCTAACTTCCAGTATTTAATGAACTGATAACATAGCTGGTTTATAACAATGAAATGTTGAAACTATTGTACTGAGAAGTGAAAGAAAATTTGTGGAAGGGAAGTTAGCATTGTGACTCAACTAGGACAGGGCAAAATGGATCTCACAAAGTCAAGGATGCTTGAACTACTTTATTTTCATTCAAATCTTCAGGTAGAATGAGACAATTTATCCTGCTGATTTAACTAAAATTTATGTAAATTTTTATTTTTATTTTTTTTAAATAAAGTAGGTTTTTTTTACATCACAAATATTTTTTTTAAAGATTTATTTATTTATTTATAAAGCACTGGGTACAGTCAGAAGCACGGGAGGGTGAGAGGATTCACCAGAGCCAGAGCAGGGAACAGAACAGGTAGAGTGACAAAATGCAGCAGGTGCGGCAGGAGAGGTCTGCACGCCATGTGGGACCCTCGCCGGCAGTCAGGGATTGAACAGGCGCTGCAGAGGCTGACAGGCAGCTTCGCAGTCCAGCGCTCAACCGCTGTGCCACCAGGGGAGGCCCAAATTTTTATTTTTTAAAAGACTTATTTATGCATATAAAAACTGGGGTACAGGCCAGAGGTATAGGGTTTAGGAGGATTCACCAGAGACAGACTGGGGAACAGAACAGGCAGATTGACTGAAATACACTGCTGAGGAGAGGAGGGGGTGAGACAGGAGGGTTCTGCAGTGTCATGTGGGTAGCTCCCTGGCTGGGGATTGAACTCATGCTGCAGTGGCTGTGGATAGCTTCATATGTTGTGTCTTTATCCCTTGTGCCACTGGGGAGGCCCTGTTTTGTAAATTTTTAAATCTAATTGGCCACAGGAAAGACATGCTAGTATTTACCTAAGTAAGAAAAGATGACAGTAAACAGCCAATCATTCCTATAAGTGAAAGAAAAGGAATAAGTTAGAATGCACAGAAAAGTAGATTGAGCAAAAAGATTAACTATCCTGAGTTAAACAAAGCAGTTATTTTTCATAACTCAAATCAGAATGTTTTGTGAAGCTGCTGTGGATTGATTTTTGTGTTAGTTATTGCGTTGGTTATGAAAGTGGTTGACAAGAATCTTGAATTACCTCTTTCTTTTTGAAAGAAGATGTTTATCCATGCCATAACTAGAGAACAATAGGTTGTAAGTTAGTGTTCAGCAGAATAGGCTCAAGGGCAAAGAATCTCAGGTATAATTAACTGCACATCTTACACTAGAAAGTCTGGTGCTCAGAGTTTGGAAATATCAGTGTTATATGGTAAAGACTAAAATGTTAACTTTTTTTCCTAAAGTAAGTGAATAAAGGACTTTAACCTGGTTGGAGAATTGTGTAAATATTTCTTTAGGTATGCTAGCATGATGAATATTATTTCCTTAAAATTATTTTTCTTAGTAAGTAGAGATTATTTAAATTAGGATAAATGGAATAATTATTCACATTAACAAACAGTAATCACAAGAATATTTCAGGTGCCATGCTAAATATTTTACATTTATTTTCTCATTGAATTCCCAATATAGACTAGAAGATACATATTATGATGAAAAATAAGGGATTGCTAGCTTTGCCCTTCAAATAACTTGTATTTAGAGGGAAATCCAGATACTGACTTAATTACTTACTAATGTACTACAGCAAGTACAATAACCTAAGTTATAAGTATATGAAAGAAGCTATAGTTTTGCTTTAAGGGGAAAAATATCAAGGAATTCTCTTTGGAAAATACAATCTTGGATCTTCCATTTAAGAAGAAAAAGAATTTACCAGGTTGACTAAGTCAAGGACAGTGAGTTTTTAGATAAGAGTGACAGTGTGAACAAATGAATGGTCTCTTGAAACTATTATATGCCCACTACACAGAGAGGTAGGTTCCAAACCAGATGTCAGAGTAAGAGAAAAGAAAAAGTTGAAATCAAGGTCAGAGTAAAACAAGCAGGATCCAGAGATTAGTTCCTAAGAAGAGTAACGTCAGGAAAATATGCAAACTTAGATGTATTACTTTATGAGTAGGATACTTTTCAGGGACAAAAACAAACCCTAAAGTCAAACACAAGGAGGAAAATCACAGAAGTTAGAGAGAAACTCTTCATTTGACGATATTCTCACAGAAAAATGCCTTTTGCTCTTAAGCAACTTTTGAAGTAGGTTTGAGTCAAACCCGGGTGAATTTGCAGGATGCCTGCCAGTTTCCTCTTCCGACATCTCTTGGCTTCAACACTGTCCATCCTCACAGATAATAACACCCTTTCTCAAGGATAGAAAGCATCATTAAAGTTTATTGGCTGGTCTATATACATATTAACACATTCACATATCATTAGTTAATTTGCCTATTAAATCAAAGTCATGTTGGGTTTCTTGTCAGCCCATTTGATCAATGGTAGATATTTCCTCCACTTAGGAGAAAGACACCCCCACACCTCCACCACAACCCCTCCACTCCCTCCACACACAATGTGCCAGGCTTTGCCTTCTTTTCCCCTTTTTTCTTCTGGGCAGGGAATATGGAAATCTCAGTCCTCCCTACTTGTGGAGACACTCATCCTTCCACTCTCCTTGAGATAGCCCTATTTTGAGTCTAGAATAGTCAGGGCCTCCCTCACTCTACCAGGTGCATTTTGAATTAATCAAAATAATGGGAGACACCCAACAAGCAGAACCAGGTAGACTCTTATCTATCTAATCATTAGGCCAGGATCTCCTTTGGTTGCTGGGATTATAGCTATGAACAAGGCAAATACACACCAGGACATATAATGCAATGGAGACAAACACTGCACAAAATCATACCTACGTGATTTAGAGGTGGGACATGAGCTACTCAGGAAATGTATGCTGTAGTGAGAGGCTATGACTACAGGCCCACGTGCTCTGGAGAAATCAGGGCAGAGTTGTGTGTGTGTGTGTGTGTGTGTGTGTGTTTGTGTTTATAAATGGGGGCAGGGAGTGTGACTCCAAGCAGGTAAAACGTCGTTGTGGCAGAAATTCGCTTGACAGTTTTGAGAACTTAAAGAAGTTTGTGGTGACTGAATTGTGTTAAGGGAAAAAGATGGGTCTGGACAAGATTGAGATGAGAGTAGGTGCAGATAATGCAGGACTTTACAGACTATGTTATGCTTTCAATTTTTAGTCCTATGTGGAAAGGAAAGAGTCAGAGGGTTTTAAGTAGGAGTACTGAAAACAGGGAAGGCGTCACTACACTCATGAGCTCTTGGCATCCTCAGTCCCCAGTAGGGATGGCAAGCCGTGGCCGCAGTGAAATAAGAAAAAAACAGTGGAGTATGTACAGCAAAAATTTATTTGAAGCAAAGCAAAGCAAAGCAAATCTTTATTTGAAGTGAAAGAAGCAAAGCCTCATAGCTCCTGTTACCAGAGGGGACTCTAGTGAGATGCCATTGGTGGGATTTGAGCGGCTGCTTTTATCTGTTAGGGTTTTGTGTTAGTCTGTTCTCTTTGGGGGGAGGGGGCTATTAGGGAGCAGTTTTGCATTTTCATTTCTTTGCACCTGCTGTCTACTGGCCATGGCCTGTGGCTGCCTGGACATCAGTGCCACCATCTCTCCTCTCCCCTGCTTTCCTCTCTCCCCCTGCTGCTGTCTCCTGATGAGGAGTCTTGGTAATATGGGTGTTTCAGTAATGCAGGTATGAAAGGATAACTTTTTAGCCTGGGGAAATGACAAGAAAGAGAGATGGAAAGATCTGAAAAATATTTAAGAGGCTTAGCTGACAGCATTTTGCAATTGCTTAGAAATAATGGAGAGTGAAGGAGAATAAAGTGTTTCTTGTTACATAGTTAAGTGTTACATAGGTAAGTAACCATGTGGGTTATTCATGTGGCAGATGTGGGAAGAGAATTGAAACAGTGAAAATGGACATAGTCGAGACACTTATAAGAAATCCAGGTGTGCTACCTAAAAAAAGGTGGGGAGGTAAAAATCTCAGAATCATTGAGAATCATTCGCATGTCGATAGTGACTAAAATCATGTACTTCCAAGAACAGAGAATCTAGAATCACCGCTGAAAAGTTCATCTTTTAAAGTTCAAAGGAAGAAGAGATGAGAATGGAAAGTGAAAAAGAATGACTAGGAAAGTAGGCAAAAACCAGGTTTTTTTTTTTTTTTTTTTATGTGAAGGGTGTAGACATTTAAGGAGATCTTGCATAGATATATGCAGGAAAGTGAAGACCAAAAAGTGTTCACTGGATTTAGCAATAATTAAATTATTCGAAACATCTATTTCAGTGGAGTTGGGAAGGGAAAGGTGACAGTAAGATTGAGATGGGTTGAAGTAAATATGTGGGAAATAACTAGAGGCAGGAAATTATTTCTGGAAGTTTGGCCTCGAAGGGATGAAGAAACTCGGGACAGTAGATGAAAGACTTTCTAATAAAGAGTTTTAATTTTTTTCTTGTTTTCTAATACTTTCAAATAATGTTAATGTGTTTGTTTTAAGATAGGAGAGAAAAGGGTTGTTTAAATGATAGTGAGGAAAGTCTTGAACGAAGAGGGAGGTAACTATGAGGAGAGAAACACACAAACACGCAGAGAATCAGGAAAAGACGAAGAAACAAAGAAACATACAGAGAGAGAGAGAGAGAGACAGAGATAGACAGAGAGACAGAGAGGTACTGACTGAACAAAAGAAATAATTGGTAACAGAAAGCTCCGGAGAAGTTTGGAGAAACACACATGGAGGCCATAATCTTTGAGAGAAGCATAGACGCATTTACCACCACCATTGCCATCGTAACTGAAGGAAGAAGGTGAGTTTGGAGAGATGTTATCATAACCTCTAGACCTCTGTTAGCCAAAGAGTCTACTTTTTAAACTGAGGCCCAAACTTATTTCTTGACAGTTATTTCCTTTGGTCTCAAATCTAAGAGTGGTTTCCTGCTGCTTACAACATCTTTAGGCTGAGAGAAACTTTTTTCATACAAGGACACTGTTAATTTAATTTTGTATCCTCTAATGACTTTGGATCACTGATATCGGATCGTTAATCCAGTTTTTCCTTTCTGTTCCCATAGACTCTAATTCAGATGATTTCTTGCTCAGTGGTTGCACTTCAGTTATGATTCTGAAGGATGTTTTGTTTTGCAAAATGTGTTACAAGTGAGGAAACATATATTTGATCCTTGACTTGAAGTTCCCAATTTGGACCAGAATTTAAGCCCCTACTCACTTCTACTCAGGCATCTTCCATGCCTTCCATCTTTATAAAAAATGCTATTTGAAAGCAGACTTGTAGGGTAAATGCTTTGGTAAATAGTTTTCAGGCTTTTCTGCCCTCCCACAATTAGGATTGCCCTGCCTGATGGGGCACCTGCAGTTGTTACATTATTGCAAACTGCCTTATTTACTTTTGTGGGCCATGGGAGGAGTATTGAGATAGTCACCAGGAAAAGAAGAAGCAGAAGAAGCAGGAGAGAGAGAAGGGGAGAAAGAAGCCAGAGAAGCCCAGAGTGAAGACTTGCAGGGGGCTTGGAGGCCTAATGGCCTCCTGGCCCCCCAGCACCCCTGCCTGCCGTGTACCTGTTTGCCATACTACATGGAAAGCTCAATAAAAGCCTGAGAAAGCCACCAAGGGCTCCAGGATTTCTCCTTTACCCAGGTCTGCTCGGATGATAGATATCCTGCTCAGTGGCCATCCTGCCACTACAAGACTATATTCTCTCATTACAGTGTAGCCCTAGCAATTCCTACTGCCACACCCATCTACTGGCAAAAATTGTGTTCTAGATGTAAATTCTTCTGTACGGTCAGTATTTGGTATATATGTTATTACGACTATTGCTTTCCCTTGGATTCTGACAGACACATCTCCATATCTCATAGATCTTAATAAAAAAGTGACAAAATATCTCAGCATCATATTTCTAGATTTAAAATCTAAATACTCAAAGTCCACAGGTTGGGGGCATTCTACTGCTAACGTTATAGACATAGAAAGGCATATGATGAATTCTTCAAACAGTTGTATGCCAACATTTTGCTAGCCTAGATGAAATGGACAAATTCCTAGAAACACAGAAACTAGCAAAACAAAACCAGTATGTAGAACAGACTTACAAAAAGTAAGAAGTTTGAATTAGTATTTTAAAAAAGTTTCCCCACAAAGAAAAGTCCAGCAACAGATTATTTCGTTGTTAAATTCTACCAAACATTTAAGGAAGATTAGATGCCTTTGGAAACTCTTCAAGGAAAAAAAAAATCAAAGAGGATAGAATATGTTTCAATTCATTATATGAGACCAATGTTACATCACTACTAAAATTAAACAATGACTTAATAAGAAAATTACAGAGCAATACACCTTAAAAATATAAGTTCAAATATCCTCAATAAAAAACTAGCAAACTTATTCCAGTAATATATATATATATATATATATATATATATATATATAGTATCATATTCCATAATCAAATGGCATTTATCCCAGGATAACAAGGTTTATTTAACATGCAAGAAATTAATCAGTGAATATACCATATTAGTAAAATAAAAGACAATACCACATTATCATCTCAACAGATGAGGAAAAGGACTTAACAAAATTCAACCCTGGGCCTCCCCTGGTGGCACAGGTGGTTGAGAGCCGTGCTGTGAAGCTGTCTGCAGCCTCTGCAGCACTGGTTCGATCCCGGCTGGCCGGCGAGGGTCCCACATGGTGCAGCAGACCTCTCCTGTTGTGCCCACTGCTTCCCTCAGCAGTGTATTTTGTCAGTCTGCCTGTTCTGTTCCCCACTCTGTCTCTGGTGAATCCTCTCACCCTCCTGTGCATCTGGCCTGTACCCCAGTTCTTGTATAAATAAATAAATAAATCTTTAAAAAAAAATTCAACCCTGGGCCTCCCTGGTGGTGCAAGGGGTTAAGACTCAGCTATGAAGCTATCTGCAGCCATGCCCAGGCAGGGAGCTGACCCACATGGCACAGCAGACCTCTCCTTTCTTGCCCGCTACTCCTCTCAGCAATGTATTTCAGTCAGTCTGCCTGTTCTGCTCTCCACTCTGTTTCTGGTGAAGCCTCTCACTCCCTGCACCTCTGAGCTGCACCCAGCTCTTGTATGCATAAATAAATAAATCTTTAAAAAAAATCCAAATCCAACCCTCTTTTACAATAAAAATGCTCAACTAGCAATTGAAGGTAACTTCCTCAATCTGGTAAAGACCATCTACCAAAAATCCAGAACTACTATCATACTTAAAGATGAAAGGTTGGAAGCTTCCCCCCCTAAACTCATGAATAAGACAATCAGGTCTGTTCTTACTACTTCTATTCAACATTTTACTAGAGGTTATAGCCTCCTGTACTGGAGATAGGAGAATAAATAAAAGCTACCCACATTGGAAAAGAAAAAAATAAAACTATATTTATAAACCTCTATAGAAAATGTTAGGAATCTGCAAGAAAGCAAACAAAAAACATGTCTGAGCTAATAAATGAGACCAGAATTTATTTATCAGCATTCGATATGCAAAAATCAATTGTATTTCTGTACAGTAGCAATGTAAACTGCAAAAATCAAATTCAGAAAACAATTCCATTTATTATAGTACAACAGATTAAACATTTAGGAGTAGAATTGATTAAAATTTGTATAAGACTTATTCACTGAAAGCAATAAAGTAGTTTTGAAGGAAATTAAATACCCAAATAATTAGAAAGAGATCCATGTTCATGGCATGGAAGAAAATGTTTTAATATTTCCCATATTGATTTAAAATTCATTGTAATTCCTATTGAAATCCCAGTCCCCCCCTTTTTTTGTTTTACAGAAATTGACAAATTATTTTAAAATAATATGGAAACAAGAGATCCCGAAATATCAAAACAATTTTTTTAAAAAAAGCACAAAGTTGGAAGATTCACACTTCCTGATTTCAATACTTACTACAAAGCTACATTAATCAAAATAGAATGTATTGGTATAAGGATAGAAAAATTGATCTGTGGAATAGAATTGAGAATCCAGAAATAAAACCATACAATTGATTTAGACAAGATGCTGAGAAGATTCATTAGACAATAATCTTTTTAACAAGTGATACTGGGGCAACTAGATATCCACATGCAAAAGAATGAAGTTGGACCCCTACCTCACACCATATACAAAATAATGCAAAATAGATCAAAGTTCTACATTTTAAAGATAAAATGATGAATATCTAAAGGAAAGTGTAGGCATAAATCTCAGTGACTTTGGATTAGGCAATAGTTTCTTAAATACAATCCTGAAAACACATGCAAAAAGAAAAGAAATCACTTTATACAAATAAAAACATTGTGCTTCACAGGACAACCAAGAAGTTAAAGGACAAACCGCAGAATGTGAAAATATGTTTTCAAATATGTATCTGATAAGTACTGATATTCAGAAAATAAAGCAATTTTATAACTTAATGATAAAAAGAACTCAATTAAAATATTGTCAAAAATATTTTAAAAGACATTGCTGTTTTATTTTGCCAAATAAAGACCCTTATGAACTATTTTTAAGAAAAAAATGACTCTATATGCTGGCTTGTCAGAATGCCTAATTCTCTATTCTTTTGCTTTCTTTCTTATGTTTCCTGTTTTCATTCACTCATTTAACTCCATGTTAGGAATTCTTCCAAGAATTACCAGGGTCAGAGACAGGTCAAAGTGAAATTTTTCAATGTTTCTATTCACTGGAGGAAAAAAAAATCTGTATTTAACAGTTAGAAGGGAATTATTCAAATGTCTGAGTCACCAGATGTGCCCTGATTATCTGTGCTTTCCTGACATGCTCATTATGAGAAATAGCTAAGATGTAAGTAAATGTTAGACCTATCTGTGAATTATACAATATCTTCATTGACAAATTGAAATTTTATTTATATGTTATAATTGAAGAACAGACTAAGTGATCAAAAAATTGCTCTTGAAATAGAAAGTTAAAACATAAATTTTCCTTTAAAATTAGGATCTCTGCAATTGTAAAGATCATTTTTCATCTCTGTATTTTTTCAACTGTGGAAAAGAGACAAATTGGGTTAAAAGTATGGCTCTCCAGTTGGGTGGATCAAGGTTTCACTTTCCACTCCACCGTTTTCTTCCTTTGTTGGTAAAAGGTGAAAAATTACAACCTTGTAATAGTTGAGGGGCTTGTGTATGAATTAAGTAAGACATTATATGTGAAGTGCTTAGAACAGGGCCAAGCATGGGATGATCCCTCAATAAATGGCAACAATAAAATTTTTGTTTATTATTATTAAATATTCTAAGGGCTCACAAACATATATTATAATATTCATTTTTTTGTTCAATGCAATCAGTAGTAAAAATTGATTTTTATTTGAACAATTAATTTGTTTATGCACTCATGAAAATTTAGTAAATTGTACTGATTATTAAGGAGAGAAGAAAGATTTAATGTGAGGTTTTTATAGGATTTTTCCCAAAGTGAATGGAAATGGTTATGGGTGAGGAACTTATTTTTCATTGCTTTGCCAACTTCAACTAAAATATGACACAAGAAAAGATTCAGGAGATTACATCAGATTTCCTGAATAAACATTTGTAGAACAAAAGTCATACATATCACTTTGTCTAGATATGAGTCATTGCCTTATCAGAAAAGGCAGTTATATTATTCTGCCTCTTTTAAAAACACACCCATAAGAATTGGAGTTCCTGTGCTGATTGACATCAAAATTAAAAAAAAAAAATCAAAGCAATTTTATTTGTACCTAAAACATTTTCTTTAAATTAAGATGCCATAAACTGAATATGTCCTTAATATTCATATTTAACTTTTCCATTTCATTGTATAACTAGTTTTCAGGTCTTAATTTTGGATGATTAAAGTCACTATCACTATATTTCATATGGTTAATTTGATATATTATCACTATATTTTATATCCTACCTTTAGTTTTCTTTAATATTTAACTGGTTAATTATTTTTCATCATGTTCATTATCCTTTAAGTGATACTGATTTCCCATTTTGTATATTGATATAATTAAAAAGAGTTAATAAAGTTAATCTAAGCAACATTAAATAAATAATGGTAGTTGACATAAAAGTACATTTAAATGGCACAATGTTTTGAAGCAACTTAGTATGACAAAATTTTAGAATCAAACTTTAAAGACATATTTTTTTTCTTGAAATTTTAGGCTGAAGCAAAAATGGAGACTTAAAGAATTGCAATTATTCTTTCTACTCATTTAGGGATACCCCAGAACCCCTAAATCTGCCTGCTCTAAATAGGTTTTGTCATCTGATGCATTAAGACAAAACATATTCTAGTGTGTAAGACCTTTAATGGAAAGGAAACTTTAAAAAAGTTAGTGTGTAACAAAGACAAGACAAAGAATATAGTTCCCAAATCAAGCACCCTAAGTTACCCACCCCCTCCTGGGTAAATGCCCAGCCAAATAGGATTGGCCCAAAGCAGGGCCACTGAGGCCCGAAAGTCTGCCACAAGTCTAAGCCACTTTCTGGTGGGGACCCATAGAAAAGCACAGAAGGGGGCCTCCCCAGTGGCACAGAGGTTGAGCGCTGGGTTGCGAAGCTGCCCGCAGCCTCTGCAGCGCCGGTTCAGTCCCCAGCTGCCAGGCGAGGGTCCCACATGGCGCGCAGACCTCTCCTGCAGTCCGCTGCTGCCTTCAGCAGTGTACTTCGGTCCTTCTGCCTGTTCTGCTCCCCGCTCTGGCTCTGGTGAATTCTCTTACCCTCCAGTGCTTCTGACTGTACCCAGTGCTTGTATAAATAAATCTTTAAAAAAAAAAAAAAAGATTGCTTAAAAAAATAAAAAGAAAAAAGAAAAGCACAGAAGGGGCCCAACATGTCTAGGACAAAGGTAACAAACTCAAGATAAAAGCTGCCATGGTTAATCTCCCCAAGGATCTCTCACCCACATCTGTTTTAGCGAGTCTAAGATCAAGAAACAAGTGCAGCTTCTTCAGATGTCTTTCTCTGCTCCATGTGCCTCCTCCAGGTCTCCTTCTGTCTTCCCTCCTGCTTCCTTCCTTCTTCAGTCTCCTCTGCAGCCTCCCTTCTCCCTGTTCAGCTCCCCCCTATCCTGGGTAGGGCAGGGAACCTGAAACTTCCCCAGGCTCCTAGGGACCACCCTGTTACAGTTTCATAACTAGATATAAAGTTAAAGAGCATTATCTCATTTTGCCTTTAAATTACTAGAAATTTTTCAGCTAGATACCTAAGAGTGGAGTTGCTAGCTGATATGGCACTACTATTTTTACTATTGATATTTTGAGAAACCTCCATACTGTTTTCCATAGGGACTGACCAGTCTATATTTCTAACAATTGTGAGCTATACAAATTAAATCACAAGGGAAGAGACAAATGACAGATGATTTCACTCATTTGTGGAATATAAGGAAATGAAGAAACATACAAAATTGAACCCAAAACAAGTCCTAGTAATCTATCTGACTGCAGAATTGAGGCTATCAGAAAGTAAGGGTAGGAGGTGGGGAAGAAAGGGGAGAGAAGATCTAATAGACTATGGTGGGAGATTATGGGTGCTTTTGTGGCAGATGTGATGTGGTAACAGACATTTGAAAAGGTGTTAACCTATACCCCTAAATGATCTAAGTATTGTAAACCAAAGTTGCCTCAATAAATAATACAATTTTTAAAAAGTGACTGAGGAAAAAAAGTGAATTGTTAGATTCTACCCATAAATGAAAAGGATTTCAGTTACTCTTAATTTACACATCATATATGCTTTCCCAAATTTTTTCTTTAAATCATTCTGGTACTTGCAAATAGGGACATAAATGATGATGACAATAACTGCTCTCAAACTATTTACAATGTAATAGTGGAGGCAGACACACAAACACCTAACTGTATTGGAAAGAAAAAATAGATTTTTTTTAAAGATTTTATTTATTTATTTATACATACAAGCACTGGGTACGGTCAGAAGCGCGGGAGGGTGAGAGAATTCACCAGAGCCAGAGCGGGGAGCAGAACAGGCAGAAGGACCGAAGTACACTGCTGAGGGGAGCAGCGGGCGGCAGGAGAGGTCTGCGCGCCATGTGGGACCCTCCTCCGGTGGCCGGGGGGCAGCCGGGGATCGAACCGGCGCTGCAGAGGATGCGGGCAGCTTCGCAACCCAGTGCTCAACTGCTGCGCCACCGGGGAGGCCCAGAAAGAAAAATAGATTTTGAGCTGTGACAGATATAGAAGCAAAGTGTAAAGGAGGTAATAGCAAGTCATGATTAATATGAGAGAGAGAGAGAGAGAGAAAAGAATAAACAGAAACATAGATATAGAGCTGATGGTTTCTCTTTGCTCAGAGACTTGAGCAAAATGGTGGTAAAATGAAGGAGTTCGGGTATACAAAAACATGTCAGGAAAGCTCTGAAGTAAAGAAAGTGCAGGATATATTCAAGGAATAGAAATCCAAAGTGGCTGGTGCGCAGGGACATGCAGTGGAAAATGAGCGTGTAGGAAAAAACAAGTCTGAGTGTTAAACTCTTTTAGACTCCACTCAGTGGGTTACTGAAAAGTGTACTCCTTGCCCATCTCATCATGTGCAGCAGTGCATGCACTTGGAACTGAGGCAGTTTTAGAGCTGAGATATGTAAAGACTCGTGGGAGAAGTAATGGCGGGGGCAGAGGTCATCATCGTGCCTTTGGAGCCATAAAATTGGAATTGGAGATACACTGAAAGACTTTGTCTTAAAAGAAAACCATCACAATTAAAGCAAATATTAAAGAAAGTAATTTATGGGACATTTGCCAAGTTTGAATTAATTAGATTTCGCCTTAATTTTTAAAAGCGCTGTTTGCAGCAAGTTGAAACCATCCTTCTCCAATACAGTGAGACATTAATGTTCCCATCATGGTTCATTTCAAATATGAGTTCTTCTCAACTCAAAACAATTTGTTTGGTTAAAAATGAAGTGATTGCAAATCACATCGTTGTGAAGAAGATCTTCATCTGGCTCTATGTTAATCAAATGAAATGTGTTCCCCTTTTCATTTGCTTTCTATGCACTCAGCTTTAGTATCAATAGATTTGTGGCGAATTAATCCTGGAATCATATGTTAAACAGTAAATTATGAAAATCTAACCATTTTCAGTTTTTGCTAGGTGCTCATACATGCGAGTATGTGGATATGTGCAGGAGTGCCTACTTTTAGTGAAATGGGCAGATCTGAGCTATATTGATTGGGATTTCTGTCATTGGCTTTGTAGCAAATCTGTCTCTTCTCCAAATAGTGAATCATATTGACAGGGTTTTAAAAAAATTCATTTTATGTTTTTTTTTTCTTTGATCAGGTCATTTGTAGTCAAAGCACACGTCCCACCTTTTAAAAGTGAGCTCTGCAATGTCCCACTGACCTTGAATCTTCCTCTTTATCTGGTTAGTCAGTTTCTCTGCTAGCATGGAAGGAGAGTTTAACATGAGCAATACTCTCTCACCAGTCTGCATTGGATATCTGACTCTATTAGCTATAATGCTCTTTTTAGATTAGCACATGGATAGACATATATTATCCAAGGTATGTATATATGAATCTAGAAACCTGCAGGTGGGTGAATAATCCTAACCTTTCTGTTTGCATTGCTTTTATTCTTTTCTGCCATAATCACAATAAAATGTTAAGACAATGTAATTTAGTCATTGAAAAACCCTTCAAGTTGTCGCTGTTTTAAATTAAGTGTAATTTAATCAACATTATGTCAAATTAATTTCAACTTTTTTTTTCTAATCATGGGCACCTCTTTTTTTGATGAAAAATGTGGATGTGTAAATAATAATAAATAAATCACAAAATCTGTACCTATTTCCAAAGCACATTTTGGGAAAGAAAAATGAGATTTTTTTTCAATCAATGGGAATTTTAGTAAATTACTTGTGAAAGAGAAAAACACATTACGATAGGAACCTGTGTTAGCAGAAACTTGGGGACAATAATATATAAGGAAATAAATTTAGTAGTTTCAGAAGGATGATGTTAATTTCCACGTTATGCATTAACTGTATTTATCATATTTGTAACATATTTATGTTAAATGAGATTATTTAGTCTAACACATATGCAAATATATGCTATGATGAAATTGGTAATAAATTTTGTCTGTGTGACCCTGGAAGGAAAAAAGGGGTCAAGAGTCTCCCTTTGTGATCTAATTCAACTTTATTGGAAGAAATTAACTAGGAAAGAATGTGAAATACTTAAATTTTTGATTTTAATAATAATAAGTTAAAGGAATTTCTTTTAATACAATGTTTTAAAAAATTATGGATACTACATTGCAGAACTTTCATTCTTACTAGAGATGGTGTAAAGCAATTCACTAGGAAAAAACTACTCAATTTCCAAAAAATGTAAACAAAACTAAAGCTGAAGTGATCATGTGATTAATGCCTAGAAATCTGAATTATAGTTCTATCTTTCCAATTTCTTAGCTCTAAAGTCATGGACAAATTCAATTTCTTTAGACCTAAATCTCCTCATCTGTAAAACAACAGGCTATTAGTAGTAAGTTGGTAGTTTTCAAACGTTACTATTTTTAAATCTGGAAATACTTTCTTCCAGACAAAACTGTATGAAAAACATACAGAGCTGTTCTTCAGCTGGTTGGGGAAGGGAGGCTGAAGAATGGCCTTCTGTATCTGTACTTGTCTGAACAGGGGGCCCTGTACATCATCGTCCTACTCCTTGCTGTCCCATGAAGAAAATTTGCAAATTATTAGATTAGATGATTTCTAAATTCCTTCAAATACAACCACATGCATTTCCATTTTCCTACAAACTGTGTGGTTGTTTAGGAGAGAGAATTATGCCTCATCATTCTCTTTGGACTAGCCAGGACAGTTTGACACGAATTTGCCAGCTGAATTCTATTTTGGTGGTTAGGTCTTTAGGACATTGGCCATGTGTTTGAGAAAAATTAACATGGGCTGGATTCTGAAAACCCTGCAGCCTCAAAACAAAAAGCTAGAAAAGACAAATGTTTCAGGAAAGCTAGGCATTCAAATAACTCTTAGGCGCTCCTTGCAAACAATTGCTCATTATAGGTGACATAAAATAGAGTCCAGCTACACAGGCTGTTTTTACAGGCTCCTCATTAATTAACACCCAGTGTTGACTTCCTTTACTATAAACTTGTTTTTTTCCTGCTCTCCTGTTGAGTCATGCATCATCCCCAACCAGTCTCTAAATCAAAGTTTCCTTTTATTAAAATCTATTTAATTCTATTTATTTCCTTTTATTACTTTCTTCATTTCCTTTTTAATTTTTCCCTTCTTCCATCTTGTCTTTTTTTTCCTTTCTTGCTTTATACTTCCTTTTCTTCAATAGAAAGTAGCATGATTGTTTTTAAATATTAATAAATTATCATATTTGATTTTTAACAGCTGGAAAAGCTGAAAGAGCAGCTCACAGAGGAGGAGGATGGTATCCTCCATCCTAGAGGGTCTTCCCCTCCTAATAAGCGAGGTAAGTTTTCATTTCAACGCTTAAAATTGACTCCTGAAAGAAAACGTTTGCTATTATTTATGAGCGGTAACTGATTATGCTGAAATTTCTTAACCCTATGGTGTTGATCAAGAGCAATGCTCATATTTACAAAAAGATTTCAGTGTCAGCGTATCTAGGTTCTGTTTTGTTTACAAAGGCAAGTACCAAGTTCATCCATGGCAGATTTTAAATAAAATAAGACCTTATTGCTTAAAACTCTGGTCAACTCTTGCTTTTTTGACTTAAACACTGTAAGTGGTAGGATCACAAACAGAATTAAACCTTAGGTTAAAGAGCATCTTCACTGAAAGAAGGAGAACACTTATTGCCATAATAGTTGTTCCAAGTTTTGCATCATAATACTTAGTTTTAGGAAGACTCATCTTTTGGATCCCTCTAATTTTTCATGACATTTCTTGGGAAATTCTTGTTTCTTGTGGAATTAGTTACTAGATTTGAAAATGTATGTATGTGTCTCCTTTCTTATAACAGCATGAGATTTTCTAATATTTTGGTTATATTTACTTGTCTTCCTCCTTCTGGATTTGTCCTTATCTTTTATTGAAAAAAATCTACTTTTACAATTCTTCTAAGTGGGAAAATGATGAGCTGGTGTTATTTAAACACAGCGTATGCCATACTTTTTATATTTTAACATCTCATAATGTAATGGTTAAGTACATAGACTTTAGAGCTAGACTGTCTGGGTTCTAACATTTCCTACCTATTCTTCCTTGGATAATTATCTAAGTTCCTGTGCCTCATTTCCTTTGTTCCCAAATGCAAAAAACAACAATACTGCTTTAAAACACTGTATGCAAATTAAGGTTTGGATTCACACCTCTTCATATATATGTTGCCACACTGTACCCATCACCATTGGGAAAATGAGTTAATAAATGAAGGACAGTTTGAACAAGCCAGCACTTGTTCTAAGCACTATGTAAACCTGTTTTCCCCTCCATCATTTTGATGATTTTAGTGTAATTATTATTTCATTCTCATTACATATACCACAAGACATCTATTACTATACCTGTTTTATAGATGAGGAAAATTATATCGCAGAGGGGTTAAATTATATGCTAAAATAGCCCAAATTTTAAATAACTTACTATTAAGCCTAAACCAGAGATTGGTAGAAGAATCGAAAGGTGAAAGGGAGGAGGCTTCAGATTTTTTAAGGATATTGGCTTTTCCTGGATACCATGAGGGAAATCATGGGAATGATTTGAGCAAATGCATAATAGAAAATGAGATTTAACAGAATCATTCATTCTTGGTGCTTTGTGGAGAAAACACGAATTGAAGCAGAGTTCTTTCATGAGGCTACTTTAATGGTGCAGATGAGAAATTGTAGTCACTTGGATTAGAATGGCAGTAATGAATTGATTAAAAAAAGTCTGATTCTTGATGTATACTAAACAAAAAGTTGACAAATTTGCTGTGAGATTACACTTAGGGTATGAAAAAAAGGACACTGTCAAAAATAACTCTAGGATTTTTGTCCTGGGAAAATAGGGGGGAAAAGGCAATTTTTATTTTTGGACGTAGGGATAGCCAGAGGGGAAGAAAGTTGAAGGGCAGGGAATTTGGAATAGACTATAATGTGTTGCCAATTTTAATCCAAAATTTAGAGGCCTAATATAATACAGTACAATGCATCTAGTAAAACTAACTCTTCTCTATTTTGTGGTTATATTTTCAAGAATGTTACTATAGCTTACCTGCCTCTAACACTACCAAGACAGAAGAGAGGCATAGAGGATGCATCTCAGCTTTCAACTGCCTCAGCCCAAAACTCAGTTCATTGACACACATCCCTTCTACTAAAATCCATTGTCCAGAATTAGTCACTTGGGCTACACCAAGATATTGGCAAGACAGGCTGGTACGTTTTAGAAATTACATATCATACTTGAGGAGCACTGCCTTTACCACATTCCTTTGATCTCTTCTTGAATGCATAGACTATAATTCCATCTATTCCCATTAAAGACATGGCCAAATTCCTTTCACTATACCCAGAACAAAGAACAGGCTTTCCATGAGTTACATACTAGTCTTTACCAGATGCAATGTGGTTCCTTTCTTCCACAGATTTATTAGCTAAAAGAACAAATCCAATAATTTTCAGAGGAAAAGAGATAGGATAACTTTCAAAACTTGGACTCAAAGGAAAGTATAAGCACAAATATCAGGTGCAAAAACACACATTAGGATAGCACCAAGAATGTTGACCCACAGCAAGGTCACCTACCTTGAGGAGGGAGAAAGGTTTTTTGATTAAGGACTGCTAGTGTCTAAAGGAGCCCTTGTCTCTCATGTTGCTTCCCTGGCTTGACTATCTCTGAGGTTTTCTTTTTTTCTTTTTTTTTTTTTTTAATCATCCCTTGACCTATCTTATATGCTCCTTGGAGAACGTTCCCTTTTTGAGAATTATGATTTTCTCCAAGCTGGAGGCCCCAGGTTTATTTTGTCTTAAAGTGTAAATTCACCTTTTTGTTCTAGAGATTATGGTTTCTTTGGTAATGATATTCTTCAAAAGTTTAGAAAGCTTCTCAACTATTTTCTATACAGACTTATTTTTTTAAATTGTCATTTTACATTTTCATTCACAACTCAGTGGTATAGCAGTTGCCTTGAAGGTTTCCAGAATCTACCTAAAAGACTGCATACAGAATCTGTTTTTTTTTTTTTTTTTACCTTGAGTTCTTTATTTAAACTGATATTTACTGAACCTCTGTCACTTAAAGTCATTCAAAGTCCTTTTCATAGTGTTTGGGATTTAGAGGCAGTTCGCTTTTTCAGCATTTCAAGATCTTGTATTTCTGAAATCTATTCCCTTTTTATTTGTTGCAAGGACATCATTTCTTTCTTGAGCTCATCAATTTCTTGCAATACCTTGCTACATGTACCCAACAGCAATGTAAAACAGTATCTTATTTTTCTAAACTTCTTTTTGATCAAGAGAAACACAATCTGAATCCAAACTTTTCTAGATGTGTATTATAATATACTTCATAAAGTGACTCTTCTGTTATCAGCCTGATATCAGTTTCTTTGTCTGCCATCAGCAATTGCTGAGACTGTGCACAATTTAGGTTCTTCTTAGAGGAGAACCCTATTGCAAGTTGTCACATTGTATTTTGGGATAAATTAGGCTAACTACATTAACAAAATAAACTTACAATCTCACTGGTGTAATTTACTCAAGATTTATTTTATGTTGCACAGTCTTGTATACATTTGTCATTTTCCTTCATTTTCTATTACACCATGGGTCCCTGTAAGCAGAACAGGAGAGAGATGAAGGTAAACACATTCTTAAAGGTCAAAATTTGGTACATGATCTCAGTCTAATTTAATGGGGCCTAGGAAGCACCTGGGAAATGTAGAAAAACAAAAGGACATCTTGGAGAGTCCCACTCCTACCACAGATATTTTGAGCTTATAATGCCATAGATAACAAAATCTTCCCAGCAGTGATTTAAGTAGAATATTGAATATTGGATTTTAGAGTCTAGGGAAGCAACCTAGATTAGAGATATAAATTTGAGTTATCAGAATATCAGTGCCATTTGGTATTGTGGTGAGACCATAAAGTGAATGTGTCTAGAAAGAGAAGATCTCCAAGACCTGAAGTCCTGGTCACTCCATGGCTAGAGATGGGGCAGATGAGAGAGAGTCAGTCAAAGAGGCTGAGCAGGTGCTGCGGTGCAGTCACCATGAGGAACGCAACAAAGAATGCCTTAGAAGTCAAGTAAGAACACTGTTTTCAGGAAGAAGTAATTCATTTGTTTATAATGCTTTGATAATAAAATAAGAACTGAGACTTTCCAGTTAAGTAACAATGGAAAGGGTATTTAATAATGATGACAAGAATTGTTTGGTTAAAGAGAACATGATAAAACATTAATTCAAAAGGACACATGCACCCCTATGTTTATAACAGCACTATTTACAATAGCTAAACTATGGAAACAACCCAAATGTCCAAAAAATAGATGAATGGATCAAGGAGAGGTGATACATATACAAAGTGGAATATTACTCAGCAATCAAAAAGATGAACTCATGCAATTTGCAGCAACATGGATGGAGCTGGAAGGGATCATACTCAGCAAAATAAGCCAGAAAGACAAAGAAAAATGCAAGATGGTCTCACTCGTAGCAGGAATTTAGAAACCTAAGTCAGGGACCAGGAAAAAGACTAGTATAATAAAGTAAAAATCCAAATCAACAAGCAACTATAAACCAGAAACACACTGGGTGGGAGGGCGGGTAGGAGGGATTATGGTCAAAATAAGGGGGGGTGGGAATTGTATGGGGACTATAACCAAGACGAAAATGCATACATTGTGCACAAGTGAAAAATGATGTAAAAAATATATAAAATTAAAAAAAAAGAACATTGGTTCTAAGTAGGAACTAAAGGGAAAAAAACCTCCTTGACCAAAGGGGCAAAAATGGTTGAGGAACAGCCCAATTCAATCTTCACCTTGCGGTCCTAATAATATTACTTGAAAGTAATTAAAGTTAATAATTTGAATACTCTTAAGCTCAGTCATTTGTAGCAAGCATTTTAAAAATATCTTTGTAGCTTTTTCTTAACTTGTATAATGCCTTAAGTCCAGAAGAGACCTAGCAATTTTTGAATATCTTTAGGATTTATTCATTTAATCCTTTCAGCAGACTATTAGTAAATAGCATTTGTAAGAATCCCCATTTTATAGATGAGAAATTTGAGAAATTAAACAATTTGCTCAAGGTCAAATATTCAATAAGTAGCTCATGTGGAATTGGACTCAGATCTCTTTGGCTTAAAAAAAAGTTATCCCACTGTTAAAAAATGAAGAAAAATAAAATGAATAAAGGAAGGGCTTATTTTCTTTCTTGTATTAAAAACAGAAAAATTCCTTGTATCAATAAGATGATAACATGTACAGTTTATCTTCTCAAGTGAACAGTTGCTTGTCAAGGAATAATGAACCCTCTCAAATCCAGAATTTTCCACCAACTACTGAGTAAAATGATCAATTGGTCACTGCATATTTAAAACAAACAAACAAAAAAAGACAACATGATAAAACAACAGGAGTCACTGAAAATAAACAATATATTTGAGGAATTTGGTCTAAAAAGTAGAAAAATCTTGAAATATTAGCTGCAGTAGTTTGAGAGGGTCAAAGATTTTTTTTAAAGTAAGATATTAGAACATTTGATGTAGTAGTAACTAAGAAATATTTGTGATGATAAATGTATGATTAGAAGCCTAGTTTAGGTCACCAAAACTTAACCCATATTAGATCTGCAGTGTAGTTATTTGGAAACTGTTTACACGAATAACAATATATGACGGTAGAAGGGACATGGAGAGCCAGGTTAAAGCAATAGGAACTCACTCGTTTGGTGAAATATTATAATTTCCTTAATCATTTATTATATAATGATAGCCACTTGCTAAATTCTTTCATTCATTAAAAATATATCTGTGCAATATCTAAATAAGTAGTGAGCCGAACAGACATGGAGGTACACTAGAATTCTGACTAGGTTTTCCTTCACATAAATAAGTGAATGATAAACATTGAAGAGTTATCTCCACTGGCAATACCATTCATGACAGTTTCCTTTAACAAGGCCCAGAAAAAATTTCTAAACTATATTTCATTGCCTAATTAATCAAAGCTGCTCATATGGCAAAAGTCTAGTATATGTGAAAACATATTTTCCTGCCAGACTGGGATATTCAAAGATATCCAAAGGCACAGAAAGGGCAGAGATGATCAGTTTCTAAAGCACACTGTAAAAAGATTGGATTCATGGGCCCAGTTCCTCAGTTCATGTCAGAAAATATACTTCTCCTTTCATAGCATTTGGTTTTGTTTAGAGGAAACTGACCCTTGCAGAAATGCAAAGTAGATTTTGTGTGCCAACACAGCATGGTGTAAGTATGTGCCACTTAGCTCTAGGGTTAAAGGAACAGTGATAGAGTCAGAGAGGGATACCTGGCCTGGGCAAGCAGAGTGATTTTTATAATCTATTTCAATGAATGTCTTCACAGTTCTATTGAGTTTTTCAACACTTTTGTATTATGTATCCCACTAGTCAAAATGAATCTCAGACGTGTCTCCACAAGATCTTAATTTTGTAAGTCATTTAGATTGAAGGGAATTAGAGGAATTTATAAGTAGATAGCTGAAGCTATAATAAATCCAGCGATTGGGAATATTCAAAAAAAATTTAAAATGATTCATTCATGCATTTGAAGATTAAAATGCTATTGGGTTGACTTGATCTTTGTGAAGCATCATTTGACGATGAGAATGTGAAGAATCAATAGTATAATTTACTTAAATATCGTCTAGTGGTTGGCAAAGTGAACTTTAAACACTTGTCTTCTTTCCCCAACAGACAGAGGCACACCGTCACTGTTTTTTACTTACGTGATTTCCTTTTTTTTGGATTTCAGTTACCCTCACTATAAAATAATAGAGTGCATCGAATAGGATGACCAACTGTATTCTCTGACCTGTATTAGATGGAGTATAATATAGAATGGCGGTGTCCAGTAGAACTTTCTGTATTGAGGCAACTGTTGTTAATTTACACTATCCATTATGAAATCAATGGCAACAAGTGAGTGCTGTGTACTTAAAATGCGGCTAGTGTGATGGAGAAGCTGAATTTTCAAATTTTATTGAATTTAATTAAAGATTGACATGAAGCTAACTGCTACTGTATTGGACATTTTACAAAACTTTCTCACATACTCAGTTATACATTTAATTCAAAGGTAATGTTGTATACAATATCCTCCTATTTAGAAATTTGTTTTGCTTTCTTTTTTAGCTTACTTTTGGAAATACTGTGCTAAAGTTTATTTTATGGATGCAAAAATGATAAGAACTTTATAAAAAGATACATTTCTCACTCTACTGCTTAAAGATTACAGTTGTTTCAAAAATAAAGGAACTGTGGTTTTTATTTTGCATATTATACACTTGATTTATTTTGTGAATAATGACAAATCTGTTGCACTTTTGAATGGTATGGTACTCTCAAAATGACTTTGTAGAGCTAACGTTGAGAATGCTATCTATTGTATACTTTCAATAAATTCCCTACATACTGTTTTGTCTGGTGATAACTACCCTGTTGAACTGCTGATTAAAGTATTTTAAAAGCATCTTGGAAAATAAAACCAAATTATATTGTCCCACTTACATGGAAGTATGCACCATTATCCTTTCTCCTTTTTATGATTGTATTGGTTATCATCACATTTTTGTTAATTTTGACATTGTAATTAAGACGATAACAAAATGAATACATTTATAAGGAGCAGAAATATATTATTCACTGGACTCTATGAGAAAGTAGTACTAGCTATCTCAGAAACACAGGCTACAAGTAACACAGAAATACAGATAATACAAATATCTTTTAATACTTTTGGTCTCTTATTCTTATCTCTGGCTCTTCCACAACATAAACTATGTGGGACTCTTGGCATATCTATAAATGACTAGACTCAGTGTGCTAAAAACATACAAACAAAAACTCATTGGATTTTTCTTGATTTTTTTCACATTTACATGTACATCAAACTGTACATGCTTATATCTGAATAAGACTGGGGGTTCAATTTTGTTTGCCACCTGTTCAAATATAGTTATTTTGGCGCGTTCCTGCATCGCCATTTTGCAGCAGGGACCTTTCTTGCTGGAGACTGTGTGAACCCAGCAGAAGGCTCACCGAGGAGACAGAGGTTAAGCTGGGAAGCTTGCCCACGCCGGGCACCTTCTAGCCTACAGTTCCAGCCCAGAGGGGAGCAGCACCCACCACTGGGGCAGACCATGCGTGCAGGGGAGCGCGTTCCCGCATCGCCATTTTGCAGCAGGGACCTTTCTTGCTGGAGACTGTGTGAACCCAGCAGAAGGCTCACCGAGGAGACAGAGGTTAAGCTGGGAAGCTTGCCCATGCAGGGCACCTTCTAGCCTGCAGTTCCAGCCCAGAGGGGAGCAGCACCCACCGCTGGGGCAGACCATGCGTGCAGGGGAGCGCGTTCCCGCATCGCCATTTTGCAGCAGGGACCTTTCTTGCTGGAGACTGTGTGAACCCAGCAGAAGGCTCACCGAGGAGACAGAGGTAAGCTGGGAGGCTTGCCCATGCTGGGCGCCTTCTAGCCTGCAGTTCCAGCCCAGAGGGGAGCAGCACCCACCACTGGGGCAGACTGGGCGTGCAGGGGAGCGCGTTCCCACATCGCCATTTTGCAGCAGGGACCTTTCTTGCTGGAGACTGTGTGAACCCAGCAGAAGGCTCACCGAGGAGACAGAGGTAAGCTGGGAGGCTTGCCCATGCTGGGCGCCTTCTAGCCTATAGTTCCAGCCCAGAGGGGAGCAGCACCCACTGCTGGGGCAGACCATGCGTGCAGGGGAGCTCGTCCCCGGCACCGGCATTTTGCAGCAGGGACCTTTCTTGCTGGAGACTGTGTGAACCCAGCAGAAGGCTCACCAAGGAGACAGAGCAGGGACCTTTCTTTGCTGGAGACTTGTGAACCCAGCAGAAGTTCCCCAGAGGAGCCAGTGGTGAGCTGGGAAGGTCGCCCAAGATGCCGGCCAGTACCAGCAACACAGTGTCACAAGGAATACGGCAAATTAGAAAACAGGCAGTAGGGAGTAGAAAAACCACATGCAACCCAGCAACTCCTCAGCAAAAAAGCACACCACAAAAAGAAAACCATCTACCAGATTGCAACGACAGTAACTTGGAAGAACTTCTGAGCCTTCCAGATAGAGAATTTCAAATTGCTGTGATTAAAAAACTGACAGAAGTCATAAAGGAAAACAATGATAAGGGGAAAATAATTAATGACCAGAAGAATGAAATTGAGTCCCTAAAGAGGGAAGTAAAAGAAATGCAGGAGATCAAAGAATTAATGGAGGAACTAAAGAACTCTGGGAAAAGCAATGAAAGCAGAATAGAGGAAATGGAAGAACAAATAAGTACTCTTGAAGACACAGAAATAAAAAGAACTAAAACAGAAAAGGAAGGAGAAGTACGAAGGAAAAAGACAGAAGAAAGACTTCGGGAACTATCTGACTCCATGAGGAAAGGAAATATAAGAGTTATAGGAATTCCAGAAGGAGAGGAGAGAGATGTAGGAACAGAGAAAATATTCATGGATATAATTGAAGAGAACTTCCCAAACGTGAAGAAGGATCTGAAAATTGATATACAAGAAGCAAGAAGAACACCAAACTTCCATGACGAAAGGAAAAATACAGCAAGACACATAATAGTAAAGCTCCCAAGAATCCAAGACAATGAAAAAATAATGAAACTAACAAGAGGGAAGAAACAGATAACATTCAAAGGGAATGAATGATAACATTCAATCAGACTGACATCAGACTTCTCTGAAGAAACACTACAGGCAAGGAGAGAGTGGAGGGACATAGTCAACAGACTCCAAGAAAACAGATGCCAACCAAGAATACTCTATCCCGCAAAGCTCTCCTTCCTCTTTGAAGAAAGAATATGGACCTTCCCAGACAAACAGAAACTCCGGAATTTTATTACGACTAAACCCCCACTCCAAAAAATACTACAAGGAGTCCTAAAGCCAGAACCTCAGAGGGACGAATAACAACAAAAGAAGGCCAAAGAAAGTTATTAAAAGAATAAATAAATAAAATCAAAGGAAAGACAAACACAATGGCAAATACAGATGCTAACATATCAATACTAACTTTAAATGTAAATGGACTAAACTCTCCAATAAAAAGACACAGAGTTGCAGGCTGGATTAAGAAACAAAACCCAACCTTTTGCTGTCTCCAGGAAACACATTTAGCTGCAAAAGATAAAAATAGACTCAAAGTTAAAGGATGGAAAACAATTCTACAAGCAAATGGACCAAAAAAGAAGGCAGGAACAGCTATACTCATATCAGATAAAATAGATTTCAAACTTAAAAAGATAAAAAGAGACCCCAGTGGTCATTACATTATGATCAAGGGGACAATACTTCAAGAAGAAATAACACTCATTAACATATATTCACCAAACGAAGGAGCACCAAAATATATCAGACAACTATTGGCATCTCTGAAAACAGACATCAGAGAAAACACATACGTAGTGGGAGACTTCAACACACCACTATCAACAATGGATAGATCAACAAGACAAAAAATAAGTAAAGAAACTAAAGCTCTAAATAAGGATCTAGAGTGCTTGGGCTTAACAGACATATATAGAACACTAAACCCAAAAAAATCTGAGTATACATTTTTCTCAAGCGCACATGGATCATTCTCTAGGATCGATCATATACTGGGGCACAAGACAAACATCAACAGATACACCAAGATTGAAATCATACCAACCATCTTTTCTGACCATGAAGGCATCAAACTAGAAATAAACCATAAAAAGAAGGCAAGGTACTCTCCTACCTTGTGGAGATTGAAACCCACACTAATGGAAGTCCACTGGACTAACGAGGAGATAAAAGAAGAAATTAAAAAATTCTTTGAATTGAATGACAAGGAGGACATCAATTTCCTAAATGTATGGGATGCAGCAAAAGCAGTAATAAGAGGAAAATATATAGCAATAGATGCTCACATCAAGAAACAAGAAAGAACTCAAAGAGACAACCTAATCTCGAAGCTCAAAGATCTAGAAAAAGAACAACAAAAAAACCCCAAAACCAGTAGAAGAAAAGAAATAATAAAAACCAAAGCAGAAATAAATGAAACCGAAACTAAAAAAACAATCCAAAAGATCAATGAAACCAAGAGCTGGTTCTTCGAAAAAATAAATAAAATAGATAAACCCCTAGCCAGGCTCAAAGGGCAAAAAGGGAGAAAGCACAAATAAATAGGATAATAAATGAAAGAGGAGAAATCACAACGGACACAGCAGAAATCAAAAGAATAATTAATAACTACTATGAACAGTTATATGGAAACAAGTTCAACAATCTAGAGGAGATGGACAAATTCCTACAACTCTACAATCACCCAAAGCTAGATAAAGAAGAAATAGAACACCTAAACAGACCAATTACAATTAGCGAAATTGAAATGGTAATCAAAAACCTCCCCAAAAACAAAAGCCCAGGACCTGATGGATTTACAAATGAATTCTACCAAACATTCAGAGACGAATTGGTGCCTATCCTTCACAAACTCTTCCAAAAAATTTAGAAGGAAGGTATAATACCTAACACGTTCTATGAAGCCAACATTACACTAATATCAAAACCGAACAAGGACAACACAAAAAAAAAACAACTATAGGCCAATCTCCCTAATGAACACTGATGCAAAAATCCTCAATAAAATTTTAGCTATCAGAATCCAACAGTGTATCCATAAGGTAATTCACCACGACCAAGTAGGATTCATTCCAGGGACACAAGGATGGTTTAACATCCGAAAATCAATCAACGTTATCCAACACATCAACAAAAAGAAATATAAAAACCATATGATAATATCAATAGATGCTGAGAAAGCTTTTGACAAAGTGCAACACCCATTCATGATAAAAGCCCTTGAAATTCTTGGGATACAAGGAACGTACCTCAACATCATAAAGGCCATATATGACAAGCCAACAGCCAGTATCATTCTCAATGGTGAAAAGCTGAAAGCAATTCCATTAAGATCTGGAACAAGACAAGGATGTCCACTTTCACCACTGCTTTTCAATATAATACTGGAAGTCCTAGCCAGAGCAATAAGACAAGAGAAAGACATCCAAGGAATCCAAATAGGAAAAGAAGAAGTCAAACTATCACTCTTTGCAGATGATATGATAATATACATAGAGAACCCCAAAATCTCCACAGAAAAACTAATTCAACTCATCAATCAGTTCAGTAAAGTGGCAGGATACAAAATCAACACGCAAAAGTCAGTAGCCTTCCTATATACAAACAATAAATCTGAAGAAGAAAAAATCAAAAAAACCATCCCTTTTATTACTGAAACAAAAAAAATCAAATATTTGGGAATAAATCTAACAAAAGAGGTAAAGGACCTATACAAAGAAAACTATAAAACACTGTTAAAAGAAATAGAAGAAGACACAAAGAAATGGAAAAACATCCCCTGCTCATGGATTGGGAGAATAAACATTATTAAAATGGCCATCCTACCAAAAGCAATATACAGATTCAATGCTAAATCAAAATTTAAATGTCATTCTTCAAAGAAATAGAACAATTATTGATGAAATTCATATGGAATCACAAAAAACCCCGAATAGCCAAAGCTCTCCTGAAAAAAAAAAGAAGGGAATGGAGGCATCACACTCCCAGACTTCAAACTCTACTACAAAGCCATAATCATCAAAACTGCATGGTATTGGAACAAGAACAGACATACAGACCAATGGAATCGAATAGAAAATACAGAAATAAACCCACAGATTTATGGTCAACTAATATTTGACAAAGGAGCAAAGACTATGCATTGGAGCAAAGAAAGTTTGTTCAATAAATGGTGCTGGGAAAACTGGGTTGCTACATGCAAAAGAATGAAGCTTGACCACTACCTCACACCATACACAAAAATCAACTCAAAATGGATTAAAGAACTAGACATAAGACCTGAAACCATAAAATACATAGAAGGAAATATAGGCGAAACACTACGTGATTTGCATATCAAAGACATCTTTACAGACACATCACCCAAAGCAGTGATAGTGAAGGCAAAGATCAACAGCTGGGACTACATCAAATTAAAGAGCTTCTGCACAGCAAAAGAGACAATAACAAAAACAAAGAGAAACCCCACCAACTGGGAGAACATTTTTGCACACAACACTAATGATAAAGGACTGATCACAAAAATCTGCAAAGACCTGATGAGACTCAACAACAACAAAGAAAATAATCCAGTCAAAAAATGGACAGAGGAGCTAAAAAGAAACTTCTCTGAAGAGGAAATGCGAATGGCCAACAGGCATATGAAAAAATGTTCAACATCACTTGCAATCAGGGAAATGCAAATCAAAACTACCATGAGATACCATCTTACACCAGTGAGAATGGCACATATTAAAAAAACTAGCAACAACAAATGTTGGCGAGGTTGTGGAGAAAAAGGAACTCTTCTGCACTGTTGGTGGGAGTGCAAACTGGTCCAACCACTATGGAGAGCTGTGTGGAGATTTCTGGACCTACTAAACATAGAGCTTCCACAGGATCCTGCAATTCCACTCCTAGGTATTTACCCAAGAACACAGAAACATCAATTCCAAAGAACACCTGCACCCCTATGTTTATAGCAGCACTATTTACATATGTTTATAGCAGCACTATTTACAATAGCTAAGCTTTGGAAACAGCCCAAATGCCCCAAAATAGATGACTGGATCAAGAAGATGTGGTACATATATACCATGGAATATTACTCAGCATTCAAAAAAGATAAACACATGCAATTTGCAGAAACATGGATGGCGCTGGAAGGGATCATGCTCAGTGAAATAAGCCAAAAAGAAAAAGAAAAATACCGGATGGTCTCACTCATAGCAGGAATCTAGAATACTTAAATAAGGGACAAGGAAAATGAATAACTATAAGAAAGTGAAAATCAAAATCAACAAAAACCATGAACCAGAGACACTTTTTGGGGGGGGGGGCGGGAGGGGAGGATTGGGGACAGAATGGGGGGATTGCAATTATATGGGGAATATAAAAATAAAATTTATTAATTAAAAAAAATAAAATAAAATAATCTTTCCCATTGGAAACCTTTAATGGTGATATGATTCAAGTTAATACCTCCTATTCTGAATGTCTCACACACTTTGCTCATTTTGGGGGGATGGGTGATCCTATCCCCCCTTGATTAATAAAACTTCCATTTTGAATAAAAAAAAAATATAGTTATTTTGACAGAAATGTTGTCAAGGTACCTTTATAATTAAAGAATAGAAATGACTAGAATAATATGTGGTAGCTGACCAAATGAACCTATGCATATTCTTTGCTCAAATATAGGAAAAATAGTTTAATCTATAGACTATTAATTGCTTGGCACTTAAAAACAAAACTATCTTCATAAGATGGAATAAACAATATCGCTTAAATTGATGAAAAATAAAAATACAGAAAACAGATCAAATTCAGCAAAATAGAACAAATGAAGTAATATACCTACAGTGCTCTACATATGTACTTGACGGAAACCATTCAAATTTACATATGCGTTGTACAATAATTCTTGAAATTGTTACCATGTATTTAAACTCATTGTGAATGCAAATATTTTATTATCATAAATAAAGACAAAAACTCCTGTTTTCATCATCTCATGTTTATTGACATTGGAGCAGTTGACCAATATTCAAGCCTTTCAAACTTTTAGGTATGAATAATGTTACTCAAGAAAGCAGTCATTATTTTTTTTTTTCCTTTTGAAGAATCCATTGGTTATTTTTTAATAATTTGCCTTAAGAAATGTAATTCCCTAAAGTCATCTGTAGATTGGATGTACAATTTGAGTTAGAGAAAAGTTGAAGATAACGAAGCTGGGATATAACACTCTCTCCTGAAGAACTGATTATCTAATTGACACCAGGGCTCAGAAATCCATATTCACAGTTTGTTCTATGAAGTGCCACCAGGAACAAAAGAGAAAAAGAAAGCAATGTATTTCATTGTGAATTTTAAACTAAAAATCCAGTCCCTTAAGTTTGCCGATTTCTAAATGAAAATATAGTGGGCTAGTAATTAGTAATACATAATGCACTAGACAAATAAATGAGACGAATCGTCATATTCTTAACAAAAATTATGTCTTAATTTACTACTATGCAAAAAGAATACCCTATTTTAAACTAATATATTGCTGACATTTTCTACTTCCTCTAAAGTAGTGGTAAAATTAAAATATGAAATAAAATAATTATCAGTGGAGAAAACATTTTTTTTCTTCATGGAAGTCTTTTGTATATATTATACTATTAGACAAAAGTATTACACATTAGAATAGAGTATAAAACAATATATTGTGATATATTACTTTAATTGAATTGGATTCCATAAGCATACATTTGAATTTAAAATAATAGAGAAGATAGAAAATCAATTTAATACAACATTAAATCCTTACCATGAAGATTTTTGACTAAAATAGGTTTTAATACCCTTTGTCAAAGCATGAAGCAGCAACACCCAGTGAGATTAGAAGCTTCCAAGGAATAGGATATGTTTCCATAATTCATCAGAAGGTTGGAGAAAGGCAGGTAAGACAAAATCTAATTTTTTAAATAATTATTTCAAATAGTGAGTCCTATAGGCTATTTGTCTATGTACCATTGCTAAATTTCTAATATGAGTTTAAGAAAAACAGAATTGTTATCTTCCTCAAAATTTATTTCTCCTGTGACAACCCCATTATTTAAGAAAAGAATGATTTGCTCCTTTTTTCTAAACTTACTTAGAAGTTTTAGCAATATGAAAAATTTCCTGCAAATTACAAAGCTATACGCAAAAACATATATTTCTATGTTTCTTAGAGCATATTTTACTCTTTGATTGTACGTTAATTTCTAGGTAAGATTAACATTTCTCCATTTTTTTCTAATATAGTTATACTGCCTCATAACACTCTTCCTTTTCATGCGAAAATGAATCTCTGCTCAACTGGCCGAACTTTCTTACCTGGTCTCTTGAAAGTGATCACTAGGGTTTCAGTAATTGTTTTCGAGCGGTTTCATAAACTTCTGCTAACACGCTAAATCTCTAAGGAATGAGATTTGCTTTAAAAGCGTATCTAAAGCACGATGGGCTTCATGTGTCTAATTTAGAGTAACATCACCATGGTTGCTGAAAATTGAGCTTTCCAGAGTATCAATCCTGTGTTTTGATAAGTAAATTAAAAATAATTTGAATCATTTTAAAGAATCATTCTCAAATACAATATACTCTTTAAAGCAATATTAAACACAGTGTATGAATAAACATTAAACAGTGTTTTAGGTGGGTCAGTAACATCAAAAAGATTGCTTATGATCTTGTGCTAAAATTCTGTCTGCTTTACTGGCCCCAGACTGATCTGGTGGTTTACCACTTGTTAATTCTCTGAATTCCCCCATACTTCAGTTATTATTTCTTTGTGTGGTTGTTTCCCTCATAATCAGTCACTGTTGCTTTTAATTATCAATTTTAATTTAGAGAAATGGCAAGTTGTTAGGGGCCATGTGCTATCCACACTTTACAAATGAGTAATATCCTTCACTTGCTAATTCCTCAGTTCTTTGGAAGAATAAAATTTATGGTCCTTATTACTGTTGTTTTTTCCTTGCTTAGAGACTTCTTTTGCTTCTTTTTTCTGAAACTGGGACTGTGCTTTAGTTGGTTGAGACTAACTAAAATCTGAACATAAGACAAACCTCATTTCATAATCATTACTTAAAAGGTTTACAAAGGATAAGAGAGAAGTGGAAGTCTTCAGGAGAAAATATACAGCAATGTCTTTCCTTATTCCCCAATAATGAGCAGATTGTATCTAAATTTTACAGAAACAAATCAGTCTTCAGTTATTCTTCATCTGTGTAAATGTTAAGTGGTAAATGCATAGAGAAAACATTTTGCTGTACTTGTTTTTTAGAAGGGTAAATTTGGGGGAAAATGAGCCAGCCCTAAATGACTAAAATATGTAATTAAAAATCCATGCACTGAAGTAATCTGTATAAATTAATTGAAGTTATAACCACACTGTGATGTGATGGACTGAAGTTCAAACTTTGAGGGAATATGCAGACCAGTTCCTTAAAAGTTTAATTGTTAAGGAGTGTGAAGAACTTCACTGAAGCATCTTTCATGTTGCTGTGACCTTTCACCCAAGGAAGTCGCATCTGCAAAAATGAATGTTGAAATTATTAAAGCTAACGAGAATTCCACAGATGGGGGAAATCCATCAACTTCATCTGAAAGGAGCTAAAATTCTAATTGCATGATAGTTTCTTATAGCCTTTATTTTTGTGGTTTGTTTTTACTGTGTGGATAATAATGCAAAATAACAATTTCAGAAACAAAATTTTTTAAGGAGAGCATTTTTAATGTATAAGTTAAGTAGGTACCTGTCCCAAACCACACTTCCTTTCTTTGGGTACCTGTTATATTCTGATTTTATTTTAAATTTGCAATTTTGGTTCTAGGGATGCTGAAATGATTAAGATAAAGAAAAGCTGAGTAGTACTTTGTTCATTATTATGGTAATATTGATAATATATAATATGGTAATAATGATTATAATATTGATAATAAATACAATATTTTGGTCATGTTTGGAGCTTCCAATCAAACTGGCATTTAAACAAGCTATTTCTGCTATTTAAGAATTACATTCTGACCAGCAGGTATTTGAATGACTGTGTGTCAATATGTACCTTACCTTATCAAATGTGTTAATACATGTGCAGCAAAAGGTAGCACAATTAATAGTCCTACTTCTATCAGATTTCATGAAGTAGGCTTTCTGATTTCAAAAGCAAAGACCTACTACTTGCTCACGACATCTAGAGAATCTGTGAAACCTTAGACAAAAATGCCTTTCTGAATTTGATAGTTTAGAACTGAGGGTAACACAAACTCAAAACTTTGGCCTAATATGTTAAATACCTGAGGAAGACATGGTGTAAATATCAGATTATATTCCTTTCCAAAACACATATTAGGGAAACACTTTTACTCTGGAAACTAGGTAACACAGGACCAGCTGTATCTAGATTTGACCACAAACCAAGCAAAACTTCCACAATTAGGCACCAGTTTCATTTTTGTTGTGAGGACTTATATTGAAACCCAGAATATAAAAACCCATAAATAAACCTGCTCCAAAAAAGCATCAACTCCTACAGAAGCGAAACAAAGTTTTCATAAAGATTGAGATATTGTTCCTGTTTTTTTTTTTTTTTCTTTAAATGTATCGCCAGTGAAATTATCATCCAGCAATGACAAGTTAGTAGCAAAGATACTTTACGGGTCATGAAGAGCATGTGAGTCTAGAAGTTCAGAGACCTGGGTACTACATCTTGGCTCTGAGCGTCTGGAAGATTTAGGGAAAATCAAACTTTCTCGCACAGCACTCATGTAATTTTTTAAGAAACAAAAATACAAAAGGATTGGATTAAATGACATGTTCAGTTCTTGAATCTCTTACAACTTAGCTGCATGACTGTGTGAACATTAATAACTTTAAATTGTTATCTATAAGATACATGTATAATAATTCCTTTTAAATCCAAAGGTATATTGTGACAATAAGAAATAAGATACCAAAGAATAATTTTGAAAATTTGAATAGAAATATATTTGTAATATATATTAAGCCTTTTATTACCCATAAACTTTAAAACAGGAAACTTCATATGAGGAAGTCAAAAAATATCTGAAAAATATTGGTATACAGTGGCAGGAAATAATGAATAGAAATAATGGTTGAGCAGGTGTCAGTCGGTAATTGACAAAAGGGAAAGAAAAAAATATGACATGAAGTTCTTTTCTAAACCAATTCTTTTGTGATATAATTTTCTTGCCATGTCAATAATAAAGGGAGTGATTGTCATAATTTTAAGCAAAGTCTTTAAGTGAAGGTCATAACAAATTAATTTGGATTTCACCCAATAGTGAGTCAGGAAGCATATATTAATTCAAATTCCTTTTCATGGGTGAATAGCTATTCACAGTTTTCATGGTCTAAAACCACATATGATGATTTATATGAAAAATGAATTTCATATATTACAGAATTTCATTATTTTAATCTCAATGTTTTAATATTCTTAAGATATCAAGAAGCCAGAGGATTGTGACCCTGATTTCAAGGAGTTACTTGATTTTTAATTTTTAGTTCATACACAAAAATAATGTGATTTTTAACCACCAGGAAGAGTGACCATACTTTGCATCTTTTTAGATATAAGGAAAGTGAAATCTGACATTTGAAAACGGTGTTGCTCAAAAGACAGTGTTCTTGGCAGTATCCACTAAGTTTCCTATATTTATAAATGTTTGGTAGCTGCAAACTTCATTAATTAGCCACTCCATGCACAACAAAATTCCTTTACTAAGTCACTCTGAGAATGAGAAAGTTGAGGGAAAATACTGACTTCTCATTGTATTTTAGAACATTGGGGTGAGAGGATGACATGATTTAAATTAAAATAGGGTCAAGGCTAATATGTTTCTTCAGCCTCCACATCTGTGGCTCGAATTCAACTTGAGAATAACAGAAAACAAAGTTCTCCCTTCTGTAGCCTGAAATTATCAAGACAGACAATAGTCTTAGGTTATCTTATTTATTTGAGAGAGAGAGAATGTACCCACTGTAAGTCATATTGGGAGAATATATAATGCTTAGATTTTATATTCAACATTTAGTGCTTATGTATGCAGGATTAAATTTTAAAGAAATAAAAACACAGGATTTAAGTTTTCTAGTTTTGAATTCTACCTGCATCATTCACTACCTAGTGCTTTTGTAAATTAACATGCTTAAGCTTTCACTTTGCTGTATAATATTAATCATGATATTGACTATTTAACATACACCAGCCACTATACTAAGTATTTACTATGTGTCAATTCATTTCATCCTTAGGACAATCCTTTGTGCTAAAAATGATTGTTATTTTATGGAGGAGAACTTCAGAATTTCAGCAGGGTCTCCAGTTAATAGATAGATGGCCTAGGTTTTGACCCAGGAAGACAGACCTCCCCAGCTCCCCACCTTTACTCCTTATATAATATTGCTTCTCAAGATACTGGAGTAGTAATAGTACCTACTTTATGAAACAGGATGTTTAAATGAAGCAATATATGAAAATCATGAAGTAAGGACCCAGCAGAGGAGTACTCAGAACTGTAATACAAGCTATTATTATTTGCATGTATTATGTGTTCAAAACATTCTAGAATTGCAAGCATCTAATTTAATCTTCACGACACCACTATATTATTGCCTAATGTATGAAGAATATAGAGAAAAATAAGGTATCTTGATGGAAACAAGATAATGAATGAGTGACAGGACCAGCATTTGGATTAGGTGTCTTTAATTCCACGGCTAATAATTTCTATAGCATTCTCTTTCCTATGTTCCATGTTATAATTCTAGTAATGTAATTATTATCAACAAAATGATACTGTGTCACTGTACTGTGTTTTCTTAACAGAGGGATTGTTACACACTTATGTATATTCATCAAGGTGATTTGTTATGTTCATTAGAATTTTAATCCTTACTTGCATATTAATATTCAATCATTACAGTCTGTGAGAGTAACAAAATCACTTTTTGGGGTGAAACAGATCTAGGATACTTCTTGTTTCTTTCATGTCATTTAATTATTTAGCATCAATATACTAGTATAAAAATGTTTGAAAAAGTGAATTTATATGCTAGAAAATCAAAAGGGGGATTCATAAGATGGATCAACTAGCCTATTATGAAATGTTAATCAAAAGCCCGCACATATTATTATTTATTTTTACTTATTCAAATAGTACTCACGATTGGGATCAATTAACCTCTGGAATTTGAAAGTCGGTTTCCACCGATCCGATCAATGGGGATACCAAATCGCCTTTTTGGATGATTTACTACTTTCCTAAAACAAATCAGGAGAACACATGTAAGCTAAGGTTCAAGTTATCATTACTTCTGCTCTTTTATTTCATGTAGATTCGGAGGCTTTGTTTAAGAATTGAATTAAACATGATAGTCATCATTCATTAGCACCCACTACGTATCAGTCACTATTTCTTATTTCAATATCTGTCGAAGCAGGTATTACTACCTCTATTTTGCATCTGAGGAAACTGAGGTTTAGCAAAATTAACACCTTATTTGAAAACATGCAGCCCAGAAACAAAGCTAAATCTTATTAACACACCGATCTGCTAAATGTTTCTTTTGGGTAAATCCCTTTGCTTCTTCAGAATTTGGTGCATTCCCCTGTTAATTGAGGAAGATTGAACTAGGTCAGTGGTTTTCCCCTATATCTGTCACAGAGTGGTTTTTCTGTGTAAGGGTGGTGGTGAGAGAGAAAGGGTGTTGATGCTGAGATTGAAAGTGAGATAAACCATGTGTTCATATCTTCACTCAAAATTTTTTTTAAAAATTTTTTAAAGATTTATTTATTTATTTATACAAGCACTGGGTACAGTCAGAAGTGCGGGAGGGCGAGAGAATTCACCAGAGCCAGAGGGGGGAGCAGAGCGGGCAGAAGGACCGAAGTACACTGCTGAGGGGAGCAGCGGGCGGCAGGAGAGGTCTGCGCGCCATGTGGGACACTCCTCCGGTGGCCGGGGAGCAGCCGGGGATCGAACCGGCGCTGCAGAGGCTGCAGAGGCTGCGGGCAGCTTTTCAACCCAGAGCTCAACCGCTACGCCACCGGGGAGGCCCTCTTCACTCAAATTTTATATAGAGAAGCTTTGTGTAATGGACTATGTATCTGTATTCTGTGTCAAGTATTATTTAGGGGAAAAAAGTCAATATGAAATTAAAAAAAAATCATACAGAGGCCTTTCAGTTTGTGTTCTGTAAATTATCCATTAAAAAGAAGAAACATTTTAATTTGACTTCATATGGTCATCACATATTCCTATCACATCTGTGGGACAAATTGTGGACAAATTACCCCATAAGACAACTTAATCAATTTTAATGGTTTAAAGAGTTGAAAAAGATTTGTTTCAGAATATTTTCAATAATTTCTTTAGTTCTTTTCTAATTTCTTGCATTATATTGTCAATTCATATTATAAAATTTAAACACTAAAGGTAAATGAGGGGGGAGGGCAAAAAATAAAGGTAAATGAAAGCCACAAAATCTATGAATTTTTCTTTATTATCATTATGTGGCTCTCGGGATTTGTAAGATAGAAATAGCATTTGATTTCAAAAACCTACTCTCAGATTAGCAGTGATTTAATGTAAATATTAGAGAAAAAAATCTCTCATTTTTATCAATGCGTAGTTTTTACCTTAACTGCCTTGTCATATGACTATTAGGTAAATAATTAAACAATTAATTTAAATTATTAGATAATTTAAATTGTATTAATACAATTAAATTGAAGGTGCTTTATATTTATCTAGTGCTTTCTACGTGTCAGGCACTGTGCTTAGTACTGTGCATAAAGAGTGATAAAAATAGGCATTGGATCTGATAATGGAGTTTACCATCAAATAATACTGTAGGAATAGGGCCACACTTTGTTTTTAACTTTTTTTTTCTTAAAGATTTATTTATTTATGCACACAAGAGCTGGGGTACAGGCCAGAGATGCCTGTAAGAGGATTCACCAGAGACAGAGTGGGGAACAGAACAGGCAGACTAATTGAAATACACTGCTGAGGGGAGCAGTGGGTGAGACAGGAGAGATCTGCCTTGCCATGTGGATTGCTCCCTGGCCAGCCAGGGATCGAACTTGTGCTACAGAGGCTGCGGATTGCTTTGTAGTGCGGTGCTTAACCCCTTGTGCCACCAGGGAGGCCCTGTTTTTAGCTTATTACCGTTTTTCCCTCTGGATTCACATCTATTTCCCTTTTTGGTTTGCCCTTAGTTTGCTAGTCACTGCTACATGCTTTGATTATATGTATAAGTGCATTGGTGAAGGAATTTCTATGGGGACTACACCTGAGGGGGGGAGCAAATATTGTTTAAAAATGAACAATGATGTTAAAAAAAAGTAAAATAAAATAAAATAATTATTTATTTATGCATACAAGAACTGGGGTACAGGCCAGAGGTGCAGGGGGTGAGAAGATTCACCAGAGACAGAGTGGGGAGCAGAACAGTCAGATTGACTGAAATACAATGCTGAGGGGTGCAGTAGTTGAGAATGGAGAGGTCTGCTGTGCCATGTGGGTAGCTCCCTGGCTGGGGATCGAACTCATGCTGTTGTGGCTGCTGATAGCTTCATAGTGCTGAGTTAACCCCTTGTGCCTCCAGAGAGGTCCTACATGTATAATTTTATAAAACTGTCTCTGAAACAATAGTTTGATCACTGAAGAAAAATGTGGTGAAGAAATATTTATTACCTGTCTGTAACCTAGCTATATCTCTACCTCTATTTTTAGATTTCTGAGAAATATCTACTTTAAATTGTTTTCTATTGTTTGTACTTCTGGATTTCTTGATGTTCAATTTACTACATATCTTTCAACTTGATAAATGCAAAATTTATTGTAAGTGAAATTGGCATAAAGTTAATGGTTAAAAGTAAGTCATAGGAGAATATGCATATCAACTGTGTGCTAGGTCTTCAGATATAATATAAATAATGACTATAAAATAAAAAAAATTTTCTTGATATTTTCTGTATTTTTAGTCACATAGTAAATCTATAGATTCTTAATTTAAGTAGTTATTTCCCTCATGGTAGTCAGAATAATGGTTGTCCAAGGACATTCATATCTGTAATCTACAGACTATGTAATTATGACACCTTACATAGCATGAGACTGAAGATAAGGTTAAAGTTGAGGTCCTTGAGATGAGATTATTGTGGGTTATCTGGGTGAGCACAATCTAGGATTCTTTAGAAGTGAGATGAATAAACAAGAGTGGGTCACAGAGCTGCAGTCTGAGGAGGACACAACCCGCCATTATTGGCCTGGAAAATGGAGGAAAGCATCATAGATCAAGGAACATGGTGGAATTTCGAAGTTCTTGAGAGAAAATGGTGACTTGGCTCTACAACAAAATGGAGCTGAATTTTGTCAACAACCTGAATGAATAGGAAATTAACCCTCCCCTGGAGCCTACACTAAGGAGAACAGGCTGCTAATCTCTTGACTACTTCTAGAGCTAGGCTGCAGATCAGACAAAAGAATAAACACAGCAAAGCATGCAGGAGGAAATTTAGAGGCCTCCTATTGTCTAACAATCAATCACATGACTGCATCTATCTAAAAAGGAGATGAGGGCCTCCCCGGTGGCGCAGCAGTTGATCACTGGGTTGCGAAGCTGCCCACAGCCTCTGCAGCGCCGGTTCGATCCCCGGCTGCTCCCCGGCCACTGGAGGAGGGTCCCACATGGCGCGCAGACCTCTCCTGCCGCCCGCTGCTCCCCTCAGCAGTGTACTTCGGTCCCTCTGCCTGCTCTGCTCCCCGCTCTGGCTCTGGTGAATTCTCTCACCCTCCTGCGCTTCTCACTGTACCCAGCGCTTGTATAAATAAATAAAAATAAATCTTAAAAAAAAAGTATTAAAAAATAAAAAGATGAGAAACATTGTCTAAAGTGAAACTGATGAGGAAATATTGATCTTGGACTCACAAATTATGAGATAATAAATTTTTATTAAGTCCAGAAATTTATGATATTTAACATGGTAACAATAAAACATGAATACATTTGTTTTTAAGATTTGGGGATAATGCATAAATGTAATGTAAATATATTAAAAAAAGATGGAATTTTTATTAATTGAACCCTTAAATTCCTTCACTTACTACCACCACTATAACTCCAGGGAATGAGGAAGGAGGAAGCCATGTCAGCATGGTGCTCAGGGGAAGTCCCAGGCAGATGGGAAGAGGAAGTGAGAAACCAACCTTTTACAGGTGTTCAAAGGACTGGTGAGAAGGGAAGGAAATAACAGCTGGAAGAAAGAGTAGTGTTACACTTGCATTAAACTCCCAGGAAAAATACTTTTACTTTTAAAAAGAGAAGAATGCAGGTCTTGTGTGTTATTATCAATTAGAACAGAACATTTGGATCAATATCCATACTAACAATTATATTTTCAAAAGTGGAATATTTTTTTTCTCACTACATTTGTTGTGTGTTTCTTACTAAATAAAGCAAATGAGAGGTAACTATGGCAGAAAGCAAAATAAACTGTTCCCCCCTCTTCCTACATTCCTCATTCCCTGATGCTTCCTTCCCTTCTTTTCCCCAGATTTGATCCAAAAGTGTTATGAACTAGGAGGTGGAAGAGTTGGATTATTCTGTTTGATTCTTTTACTTACTGATAGTGTAAATGTTTGTCTCTTATGATTCTGAGCTTCTCTTTCATTTTGTATACAATCCAAATGATATCTGCTCAGATTATCTAGTGAGGCTGTTTATTCATTTACTTATTAAGCAACAAATTTGTTAAGCAACTTATTTGTTAAGCAAAATTTGATTATTTTATGCACAACCATATTATGTTTGTTCTCTGAACAGGGGATGAGACAGACATTAATTGTTAGAGCTCATGCTTTACTTGAAAAAATATACAGCATTTTATACATTTTAATTGATGCTGCTGTTCTTTCCTATCTGTTTAGTTCAGTGATTTTCAAACATTACCTTACTATTTCTGAAAACGAAGTTTTATAAAGGTGAGCAATAGCTAAAGCATTTTAGTGAAGAATTGTCTTAGCAATGGAGTGCACCTCTTAGTATATGATTGCCACCAAAATATCTTCCTGAAACACTTAGGGTCTTTAGAGCAAAGCTTGGAAACCACTGATAAGGCGGATAAAGTAGGTAATACATATTTTTCTTTTAGCAATATATCTTTAATTACTTTGATTTATCATATCAAATTTGGGATTGGTTGTAAATGCTCACAGGTATCTTGAAATCAAGAGAAATTAACAAAATATATGAAATATTCATTCAGCATTTAAAAAAATTAGCACAATATATAAAGAAACAATAATTTCTATAAAGTAGGTAAACCAAAAATTATAATAAATCAGTAAATTTAAACAAGTCCTCTAGCTCTCTGTTCAGAAAAAATTGGCAAGTAGTACTTAGCTTAACATTTTTGCTGATAGGAAATATTTATGAAACATAAACATTGTATAACATGTACATGGACAAGAATACATATGGGTGAAGCAAATGCTAACATAAAAAAAATATTAAGACCAAAAGGGAAAACTGTATTTTCTGACTGTATAGTCCCTCTTGTGACAAAATAATGGTATGACATGGCTTATATTATATATCCATTTAAAACTATACTCTTTTTCCATTCTAAAATGTTTTGATAGTAATTTAAGGATACAAAATAAATGTAAAGAGAATATATTATTTATTTTAAATATAACTTTAAAGTCACAATAAAATATAGACTTCTTATGCAAAATAGACTTATTTTACATTTATATTGTTTTTCTAATAGAGGTTTTCAATTTCTAAAGACATTTTACATTCTAAAACAACAGTTAGAAAAACTGTATTAAAACTTTTTAGAATCACTTTCCACAAAGAATCAATGTCTGTTTAATTTAAAGAAAAATAAAACCAGCATCCCTACTGACAGCACTAATGTAAGAAATAGAATATTACCAGTAATTTAGAATTCCAGTGTTTTCACTTTAAAATTATATCTCTCTGATGACTCAGTCCTACTGGCAATCTGTAGACTGATTTTTTTCCCTTACAATCTATACGTATTCTTTAAAACTCTCTAGTTTAGATGGCTCTACAATTTTATTTAAAAGGAATTATGTGTGAATTCTTGGCTTCTTTAGGAAATATTTGTGAACGTTGACCTGTGCAGCTGCAATCCCTCTATTTTCCGTCATGTAATTTTTAATTATAGGCATCTACAAAAACATATTTATATATTCCACTATGGATGTAAATTCATAATTCCTTTTTTTGTTTTTATTATATATTGTTAAACTGATTTTTTTTTTTACATATTCCACTAGTGCAATTTAAGGATTTCTCTACGTTTATTTTCAGAAGTAGAACTGCCAACTATGCCGGCACTTAATTTTATAATAAAGCGTCAGAATGTTTTCCAAATTTGTTGTACCAATTTACACACCCAAGAGCAGTGTACGACTTGCCTATAGTTTCAAATTTATGCTTGTGGTTGATGATGGGCTTTAAATTTTGGCAGTCCAATTCATTAGTAAGCATATCTCATGGTTTCAATTTGCTTTCTCTGAATATTAATGAAATTTTCACCTTTTCATTTGTTTGGATTTTCTGTTTTTCAAGTGCCTATTCAAGTCTTTTGTCTGTTTTACTTTTGGCTTGTTTTTCTTTTAAATATTGATTTATATGAGCATTTCATATAATCAATGTTAGACTTTGTCAGTTATATGCAAATATTATTTCTTATTTTGGTTAGTGTTGATTGAAAATAATTTATGTCTTTTATGAAAATATTAAATATTTTAAGGAAATGTTTAATATTGTTTTAAAATTTATCAGAATTTTTAATTTATTAAATCATCTTTATTCTAATGTTGTGAAAATATTCTCCATGGTAATCCTAAATTTTTCGTGTAGTTTTGTCTTTTGCATGTATATTTTTAGTTCTTTTGAAATTATATTTTTATTTATAGGGTGAGAGAGGGTCATGTTTCTCTTTTTAAATATATCCATATGCAGTTATTTATAAACTTTAAATTCAGCTTGTCAAGTTTCAGAAATTTCTTCTGTAGTTTTACCTGGAATTATATCAAATCCAAGGTATAAATCAATTTGGATGTTACTGAAATATTTGTAATACTGAATTTACTAGAATAATTTATTTAGATAATCTTTAAAGCCTTCTCATAATTTTTATAATGTTCTCTATAAAGGCTTATCATAATTTAGTGCATTTGTTTTAGTTATGATATTATTCATATGTGTTGTAGGTTTTTAAAGTAAGTGTCTCTAACTCAATTGAAACAAGTTACCCTTCTTTTTTTTTTTAAGATTTATTTAATTGGCGCGCAGACCTCTCCTGCTGCCCGCTGCTCCCCTCAGCAGTGTACTTCAGTCCTTCTGCCTGTTCTGCTCCCTGCTCTGGCTCTGGTGAATTCTCTCACCCTCCCGCGCTTCTGACTGTACCCAGTGCATGTATAAACAAAACAAACAAACAAAAACAAAATAAATAAATAAAAACATGCCTCTAAAAAAAAAAAAGAAAAAAAAAGATTTATTTATTTATTTTATACAAGAACCGGGGTATAGGCCAGATGCGCAGGAGGGTGAGAGGATTCACCAGAGACAGAGCGGGGAACAGAACAGGCCGACTGACGAAATACACTGCTGAGGGGAGCAGTGGGCGAGACAGGAGAGGTCTGCGGCGCCAGTGGGACACTCGCCGGCTGGCAATGCTCAACCACCTGCGCCACCAGGGGAGACCCTATTCCCTTCTATTGTTAGTTTTCTGGTGATTTCAATCATGAGTAGAGGTTTAATTGTATTACATACTTTTTCTGCGTCTATTGAGATGATATGATTTTATTTCTTCAATTTGTTAATTCTAGTATTTAGCTTCTTACTAAAGCAAATTAACCTTATACTATATTTTTTATGATAAACCCAACATAATATGGTATGCTATATTTTAAATACATTATTTGAATTGCCTTTGTAAATTTTTGTAGTAATTTATATCTAGTCTTTTTCCATATATGACTATGATGTACAGATGAAGCTATTTTTGTAGCTTGTGCTTTCCATTATGGATATCCCTTTGTTATTCACTAAATTAAGGTTTGAGAACATGTTCTGTATAACAAGCAAGACTTAAAAACAACCTAAGGCTTACTTTTAAAGTTGATTTTGTGGACCGTGAATTTCCAGAGTTGTTTTATGTGAGATTAAACTATTTTTTTCCCAATTGCTGGATACAAAAATTTTCCTGGAATCTCTTATGGCTGAGTTCCAAACAAAGAAGCCTTGAAATTAGTGTATGCAACGTGTTCCTTAGAACCAACAGAAGCTGAAAGATTGCAAACTCTAGACTCCCTCCATCACTCCCCAAGAAATGTGGAAAGGAGCTCTCAAATCTAAACCATAGAGAAGAATATACACAAAGAACTGAAGAAGAAACAGACTGAACCACAAAATTAAGGGCAAAATGGAAGCAATAGGGGCCTCCCTGATGGTGCAAGGGGTTAAGCACCGCACTATGAAGCAATCCGAAGCCTCTGCAGCCAAGAGTTCAATCCCCGGCCAGCCAGGGAGCAACCCACATGGTGAAGCAGACATCTCCTGTCTCACCCGCTGCTCACCTCAGCAGTGTATTTCAGTCTGCCTGTTCTGGTCCCCATTCTGTGTCTGGTAAATCTTCTCACCCCCACATCTCTGGCCTATACCCAGCTCTTTTATGCATAAATAAATAAATCTTTTAAAAAATGGCAGCAATAGAGATTTATATATAAATCACTATGAAAATAAATGTAAATAGAGTGAACTCTTTAATTAAAAGGCACAGAGTGACTGGTTGGATTAGGAAACAAAATCCAATGTTTTGTTGTTTCCTGGAAATGTGCCTGAGCTTCAAAGATAAATATAGGCTCAGAGAAAGGGTAGAAAAACAACTCTATAATTGAATGAGACTCAAAGGAAAGGAAGGACAGCCATACTTATATCAGTGAAAATAGATTTCTTGCTAAAAAAAGTAATGGGGCAGGGATGGACACTATGTAATGATTAAGGGGACATTACATAACACTCATCAATGTATACTCACCAAGCGATAAGAATCAAAATATATAAAGCTAGTTACTATCACGTGAAAATAGAGATCAGGAATACCCCATTTGTGGCAAGGAATTTAATACATTGCTTTTATCAGTGGACAGATCAGCAAGACAGAAAATAAGGATAAAATAGCTTTAAACAAAGAATTAGACCACCGAGGCTTAATAGACTTTTGTAAGTCACTACACTTCCCAAAAGCTGAATACACATTTTTCTTAAGTGCAAGTGGGACATTCTCCAGGATTGACCAAGTATTGGGTCACAAATTCATGAAGATTGAAATCATACCAAGCTTCATCTCTGACCATTAAGGTATCAAACCAGAAATAAACCACAAAAAAAAAAAAAGCTGGAAAAACCTCTAATTTGTGGATACTGAATAACACAGTACTGAATGATTATTGGATTAGTGAGGAAATCAAACAAGAAATAATAAACATCTCAAGACAAATGACAATGAGGACACAATCTTCCAGAATTTATGGGGCACAATGAAATCAGTACTAAGAGGAAAGTCTATAGCAATACAGGCACATGCTAAGAAACAAAAGCTCAAATAAATAACTTTATCTCTCACCTCAAGGAACTACAGGAAGAACAAAGCCAAAAGCCAGTAAAAGGGAAAAATCAAAATCATAGCAGAAATAAAATAGAAATTAAAAAATATAGTTAAAAAGATTAAGGAAACCAAAACTTGGTTCTTTGAAAAAAGAAAAAATACATTTATGTAGGGTCATTAAGAAAAAAGGGAGAAAACTCAAATAAATAGGGTCACACATGAAAGAGAAGTTACAACAGACATTACAGAAATTCAGAGGATAATAAGATATTACCATGGACATTTATATGCAATAAGTTCAATGACTTAAAAGAGATGGATAAATTCTTAGAGTGAATAGATAAATCGAAAATCTGCATAGACTAATTAGAAATAAGGAAACAGAAACAGTAATCAAAATTCCCCAAAACCAAAGGTCCAGGTCAGACAGATTTACAGGTTCTAGCAAAACTTTAAAGATGAGCTCCTACTTACCCTGCTCAAATTCTTTTTTTTTTAAATATTTATTTTTATACAAGAACTGGGGTACAGGCCAGATGCGTGGGAGGGTGAGAAGATTCACCAGAGACAGAGCGGGGAACAGAATCAGCAGACTGACTGAGATACACTGCTGAGGGGAGCAGCGGGCGAGACAGGAGAGGTCTCCTTCCTCATGTGGGGTTCTCGCAGGCCAACTGGGATCAAACCCACACGCAGTGGCTGTGAATAGCTTCACAGTGTGGTACTCAACTGCCTGTGCCACTGGGGAGGCCTACCTGCTCAAATTCTTTAAAAAAAAAAAAAAACTGAGAAAGAGGGAATACTTTCAAACATATTTTATGAAGCCAACATCACTCTAATACCAAAGTCAGACAAAGACCACACACAAAAAGAAAACTACAGACCAATTTCCTAATGAACACAGATGTGAAAATCCTGAACAAAATCTTAGTAAATTGAATTGAATTCAACAATGCATCAAATGGATTATACACCATGACCAAGTGGGATTTATAGCAGGGATATAATGGTTCAACATCTGAAAATCAATCGATGAAATTCACCACATTGATGAAAGGGAAGATAAAAAAACATATAATGATATCAATAGATATCAAGAAAGCATTTGATAAGATTCAACTTCTACTTACAATGAGAATCCTCAAAGAACTGGTGATAAATGGAACATATCTCAACATAATAAAGTCCATTTATTGTCTAATGGCTAACAGGATGCTTTTAAAGAGTTCATTAACTTAGATTAGTAAATTGAAGAATTAAATTATTTTACTATAAAGCTTAGATGAATACAGTGACTAATCTCCAAGATGGACCCATATAATTGTACCATTTGCAGTTTCCTTCCACTTTAATTAGGGCTAACCTTTGTAATCAATAGTACATTGTGGAAATGACATGTGTCTTCCAAGATTAAGTGATAAAGACTATTTTAGTTTCTGTCTTGCTTTGTTGGATTTCTCACTCTATGGCAAGTCAACTGCCATTTCCTAAGGACACCCCAACAGTCTGATAGAAAGGTTTATGTGATAATGAACTAAGACCTCCTGCCAACATCTGGTGAGGAGCTAAGACTTCCTGCTGAGGTCTTTTTGGAAGTGGATAGCTGGCCCCTGTATAGTCTTCAGATGACTGTAGTCTTGCCCAACTTCTTCACCTAACCTTGAAGAGACCCTGAGCCAGAAACACCCAGATAAACTTTTTCTGGAATTCTAAGGCAAAGAAACTTTGTGAGAACATAAATATATATTATGATCATAAGGTGCTAAATTTGTGGTAATTTTTGCATGCAACAAGTGTGTAATGCAGTGATACTCAAAATGCTCTGGTATGTCCTAAGAGAAGAGATCATGCTCAATTTGAGAGATCCAGGAAGAATACATAGAGCATCTAGAAACAATAAAGTAATTGGTGCTCCTGAATACTGCAAACTCAGTTATCACAATTTAAAGTTATAGAATGAAGAAATGGCTATAGAAGGACAGACACTAATACAGGAGCTTGGAAGGACTGATCCACAAGGATATTCTAAAATGAAGGACTCAGCAATGTCCTGTAAAGAATGACAAAGGAAATAATCAGATTCCACTGAGCTATGTTTCCATTTAAAAGAATTAGGCTTTTAAGTTTAAATTCCAGAATGTCAGGCTGATGGACCATATTAAACCTGAGCAATAGTATAGTTTTTAGTAATGAACACATAATCCTCCCCTGCCTACTGAATCTACAATCAGAAATAATAGAGAAGTAGTAATAATTGCATAGTCAATAGGTAGAAATGAAAATGTTATTTTTTTGTTAGTCATCAAGCAGAATGTAGGATAAGGCTTTATGTATGCATTTAAAAGGAATTCCTTACAGTTCCTCCCTGGATTAACCAGATTTACTCAAGTAGTCATAGTTACCCAATAAAATCTTGATGGACATGAGATTAAATATACTATCCTTCCCAATAAATGATCACAATAAATGATAAATGATCACTTCTCCCCTGCAAAGGAATGACTAAATGTAGGGCAGGGGGCCATTCTTTTCTTTGCGGAAATTCTTCTACATGGAAATAGGAGGCTGGGGAACATAAGGAGTAATAAATGGGATACATCTAGAATTATTAAAGAAGTGCTACTTCTCTAAGCAGAAAGTTGACTTACAAGTTTTGGAATTCTATCTCAAAATTGGTGATTCAGTTTTAAACAGATTCTGTTAAATTATTGATAATGGTGTTGACTAAGCATAATGTCAAATTTTGAGGCATTATTCCCAGGAATGAGCCATATGAACAGGCAGTCAGAAAGAAACCATGAGCTCTGTACTCAAATTATGAGATTTAAGTTACTGTAAGAGTTACCAAAGTATGCTTGATTTATAAACTGCTATAGAACTGAGGGTCATGAAAAGAGGAATATTCATTGCTTGATTCATGAACTTCTTTTGAGGGTCTTATGAAACTTTGGAAATTTCTATCCAGTAAATGTAGTCTCACAAAAATGTCTTCTAGAAATTTCTTTTGGAGAGAGTATTAACACTTTGGGAGAAAGTTTTAAATCTTCACATATGAATTAGGGTGAGGAGAAAAGGCAAAGAAACTGTCTCATTCTGTGGTGTGGGATGGAAGAGGCAAGCAATAAAGAGCAGTTATTAGGAAAATGGCTGATGATCACTTTGTTCAAAGCCATTTCCTATTGTACAGTCAGGCTTTCAACTAGAAGAAAGCAAGAATGGAAATAGGGCACTGCACTCCGAGTCATTTTTCTGTGTTTCTCAATCTGAAAAGTGGCCCATTTTGAACTACATCATTTGGACATCACCACATGAGAAGTGTAAAGAAATGGCAAAAATCATTAGATGTCTAGTTTGGTCTAAGTATGTGGTATTGCCTCATAATAAATTAGAAATAAAAATGAATCATTAGAATTTTTCTAATATTCAGGACAGTCATCAAGAAAGTCAATCATGTCTGACAAATTGAAATTGGAACTGTTACTCCCAATTTTCACTTGAAATTTATTTTATATCTGGATTAGGATAGAAACCCATATATAGTTGGTGCAGTTTTTCCCAAACTATTGATTTAATGCATATATTTTAAGGGAACATCACTGTTCTTGATGTTGGGTAAGTGGCTTATTTATATAGAACTTTAATTTCTTGATCAGAAGTAGCTTATTTAAGTGAAAAGCCTTTGGAGTTGGAGTTAAATGGCCTGAATTTCTAGGTAGGTAATCTAAGAAATTCTTTTGTCCCTGAAAATACACTAAAAAAAAAAAATGGAAATGATAATATCTTATTAGAGTATTAAAGAGATTAAATAAAAACCTTCAAAATGTTAAAATGGAATTCTTTTTTCAAGTCTCAGTTTTGGCTGTTGCTCAAGAAAAGCTTCGAAAAAGACTTGGGTGGCAAGAATTACCTTTTGCATTCCAAAGTGATGTGCTAGACAAATGCAGTGTTTTTAACGAAGGTTCCTGATTTTAATCTAATAAAAGCATTGATGTTGAACAGGTAAAGAGGAATTTCTCAAGTACAAGTTATTGGGGAGCAAGCATTTACCCTCCTTTTTCATGTGGAGGAAGAGCTTCAAGTAAACCACACAGAGAGCTTGACCTGTAGCTGTTGAAGAGAGTACAACTGATAGAACAGTGTCTATGAAACCTAAAGGGCAAGAAGCTGTGAGAACTGGCTCCATGCCAGGGTGAGTAAACAACTGCATAAGGAACAGTTCCTTTCGATGAGCAGTATCAAGGATGCAGGTTTTCTGGGAGCAGATATAGAGTGACCTCATGGGTAGGGTTGGCCTAGGATAATTATAAAAGGGGCCCTTCCTGAAGTGCTTTCTGCCAGGGGGATGAATGTGGTGGTCTCAGCAGGATGCTCATAATGGTGTCAAATGAAGAAGCTGAGAGGATGGGGAGGAAAACTGATACTCCTAGGAGAAAAGTGTTGTTGAAGACAAAGATTTTAATATGGATGTTCCCAATAGGGGAAATGCAATGACCCCCCAAATAGATCCCATGATAAACAGTCAACCTTGAATATTGACTGAGGCCAGAGAGCACTAACGTCAAGTTGTGATAAAATCAGTCAAAGAACACTTTTCTTTCTCTCTCTGTACCCCATTCTAATACTGGACAGACAGAAGGAAGTCCATGGTGGTAGGAGAATGAATGAGGTTAAGCGGACACTATCCCCTTCACACCACAGCATTCCAGCTTGAATGGAGAAGGGGAAACTAATAATATTCAGAATTTGGCCTAAGACATAAAAAGGTTATTTTGATTACAGATATATACTTGTTTTTCCAATAAAAGTGACCAAAGGGATTTTTATCATTTCTGTGACCTGCAGAGCTATAGAAGCTGCCTTTGTTTTTATCCATGAGAGGGGAAACAGCACCTGCTGAATGGGCTCAAAGGCATGTGGGTGGGGGATAAAATTGTTATTTTGATTTTATCCTATGTGGTTCTCTTTCATTTAAGTGGTTATAACAACAATGTTTTGGAGCAAAGTATTTATTGGCCTGAATTGATGCAATGTATCTATCTGTGCTGGTATCTTCCCTTTGTTCTCCTGATTCACTTTTCACTTTTTCTCACCCAGTTTTCAGTCCAAGAGGCTAAGCTGTCTGGATCACAGAAAGCCACTTTCTGACTTTGGTTTGGAGTAGGCGATGGGCAGACTTGGCAGGAAGAGATCAAGAGAGTGGAAGCCAGGACAGGTAATTCTCCCAACTCTCTCCAAGGAAGGACACTTCACCTTGATCAAAGTTCACTGTTTCTTTCAAGAAATCTGATACCTCAGGACTCTCTCACTTTTGAAAACTTCCTTCTTTTATCTCTTTAGATCAGGCCCTTAGGCTGTTGCACCATCCATCATAGTTCACCTATTATGAGTCTTTTGTAAGCAGTCTTGCCACAAATAAAACCTTAAGTCTATTTAATTTATTATTTTTAAAAAAGATAGAGCTTTAATTTTTAATTTTAGTTCAGTTCTTTCCCAAAATGGAAAATACAGCATCAAATAGAGAATGATGTAAAGAAATTTGGAGTCCTCTATTGCATACCCCACAGATTGGGCAGCTAGTGACCAAATGAACAGTGACATGGTTAAAATCACAGGATACAAAGCCAGGTGGCTTGGGTCAGAATCCAGGTGCAGCTGTCCACTTACTTTCATGCTACATGCCTGTGGTTAAGTTACTCTCTACTTTTTTTCTAAATTTTTAAATTAATGTTTAAAACATTTTTTACATCATTGTTCATTTTTAAACAATATTTGCTTTCCCCAACCCCCTCAGGTGTAGTCCCCATAGAGTTTCCTTCACCAATGTACCCATCACCTCAGTCCCCTGTGCTCCTCCCTCCTTCCCTCTGATCCCTCTCCCATCATGTCCCCTGCAGGATGGAACACAGACAGTTTGTTCAATAAATGGTTCTGGGAAAACTGGACCACCACATGCAAAAAAAATGAAACTAGACCACTACCTCTCACCGTGCACAAAAATCAACTCAAAATGGATAAGAGAATTGGACATAAGACCTGAAACCATAAAATATATAAAAGAAAATAGGTAAAACACCACAAGACATACATCGCAATAACATCTTTAAAGATTCCTCACCCAAAGCAAAGATAGTCAAGGAAAAGTCTATCTGGGATTACTACCTGGGATTACATCAAACTGAAAAGCTTCTGTACAGCAAAAGAGACATTAACCAAAACAGAGAGACACCCCACTGATTGGGAAAAAAAAAATAAACTGATAAGGGACTGATCACAAAGATATACAAAGATCTCACACAACTCAACAAAAACAAAATAAATAATCCAGTGGAGAAATGGGCAGAAGAACTTTAAAGACATTTCTCCAAAGAGGAAATGCATGTGGCCAACAGGCATGTGAAAAAATGTTCAACACCCCTTATCATGAGGGAAATGCAAAACAGAACCACATTGAGATACCACCTTACACCAGTAAGAATGGCACATATCAAAAAAAAAAAAAGCAACAACAAATGTTGGCGAGGATGTGATGAAAAAGGAACTCTCCTACATTGCTGTTGGGAGTGCAAACTGGTCCAACCATTATGGAAAGCTGTCTAGAGGTTCCTCAGTCTACTAAAAATGGAGCTACCATACGACCTGGCAATTCCACTCCTAGGGATCTACCCAAAGGACACAAAAACATTGATTCAAAAGACCACTCCTCTGTTTATTGCAGCACTATTTACAATAGATAAAACCTGGAAACAACCCAAATGCTCCAAAATAGATGATTAGATCAAGAAGATGTGGTATATATACACAATGGAATATTATTCAGTAATCAAAAAAGATAAACTCATGTCATTTGCAGCAACGTGGATGGAGCTCAAAGGAATTATATTCAGTGAAATAAGCCAGAAGGAAAAAGACAAATATCAGATGGTTTCACTTATAGCAGGAATATTGGGGAACCAAATAAGATATCAGTATAAAAAAATAATGGTACAAAACACAACAGAGCAAAAACAGACAATTATAAATCTCTCTATTTTAAATATGCTGTGTATTTCCTGTAGAACTTGACTGACACAGCAAATATGCTCTGCTGAACTCAAAAGAGTAAGGGGAGAATTAATGTGAAAATGTTTATAGTAATGAAATTGAAATATGGAGAATTATTATTATATTGTTTTTGCAAGGTATTTTTAGTATAGTATAAAGGAGTTGGGGAAACTACCTTTTAGAAAAATTCGCTGTCAAATCATCAATATTTTCTAATATTAAAAGGTGATTCAGATAGTAGAGAGATAAGTTTAGCTGTTTCCTTTTGTTTTTGTAAATGGAATGCTGATTTATCAATTTCAGGTTTTAAACAACTGAACTGAATGAACAAAATGTTTTGGACTTTAAGATTTGGTAAAATTGGGCCTCCCCTGGTGGTGCAGCAGTTGAGCGCTGGATTGCAAAGCTGCCCACAGCCTCTGAAATGCTGGTTCGATCCCTGGCCACTGGTGAGGGTCCCACATAGCGCGCAGACCTCTCCTGCCACCTGCTGCTCCCCTCAGCAGTGTACTTTGGTCCTTCTGCCTGCTCTGCTCCCTGCTCTGGCTCTGGTGAATTCTCTCACTCTCCCATGCTTCTGACTGTACCCAGTGCTTGTATGAATAAATAAATAAATCTTAAAAAAAAAAATATTTGGTAAAATTGCCCTGGAAAATATCTTGATCTGTTTGTGTTTTTGTTTTTATTGGCATATTGATAAAGTGAACACAACTTTTTCATGGTAATTGGGCTGTTTAGTTTCTTTTGGAGTCCATATTCACAAATTATTGATTTCTAAAATTTGTGAAATTTTTCCTGTGTCTCCAATTTATCTATTTAGAGTTCAAAAAATAGTTTCCAATATAAGTTCCTCTATTTTGGTGGGGACTGGTGAGTGAGGGGTGGCAATAGTGCAAGAAGAGGAAGCTGAATGTGGAAAACTGTTCCAATGCTGCCTTGGACAAGTTTTGTAAATTCCCTTACTTATTACCCTGCCAAACAGAGCAGTCTTTCACTCTTCTTGCCCTTCCTGTAGGGGGCCAGTTTCAGATTAGATCTGGATAAAGACCGAGGTGCCAAAAGTCCTATTATATTATGCTCTTTTTTATAAAAGAGCATTTTGAATTTTCATTCATCAGGTTATTTTTGTACTAATATTTTTTATACAAAAAGGCTAGTCTTCTCTTTTCAGTTTTTATCTCTTATTCTTTAATAAAAGATTCATTCAGTTTAGTTAGTAGTTTTTCTTCATGTTCCCAAGTAACTATGTGTTGGGATAGGCCATTTTTCCCAGTTAATAAGTATGAAGCAATCAAAAATTCATTCTAAATTTTATATGCTCCCATTATTGTCTCTGATTTGTTTGATACATTATTGTATCCATATTTTTAGACAGTATAATTATAACATATGCATCTTTTTTCTGCACCATTATTTCACTTTATTTCTAATGTTATGCTTAAACCAATTCTTATGATAACTTTCCAGTATTCCGGTTGCCTGAAGAAACTCATTTAGTAACTTCCTTAAGAAATACTCATAGGAACACGTTTCTATTTTTTGTAGGTCCATAATGGTTTATTTGTAGCTTTTTTTGCGTTTATTTTTTACTAATTATTTTCTTACATTGTTGTTAGATAGATTATATCTCCTACTATAGTATCTTTTTGTGATACATCCCAAAGAAATCCTTATGTGAAACCTCATATAGATTACATATGATACTGATTTAATATATATTTAGCACATATGCTACTACAGCTGTATTTACAAGTATTTACATATAACATTTATATATTGATATTCAAATTATTTTATAGGTTATGTTGCAAGATCCAAGAATGAAAGAAACAATATTTATTAGAAACTTCCACTTTCTTTTCTGGAACTTTATTTATTCCTTAGATTTCCATAGCCTTCTGTGAATTGCTCTGAAACATGTATCTTCTTGCTTTGTATTAAAATTCATTATACATATTTTTGTGTTTCTTATTAATATGTCATTTTTCTAAGGGATAGAGAGTGTATTTCCTCCTCTTTTCCACCAGAACCCAACACAGTGCTTAAAACATAACTGAAACTAATTTGTATTTCTTTAATTAAAACAGACTCTGAATTTCAAAATACAGGTGTGAGATCATTTTTTAATTACAGGCAGTATGAACTATAGTCCTAAAGTGTTGATTTTATTCAGTATTACTCTTAGAATATTTCAGAGCAGTGCACTAGAATATTGCATCCTATTTTCTAAGAATCATGGCATATAGCATAGTCACAGAACTATAAACAATCACAAGTCCTGGAACTCCAAGTAAGTAGGTAACTGGGGCACAGGGTATGAAGACAGGCACATATAGAAATGAGGTGCCAGATTATAAAATCCTTTGTAGGATTTAATAAGGAGTTTGTTTCTCTCTTGTGAGCAATGGAAACATTTCCCAAAGAGAATTTTGGATTAGATGATCTCAAGGTGACAGAATAAATGACACATTGTTGATAAAGAGGTGGTACTGATGATGGAAATGGAGATGAGGAAAGACTGGAGGAAAAATATGAAAAAATTTAGTCTAGAATTAGTAAAGTCTTACAAGGGGAGGATATACTGGAGATACATAAGATACAAAAAAATAGTGCTTAGAGAATTTAGTGAAAAATTAAATATTTAGCGTAAGCAAGAGGAATCCCAGTGAGCAAAACATTCCGAGTAAATTCTCCAAATTCCAGACTTTGAAAAATGGGGGGTTTCTTGTACCATTGTTAATATGAAATGTATAATATGAAGAACAGACATCAGAAAATGAATTAATTTTGCAGTGATTTTTTAAAGTACTGATTGTTAATGATTAAAGGGAAAATGAACACTTTAATTCTGTAATAATAACAAACATCTTAAAAGGTATTCTGATTTTACAGTGGTAAGATACCTGTTTTATAGGTACATAAGCTGAGGAATACAGAGGATAAAATTCTCATACATGTCACATGGTTAGTAATGATGAGATATTTGACTTTAATGTGTTCTAACTCTTAGTCCTGAGAGCTCTTCACTACCTCTTTGTAATGTGAGTACACTCATTCACATGTTTTGGAAAACTTTATACCCCGATAAAAATAAAAATGATGTTCTGCTTACCTCTATTATATAGAATATTTATTTGTCTGAAAAATTTATCCCCTACATTTAGCACACACATCCTCCTTCATTTCCCAAATACTCTAATTAATGTCTTACAATAACTTTTATATCCATGGGCAACAGAATCTTAAGTGACATTATGACAACAACATTTATACATATAGTTTCTGTCATTTTTTCCCATAAACAGTTATTTCTAAAATCTTACTATGAACCTCATAAGTTAGCTAACACACTATCAAATCACTCTACCTATAAAGTTTTCATTGTATTTTTTTTTATTTGGAAGTCTGTTTCTGGGTCCATATTAGGAGAATTAGAAAATGCAAATGTCACTTACCTCTGTTTACCTTTATGATCTACCGAGCCAGCTGAGAGTCTGTCCAGAGGAGACCCAAAGCCAGAGAAGCTTCTTTTCTTCTTTGTTTCAATCACATCATTTTCCAGTGACACAAGTTCATCAAGAAGCAAGAGTTTTGCTGCCAGATCAGTGGCTGATTTTTCTTCTCTGAATGCGGGGGGTGACTGCTCATCTATGACTCCAGAATCAAAAGCCTATGGGGCACAAAAGGAGATTTCATTTTTTAAGAAAATTAAATCTCAAATATGCACATACCTGTGTTTGGCTTTTGCTACCTTTAGCAGACAGGCTTTTCAGCTAAACATGATTTCTCAGGTGATTGTTTACCAGGGAGAAAGACTTTGGGGCTAAAACACATAGAGTGAAGTATATACAAAAGAAATTAAAGCAAAACAAAACATATGTACTTTTATGTGTACAACACACACACACACACACACACACAGAATGAAGGTCTGCTGCTAAAGCTTTATATATTAACAGATCATTCTTTCAGATTCTCAAAATCCTTATCATTCTCACAGTACTTTCTCCGTACTTTCATTATTGCACTCACTACTTTTTCTTCCTATATAATATTGTCTATATTTGTAATGATTGTGAGCTTGTAAGTTGAGGGCAAAGACTGTATCTAATTAGTGTTTCATTTCTTCTAGTCAATATTAGCCCAGTATTTTTTTCATTGTCAGTATACAATAAATTTCTGATGAATATTTACTGCAAGAGTTGTAAAATAACTAAACCCTATTCTGTCTCCACTCATTCATTCTTTACTGGATCAAAACATGATCCAGTATGCCAATATGTATCAGGTTCTGCATTAGATACAAAAATATCCAGAATCCAGTTTCTCCTCTCAGGGAACTTGCCATCTCCATTAATATATCATGTGATATATTAATAAATATTAATGCGTGTTTACAGTGAATTAGAGCTATCCCATGACTTCATTATTTCATGTAAAATTTCTTTGCATGTTTGTTTGTGTTATATATATTACTTTCAGTTCGTCCAAGTCATAAAAGTATGGGTTCCAGTTTGTGAAGTCTGTCCTTTCCTAGGCCCAAGGACAGCATTTAAAAAAAAATTACCCTGTTAAGAATTTCTGTTGTTCAGGAGATACTACTTCTTTTCCAAGAGCCTGAGAATGTTTCCTTATGGGAATAAATGTTAGCTCAGGGAGCTCTTCCATTTCCCCACTTAGTTACATTTTCCCACGAGCCAGAGTCTTGGATCATTTTTCTTAACTTCCTGTCTTTCTTCTTACATTATTTCTTCCATTCGCTCCATTTCCTCCAAGAAAATGAGCACCCAGACTTTTTGAATCCTTTTCATCATCAACTAGAACATTTTTTTTTTTTTTGAAATACTTAGTCTGACTCATAAACCTAAAGCTATTGAGCTTTCTTATTCCTAAACCAATCAACTCCATAGTAAGTCTGCGTAGTTCATTTTGGAAAACTGCTCCTGCTCTTTCTGATTCCCATAAGGAGTGACTTACATTGGATCCTTTTCAATGTTCCATGCACATTTTTAAATGATCTTAAAATTCGCTTCTCTATCTCCTGCCTCCCTTTCTTCTCTATCCAATTCTGAATACTGCCATGAAGTTAATTATCTCCAATACCAATTTTACCATATAAAAAGAAAATTAAAAAGCTTCCATAGCTTTTTATTACTTACAGTGCAAAATCTGCAGCATGGTTCCAAATCCTTCTTAAAATCTCAACTTCTTTCACTTCCCTATATAATCCTGACAACAGAGAATTGTGGGGGAGGGGATGCTAAAATTATGGGAAAAAATCTCTAAAAGCAGGAGCAAAATCTTCAAAAGGCAAAGATCATTTTTAAATGACCTCTCAGAGAATCTTCCCAAATATGTTTTTGGTTTTCAAATTGACACAGATAATAGAGTTTTGCTTCTTTTAAAATACATTTTCAGGGCCTCCCCGGTGGCGCAGCAGTTGAGCGCTGGTTTGCGAAGCTGCCCACAGCCTCAGCAGCGCCGGTTCGACCCCCGGCTGCTCCCCAGCCGCTGGAGGAGGGTCCCACATGGCGCGCAGACCTCTCCTGTCGCCCGCTGCTCCCCTCAGCAGTGTACTTTGTCAGTCTGCCTTTTCTGCTCCCCGCTCTGTCTCTGGTGAATTCTCTCACCCTCCCGTGCTTCTGACTGTACCCAGTGCTTGTATAAATAAATAAATAAATCTTTAAAAAAAATAAAATAAAATGTATTTTCGATCCTCAGGGAAAAATTCAAATCACTTGTACAAAACTCTTTCTTTGGTAAAGTGCATTTCACACACTTACTTTGTTATTTTGAGAAGTACAAAGAATAATCTCATAAGATCAAATAAGCCAAATGAATTATTCGGTGGATGGAGCTGTCTTCATATTTCTTTTCCTTTGTATTTTATTCATGGCAGCAAGAAAACATTTACAGTTTTGTTGTTACGATGCAACAAAAAATTAGCCAAAGCTGCTCAAATTTTGACATGTAAATTTTACATTTCAATTTGATATAATTGATTTAATTTTTAATTTTACTGAACTAATAATGAATTTTCTCTGCTTTTCTTGTTCAAGGAATGCAAATATTTGCTACTGCTTTCAGCTTTTTTTTTTAATAGCATAAATAAAGGATTTTCTCTGATTCCATGGTGAGTACAAGACATTAAAAATTGACTCTTTCTTGATTTTGTGTTATCAAGACATTTCCCTATTTGTCAGCTCCACTTGCTTCTGACACCAGTCAAAAAAAATATGTGATCCCTTAAACTAGTTGTATTTACCTCTGTTGCTATATCCACTGAGAGCACCTTTCCTGAGCTCCACAGCATCAATGTCACAATCAGGATAAAATGTGCACTTGCCAGTCTCCAGTCCAGCATCTAAGGGTCATATGCATCAGGGTTAACATTAGTTAGTTAGAAAGAAAACAAATGTTCCTATAAACTTGTTAGAGGCAAGTGACAAACCAAGTTATTCAACTTCAGTATACTGGGGTATGTGTCTGCAAAACTTCAATAATACTTAATAGGACCTGTCAATCTACGAGGATGACTTCTGTCAGGGCTTCATTTCCATGGAAACCCTAGACCCGGGTTGTACAACTATAATCATATTTTAATTCAAAGTAACCATGTCTAGTTTGTATTACTTTATTCTCTGCCTAATCCAGGGATTGCAACCTCAGGAACGTAAAAGGAAATGTGTAAAAGTTGTCAGCTATGTCAGAAAAAGAAGTGGTGGGGGGTTTTGATAAAACAGAAAGGATGTGCTTTGTCTCTATGCATTTAAATTCAAAATTTCAAAATGCCACATATGTGTTAGAATAATTTTAAGTCCTTGTGTTATGTAAGGATTTCTTAAGCAAGACTTAAAACGTAGAGGTCTTGTTAAAAAAAAATTACCTAATGTCACTTTGTCAAAATTAAAAATTCTGTATATAAGATAAAAACAAACTACAAATAAATTAAATTTGGTATATAAAAATGGTATATATTTTCAGCTTATAAAAATAAATATTTAAGTAACACAGAACAGTAAAATTAAAAATAGACACACAAATAAAAATGGGGAAAATTACCAATGGGAATTTTATAGAAAAGGAAATTACTTAATGGGAAAAAAAAATCCAAATATACATGCAATCTATTTAATACAAATAAAGAGAAATGATAAACCATTCATACAAAACATACTGGCAAAAATTTAAAGTCAATATTGCAAATGTTAGAATGATATTAAGGAACAGAAAAAACACAGCAATGCTGGTTAGGTTAGAAATGGATCCAGTCATTTGGAGAAAACTGGACAATAGTCAGAAAGGTTATATCCCACCCATAATCTAATCATTTTACTTTTGGTATATATCTCAGAAACACTCATTCATAGTCTCATAAGGAGACTATGCATCTGAAAGTTCACGACCTCATTGTTTATAACAGTAAAAATTTGAAGTGAACTCAAGTATTCAAGAAGAAATGAATTTATCAGTTGACGCATTAAATATTATAGACTTAATGAAAATGAATTTAATATATGTGATGTATACTTACTTATATGCACAGATTTGAAAGAAACACTTTTAAGGGATAGCAGGAAGTTATAAAACAACACACATGGCAGGCTACCATTTACTTAAATTGGAAATACACAAAGCAATTCCATGTGTGTTGAAATATATGCTTGTAATTAAAATATAAACAAATGGAAGTTGATTCATGACAGTGATTGCCTCTGGGGAAGAAGGAAGTAAATAAGATTATAGAGGGAACAATAAGAGACTTAGTTTTTAAGAAGCAAATATGTCAAAATATTACATTTGTTAATTTTGTGTAGTAAGGAAAAAGATGTATCATTTATATGTTTATGATTTTTAATATTAAAACACCACTATCTAGCAACTGAAGTTTATCTATGGTGTGAGTTAGGAATTCTGGCTGCCCCTCTGACTGGTGAGGGGGAGGCATTGTCGTATTGAAGGAAGCTTCCCGGCTGTGGCAAACAGCAAATAGACTTGACTTTACCACCTGGTACTTGGCATTGGGAAGTCCCCCAGTTCATCTACTGTGAATGAGAGTTCTCTGAGTTCCTTGATAAATAATCTGGAGAATGACTGACAACAGAATAAGAGGGATGCCAGAATGGCATCTGAAGAACTGAATTTAAATTTCATTTTGCCTCTAATATTAGTGTGATCTTGGAAATGCATTCTTTTACATACTTAAATTTTATTTTCCATATTTGTGAAGTAAAAAGTAATTCTTACCTCAAAAGCATTTTGAGAAGATTGAACTGATTCATGCGTAGTTTCTTGATCTCATAGTGTTTATAACTGTGTGGGAAGGAACATTTGTGATGTATCCCTATTTTCTTATTAACTACATTGAGCTTTGGTGTGACCCAAGATTTTCCTTAGACATATCTTAAACACTGTTACTGTGAAATCTCAATGTAGATTTTAGTAATAAATGTTATTTGCTAGAATACAGGCCAATAAATATTTTATGTGGATAGAATAACATCATATTAACCATTTACTATGACTTAAGATAGAGATAAAAATATTTTAGCATTATCTACAACATATATAAAATTTTGATTTTCATGTAACATAACTGAAACTAGCCTTTTGTTACATTGCCAATTAATTTGTTTGAAATCTTGTTGCCTAATGTTTGTTACTAGCGACTTCTCTGTATTCCATTCTTCCTGGAAGGGCAAAGTATATTCTCTCTGTGTTCTATTTCTTATAAATTAATATTTGAGCTGCATGTTTTGGTAAGTATCAAAAAAATCAACAAATCATGAAGATATCTCTAGGTAAGTTGAGACAGCAGAAAAATAATAAGAATAGAACTATGATCTGTCAAAAGCACCAACAAAAAGATTGCATTATCTATTGTTTAGAAAATCAGCCACTGAATTGTGTTTTTCTGATTTGGCTGATGTCTCTTGGACTTTCCTTAACATAAACTAGGATATATTAAGAAAATAATTGTGTTTTAAAAATGACCTCATATTTCATTTTTAAAAAATAACTTTCTCGCTCAATCAAAGATAAACTACAATTGGGATGTTTTCCCTTCCTCAATTTTATCATTTTATTTTATTTATTTTTTTTTAAAGTGCTTTTTTTTTTTTTTAAAGATTTATTTACACAAGCACTGGGTACAGTCAGAAGCGCGGGAGGGTGAGAGAATTCACCAAGGCCAGAGCAGGGAGCAGAGCAGGCAGAAGGACCAAGGTACACTGCTGAAGGGAGCAGCGGGCGGCAGGAGAGGTCTGCGTGCCATGTGGGACCCTCCTCCGGTGGCGGGGGAGCAGCCGTGGATGGAACCAGCGCCGCAGAGGCTGCGGGCAGCTTCGGAACCCATCGCTCAACCGCTGCACCACCGGGGAGGCCCAATTTTATCACTTTAAAAACAGGTTATGAAGTGTGAAATTTCCCAATTTTATAAAACTTTCTATGTGGGCTTTAACTATTTTTATTTTACTAACCAGGTTTTTCTTCATTGCTGCAATCTTATAAATGGCACAGGATGATGGGTGTTTATAATATTGATGATTATGTCTGAGGTATATATTTTTGTGCTTGGGTGTATATAGGAAAAAGTCATAATGTATCATCTTACAGATAACCACATCCTGAATATTTGGATGGGGAGATGTAAAAATAAATGCTGAGTTTAAATACACAAGTTTAATGGTTTAAAGCCATGCTTGTAGTCAGCTACCGAAAGGCCAAGTTCCTAAATATGGCATTTGGTTCACTAATGAAAACAAACACCCTGGCACCTGCCACACAAAAGACATTTGATTAACTAGTTGGAACTTGATTGCTACAAAATTAGAAACAGAGGAAATTATAGGGAGGGAAGGAAAAGACTAGGTTCAGTTCCATTTCCCTATTTTGTTGATAGTGGATAAATATAGCCCATGATTTAAAACTCTTCTTGGCCCCATGTCCATTCCAGATCACAGAAAGAACACTCAAAGGATGATCATTGTGTGAATACACCAAAGAGGAGGTGTTTATAATTTTTCAGTATATCGATATTTCTTATTAATTTTTGAACAGTATTTCTTTGGTTAGTAAGAAACTTCTAAGAGACAGAGGGCATGAGATCTACCTTATAAGACTAGTAAGTGTGTACCTCATTTTCAGCCAATTGATCTACTATGTGCATGTATTTTCCTGTTGTGAATAATACTGTTGACTAAGTGAACATCTCACATCATGACTAAGTGAACATCTCACATCATGTAACATCTTAACCTTTGTTTCAGACTCTCCAGATACACCCTGAAGTATCTCATTATACCCCGAAGTACCTTACAGTCTTGTACCTTGGGATTGTGACTGGAAAGGTGGTGGAGGGGGCAAGGTGAGGAGTTGTGAAGCACACCATTCAAGTGTGGGAAACAACACATATATATTCCTTTAGAACATTGAGAGAGCTTATCAACATATCACAGGCTCTGAAATTTCATTAGGAAAGAAGCTGGTTTAATTATATTTAAGGATAAGTTAAATGAGAAGTCTGTTAAAATGAAGAGAAGTGTGCGTTAGAGAGAATCAGTGCTGCAATGAGTATTTGTTGTTATAAAAAAATCTGTTAAGTGGGTTGGGGCAGGAAAAAAGATGAGGATAAAAATGATTCTAAAAAAGATAGAACAAATTGGAATAAAGGGAAGTGTTACAGTAAGGGAAGATGAATCTTAAAAGGGAAATAAAACAATATGAGACTGTTTAGGATCGAATGCACTTTTTAAAATGAATAAAACTTTTAAACTATCTGCCCTTCAGGGCTGGTGCTAAAGAAAAACAAACTATTCTGTTGATTAAGGACATTTCTATTTCACTGAAATATCATTACTCTATGTCTTATATATAGTAGATCTAACCTTTAGAAACTCACATTAGTACTGAGATTGAAGATAAATCTTGATAATTTCTGGGAACTTTTTGTTTAATCTTAATTTCTTGAATGGGAATATTCAAAATATACACTCTCTCACCCCCATCATCAACAAAAACTTTCTAAAAGGAGTTATTTAAAGATTAAGGACTTACAAACTAATTGAACTTTATGATTTTTTTTGCCCTCTCCTCATATTTCACATAACACAGACATGTGAGTAAGCTTTAATAGGATATGTGGTAAAGAATCCCTAGTTCTTTTTTTTTTAAAGATATATTTCTTATTTATACAATAGCTGGGGTACAGGTCAGAGGCACGGGAGGGTAAGAGAATTCACCAGAGACAGAGTGGGGAACAGAACTGGCATACACATCGAAGACACTGCTGAGGGGAGCAGCGGGAGAGTCAGGAGAGGTCTGCTGTGCCATTTGGGTGGCTCCTTGGCTGGCTGGGAATGGAACCTGTGCTGCAGAGGCTGTGGACAGCTTCACAGTGCTGCGCTCAACCTGCTGCGCCACTGGGGAGGCCCAAGAGTCCCTAGCTCTGACACTATGAGGTGACCATGTGTGTCAGCCCTAACAGTGTCCATAGTCGTCTGTCTCTGAAAACGTGAGTGGCCTTTTGGGTAAGTGATGACTCAGCTTGGCCTCTACATTAACCTGTAAAATAGGGCAAGTGCTTCAGTATGCCTTCCACTTATCTTCCTAAGTTTATAGATGCTTTTTGATAGTAGAGGTCTTTTTGATGATAGAGAGAAGCTGTAGGATTAGTAGATAACAGAGGGTCTAAAGGGATCACTGGCCTGCAGGAATAGAAGCCTGGTATGCCAGTCCTGACACCGAGATCCTGTGTTGGCTCTGTGGCTGTTTTACTAGGACTTGGACAAACCCCTTCTCTCTAAACCAAGTGAAATGGGCTTGTTCTAACTAATATCTAATGTTGCTTCTAACTTGTGTTAAATCTGTTGGTGAGCCTGCATCTTTCCTAGTGGAAGTACAGAAATGTAGGCAATGATAGTAGCTGATTGCAAGTTCTGCTAGGAAAACCTTTCTGCTTTTCCTCAAATCACCTGAAGTCAATGCATTAGACTGCACCTGGGATTTGACATTTATATCCTCCTCTTGAATTTTAAGTATTTCTGGCTGGAAAGGAAGGGTATTCCAATCTTTGATTTTAAGATGTCATAATAATGCCACTATTAAAATGTAGTTTTTTAAAGATTTATTTATTTATGCATACAAGAGCCAGGGTATCGGCCAGAGGTGGGGTGGGGGGGGGGCAAGAGGATTCACCAGAGACAGAGTGGGGAACAGAACAGGCCGAATGAGTGAAATACACTGCTGAGGGGAGCAGCGGGTGAGGTAGGAGAGGTCTGCCCGTGCCATGTGGGTTTCTCCCTGGCCAGCCGGAAATTGAACCTGTGCTGCAGAGGTTGTGGACAGCTTCACAGCCCTGTGCTCAAGCCGCTGCGCCACCGGGGAGGCCCCTAAAATGTATTTTAAGAGAAAAAAAATCCTACCAGGACCTCCCCAGTGGCACAAGGGGTTAACACTCAATCTATGAAGCTGTCTGCAGCCTCTGCAGCACGAGTTCAATCCCTGGCCAGCCAGGGAGCTACCCACATGGCACAGCAGACCTCTCCTGTCTTGCCTGCTGCTTCCCTCAGCAGCGTACTTCAGTCAATCTGCCTGTTCTGTTCCTCACTCTGTCTCTGGTGAATCCTCTCACCCTCTGCACCTCTGCCCTGTACCGTACCCCAGCTCTTATATGCATAAATAAATAAATATTAAAAAAAAAACCCTTTTAAAAAAAGAAAAAAATACTACCAATTTTATTATGCTACCAAGTATTCAAGTCCTTCCCATTTGAGAGGTGTTAAATGTGCATCAGAATGGATGAAACAGAATGGTGTATGAATATAAATATATATATACACACACACACCATATATATGTGTGTATTACATATATATATTTCTTTCTCTATTTTTAAGTGTTTATTTTTTGTCTTTTCCCCTTTCTCTTTATTTCATCATGCTTAATTAAATCTATATGCGCAATTCTCCCTCCTTTGCAAAACAGGTATTACTAGAGCTGAAGTCCTTGATGTCATAGCATGCAGTTATAATCCCTGTGTTTGGCTCAGATAAAGAACAGATAGGACAATATTCATATTTGATATTCAATATTTATATCAAATGTAAATTTAAAGGCTTCCATAATCAATATTAAAGATTTTAAATATTTGGCTAACTTTCTATTTTTCTACATTTGGAAGAAACAGTCTATCAAAGTGAAATGACTATTTGGATATCTTTTCAGTAATTACAAATCTTAGTATGAACAAAAATAAAAAATTTTGATAAGAATTTTCATCTATTTGAAACCATTTCTAATACTATGTTCTCATCCCCATATTATGCATAATTTTCATATCATTTCAAAAATTCTTTTAGATGAGTTAATATTTTTTAAATTTTTGAAAAACAGATTTATTTAGAGATAATTCACATGCCATATAGTTCACCTAAAGAAAGTGTACAATTCAATGTTTTTAGTATGTTTGCAGGGATGAACAACATTACCACAATCTAATTTGAGAACATGTTTATCACCTCTGAAAGAAACTCCATTGAGTTAATGAATTAAAAGTAAAATTCTTTCAGTCTATAAATAAGTATTCAACAACATCAGGAAAATATTTCTGCAATAGTGAAGAAAATCTCAGAATTAGACTTGATGGCTAGGAGTATCCTTTTGGGCTACCTATTAGCTTGATGACTTAGAGAAAGATGTATACATTGTCTAAAAAAACCTAACTTTTGAATTCACAGAATTTTAATTAATAAATTTTACTTAATTCAAAATTATTTGGGTTACAAATAATACAGATCATTATGGAGTGGTTTAGGTTTGCCAAGTAAGAGCTACCAAAGTATGTTTAATTATATGTCTAATATTATTGACTAAAAATGCTTATATATATATCTCCATGTAAAATCTCTGCATTCTTTTTATTCTTCTTTTATGATAAGTAAAAATTTTCAAGTGAGCTCTAAGTGTGCATGAAAACATTTTACAAAATATAAGATAATATGAAAAGATTAATTACATGATATAAAAGTAATCATTACTGAGCTAGAGGCAGGTCTTTGGAACACAAAGTGTATAACCACCTTGGGAATTATGGGCCATTCATAGAGACAGTCCTCAAAACTTGTATTAATCAATTGGAAACATTTAATTTGATGTTATACAGATAATCTTGATATTTCATTGAGTGACAACATATGAACAGGGAGTTAAAGAAGATTGTCTCCAGTTTCCTTTGGTGAGTTAACAATCAGGTGATAGAGATACTGGTCTGCTGGAAAGTAGAGACTCAGATCAGATGACTTAGGGTGTCTTCCTTATTGCCTCAATAAGTCCACAGCCTATGGTGAATTCAGCTCCTATGTAAGAAAACTGAGTGTGGCTGTGGCACTTAGAACTTTAGACATGGGAATTCGCTTTAGGTCCTCATAAATTTAAATAAGAGATATAAAGTCACCAAAGATTTTCATTCAAGAACAACTCATAGCTTGTCACTAATATGTATAATTCTCACAAAAAAAAAAAACACCTGATAATTACTCATGGTGCTTAGATACTTTAAAAAAATTATTTTCAGTAAATTGATTGATGGGCATTTTGCTTTATGTTTTTAGTATGGTTTTGAAATGAAGATGTAAATTGAGACTGAGAATTTAACATTTCCCTTTGTGAAAATTCAAATATCAGGAATGTGTTCTTTCCCATTTTTATTTGCTCTTCAATTGGCAGTAGTAGATTTTCCAAAGTTACAAAGCCAGTTAGAAGAAGAGCCAGAACAACAACTTAATATCTGACTCTCGGTTTCATGCTCCTTCAAGTATAACCTATTTGTGGAAGTATAAAACATTTTTCCACCTCTAAAACAAATTGCTTATAAAGTAAAATGTTTATGGATGAGCTGCTCTTAGTGTGGCAGACACCAGAATTTTAAATGACTTTCCCTGAATGCTACAAATCAAGAATGATAATTATTATTAGTACACATGTATTAACTAATTTTATTTCATTTGGAACTATTTTAATTCTTTTTAAGACACTATTTGCCTTCTAAAAATCTCAAAATTTTGTTGTTAAATGTCTAATGTTTTTTATTTTGAATTTTCAATCATACTATTATTTGTCTTGCAAAAATTTCAGAAGGCAGAAATCTATAATGACATGTTAAGGGAATATCTCGTATTAAAAAGTCCAGTTTTATATTTAATGAAGTATTTAGTTGTCACTATCATTTCCTTGAGCACCGGAACTATGTCATATTCACCATTCTATCTATCTGTTCAACAAAATGCCTGGCATGGGGTTCACAGTATGTATTGAATTAATGACTAAAGAGTAGCTTTATGTTATAGACAATCAGAATTCAGGGCAAAGATTAACATACCAATTTTACTGATATGGAATCTAAGATTTAGTGAAGGGGAGAGATCTATCCAAATTTTACACCTAAATTGTGATGAAATTCATGCCAGAATTCCTGTATGTCCTTTAACGTTTCACACCACATAATCTTACACTAATGAAAAAAGCATGCATCAATATTTCCTAATATTGTCCCAGTAGAGTTTATGATTTGTCCTTAATAAGAATTAATTTATAATTTTTACTGACATCCCTGAATTACAAGTTTCTTGATATAAAATTATGTCACCTGTAAATCGAAGAACTCTGTATGTCTGTGGATAACTCTATTAATGGTTTTGTTAAGTCTCTTGCTTAATTATGGGACAAATTTAAAACTGAAAATTTAAAAGTGAAAAATAAAGGGAAAATTGGTAGATCTGTACATACATATGCTGCTTGACCATTTGATACAGAAAAAATTTTTATCAGGCTTTCACAGATAAATGCAGTTAAATATGGCATGTATAAGCCTCAAGATAATGTGGTGTATCACCATCTCCTTCATCCTTTATTTCACTTTGCACTTATATATAATATTTAATAAAAGTACTAGCTTATATTTTAATGACATAAACTAGCCAATGTAATCAATCAAAAGAAACCTTTTAAAATATAAATGGACAAAATGAAATTTTATAATATTTAGGTACAGGATTTATTTGTCAGGTAGATGCTGGTATACACAGGGCTGTGAGTTAGACACTACCCCTACCCTTTGGCTGCTTACAGCCTAGTTGAGGTAGAAACCTTAATCATTTTTCCTGCCCAGGGATTTCCACCTCTAAGAGCAGACTCTTCTTGGAACGCTGGCATTTCCAACAAATATAATTTTTGTAAGCAGGCTTTTTCTTAAAAAGAAAAGCAAAGTATCTTATTTTGAAATTAATTTATCCCCTTTCATCCTCACAATAGGCATGTTTGTTTTAAAAGGAAAATATTCCAATTCTATTTAAAAAAAAAAAAAAGATGAACTGAGACAAGCCAAATTACCTTAGAACCCTGGTCTTCTGATGCCTGGTATTGTATGTGGACTTTCAGTGTGGATATTACCCCAGGCTGGGCATGTTACATATCTCTCTTTTAACATACTTATCAGGAAAAAGGGGTAAAGACATACTTAGCAGATTTATTATAAGGATTAGAAATAATGCAGGTAAAGTGATTGGCATAAATTATTTGTTACTTAAAAAACAACTCATGCTGATACTGCCTTCTACATGGCAATTTTTCGTATTTTTTATAACTTTTTATTTTAACAAAATAACTTTTTTTGATCCTGTTCATTTTGAAGAACAAAATTACTCCTTTGAATCTAGAATTAAGGTAGAATAGTAGAAAATAAAATATAATGATACTGAGTGTGGAAGGAAATTTCATGAAAGAATTATAAGTGCAATTAGTCTCATATTTGATGATACACCATACTACATATTATCATTAATTTCATCCATTAAATTTCTATAGAAATATTAGCACAGAGAACACCATAATGGGAAAAAACAAAGAGCTGACATTTCAGTTGTGTTCACAACATAATTATTCTTCAAGCTCTGACTATATTAACCAAAATGAATGTTTCATTGGATTTTAATATATGTTTATATGATATATATTTCTATTTTACAGTTCAGAAAAGATAACTTTATTGCTTCATTAAAAAATCATTTCTTTGTTGGAATCATGATTTTCACATAGTTTTTGTAATATCAACAGTATGGCAGTCTTGGGTCATGAAATGGAGCCACTGTGAGTGTGAGATAGGAATTAACGACCTTTGTTATAGGAACTAGACTTTACACAGCCTGGGAACACCTGGGAAGATGTGGATGCAAAGAAAGAGGAAGTGGGATATCATTTTCCATTCTTCTTATAGCTCTGGCATGGCTGGGCAAGGCAGAAGTTGCAGGGAGATGCAATGAACAATGTGGGACTATAGGGGAGTCCATGGAGTGGTCCATGAGGAGCTGTAACTCTGACCTGGTGGATCAATAGCCAAGTTGCTGATGGTGGCTTGGATGATATTTGAAAAGTACATTTTCCACACATTGAGAGACTTATGTGTCATAGGAACATTGGATTTAGAAAGGGAGGAGACTCTCACTGAGACACTCATTGGGAGAATAAGACTCAGAGACAATTAACTTGACCAAAGGAAAGGAGGTGAAGGAAAGACAGAAGATGGATAAAAAAGAGGCAGCACAGGAGACATGGCAGAGGAACAATTTCAGGAGGGTGATGGTGGTAAGTTCTAAGACCTGAGATGATCAGGTATCCATAAAAGAGAAGGGTTAAGCTTGGGTAACAGTCAGTTCAAGTCAAACAAGGCACCAGGCAATAATTGGCAGGGGATGCCAGCCACTGCTCAAGAAAGATATGCCAAGAATCATTGGAGAAAGGAGAGGGAGGGCTCAGCTAAAATTACATGTAATCAAAGAGAGATGATCAGGCTATGGACTGGTCTGTTTTCTGAGGGGTAGGAGAGAATCTAAGACTCATCTTTTGGACCCTCCTGATTCTCTGACTCCATTTTTGCTGAGGAGAAAGTGAAGCCCCGAGGAGGCTAAGTGACTTGTCCTGGGTCATAAAGCTATTGAAATCAGGAACAGGTTTAGAAATCTGGCTTCCTGACTCCAAAGTTTGTGTTCCTCAAATTGCACCACTGAATATAATCAGAAGCTGTCTTATGGGTAGGGATAAGAGTAGATGAAAAGTTGGCAAGGAGGTTAGCTTAGATGATGTCTAGAAATCAGCCCTTAGATTCTGAGCATTACTGAATCATTCTGCAATGTAGGAAGAATTGATGGGAGAGCTTTCCTAATCCATTCTAAACCTCAGTATCTGGGCACTCCGGTTCATTTGTCTTTTTCAACAATAGCATAGTATTATTGAGTCCTACTCTGTCTTAAGTCTTGTCTGATGTTGCACAGCCAGATAGATGTTGACAGAGTTTGGGCAGTGTTTTAGGACTCCTTACTTTGTGTTCTATTCTTTTGAGATAAGATAATAAATTTAATTTTAGCAATCAAATGTTTAAATAATTGAAAATATTTTAACAAGATCTTAAAACTCTAGAGATTCTCAAACCTAGTCTACAATTCTCTACTGAGTCTCTATTGCCCACCCATGATTCATTATATGAGTCAGTTATAACCTTAGGAAATAAGAGAAAGAAAATTTGAATCTTAAATAAGTTCCTAAATAAAGTCATAGTGTTATTCATTTACACAGAGGAAAATTGAATTCATATCTACAGAAGATTTTGTTTGGAAAAATTCTAGAAGAGAATTGAAGAGTAATTTCAAAGATAAGACACAAAATGTGCCTGGTATTTTGGGGGAGAATATTAAATATAATTATATGAATTTTACAGCCTGTTAAATTTACTTAATTTATAACTCAGAAACAAATAATCACACTCCAAAATCTATTCTTGCAATTCAAAAGAGCAATATGTTGCTTTGCTAGAACTTATTTCACTGAGTGCACATTAATATTTCCACTGATGAAAACTCAAAAGAAGAAATTTAAATATTCCCTTAAACAGAACTCAAATACATTAACTCTCAGTTCATTTAATAGAAAAAAATTCATATACTGCAGGGTTTAAGTCTACTACCAACTATGTTATTAATCATACTTGCATATTTGAGTTTTGAAAGAAGAAAAACAGAGGGTACTTTAGGTTTGAAAAACTCAGGATGTGCTTCATTTCAGGATGTTTCTAGAAATAAAGATAAAACTCTTTCTACCTAGGTTTTTAAAGGAAGGTCACTTTTGTTCATTAAAAAATTTCCTAATATTGAACAGTTTTTATATAAACAAAGTTAATATTATTAATATACATATAGAATCATTAAGTTTCCTTTCTCTTTGTTTTAAAATGGGGAATTGAAGCAAAAAGCAAGGTAAGAGATATGAAATGTTTGAAAAAACAATTAGTTCCACCCTAAGTTTGCATTACAGAAATAACTTCTTAGATTTTCTACTCATTTTGGAGAGGGAATTATTACCAAAAGCACTTTCTAACAAAATCAAGATATAATCAAAACATTTAAAAAGTATGTAAAAATTAAAAAATAATTAAAAGGAAAAATAAACCTAAATCTTTATCAGCTTTTATAGTTAACTTACCTTGTGAAAAATCAGAAGGTTCTAACTATAAAGTCCTGTCTGTGCAGTTTTCTCCCAAACTCTGTCCTGATGGTGAGTTTTCTCTCTGAGTTTTTATAGTCTCAATTATACACCCCTCACTCCAATCCCTGCCTTTGCTTTCTCTTACATCATTTCTACAGATTTTCCACTGAACATTTCCCTAAGCCTCTCTTCAATCTCTCTTTTCTTCTCTCTTTTAGTCTCTCCCTCTCCCTCTCTCCCTCTTCTCTATCCTGCTCCATATTTATTCCATCTATTATTTTGACCATGACATTTAAGTAGCAGTAGCAACTTGTGCTCTGGAAAATTTAAGTATGCATTTGTATATATTCAACCTTAGACCTATCACCTCTTCCTGAGGTTTTAGTCCGGCTCTAATTATTGCAAATCGTATATAGGAAATAAAATGCACTGAGTTTTGTTAAAGAGAAAGTCACAAGGGTATTTCAAAGTAAGATTTAGGGAGCTGATAATCAGAAACCCAAAATGATTCACTAGTGTATATTTGGACCCTTAAATTAAATGATCTTCTTTGGAAATGGTGAATAGTTTCAGCTTCAGTCAGGTGCATAACACTGTCAGTAAACTGACAGCGACTTGGTAATTAACATTGCTATCCTGGGAAGGCTGTCACTAACAAATCTATAAATACTGAGATGTGACATGTGGGCTATAAATGCAGAGGTTGTAATCATTTTTATCTTGTTCTTATTTTAATTTCTTTTTAATCAAACTATGTCTTCCTCTGTTATCTTCATTCTCATTTCCTCCTAATCACATTTGCAACTTTACAAATTGTGAAATCTATACATTGTTAAATCCTAAAGGCAATATGTTATGTTGTTAGGTCATTAGCAGCTAATTTGATTACCGGTGTAGCCCCATTTGACAGAAAATGAAACTGAGGCTCAGTTAAATAAAGCGACTTTATCAGATCACACAATTAGGAAATAGTAGCAGAGCCAGATTTCAAATACAGATCGTCTTAATTCCATATCTAGTTCTTTTCCCACAACTTCCTTCTGTCTCACTATTTTAAAAGCTAGAAAAGAGAATCCAAACCAGATTATGCTTTTGCACAAGTAGAAAGAATTTTTTTCTTTTTGGTTTTGCTTTAAGAGCCATTTAAAATACTATTCACTAGTGTAGAAACTATTACATGGTTAATTTGGATCTAGATGGGGAACTGACCAGAGCACTCTGAATTGGTGGGACAGTAAAATGCTTCATTTTTATGAAGGGTTTCCAGGGATAACATATGTCTCAACAAGCTTGAAATTTGAGTAGTTGGCAGCAGTAGTTCACAAGTCAAGATAAAAATACAGCCTAATTGTGGACCCTTGTTTAGACATTACTGCCATAAAACGATTATGTTAGCTTGAATCCACATGATGGAAAACTCTCAATATAGATTTAATGGATGCATCATAATGCTACTAGAAGCCAATATTCTTGACGTACCTTCTACCCTTATTTGAAATGCCTCCCTCAGCATGCTGACAAGTGATATCTGTGGCTGATTTATTCCAGATCTGTCCCTGCTTAGACAGTCCAAAGATTCCACCCTATTTGTGGATTTTGTTGACCTAATTCAAAAGTTTGACTTAACTGTTCTGCAGCAGTAGAAATAGCAACCGTTTATTCCAGGAACATAACCACGGTACATTTAAGCCATTTATACAAGCTTCTGCACATTTTATCTTATATGGGTATTGCTTTTAAGTTTACACATGATAGGAAAACTCTGTTCCCTTAAAGGAGAGAATAAGAATGGGATACTGTGAGGAAATAGAAAGAAAGAGAATGAATACTCACTAATGTGTGGGCAGAAACTAAGATGAGAAAGGGAGACTTTTTGCAGTTAATTTGTTAATCCTCATAACAGCCTTGTTTGGGAGGCAATATTATTCACATACAACAGATGAGAAAACTAAAATGCAAATAAGTCAAATGAATAGTCCAAGTTCTCACAGCTTAAAAGTGACTGAGTCCAGAAGTTGAACATTACTCTATGAATTAGCCGTGGTTTTGGCAGGAAAGAGATGGCATATTCCAATTGAATAATTGTAAGAGAATTTAATGTGTGCAGTATATAGAGGTACCAGAAAGGATGGTGTAGTACACTGAACCAATAGTTACCAGGCACCACTAATGCTGAAGGGTTAAAGGAGATTACAGAGTGTCAGAGACAGAAGGATCTGGGTAGAGAAAGCTGTCTGGCAGAAGTATCACCTTTCATCAAGGGACACAGCCAGACTCAAGTAGTCACCAGTGGAGGTAGCTTAGGAAATAAACAAATATTTCACTCTATTTTCTTGATACAGTCTCCTGTCATGCTGACCTTGGATCCATCCCAAATGGAGAAGGGATAAGGGGAGAGGGGATAAAAGACCCACTATATTGTTTAACCCAAAATTGTGCTTAAAGAAATATAAATGGTATCCTTTGTAAAGACTGACATGTCTTTACAAATGCCATCATTACTCACATCATTTTCTCATACTTCTTAACAGTTTTGTTTTCAAGTAAGGCTTACGGAGGTATAAATTACATATGTGAAATTCATCTTTTAAAAGTAAAGAGTTTTATGAGTTTTGACAGATGTAGAAAGTATGCATGTAAACTCCATTACTATCAAGATATAGAACATGTCTAGAATCACTAGCTCCCAACCCCCCCCCCCCATTTCCCTCATGCCCCTTCACCTAACCTACTCAAGGTCTGGATGACCACAGATCTGATTTCTGTCCCTATGATTTGCCTTTTTCAGAGGTCATATGAAATTATATCATATGCAGTCTTTGGTGTCTGGCTTCTTTCACTTAAAATATTGCTTCTGAACAATTACACACAACAGAAGAAATAAAAACTTGAACTCAGCGAAAAGAAGATAGTGGGAAAAAAGGGGGGGGGCTGCCTGGTGGCACAGAGGGTTGAGCACCGTGCTGTGAAGCTGTCTGCAGCCTCTGCAGTGCAGGTTCGATTCCCAGCCGGCCAGGGAGAAATGCACAAACCCACACGGTGCAGCAGACCTCTTGCCTCACCTGCTGCTCCCCTCAGCAGTGTCTTCAGTCAGTCTGCCTGTTCTGCTCCCTGCTCTGTCTCTGGTGAATTCTCTCACCTTCCCACACTTCTAACTGTACCCCAGTTCTTGTATAAATAAATCTTAAAAAAAAAAAACACCAACCAAGAAGATAGTGGTTACTAGAGGGAATAGGGGAAAGGATAGAGGGAAGGGAGGAGGGAGGCAGATAGGATATGTGCATGGGTGTTTTGGTGGAGGGAATAAAAAAAAAAGTTAATTCTTCCAGCACAAGGAGGTAAGATTATTTTCTGAAGGGGTGGAGGGTACACTGCCCTAGTGGTGGTGGAGGGGTTGGGGGGGTGTTAAATTTTTTTTTCCCCTAAGATTCTTCCATGTCACTAAATGCATCAGCCCTTTGTTTCTTTTTAATAATCAGAGTGTTTTATTGGATTAATATCCCACAATTTGCTTATTCATTTAGCAATTGAAAATTTGGGTTGTTTCCAGTTTTTGGTGAATAGGCATAAGCCTATCATAAATATCAATCTAGAGGTCTTTGGATATGTTCTTCTACTTTACCTGGGTAAATACATATACATGGGATTCCTGGGCCATGCAGTTAGTATACGTTTAACTTAAGAAATAGCCAAACTTTATTTCTAAAGTGACTTGACCACTTTGCATTTCCACTAGAAATATTTGAGAGTTCCAGTTGCCCACACCCTTGATAATAATGACCTTCACTGACATTTAAAAAAAAATAGCCATTCCAATAAGTGCATACTGACTTCTCATTATGTTTTTTTTTAAAGATTTATTTATTTATTTATTTATTTATACAAGATCCAGGGTACAGACCAGATGCGTGGGAGGGTGAGAGGATTCTCCAGAGACAGAGTGGGGAACAGATCAGGCACACTGACAAAATACACTGCTGAGGGGAGCAGCGGGCGAGACAGGAGAGGTCTGCCATGGCGAGGGATTCTCGCCTGCCAGCTGGGATCAAATCGGCACTGCAGAGGCTGTGGACAGCTTCACAGTGCGGAACTCAACCGCCTGCGTCATGCAACTGCCTGTGCCACCAGGGAGGCCCTCTCATTATGTTTTAATTTGTGTTTCCTTATGATTAATGATGTTGAGAATATTTTCATGTTCTTATTTCCCACACATGCATCTTCTTTGGTGAAGGGATTGTTTAAATCTTCTGCCTAGTATTTCATGATAAATGATTAATATCCAAAATATATGAAAAACTTAACTACTAAACTAGCAAAAAAAAAAAAAGATTAAAAATTGGGCAGAGGATGAGGATCTGAGTAGACATTTTTCTAAAGGAGACACACAGGGCCTCCCTTGGTGGTACAGTGGTTGAGTGCTGGGCTGCGAGGCTGCCTGCAGCCTCTGCAGTGCGGGTTTGATCCCCAGCCACCGGGCGAGGGTCCCACATGGCCCGCAGACCTCTCCTGCCGTGCCCGCTGCTCCCCTCAGCAGTGTATTTCCTCAGTCTGCCTGTTCTGTTCCCCGCTCTGGCTCTGGTGAATTCTCTCACCCTCCTGCACTTCTGACTGTACCCAGTGCATGTATAAATAAATAAATAAATCTTAAAAAAAAAATAAATAAAGGAGACACTCAGATGACCAATCACATGAAAAGATGCTTAGTGCTACTGATCATCAGGGAAATGCAATCAAAATCACAATGAGATATCACCTCATTCATACTTGTTAGGATGGCTATTGTCAAAAAGACAAGAAATAACAAGTGTTGGAAAGGATGTGGAGAAAAGAGAACACTGGTCCATTATTGGTGGGAATGTAAATTGGTGCAGCCAGTATGGAAAACAGTACGGAGCTTCCTCAAAGAATTGAAAATAGGCTGCCATATGATCCTGCCATCCCGCTTCTGGGTATTTATCTAAAGAAAATGAAAACACTAACTTGAAAAGGTATCTGCACCTCCCACCAATGTTCATTGCAACATTGTTCACAATACCACAATATGGAAACAATCTAAGTGCCCATAATGAGTGAATGGATAAGGAAAATGTGATAAATGTGTATATACAACTGAAATGTTGTTCATGACTACAAAGAATGAAATCCTGCCATTTGTGAAAGCATGGATAGATCTGAGGGCATTATGCTATGTGAGATTAAGTCAGAGAAAGACAAATTTAGTATGATATCACTTACTCGTGGACCCTAAAAAAAGCAAGTAAATAAACAAAAACAAACATTCAAGCTTATATATGGAGAACAGATTGGTGATTGCTAGAGATAGGGAGGTAGGAGGTGAGTGAAATGTGTTCAAGTGGTCCAAAGTAGAAACTAATGGTGATAAAATAAATTATGGCGATATAATGGACAGAACGATGGCTACAGTTAACAATACTGTAGGCTGTATATTTGAAGGTTAGTAAGAGATCTTAAAACTCCTTATAAAAGAAAGTGTAACTACCTTTGGGATGGATGTATACTAGGCTTATCGTGATGCTCAATTCACAATATAAATAGGTATTAAATCATTTTGTTTTGCACCTGAAGCTAATATGTCAATTATACTGCAATAAAAATAAGTGAAAGCACAGATGATATCTCACTTTTTTCCCCATATGCCCTTGCAAGGTTTTTTAAATAAATCCACCTTTTTTATTCACACACACACAAAAAAAATAGAAAAACCCTAAACTCTTTCTTTAATAGTCACTTGTGAGAATTTTTTACATGTTCTAAATATAAGATTTTGATAAGATTTATGTTTCTCAATTTTCTCCCACCCTAGTTTGTCTCTTCATTCTTAAAATATTAGTAGCTTCTTTTACAGAGGAGGCATTTTTAATTTTGATGAAATTAACCATTTTTTGTGAAATATGTTTTTTGTGCTCTAAGAAATCATTTCCTTATTCAAGTTTGTAAAAATTTTCTCATATGTTTCCACCTAGAAGTTTATTTGGATTATTTTAGGTCCTTCAGAGTTCCATATAAATTTTAGGATCAGCTTACTGACATATACAAAAAGCTTGCTTAGCCATTATTAGAACATTGAATTTTTAGATGACTTTTGCAGAAAATTAACTTCTTAGTAGTATTGAGTATTCTGATCTATTTATCTAGTATATTTCTCTTTTATTTAGATATTTGATTTCTCTTTAGCATTTTTTTAATTTTCAAAACCATATACATCTTGCACATGTTATATACAATTTATCCCTAGTTATTTCTTGTTTTTAATGCCATTTAAGTGGTAACTTAAAAAATTTCATTTTCAAGTGAATAATCCTAGGACATAAAAATATAATTGATTATTGAATATTGGTCATATTTTCTTTGACCATGGTAAACTTATTTATTAGTACTAATGGCTTTTTTTTTTTTTGGTAGCTTACACAGACTTTTTATGTATATAAAATCATCTATGTATAAAAAATCTCTTGTATTTTTTGTGTTGATCTGCATCTCTTATTTCTTTATCATTGCCTATTGGCTCACTTCTCAACTAGCTGAGAAGTGGAACGTGAAAAGAAGTGGAACGTGAACATCCTTGCCTTGCTTCTGATCTTGGGTAAGGAAGCCATTTATTTTCTCACCATTCCATTTAATAACAGAGTTATTATGAGGTTAAGGATGTTCCCTTTTATTAGTTTTCTGAAAGTTTTTCTTTTGCTATGACTTGACATTGAATTTGTCAGTTTTTAAAAATACCTTTCTACTTTTAGTTAGATGATATTGTTTTTAGTTTATTGATATAGTGATTTATATTCTTGCCTTCCTGAGATAGATTCCACTTGACCAAGACAAATTAACTTTGTTTTAATGCTTGATATGAAGTACTGATACCTACTAAGGATCTTTTTTCTTGGGTAATATAAACTGTTTAGCTCTTTAAAATACATTTTTTCATGTTTTGGTACCAGGGTTATGCCAAGATTTATGTCTCATAAAATGATTGGGAATAATTATACCTTTGTTATTCAGACTGCTATACCAAAAATACCATAGACTGGGTGGTTCAAACAACACATTTTTTCCCTCATGTTCTAGAGGGTGTAAAGTCCAAGATAAAGATACCTGTAGGTTCACTGTCTGCTGGGGGTACACTTGCTGTTTCACAGATAGTGGTCTTTTTATGACAACCAGAGTGAGTGAGGGGCTCTTTAGGCTGCTAATTATGTACTTGAGAACATCACCCTCATGACCTAATCACCTCATAACAATGCTCCCTCCTAATACTACCACATGGGGGGTTAGGATTTGAAATTAAAATTTTGGGGGGGGGATAAAAACATTCGGTCTACAATACCTTCATCTATTTTCTGTAAAAGTTTGTCTGGAATTCATGAAATGATGGTAGAATTTTCCAGCAAAATAATTAGTTATTGTCTTTATGGGAAGGTTTTATCCTTTTGGCATTTGTACCATTTTTGATGAAGTCCTCCATTTCATTCCTAATGCTGGTAGTCTTTTTCTTCAATCTTTTTTTACCATTATTAAGAATTTTATCAATTTACCTATTCAAATAGTTAACATTTGATGTCTTTGATTTTCTCTATTATTTTCATACTATATTTCATTGACTTCTGCTTTATGTTATTTCCTTTCCTGTTTTATTTGCTTATTTTTGGATGCATAGATAATTGATTATAGATATTCTTCTTTATAATATAATTAGTTAATGCTATAAATTTTCCTCTAAGTATTACTTTAAACATCTATATATTTTGATATGTTTTTATTGTCTATTTAAGTAGGAATATTTTCCAACTTCCTTTTTTTAAACTGGATATATATTATACATTTTTTCCAAATACTTGGTGAATTTCCATATATTTTCCTGTTATTGATTTCTAGTTAAAATTGTTTTATATCAGGAAACACTTTTATTTCAATTCTTCTAAACTTCTAAAGATTTGTTTTTATAACCAATCATATATCTTTTTACTTTGGAGAAGTTCACATGGACTTTAACAAGAATGTGCATTCTGTTGTTACTGAGTGTTCTGTAAATTTCGATTAAGTTGACTGATAATGTTCAGATGTTCAAATCTATATTTTTAATGATTTTGTCTACTTGTTTTTCCCATTACTAAGGAAGGACTGCTGATGTCTTTAAGTATAAATGTAACTATTTCACTTTTCAGTTTGATCAAGTTTTGCATAACAAATGTTTAGCTCTTTATTAGGACATAACTATCATATATTTTACTTTTTGTCACTAATGAAATTCTTTATTTTGAATTTTACTGTCTAATATTAATATGTTCACTATGTCTTTGTTTTGAACATTGTTGGCATCTGTCTTTTTCTTGCATCCTTTTGTCAATACTTTGTCACTCTATCCCATTACATGTAAAGTGGTTTCTTATAAGAAACGCATACTTGTTTTTACCCCCAACCTAACAATATCTAAACTTCATTACTATGTTTTGATATTTTCATTTAATGAAATTATTAATATATATTTTTAAAAACTACAAACTTATCTACTGTTTTCTTTTTGTTCCATCTATCTCTGTTCTCTGTGATTTTCATTCTGTTTTAATTTGAAATATTGTTTTTAACTCTGTTATTTCTTAAATTATTGCTATTTGTTTACAGTATGTATTATGTTACCACTATCTTCCTATAAGTCATATTTATATTTCTCTATACTCTTTCAACAATATACTTTCATTTTATCCCTTTCATCATTTATAGTATTATCATACATATATAGTATAGTATATTGTCATTTTAGTTTTACCTGTTATAGACTCCACAATTATTTGTAGATGTGAAAACAAATTCAAAATCATTCATATTACAAATAAAATGCAAAGCGTGCCTCTTAGCTAAGTTCTACCTTTTCTACTGTACTTTTCTTCTATATAAATCATCCCTAGAATGAGAGAATTCAGATATATGAAAAAGGTTTTTGCAAGCTTCCTTATATTTTTCCTTGTATTTATCCTGAAGAAAACTCCTGAATGTTACATTTCCATTTGATCCTGATATTCCAGGTTAGAAAACTGATATCCACCTCGGAACACTAAAGGAATTATCATGGTATTTTGGCTTTGTATTTATTTTTGAAGTGTGTTATATTTAGGGCACATTGCACCTATGTAGTTGCTGTGGTGGGAGATTTTTAACAGACCAGAAGACTATAAATTATCTTTGAATCAAAACCAAAGCTTTCACTTTGTTTTGTATGGGTAGCCCTTCAATTAGTCTTGCTGGCCTTATTTCAATAACGGCTTGTATAGCCACACCATTTGCTGTGGGAGTTGCCCTTGCCATTTGATACCTTTAAACTTTAAAACCTTCTCCCATTAAGATCACTTCTGCTAATTATATTAACTACACAATTCTACCTGCAAAATAGTTCAAATCACTGATTTGATCAGTTTAAGGCATTACTATTTTGGGGTCACCGGAACCCATACTGGAAAGCCCACTGACATACAGATCCTCAGTTTTCTCTCTCTTTCTCTCTCCTCTCTCTCTCTCTCTCTCTCACACACACACACACACACATTGTGTCTAACAATAATATGATTTAATGAATATAAACACAGAACCCTCTAGGAGAAAATCGTTTTCTTATGAGAGATGCTAATGTAATAATAATAACAACCTATAAACCTATAGCAAAATTTACAAATCTCTAGATTTCTGTTACTTCTGTTAACTGTTCTTTTTGATAAACAAGTTCTCAGATAACAGGCATTTATTGTTAATACCATTATACAGATAAAAAACTGAATTCTGTAGTATTATATTTACCTGTCCCATTTGATGTTCAAGGAATTTTGCTAGGTCCTGGTCCTGTTCTAGAAGAAGCTATATTCTACTGGGAAAGGTAAAATTGAAAAGAAAATCATTTCTCAATGGTCTCCATATTATTCTGTGAAGACTTAAACCCTCCTCTTTTTGTTCTTATTTGCATCCTTTTTATAGGGTTTCTTCACACTTTGAAAAGTTTTCCAACAGTCATCATATCAAGTATCTTTTTTCTCATGTTGTTTTAAGTTCTAGCAACTCAAAGTGGTGAACACAGGATAATAAAGATAATCATTTACTGATTACCTTCTATGAGGTATTTTATTATTGAATTAATTTTTATAGCCATTATTATAAGCATGTATTATTGACAACTTACTATATATCAGCATTATTAGTAAAGTCTCATGTCTATGAAATGAAAAAGAAATTCTTATAACCTCATTTTACATAAGAAATCAAACTTTGCTAAAGTCAGTAAACCTATTAGTGGTAAAGCCAAGATTTCATGAAAAATTTTCTGACTTTAAAGCCTATGTTTTCACCTGCACACTATTATCTTTTCATCAACTCCTAGAAAACTTCTTAAAAGGTAGCTGACATTCAAAATTAAATCATAGAAAAAAATAGGTTTAGAAGATGTGCAAAGTCATGTAGGTGTAAATGTGAGAGCTGAGGTTTGTGTAGATGGAAGCCTACTTTACACCTTCCTGTCGCCACTTTCCACTGTGCTAATCCAATGACACTCAGAAATCAGTGCTAAGCTCTGGACATTCTGGTGTTCCTGGTATGCTTCTACTTACACCATCAGCTTTCATCCTTGTGAAGAAGTGTCTGTGAATTATCCATCCCTTAAATGCACTGCTATGAATTCACACTGAGAAGGATCGTTGGGTATGAATAAATTTTGCTCAACATGCTTTGGTAAATAAGGTAAGTAAACTGGAACATTTCAAGTGAGTGAGAAAAGCCACTAACAAGATTTTTAAATTCGCTAAGCAGCTAATAAAGCCAGGCTTCACACTCAGTAGAAATACATGATGCAAATTAACACTATGCACACTATGATTTGGATTCCCAAAAATATTAAAAAGCTTTTTATCACTGGCATATCTTTTTTTTTTTTTTTTTTTTAATAGAGGCATGCTTTATTTATTTGTTTGCTGGTTTGTTTGTTTGTTTTGTTTATACATGCACTGGGTACAGTCCGAAGTGCGGGAGGGAGGGTGAGAGAATTCATCAGAGCCAGAGCGGGGAGCAGAGCAGGCAGAAGGACCGAAGCACACTGCTGAGGGGAGCAGCGGGCGGCAGGAGAGGTCTGCACGCCATGTGGGATCCTCCTCCGGTGGCCGGGGAGCAGCCGGGGATTGAACCGGCGCCGCAGAGGCCACGCGCAGCTTCACAACCCAGCGCTCAACCGCTGCGCCACCGGGGAGGCCCTATCACTGGCATATCTTAAGGATACAGTAGTAGTCCTACTCTATGTTGGTCAGGTTGTATTATACTTTCAAGTTTTAGAACAGGTGGCATATTAATGAATTCATAGTTCAATGTTCAGGAGTTGGAATATAAAAGAAACTATATGTGTATGTATGTGTGTGTGTACATATATATAGTTGAGTGGCATTCCATTGTGTGTGCATACACACACACACACACACACACACATATATATATATCACATCTTAATCCACTCATTTTCTGTCCTTGGTCACTCAGGTTGATTCCATTACTCAGCTATTTTAAATAGTGCTGCAGTGAACATGGGTTGTATCTACCATTTAAATTAGTGTTTTTGCATTCTCCTGATATATTCAAATGAAATTGCTGAATCATATGGTATATCAATTTTTATATTTTGAGGAACTTCTACACTATGTTCCATAGGAAATGGACCAGTCTTCATTCTCATCAATAATGTATGAGGGTACATTCTTTTTCTTTTGTATACTGAAAAACACCCTTTTCCAGAACTTTTTAATATGGGTCATTCTCAATGATATGGTATGGTTTTGATTTATATTTCTCTAATGGTAAGCAGTGATGAGCACTTTTTTCATGTACTTATTGGTCATTTGTATGTCTTCTTTGGAGAGGTATCTATTTAGGCCATTTGCCCATTTATTTATTTTTATTTTTCTATTGTCGAGTTGCATGAGATCCTGGTAGATCTTGGATATTAGCCCTTTGCCAGATGTATGATGTGCAAATATTTTGTCCTATTTTTCATTTTATTTCAGCTGCCAGGGTGCTTGAAGATTAGTTGAGAGATCTCACCCTAACATTAAGTATGTGCAGACATGTTTTTTTAATAAGGATGTATCTTACCATCACAGGCCAAGACTAGAGGGGGTATTGAGGTTCACACTATTAAAATCCTAAATGGGCAACAATATATATTTTTTTACATCCAAGGTTCACATCCTCCTTCTGCCTGCATAGATATAAAAAGTTATAAATCAAAGTCTAGACTCAAAATTTTCTTACTTGCAATTATCACCAGGAACTATTTCCTTGACTAGAAATCACACAAACTTAGACTTGATCCTTTATATTTCTTAGTGTTTAAAACAATATTGTTTGTTTACACTGACACTGAGCCTTTGTCTCATCATTTGTATGGATCTTGCTTATTACCTGAAATAACTCTCACTTATTTGTCTGTCAAGCTACTAAAATTTACTGACCTGCTTGACTAAACTACATAATTCTTGTTAAAATATATGCTTTAATACTAAATCTAATTATAAATGTGTATATGGTAAAATGGAGTTGAATGTGAAGTTTAACTTTGTGCAGAGTTGACAAATGAGTCATGGGTGTCACTAAAGCCAGCCTCTTCTCAATTCTGTCCTACGACATTTCCCATTTTTATCCTTTCCTCTCTGAGTGGCACTGGAGCATTGTCATTGTACTATTTTTTTTAACTTCTGCTTAAAGACTCATATCAAATAACAACAGAAGTGCATTATTGGAAGAAAAAATGTCATTGTTGACATAATACAAAACAAAGTAAAACTCACTCAAAATGATAAATATTGAAGTTCACTGTTAACATATTAATGTATTTAATTGATAACTAAAAATTATAAAATATAGATACAATTAGTCTTTCATTTTTTCAAAATTTTAAAATACCTTTCAAAGACTCTGGGTTTATTAAGCAATAAAACTCCAAATAAAATGTCTCCTTCAATTATTTTATTCATGGATACTTAGGCATAACACTATTAAATAATCATATTTATCAAATGCTGTTACATTGATGAAAAAGATCTATGCAATTATTTATTTGGTTATGATTGTCTGATCTAAATAACTCCATGTGCTTTCATTCTTGTGGAGGATGATATGTAAATAACTAAAGGAAATTAAATCACAGAATGGTTCATTTGTTTCCATATTACTTAAACTTGAAGTTTAGTAATAATAATAAGTATTAACATTTACTCAGTGCTTCCTTGGAGCCAGTACTCTGCTAACAATGTTAATGCTTCATTATCTTGCTTAATTTTCACAGTAATTCTGAGTGACTCGTATTAGTTTTAGATATGTTTAAACAGAAGTAACTGGCATGAAGTAATTAAATCACTTCTCAAAAGTGACTTAAATGGTAGTAAATGATAGGTGCTAGTAAATGGTAGAGGTGGGATTCTAGTTGGATATGTTCAGAGTTCACATCTCTAACTACGAATTATAGGATTTCTATAAGTTTAAGTAATTTCTACTCACCCTTTCTAATTAAAAAGCTACTTAGAGCAATGAACATATCTACCCTTTCATTCATTCTTTTCTCTTTTTCCCCCTCAAAACCTTCTAAAGTGAAGAAAGTATTGGGGAAAATTCAGAGAAAAGATCTGAAGGATTATATACTATGTATGTGTGTGTGTATGTGTATGTGTGTAGTTAGTAGATACTCTTACACACAGACACACATACATTTAGAGGCAGGGGTGGCCAGATTAAGGGGGAAAAAATTAAAGGTAGGGCTTCGGAATCTGGCCTAGTATCTGATACCTTAGTCCACCAAAGAATTCAGCACCCTATGGAGAAAATTCTTTGCAGTGTGGGGTATTTAGAATACAAGGGTTATTAACATATTGAACTACTCTGAAATAAAAATCTGTTGTAAATGTTTTTCTGTATCTAGTGTTTTAAAATTAAAGTTTTATCCATTGCAAATACAACCAAAAATTAATTTAACTTTTCCAGCTGGTTTAAAATATTATGAATATAAAATTTTAATATCTAATATTGAAAAATATAAACTAAAAATTTGAATTCTTAAATCCAAGAGTGTTAAAAGTGAGGCTGAAGAGGAACACAATACAAGTTATTAGTAGCCAGGGGGCGGAGCAACATGGCGGCGAGGAGACACTGCGAGTAAGATCTCCCATTAAAAAAAGTTAATAGGGAGGAAAAGCGGCAGGTCCCAGTGAGAACTGGGACACGGAAGATAAACGGACGACACCAGCAAGCTACCCGAAGAAGAAAGTTGCCATAAAAGAGGACTAGAAGGGAGGAAAGCGCAGAACCCTGCTCCCCTCCCCCGCCCACAGAGGCGGCACTCTCCAACCGGCAGAGAGGAGGAAATCAACAAACCAAAACGGCCCACAAGAACAAACGACGCAGCAAGCGGGACTGGGAGTGGAAAGGAACTATTGCAGCCACCACACCCCGTGAACGGGAGCTGTGGCGAACCCTGCAGGATTCGCCGCGGCGGTGAGCGAACGGCTCCGGGTGCCATTAGAGAAGAACAAAGACCACGGGAGACGCGCACACAGCCCGGGCTGCCGGTAGGTAAGCTTGCGCGGAAAAGCGGCGCCCTTGGCGGTGCGCTTGAAAAGCAAATGCAGACAGGGATCACCGCTGCCCAGGTCCCCGCGCCTGCGACCTAGGCTTGCGGGGAGACGCGCGGAGGCCCTCACGGGGGTGAAAGTCCCTCACTGAGTGAGCAGGAACCAGGCGCCCAGGCACGGGAGCTGTGCAAAAGGCGCCATTCCCGCGCCACTGAACTGGGCTACAGCCTGCTTCCTGGACCTGAGGGCTTTGGAACTGAGACCCGGGGCACGAAATTTGGGGCGTGGATTCTCCACGACGGTGGGGCACAAGGCAGACACAGCACCCCAAAGCTGTTGAGGTTTACCCTACCATTCCCACTCTGTTCCCTGTCCCACGGGGTGGGGGGGGAGGCGAAAAACAGCCCCCCAAGGACAATAGGAGAGATCTCTGGCGCCACCTAGCGACCAGAAAAAAAAAGTCACTAACACCCCATAGAACAGGAAATTTCTTAAGACTGCTTGAAAAGGGCAGAAGTCTTCTGGAGGACCCAGTGGCCAGCCGGGAAGTTAGCCCATGCCAGGTCCCTTCCGGCCAGCAGTCTGAGCCCACAGAGGGAGCAGGCACCCACGTCCAGGGCAGACCGGGTGCGCAGAAGAGTGTGCCTGAAACTGGAGGCGCAGGGACTGCATCCCGCTTTGCCATTTTAGAACAGGGACATTTCTTCAGTAAAAACTGCATAAAACCAGCAGAAAGCTCCCCCAGAAGCCAGAGATGGCTCCTGGAGGAGCCAGAGGGGAGCGGAGAAGTTCACCAAAGATGCCACCCAGTCCGAGCAACACAGTGTCCCAATGCATACGACAAATTAGAAAACAGACAGTAGGGAGTAGAAGAACCACACGCAACCTAACAACTCCTCAGGAAAGAAGCACACCACAAATAGAAAACCACTCCCCAGATTGCAACGACAGCAACTTGGAAGAACTTCTGAGCCTTTCAGAAAGAGAATTTAAAATTGCCATGATTAAAAAAGTGATAGATCAGAAGAAGGAAATTGAGTCCCTAAAGAGGGAAAACAATGGTCAGAAGAATGAAATTGAGTCCCTAAAGAGGGAAGTAAAAGAAATGCAGGAGATCAAAGAATTAATGGAGGAACTAAAGAACTCTGGGAAAAGCAATGAAAGCAGAATAGATGAAATGGAAGAACGAATAAGTACTCTTGAAGACACAGAAATAAAAAGAACCAAAACAGAAAAGGAAAGAGAAGTACGAAGGAAAAAGAATGAAGAAAGACTTCGGGAATTATCTGACTCCATGAGGAAAGGAAATATAAGAGTTATAGGAATTCCAGAAGGAGAGGAGAGAGATGTAGGAACAGAGAAAATATTCCAGGAGATAATTGAAGAGAACTTCCCAAATGCGAAGAACGAGCTGAAAATTGATATACAAGAAGCAAGAAGAACACCAAACTTCCACGACGAAAGGAAAAACACAGCAAGACACATAATAGTAAAGCTCCCAAGAATCCAGGACAAGGAAAAAATAATAATGAAGCTGACAAGAGGGAAGAAACAGATAACATTCAAAGGAAAACCAATCAGGCTGACATCAGACTTCTCTGAAGAAACACTACGGGCAAGGAGAGAGTGGAGGGACATAGTCAAAAGACTCCAAGAAAACAGATGCCAACCAAGAATACTTTATCCCACAAAGCTCTCTTTCCTCCATGAAGAAAGAATATGGACCTTCCCAGACAAAGAGAAACTCCGGAATTTCATTACGACTAAACCCCCACTCCAAAAAATACTACAAGGAATCCTAAAGCCAGAACCTCAGAGGGACGAATAACAACGAAAGAAGACCAAAAAAAAAAAAAAGTTATTAAAAGAATAAATAAATAAAATCAAAGGAAAGACAAACACAATGGCAAATACAGATGCTAACATATCAATATTAACTCTAAATGTAAATGGACTAAACTCTTCAATAAAAAGACACAGAGTTGCAGCCTGGATTAAGAAACAAAACCCAACCTTTTGCTGTCTCCAGGAAACACATTTAGCTACAAAAGATAAAAATAGGCTCAAAGTCAAAGGATGGAAAACAATCCTACAAGCAAATGGGCCAAAAAAGAAAGCAGGAACAGCTATACTTATATCAGATAAAACAGACTTCAAACTCAAAAAAATAAAAAGAGACCCCAATGGTCACTACATTATGATCAAGGGGACAATACTTCAAGAAGAAATAACACTCATTAACATATACTCACCAAACGAAAGAGCACCAAAATATATCAGACAACTGTTGTCTTCTCTGAAAACAGACATCAGAGAAAACACATACGTAGTGGGAGACTTCAACACACCACTATCAACAATGGATAGATCAACAAGACAAAAAATAAGTAAAGAAACTAAAGCTCTAAATAAGGACCTAGAGCATTTGGGCTTAACAGAGATCTATAGAACACTAAACCCAAAAAAAACGGAGTACACATTTTTCTCAAGCGCACATGGATCATTCTCCAAGATCGATCACATACTGGGGCACAAGACAAACATCAACAGATACACCAAGATTGAAATCATACCAACCATCTTTTCTGACCACGAAGGCATCAAACTAGAAATAAACCATAAAAAGAAGGCAAGGAACTATCCTACCTCATGGAGATTAAAAACCACACTAATGGAAGACCACTGGACTAACGAGGAGATCAAAGAAGAAATTAAAAAATTCTTTGAATTGAATGACAAGGAGGACACCAATATCCTAAATGTATGGGATGCAGCAAAAGCAGTAATAAGAGGAAAATATATAGCAATAGAAGCTCACATCAAGAAACAAGAAAGAACTCAAAGAAACAACCTAATCTCGAAGCTCAAAGATCTAGAAAAAGAACAACAAAAAAACCCCAAAACCAGTAGAAGAAAAGAAATAATAAAAACCAAAGCAGAAATAAATGAAATTGAAACTAAAAAAACAATCCAAAAGATCAATGAAACCAAGAGCTGGTTCTTTGAAAAAATCAATAAAATAGACAAACCCCTAGCCAGGCTCACAAAGGAAAAAAGGGAGAAAGCACAAATACACAGGATCATAAATGAAAGAGGAGAAATCACAACGGACACAGCAGAAATCAAAAGAATAATCAGTAACTACTATGAACAGTTATATGGAAACAAGTTCAACAATCTAGAGGAGATGGACAAATTTCTACAACATTACAATCACCCAAAGCTAGATAAAGAAGAAATAGAACACCTAAACAGACCAATTACAATTAGCGAAATTGAAATGGTAATCAAAAACCTCCCCAAAAACAAAAGCCCAGGACCTGATGGATTTACAAATGAATTCTACCAAAGATTCAGAGATGAATTAGTGCCTATCGTTCACAAACTCTTCCAAAAAATTGAGAAGGAAGGGACAATACCAAACACGTTCTATGAAGCCAATATTACACTAATACCAAAACTGAATAAGGACAACACAAAAAAGGAAAACTACAGGCCAATCTCCCTAATGAACACTGATGCAAAAATCCTCAATAAAATTTTAGCTATCAGAATCCAACAATGTATCCATAAGATAATTCACCACGACCAAGTTGGATTCATTCCAGGGACACAAGGATGGTTTAACATCTGAAAATCAATCAACGTTATCCAACACATCAACAAAAAGAAATATAAAAACCATATGATAATATCAATAGATGCTGAGAATGCTTTCGACAAAGTGCAACACCCATTCATGATAAAAGCCCTTGAAATTCTTGGGATACAAGGAACATACCTCAACATCATAAAGGCCATCTATGACAAGCCAACAGCCAGTATCATTCTCAATGGTGAAAAGCTGAAAGCAATTCCATTAAGATCTGGAACAAGACAAGGATGTCCACTCTCACCACTGCTTTTCAATATAATACTGGAAGTCCTAGCCAGAGCAATAAGACAAGAGAAAGACATCCAAGGAATCCAAATAGGAAAAGAAGAAGTCAAACTATCACTATTTGCAGATGATATGATAATATACATAGAGAACCCCAAAATCTCCACAGAAAACTAATTCAACTCATCAATCAATTCAGTAAAGTGGCAGGATACAAAATCAACACGCAAAAGTCAGTAGCCTTCCTATACACAAACAACAAATCTGAAGAAGAAGAAATCAAAAAAACCATCCCTTTTATTATCGAAACAAAAAAAATCAAATATTTGGGAATAAATCTAACAAAAGAGGTAAAGGACCTATACAAAGAAAACTATAAAACACTGTTAAAAGAAATAGAAGAAGACACAAAGAAATGGAAAGACATCCCCTGCTCATGGATTGGAAGAATAAACATTATTAAAATGGCCATCCTACCAAAAGCAATATACAGATTCAATGCTATTCCAATCAAAATTTCAATGTCATTCTTCAAAGAAATAGAACAATTATTGATGAAATTCATATGGAATCACCAAAAACCCCGAATAGCCAAAGCTCTACTGAAAACAAAAGAAGGAAATGGAGGCATCACACTCCCAGACTTCAAACTATACTACAAAGCCATAATCATCAAAACTGCATGGTATTGGAACAAGAACAGACATACAGACCAATGGAATCGAATAGAAAATCCAGAAATAAACCCACAGATTTATGGTCAACTAATCTTTGACAAAGGAGCAAAGACTATGCATTGGAGCAAAGAAAGTTTGTTCAATAAATGGTGCTGGGAAAACTGGGTCGCTACATGCAAAAGAATGAAGCTTGACCACTACCTCACACCATACACAAAAATCAACTCAAAATGGATTAAAGAACTAGACATAAGACCTGAAACCATAAAATATATAGAAGGAAATATAGGCGAAACACTACGGGATTTGCACATCAAAGACATCTTTACAGACACATCACCCAAAGCAGTGATAGTGAAGGCAAAGATAAACAGCTGGGACTATATCAAATTAAAGAGCTTCTGCACAGCAAATGAGACAATAACAAAAACAAAGAGAAACCCCACCAACTGGGAGAACATTTTTGCACCCAACTCTAATGATAAAGGACTGATCACAAAAATCTGCAAAGAGCTGATGAGACTCAACAACAACAAAGAAAATAATCCAGTCAAAAAATGGGCAGAAGAGCTAAAAAGAAACTTCTCTGAAGAGGAAATGCAAATGGCCAACAGGCATATGAAAAAATGTTCAACATCACTTGTCATCAGGGAAATGCAAATCAAAACTACCATGAGATACCATCTTACACCAGTGAGAATGGCACATATTAAAAAAACTAGCAACAACAAATGTTGGCGAGGGTGTGGAGAAAAAGGAACTCTTCTGCACTGTTGGTGGGAGTGCAAACTGGTCCAACCACTGTGGAGAGCTGTGTGGAGATTTCTGGACCTACTAAACATAGAGCTTCCATATGATCCAGCAAATTCCACACTTAGGTATTTACCCAAAGGACACAGAAACATCAATTCCAAAGAGCACCTGCACCCCTATGTTTATAGCAGCACTGTTTACAATAGCTAAGCTTTGGAAACAACCCAAATGCCCAAAAATAGATGACTGGATCAAGAAGATGTGGTACATATATACCATGGAATATTACTCAGCATTCAAAAAAGATAAACACATGCAATTTGCAGCAACATGGATGGTGCTGGAAGGGATCATGTTCAGCGAAATAAGCCAAAAAGAAAAAGAAAAATACCGGATGGTCTCACTCATAGCAGGAATCTAGACAACTTAAATAAGGCACCAGGAAAATGAATATAAGAAAGTGAAAATCAAAATCAACAAAAAACTATGAACCAGAGACACTTTTTGGGGGGGGGGGGGCGGGAGGGGAAGGATTGGGGTCAGAATGGGGCGCTTGCAATTGTATGGGGGAATATAAAAATAAAATTTATTATTAAAAAAAAAAAAACAAGTTATTAGTACCACCTCATCTGATTAGATCAACTTTAAAAAAATAAGCTTTTACTTTCTCAAAAGCTTTGCTTTCTCGTCTCTCTCAGATAACTTTACTGAGGTAAAGAGAAAGCTTTGATTCTATAAATGCTTCTTTTCAGCTAGGTCTGTATCTGCAATAAGAAGAGATTTGCTTTGAAGGACCCTGTAAAAGGCCAGGGACAGTTGAGTTCATACATGGAAACGGAGATTTTAAATGTGACTTCATTTCTGACATCCATCCACTGTTCATGTCTTGTTTTCTTTTCTTCTCAGGTTCTGAACTATAAACCCCTTACCTGTTTGGGTTTGGCTTCTGAAGCCATTACAGGATCATTTCTAGATCATTTGCTTCTTGTCCATTTTATGGTGTTTTAGCCTTAGTTTTTTTTTTTTAATTTCTCAAATTACTGGTTGATTTCATGACTGCCTCCCATTGATCACTTCATTATTTGATTTGACTATTAGATTTTTTGATTGCCATTGGACCTGAATCTGCTGCATGTCTTCTGCGATTGTCTTCTATTTTCAAGGAATTGAGGGAGAAGTTTCCCTCTCTGAGCTCTAAATCATTCCTATGGAACATATCCTAACTGGTATTGACTTTTTCTCATACTCCACCTAACAAAGTGGTGTAAATTGTTATTTTCCTTAACCAAGATGGAGTAAGATATTTGGAGAAAGTTTTCAGGTGTTCCTTAAAACCCAGTAGAGAATAAGCAGTCTTCTCTATGTATATTAATGAAGGTCTGCTGTCTCAAACATGAGATGGACAATGCAGAATAATACAACTCTTCAACAAAAAGTTGTAAAAAAAAAAGCGAAAGGTTCTAAAACAGCAAACATTCCACTGTATCTGAAGCATAGTAAATGTATGTATGGTAGGGGAGTGAGGTATTAGGAGAGATAAGATCTGCAAGGCAGTCTCATTTAACAAATTACTATTTTTCTCGACTGTGTTACAGAACTGGGCTAGACAACAGAAGCATAAGGAAACAAGACATGTTACTCCCGTATTTGAAAAATTCATTCTAAGAGGCAGACAATAATCACTTTATTATAACAATGGCTACTATCAATTCAGTGGGAGCATGATGGAAGTAGATTACCTATGTCTTCCTAGAGAAGTGGAGGAAGGTTTTGGAAAGTAGGAGATCTTTGAGTTAATATTTGAAGGATGTGTGTAAAATACTAAGTAATGAGTAAAAACTCAAGGAATTCATGTATGTTCTAGTTCTATTTTATTGAGGCCAGGATATAAAACAATTGAGGAAATAATCTTCTAATCTTGGGAATGGAAAATAGATAATGTCTTAATTAATAACAAGATGGTTACCTCATATTTCAGAAAAAATAATGCAGTTCTACTATGTCCAAATTTAACATACACTTCAATCATTCTTATTCATAGAACATTTTTATCACAGACCTGGGTTTTGAAGTCAACAAATGAAACAGTTAATTCCAATTTGCTTATTTTCATCAAAAGATATTAAATATACTCCTTCTGAAGTAAGGAGATTAGAGAAGTATGAGCTATATATAGTCAGAAAGACTGCAAACCTCAGTAACTAGAAAAGACATTTGCTTATTGGCACAGGTACACTGAAGGATGTCCTCTCCTCACATTACCAACATGTCAGGATTTTTAGCAGATGTTATTAAGATACCACAGTAATGCAGAGATGTATGTAAACTGAGAGTATAATCACTATGAGGATTGAAGGCTGATGATTTGACTGTGTTGAAATTACTCCAGTGTCCCTCTAATTTGTCACATGACTTAATGCTTAACTCTGTTATATGGTTTTAAAATCTGGGTTCTTGATGATTTCTTTTTCTTTTTCTTTTCACAAAGTGGATGATGATTTGTAAACTGACTCTTCATGTTCCTAAACCACTGAGCATTTTAAAAATTAGTTTCCATGAAATAGAAGTGGTTTCAAAGGAAGTCTTGGCTCAAGTAGCTTCTGTTTGGGGACTTTCACTGCCAGGATATCCATTCAAAGAAAATGGTGATTTCTAAATTATTCTATTTTTACTTTGATATCCTCCTTGTAACTCTACAGTTTTCTCTGTATTATTTCCCAGGATCTCTCTCCTGTTTGTCCTCAGGATATGTTACCATTAGCAACTGCTCTTCCTGGCCCTCTTGTTCCATTAAATACCAAATCTTAATGGTGAAAATGGAGAACCTTGCAAATATAATTATTTAAGAAATAATTTATTCGCTTATTACTTGGTATGATATTCAGTATTCTTTTTTTAAACATGTTGATAAGTGAGAAAATGACCTTAATTACAAACCAAGCCAAAAAAATGAGTCTTAGTAATATGTACACATTTGATTTTCCCTTTGTTCTTTTTTACTTGTTAATTCACTTCATTCCCAAGCAAATTTGAATAAGCAACATTAATTGAATACTTATTTATATTAGGCACCATGTTAAGAGCTTAGAAAATGATTAGAAAAATCAGAACAAAAATTCTGCTTTGTGAATTTCATCAGCTAGAGAGAGGTACACATAAAAAATGATTATTTTTATAAAGGTACTAGAAGAATTCAAATGATACAATGTTAAATACCCTTTTTGGAGGGATAAAAACAAAAGCTTCACTTTTATGTATTAGGTACTCAGTGATTTCAACATAAATAGTCACTAGTTAATTTAGATATGATTAAGACATGCCTGGAGGTTCAACAGTAGGGACTTATCTGGAATTTCTTAACATGAGGAATTAAAGGAACTTTTGAGAAAAAACTGAGTAGATGAATGGGATGAGATGCATTAAAAAACTGGTTAATATTTCATTGGAAGAGGGTATTTTTCTTTGGTCTTCCTCTTGTAGAAATCCTTGAGTCTTAATGAGAGTAGAAAAGAAAAAGGAAAGACCTGGTGTCTAACTTCTACTAAAGACATATGCAGTGTACATATAAGTCACGGTGTCATTGAACATGATAGTCGAAGTGTGCAGCGCCCTCCAGCACAAGGGCCAGAATAAAAGGAGGTGGAGGGAATATCCTGCTTTGGCAATATATTGGTAGCTCTGACAACAGCATATGTATCATGTCATCTGCACAAGCAATTTTGACCTGGGTACTGGGAGCACTGGTTTCGTTGGTAGTTTTTTCTGGCTTATGGTGATTTTAGCATTCTCAGCATTCATATTCTTTCTCCGTTGGCTGGAGCAGAAGGAAAGATGGCAGATAACACATGATAACTGAGATGAATTATTTGGGAGAACAAAGATTAGATTAGTGTAGTGTGAAGGGCTCTGAAACTACAAAGACTGGGTAAAAGCAGAACATAGAACATCCTTGATACTGTTATTTTAACTCCATGTAGACCATATTTTTAATATATTTTTCAAGTGACTTTTCCCTAGAGAAAAATAAACTGTAGTTGAAACTGTATTTATTCTAAACAACATGCTTAAAATTCACTCTTTGGTGCTTTCTAATTACTATCTTATTATCAACTCAGCTTGTAAGAAGAAGCTAGACTATACTTTAAACATTTAACTATCAGCCAGAAAAGTGAATCTAATCTAATCTTAAGACTTAAAGAGCCTTACATAAGATAACTATGTGTGTGCTCTGTGAACTTGTTTTTCTACCCATGTGCCAGTTATCCACTTCCTGTTTCTTAGCATCTTTCCTATTTGTTGCCCTGCTTTAGGATCTGGAGCTGGAGCTTGTAGATGGTTCCAGCTAGTAAATGTAAGCCTTCATCACTAATGGGCATAGAAGTGAAACTGAAAGGAGTTTGGGCAGGAAGACTCTTCTTTGCTGGATCTCTATTTATCTTCCTTTATTATTCTTCAGTGAGTGGTTTTTTAGATGCATCCTCAGATCATACTTCCCTAGGATAGACCACTTCCAAGAAGTCCAGTGTTGAAATAGACCAACTTTGTCCTGTTCAGATCCTCTGCAGTGGCAGTCCATTTCTAGATTGAACTCCGGTAAATTTCTTGGCCAACAGCAGGACTGTGTTTTCCTATAATCATTTGAATTCCTATGCCCATTTCAGTGACGTCAGCATTTCAATCTTGGGGAATGGTCTACTAATTCTTGTCTCAGTTTCTTTTTGATACACTCTCTCACAGGCTAGAAGTAATTGCATCTCCCCCAGACCCCCGGCCTACCCCCTACCCCAGTTACTCCTGGATCTCATAACTGATCTTTTATTTTTTTTCAGCAGTCAATTACTTTCTAATAGTTAAAAATTCTTTAATTCAATTTTCCCGAAAAAAATGACTGATGTAATTTTTATCTCCTGATAGTATCCTGATTGACATATCATATTTTATATTTATGTTACTCAAAATAACAAGTATCCAAAGGCAAATATGGCATTAGTTCTAAATGATAAATGTTATTTTCCCTTTTATTATAGAATGAAAATCCAGTGTGTCTTGCTTTTTATTTTTGTGTTCAGGAAACTTGAAGTACACAATATATATTATTGGAAAAGATTGGAATCTTCATACTAGGTTAACTATTTCTATAAAGAGGTTGACAGTAAAGAATTTATACTTTGTAGGATACATGGTCTCTATTGCAAGTATTAATATTAGTACAAAAAAAAAAAGCCCAGTTACTATAAAGGTAAAAGGAATGTGTTACAGTAAAACTTTATTTACAAAAATAGACAACTGGACTAGATTTGACCTTTAGCTTTTGTTTGCTAATTACTACTAGACCATAATCTCATTACACAGACAAGTAGTAATACTAAAACAGAATTCATGAAATGTAGTATTCTTGTTTTAAGGCCACAGAGTTATAGAAAAAAATATGTAGAGTTTAATGAACCTTTAAATCAATCTAAAATGATATTTAAGAATGGTGCAAAGCTTGGTAGACAGAGCCTTAGCTACAGAATCAGACTTTGAATATGAGCTCTCTCATTTCATAACCTGTGTTCCTGTGGGTGATTTATCTCTTTCTAAGCTTTATTTTTCTCTTACTCAACATGGAGCATATTTAGGCATAGACTACAAAAGAAAAAAAAAAAAGATGTGAAGTCTGCTTTTGAGGGAACTAACATGGATTTAGGGAATAGAATATGTATGGATGGATATTTTATATAAAGGGCCAAATGAGTAATACAGGTGTATTATGAAGTAGTATTTTAACACTGGTTAAATACTATATTCTTTAGATATTTATTCAATATTAATTTAGTTGAGGTGGTAACCATTGTGTCAGGGGAGGGATCTGGGCCAAAGAAGAGAGGACAGCTGTTGCTATATTCAATCTAACTTCTTAAAATAGACTATTTTTAAAAAGATGAGACTGAAATACCTCTATTTGTCAAGGTCAAAGTGCTGTATGTTATCCATTGCCATACAGACTTGATAGAAATTTGATTTTAATTAAAGAAGGTAGAGGTTTATCATATTCTAATTTCTGATTTTATACAAGTATCAATTTATATATGTGTGTATGTACATATATATGATCATACTGTACAAGACAGATGGAATAGTGTGTAGAGAATACAATTTAATTGAATTTGCACAGAGTACGTACGTAACCATCTCCAAGTTCAAGAAATGTAATATTGACAGTATCCATCCACACTCCATTCTTTCTTCCCTCTGAGCAAACATAATGATATATCGGTTTTGAATAGTACTTTTTATTTTCACCTTTATTATCTCTTAGTGTCTGATTTCATATAAATGGAAACATACAGTGTATGTTATGCTTGATGGAGTCCTTTTGGTCAATATTAGGTAAGTGATATTCAAATGTGTTATTTTAGCTAGAGCTAATTTTCATTACCACTTAATATTCCAGCATTTGAATGTGCTATCAGTTAAATATCCATTTTTCTGCTGTTTGATTTTTTGCAGTTCTTGCCATGATGAATACTACTATTATAAACACTTTTGTATGTGTGTTTTGTTACATATACATATGATTAGAAGCATTTATAATACTGAATAATTGCTCTGTCATGAATAGAGTAGGTTTCTTCAATTTTGCTGGAAAATGCCAAGAGCACATACTCTAAATTATTTTGTTTAGTCACTTCTTACAGGAATGTGTACTTTGCAAGTGTTAAGTATAGTCAATGTTCCATATTTTTCAGTTGGGAACAGTTTACTAATCATATTGCTGAAAACTTTTCAATATTAACCAATTCTCTTTTTTTCTGTATATTTTATCAGCTAGTGAATAACCTGCATTAAAGTACCCCTCCATTATTCATTTATGTTATTTTTATTCATTTATCATTTTGCCTCTTATAATTTGAGACAGTGACATTAAGTGCAAACAAATGTATATTTTGTTCCTCTATTTTACATAATCTTGGAGTATAACCTTTTACAGTTTGTCGTTGTTTATAATGGTGATTTTCTGCACCAAAGTTTACTTTGTCTGGTTGTATTGGAAAAACCTAGATTTTTCCTTTCTGTGTAGGGGAAATATTCAGTTCTTCCCTACTGTGCAGTTCTTTCTAGTGTCTTCCTTTACTTTCACATAACTTCACATTTGCACTTCAGATCACCAAATGTTACATATACTTGATTTATCCCAGATAAACAATTCTCTGCAACACCAGCTGGGTGTCCTGCACACAAATCCTATTAAAGATCTTGAGCAGTGGTTGAGCACTGGGCTGCAAAGCTGTCCACAGCCTTTGCAGAGCCAGTTCAATCCCCAGCTGCCGGCCGAGGGTCCCACATGGCATGACAGACCTCTCCTGCCGTGCCCGCTGCTCCCTTCAGCAGTGTGTTTCATTGGTCTGCCTGTTCTGTTCCCCGCTCTGGCTCTGGTGAATTCTCTCACCCTCTTGCGCTTCTGACTATACCCAGTGCTTGTATAAATAAATAAATAAATCTTTTTAAAAAAATGATCTTTCATACCAAGAGTATGCTTTGTCTTTATGCAGCCGATGGCAGAACCTCTTTAAAAGTATGCAAATTTGAGGGTTCTGAGTTGACCCTCAGTCTGCACACTAAGGTACTTTCTGGCAAGGAACCATAGGAAAAAGGCAAAAGGGACCAGGCAAGTCTGGAATGAAAGGAACAAAATTAAAGTACAAATCAAGATAAAGGTTGCCATTATCAGCCTCCCTAGGTGTCTTTCACCCACGTCTTTTCCAAATATCTTTATATGTCTTGACTTCATGTGTCTCTTCCAAGTCCCCCAAGTCTCTAGTTCAAGTCCAAAGCTGATAAGCAGGAAAGCCCTTCTACTATGAACAAAACCAATTCTACTTGAAGTGGTTATATGCTACTCAGAAAAATATTTTTGCTTTACTCAGTTTCAAACTCCTTATGCTTAATTGATACAAAATCATTTATATCAACTTATGCTACATATACTTGAAGTAAAGTCAACTAGAAAAAAGAGAATGTCTTGGCTATAACAGAATGCCTTACACTCGGCAGCATACAAAACAACAAAAATTATGTCCACAATTTTGGAGCCTGGAAAAGTCTAAAATCAAGACATTGGTGGATTTAGTGTGTGGTAAGGACCAATTACTTGGTTCATAGACATCCTTATCACCATAACCTCATATGGCAGAAGGGATAAGAGGAATCTGTGTTTCTTTGTTAAGAATATTTATACCATTCATGAGGCATTTGCTCTCATGATCTGATCACCTCACCAACACCTCACCTCCAGTATGATTATATTGAGGGTTAGGATTTCAACATATGAATTTTAATATTTGAGTAACATGAATTTGGGGTGATACAAGCTTCCCATCTATAACAAAAAGGCTGCATTTAGTGTTTGACCTGGAATATACCATCTTTCTAATCAATTGAAGTGAGTACACTTTTTCACTACTATCTGTTAGTTTTTTCTCATGACTTGTTCATAGAAGATAGTGTGCAAGTACAAAGAAAATCATCCCATATGCCTCCGGGTTCTTCTAGGGCAAAAACTAATCAAACAAGCATCAATCAGACTGATAAAAGTCATAGAAGTTTAAGTTACAGATACACTTCCCTGGTAAGACTAAGTAACTCATTCACATGGACTTAGGTGCCACCTTAAATAGCTTAGCTTGAAAAAGGAGTTTGGGGAAAGAATGAGGAATTTCAGCTAGGGAGTTTATCAGGTGTTGGGAGCCTGCTACCCTAAAGTGAGCTGGAGTTTTTGGAGAATGCTTGTTTGCTCTGCACATGGAGTTCCAGGAGGTTAGAAGTTCGGCAAACAGAATTTTTTCCCAGAATTGATTCCTGTTCTCTGAGGACATACTGACTGACTTGTGTGCATGTTTCCTACTAACTAGAAAAACTTGTTCCAGCAGCAACTTATTAATTTGTATATATAAATACAATTGCGGAGCTGGCGTTCTCTGAGAGTATCAGGAAAACTAAGGATGAAGTTTCAATTTCTCCACTGGAAAGAGATAAGGAAAGTTCTTACAGAGAGAAGTTTACATATAAATATCAAAAGTGACTTTCCTCAAAATTTCAGAGCCCCTCCCAAGTAGTAAACCTATTGCCAAAAAGCTATTTTAGGGTGGCAGATTTTTGTTCCCTTACAATCTTGCCTTTGGAACTTCTCAAAAAGTACCACAATTCAAAAGTTAAGTTGTTCAATTATTTAGTAGAACCAGTTTCTCAGTTCTGAGAACAATTCAATCTAATTAAACCATTGTGTTCAATTTCTGGAGACCTTTTTGTACGTAGATCTAAAGCTAAGCCTATTTCATGCAAGCAATAAGAAGCATTTCTATGGAATAAAGACAAAAGGTAGTCAAAGATGGAAGAAAACCACAAGTTCAGTCTAGAGACTGGAGGTAAGCCAGTGGAGAAGATTTCTAGATGTCAGATATTGGAGCAACTTCAATGAGGTAAGGGCAGGCCATGGTTTCCATACTTGCAATTCAGTGTCTTATTGGAAATTATATTGAGTCCAATTTCTTTTATAGGCTCTGATTTCTTTTATTCTTAGCTCTATAACAAACCTGTATCTGGAGTATTTAGTAAAGTGCTTGTTCTGTGAATCCATCTCAACATAAGGCAGAGTAAATAGTAACATCCTTAAGTGGCAAAAACTTAAAATGAACATAATCAAGATCTAATTATAATGCAATTGACAAGGAAGTTTGCTTAATTTTGTGATATATAATATTTTAGAATAACCACAATTTATCATTAATAATGTATCATCTGGATTGACATGAGAGCTATTTGAAAAATGAAATGATAGGATGTGGTGATTGATTGGTGTCGTCAATACTATGTCACCCAAACCCACTTTTCAAGCATGTTGTTGCTAAAAAGCCCCAGCTCTAGGTGGGAAGACATCCCTTGCAAAGGGAGATCCTTCTTCAATACCTAAATGGTGTGGAGATACAAATGTTCATTCAAGAATAGACATAGAATGGCTGAGGATTCCATTGAGACTACATGTCAACCCGACAGTTTCCCTTTACCCAGTCATCCTTTCAGCTCTTCCTTTCCACAGCTATTCTCACCAAGAACACTTCCTAGTGACCTTTTGAGCACTAATTTCTACTTCAGAATTTACTTCTCAAGTGAACTCAATCTAGCAACTTGTTATGGGTTCGTGATATATAGTAAAGAATGATAATTTCACAGACTTCTAGATTTTTGCCTTGAAAACTGGTAAACAGGTTATTTAATGAACAGGGGATGCCAGAGGGAAGGTATATTTTATAAAGAACCAAGAAGTTGTAGGTGTCAATATGTCATTTAAGCAGAACAATGCAGGCATCTCTTAGCACTTCAGGAATACACACAGGATGTAAGTCACGGAGGTTATAAGTAAAGAGGTAGTAGGTGAGGGAATCTGAGAATTGAATAGAACTTTTGAAATCAAGACTAAGTGGATGAGATATGAGATGCAAAAACACAGTGTAAGTTATAACTCCATGTGAGGTGCTGTATTGGATCATTTTTATGTGAAATCTTGTAAAAATGAAAAGAGTTAAGAAAAGATATCATGACTTACTTTTTTTAACATTAGACCTTAATTTTAATTTATATAAATTTATTAATTTATATACTCTGCCTATCTTGAGACCAGTTGAAATTGTTTCTGCAGAGATTAAATTTAACCAGCTAACAGGGACCAAGAAAGTGTTTCAATTTATTTGACAGAAATCTAACTAAAGAATGTATCCCAAAATAAATGTCTCTGGATAAAGAGACACTAAAGACATTACACTAAAGTTGAAGCTTGAGCCTGTCTTTTAAGGTCAAGAACATATTTTGGCTTTTGTGTGATTCTCAATTCAAAACATCTGTCTTTATTAATGATGTGGTAAAGAGGGTCATGCAAAATTTGGCATCAAAGGATTGACTCCCTACAAGCCACCACAAAAGACACTCTTTAGGTGCTTTATGGATCTGCTTGCAGAGAAATAAATCCATGTTTGCTGCACTGAGATGCCAGATTAGAAAACTGCTGCTGACTACAAATGAATTGCAGTCAGTCATGATTTATTTATTGATCAAAAACTAGATCATATACCCAGTTTTGTAAACCAAGGTAGACCAAATGAGGACTGTGACTAAGATCTCTTTATCTGAATGTATAGAATACAGTTTTCTCATTTTACTTGAGAAGATATTAGATATACAGAAGATAGAAATTATAGTTATGTGTCAAATAAAAGTTCAGGAACAACATGTGGTATTTATTTTAAAAAGTGTTTATCTGCCTGCTATGGGAAAAATTGACATGGATCATATTTTTGCAGTGTTGGGAAGGAGTCTCTGGTGGATATCTAGTATTTGCTGCTCCAGAACCTCTACTCACCTTGCTGTATCTATATTTTGCTCAGAGAAGATGGCCTTGTAAGTACATTAGCTGGTTCCCTATCTTCTAACATTCAGCTGGTTTTGACCTCGCAGAAGTATTTCCAGGAGATTAGGTAAGTGGTAGAGAAGTCAAGTCAGATGTTTACTCCCTCATTCAGAGTGTCCAATGGTTTCTATGGACTGGCTCTCCAGAGATAAGATCACAGATCTTGTGAGATGGCCTTTCTCTCTACTCAAAACTGCTTCCACAATTCATTCCTAGTAGAACACGAGATGGTAACCTTACTCTCGTGATAGTAAGGTCAGCACAATGAGCTATTTCTTGTAGTTTCTCTACACCAGACCCACACATTTGTCAAGAATCTCTTTATGAAACTCTTCTCCAGCTACTCAATTTGAGTGAGCTATTTTTTTTTCTGTTGAGAATCACAATAGTAATCCTCAGTTAAAGGCTAATACATTATTTTTAATTTTTCTTCAAACCTTCACAAAAGTAGGATTTAATCACTCTTAAATGAGAAATGCTATTTTAAAAGTCTTTTGCAATCCTTTGGCTATGCTTCTAAATACAAGAGTTCATAATAAATCAAAGATTTACACTTTTAATACCTTCTATGTACATAGAAAAGAACATGGAGATGAATCAAACATTGCACCAGCTTTCAGGATGCCGACAACAGAGCAGGCAATATGGAGCATATTAAAAATGTGCATGGCAGGCTTTGGAAATTTAGCACGTTCCATATTCTGATTTCTAATTTTACACTTGATTTTGTTTTCAGTGCTTCTTTTGATCTACTTTACTTTGTAGTCACCATTTGCTTTGGTTTTATATGCTTTTGTTTTCATGTTTTTCTGGTAATTTGGGTAACTATATTCTGTCTGCAGTTATCTTGTATTTAAACCTGATTCCTAATTTATAAACTTCGCACATTATATATTGTTTCCCTATGTTAAGGGAACAGGAATTTGTGTACATATATCTTCCTGCCTCTTCTGCTTGCTTCTATCATCTCAATTTTTTTTGCCTGTTTTTTTTTACCGTGTAAAGATTTATAACTTCCTCTTCAATAATTGTAATTCTCAAAGCTGCTTAATTCATTTATAGTAAAAGAATTCAGTGTTCAAAGATTTTTCTCTTATAGCATACTTCTTCCATTTATTGTAGGTCATTGTTTATTTTGGTGGATTTTGATAGTTATGAATTTTACATACTTTTCTTACATAGTAGAGATATTTTATAATATATGATATTGTGCAAATCTTATGGTAATTTACCTTTGTATTAACTTTTTTAATGACATCTGTCATGGGCATATATATTGACTTTTAATGTTATTAAGTTTATCTAATGCTTACTTTATGATTACATTTAGAAAATTTTAAAATACTTTTATCATTTTAGTTTTTTCAGTTCCTCTGTTTTGTTTTCTTCATATTCCACATATGGGAGAAATCATCCAGTATTTGTTTTTCTTCATGTGGCTTAGTTCACTTAGCATAAATCCCTCTAGTTCCCAAATTGCAAGAGTTCATCTTTTTTTCATAGCTGAAGAATATTCTATCATGTATATGTACCTCATCTTCTTAATCCACTCATCTGTTGCTGAGCATTTAGTTTGTTTCCACAACAAAGCCTAGAAATAATAACGGAAGAACTGAGGCTAAAAAGGGAAGGGAAAAGGATGGGAACAAAAGAGGTAGGGGAGCAAACAGTACATGGTAAAGAAATATGCTGGGTGTGGGTGTGGTGTGGTGAGGTACATCTGGGGAGGTATGAACCTATCCCTCTTGTCTGTAAATCACTGTGACCTCAATATTAACAAAACCCACCTTGCAATATACCTAAAACAACATAATAAATTATTTTATTCGTTTTATAATTCTTATCTTTCATATTCAATTTTTAAAAATGTACCTGGAGTTCTTAGTGTCTATTTTATTTTACCAAATATTCATCAATATCCATAATAATCCACTAAAGGATGTATATTATCCTTTCTGATAATATGTTGACAATAACAAAACTTTACTGAGCATTTCCCCTATGCCCACTAATATTCTAAGTGCTTAAAGAATGTTACTGACACTAAACCAGCACTATATTTTTGTTTATAATAGACATATATTTTAAAATATTGACTATGGGTGTACAGTTGACACATAAAATTGTAAGATTTAAAATGTACATCATGGGGGCCTCCCTGGTGGCACAAGGGGTTAAGTACCACACTATGAAGCAATCCGCAGCCTCTGCAGCACAAGTTCGATCCCCACCTGGCCGGGAAGCAACCCACATGGCGCAGCAGACCTCTCCTGTCTCTCCCACTGCTCCCCTCGCAGTGTATTTCAGTCATTCCTCCTGTTCTGTTTCCCACTCTGTCTCTGGTGAATCCTCTCACCTCCTGTACCTCTGGCCTGTACCCCAGTTCTTGTATGCATAAATAAATCTTTAAAAAAAGATTAAAAAAATAAAGTGTACATCATGGCAGTTTTATGTATGTATATATTTATGGAAAGTTTCCCATCTAGTTATTTAACACATTCATCACTTCACATATTTAGCTTGAGGACATTATGCTGAGTGAAATAAGTCAAACAGAGAAAGACAAATAATCCATGGTATCACATATAAGTGATGTAAGTGGGATATAAAAAAATAAAAGTCAAATTCATAAACAGAGGGCAGAAAAATGGTTGTCAGGACTGAGGGATGGGGGAAATAAGGAGAAGTTAGTATAAAAGTACAAAATTGCAGGTGTAAGATGGTCAGGTATAAGGTCAAAGAATGTAATGCAAAAAATGGTCACTATAGTTGATAACACTGCATGATATAATTGAAATTTGCTGAGAGAGTAGAACTTAAATGTTCTCATAGGACAGGAAAGGACAGGATGGGACAGGACAGGAAAGGGGACTAAAAGAAAAGAGGAAAATGGGAGGGGGGCAAAGGAAGTTGGGGGAAGGAAGATTTTTATTGACTGTTTTGAGAGGAGAAAACCAAGCCCCAGAGAGGTGAATAACTAGGTTAAAGTCACATAACTAGTAGCACCACACTCTTGTTTTGGTTGCAAGCAAGGGGCTCCAGTATCCAGGCTAGTTCTTACATTCTATTCATCATGATTCTTCATGTGCATGAATGTTTTTCTATGTACTGTGTTGTTGTTTGATCTAGTTATTTGTTCTTGAGCTAGTATTTGTACTATTGTTTTTTATAATACTTCTTAATTTCTGGTAGGATGAATCATTGTTCTCATTACAAATAGAAATAACCATCTATGAACTTTTAAAATGATTTTCCTGAGTTGCTGAAAAAATATCTGCTGGGTTTGAATTTAAATTGGTGTTGAATTTTAGGTTAATTAGGGGGAGCATTAACACTTTTATAAAGTTAGAAGTTCCCTACACAAATATGAAATTAACGTTCATAGCCCATATTTTATGTCCTTTATGTCCTCTAGTATACTTAAACTTTCTGTTCTGAAATCCCTCATGCTAGCTAAATTCTTTGTTGCTTGAATTCCAGTCTTTTCCTCTCCTATTTGAATGGTAGCTAATATGTATTCCAGATGGCTATTACTAATGTCAATGAATGTTTTAATTTAAATAAAATGCTTTTATATTTTGCAAGTTTATCTTGTGTTTAGAATCCCAGTTGGACTCTTTAATTCTATTTTTTTCCCCATTCTATTGAGTTTTCAGTTAGTTCATACTCTCATCTGTGAATAATGGTAGCATATCTTATTTTCTAGTGGGATGAATCTTTGTTCTTCCCTTCCCAAATGGAAATTGCCATTGGTGGACTTATATCTCATCCTTCTATCCCCTGCTGATTTTAGTTTAATCATAGGCCTATGTAAACAGAACTTTTCACACATGAAACACATGTCCAACTAAAGATTTTTCATGTTTCATGGTATTTCCTATAAGATTTTGATCAAATTATGAAACCTTAGCTCTAAGCTTCACGGGCTTTTCCTGCACATACTTACTAATATGTGCATGTTTCCTAAATATAAATACTTGCAAAATGCTTGTTTTTAATTAACTTTTGATGTTCTCCTTTATTTGTGTATTAGGTCATTTAAATTTCTGAGCTAAATCTACTAAAAAACTCATTTTATAACACTTTTGTGTCCATCAGATACTTTATTTGGATTTTTGCAAATTTTTTTTTAAAGATTTATTTATTCATTTATGCAAGAACCGGGGTATAGGCCAGATGCGCGTGAAGGTGAGAGAATTCACCAGAGCCAGAGCCAGGAACAGAACAGGCAGACTGACGAAGCACACTGCTGAGGGGAGCAGCGGGTGGCAGGAGAGGTCTGCGGGCCATGTGGGACCCTTACCACGCACTCAACGGCTTCGCCACCAGGGGAGGCCCTTTTGCAATTATTTTTATACCTGAAATAGATTTATGATTTTTCTGTATCCTTACCCACTTTGGGGCTTAGGTTCATTTGACTTTACAAAGTAAATGGCATAGGCATAGCTTTCCCTTTGTCTTTTTTTTTTAACGTAACAATGTGTTTAATTAAAGCAAGTTTATAAGAACTGATCATACTTGTTTTGGGTTGGAGATTTCTCTTAGGGATAGGATTCCCAATCCTATCTTTGATTCTTTGATTCTTATTTCAGTTTTAAAAATGCTTATTAGATATTTAAAGTTTCATATTTTGGTGTTTGAAACTTTCCATTTTATAGTTTTCTGTCTTGTCCATCTCAGTTTTCAAAATTTACAATTTTCTGTTGAAAGCAATTAATATTATTGATGATGTTGCTTTACTATCATAACAAAATTATAATGTTTAATTTTTATTTTTCATCATTATCAAGTTGTTTATGTTCAAATTTATATTTATTATCAGATTTGAACCTATTGAGCTTATATATTTTGATAAAAACATTATGATCTTAAAATCTTTATTATATCTGCATTTGTTATCCTTTTTTGATTCTCTATTTTCATTTTGTCATTTAGGATTTGTAAACTTTCTCATCCCCTTCTCTGGTGTATAGAGTGGCACAGGGAGCTGATCATATAATTTTTATGTTCTCTGCTTAAGGCACAATTGTTTATTCTTAGTCCTCTTTATGTAGACATATTAGTGAGGGTCATTGTTTCTTACAGTGACACTTAGTCCTCTATGTTCAAAGTGTCATACTGATTTAAATTAAAGATGATATGTTTGCTGTCCCTCTGTTAGGTTCACTTCCCTTAACATTCCACTGAGTGGAAACAATGATTAGCGACCAAAGGCCATCTTCTTTTCCACGGCTGACCATTGATATATCTGTTTGTTTGTTTTTTAAATTACTCCAACAACAGAATCCTGATTCTGTTATTTAATAGCTCCTCACAAAAGTTTTGTGAAATCTGTACATTGGCTAATGACAAATGTTTATACTTTTGTATAAATCACAGGTATACTCCTGTGATTTGGTTTGAATATTGAAATATTTGGCACATATTCTTCACAGCATGTGGTTTGGAAAAGTAGTCAGTTCTTAGTTTTTTTTTAAGAAGATGCATTTTTTATATGATAACTATTTAATTACTTTTTTATTTCTTATAAGATATTCCAAATATGAATATATTTCAAAATACAAAAAAAAGTACTAACTCATCTGCATAAATGGTTTAAAATAAGATAACTAATCATAAAAATACCTTTTGTCTGAACTGAATGGATTTTGTGTTAACTAATCAGGCATATGTTCAAATTTACTTTTTTGAAATATCTTCCACAACACTAGTTCTATTCAAAAAAGGAGTACAGAACTAATCACTAGCATTAAAAAGATTGAGCAGCATGCTCAACTTATTTTTTTAAAAAATCCATTACCTGTGTTTATGTATATTAGGTAATAATTATTTGGCACTTTTGATACACTGTGACTTGTGTGTCACATGTCTGCTCACTTAATTTTAATAACTATCTTACAAGTTATATACCAGATTAATTCCATTTTACAAGTAAGCAAATTGACTTATGTCTACTCTCTCAATGTCATAGTTAGCTAAATGGAAGACCTGAGTGGTAATATTTGCTAATCAAAAAGAATTACTGTAAGTTATTAACATTTATAGTTATAATTTATGAAACTTGGGTTGGTAAATATATATTTTTACTTTTGATATTTCAGAGTTGTAGATGAAGATTTTCTTTTTGAAATTACAATAATCAATTTGTAGAACAATAAACTAGAATGGGGCAAACGAGGGAAACAAGTTAGAGCCTGTTCTGATTGTTGAGGCATCTATCACATTTTTTATTTTAACACTATGGAGTAATCAAAAGATTCAGCTATTTTATAAATCACTTTGAAGTTTATAAGTATTGAGTAATAGGTACTATACTTATCCCTTATCTACAGCTATCTGATACCTATCTATCATTATCATTGATGTACAATTTCTTCACTTTTAAACACCATGACAAAAAGAAAAATGTAGCTTAGAAGAAATAAATAAAAATCCAAAGATAATTTTGTCCTAATGAGTAGTCTAAATATGATTTCATAAAACATTTATGTTAAACCCAAAACATCTTTATTACAAATTTTTTTCACTATGACAAAAGTGAACATGTATGCCTGCTTTGACTTAGAAATATTTTAAAAATAATTCAGGATTATAAAATTCATTTTATAACATGTAGCTAGTAAATGCTTATTAAGTGATAGGCAGAGCACTGTGTATGCAGCAGTGAACAGTACTGAACTTAATTCCTGCCCTCATGGAATTTGCAGATAAAAAAAGTAAATTACTGTAATTTAATATAAGCAGTAAATGATGCTCATGAAATTAATAAATCAAGAAGGGGATTAAGTAACGAGATTGGCAGTACTTTCAAAATAAGTCAGGTATTCCTTTTCTGTGGAGATATATCTTGAGACCTGAATTAAGTGATGATTTGAACCATTTAATAAACTTAGGAAAGAGCTTTTCATGCAGAGCATGACCTGAGCATATTTTAAGGTTAGTAATGTTTCTAGTGGGTGTAGGGAAAAGTGACTAGGAGGCAAATGGAAGGAGAGGCTACTTTAGGTAGGCAAGAGGTAGCTCACTTAGGGCCTTGCAGAAATGAAAGGCCCTAGTAAGATGTGGAATCTATTCTAAGTGTGACGAAAGCCACACAAATATTAAAATGTGGAAAGTGCATGATTTATCTTTTGAAAGATCATTCTGTTGTTCTTTGAAGAAACGAGGGGGCCAAAACAGTAAGACAAAATGTCAGACAGAATGTGATTGAGGATTATAATCAACAAACTGTAAATTGTTAAATAAAATTTAACAAAATAATTATTTTAATCAGGCATTGCTTACTATGTTCCAATGTTCTTTAAAGCATCACTAAAATACTGTTTGGTATATTCTGTGGATACCTTTAAATCCTGTGAAGGAGAAGAGAACTAAGATTTTTCCCTTAATGGCATTTATCCACAGCTGACATGTCCTCCCTCATAACTTCTTTTTCTTGGACCTAAAAAATAGTACGATATAGTTTAGCCTAGGGCATTGGAAACATATTATTTAACTAAATCCCAGGTTCGCTACTTACAAGCTATGCCTCTTGACTTTGTGTAACCTTTGTCAAGCTATTAAAGGTCTTTTAGTTTCCTTATGGATACACTAAGTAGTACACTCTCTTTGGCCATTTATTTGATGATTCAATAACTTATGAAAGGATTTTAAGAAATAATTTAAAGTTGTTCTCTCAACTTCATAATATGCAAAAAATTTACAAATATCTTTCATTTTAGATATAGTTCTCTCTACAAAAGAGGTAATTTGATGTTTCACATGAAACAAAATAATTCTGAATTTGAATGGACTTCAATTAGAAAATTTCAGAATGAATTAAAATAAAGGAATTTGAAAAAGGCTAGATATACTTTCCTTCTTTTACTCTTTGAAATCATCTATTGTGGACAATGGAGCTATGGAATTATACCTTACTCTAGTTCAGCATGGTTATGTGTCAACAATCTCAACTGTCCTTAAGAGATTACTGTGAAAAGTTCCTTTCTTGTGGAGTCACTAACCTGAAGCTATATTTTCTTGTACAGTCACAATTTTCTCTGAAAATTCCCATGGAACCTTGTGTTTTTGGTTAAAACAAACCTTTCCAGGTTCATTATCTTTAACAACATAACCATGTCCATAGCCTAAACATATGTTCAAAAATAAGGAAAAAAGGGAGACACAAGATTAAATTTGTAATGTGCTTATGATTTCAATTTGGCAATTTCATTGAATCATAAAAGAGAGCAAATAAAATATTGGTTTACATTCTGTTTAATTGGTCAAAATAATATCCTCTGTGGTATTTATCTCTGTGATTTTTCCCCCACTCCAAACCCTTGCTATAGAAGGAATTGATTTGACTTTGAGTAAGTTTGTATCCAAACACAAGCTGGGTGATTTGTAGTCAAATAATTTCATGAGCTTAAAATTTAATTTATTTAACTATAAAATGTCAAAAAAATTATTTGACTGCCTTATACATTGCTCAGACAGCATTTTAACTTATAATAAGTAGTAGTATAATCCGATTAACTTGAAAACTACACAAGGAAGCCATTTTCTTCAATGTTTTCTATTATTCTTAGTTCTAACCCAACAGATATGAATGTTAAAAGGATATTTGTTTCCATTTGAATAAATATCACTAGAAAACTACCTAATTCCTATCTTTTCAGATTATTTTTCACTTTTATTTGAAATCCACCATTTAAAAACTAATTTTATTAGAATTCAAATGATAAATTGGTTGTTTCTTCTTTCTTTCATTTGAAAAAAATTATTTTATTTATTTATGCATACAAGAACTTGGGTGTAGGCCAGAGGTGCAGGAGGGTAAGAGGATTCACCAAGGACAGAGTGCAGAGCAGAACAGGCGGATCTACTGAAATATATTGCTGAGGGGAGCAGCGGACGAGACAGGAGAGGTCTGCTGCACCATGTGGGTTAGCTCTCTGGCTGGGAATTGAACTCATGCTGCAGTGGCTGCCAATAACTTCATAGAGCTGAGACTTAACCACTTGCACCAACAGGGAGGTCCCTGCTTTTTTTTTTTTTTTTTTTTAACGAGTAAAACAATGAATGATTAATATTTTGGAAACTATTGTTTTCTTTTAAAATTGTATTAATTACCTTACACTTACTTGGCTGAAAAAAGAATTTGCCCCATTTTAGTAGTTGATATACCAGAACTAGAGATCTAAAATTTACTTTCTTGGACAAAGGACATTTGTACATAGTTAGACATATTATGATGTATGGTGCAATTGGAAGAACACTAGGTATAGGAAAGTTGTATTCTATTCTTAGCTCTGCAGTAAATGCCTGTGTAACTACATTAGCCATTTTCCCCATTTTAGGCCATGGTTTTCTTATATTAAAACAGTGGGTCAGATGGTATCTGAATCCTTTTGCTCTAAATTCTTTGCATCTATGAGTTTTAGAATATAAATATATGGAGGAACTGTGAGTAGAAAATATAAAGTTCATTTTTCCTTGAAAATTTAGTGACCATAATTTTTATATTGAGTGTACAAGATTTCAAGTTAGTAGGCAATTGCCTGGAACATTTAGCACACTGTTTTAGCTATCAAACTTACATGATGAGATTTTCCTGGAATAAAGTCTACCTAAATAAATTTCCAAAGCACTCTATGGGATTCTAATCTGATGTCTATAAATTATTATACAGACCTAAGTGTTTAAAAGTCCAAGTTATTTTTACAAGTTGAGTTGACATTCAAAAGTATGCCATGCTTGCAAGTCCATCAGCTAAACAGACAATTGCATGCGCACAATTCTTATTAACCCTTTTATTCACTGTTCAGACCACCAAACTACTTGCACCCTAAATGTTATGCTTGACAGTGTAAGCCAATTTAGAAAATCTTTTACTAGTAGAAATGATGATTATCTGGTGAAAACATAAAAGTTAAATGGACTTCCTCATAAAATCACTTTTTGGGGTTGACATGCTCTTCTGGCACCCAGAGACCTAGCATATAAACTGACAAGCAAGACTAACTAGGTATGAGGAATTGTTCCAAATAGATTTCCAGCCCAAACATTCTAGCTAATTGAAGAACAAGAACAGGATAACTTCTCTGCTGTTTCTAAAATTATGGCTTTATTGTTTGAAAGCGTATGTAGGGTCTGTAATTTGTGTCTAGTGCAATTATTTCAAAGTCACCTGAGGGAATCAAGAAAGAGCGAATATTTTACATGGTACTTTACTGGTATCTCAAACAGGGGACAAAATGACTATAAGGTGAAAAAAAAAAACAAAGAAACCCTAGAATAGCCTAATTTTCTTCTCCTTTCCCAAGGGAATTTCCAGTTCATATTGTCTTAAATGATAAAAGCAGAATAATCTAGAAATATATTTGTAAAGATTTCGAGTTTTGTAGAGGTTCCAGACAATCATAAAATCTTTTAGATTATCACTTTAACTGATGATGTACATATGGATTTAGTGACAGATTTAAGGTCAAACTCTAAGCTTAATATTTGGATTTGTAACTTGTATTTTATCTTTCCTTGATGAGCTGTGACTGGGCCCTTGTGCAGGAGTTACTTTCTCAAGAGCAGCACAGAGCTAGGCAGTTGTAAACTGTTATTCTGTTATTACTTCTAGCCCATTGTCTGGTGCTTGCAGATGACTGGCTGATATTTGAACTGCTTTTTGGATAGGACGCAGCTTTCCAAATTTGGGATCCAGTACAAATTCTCCAAAGGAAAGATAAACACAATGGCAAATACAGATGCTAACATATCAATATTAACCCTAAATGTAAATGGACTAAACTCTTCAATAAAAAGACACAGAGTTGCACGCTGGATGAAGAAACAAAACCCAACCTTTTGCTGTCTCCAGGAAACACATTTAGCTACAAAAGATAAAAATAGACTCAAAGTTAAAGGATGGAAAACAATCCTACAAGCAAATGGACCAAAAAAGAAAGCAGGAACAGCTATACTTATATCAGATAAAACAGATTTCAAACTCAAAAAAATAAAAAGGGATCCCAACGGTCACTACATTATGATCAAAGGGACAATAATTCAAGAAGAAATAACACTCATTAACATATACTCACCAAACGAAGGAGCACCAAAATATATCAGACAACTGTTGTCATCTCTGAAAACAGACCTCAGAGAAAACACATATGTAGTGGGAGACTTCAACACACCACTATCAACAATGGATAGATCAACAAGACAAAAAATAAGTAAAGAAACTAAAGTTCTAAATAAGGACCTAGAGCATTTGTGCTTAAAAGACATCTATAGAACACTAAACCCCCCCAAAACAGAGTACACATTTTTCTCAAGCGCACATGGATCATTCTCCAGGATCGACCACATACTGGGGCACAAGACAAACATCAACAGATACACCAAGATTGAAATCATACCAACCATCTTTTCTGACCATGAAGGCATCAAGCTAGAAATAAACCATAAAAAGAGGGAAGGAACTTTCCTACCTCATGGAGACTAAAAACCACACTACGGGAAGAACACTGGACTAATGAGGAGATCAAAGAGGAAATTAAAAAATTCTTTGAATTGAATGACAAGGAGGACACCAATATCCTAAATGTATGGGATGCAGCAAAAGCAGTAATAAGAGGAAAATATATAGCAATAGAAGCTCACATCAAGAAACAAGAAAGAACTCAAAGAAACAACCTAATCTCGAAGCTCAAAGATCTAGAAAAAGAACAACAAAAAAAACCCAAAACCAGTAGAAGAAAAGAAATAATAAAAACCAAAGCAGAAATAAATGAAATTGAAACTAAAAAAACAATCCAAAAGATTAATGAAACCAAGAGCTGGTTCTTTGAAAAAATCAATAAAATAGACAAACCCCTAGCCAGGCTCACAAAGGAAAAAAGGGAGAAAGCACAAATAAACAGGATCAGAAATGAAAGAGGAGAAATCACAACGGATACAGCAGAAATCAAAAGAATAATCAGTAACTACTATGAAGAGTTGTATGGAAACAAGTTCAACAATCTAGAGGAGATGGACAAATTTCTACAACATTACAATCACCCAAAGCTAGATAAAGAAGAAATAGAACACCTAAACAGACCAATTACAATTAGCGAAATTGAAATGGTAATCAAAAACCTCCCCAAAAACAAAAGCCCAGGACCTGATGGATTTACAAATGAATTCTACCAAACATTCAGAGACGAATTAGTGCCTATCCTTCACAAACTCTTCCAAAAAATTGAGAAGGAAGGGACAATACCAAACACGTTCTATGAAGCCAATATTACACTAATACCAAAACCGAATAAGGACAACACAAAAAAGGAAAACTACAGGCCAATCTCCCTAATGAACACTGATGCAAAAATCCTCAATAAAATTTTAGCTATCAGAATCCAACAATGTATCCATAAGATAATTCACCACGACCAAGTTGGATTCATTCCAGGGACACAAGGATGGTTTAACATCCGAAAATCAATCAACGTTATCCAACACATCAACAAAAAGAAATATAAAAACCATATGATAATATCAATAGATGCTGAGAAAGCTTTCGACAAAGTGCAACACCCATTCATGATAAAAGCCCTTGAAATTCTTGGGATACAAGGAACATACCTCAACATCATAAAGGCCATCTATGACAAGCCAACAGCCAGTATCATTCTCAATGGTGAAAAGCTGAAAGCAATTCCATTAAGATCTGGAACAAGACAAGGATGTCCACTCTCACCACTGCTTTTCAATATAATACTGGAAGTCCTAGCCAGAGCAATAAGACAAGAGAAAGACATCCAAGGAATCCAAATAGGAAAAGAAGAAGTCAAACTATCACTATTTGCAGATGATATGATAATATACATAGAGAACCCCAAAATCTCCACAGAAAAACTAATTCAACTCATCAATCAATTCAGTAAAGTGGCAGGATACAAAATCAACACGCAAAAGTCAGTAGCCTTCCTATACACAAACAACAAATCTGAAGAAGAAGAAATCAAAAAAACCATCCCTTTTATTATCGAAACAAAAAAAATCAAATATTTGGGAATAAATCTAACAAAAGAGGTAAAGGACCTATACAAAGAAAACTATAAAACACTGTTAAAAGAAATAGAAGAAGACACAAAGAAATGGAAAGACATCCCCTGCTCATGGATTGGAAGAATAAACATTATTAAAATGGCCATCCTACCAAAAGCAATATACAGATTCAATGCTATTCCAATCAAAATTTCAATGTCATTCTTCAAAGAAATAGAACAATTATTGATGAAATTCATATGGAATCACCAAAAACCCCGAATAGCCAAAGCTCTACTGAAAACAAAAGAAGGAAATGGAGGCATCACACTCCCAGACTTCAAACTATACTACAAAGCCATAATCATCAAAACTGCATGGTATTGGAACAAGAACAGACATACAGACCAATGGAATCGAATAGAAAATCCAGAAATAAACCCACAGATTTATGGTCAACTAATCTTTGACAAAGGAGCAAAGACTATGCATTGGAGCAAAGAAAGTTTGTTCAATAAATGGTGCTGGGAAAACTGGGTCGCTACATGCAAAAGAATGAAGCTTGACCACTACCTCACACCATACACAAATCAACTCAAAATGGATTAAAGAACTAGACATAAGACCTGAAACCATAAAATATATAGAAGGAAATATAGGCGAAACACTACAGGATTTGCACATCAAAGACATCTTTACAGACACATCACCCAAAGCAGTGATAGTGAAGACAAAGATAAACAGCTGGGACTACATCAAATTAAAGAGCTTCTGCAGCTCTTTGATTTGATGTAGTCCCAGCTGTTTATATTTGCCTTCACTTTCACTGCTTTCAGTGATGTGTCTATAAAGATGTCTTTGATGTGAATATCATGTAGTGTTTCGCCTATAGAACAATTATTGATGAAATTCATATGGAATCACCAAAAACCTTGAATAGCCAAAGCTCTACTGAAAAAAAAAAAAAAAAGAAGGGAATGGGAGGCATCACACTCCCAGTCTTCAAACTATATTACAAAGCCATAATCATCAAAACTGCATGATATTGGAACAAGAACAGACACACAGACCAGTGGAATCGAATAGAAAATCCAGAAATAAACTCACCGATTTATGGTCAACTGATCTTTGACAAAGGAGCACAGAATATGCAGTGGAGCAAAGAAAGTCTGTTCAATAAATAGTGCTGGGAAAACTGTCGTTCCATGCAAAAGAATGAAGCTTGACTACTACCTAACACCATGCACAAAAAACCAACTCAAAATGGGCTAAAGAACTAGACATAAGACCTGAAACCATAAAATACATAGAAGGAAATATAGGTGAAACACTACATGATATGCACATCAAAGACATCTTTACAGACACATCACACAAAGCGGTGATAGTGAAGGCAAAGATAAACAGCTGGGACTACATCAAATTAAAGAGCTTCTGCACAGCAAAAGAGACAATAACCAAAACAAAGAGAAACCTCACCAACTGGGAGAACATTTTTGCACACAACACTAATGATAAAGTACTGATCTCAAAAATCTAGAAAGAGCTGATGAGACTCAACAAAAACAAAGAAAATAATCCAATCATAGGCCTCCCCAATGGCGAAGCGGTGAGTGCTGTGTTGTGAAGCTGCCCACAGCCTCTGCAGTGCGGGTTAGATCCCTCGCTGCTCCCTGGCCAACTGAGGAGGGTCCCACATGGCACGCAGACCTCTCCTGTCACCCGCTGCTCCCCTAGGCAGTGTATTTTGGTCCTTCTATCTGCTCTGCTCCCCGCTCTGGCTCTGGTGAATTCTCTCACCCTCCACGCTTCTGTCTGTACCCAGTGCTTATATAAATAAATAAATAAATCTTTTTTAAAAATCCTATCAAAAAATGGGTAGAAGAGCTAAAAAGAAACTTCTCTGAAGAGGAAATGCAAATGGCCAACAGGCATATGAAAAAATGTTCAACATCACTTGTAATCAGGGAAATGCAAATCAAAACTACAATGAGGTACCGTCTTACACCAGTGAGAATGGCACATATTAAAAAGACTAGCAACAACAAATGTTGGCGAGGGTGTGGAGAAAAAGGAACTCTCCTGCACTGTTGGTGGGAGTGCAAACTGGTCCAACCACTATGGAGAGCTGTGTGGAAATTTCTGGACCTACTAAACATTGAGCTTCCATATGATCCAGCAATTCCACTCCTAGATATTTACCCAAAGGACAGAAATATCAATTCCAAAGAGCACCTGCACACCTATGTTTATAGCAGCACTATTTACAATAGCTATGCTATGGAAACAACCCAAATGCCCAAAAATAGATGACTGGATCAAGAAGATGTGGTACATATACACCATGGAATATTGCTCAACATTCAAAAAAGATAAACACATGCAATTTGCAGCAACATGGATGGCGCTGGAAGGGATCATGCTCAGCGAAATAAGCCAGAAAGAAAAAGAAAAATACCGAATGGTCTCACTAATAGCAGGAATCTAGAAAACTCAAATAAGGGACCAGGATAAAGAATAACTATAAGAAAGAAAATATCAAAATCGACAAATAACTTTGACCCAGTGACACTCTATGGAGGTGGGTATGGGGAAAGGAGGGATCAATATAAGGGGGTTGTAGTTGTATGGGGATTATAAAAATTAAAATTTAAATAAAAATATATATATTAGTGAATTGACAGATTTAATCTTCCCTGCAACATTACTTAATATTTTGTATGTACAGGGCAGGTAGATTAAAAGTTGGTTAAAGCAGGGAATAATAAAAATAAACCACATGTACATCCTACATATTTTAACCTCACACATTTGCATGCATATTAAATCTGTTACTTTTAATATGTAGAGGGCATAGTCTGATTTCTAGTTTGACTTTTTCTGTTTAGAGTTCTCAGTTACCCAGGTTTGGAATAAGATATGCCTAGACACTTTTATGAATATATTTTGTTTAGGAAGGGGAATAATAATTTGCCATGGATGCATGGTATGAATAGATTCATCATATATATATATATATATATATATATATATATATATATATATATATATATATATATAAAATTATGCCATATTTTGTAGTCAAATAATATGTAGCTTTTTAGCATCAAAACTTTTTACACTTTTTAGCAAGGCTTTCCAAGGCATTGAGTTTCTCTTTTTCAGAAATAAGCACATTCATTTTTTACACAAATACTTCATTATTTGCATAATATTTAATCAGGATAGAGTATCCAAACCACAAATACAGCTGTGGTAAGCAAGTTTGCAAACCCTGCCTTCCACTCTCTAACCCATCTCTCCAGGATCCAAAGACCCACCTTCTTTGGTTCAAGAGCTGTAGTGATCTTTTCTTTTTTTCCCTAAAGTGTGTTTTATTTTTTAGAGCTTGTTTCAGTCAAATGTCATATGAAAATGAATTATTTCTATAGGATTATTATTGCTATAAATCATATTGTCTATTTATTTTTATTCTTTGCAAAACGTAATAACAGAATTTTAACATTAATTACCCACCGAGTGGCCAACATAAATTTTCAGAGTTCATTTTTAAAGCTAATTTGAATCTTCTCCTGAAAATACAATATGTATATTTTTGTGATCATGGCTATTTTATCTTTGGTTAGGTACACATTCACCATTATCACAGGGATGTGCACCTGTTTCAAATTTTTCAAGAATATTTTGCAATTTAACAGTAAATTTATAATTAGTTCACATAGGAACCATGAGGTCAGACTCTGTGATGAGGCTACTTAACAACCTGCACCATCTCTGTCTATTTTCCTGCATTTGAGGGATGTTGGTTTCTTGTGTCATGGTTTGGCCTGTCTTTCTTCAAGATTCCTAGCTTTAATTCTCCTATGTTTCTGAACTTTCATATTTGTACATGTTTTACAGAACCTTTCTTTAACATCATACCTTCACTTTTATGAATGGTTAGTATCTGTGGAAATAACTTGAGTTTCTGTAAAGCAGAGATTCTTACCCATTTCATGTAAGACCATTTTTCAATCTGATAGAAAATATGAACCTCATTTTGGAGAAAAGAAAATGCACAGCCATAGTTCTCTCTGCATTTTTAAAGAAATTCACAGATTCCTGAGAGCCACCCATGGATACTCTTCAATTGGTATAGCAAATAATGATCAAGAACCCTTTTCTTCTGCAGGACTTACCAGACATATGAAATAGTTGTTTCCCTATCATATGTTTCCAAATGGCTGCTTCTCCAGTCAAAACTACCATTTGCTATTGATCTTCTTTTAATGGCTTTGTTTCTATCCCTTTTGGAGGAATGATTTTGTTCTTTGAGTTATGGAAGGAAGTGCAGTTCAAGAGGATCGACATTTTTTCCTACCTCTAATCTGTTTCTGTACAGAATGTATTTTTTGTTTTCCCTTAGTTACTCTACCCCCTATTTTATAGGCATTGTATGTTGAAAATGACTGTCCTGTGGCTCCCAAGTTTATATACAGTCTGCATGGCATGTCTAACACGAGAATCCTCAGCGTCATATTTTTTTCAAAGCAATCATTTTATAAATTTTCCATGTCATACAATTATACAAAGTCATATTATTTGACTCTAAATACAGGTTTAGAGCATCCCCATTCCTTGACATTTTCATTTCATTGTGTTTCAACTATTCTAGAGAACGTATCAATTTAACAACACATTTCCATGGGTATGTCCCCCTTGGTTGAAGATAAATTATTTAATTTATCTTTGAATCCCTGAGCACAATACAACAGTTCAATAGATACTAAATAGTTCTTTAGGGATGTGTGACCTTCCTGACTCAGGTTCATTTTGGTTCCTCATGAGCCCTGAACTTTAAAACTATCCTCATTTTGGAACCCCTGATCAGATAGTTTTCAAAAGTGAAAACTGGTTTCTATACTTATCCATACAAATTTATTGTTTTCCCGAAGCAATATTTATTTATTGGCTTCCATCAACTATGATATATTATAACTTTACAAATAAAAGATTGAAAAGCTGGAACAGAAAAAAAAAAAATAAAGAGCTTCTGCACAGCAAAAGAGACAAAAACAAAAACAAAGAGAAACCCCACCAACTGGGAGAACATTTTTGCACCCAACACTAATGATAAAGGACTGATCACAAAAATCTGCAAAGAGCTGATGAGACTCAGCAACAACAAAGAAAATAATCCAGTCAAAAAATGGGCAGAAGAGCTAAAAAGAAACTTCTCTGAAGAGGAAATGCAAATGGCCAACAGGCATATGAAAAAATGTTCAACATCACTTGTCATCAGGAAAATGCAAATCAAAACTACCATGAGATACCATCTTACACCAGTGAGAATGGCACATATTAAAAAAACTAGCAACAACAAATGTTGGCGAGGTTGTGGAGAAAACGGAACTCTCCTGCACTGTTGGTGGGAGTGCAAACTGGTCCAACCACTATGGAGAGCTGTGTGGAGATTTCTGGACCTACTAAACATAGAGCTTCCATATGATCCAGCAATTCCACTCCTAGGTATTTACCCAAAGGACACAGAAACATCAATTCCAAAGAGCTCCTACACACCTATGTTTATAGCAGCACTGTTTACAATAGCTAAGCTTTGGAAACAGCGCAAATGCCCAAAAATAGATGACTGGATCAAGAAGATGTGGTACATATACACCATGGAATATTACTCAGCATTCAAAAAAGATAAACACATGCAATTTGCAGCAACATGGATGGCACTGGAAGGGATCATGCTCAGTGAAATAAGCCAAAAAGAAAAAGAAAAATACCAGATGGTCTCACTCATAGCAGGAATCTAGAAAACTTAATAAGGGACCAGGAAAATGAATAACTATAAGAAAGTGAAAATCAAAATCAACAAAAAACTATGAACCAGAGACACTTTTTGGGGGGGGGGCGGGAGGGGAGGGATTGGGGTCAGAATGGGGGGTTGCAATTGTATGGGGAATATAAAAATAAAATTTATTATAAAAAAAAGAAAATATGACAAAATGTTTAGCTTTTAGTGGGAATGTGAGTGTAAATTATGATTTTCATTTGGATTTTTACATATTTACACTAGAAAATCAAGATATCAAATATAGGCTGATTTTCAGAATGGACATTAGAACAAATAGGTAACTACAAGAGTGTTTATCCAAGTTAAAGGCCAAAGATATGGAAAGTATGAGAGGAAACCTAGGAGACATGTAGCATATATATCCTGAAATTCTAACAACAGTCAAATGGAATTTTCAAAGGTGAGAATAGAGATAATCAGGAGAGATTAAATTACTAATAGTGACAAAAACTCAGTTAATAACACAAAATGACAAGTGCAAGCACAATCATGAATTTAAGAGTGATGGTAAAATTACCATGAACACTCAGGTAGCTAAAATGTATAGGCAGAAACACAACAATACTAATGATGATGACAACAGCAGATTGGCATTAGGGTTTTTTCACTGGCAACTCTCATTACTAAGAGGACATGCATATTCTCTTCCACATGAAAGAAAATGATTTTGAAGTTGGAATCATTCACAGTCAAACTAGGATCTTAAAGAAAAGTCAAAATAAAGGTATTTTCATATAATCAAGGGTTCACATCATTTTAAAAACTTGATTGACATCTTTTAAAAATCATAAAGAATGAATGTAAGAAAAGGAAAATGTAAAATATACGACACCATGAGATATAACTCAATTCAAATCAAAGGTTACATAATTATTGATATTATGTAAAAAATGATATAAATTGAAATCAGCAATTAAATTTCCAGATTTTTGACAATAAGCAGTAACTGAGACAGAGGTAAAGGCAAGGAAGAAAGTAAAATTGGGCTAGGGTTTCTTCTGTCATAGAGATATAAACACAAAGTAAACCTATGTGACAATAGAAAAAGTTTAAATTTAATTATAACAAGATTAAAGCAGAATATATAAATTGCAAATCACTGTAGACACAAACGTTGAAGAGAAAAATCTAAAAATTTCAACAAAATATATGAAAACAAAATAAAAAAGACCACAATCCCTACTCCCCAATTATCCCATAATTGGGGGGAAAGATGGGAGAAATCAGAACAACAGATAAGGATCACAATAAATATAAATGATATCTATCTACAAAATATAGGTGCTTTCCATTGGGTTAAATCAAATTAACAAATTAAGTTAAAAATCTAACAAAAATATGAGTTAGACTCTAGAAATACTTAAAACAACTCTTTCATAAAGTTGAAAATGAAGTTAAAATATATTTTAGGGGAAATCTAATATATTTTTAACAACCAAAATAGTGAAGCACAAATGAGGCAAAGATTTTCTTACTGTATTCTTGGGACATTTTCTCTTTTCAAAATGCATTACTCTTTCAATTCATTGCTTTTCATGTATTAAAATATATTACTGAGGAGATTTTAAATATATGTATTCATATGTCTGTACCTATAATAGACAAATGGGATTTTGTTTTGTCTTTGAGTGTATATGTATGTGTTGCATGTGTCTATATTTAGTTTCTTATGAGTTGCTTTTCATCTATATTATAAACTTTGAAAGAGCTTTCATTAATTTTTATATAATATGGGAAAAACATCTTTCCTCTGTGTGAGAGTATCTTTGAATATAGTTTCCTGTTTCTTTAGCATAGGGTTTTCAGGTCTATAGTCTTTTCTTGCATAAGCATTGCTCACTTATATCTATGTGTCTCTCTATATGTACTTTATGATACATATATAAAAACAATATATGTAGTTTTAGAAATCTATTTTTCTGGATTTCTAAATGTATGCAATTAAAGCTTAAAGGGCCTAATTTGTATATTTGTAATTTCATATAGAAGCAATATTTTAAAGAACAAATTGTATCTCTCTTTTCTTTTGAGATGTGAAAGGATTATAATTAATGTATTTTCAATGTATCTTCACTTGCTAGGCTTGACATTTGGAATTTTTAATATTAATTTATATAGTCTTTATTTGGAAGGCATTTGATCTCTGCATTTAATTTTTTGTGGAATGGAGTTGATGTCATGAGAAGACTTAAAAAAAGTAATATTTTTCAATTTTATATTCTCAGCATCTAACTAGTACCTCGCACACACTAGGTGATAGTTCTATTTGAACTAGAAGATGTTGAAGTATAGAATCAATAAATAATCAATATGTGATTCCATATTTGTGGGATAAAAGTGAATAATTATGATATTAGTACCTATTAAATGACAAATTTAGAGAAAAACTGTAGAAATTATAAGAAAACAATATTTAAATATTAATCCCAGCTCAGGAAGGTCTCACATGTGGCCATTTCTCAATGCTGATATGTTATAACCTTAAATCCTTATATCCATGACTCTTACCAGCCTTACTTAAATCTGCTATTTATTGAAAGTTTACAGAGTGGAGCCAATCATCCTTAGGGGGAAATCAGGAAACCAAACAATCACTTAGAGCTATTTGTGAGTTTGAGCTAGAGACTTTTTCAAAACTCAACATCTTGAGAAAATCACATCATGGCTTCCAGGATGTGACTAGAGGTTGACTCATTTAGTGATATTTGGTTGCTTAAGTGTAGTTAAAGTGTCCTAATTCCATGCCATGTCCTACAAGGCCCTTAACTTTCAAAGAAAGGAAACAAGTGTTTTGTTCTTTTTAGAACTCTTAACAAATTACAATCAGGAAAAGAATTTAAGATCATAGTAGAGAGGAGACTGATGAGATTGTGGTAGAAACTTGACTGAGGAAACAGAAAATATTGGCAACACTTTTAACACTTGCAGATGGAGAAAGAACGACCTTGGCTTAGAACTGGCACACCTGGGTTTTTAAATTAGCTATATGTGGGGTTATCTTATGTAATTATATTTTTGCTTTTCCAAGCAACGGAGTTAACCTTGCTACTCTTCTCTGGCTAAATAATTGATGAGGAAATCAGAAAACTCAGGGTACTTGAATCCATATAAGAATAAAAACAACCAGTAGTGCAAAAGTAGAAAGAACCTGTCAAACTATAAAGTGCTGGTTTCAGATGTTGGAGTCATTTAAACACATTAAAAATAGTGCTGCTCCCTCCCCTATTTCTGGACCTATGAAGAAAACACCAACTAGAGAGAAGACTGGCATTCTGGGAAAGTTTCTTACACCTAGGGTTTTTAATGTTCAATATGGAATTAACTTATTCACAAATTGGATGTTTGTAAACTAAGAGGTATCATTCTCTAGTTATGATAAAAGTAATTTCTTTTGTAGATAATTATAGAGGTAGGAATTTAGAGGAACTGTAAACCTCCAGTAAGTAGTATTAACTTTACCAAATCTTTCAAACTCTGAAACATATTTTTCCCATTTATAAAATAAGGGGATCAGATGATCTGTTTTAAGATTATTTCTTAAAACAGAGTGGAATATTCACAGAAGATATTATGCCATAAGTGAATTTGAGCTGGATTATGAGTGATAAACAGTAATGAAACTGATGGGGAGGAAAGAAGAATAGTTTCACTAGAGGTAATTATAGGAGCAGAATATTAAAATGGGTATGAGTATAGTGTTTGTGGAACAGTAAAAATACTTCAACAGGATTAACCATCAGGCTCCATGAATTTCCTCAATACATAACAGTGTCCTCTGAAATCCATGGTGCAAATATTATATCCAAATCCTTCGAAAATTTAATTCTTTGCTGGTCTTGGATTAAACCTTAATTCCCAATGAATGCAAGATTCATTTAGACCTTTGCTGATCCTTGAAACACATCATTTTGGTGTTTTGCAGAAAAAAAGACATTGAGCAGTGGTTTTGTTTTGGTTTTGTAATACAGCATTTGGTCACTTCACTAGTCCTCACATCTGCTCCCAGTTTGAGATGAAACCACTTAAACCTCATGCACCCACTGAAAGTTGTGGTTTCATCACAAAATTTGTCACAAAAACTACATAAACATGAAAAGAGAGAAGAGACTTTCTGGCTTTAAGGTTTTGGTTTATTCCTCCAAATTCAAATGAAATAAATTCAATAAAAACAAAACATTAATGAAATTTTGTTAAACAGACCAGCCAGCCATGTCCCATAATGTCCTTGATATTCAGTTTAGATGTTCTAGCATTCAATATAATTGTTCACTTCTTAGATGTTGATCTAGTATTGTGGCCATCCTCTATTTGGGGCAACTAGATTTTATTCCTGTGTTGACAAACTATCATTTTTTGATACATGAATGTTCACAGTGAAATGTTGGTTATAGATTGCCTTTTTTTCTTCTTTTTTTTTTAATATTAAATTTTATTTTTATATTCCCCCATACAATTGCAAAAGCCCCATTCTGACCCCAATCCTTCCCCTCCCGCCCCCCACCCCCCAAAAAGTGTCTCTGGTTCATAGTTTTTTGTTGATTTTGATTTTCACTTTCTTATATTCATTTTCCTGGTCCCTTATTTAAGTTTTCTAGATTCCTGCTATGAGTGAGACCATCCGGTATTTTTCTTTTTCTTTTTGGCTTATTTCGCTGAGCATGATCCCTTCCAGCGCCATCCATGTTGCTGCAAATTGCATGTGTTTATCTTTTTTGAATGCTGAGTAATATTCCATGGTATATATGTACCACATCTTCTTGATCCAGTCATCTATTTTTGGGCATTTGGGTTGTTTCCAAAGCTTAGCTATTGTAAACAGTGCTGCTATAAACATAGGGGTGCAGGTGCTCTTTGGAATTGATGTTTCTGTGTCCTTTGGGTAAATACCTAGGAGTGGAATTGCTGGATCATATGGAAGCTCTATGTTTAGTAGGTCCAGAAATCTCCACACAGCTCTCCATAGTGGTTGGACCAGTTTGCACTCCCACCAACAGTGCAGAAGAGTTCCTTTTTCTCCACACCCTCGCCAACATTTGTTGTTGCTAGTTTTTTTAATATGTGCCATTCTCACTGGTGTGAGATGGTATCTCATGGTAGTTTTGATTTGCATTTCCCTGATTACAAGTGATGTTGAACATTTTTTCATATGCCTGTTGGCCATTTGCATTTCCTCTTCAGAGAAGTTTCTTTTTAGCTCTTCTGCCCATTTTTTGACTGGATTATTTTCTTTGTTGTTGCTGAGTCTCATCAGCTCTTTGCAGATTTTTGTGATCAGTCCTTTATCATTAGTGTTGGGTGCAAAAATGTTCTCCCAGTTGGTTTATGGTCAACTAATCTTTGACAAAGGAGCAAAGACTATGCATTGGAGCAAAGAAACTTTTTTTCTTTCTTAATCTAGAGCCATCACAATTTTAGACACAAAATGAATCTTAGCGTTATCAAATATGTCCGTTTCCCATCATTGCCATTCGATTGAGACTGACCTGGATTTGAGGATAATACTGTCCAGGCTCTAGTTACATTTGTGAAAATGCAGTAGTGATAAGGCCAATATTTCCAATTGGATTACTGAAGAAAGACTAGTTTTACTTTCTTATTTATAAAATAAGGAGATTTTGGGAAAATTTTGTAAACACAATCCAGCTTGATATTGTCACTCATTTCAGGAGAGATCAACATGTGATCCAATCAGTTCAGACTTACAAAAAACAATCATACATTGTTTTATGCAGACATGTACATATGTTCACTGCACACAAACATATATACCCAAAGAGATGAAATCTCTCAAAGTGCACACAACTTTTAGTGATTCCTTATTATCTGTGGGAAAAATGTTCGATTCCTTTTTGGTAGCTTTCAAAGCCATTCATAACTGGCTGCACTTCTTTTCTAGCCTTATTTCCTACTGTGTCCCCTCTGGTGCCTATGCTGTTTTCTCCACCTAACGTACCCAGCTCTTCTTGCTCTACCTGGAAAATTATCACCCACTTTTCTGCTAACAAGTATTTCTTTAATTAAGTTTTTCCGTAATTCCCTTATCTTTGTTCATAGCAGGATAATCAAAATTATTCATTCCCTTCTCTGTGTCTATATAACATTTTGTGCATAACTGTGACATAACATTTATTACATATCATCAAATCTGTTTATATATCTATCATCTGGTTTGAATGTCAGCTTCTTGGGTAAATACATCTAGTGCATATGTGGATTTTTTTGTGTGTGTGTCTGTGTGTGTGTTATGCTGAGAATAGAGTGCAATGCAACCTCTCATAAGTTCTTGCTTTCATTTTTTACTCTAGGACATGTGAGCAAGCTGCAATATTTTTTTCTTGCCTTCAATCTCTAGCTACTTCTATTAATCTTCCACATATCTTCCTATTAGCTTTTTCAAACTACTGATAATGTCACTTTCCTTCTTAAAAGTTTCAGAATTTCCTTGCCAACTTTTACAACAAAACCTCTCAGAGAAGTAAACAAAAATTCTCCTTGTTTTCCCTATTAATCCTACTTTGGTGAGGTGTCAATTATTACCAATCTATTAATCTAACAGCTCTTGTTACTTGGCATAGCTGTCAATTACTCCTCCAAAGTCAAACACAGTGGTCATTTTTCAGTTTTCAAATTATGTAAAAGTATTTGTGAAGTTCATTAGTCTTTACCTCATTTAGTTATTGTGACACTAATTAATTTTACTGTCCTATTACTTCCTTCCTTTTTAGCACTCCTCTCCGTTGCTAGTTCTTCCACCTCTCCCTGGCCTCAAAAGTTTGTATTTCCTCAGGACTCACACCTAAACTTCTTTTCTGTATATAGACTTATCAAATGGTTCATATAATCCAGTCACAGTGTTTGATACCACATAGCTCATAATGACTACCAATCTGTCAGCCCATACATTTTATCTTAACTCAAGACCCAAGCATTCAGCTGCCTATTCAAAAATTTCAACTTAGTTACAATAAGCACATCAACTTACTATGTCTAAAATGACATCCAGACCACCTAACTGCTGTTCCTATAGTCTTCTTCATCTGAGTGAATGGCAACTTCATTTTCCTAGATACTTGGGCTAAAAAGTTTGGGTCCTATCTGACTTCTGTCTTACTTAATATTTGATCCAGTATCAAATTATATAGGTTCAAAGCATTTCCAGGATTTGACCATTCTCACCACTTTCTCCATAAAGACCTAGCTTCCTGCCCTATAACCTCTCACCTGGATAATTTCAATAGGCTACTCTTTGGCCCACATCTTCAATCCCAGCCTCTTTGACTCTTTTCAATGTCATAGTCATCGTATCCCTTAACAATGAAAGTCTGATGATTCCATTATTTTATCATCACCCTTTAATGTCTTCCCAACTTCTTTCACATCTAAGTAGCTACATGTCTGTCTCCCTTTTCTCCCACTCATCTCTCTGATCTCATCTTTTATTATTTTCCAGCTTACTCCCCTCCCAATAATTCACACTGTTCTTCACACTTTTCTTTGAATATTCCAAGCATGTTCCCATTTCAGGGCATTTCTACCAACTGCTTCCTATTTTGATAACTCTTCCCCAGATGTTTGCCTGTGTTTCTCTCTCATATCCTTCAGGTCTCTGCTTCACTTATTAGAGAAGACTTCCTTGATCAACTTTTGTAAAAGCTTAACTGTTTACAAACTACTTTGCATTCCTCTGTTTTATTTTCCTCCATAGCACTTACTTTTATTCTGTATCTACTTATTTGTTTGTCTTCCCCTACTGGATGGATCCATAAGAATGAGGACTTGAACTCCTATTAGCAGCTAGTATGGTACCTCCCACATAGTGCTTATTCAATAAACATTGCCTTTTTTCACAATGTCCACCATACCTAAAACTGTGGCACCATATCTAAACTAAAGACATGTTGATTTTTTAAATATCCATTGTTTTGCTTGATTTTTCAAACAATGGCTAAATTGATCTATCTATCCTTCATTAATACCAGCATTCCAGAGCTGCTTCTCTCTTTATCACAGGCATCATTTTATTCATTAAGGAATATATAAATTATATTAACTTACAGAAGGAAAGCACACCTTGAGTATGGCTATTTAAAGTGCACTAAAGGGGAGGGGGGCGGAGCAACATGGCGGCGAGGAGACGCTGCCAGTAAGATCTCCCATTAAAAAAAGTGAATAGGGAGGAAAAGCGGCAGGTCCCAGTGAGAACCGGGACACGGAAGATAAACGGGTGACGCCAGCAAACTACCCGAAGAAGAAACTGGCCATAAAAGAGGACTAGAAGGGAGGGAAGCGCAGAACCCTGCTCCCCTCCCCCGCCCACAGAGGCGGCACTCTCCGACCCGCAGAGAGGAGGAAACAACAAACCAAAACGGCCCACAAGAACAAACGAGGCAGCAAGCGGGACTGTGAGTGGAAAGGAACTATTGCAGCCACCACACCCCGTGAACGGGAGCTGAGGCGAACCCTGCAGGATCCGCCGCGGTGGTGAGCGAACGGCTCCGGGCGCCATTAGAGAAGAACAAAGACCCCGGGAGACGCACACAGCCCGGGCTGCCGGTAAGCTTGCGCGGAGAGCGGCGTGCTCGGCGCGCTTGAAAAGCAAGTGCAGACCTGGATCGCGGCTGCCCAGGTCCCCGCGCCTGCGACCTAGGCTTGCGGGGAGACGACCTAGGCTTGCGGGGAGACGCGCGGAGGTCCTCACTGAGGTGAAGGTCCCTCCCTGAGTAAGCAGGATCCAGGCGCCCAGGCACGGGAGCGGTGCAAAAGGCGCCATTCCCGCGCCACTGAACTGGGCTACAGCCCGCGTCCTGGAACTGAGGGCTTTGAACTGAGACCCGGGCACGAAAATTCGGGGCGTGGTTTCTCCACGACGGTGGGGCACAAGGCAGACACAGCACCCCAAAGCTGTTGAGGTGTACCCTACCATTCCCGCTCTGTTCTCTGTCCCACGGGGTGGGGGGAGGCGAAAAACAGCCCCCCAAGGACAATAGGAGAGATCTCTGGCGCCACCTAGCGACCAGGAAAAAAAAAAGTCACTAACACCCTATAAAACAGGACATTTCTTAAGACTGCTTGAAAAGGGCAGAAGGTTTCTGGAGGACCCAGTGGCCAGCCGGGAAGTTATTCCACGCCAGGCCCCTTCCGACCAGCAGTCTGAGCCCACAGAGGGAGCAGGCACCCACGTCCGGGGCAGACCAGGTGCGCAGAAGAGTGTGCCTGAAACCGGAGGCGCAGGGACTGCATCCCGCTTCGCCATTTGAGAACAGGGACATTTCTTCAGTAAAAACTGCCTAAAACCAGCAGAAAGCTCCCCCAGAAGACAGAGATGGCTCCTGGAAGAGCCAGAGGGGAGCGGAGAAGTTCACCCAAGATGTCAGTCAGTCCGAGCAACACAGTGTCCCAACGCATACGACAAATTAGAAAACAGACAGTAGGGAGTAGAAGAACCACACGCAACCTAAAAACTCCTCAGGAAAGAAGCACACCACAAAAAGAAACCACTCCCCAGATTGCAACGACAGCAACTTGGAAGAACTTCTGAGCCTTCCAGAAAGAGAATTTAAAATTGCCATGATTAAAAAAGTGATAGATCAGAAGAAGGAAATTGAGTCCCTAAAGAGGGAAGTAAGAGAAATGCAGGAGATCAAAGAATTAATGGAGGAACTAAAGAACTCTGGGAAAAGCAATGAAAGCAGAATAGATGAAATGGAAGAACGAATAAGTAATCTTGAAGACACAGAAATAAAAAGAACCAAAACAGAAAAGGAAAGAGAAGTACGAAGGAAAAAGAATGAAGAAAGACTTCGGGAACTATCTGACTCCATGAGGAAAGGAAATATAAGAGTTATAGGAATTCCAGAAGGAGAGGAGAGAGATGTAGGAACAGAGAAAATATTCATGGATATAATTGAAGAGAACTTCCCAAATGAGAAGAAGGAGCTGAAAATTGATATACAAGAAGCAAGAAGAACACCAAACTTCCACGACGAAAGGAAAAACACAGCAAGACACATAATAGTAAAGCTCCCAAGAATCCAGGACAAGGAAAAAATAATGAAGCTGACAAGAGGGAAGAAACAGATAACATTCAAAGGAAAACCAATCAGGCTGACATCAGACTTCTCTGAAGAAACACTACGGGCAAGGAGAGAGTGGAGGGACATAGTCAACAGACTCCAAGAAAACAGATGCCAACCAAGAATACTCTATCCCGCAAAGCTCTCTTTCCTCCATGAAGAAAGAATATGGACCTTCCCAGACAAAGAGAAACTCCGGAATTTCATTGCGACTAACCCCCACTCCAAAAAATACTACAAGGAATCCTAAAGCCAGAACCTCAGAGGGACGAATAACAACGAAAGAAGACCAAAAAAAAAAAGTTATTAAAAGAATAAATAAATAAAATCAAAGGAAAGACAAACATAATGGCAAATACAGATGCTAACATATCAATATTAACTCTAAATGTAAATGGACTAAACTCTTCAATAAAAAGACACAGAGTTGCAGCCTGGATTAAGAAACAAAACCCAACCTTTTGCTGTCTCCAGGAAACACATTTAGCTACAAAAGATAAAAATAGGCTCAAAGTCAAAGGATGGAAAACAATCCTACAAGCAAATGGGCCAAAAAAGAAAGCAGGAACAGCTATACTTATATCAGATAAAACAGACTTCAAACTCAAAAAAATAAAAAGAGACCCCAATGGTCACTACATTATGATTAAGGGGACAATACTTCAAGAAGAAATAACACTCATTAACATATACTCACCAAACGAAAGAGCACCAAAATATATCAGACAACTGTTGTCCTCTCTGAAAACAGACATCAGAGAAAACACATATGTAGTGGGAGACTTCAACACACCACTATCAACAATGGATAGATCAACAAGACAAAAAATAAGTAAAGAAACTAAAGCTCTAAATAAGGACCTAGAGCATTTGGGCTTAACAGACATCTATAGAACACTAAACCCAAAAAAAACGGAGTACACATTTTTCTCAAGCGCACACGGATCATTCTCCAGGATCGATCACATACTGGGGCACAAGACAAACATCAACAGATACACCAAGATTGAAATCATACCAACCATCTTTTCTGACCACGAAGGCATCAAACTAGAAATAAATCATAAAAAGAAGGCAAGGAACTATCCTACCTCATGGAGATTAAAAGCCACACTACTGGAAGACCACTGGACTAACGAGGAGATCAAAGAAGAAATTAAAAAATTCTTTGAATTGAATGACAAGGAGGACACCAATATCCTAAATGTATGGGATGCAGCAAAAGCAGTAATAAGAGGAAAATATATAGCAATAGAAGCTCACATCAAAAAACAAGAAAGAACTCAAAGAAACAACCTAATCTTGAAGCTCAAAGATCTAGAAAAAGAACAACAAAAAAACCCCAGAACCAGTAGAAGAAAAGAAATAATAAAAACCAAAGCAGAAATAAATGAAATTGAAACTAAAAAAACAATCCAAAAGATCAATGAAACCAAGAGCTGGTTCTTTGAAAAAATAAATAAAATAGACAAACCCCTAGCCAGGCTCACAAAGGAAAAAAGGGAGAAAGCACAAATACACAGAATCATAAATGAAAGAGGAGAAATCACAACGGACACAGCAGAAATCAAAAGAATAATCAGTAACTACTATGAACAGTTATATGGAAACAAGTTCAACAATCTAGAGGAGATGGACAAATTCCTACAACTCTACAATCACCCAAAGCTAGATAAAGAAGAAATAGAACACCTAAACAGACCAATTACAAGCAGCGAAATTGAAATGGTAATTAAAAACCTCCCCAAAAACAAAAGCCCAGGACCTGATGGATTTACAAATGAATTCTACCAAACATTCAGAGACGAATTAGTGCCTATCCTTCACAAACTCTTCCAAAAAATTGAGAAGGAAGGGACAATACCAAACACGTTCTATGAAGCCAATATTACACTAATACCAAAACCGAATAAGGACAACACAAAAAAGGAAAACTATAGGCCAATCTCCCTAATGAACACTGATGCAAAAATCCTCAATAAAATTTTAGCTATCAGAATCCAACAATGTATCCATAAGATAATTCACCACGACCAAGTTGGATTCATTCCAGGGGCACAAGGATGGTTTAACATCCGAAAATCAATCAACGTTATCCAACACATCAACAAAAAGAAATATAAAAACCATATGATAATATCAATAGATGCTGAGAAAGCTTTCGACAAAGTGCAACACCCATTCATGATAAAAGCCCTTGAAATTCTTGGGATACAAGGAACATACCTCAACATCATAAAGGCCATCTATGACAAGCCAACAGCCAGTATCATTCTCAATGGTGAAAAGCTGAAAGCAATTCCATTAAGATCTGGAACAAGACAAGGATGTCCACTCTCACCACTGCTTTTCAATATAATACTGGAAGTCCTAGCCAGAGCAATAAGACAAGAGAAAGACATCCAAGGAATCCAAATAGGAAAAGAAGAAGTCAAACTATCACTATTTGCAGATGATATGATAATATACATAGAGAACCCCAAAATCTCCACAGAAAAACTAATTCAACTCATCAATCAATTCAGTAAAGTGGCAGGATACAAAATCAACACGCAAAAGTCAGTGGCCTTCCTATACACAAACAATAAATCTGAAGAAGAAGAAATCAAAAAAACCACCCCTTTTATTATCGAAACAAAAAAAATCAAATATTTGGGAATAAATCAAACAAAAGAGGTAAAGGACCTATACAAAGAAAACTATAAAACACTGTTAAAAGAAATAGAAGAAGACACAAAGAAATGGAAATACATCCCCTGCTCATGGATTGGAAGAATAAACATTATTAAAATGGCCATCCTACCAAAAGCAATATACAGATTCAATGCTATTCCAATCAAAATCTCAATGTCATTCTTCAAAGAAATAGAACAATTATTGATGAAATTCATATGGAATCACCAAAAACCCCGAATAGCCAAAGCTCTACTGAAAACAAAAGAAGGAAATGGAGGCATCACACTCCCAGACTTCAAACTATACTACAAAGCCATAATCATCAAAACTGCATGGTATTGGAACAAGAACAGACATACAGACCAATGGAATCGAATAGAAAATCCAGAAATAAACCCACAGATTTATGGTCAACTAATCTTTGACAAAGGAGCAAAGACTATGCATTGGAGCAAAGAAAGTTTGTTCAATAAATGGTGCTGGGAAAACTGGGTCGCTACATGCAAAAGAATGAAGCTTGACCACTACCTCACACCATACACAAAAATCAACTCAAAATGGATTAAAGAACTAGACATAAGACCTGAAACCATAAAATACATAGAAGGAAATATAGGCAAAACACTATGGGATTTGCACATCAAAGACATCTTTACAGACACATCACCCAAAGCAGTGATAGTGAAGAGAAAGATAAACAGCTGGGACTACATCAAATTAAAGAGCTTCTGCACAGCAAAAGAGACAATAACAAAAACAAAGAGAAACCCCACCAACTGGGAGAACATTTTTGCACCCAACACTAATGATAAAGGACTGATCACAAAAATCTGCAAAGAGCTGATGAGACTCAGCAACAACAAAGAAAATAATCCAGTCAAAAAATGGGCAGAAGAGCTAAAAAGAAACTTCTCTGAAGAGGAAATGCAAATGGCCAACAGACATATGAAAAAATGTTCAACATCACTTGTAATCAGGGAAATGCAAATCAAAACTACCATGAGATACCATCTCACACCAGTGAGAATGGCACATATTAAAAAAACTAGCAACAACAAATGTTGGCGAGGATGTGGAGAAAAAGGAACTCTTCTGCACTGTTGGTGGGAGTGCAAACTGGTCCAACCACTATGGAGAGCTGTGTGGAGATTTCTGGACCTACTAAACATAGAGCTTCCATATGATCCAGCAATTCCACTCCTAGGTATTTACCCAAAGGACACAGAAACATCAATTCCAAAGAGCACCTGCACTCCTATGTTTATAGCAGCACTGTTTACAATAGCTAAGCTTTGGAAACAACCCAAATGCCCAAAAATAGATGACTGGATCAAGAAGATGTGGTACATATATACCATGGAATATTACTCAGCATTCAAAAAAGATAAACACATGCAATTTGCAGCAACATGGATGGCACTGGAAGGGATCATGCTCAGCGAAATAAGCCAAAAAGAAAAAGAAAAATACCGGATGGTCTCACTCATAGCAGGAATCTAGAAAACTTAAATAAGGGACCAGGAAAATGAATATAAGAAAGTGAAAATCAAAATCAACAAAAAACTATGAACCAGAGACACTTTTGGGGGTGGGGGGGCGGGAGGGGAAGGATTGGGGTCAGAATGGGGCGTTTGCAATTGTATGGGGGAATATAAAAATAAAATTTAATATTTAAAAAAAAAAAAATAAAATAAAGTGCACTAAAGGCAAAAGTCATGAAATGATTTGTAATTGATTCATAAAGTCACTAGCCCTTCAAAAATCTAGCCATTCAAATCTGTAAAGAGAAAACTTAGGTCCAGAAATTAGTGCTTGCCTTCTTACTCATGAAACTATTTTGTGCTGATGAAATAATATAGTATCAACAGTTTCTGAGGAGAATAGTCTGAAAATAATTTCCCAAAATTCTAATATAGAACTAATGCAGACTGGGAGTATACATAGCAATAGCTTGAATCACTAATATTTAAGAACTTTGGTATTTTGCGGCAAATGTGGCTTTCAGTACTTTTCTGTTCATAGATTTATTAAAGTCTTTTTTGAGACCAAAGGAAAAAAAATCTATATAAACATATAGAATTGACACCATGGAAACAGATTCATGTTGAAGGGTTTTATACTTAGCTCTCATAATGTTTTTCCATTGTGGTTGACATTTGCTGAAGACAAATGGAAACATCTTGTTTTAACATGAAGCTTTCTGGGATCCATCCGAGGATCCTCCCAGGCACAATCTCCTCTTCCTTTTAATTCCAAATTCCTTTTAACTCTATTTACAATGTGTCACTTTGTTCCCTGTACTAGTTATGTTTCACTACTCCTAAAGAATGTAATTCTTACTAACTTCTATATTTTTCCATCACGTCCCATTGCCTTCTATAATTTGAAGTACATGGAAGATATTCAATAAATTTCTGTGTAATATATAACAATATTTGCATATTCAGCTTCATTTTACTCTTCGAGGATCAAAATTTGGAAAGGAATAAACTGATAATGACTCTTTGTTTTTTATTTAAATTTTTACTTCCAGGAAGACAAACTTCCATATACCTATGTAGAATACAGATTCTTAAGATTCTTAGATTCTTAGGAAGCTGAAATGTCTATCTAGATCTTTATTAGTAGCTTTTAATAAATACTATGGGATATTTAGTATTAATTTATAAACAAATAGTGAGCAGGTCATCCAAATATGTAGACATTCTTCTTATAATCTAGCGCAATTCTAGACAACATGATTATAATGCACTAAGCTATAAAAGAGTGGAATTTAGACACACAGAGTCACATTACAGTCCAGCATCATGAATAGAGATTGGACATTCTAGGGGTTGCTCAAGAATGGTAGATTGCTGTTCTGTATAGAGGCGAGGATGAATCCACAAAAATAGTATGGGATGATTGAGAAAGAAGTTACACACTTGCTGGATGCTGTGGAAATTCAATACTTTTTTGAGGAACTGCCATACTGTTTTCCTTGTAGTTGTACATATTTATGTTCTGTCCAGTGATGGATGAAGGTTCTGTTTTCTCTGCATTCTAGTCAACATTTGTTATTTTCTGGTTTTGTTTGTTTTATAATAGCCAATCTAATGACTGCAAAGTGGCATCTCATGTATTTGTTTCTTATTGGGGTAATATTATTGATAGTTTACAGTGGAATATAGGTTTCAGATATACAGTTTCTCACCTCAGCAGCAAAATAATTTGTATACTACTCCTGACACCAAATGTGCAGTCATCATCTACCACCAACCAATCAACCCACTCTAATTCCGAGCACATCACTTTTCCCTAGGTAATCACCATTTTGTTGCCAAAGTCTAGAGTTTGTTTTGTTTTGTTTATTCATTTTTAAAATTTCTTTATAGCTCACAAATGAATGAAATGACATATTTGTCTTTTTCCTTCTGGTTTATTTCACTTAGCATAATACCCTCCAGGTGTATCCATGTTGTCATAAATGGCAAGATTTAATTTTTTTTTTTGTAACTTAGTATTCCATTGTGCATCTATACTACAACTTCTTTATCCAATCACCCATTTTCAGGAACTTGTTTTATGTTATATCTTGATAATTATGAATGGTGCTACAATGAACACAGGGGTGCACACATTTTAATTAATGTTTTCATATTCTTGAGTAAATATCTCATAATGGGATCACTGGATCATATGATAGTAATATTTTCAAAATTTTGAGGAACTTCCATACTGTTTTCTATAGTTGCTTGTGTTAATTTATATTCCCATCAAATGGTGGATTAGGGTGCCTTTTTCTCCAGATCCTTGTTAATACTTTTATTGTTTGACTCTTTGATATTAGTCATTTTAATATGGTATTCAGTCAAATATCAGAGTTGGCCAAATGCACCTTTTTTGTTGAAATCCCTACTGAGATAATCTGTCCTTTTTAAAATTAGGTTACATGGAGGCCTTCTCTGTCTTCTAGTGGTAGAGGACATCTATGGACACTCAGGGACCCCTCTAGTGAAGGTTTTAAGGCTTCTTTGGTTGAGCTCTTTTGGTTTTACGTATAAATGTGCTGGTATATCATCTCTATAGAAAAAGAAAAATTATCACATTGCAGCACTTTCACTACTACAAAAGAAGCACAAAGCTTGGTAGTCCTTTTCAGGTTTTAGAGGCTTCATATTACAGGATTTAAAACATTGTTTCAACTCATTTTCTGGGTAATACTCTAACACTGCCAGCTCTGACTGTTGCCAAAGAAGAAAAGAACTTTTAGTAGATCCAATTTGTGATACATGTGGCTCTGTCACTTGGATCATATGACTTTGCAGACTCAGTGGCACTAGTGGCAAGAACGAGAGGAAAATGTCTTACTCAGTTTTTAGCAAACCCTACTATGAGGATTAAAACATAGACCTTTAGGGTTCTGGAGAAAGGTAAGCAATCTACAGCAGGAAAAATGTGAACATTAGAAAATCAGCTCCTGGTAGACTACAGGGCCTCCACAGAGATGACAGTATGGCCAGAGTTTTCTATCATGAACTGTGGGTTCTGTCAAACTCACATATTATTAAGATTGACCCAGAAGCATTCCATTTTAAATTGGAAGCAGTAAATCCAGGATTGAGCATGATCAGGGCCAGACAGCATAAACAAGTTTCATAATTGGCTGGTAAGATCACAGTGTCATCCACCACTTGACACCAGCATTCTTTTTCAACTCTAGTCCAGGAACACATCGAAGTTCCTATGTCTCACTGATGAAGGAGACAAAATCTTAGTTCATAATAGGAAAGCTAATATATACATACAAGCTCACTACAGATTGCTGATGTGTTATATTTCCACTCAAAGCTGGCTCTGTAAAACAACAGTAAGGGAATGCCCTTCAAATGGGAAGAGTTTTGACAATGTACTTGCTCATCTTCTTTGTCTGAAAAGAAAATACTCCCTGATACAAGGGAGTTTTGAGAGGAGTTTTGAGAGGACCCATATTGCCTGACTGATTGTGAGGGACCTCCAAATCCAAAACCCTGACTTCTTCCTCATCAAGCCTAATGTAAATACTGCTATTGCTGAATGTCTAATCTACAAGCAACAGAGACCAACTCTGAATCTCAGCCATACTCTCTCTCCAACATATCAACCAGATGCTCTGTGGAACATTGATTATATTGACCCCTTTTACCCTGTGGCTTATTTGTCTTATATTTTATGTATGTTTATAACACATAAAAACTGCTGATCTATTTGTTTCTATATTTTAAACTACATAAAATATATACTGAGGGTATTTGTCAAACCATTTACAAACAGATATTCATAATTCAAATAATTTGTAGGTCCCCAAGGAATAGCAGAAAAACTGAAACTCATTATTAGAGATTATTTGGCTTCTGCCTGACTTTCTATTCTTATCTTCTTTCCTATACTTTGTTTCTCTGAGAGACAAATATTTAGATAAAATTAGCAATGTAAAATTAGCAATGTAAAGGGTAGAAGTAGAATTTGGCATGAGCAGAGCTGACAAGGTGTGAGTCAGCCCAAAGATAATTAGAGGATTCCTGTATTTTACAGGAATGACTAGGCCTTTGTACCAGTCATTCATTGGTGAGGGGCCACCTTGAGTTGAGCCTGAGCTCAACTCAAAAACTTGAGGCTGATCCTGAAACAAATGGTAGATTGCTATTAAATACCATATTTATTGCATCTTAAAGGGAGACCTGAGTGGCTCATCACCATGTCTGTTGCCTACTCTCATTCACTTGAACATCTCCTTTTCCAAACACACAGACACACACAGTGTCACCCCACTGACTCTTTGGCTATTTCCTCTGTCTTAAAAGTCATCACTCTTATGTTCTTACAGCATAGTTGAGTTACTAACAGACTGCCTGTGTTCAAATTCCAACAATTTCTTGATTTTTTGAGTTGGGCAAAATACTAAACTTTGCTTCATATTTTCAAATGACTGGTTGTTTCCTCAGTTATAAAATGGAAATAACAATAAGTTGTAACTCAGGGAGTTGTCACATGAAGGTTAAATTGTTATTAACCTATTCATTATTTTAAATTGTTATTAAAATAATTTATATAGTTCATGAATAGCAGGCATTCAAAAATATTGGCTCTTTTAAAATCTTATCATTTGTTCAATGAAGGTTATAGTAAGAATTCCTCTCCTAAAGTTCCCTGTGTATGCAAAATTTTGAGTTTGGGAAAATGTCTTGTGGATAGCTTATTTCGTTTTATATGACATTAACTAAGTTGGCTACTTTCAAGATGGTGCACTCATATTTCTGGTAAGTGAGTACTGACTATAACCAGGAACTCATCTGGTATGGACTGAAGATCCCCTGACAATTCATATGGAACTTTGTGTGGGCTGACTGTAATTTTTGGATATGATGTCTCAAGAGAATGAGGCAAAAACTGTATTGCCTCTTCTGACCTAGCCTAAGAATTCATCTAGCATTACTTCTGTCAAATTAAAGGCAGTTACACTTCTCGAAGAAGTTGCTAAAATATCAATGAAATAAGTGCATGTGAGATGGGGATATTGTTGAAGTCATTTTTGGAAAATGCTATCTGCCTTGGGTTTTGTGATGATTGTATTATCCTGAATTTTATAAAATAATAACAATAACAACAACACAGGATAGTGGAATTATCTTTGTAAGGATATAAAATGATGATATAAATGAAATTCAATGTAGTATAGACTGCAATACAAAATGCCTGGGGATGGAGATAATATAGGACCAATAACCACTCCTCCTCTCTTTTGATGATAAAAATCCTACATTAGGGATGTGAAGTGACCATACCAAGTGATTAGAGTGAGTTTTGATGTATAATGGCAAAAAAAGAGACAATCTCCTATATCACAAAATGTCATTACTCATCCTACTCTTGTTACCTCGGCTATACACATATGCTTCTTTAATTTTTTTAAAGATTTTTAAAAAATTTTTTTATACAAGAACTGGGGTACAGGCCAGATGCACGGGAGGGTAAGAGGATTCACCAGAGACAGAGCAGGGAACAGAACAGGCAGATTGACAAAATACACTGCTGAGGGGCACAGAGGACAAGTCAGGAGAGGTCTGCTGCACCATGTGGGATTCTCGCTGGCCGGCCAGGATAGAACCTGTGCTGTAGAGGCTGTGGACAGCTTCACAGTGCGGCGCTCCACTGCCTGTGCCACCAGGAGGCCCCTATACACACATATGCCTCTTAAGTTTGACTGCACATTCACTGACACGCAGGGATGGTTCCTTATCCATCCTGTGATAGTCCCAAAATGCTTAATAGTGATTGGAACATTAATTTATTTAATGGATTTGCTAGGAGCTCAAGTTAAAGTGTCATTATTAGTTTATTCAGAAACTGCAGAATTATAATCTGTTTTCTAAAACTTAAGTATCTATTGTATTTATTCCTTATAAGCACCGTAGTTAAAAACATAGACCTAGGAACAATATATATTCAATGCAATGCCTATTAAAATCTCAATAGCATCCTGCATGGAGATAAAACCAAGATTGTAAAATTTGTATGGCTCACAAAATATTGAGCAGCAATTCTGGGGAAAAAAGGAGCATAATTGGAGGAATTACACACCTGATATTTCAGCCTGAGTTGGGGCTGGCAGCTTGGGCTTTGAGAAGTACCCTCTTTAATAGGGAAGTCCAGGTTGCCCTGACCACATTCAGGCTAAAGGTGTTCTGTGTTATGAGACTCAAATCTGTAGTTTCTCACTCTGTGCCCCCTCCTTGGTGGAAATTTCTAGCAATGGAAACTCCATCCTGAGTGCCTGCTTGTTTACCCACCCTCCTGTCTGGTCTTAGGAGTTTTGATATTGGCATGTGACCCAGGTGTAAAAGGCTCTGAGCAGCAGGTGTTCTTCCCCCTTGTAGGTTGTAGTGATCATTCTAACTCCAAAGTTCATTTAAAGTTTTTCCTACTCCTTCTTCCCCACTTCCATGCTCTTATTGTGTGCTCAGTTTTCCCCCAGGGTATTTTTTTACTTTGTTTTACAGCAGTTTTGTTGTGAGCATATGGAGGTGGTGAGTTAACCCAAGGTGTTCACTCTGCTGTCATCTTGTCAGCCTCATCAGGTATCACACTCCCCGACTTCAAACTATACTAAGAAGTGATAATAATCAATACTACATGGTACTGAAATTAAAAAAAAAATCAACATAGCAGTCAATAGAAGAGAACTAATAGCCTGGAAATAAGCTGACACATACATGGACAACTAATTTATGACAAAGTATCTTAGAGCATAGAGTGGAGCTGGGAATCTCCTTTAATAAATGCTGTTGGGAAAACTGAATAAATACATTAAAAAGAATGAAATTTGAACATTACATTATACACATGAATTAATTCAAAATGGATTAAAGATTTTCTGTTTACATTTTAATAGGATGCATTAATTAGGAAAAGGAGAAAGAGAGACACCTGCATAGTCACAGATGGGCAGGGGAGCTACCACTCCCATTTTGCAAAGGGAAAAGATCTGTGAAAAGAAATACATGCATAGCCACAGGAAGATAGTAAAAAATGAATTAAAGATTTAAATGTAAGATCTGAAACCATAAAATACATAGAAGGAAACATAGGTAATGTACTTTTTGATAATTGCCTTGGAGATGTCACTGGGAATTTGATTCCAGTGGCAATGAAAATAAAGCAAATATGAACAACTAAATCTACATCAAACTACTTTCCTACTCCACAACCCACATGTTCCTCTCTCCACCCATGTCCTATTCAATATAGCAGAAATCTCCTCAATGTCAACCATTTTGAAGTCTGCACTTCTCTTTATTGACCAAAGGATAATTAATCCCACTATCAGGGCTGGTTCTAGGACCTGACCTAGAGCCCGCTGAGGTAAGGACTTTGCTATTTCCACTCTGCTGTTCTCAGGCCCTGCTGGCTGCTGAGGTTCACCTTGCCTGTCCAGGTAGGCTGCCTCATTGGCACATTTCACAGCTTTCTGGGGTTGCCCTCCTCTCGAGGTTACTCCCATCTTCCTTAATCTTCTGCTTTTCCTTCAGCAGTTATTGACTTTGTTCTGTGGCAATCCAACTGTGAGTATGCAGAGGAGGGGAACTCAGTGGCTTCATTCTGCTGCCATCTTGCCCCGCCCACTCAGTGACTCTAGGGTCTCCTTTTTCTTGATGTATATCTATGCTATTGTTTGTTGCTTCATATTGTGAAGACTGGCAGACACATGCAGACCTTAATAAATTATTGCTTATTGTTGTAGAAGTATTTATGTTGTGAAGCTGGGTCTTAACAACTACTCTGTGGCTGGAGTTCATGCTGCTGTCTCTATAGTGGAGAAACAGTGAAATACCTGGGACAAACTATTACCTAATAATATCTTTCTGGTTTTGATTGCTTTCCCTTTTGCTCTTTTGTAGGAAGAGCAAATCTACAAACCACTGTGGAAAGAGGAAGGCTTTCCTTCCTTTGTTTAAGGGAGTGTTAAAAACAGCCTGACTTGGAGTCTTTTGAAAAAGATAATTCACCACACAAATGAAAAAAAAGGGGGGGGGGAGACTAGCATGTATTTTACTAAGGGAAATGATTAACTGACTTATTCAGTCAGTCTTTTAACAAGTGTTTTTGAATGTCCATTCTCGACCTGTCTTAGGTATGAGAGTTGAGGAGATAAATAAGAATTATGAAGGACTTCCTCCTGAAAAATTTATTTTGGTGAAGGAAATTTAATTCTGTCATGTATCCTAGTCAGATGCATACAGATGAATAATTTTTAGGACCAGACAGAAAACTTCAGGATTTCAGTGTGGTACAAAATGGAAGAGGGAGTTGTGATAAGTAATCATATGCTTAAAGATTAATAACCCCACATGAACTGCCCATTTATGATCAAATAGAAATTTATCAGTGTCTCAGGAGGAAAAACAAACCTAAAGAGATTAAGGCCAACTTGAAGTACTTTACTTAAAACAAAACAGCCCCTTCTCCTGGGAATGCTAAGAACATTTCATTCATCCTTTCACATCCTTCCTTTCTTGCCTTCTGCCAGCCCCTCACCCCTCCTCACTCATAGACACACACATGGGATTTGCTTAACTTCTGGTTAATGGGACTGTCAGATTGATACTAAGGACACAATCTATAATGTACTAGACATCATCACTGAAATTGCACATTTCAGAAAAAAGTGAATTTATCAGAGAGATAAACTCATTTACAGTTGAAGGAACACTGAACATTGGATATGGAAGGGAGTGCAGATGAGGCCCCCACAGGATAAAGTCCAAAAGACTTCTAAACTACTTTCTAAGGAAAGCAAGTCTAAGCAAATATAAGGATTTTGATTTGTTGTGTGCAATATGGAAACTTGGGGACTAAGCTGGATTGTTTAGTATATCAGAGAAGTTGATGGACACTTCTGTGATTGTCACAGATTCTGAAAATAGGTAATAGCCATCTCTGAGTAGTACTTAATATATGGCAAGAATTATTCTAAGTGTGCACATATATTAGCTTTTAATACTCACAAAGGTATCTATGAGATCAGTAAGACATGATATCTATCATAATTCACATTTTACACATGATGAAATTGTACATAGAATTTAAGTAACTGGTCCTAAGTTATACAGTAAGAGTTGAGTCAGAATTTGAATCTGGGCAATTTGAATGCAATGTCTGCACCCAACAACTCAGCGATTTGGTGGTAAAAGTTGTCAAATGTTTAAAGATGATTAGCTTGAAGGGAACTCAAACTTAGCCTTTTCTAAAAACCATCATCTAGTTATGCTCTAAGTATGAACTGAAGTCTCATCTTCTTAAAGATGTCCTGGGACCATTTCAGGCTATATTGGGTACCCCCTTTCACCCCAGCCATTAGCTCTAAAACTCATTGATATAACAACTGTGACTTTTTGAATTCCCAAACTTGACATAACTTGGAAATCTAAAGAGAAACTTGTAGTATAACATATTACAGCTAAAGGCAGGATAAATTTAAGTGATAAGTAGAGATCAAAAGAAAATTGAATATAAATTTAATAATTTACATTTTATGACCATTCAGGAAAGGGTTTGGGATCTTTACTAAACTTGCAACTTTATGATCATTTATTTTACTCTTCAACTTTATGATCATTTATTTTACTCTTCAATTTTTTTTTTCAGAATTTTTACAGCAAATAGGAACTGCTACTTAATTTTAGTGCTGTTAACATTTAATATTAGATACTGAAATCACACACTCCAGAAAAATAGCTAATACGATAAAACAATGGAGTGGTAGTCAATATGTTTCAATATAGAAATCTCATGCATTTGTTAAAGGAATTTTTAAGAATGTTTAAAATTATATCCAAAATTAATCACCATTCAATATTGCATTATTTTGAATAGGTAGATCCAGGATATCTTCCATAGCGCATTTTTTAAAAAGAATTATTCATTCAATATTCATCTGCTGGAGTCAGGTCAAAGCCCAGGTTAAATCTCATTTCCTACATGAAGACTTTTTGGATCCTTTTTAAATTCTTATGAAACTTTTTTTTTTTTAAGAATATCAACTACCACAAATATATGGCCAACTAATCTACAACAAAGGAACAAAACATATACACTTGAGCAAGGAAAGCCTCTTCAATAAATGGTGCTGGGAAATCTGGACTGCAACATGCAAAAAAATTAAACAGGACTACTATATCACACCATGTACAAAATTCAACTCAAAATGGATAAAAGACTTGAATGTAAGACCTGACACCATAAAATATATAGCCGAAAACATAGGAAAAATAGTCCATGACATAAACCTCAGAAACATCTTTGAGGTTTCTTCCCCAGAAACAAGGAAAACAAAGGGGAAGATAAACAACTGGGACTGCATGAAACTAAAAAGCATCTGAACAGCAAAAGAGACATTAATCAAAACAAAGAGACATCCTACTGAATGGGAGAAAATATTTGTGTACAACAGGATATGTAAGGAACTGATATCAAAGATCTATGAAGAACGTACACAACACAATAAAAACAATCCAGTCAAAAAATAGGCAGAAGAACTAAAAAGACACTTCACCAAAGAAGAAATGCAAATGGCCAACATGCATATGAAAAAATGTTCAACATTACTAGTTATCAGGAAAAGGCAAGTCAAAATCACAATAATATACCACCACACTCCAGTAAGAATGGCCCACATTAAAAAAATTGGAAACAACAAATCCTGGAGAGGATGTGAAGACAAAGGAACCCTCTTACACTGCTTGTGGGAATGTAAACTGGTCCAACCACTATGGAAAGCTGTGTGGAAGTTCCTCAGAAGACTAAAAATTGATCTACTGTATGACCCAGCAATTTCACTCCTAGAAATTTACTCAAAGGACACAAAAACATTAATTCAGGTTTTCCTTTTGCTCATGTATTTACCCTTGAAGCAATTATGTTACAATTTGTTTTCTTCTTATCCTACCATTTTCATTTTTCCTTCTTTTCCTTATTTTGTTAACTCAAGTTAAGGTTTCCCCTTGTGTCCCCATCATCCATTAGCACCTAGCACAAATTAAAAGTCAACAGATCTATTAAGTATTTGAATAAACTCTTCACTAAAACATAATGTATATATATAAACATGAACAAATGATAAAGAGCTATGTTATATTATCAGAAGTTTTAACTCTTCTTATTATCTTTACTTTTATCTCCTTAGTTATAAATAATTTAGTCATGATTTTGTCAAAATGTAAACTTATCCTATTTTTTACCCCTTTTAATACCCTACTGTCTTTTAAAAAGTTTTATTGCTATATCTTTTACACATAAAAATTATATATACTTAAGACATACACCTTGATTTTTTTTAAGACTTAACTTTTTAAAAACAGGTTTATGTTCACAGCAAAATTGAGGGGCAGTTGCAAAGATTTTCTATTTGTTCCCTGACCCTATGCCTGGACTTACCCATTATCAATACCCTCTTCAGAGGTTTATTTACTACAATTGATGAACTTATATTAAGACATCGCTGTCACACAAAGTTCATAGTTTACTTTATGAAGCTACTTATTGCTATACATTCTGTGAGTATGACCACAGAATGAATAGTCAAATGTGTAGTCAAATGTATCCATCATTATAATAGTAAAGAATATCTTGGGCCTCCCCAGTGGTGCAGCGGTTGAGCGCTGGGTTGCGAAACTGCCCTCAGACTCTAGCACCGGTTCCATCCCCCGCCGCAGGGTGAGGGTCCCACATGGGCACAGACCTCTCCTGCCTCCCGCTGCTCCCCTCAGCAGTGTACTTGGTCACTCTGCCTGTTCTGCTCTCCTCTCTGGCTCTGGTGAATTCTCTCACCCTCCTGCGTTTCTGACTGTACCCAGTGCTTGTATAAATAAATAAATAAATCTTAAAAAAAAAAAAAAGAATATCTTCACTGCCCTAAAAATGTTAACTGCTTTTGTGTTCTGTCTATTCATACCCCTCCTACTCATATAGATTTTAAGCCTTTTTATTTTAATACTATCAAGGAACCATTTTGATTAATCTATTTTAGATTTACACTATAAAGAAGTTTGGTGGAAAAATAAGATGATCTTATAAAGTTAATAATTCTACAATGAGACTTTAAACTGTTTATTACCCAGCTAAACTGAAGAGAGTCTTTAAAGATCCAGGGGTTACAACAGAATAATATTTAGAGAAGCAAATTTCATGGGGCTCTGACAGCACTGTCATACATGAAAGAGAAAGAATGAGAGCAAAAAAAAAAAAAGAATCAAGCATAGGTGGGGTGTGTGCGCATGTGCACGCATGTGCACACACATGCTTATAGGCTCATAAGCACATTCATTTAGAGTTAGTAGGTGCAGAGTTTGGGCACAGGTATCTATCTCTTTTAATGTAGAGAAAGCAGACGCCTTGATTATGTTAAAATTAGTTGAAACAGAAGTTAGTTTCTTAAAATGCCTTACCACAAATTATATAACTTGGCATTATTATTCTACTTGTCAACTTTGTGAAATTAGATAATAAAACTCATTAGGATTTTGATAATCTCTTAATTATAAATTCAAATAATAGTGAATGCATTTCTCAGTCATCTAAGAGGATGCCTTTTTAAAGTAATGTGTACCCAGATTTTTGTTCTGTTTTGTCTTTTACATGTTATAAAAGACATTCTATAAGCAGTAATTTTTTTTTAAGATTTATTTATTTTTATACAAGAGCTGGGGTACAGGCCAGAGGCACAGGAAGGTGAGAGGATTCACCAGAGACAGAGTGGGAAGCAGAACAGGCAGACTGACTGAAATACACTGCTGAGGGGAGCAGTGGGCAAGACAGGAGAGGTCTGCCGTGCCATGCTGGCATCTCCCTGGCCAGCTGGGACTCGAACCTGCACTGTAGAGGCTGCAGACAGCTTCACAGTGCTGTGTTCAACATGCTGCACCACCGGGGAGGCCCCTATACGCAGTAAAATTTTTCAAAATTCAAAAATAAGTAGTATATATTTTTTCAGTGAGTTTAAAGACAATGTTTATAAAATATTGTGTAGAATTTATGATTGCTATGCCATTATAAGTGGGATTAAAATTTCCCTGGAATCAATTGTTCAGGGGAAAGCACCAGATGATCTGGTGAGTCTTCCATATTTTTAATTCTAATTGATCTGACAAGTTTCTTTTTTTCCTTTAACAGGTGCTTCCCCCCTCCCATGCCGAAGTACACACCACTGGAAATTTATATAGAAAAGCATAATATTATAACTGAGAACAATTCTCAACTTCCCTGACTTAGTGCTAAAAAAAAAAGAAACATTTGCTCTATCTGTTTTACAAAATAAATTTATTTTCCAGATCTATCTATATAGTCTGTGCATTCATTTAGTGGTTCTGACATAAAGCTACTTTAACCAGATTGAAATTTCTTTCTTTCTCTGTATAAAATCTTCAGGTGGAGAATAAAAATTGGATGGATTTTAATCAAGCCAGTTACTTTGTAACACAGCTACAAAGATCTATTGGTACTGGATAAGGGCTATTAAATGGAAAACTTTACAGTGACTTCTAATCTATTTGGGAGAGAAGTTAAGTTTCAGGATCTTGAGAAAAACAGCCTGTGATCTACAAAAGGATAGGGGCTAATGCTAGAAAAGCTAAGCTCTTGTCATTCTTTTTGCCAACTAAGAGATTTAGCTTTCCAGAAAGCGGTTGGAGAGTTATGTGGATAATAATCAAATCTGATGCTCTAGGCTACAAATCAGCAAGTGCAGAGGGAATCAGTACAGTACTATTAGGCATTTGGAGATGCTATCACATGAGTAAGAACTGAAAAAAGTGAGGATGCCTTGAATGTAATCTTTGAATTTGTTCTTTTGCTTGACTCATACTTAAACTTTTGATTTAGGCCTATATTATATCTTAGATGGACTTTTTTTTTTTTACATCGTTCTTTTAATTTGTCTTCCTGCCTCTAATTTCAAGGAATCTCCACTATAACACCCTCTTTGCCACCAAACTTATCTTTATAAATTAGAAATTTGTTAAAATCCCTTCCCATGTTGTGCTTCTGGTTTGACAGTCTACTGACTTGAAAATTTCATCTTCGTTGCATGATCACACAACATCTCCCATAGTCTGTGCAAATAATTTTCTGTTTTGTTCTTCCTCCCAGTATTCCTTATTTACCCTATCCTACAATAATATTTAGCTATGTGACCTTTATTGAGTCTTCTCAGCAAACACAAGTCTCTGGTGCACCTGTGAAAAAAACTTAAATACAGAAAATTTGCACTCTCTCTTTTTCAAAATTTACTTAACACACACATTACATTTATATTAAAATTTAGAATTTCTATTTGCTCTTTAAGAAAATAGTCAGTATCCTTAAGAACACTTTAACCCTTACATACTTGCCTTCTTTTTTGTTACTTTCTATAATTTTATTGCACTTTTTAAAAATACATATAGTTAATTTTATTATTCTTCAATCAAAGCTTTATTAATTATAAATCTTCATTTTAATGGTCTCCAAGAGAATCATTTCATACTCCACTCCTTCAAACAAAACAACTGGCTCCAAAGGGCCCTGAATTCCCAGAGGTTCCCAATATGCATGGTCCTCGTTTAATGATGGTTGAATTAAGCTAGTCTTCTGTGTTGTCATGTGGGCTGCTGTTTAGCTGTTCAACTTTAGAACAAGTAATGGAGAATGAAAATCGATGCTGATTTCTCCTGCCTGTGGGCAGAATTCAAGACCATTCTCATAGCTATACTCCCTTGAAGGAAAATCAAGTGGTCTTCCATCTGGAAAAGTGCAGACTGGTAGATTTAAAATATTCTTCTTTGAAGGCCATAAGTTGAGGAAACAAATTATAGCTGCTGACTGAACTATATGTGTCACTCATAGAAATTTCCATGCTGAGCACCTAGTTTTAGACTAATTGAATCAGGATGCTGAGTGAGCTTTCCCTGCACAGATTGCTGGGCATTGGTATTGGACACAGCTGCTATCATAGGCTGAGTACATAACGTAGAAATCAGTTTTTCAAATGTACAGGTTATCAACTGCATGTTCTGCTAAAAGCTGACCATTTTGATCCAGGGGAAAAGGGGCCACATAGCATGAGGAGTGGCCCTTGCCTGCTAATGGAAGGCCAGCTACAGAGTACTGTTGACCCTTTCTCAAGGCTATAGGCAGTGCCTCACTGTGGTTGATGCTGGTTAGAGTGTTGCTGCTCCAGTTTGATCACTGATCACTGTTCCAATTTGATCACTTACAGCCCTTGAAACTAATTTCTCATCCTTTGGCAAGTGTCATTATGTGTGCCTTTTATTGCAAAGGCTACTAAACTAATGAGCTGACACTCAAGGAAATCAATGTGTCTTCCATACTTCTTGCCATCCATAGCAAACAGCAGGTACTTTTGAGCACTGGAACAGCCTTCTCAAAATGGCCTTAAAAACATCCTTTTCCAACTTTTCATGATCTGTAGATCTACTTCCATCACTAATATGACCGATTCTCAAAAAGGTATTATTTCTTTGCCACTTCTTATGTTGAAAATTTTGAATTTTACTCTCTCTATTCGTTGGTCCAAGGATTCTTTACCCTAGTAACAATCCAGTTTGGAAATTTTGGTAAAACCTTCAGTGGCCACTTAACAAAAAATGGGGTGTCGGGGCTCAAAATTAATTATGGCTCAGTGATCTGCATGCTTTTGTTGGATTCACATGGGCCTAAATATTAAGAATAATTACTATGTGGCTTCATATACTGCTCATTGATGCCTTTAAGCAACATACAAGGGATACAGTGGGAGACATATGGATCTCTAATGTTTTATAAAATTCCTTTGTCTCTAATGCATTTGACCTGTCTATATATCAGGTCTGGGTATGAACAGGGGACTGTTGAAAAAAATGTTATAAACACAGCAATGGAGAGTACCAATTTTTTGACAATGGAGATAAAGGAACTAATGAAAGGAACAATATAAGCCCCCAGAAGTACAACAGAAAAAGACACATTAATATTAATAAACTGTTTTCTTTAAAATCTTCCATTGGGTTCAGAAAAATTTGCTGAACTGCTCTTCAGCAGTTTATTCGAGTGGAGGAAGGCGGGGTGACTTGGAAAGACTTGTGTTTTGAGAATGCTCATTAAATTCAAGTGAAAAAGGTGGTTAGAAATTTGTTTTCTAACTTAGCTAAACTGCTATATGATGCCATTGGAGCTCCATTATTCTCATCCATTATTCATAGTGAGTAAAGGTAGTCAGATGACAGATAGGACTGTATGACTTCATTTATAGGAGACTTAGGGACAAACAAGACTAATTGATGTTATATTCATTTACTTTTTCTCTATGAAACTCTAAGCTCAAGAGTAGCTATCATATCTTGCTCAAAAGGAGCATGCTAAATTAAGTGCTCAGTGAATTATTATAATGAATTAATTAAACAGTTCCATTTAATTTCCCAAAGTTTATAACCTGATTCCACAAAAGTTCTGCTGTGTTTTTTCCTACTGTTTTTTAACAACCACCCACCACACCAGCTAAGCTGATTGTCTCATGTTTCCCAAACATGTTGTGACAAGCTCGTTCTTATCTTTGGACTTTTCTCCTGGCTGGAATGTTGTCTCCCTGTTTTGAAAATTGGCGGTGTATGTGTAGTATATTTAGCAACTCTCTATTTACAGCAGTATTTTTAAATCATGAAATACAATGACCAATGTATATATTTTTAAAAGACATACAAGTGAAAAGCCTCAGAAAAATTGTAGGGGAATCTAGGAGAAGTGATTCAAACCTAGGTGACATTAAACACAAGTTCAAGTTTCATTATGATTGCATTGGTCTGAATTTCACTGTACTCTCTGATATATGCCAGCATTTTAATGGGCCACAGAGAAATATAACTTATGTCTGATGTACATCATGCTGTAGTTTGCTTTCCAGGGAGGGTTAAGTAGCTTATTTGGACTTTACTGTTGCAAAACCACACAAATATGCTGATGTTAGAGTCTACAATTTGACTAAATGTGTATTTAAAAAGCCATGTATATCTTCCATCCAAACACGACATTAGATAAAACAAGTAGCACCAGAGCAACTCTGTATGTGCTTAGAGAGGAAACCATTATAGTGCTTGGACTCATACCACACAGTGTTCAATTCACATTTTAAGAGTGTAGCAGGATATAACCAAAAATGGAATTCTGAAAGTTGAATTCTTTATTGGCATACATTGTTCTGACTTACAGCCTTTGGATAAAGGAGGAATGTTCTTTTTTGCCTTCAAATATATCACATAGGAACTTCAAGGTGATAGATCATATGTATTTCTCTTACTAATTTTAGCAGTTAAACTTATGAAAACCAAACAGGAAATGAGATCATGTCTTTTAATTTGCTTAATCTTTATTGGTAGGACATATATAGAAACAGAGGAAAATATTAAATTAGATATTTGGTTAAATGCATCTTATAGTTTCTTAATATTTATTAATTGACTAATTAAGCCAATTTAAAATACTCTGGACAGAGTGTAGCAGTAGCTTAATCCTACAGTTTGAAGTATATCTGCCTGAATATAACCCCAGCTTCAATACTCTTGACCAAATTTCTTAAGTACTGTCTGCCTCTGATACTTTTTACATAAAATCAACATTTATCTTACAGTATTTTTACATGAATATAGTATAGAATATGGAAAGTAGTTTTATTCTCATATACATTATCTAGTAATACTATGTACAAACATGATGCATACATACTTATGTAGCATATGTAGTCATTAGGAATGAAATTAATTTATATAAATACATATGTATGAGTTAATAATATTTATACATAAGAATATACAACTGCATATATCTAAGTTCACATACATATATGTGCCTCTCAGTGTGCATTTCATTGTGGGTGAGGTGTACTTTGAACAGTAAATACCGGGTACATGGTAAATAATTTAAGCGTAACATATTATCATTGTTAATATTGCTACAATTAATGACTTTCTACACTTTTAGATAAGGTTATCATCTTCATTTATTATGTAATTCACATCCACTCTAGCCTAGCTTGCTCCACTGTTTTCTCTTTGTTGCATTATCAAATTTCCCTCTCTACTAAATTCTCCTATCAGAATTCTCAAATCTGTTGAAATGTCTACCATCTTAAAAAAATATTTCTTTAAAAAAGTATTTCTATGACAATGGGAGACAAAGTGTTTTGTTTTTCCAATCAATGAAACTAGGTTAATTGGCTATCAATTGGATATACCAATATAGAAGTAATTTTGACTTCTACCTCTTTCTATAAACTTACCAACTCCAAATGAATTATAAAAATAAATGTGAACAATAAAACAATACATAAATGGAAATATATTTTAGGGTAAAACAGGAGAATATTTTTGATTCTCTGGGATAGGTAAAGATTTTTAAAACAGAACTTATCAAGTGTTGAACCATAAATGGAAAAATTTGAAAAAATGCACTTCATTGAATTTATAATTTGTGTTCATGTGAGATATTTGCAACTCATATAGAAAAGTTTATATTCAGAATATATGATAAACTTCTGAATTCAGTAAGAAAAAGACAAAACACTCAATAAAATTACTGGGTAAGCATGTCAGGGAAGGAACTCCAAATAGCCAATGAAGTACTCAAGTAGCAGTCACATAAATGGAAATTAAAATAAAAATAAAACGCTACCTTACACTCACCAAAATGGCTAAAAATATAAGTATACTGTCAACTGTTGGCAAGAATGTGGAGAAACAGTAAATCTCATATAGTACTGATGGGAGTATAGACTAACAACTACTCTAATAACTCTTTGATAGTATCAACTAAAGCTGAACTCATCAACCTACTTACCTAACTACCAACCATCAATCAATCATCAATCTCTATCTAGATCCTATGTCTAGTGATTCTTACGTACTATTTGATTAATCTGCAAATGTATGTTTATCCTAACAGAAATAAAAGAACAAAGAATTTTATCTATTACATTTGCTGTTGAAACCTAAGTTCCTAGAATTTAGCCTGGCTTGTTGCTAATGATTAATAAACAACTTTTGATTCCTTTAGAAACACTGTAGGGAGGTTTCTGTATAGAAAGCTTTTTATTTGGCACACATTGCTTTTTTCTTTAATAATTTTTCTTTTGTGATTTCTCAGGGAAAAGGTTAGTTCTATCTAAAAATATGATAACTTTACAACAGTATAAAATGAACTACTATAATAATTTATTATAATTCTGATTTAAATAACCTTAGCTCTTGAAACAAAAATGGTGCAACAACATTTTTAATCCCTGAAGTCTTTTAAAGTAACTCTAGTTTATAATCTTATTTTTGCAGCACCTCAGTGATATGAGACAGTGAAATTTGTTTATTATTTAATCCATCTGTGACCTAGGTAATTGATTCTGAAGAAACTGAAAGCTGAGTAGTCTAAAATTACAAGAATGGTAAGAATGGTACTATGCAAACTGATTGATTTAATTTAATTTGGTGGTCTTAGAGATGAGATGTTAAAACTGTATCAGGAAAGTTTTATATCAGAAATTAGAAAGTTCTAAAGAAATTAAGTCTTATGATAGATTTTTGTCACGTGTATGGAATTCTCTAAAACTTTTAAGAAAATAACTGGCAAAATAGATGCTCTATATATGAATTAATATTTAAATTCCCAATTTAGGATTAGAAAATATTAATTTTGGAGTTTCTTTGGATTACAAGAATGATTTTATATATCTGGCATAGTACATAGTCTTTTAAACACATAGAATGAGAAATTTATTTAAATAATTTTGATAAACTAACACAAATAATAAGTATTTTTAAGTTTTTGAAATTACCCAAATACAAGTGTTTAGTATTATCATAATTAGGAATTTAATTTTAATATATAAATGCAGATTTTAAGATGTCATTACATTTAATAATTTTCCAGCTCTAATTTTATTGAAATGTTTACCAGGCTGTGAAGTAGATGATAATCAGGAGACAAATATACTTATTGTTAACAGAAAATATGAGGTTATTTATATCTCTAAGCTTTAACTTCCTGAATAGATAATGTGGCATATCAACATTTATCTTGTAAAACAGTTTTGGTGATTAAATTTAAAATAGATCTCTATTGAGTTTGCCCACCTCTAGATTCTTAAGCACCTATTTTGCAAATTGATCTAAAACATTATAAATGGCATTTCAACTAGCCAACATTGAGGAGTCTGTTATTCTCTGTTGGCAGAAGTTCAGCGATAAAGTTCAGTATTAATACACTTGACATTTACCCATGCCCACTGTGTGCTCAGTTCACCTGAGAGTTCTTGTTTCTACAAAGGCTACATGATGGGCTCATTCCCAAAAGAGTCATAGCCCTAAACCCACCCCAGGTGGGCTAGGCCCACCCAGAAATCTTGCTCTGTGAATACTGTGTACCAGATGGAATATATGTTACAGAGAGTAAAATTGTATTTCACAGCTACAGTGGTTAGTTTAACATGGCTAAATATAATGATTTTTATCTGCAAAGAGCTGATGAGACTCAACACAAACAAAGAAAATAATCCAGTCAAAAAATGGGCAGAAGAGCTAAAAAGAAACTTCTCTGAAGAGGAAATGCAAATGGCCAACAGGCATATGAAAAAATGTTCAACATCACTTGTCATCAGGGAAATGCAAATCAAAACTACCATGAGATACCATCTTACACCAGTGAGAATGACACATATTAAAAAAACTAGCAACAACAAATGTTGGTGAGGATGTGGAGAAAAAAGAACTCTCCTGCACTGTTGGTGGGAGTGCAAACTGGTCCAACCACTATGGAGAGCTGTGTGGAGATTTCTGGACCTACTAAACATAGAGCTTCCATATGATCCAGCAATTCCACTCCTAGGTATTTACCCAAAGGACACAGAAACATCAATTCCAAAGAGCATCTGCACCCCTATGTTTATAGAAGCACTGTTTACAATAGCTAAGCTTTGGAAACAACCCAAATGCCCAAAAATAGATGGCTGGATCAAGAAGATGTGGTACATATACACCATGGAATATTACTCAGCATTCAAAAAAGATAAACACATGCAGTTTGCAGCAACATGGATGGCTCTGGAAGGGGGGGTGGGGAGGGGAGGGATTGGGGTCTAAATAAGGGGATCGCAATTGTATGGGGAATATAAAAATAAAATTTATTTAAAAAAATAAAAACCACCTTCACAAACAAGCAAACAAAAAAATAAATAAATATAATGATTTTTATAACCTCTAAAATTTGCCTTACATTAAAATAAATAAATAAATAAAATCATTTTGTACTAGGCCTCAATGAATATTTTATTATTGAAGACATTGATTTTTTATTTTTTCCTGAGGTCAATTTTTTTTTACATTTTTTTATATATATATATTTTTAATATTGTTCTTCCTTTTTGTACAATGCATGCTTTCTCTTTTCAGGTGTAGTCTTAGCAAAATTCCCATTACCAATTCATCCACGCACCATGCCATAGACCTCTGTGTAAGAACAGGTTCCCTCCTCTGTTTTGATCCCTCTCCCTTCCCTTCATCTTCAGACTGTCTTTGATTAATAGTTTAGGCCTCAATAAATATTAACTGTTATCATTTTTGCAAATATCCAGAGTTGATATTTGAAATACTTTTCTTAATGATTAGGACAACGGCTTAAAGTATATGACCAATCCTATTTTGCACAGAAATACTCATAAAATTTGCAAAAGAATGAAATAAAAAAACTATATTTCAATAGATTTGTACTGATTATCATAAGCGCACTAAAAATACAAATATATAAACCTTAAAAAATGGCTTCCCCTATCCCTAAGGAGTTTTTATTAGTTCTGATACACAGAGATTTTAAAACACTTACGTAAAACTTCTTGTTCAGGTAACAGACTGAAGTAACTAGAAATGATAATGAGGCTACACGATTGAAAAATTTTAATTTTCTTGGAGACTGGATAATATGATGCTTTTTTAAAAGATTTATTTATTCGTACAAGCACTAGGTACTGTCAGAAGCGCGGGAGGGTGAGAGAATTCATCAGAGCCAGAGCAGGGAACAGAACAGGCAGAAGGACCGAAGTACACTGCTGAGGGGAGCAGAGGGCGCGGCAGGAGAGGTCTCTCGTGCCATGTGGGACCCTCGCTGGTGGGCGGGGAGCAAACCAGCGCTGCAAAGGCTGTGGGCTTCGCAGCCCAGTGCTCAACCACTGGGTCACTGGGAAGGTCCAATATGATGCTTTTTTAAAGTCAAGTTTTGAAAACAATATAAATCAAAAGGACACAGTGGACATAATAAACATAAACTTTAAAACCAGTTAGTTTTTATTCTAACAATAGTGTCTATTTCCATGGCAGAAACTGACCACAAAATCTTTAAAAATATATATAAACTAAATGTTACTGTATTATTGTTTAATTTGCTCATGAATTTCTTTTACACTAGTACAGGATTTTTAAATATTTTATATGAAAAATAAGCAAGCATATTAGAGCCACTTGAAAGTTGTGTGATTCTCTTGATTAAAAGCAAAATTTCCTTCACTCTTACTTTTCTTAATTTGCATTAATTTAACTTGGACAAAGATAGTTATAGTGGTTTAATATCATTTGACCTATAGCAGGCTTTCCATTTCATAGGGGGATTAAAGTATGAGTCTATCATAAATAAAACTGATGGATATACTTGCAGTTCCTTAGCAATTAGTGGGGATGGCCTCTGGAAGGGGAATTATTTGCACAGAAATCAAATTTAGTTTTCAGACCTGTATTTATGATTTTGAGAAAAGCCAAGAGAAGAAAAAAAAATTAAATAGTTATTAGGGGTTTTATGGAAACTGAATAAATGAACGGTTTCAAGGGGAAGCCAAATATAAGTCCAAAAAAAAAAACAAGATAACAGAGGAAACATACAGATCTTGAAATAATACATCTTAAAATGAAGATACCCACTTTTTGAAAACAATGACGATGCCAAACAAATATGATTTTCCCATTCTAAACCCTCTCCCGAGTTTTAAGCATTGCCTCTTTATTAATTTTTTTCAGTTATTTGAGCCCTTAGTTTGATGTTCAGTTTTGATGTTCAGAGGTAAATAAGAATTGCTATTGCTTGTTATAGACCTTTCTATGTTCTACTTTTAATATTGAAATATGGCTTAAAATATTTAATATCCAGATAGCACCTTTTTAAAATTGTATTTTAATAGTATATGTCAATCTTATTTTGCTTGATTTATTTAAATGCCACAAATTATTTGTTCAGTGTTTATGTGACAGTAATTATATTAGGTTTCATGAAAAAAATAATAATTAGATAAAATCATGTTCTGAAAGAAACAACCAATGGGTAAGAAATGAGTATAGAGACACATTTCATGCATACAAATATATGCATATCTATATACATATAACACATTTATATAGGCATGCTAAAGATAGGAAAAAAACTGAAGCTAAAAAGAAAGTTATTAGGAATATAAATTAAAACAATATCCTCTAAAACACAGAAAGAAACTGAAGAAAGCAGACAATGTTGTGGGGGATTTGGCTGATTCTGAGTAAAAGAGATCTTATTTCTGAGTTGGTACTGTGAAAGGTATGTGGGGTAAGTATAAGATCAGTACTAGTAGAAAATATTTGATCCTCATATATAATTTACTAGAGAATGACAGATGAGAAGGAATTTCAGTAAATAGAATAGCATGATAAAAACATGATTTCCATTAAGAGAATGAAGTCATATAATAAACTAGTACTATAGATATTTTTGAACTTTAAAAACTTCAAAAGTATAAGTAAGAGAAATAGAAGAGTATGGGTTGAACATTTTTTAAAGTTGCATATTTGTAAAAATCCAATTAACTTTTTTCAAGGTGATACTTTATATATCACACTCCCAGACCTCAAACTATACTACTAAGTTATAGTAATTAAAGGAGTATAGTACTGGAATAAAAATAGACACACTGACAAATGGAATAGAATTGAGAGCCCAGAAATATACTCATACTCATATGACAGTTAATCTACAATAAAGAGTCAAGAGCATATATCAAAGAAAGGAAACACACTTTAATCAAAGGTGTTGGGAAAACTAACAATCACATGCAAAAAAAAAAAAAAAGAAGAAGAAGAAGAAGAAAAAAAAGAAAGAAATTAGACCACTATTCACACCGCACACAAAAATTTGAGCTAAAAAATTAGCTCAAAATATATTAAAAACTTGGATATGAGATCTGGAATCCTAAAATACACAGAAGAAAATAGGCAGAACACTGCACAACATTGACTGCAGTGACTTTTTGAGAATTCAAATCCAATAGCAAGGGAAACAAAAATAAAAAAAATGGGACATTAAACGTAAAACTTCTGCATAGTAAAGAAACTATCACTAAAACAAAAAGACACCATACCAGATGAAAAAAAAAATTGCACATTGTATATTAGACAAGGTGATGCTATTCAAGATTTACAAACAACTCATATAAATCAACAAAAACAAATAACCCAATCAAAAAAAAAGGGGCAGAAAGTTAAATAGTCACTTTTCCAATGTATACATACAGATACCAACAGGAACATGATGAAATGCTCATCATCATCAATCATCAGGGATATGCAAAACAAAACTAAAATGAGGTACTTTCTCACAGCTGTGAGAATGGTCAATCTAAAAAAGACAAACAAGTGCTGGTGAGAATGTGGGAGAGGGAACCCTTATGCACTGTTGGTGGAAATGCAGACTGGTCCAGCCCTTATGGAAAACAGTACAGAGCTTTCTCAAAATATTAAAAGTAGATTTACCATATAATCTAGGAATAGCACTGGTATCTACCTGAACAATATAAAACCACTAATTATGTTCATTGCCACATTATTTACAATAGCCAAGTCATGGAAAACCTAAGTGTCCAAGAACAAATGAATGGTTTAAGAAGATGTAGTATATATACACAATGGAATACTACACATCTATTTAAAAAAAAAAGAAATCTTGACATTTTTTGACAACATGAATGAAACTGGAGGGACTTATACTAAGAAAAAATTAATCAGAAGGAGAAAGGCACATAGGGAATGATTTCACTCATGTGCAATATAACAAATGAAAACAATGAATCAAAATTAAACTAAAAAATGCTGGAAATTTGGAGAATTGAGGTTACCAGAGGAGACAGATGTGGAGAGCAAAATATGGATGGGGGAATCAATGTTTTATAGGTGCTTTGTTTTGGGTGTGGTGTGGCAACATACATCTGCAGAGATATGAACTAGTACCTCTGAATCATACACTATGTTGTAAGCCAATGTTATTTCAATTAAAAAATACAACTTTTTAAAAAAGTAAAATTAAACTAAATTAAAAAGTAAGATAAAGCATGCAAAGAAGATAATTTAATCAGTTACCATGTGTTACTTCTAATTCTTGTGTGTTAATTTTAGCTAAAAATGATTAGAATGAACAAAAGAAAATAACAAAGTAAAAATAAATAAAAACAAATAACAAACAACAAAGAGATCTATAGTCTAGGGGGAAGTTTTCTCTGAGAATCACAGGTCTGGTGGCAAGAATACAAATGGAGGGCCTCCCCTGGTGGCGCAGCAGTTGAGCGCTGGGCTGTGAAGCTGCCTGCGGCCTCTGCAGCACCAGTTCGATCCCGGGTCGCCGGGCGAGGGTCCCACATGGCGCGCAGACCTTTCCTGCCACCCACTGCTCCCCTCAGCAGTGTATTTCGTCACTCTGCCTGCTCTGCTCCCCGCTATGGCTTTGGTGAATTCTCTCACCCGCTGTGCTTCTGACTGTGCCCAGCGCTTGTATAAATAAATAGATGAATCTTTAAAAAAAAAAAAATAAAGTCATATGACATCAGGCAATTTCTTAAAACAAGAACCAAAAAAAAAAAAAAAAAAAAGAATACAAATGGAGGTCCCCATACCACCAAGGGAACCATCTTACACTGATGTAGAAGATCAGGTAGAAGCTTAGAATGACCTAATTTCTGGACAGGTGGCAATGCATGGAGTTTACCCTGACTCCTAAATATCAAGACGACACCCATGTATTCTCACACCAGATTCCATTGAACTGTACTGTGAATAAATGTGAATACTTCAGTTCACATATCCAAGCTCTCTCTATCTATAAAAAGATACCCAGAGGTGTAGTTCATCATTGATAGCAAAGATCCAGGAAATAGCCCAAAGTCAGGAAATTTGGACAAAACTTTCCAAGGTCTTGAGTGCTCTCATCATGGTCAAGAAGTTGGGCATGGTCCTGGTTAGTCTGTCTCCTAATTCCCTGTGATACCTCATTCAGTGAGAGAAGCATGGCTGGAGGAGGGCTACAGAGGGGGTCCCACTGAAATTAAGAAATAGTTGTTACTGAGTCATGATGAGAAAGGGTACTGAACCAGGATGAACATAAATTATATCATTAAGCACACTGTTTCCTTTGCCATTCTTCTTTTTCCTTAGGACAAATTTCTGAAGAAATCAGCATTAGTTTACAATCAGATATAAGTTATATTGCTCTGAATGGCTCATGAAATAGTACTGGTTATGTGGCTAAACTGGCCAAGTTTAGCTAAACTGGCTAAACTTGACCAAGTTTAGACGTTAGAGTTTATGAGAGATCAATAAAGCAAACAAGTTGATTCTTTGGAAGCACAACATATTCCCATTAGGTATTTCAAATATAGAGTTAAGTATTTCTACTATTCAAAAACAATTTTATAAAAGTCAAAGTCAGTAGTGAATTCACATTATATTCATACTAGTAACAGCTACTGGATTTCAAATATAAACTGTGAATACACTGAAATAAATGTGTGTGTAACTTTCAAGTGAGTTCTAAGCTAGTATTGTTTCTTGACTAGTGCTCTAGTCAAAACTAAATATAATGACAAAATGAAAAGGATTATAAAACCATGTATTTGGGAAAAAAAATCTAATGAAAGTTTTAAAATCAGTCCAATTAACTTTAGCAAAGTGACAAAAGTGATGAATTACAAGAATACTGTAGTTACTTCCTAAGTTCTAAATGGAATTAAAATTTCAGCACATAGAAAAGATTGGGTTGGAGATGCTCCAGTATCTTCTGTTTTAAAAGAGATCAGAAATGTTAGCATTCAAATTTATAGTCAATTACTTAGGAGTTATCACCCAATAACTAGTTTTTCTCTTAGGAATCACTGTAAGAGAAGACATTTAATATCTTTGCCTCTTTGTTTTCACAGGTATAACTACTTCACAGAGAAGCCATCAGACTTTAGCCTCAAATATACTTCCCTTGACAATTAATTAGCAATAAAAATAATTTAATCTAGGAATTAGAAAATGGATTGAATCCAAATACATTAATGCACACTTTCTAGAACAGTTTTTTTTATAATATCAGAATACTGCAGAAATGTTAGATTAATAGAATATTAGGAAAACAAGAGAAAACCATCAGTAGAATGAGTGTAAAGAGATCATTTCAGAATAAGTTAATTTGAGCTCAACAGCTGTAGAGCATAATTTCATTCTTACATGGGCTCAAGTGTACAGATCCAGGAAAGAGCAATTGGGACCTCTTCAAATCCAATTTCTAGCTCCTGGCTCTAATGCTCATTTGGCTCTAGAGATGATCCAGATGTTCAAGTTCATTTTAGGTCAAGACTGAATGAAATCTAAGACTGGATTCAAGAATGCCCAACTGCAAGAGGTCATGAAGATTGACTTGTGTTAATCACTTTTTTTTAGATAAGGAAACTGAGTTATGAAGAAGGAAAATGATTTTTCAAGACTCATAGAAAAATGAAATCATGATTTTCTTTTCTGAATCAGGATGTGCCTCTATCACTATTTCCTATAAAACTGATTTTACTAATTATCTTTCTTTAGTTACCCAAGATTACTAAGAATAACTTGATTGTGTAAGAAGCTCATTCTGTCTAGGATAGATCATCCAATCTTTAACACATAGCTCATCATTTATTCCTTCATTCAGTTAAATATATGCTGAGTAATGTCTATGTGCAAAGCACAATGGACATGATCACAAAGAAATAATTAAAACATATTAATTATTCTTATCAAAAACTTACCATATAGTAGGAATAAGAGGAAAACTCAATGTGATTTTTATTCTAATACAAGAAATACAACACACTTTGAAGGATACATTTATAGTAATTAAAGAATGCAAAGACGATATTTAATGGCAGAGGAGCAGGAGATTGAAGTTTTAAGCTTTGAAGATGAAATTGTGTTTGAGATTCAAGGGATTTCTCTAGGAAAGATTAGAAATGGCAGCTAGTTGCCAGGTAAGGCAGGTAAGGCTACTGCTGAAGCTAGCAGAAGTGAATATAGGATGAGTTGTCAGAGCTCAGTTGAGAAGGAAAATTGTAAAGAACAAGATAATCAAAAGGAAAGGAACTAGCTTGCCACACTTACAACTCAGAGTGCAATACTGTCAGACTGAAAGAAATTTTTGTCCCTAACCAAGTTGATTGAGATGTCTGGCAGACTCTTAAGTTTTAGGTACACATCTTTATATTTGATAGGGTTGTGGGGCAGCATTAAGTGACTATTGTAAAGGTCCATTCTTCTATTTTCCATCTGATGAAAGTCACACTGAACCATGCTTATCAAATTCAACTAATAATGAAGATAGACAATACCACTTGGATCCTATTCTATTGAATATCTTTTAATGAAGTTCTCAAAGAAGTTCATTATTCACAAGAATGAAATGTAAGGACATCAAAATTCTGTTGTATAATTTTATATATTTATTTTAATTAGGGAATTTTTGGATATACACAGAGAAGTATAAAAGTAAGATTCTCCCACAATAACCCATAATTTACTAACAAGGACCCAAATTAACCACTGCTATAATTTTTGTTTTATTTTTGAATGTGTATGTATATAGACACACATACATATATTTAATATAAATATATATCAGGCCAGTAAGTGATCACTTTCAGAAAAATGGTATCATTTTATTATATGCTTTGAGAACACAAGAAAATAAATCTCATTAGTAATCACAGAAATAAACTTAAAAAGCAGTAAGAAGCTGTTTTTCATTTAACAAATTAGAAATTCCTAACAATTGATGATAGTATCAAGTGTTGGCAAATGTTCAAGGATATGGACAAATATTGGTAGGGGGAAATTGCTGAACATTTTGAAAGCAATCTGACAATATGTGCCAAAAGCATTTACTGTGATCTAGGAATGTGTAAAAGTAAGTGACATAAATATACATACAGTTTTATGTATAATCATGTTCAAGAAAGTAGTATTTCAAATAACAATTATAAACATAATATTCAATATCACTTAAATGATGACAAGGCTAAAAGATACAGAAGTTATAGCTATGGAAGATCATGAAATACAGTATTATTTAATTATGTAGTAATTTATCCATAGAGGTACTATATTTTAAAAGTTTAAAAAACTGTATTATATCAAATCTTTTAGGAAGTATTATTTAATTGTGATGCAATATTGTTAAAATGGTAAAAATGGAAGTTTTATCTATGCAAAACATTTCATGCTTTTTAGCATTGTACCTTTGTGTATCAATTCTTGTCACTTTAACAATATTCTGGTGTGATTCTATGCCTCTAAATCACATACTTGTAGTGTCATTAACCAATTCACCCTTAATAAAAAAAAGTTAATAAAAAAGAAATCAAAATATAAAAACAACTAATCACAAATAGCCAACTAGTCTTTCACAAATAAGGCAACCATATAAATGTACCTGCACTCTTAATGTTTATTGCAGCACTATTTACAATAGCTAAGATATGGAAACAACCTAAATGCCCCCAGACATTTTTGCTTTTTGACTTTTGCTCAAAAATTTTTTTTATAAGTTAAGAAGTATTCCATTTATGTACAATGGAATACTACATAGTGGAATACTACTCAGAGATCAAAAAAGATAAACTCATGCCATTTGCAGCAACATGGATATAGCTGAAAGGGATTATACTAAGAAAAATAAGCCAGAAGGATAGAGATAAATACCGATGTTGTTGCTTACATGTGGAACATGGAATACAGAAAAGCTGAACAATGGGTCAGGAAAAAGACAAAACTTGCAGACTGACCATAGATCTGAGACAGACAGCAGGGGCAAGAGAAGGGGAGGGGTGGTGGGGGAACTGCAGGGACTACTCCCGAGGGGAGAAATCAAATACTGTCCAAAAATTATCGATGATGGAATAAAATAAATTTAATTTTATAAAAGATCATGTGGCACAATCGCCTTAGAAGGAAAATAAATAAAACTGTTTCTTTGTTTTGCTTCACCATCTCTGTAAAAAAAAGTCTTTCCCCTAACTCCTGTTGGTGGAGTGATCCTAACTACTTCAGATTTGGTGCTGCTGAGTCAAATTGATTTTTGCTCAAATAAACTTGAAATGTGTGTGTGTGTGTGTGTGTGTATTACACTCAAGTTAATATACACTCACAGATATAGTAAGGATTCAAATTAACCCTTATAATTTAATTCAATTAAGTGAAAATTATTGTTAGAAATCAAATTTCTTATATAAAGTCCCTGGATAGAGATATCTCTTGTTTTATGTAGTTAATTGAGAATGAAATACTAGTGATGTTATTGTTATTGAAATTACTATTTTGAACTTTTTAAAATTTTTTTTAAGATTTTATTTTATTTATACAAGCACTGGGTACGGTCAGAAGCAAGGGAGGGTGAGACAATTCACTGACCCAAAGCGCAGAACAGAACAGACAGACCAATGAAATACACTGCTGAGGGGAGCAGCAGGCGGCAGGAGAGGTCTGCGCGCCATGTGGGACCCTCGCCAGTGGCCAGGGATCGAACCAGCATTGCAGAAGCTGCCGGCAGCTTCCCAACCCAGCGCTCAACATCTGGGCCACTGGGGAGGCCCTACTATTTTTAACTTTAAAGATATGAACTCTTCTTAAAAGTTCCCAAATCCATATAATACAAGAATTTCCAATAAAGTACATAATTAACGGCATGTATATATTTCTTAGTTGTAAATATACCCAGATCCTATTGAACTTAATAAAACACAAATTCATTTAAAAGAGTAATTGAATTCATACTGGTAATTTGTTGTACATTTTTCGATCGAGGGATAAAGTGCAACATTTAATAAAGTGGATAAACCATACTTTGATGTGAAACTACTCTTTCTAGGGAAGTAAAGGGAAACCAAGCAGTCCTTCAGTCCTGCATCTTTGCCTGCTATCTTCTGGGCTATGTGGTGAATGTGTGTGCGTATTTATATCAGCATCTACAAAGGTGATTGTGTTTCTGTAAGAACTTTTATCTCGGTGGCAGAATCAAAGTTGAATTCAACTTCCCTTTTACAATTACAAAGCAAAGAGCAACAAAAAGCTTTGCTCTGTAGGGTTTCCATCCTTCTTCACATAAACTGTATCTCCCATTAAACAGTAGACTATTTCCTCACACTTTAAATTCAGATTAGACTTGGCACTTGCATTGACCAATAGAATACAGTGGAATTAAACCTTTGGGGTTTATGAACTTAGGACTTAAGAGTTGTTGGGTCTATTACTTTTTCTTAGGGATCACCCAGACACAGGAAAGATATGAAGGTTATAGAGATGAAGAAAGAGAAGCCACATAGAGAAACACTGAGGCTCAGACATATGTTGTAGCACAGTTGACACCACAGGGGAAAGTGCAGTCACTTCAGCCACCCCCTGTCTTTCAAGCCATCCAAGCCTAGGAGCCAGCTGTGTGAGTGAGGTTATTTCAAACATTCCAGCCAAGCTGATGTCTTAGCAAATACAACTGAAGAACGTCCTATCTATGACCATGTGAAAGATATAAGCTATCTTCAGCACAGAGAAAACAATTGATAGTATTTTAAGCTACTCAGCTTTGAGTTGCAAAGCTCAGCATCATCAGCTGAAACAGGACTACGTATAGTAAGAAGCAAGCCTAGTACCTAGTACACTAGTTTTATAGCACTAGTTACAGGCATGTGCTTACAAGCCACTAACTCATCTAAATCTCTGAGTCCTCTTTCTAAACAGAGGTAGATAGAGTGGTCGACAGCTAATTTCTCACCTAATTAAACATTCTGAGTCTGGATTTAAAGCACTAAAAAACACATTTTGGGTTGAACATTTATTATAATTTATTTCTTAAACATGTACCATAACAGAATGAAGGATTATAAATGTAGCTTTTAGATATCGGAGAGATTTTTTGTGTGATTACATATAATAACAGGAGAGAGAAAATTGTGAAATCCAAGATTTGTTGATTAATATTAATTTTATTACCTAGAAATTGGTTCTAAAACCTAGAAATGAACCAGAGTTATATGAATGAGACCATTTTATAGCTATAGAGTTTTTGATTTTATAGGAGTATCTCAATGCAGCCTAGATAAAATGCACTACAAATTAAAAAACATACTTTATTATTTATTGTTTTAATATTAATTTTTAATTTTTTTCATCATTGTTCATTTTTAAACAATATTTGCACCCCCACCCCTCAGGTGTAGTCCCCATAGTTTCCTTCCCCAATGCACCTGTGCACCATCACCTCAGTCCCCTGTGCTCCTCCTTTTCCTCTGCCCTCTGACCCTTCTCCCTTTTCCTCCCCTACAGGATGTCTCTGATTTATAATTGTCCGTTTTTGCTTTGTTGTGTTTTGTACTGTTATTGTTTTTTTACACCTGATTTGTTATTGGGTTCCCCTATATTCCTGCTATAAGTGAAACCATTTGATATTTTGCTTTCTCCTTCAGGCTTATTTCACTGAGCATAATTCCTTCTAGTCCCATCTATGTTGCTGCGAATGGCATGAGTTTATCTTTTTTGATTGTTGAATAATATTCCATTGTGTATATGTGCCACATCTTCTTGATCCAGTCATCTATTTTTGGGTATTTGGGTTGTTTCCAAGTTTTACCTATTGTAAATAGAGCTGCAATAAACATAGGTGTACAGGTGTTCTTTTGAATCAATGTTTTTGTGTCCTTTGGGTAAATCCCTAGTAGTGGAACTGCCAGGTCATATGTTAGCTCCATTTTCAGTAGACTGAGGAACCTCCAGACAGCTTTCCATAGTGGTTGGACCAGTTTGCGTTCCCACCAGCAATGTAGGAGAGTTCCTTTTTCACCACATCCTGGCCAACATTTGTTGTTGCTTGTTTTTTTTGATATGTGCCATTCTTACTGGTGTAAGGTAGTATCTCAATATGGTTTTAATTTGCATTTCCCTGATTATCAGGGATGTTGAACACTTTTTCATATGCCTATTGGCCATTGGAATTTCCTCTTTGGAGAAATGTCTTTTAAGTTCTTCTGCCCATTTCTTGACTAGATTGTTTGTTTTTGTTGGGTCCTGTGAGTTCTTTGTATATCTTTGTGATCTGTCCCTTATCAGTTCACTGGAGTGCAAAGATTTTTTTCCCAATCAGTGGGGTGTCTCTCTGTTTTGGTTAATGTCTCTTTTGCTGTGCGGAAGCTTTTCAGTTTGATGTAATCCCAGCTTTTTATGTTTTCCTTGACTTTCTTTGCTTTGGGTGATGAGTCTTTAAAGATGTTATTGTGATGTATGTCTCGTAGTGTTTTACCTATATTTTCTTCTATATATTTTATGGTTTCAGATCTTATGTCCAGTTCTTTTATCCATTTTGAGTTGATTTTTGTGCACGGTGAAAGGTAGTGGTCTAGTTTAATTTTTTTGCATGTGGTGGTCCAGTTTTCCTAGCACCATTTATTGAACAAACTGTGTTCCATTGCATAATCTTTGCTCCTCTGTCAAAGATCAGTTGTCCATATAAGCGTGGTTTAATTTTGGGCTCTCTATTCGGTTCCACTGGTCTGTGTGTCTGTTTTTGTTCCAATATCTAACTGTTTTAATTATTATGGTAAAGCACATACTTTAAAAGAAGATTAAACTTAAGCTGGGCATATGCAGGAAAGAATCATTTGGATAGTGAAGTACTTCAAACTGATTTTAGGTGAAAGAATTGGCATATTTATTTTAGAAAAGAGGTTGGGGAGAGGGTTTAGCAAAGGGAATGATTTGTATTTTTGTGGCTGTCTAGGGGAAGGACAAGAATGTATGGGTGCAAAGAGACAAATGTTGTCATATGTAAGAACTTAAAGAATTCCCTCCTAAATTATAATCATTGGAAAGAAATGTTTTTTATTACTCCAAGTAAATACATGGCATAGTATTATTTTCCATGAGTCTGCATTTCTAGATTTTATTCTAAGACTCTAGGTGATTGTATGCACAAAGGTACTTCTGATTTTGAAAAGGAATTTGGGTATAAATTGCTAATCCTGGGCCTACAGCAGAGGGAAGGGTTGAGGTCCATGGCTGCACTATGGGATGGTTAGTACTGCAGATTTCTTTAGGGACCCACAGAACAAAGTACCAAGCAAACAGTCACATTACAGGTCTAAAGTTTTCCCAAGGTTAGACAACCTTCAAAGACAAACACACATTTCTCTAAATGTTCCTGCACCAAAATTACATCAATGTGCTCTTTAATTCTTGTATTTTAAAACCCATGATTTTCTTGTGGTGAGTGTCTCAGAGCCATTGGAGACCTCAAGGATGAGGACTTGCCAAAGCCAATTGTGGCCTGGGCATATATGCCAGCTGGATGGTCATGCTTGACTTTGGGTTTATTATTTTCCTTCTTCTTGCAGCTTTGAGTAAAGGACCCTTTTCTTGGCTTTCTTGGGTCACAAATACTTGACTCTGGACTGAAGTCATCTTTAAAACTAGGCTGTCATAGGGTGCCCCTGAGGGAAAGTTAAATTGGTTTTCCTTTCTAAGGCATTTGACCAAAACCATTTTCCATCTTAGGACCTCTCTTAAAGAACTGAGAGCACCTTTTTTTTTTTTTTTTATTCTCACAGTTCTTAAAAGAAATAAAAGCTTCTCTTTGCATACTCTATATCTTGAATATATGTCCTTTTTTAATGATCTGAACTCCTGAAATCTCTTTCAGATTTCTAGATAAACTGCTGATGCTCTCAAATACATGCTACAATTACACATAAGAAATGACCAGTATTAAAATTTTATTAACATTCTGGTTTTTTGAAACTGGAATTTTAGTCATGTTGATTTTCTATATACCCTGTCAAACAATGGTGGAGATGAGAGATGAAGGATTTACCTACCTACAATTTTCCTTTTCCCCATTTGTCCCAGAATCATAGAATCTAAGACAGGGAGGACAATCCTGTTAAATACAAATCCCCCAATTTATAAGTGAGGACACATTTGCCCTAAGGTATTGAATGATTGCACACAGAAGGCATGTTTCTTTGGTCCATGCTCAGGGCTCTTCCAACCACACCCTGTTTTTCATGAGACATGTTCTTAGTTTCCAGGAGCCCCAAAGTCTGTGACTAAGTGTCTGGCTATTATAGAAAGAAAGTCTCTTACAGCACAAAGAGCCTAGAAATCTTAGTCACTGGTTGAACTAGATAACAAGTATAGTGTTACATATTAAACATTCAAATATAAGTTTCCTTTCTAAAATCCCAGTTAAAAAAATCAAGAACTAAAACTTGGTGCATCCATTCATCCATTACATGTAAGACAGAAAGTTTGTTGTTTATAAGATGAAAGAAAAAAATGTTTAAGAAAATGAAATGTAAGCAAGCTTTGTTCTACTTATCATGAATAATGGTGGCTGTGAATATAAGATATGAGGCTTATTGTTATGTGTGGGTTTTAGAAATCAGTTTTGCATATGAAAATTAACTATGCTTATTTGTTTTATTTTTGTATGTTTTCTGCATATCCTGTATTATATAAATTGCTTTCCAACATATAAGCATTTACTTAATAATATTTCTGTTAATTTTATTTCAGCTGTTAGAGATATAGACCAACATTTTGATCCACTTTTATGGCAAAATTTGAAGTGGTGATGGGAATAGATTTGCAACCCTTTACCTTTGGACTCTAATATGGGAGATGAAGGAATTTCTTATATGCATTTCTTATCTTTACAGGACATTTGTTTACTGCCACTTCATAATATGCTATCTATGCCCATGGGCTAATTAAATTTATGAAATAATGCAGCAATGCACATGTAGAACAATGTGACGATGTGCACAAAAAATGAAAAAGAGAATTGTTAAGATATTTGCAGGTAGTAAACCTTAAGTCTACAGAAAGTTGGTGCTTCCAAAGGTAAAGAAGTGTTATGACTGGTTAAGAGCTAATATCCCAAAGGACATTTGGTAACTGGAAATCACTGGGGTGCTAGATTACACATAGAAAGTTTGGATATGTGGGTCTGAAGCTTAAGAGAGAGGTCTTAAATTAGTAGTACAGAGTTTGGATCAAGAAATCAATGTAACAAATCAAAACCTAATTCTTAAGGTTTTGGTATGTTTTGTATTTTAGGACACAGACATAGTATTTTTTAACCTCAAACATAATACATAGTCACTATATTAGAAATCACTGATAAATCAAGAGGAAAATAAAAACAATATATAATCCCACCATGAAATAAATACTGCTATTATATGACATCTCTCAGGCCTTTCTTCTAGAGAGATATATATATTTAATTGTAACAGAAATAGGCTGTATTGCAGATAACATTTTTCCATTAAAGCAATATATATCTGTCCACAAAGCAATACATATCTGTCATTCTCCAGATACATATTCTAGGGACATATTCTAGTCTGTAATTCAAATTGAAAAAGAGAAGTTTTCAAAGCACTAACTATGATTTGGGTTATGTCTCTTCTCTCTAAGCCATAGTGTTGAAAGGATTGGATTAGTAGATCTGTACAATTTCTTAGAGCTCTATAATTTCTGTTCTTTTTTATTCTCTTCTATTTTTAAAACATTAATTGGTAACATCCTAGTAAATTCAGGAGGTGGTAAATGTGTTCATCTGATTACACTTAAAACGGGCAGAGAATGTTAAATGGCTGACACTGATTTCGTAGGACATTGAGAGCCAGTGCTGGAAGCAGAAGTCCAACGCCTCTCTCCTGTATACTGAGTTCTCCGCTACTCAGCAGAACCCCAATGGTCACCCCACCCTGTCACTCTGAAATACTGACTTACCCAATTTGAACCTCGGAGGTTTTTGAGGTTACAACATCACCAACCTTTATGGGCAAAAGCCTGCTTTCCAATCCCACTGTGGCTTCCTTCTGGACATCCCCCCTTCCCAGGCCAGGATTCTAGCTCAGCATTTGCAGTAAACCTCTGCACTCTGGATCCAGGAGTTGTATCTTGCCTTGTTGTCAGACCCATTTTAATCTTTAGTGACTATTCTGTTGGATCACTCTACTGAAGCTGAATCCAATATTATATTCATTTTGACTTTTCTTTTATAGACAATTTTTGTCACAGTGTAATTTGTTTGGGGGCAGATTGGAGTCTGTGATTATAGACTACTATTACATTAGTCAGTGCAAACCTTGGCATTTATAGCTGTTTCTCTTTTGTGGTATATTTTTAAAGTTAAGTTTTATTAAATTTTCATGAGTATACAATATTCATGTATGGTCAACAATGAAGGAAAGGAAAATGTTTTAAGAATCATGAACAGAATGCAAACTCAAATTAGGAAATCTAATAATGATTTTGCTGATTACTAGTTTATGCCAGTATTAAGAATGAAATTGTATCAGGAATCTGAAATGAATGAATCTAACCAGAAAAATTGCTTTTTTTTTAAATTATATACCCATTTAACTCAATACTAAGTTGTCCTTATTTTATGAACTACATCAAGGTAGCTATTTCATAATCCTTCCAGATTATAGAGGAAATACAGATACATTTGAAAAAGTAACATTTCTTTAGAATGTATTCATGCATCACATGCTCATCAATAAATTGATAACTTTGTACAGAAATATCCACAAACATTTTAAAGTCTTGCTTAAAAGCTGGGTGATTAAATACTCAAACATTCTAAAGGCAGTTGTTTATTAATGATGGATATTCATGAAGATACTTATGAATGATAAACATTTCCTCTTTAAAAATATGAAGACAAAAATGTAATAAACTAATATTTATTTCTCTGGGGAAATTTTCACTAAAATTATTTTCTTAAATTATAAAATGTTTCTGCAAATGCTTTGACTTGTAAGATGACTTCTAAATTAACATTCAAATATAAACTTCTTGGACATCCTTTTTAGAGACTTTTAGTCTAGATCTGAGCCAAAATTTTATTTCTTCCCCTCATAAATCTTGTATTTCTCAGTTTCCAATCATGGTCAATATCTCCCTTAGTCTATGTAAGTGTAAAGTTTTATACTATTGGCTAGCTCTCTTTTTTATCAATCACATCTGACGATAATTTATGTCCCTCCTGTCCCCAGAAAAATCCCATAATTTTACATAGATTGATAATACATACGTAACACTCACGATACTAAACATACAATAACTTTAAATGAGTTATAGAGTTACATGCCTTTCTTCCTAGTGACAGTGGGGGGGGGTTGTCAAATTTTATACCATATATATATATACACATAGACATCCCTTGGCCAACATCTGGTAATTCTCAAATATTGATAATTTTTATAACATTTATAACATAACGAGATGCTTTGCTCATTACTTTGTTCATCTTTTCAGAAACTTTAGTGCTTATTTTCATATTGGATTTAAGTCCTTCTTTCTTTTCATTTTTCCAAAGCCCTTATCCTAAAACTCTTAAAGCAAATATTCTATTAAAGAGATATGGGCAGGGGGAGGTTGGAGGTGACTAACTTCATTTACTATAAGATATAGTATACAGTAGGATGATAAATAGAACACTGCAGTTTACATTGGAAAGGAGAAAAGGAAAGCAAATAATTGTGGGTGAGGGGAGATAGGGGCAGAGTATGGCCACCTGAGGGAAAGAGGTTTCTAAAATGTCTTACTGGATGACTGAATAAATATATATTTATTTATTATTATTTTATTTAGGAATAAGAACTATAGGATCATTATTTTAAAAAAAGAAAAGAAAAGAAAAGAAAGAATATGTTGAACCATGAAGAGAACATTTCATATTGTGTATATGTGTTTCTGCATGTGTGTCTGTTTTTTAAAACATAGAAGAATGACTGCAAAATACTCAGCACTTCAATAAAACCAATCAGGACTGATTAAACATGTACTATTGTGAGCTCTAAAAATTATGTGACAGATCATATTTAATGACATGAAAAGACATTCATGATATAAACTTTAATAAAAATATTATTAAACAATATGTAAAAGCAAATCTGCTTTAAATTAAATAAAGAGCTGTGTGACAACAGGAAAGATGACCTGAAAGATGCATGTCTGACAGTTTTAATAGCAGCATAGCTAAAAATTTTCTCTGTATCAGTTTATGTCTATATTCACATGTAACATTTTTGCATGTAATGGTCTTAATTGATTTTAATACCAGGGTTAAGCTGGATCTTCCTATTTTCTAAAGGAATTATGCATCTGTGAAATTTTTTTCATTAAATGTTTGATAGAATTTACCAATGAAGCTATCTGGGTCTGGAGAAATATTATAATTTTAAATTTATCTTACATATATAGAGCTATTCAGATTTTCTGAGTCTTCTTGTATTAATTTTGGTAATTTGAGAATAAAATAAAGCCCACCTTGAAAAGGAAAGGAGGAAAGAGATAAAACGAAATACAAATCATAGTTTATCTGCTTCCACTTGGGAGGAAGGAAGTGAGAAGTAAGGAGAGAAGCTAGATGTGTGTATTTGCTATCAAGGTAGTTAGGACCAAGAAGCACAAGTTCCAATGTGCTGGCAAAAGACAAGAAAAATACCTAATCTGAATGAATTAAATAAACTCCTGGGGCCTCCCCTGGTGGCTCAGCTGTTGAGCCCTGGGGTGCGAGGCTGAGCCTCTGCAGCGGGTGGTTTGTTCCCGGCTGCCAGCGAAGGTCCCACAAAAAATAAATTAAAAAAACAAACAAACAAACAAAAAAACTCCCGAAGTTTTAAGAGATCAATAATGCATGTATCTCTAATTTCCAGGATTGAATTAAAAAACTCCAGATCTTAAAGATATCTAAATAGAATTTAATCTCCAAATATAACAATTCTCACAACAGAGCATAATGAAACTACAAGCCATCTATCTCAGTATGTCTCATTTTATTTTCATAACTTACCAATAAAAACCAACTAATTCTTTTTCAGAAGTTTTTCCTCATATATCTTAATCCTGTTAAGGATTAAGGCGGACTTTGTGTGGGGAGGAGTGGTAATATAGAAATTTAAATAAGATCAAAGAGAAAAGAGATTATACGACATTCTGACATTTAGATATACAAGCAAAGTTAAATTCACATATAAACATTTTCCATTTGAAAAAAATGACCAACTTCTACAGGTGTTACAGATATTTTCACAACCACAACAGAAAATATGATAAATCAAATGAAAAATGCAAGTCTTGTTCAGTACATAAAACTAATCACAGTCATAAAGTTTTAGAGATGGCATTTATGGCAACATGATTTTCACAGTGGATGAACACACGTCTTGTCTCCTGGAAAACAATCCTTAGAGTCTCTTTCAGCACCAAGGTTCCTACCTCAAAAATCAGAATTCTCATTTAAATAAAAGTTTGAAAGATTTGCATTTAACTGGAGAAATGAAGTAACATGACAATGAAAGAATAGTCTGCTTGTTTTTAATTCAACAAACAGCTTATTTTGTAGCTATTTACAAACATGAACTCCATTATATGTAAATTAGCAAGTTGGTGGGAGAGAGTAATAAATTGATCAAATTTTCTGTCCAGTTTTATAAATTCCTACCACCTTTTGACTCTGGCTATTGCTGTGACAATCAGACATCTGCAGATACACCTTAATGGTGCCTCATTTTAGCAAGCAGCATCATAGGCTCTTGCTTTTCATCTTAGGACTTGTCTATATCTCAATATAGGATGCTGTGGTTGCTGACACAGCCTTTCTAGAACAGCTAGAAAAAGAGTATCCTGCTTGCTTGTGGGGGCAGCCGTTAGCAGATAAAAATCCTGTTTTTAATATCTTGGGCTAAGAGTTTCGTGAGTCTTCTTCAGAAACTCTGCAGGGTAATTTAGTGTTAGTTGTACACAGTAGAAGCAAATCAATAACATATGTTTGCACTATTCTTTCTTTCTTTGCTATTTCACTTTTGTAATTTCAATCCCCTGTTCTTTGGGATCACTTCTGTCTTCAAGATTTACTTTTTGGGAAAACTAAAGCTAAATATTATTTAAGGATGTATAAGCTACCCTTCTTAACACCAGAAACTCATTTTACTTATATTTTCAGTTTAGTTTTAGTATGAGCCATACTATTAGAATTATACAATTTTTTTTGTGTGAGCAAAATGATTCCTACTTGTTCCATAAAGCTTATCGTTAAAGCAAGTAAGTGGCAGAGTTGGAATTCAAGTCAGATCTGCTTACTTCATGCTTACTTCTCAATAAGGATAAGAGGACATGTTCAAATTAGGCAATGTGATAAGAGTTTAATAAAGGAATATTTACCAAGGTGTTGGCAAATTAAATAAATCCAGAGAGGATGGTAAATTGGCCAGGGAATCAGGAACAACAGAGAACAATTACCAGTCTTGAAATGAATGGGGGAGGGGGGAAGAAATCAACAGTATCTGGAAATAGCAGTTTTATGAAGGGGGCTACCTTTCACTATCTGTGGCTTTGTGGACAGGAAAACAGCCAAACCACTGTAACCTACCAAGGAAAGATTGAAGAGCGTGAGTGTCATACATTATGTTTGTCATCAGCATCTGGACAAAGTCAAAGAGGATTTTGCTGTGAAACACAGATGAAATAGTAAAGAAAGTGAGACTAATGATGGACAAAGTAATAATTTAACAGAGATTAGAGTCTGAGGTGCCCAGTGAACAGTGAGTGCATGGAAGTTTTTTTGACCAAAGTAGAATCAAAAGCTAATTTATTTTGAGAATGAAAAGAACTTCTCTCACTTCAAAGGTGAGGTTAGAATGCTACTGCTGTATTAAGACTGCCTAAGAGGATTTTTGAATTGATGCTGAATAATGATTTTTAATATTCTTCCCCTTTCTGAATCAGGTCTATGTAGTTTTTGAAAATGTTTATACTATAGTGTGCACGGAGGGGAATAGATAATGAGTTTGTTACATCGTAGGTTGTAGGTTGCTGGAACAGGAGTCATATTGCTACAGAGTTTTGTTAAAACTTAATATTGATTAATGGTGAAAACTCCTGATATATTAGGAATAGCCAGAACCTGAAATGAAACTTCAAAATACATTTTGCAATTGTCTAGCATACAGTTTCTACAAAACTAAGTAAGGCAAGGATAGATGATATAGCACTTTTATTCAGTATTATAGTTGGACAACAAAGACAAGAAGAGAAGAATAAAGACATATGAACTAAAATGTCATTAAGTGCAGATGAGACATTATTATTTACAAGGAAATTCAAAGAAAAATCTTCACCTAGATTATTAAAATAATCAATAGATTGTAGCAAGGTACCTGGATATATATACATACATATATTTAAAACACATTTTGCATATACACACATGCAAAAATGAAAAAAAAAATTTGTATGGACTTTACTTTAAAACAATTAAGAAATAAAGAAAATAAAAGATAATATAAATGAAGCATGTGGTAGATCCTTAAAGAACCACAAGTAATAACAGAGTCCCAAATACACTTTTAATGTTTACCTTACAAAGATTAGGCTATGATGGAGAGGACAGGTCAAGATGGGGAGAGAAGATGTCCTTGTTTCACTCTCAAGAGGATCATTTAGCACTTAATCAGAGAGACAGTATACTCACAGAATCCTGTGGATTGGGACAAAACTGGAATACCCTTGGATATTGGAGATCAACATATTATGTGACAGAGATGACAGAAAAGTGAATCATGCTTCATAAAATAGGAAGTGGATGGAAAGAAATGCCCGGAGGCTGTAGTTTGGGTTAAGGGATATATAGTACAGGCTGCTGGCTCACCCAGGGACTCAAGGAAGGGGATAGTTAAACATGTAGAGGCAATACCCTTAACCGAGTGGAAACACATGCAGTAAAACTATGGTGTTACCTGCAGGCTATGTCTCCAGTAAAAACAACAAAGTGCACTGCATTGCACTCCCTCTTCCCCACACTTCAAGAATGGTACTGGCCTCATGAAGTGCACTGACAATGCACAGGCTGTACAGTTACTCTCAGTCTGGACTATAGAGAGGAAAGATATCAGTGTTGTCCACACGAGTCAACTCTCCTACACCCCAACACATATGAACTGGTGATGATACCCCTTCAAGCCTCTCCCCTACTTTCTGTCTCAGGATCTGCAAGATCGGGTCTTAGGACATACAGAAACCAGAAAATTAAAAAAAAAAAAAAAAAAACTAAAATAAAATAAAACTATGGCAAATACTTGTTGGAAAACTAAAAGTAACTCAACTTTTAAGTTACAGTTATAGACACTAAAAAAAGTGAAATCTAAAGCAGCAAAATGAGCATGTGAAGAAAAAAAAAACCCACAACATGTGGCAATTGAGTCCTCAAGGCAATATGATGTGGCAAAGAGAGACCATATTTCCATAATCCAACCAAAAAGATATGGAAGATTTTAGCTCATATCAGATAGAGTTTAAAATTACCTTGATAAAGCTGTCAGAGAGATGGGGAACATGCCAAAAAGAAAGACAAAGAGATATAAAAGAACTCAGAAAATCTAGTCAAAGTGATAAAACATATCATAAAAAAAAAAAATCAGTGACCTAAGAAATACAGCAATGAATAGAAAATGGATATTGAAGACTTAAATAAGAAATAACAGAGATTCAGGATGTGAAAAGCTCAAAAGATGAAATAAGAATGCTGCAGAAAGCTACAGAAGACTAATAAAGGATCAAATGAGATACCTTGGGGTAAAGCACAAAGGACCTTGTGGAATAAGAGAGAGAAATATGACATAAAGATGAAAAACAAAAACAACTGTAACTATGTGATCCAATTAGGAAAATTAGGAAAGGCAACATACCCATTACCAATGGGTATGCCAGAGGGTTAAAGAGAGATTGGGGAACAGAGAACTTATGAAAGAAATAATAGAGGAAAAATCCCCTGAACTAGGGTAGGAAATAAATGTACAAGTCCATAAAATTAAAAGAACACCTAGTTATCTAAAAACAATGAAGCCTATTAAGCTTACACATTGCAATAAAATATCAAGAGTTAGAGACCAAGGAAGAGCATTGAAGATACTACTTTAAAAATGCAGGTGATTTTTAAAGGTAATTCCACCAGTCTTGTCTCAGACTTCTCAGCAGAAATTCTTCAGGCAAGGAGAGAATGGAATAGTATATTCAAAATTATCAAATATAACGCCTTCCAGTCAAGAATACTATATCCTGCAACAATCTCTTTCATATGAGGGAGAAATAAATGGTATCACAGACACATAGAAGACCTCCCCAATAAGAAATGTTGAAAGGAATTCAACAATCTAAATTGAAAAGATGAAAATACACACACAAAGAACAATAGATAGAACCAAAAAAAATAGATAAAATGACAAAAGAAAATCCTCATCTATCAATAACTACCCTTAATGTAAATGGACTATATGCATAGTCAAAAGACACATAGTGAATATATATACATCATAGTGGCTGAATGGATCAAGAGACAAAATGCACATTTCTGTAGTCTCTAGAAGAGCAAAGATAAACATAGGCTCAAAGTAAATAGTTTGAAAAAATCTCTACGAACAAATAGGTCCCCCCAAATTGGCAAGGACAGCATACTTAAATCAGATAAAATAGACCTCCAAATAAAAGTGTAATGTTGGCTGGGAGGATTATGTGAGAAAATGTAAAGTCAAAGATAGGCCAACAGACCTTTCTTTTAGAAACCAAGCACACAGGCAAAAATAGTTTGGGTACTAACAATCAAAAAAGCTTTCCTGGACATTCTCCCTTCCAGAAATAGATATAAAAGAATTTTTAAAGGCTTGAGTAGGAGAAATGCAATTCATTAAATAAAGATAGCATCAATATAGAGAACTGGAAAAGCAAAGTGGTAAGAAAAGAGATAATGGAGCTCAACAAGGACAATAGGATGAAGATAGTCATTTTATAAAATCCTCTAGGCGTTCCAGGAATTCCATATTCAGTATTTCTGTAAACTTCATTCTTTTACCCTACAAAAGCAAACTTGGTTGAAGAAAAAAAAAAAACTTGAAATAACTTACAAATCTGTGAAGCTCTTATGCAACTTTTCATTACAGATTTCCTAAAATTTTATTGTGTGTTAACATGGAAATCAGTATCTCTTCACAGAAAGAGCAAAGTTCATTTGCAATGTATTCTGGCTTTTCCATTGACTATTGAGACCTATCACTAAAGAAAACAAGTCGGACATTCAAGGAAGCCCATAATTATTCTTCAGTATGCACTTCATGAGACATGATCTCAGCTAATTTAAGCTCTTTCTTCTGAACCTTCTTTCCAAAGGAAAAAGCAGTTAACTTCACTCCAATCCTGAGTAATCTATTTTTTTTAAAAGAACACCTGGGTCCTCAAATGTGATCCCTAAAATGAGAGCAGATTTTAAACAGTGATCCAGAAGTTCTTTGGAAATAAAATATACAAGGATACAGCATTCTTGGGCTTAAAAATGTGGAGACTTTTTGTCATGCATTTGTCAGATGAGTATCTGAATTACTTAATCATCACACTTTTTGTAAAATGACTGAGAATAATTATAGGAGAGTACAAATATATAGTACTTACACTTTCAGTAGTTGTAGCATGTTGGGCAAGTGAGTGATTTTACCTTTCCAGGCTTTAACTGAATTATCTTTAAAATGAATATATATACATTATAATTTATGTGGTTAAAGATGACATTAACTTACTGATGTCTGAGATCAGGAATTCAAAACTAGAATCCAGTTGTCATTCAACTTTTGAATAAAGTCAAGTCTTTTAATTGCAAATTGATTTTTACTCAATAAGCTAAGATGGAGTCTTTGATCTACTATCAATAATAGGGGTTACTGAGTTTACCCTCAATTAATGACAGGATTTCTGGGCCTACTGCTTAAATACTGTCTTAAATACTCTGAGTTTTATTCTTGACACCCTTGGTGATAATAATACTGTGTAAAATTCACTTAAGTGTTTTAAGTTCATAAGTTATTTTAGTCCTTATTCCATTAAATGTGCCTCAAGAATACACCATGAGACAGTCAAGGAAGATATAGTCATTCCTATTTTGTTGAGGTTAAATTTTCCCCATGTTGCAGAGCAACCCAGTTCCTGCCTCTACTTTTGTGGAGTTTTCTAATACCCTAAACTGCGCAGGGAGGACACCAGGATGGATCACCCATTACCTCCCACCTGACAAATAGCCTGTCTACCCCCACAAACTAGCACATATCACAGAAAAGTCACAGCCTGAAATATCCAGTCCCTATTCCAAAGCATATATATTAAATTACACACTTATTTAAAATCTCATTACAGTGTTTTAAAACAATTTTACAAGTTTCAAATAACATCAGCTGTAGTAGAGAAGGGAGAGACATGATAAAAATAATAGAATCTGGCTCTTGAGTTCTGAGTCAGACAAATTCATCAGAGAAGAATCAAATATATCCCATCCCCCCCTTTGGAGCTCCTTATTCAACAAATAAAGCTAATCAAACTTGACTAATAACTTCATTCTCAAAGTGCATTGGTGAAGAATGGCAGACATCAACAAAGACAGTCAGAGTACATATATGCATGCTGTTTTATACCTGCTGAATAGATTGCTTAACTATGTAAAGGGCATTCAAATTAATCATATTTTAGAACAACTCTAATTTTATTTTTAAATGCATTAAAGTCCAAGATAGAGTTTACTTTATTTTGTTAAAATACTAAATTTGTTTCTTTCACAATGAAATAGTCTGATAATTTTTATTATTTCAGAAAGACTCTATCTGTGGGGCCTCCTTGGTGGCATTGGAGTTAAAGTCTCAGTGCTATCAAGCTATCACCAGCCACTGCAGCCTGAGTTCAATTCCCCACCAGGGAGCTAACCCACAAGATGCAGCAGACCTCTCCTGTCTCACCCACTGCTGCCCTCAGCAGTGCATTTCAATAGATTTGCCTGCTGCTCCCCACGCTATCTCTGGTGAATCCCACCCCCAGCACCTCTGTTCTATACCTCAGTTCTTCTATGCCTAAATAAATCTTTTTAAAAAAGACTATATCTGAATTTATTGTGGGGCTAAACATTCATATATTTAATATTCTCAGTTTATGCCCTTATAAGGGATATGACTATCTCTACACAAACACAGACATAAAGTGAAAAGATAGTTTTAGTGTAGAAAAAAAAATGTGACTGCATACAACCTTCCATAACTCCCTCATTACTCTTGTGGGAGTTATGATTGATCAGAATCTCCTAAAGCAATGCTTTCCTAAATAGTTTATTGACAGCAGAAATCACTAGATACAAAACAAACTTAATAGATTTCCTTGAAAATGCCATTTATTACAGATATAAAACCTCTTGATTTGTCATTTTTTAAAATCTCAATGTGCTTTTGATTTTTATTGTATTAACTTGGAAATATCATGGCTCAAGAGATTCCAGACAATTGATGGGCATTTGTTTATTTCTCCTTAGAAAGATAAATAAGTTAATGAATAAATTAATGGATAAATAAAACCCTCTCAATTGTTTTCCTTCAAAAATGATGTATTCTATTATCTTGGGGAAAAATGGAACTAGAAGGGATCATGCTCAGTAAAATAAGTCAGAAGGAAAAAGAAAAATATTGGATGGTTTCACTTATAGGAGAAATATAGGGGAACCAAATATAACAATAAAAAAACAACAAAACAAAACAAAACAACAATAAAGAGACAATTATAGATCAGAGACATTTTTCAGGGGGGTGGGGAGGGAGAGAGACCACAGTGAGAGTAGAAGAACCCAAGGGACTGTGGTGATGGTGCATGGGAGAATTAGTGGTGGAAATTCTATGGGAACTACACCTGAGAAAAGAAAGCAAACATTGTTTAAAAAAAAAAAAGGAATAATGATATAAAATATATAGAAAATTAAAAAAAGATGTCATTTTTACTGTTTTGTTTCTTATTATTTTTGCTTTTCTAAATAAATAATAGTACAAGTTACTTCACAGATCCAGATGTCGGATTTGTTTTTGCTAATGGACTCTAAACACATTTTAGTTTTTCTGCTTCCTATTTTTCAAATTAGTAAAACTATAAATTACACCATTCAAATCAATCAGAAACATTTAGATGTATCAAAAAATATACAGAACAAAGGCCTCACATGCATGTTGAGTTATATAGCTCATCTCTAGGATCCATAGCAACATGGAAAAAAACATTGTTGGAAACAGTGCCACATTTCACAATAACCTCAGATGTGAATCAGCATGAGTTTTAAAATATGACATTTTTTAAAAGAACCTGGTTTATATCAAATCTCCCATTAGTCAAAGGCAGATCTTGAAAAGCAGATGTTGCCCCTCAGCATTGCATTTTATAATCCTTTGACTCCTTTAGACCTAATGCAAGGGATACATTATACCCCGTAAATTCAAGGACACTCAAAGATCACAAACTAAGACCAGAAACTGAAACAAACTGCAGAATGGGGAGCAATACAGAATCCGTCCCTTCTAATGCTGATAAAGTATGCACTTGTCAACAAAAACCTAAACATTCCGGCCTTTCTTACATCTGTAAAATGTACGTTCTCTTAACTCTTTGTGGAGAGAAATTTTCCTGAGTAACCAAACATCTAGGCTCTGGGATCCCGGGCAAATTCTTTTTCAAGGTAGAAACACATCATCCTAAACTATTACACCAATATTAGATGAGCTGTTCTTCCAACCTTAGATTTGATGAACCAGTAAATTAGCAACTAAATACTTTGAATATCTACTAAAAAACACTTAGAACCAGTTTAAAAACTTAAAAAAAAAAAAAACCCAAAAAACAGACTCTTATGATCTTATACAATCTTAAAACTATTGTACATAGAATAAGATTAGACATATTTCTTGTAAGTTTCTTTATGCATATATATTTTCCCATGTTATGAAGTTGTTTATGGAAGGGGGAAATCTCATATTTTCAACAACTCTTACACCAAGACTGGGTGCATGTACACTTAAAATTTTGTGTGACAAATTTCCTTAAAGTTGCATGAAGAGCAGAATGATTTCTCCAGGTTGGAGTCTTTAAAGTGTTCAAGGGACCCATACTTTTTAAACTTGGAATCTGCAAATGTATACTAATTTGCTTATTTATATTGCCAGACATAAATAGTCGGTATAAAGCTGAGTTTGCATCCTGATCTTTTATACATGAAAATTGAAAAGTCTCTTATTTTAAATCTAATTTACTAGCTGAAAAAGCTTGCTAGCATTTTCAGAAATGGTTGTGTTTCACTTTAAAAATCCTTATCTTCATGCAGGACATTTTTACTCTGCCTAAATCATTACAATGTTTTTTTTTTCCTATTTTTCTTCTGAAATCATTGATTAGTACATGCATCTATTCAAGAAAGTATCATTGGATATTTTGTCTTAAATTAGAAGAATTTAATCAAGGTCTGCTAGCTCTCTGGTTAAAAAAAATTATATTTTATTTATAAACATTCAAAAATAATTATGTTTTACCCATTATATTTAGTATATTGAATACTCTTTGGTACTTGCTCTCAAGAGACTCATATAGCATGGAAAATGAAGAAAACTTTTACAAGATTGTAATAAACAAAACGTCATGACATCAAAGGAAGGGTTGAAAAATCACTATAGTATAGAGTATTACACAGAAAGTTGTATTTCAAACTATTTGCTGCATTTCATATCTATATAATTGAAGGATCAGCTAGCAGGTCCAAATCTAATTACAGGGTTTATCATTTGAATGGTAAGCTCATTTCTTAACCACTAACTTTTCTATCAGTAGTATAGGAAAGTTAGAAATCATAAATTTGGGCCTCCCTGGTGGCACAAGGGGTTAAGTCTCAGGTCTATGAAGCTAGAGGCAACCAGTGTAGCACGAGTTCAATCCCCAGCCAGGCTGCTGATCCACATGGAGCAGCATACCTTTCCTGTCTCACCCGCTGCTCCCCTCAGTAGTGTATTTCAGTATATCCACCTATTCTGCTCTGCGCTCTGTCTGGTGAATCATCTTCTCCTCTTCCCCAACACCTCTGGCCTATACCCCAGCTCTTGTATGCATAAATAAATAAATCTTAAAAGAGATCATAACTTTTTACTTGGTCATAATGAAAAAGAGAAATGCTGAATATATAGACTAGTGTCCTGGACTTAGCATGAGAAATCTTGGATTCAGCTCCACATTTGACAATAAGTAAATCTTTGGCAAATCACTCCCCAATGCTGGGTGTCAGTAGCAATGTATAGAAATATGTATAGGGAGTCCTACTAAAATTACCTTAAGGATACTTTGAGTTCTACATGTGTGAAATATCTTCTAGGTCATTTTTTTCAGGTAAATAAGTCCATACCTTAAAAATAATAATATAAAATAAAAAGAATATTTATATTTATATAGAATTAATACTATTAATATAACCAATAAAGTGCTTATTATATATATATGTATAAAGTAAATATATCTTAATATGCTTAGTATTGTGAGAGTTTTATACAGGGACAGTATCTTTTAAAATAACTTCTATAATGTATAAGAGAACTTCACAAAATAGTTAAACTTTTTTGGAAGAAAAGTATCTTTTGAGATGAAAATGAGACTGAATTCTAACAGTCCAATCACTCAGAACAATCTCTCAGACTAAACCCTCTCTGAGATTTACCTACTACCAGCATTGAGTTCAAGGATGTGCACACCTAACTGATATGCTAGGGCAGTCCTGAAAAAGTTCAAATGTGAGGGGGCACAACAGAGCCGGGAACTTCCCATAAGGGAAAAGAGATGGCTAGTCATCACTAGGCAAAAAAGATCATGAAGGAGTTTTGGTTCAATGTTTAGGGGAATGCTGATAAACAATTTCTGTCCCAGACATACTAGCCACATGTATGTTCCCTAGGGAATAACAGCTGTGTATATAATTTGAAAGACTTACATCATTGAGAGTTGTAACACATTAGCATCCAAGCTTTTGTCCAAGAGTAGCACTGACATCAGTCAAAGCATAAACCGATAATATGAACTCTGCAGAAGAATGACTTTTGGATGACAGAATTACCACTGTAATTAGATTCAGAAAATCTCTGGGTATGGACAGATAATGAAAAGGAAAGCTTGGCAATGTATACCACATAAAATGGGTGAAAATTAATAAAATAGAAGAGTTTACATACAGAGAAAAAGGATGTAATGGCAATTTATCATGTTCTTTTACTTCCATATTGGCTATTTTTCTTCAGTTCAACTTTGGCAAGGCATTTGCTGACAAAATCAAGTAATTCCCATCTAATCTCCTGTTCTCTTTGACAACTAAGTCTGTCTGATACAGTGACTTTTTTTTTTTTTTTCCAGAGAAGCAAAAAGTAGCTTAGCTGTCCTTTCTTAACTTTCACAGCCTATTTGCTCAGATCCTAAATGTATTTTGCATGCAAGAAAGATTAAACTGTGTTAAAGTTGGCTGTTCTTATTATTTTGTTAAAAACAAAAGAACATTTGACTGTTTCATAGTCATCCAATTTTCCAGCTGTTTGCTCACAGCTTCCTTACTTTTTTTTTTTTTTAAAAGATTTATTTATTTATTTACTTATACAAGCACTGGGTACAGTCAGAAGCGCGGGAGGGTGAGAGAATTCACCAGAGTCAGAGCAGAGAGCAGAGCAGGCAGACTGACGAAGTACACTGTTGAGGGGAGTAGTGGGCGGCAGGAGAGGTCTGCGCGCCATGTGGGACCCTCGCCTGGCGGCCTGGGATTGAACCAGTGTTGCAGAGGCTGGGGGCAGCTTTGCAACCCAGTGCTCAACCGCTGCGCCACCGGGGAGGCCTTCACAGCTTCCTTTCTGTTTGTTGTTACTTCTTATGAACTTATCAACTGGTAAACAGAAACTTAACAGAAAAGTTATTTCCTATCTACTTTAAATGATCAATTAATATGTGTGGTTATTTTCATTGTACTTATGTGTCTGACAGTTGTGCAGCTGGAACTATCTAGATGGATTAGTAGTTCCTAAATCTGGCTGCACTAATCTAACATGAGGCCTAGAATGTTTTAAGTTCTCAAAGTGATTTTGATCCACATAGTCATGGGAACCAAGAGGCTAAAAGATTTTTAGGTTTCTTTCCAATTCTGAGATTTTATGAGTCTAAACTCTTCAGCCTATGACAAAGTTCATTTTAAGATGTAAAATGATTCTTTTACTATTATACTCCAGTGTTTAAGTGGTCTTTTGCAGGAGATTGCATGGGTTCCTGAACATCAAAATGTTTGGAAGCAAATACTTCAAAGTACTTATGAAGTATAAGTTTTAAAATACTAACTGGAAAATCATCCCTGATTCTAATAGTTACTACTATCTTGTTAATCCTGTGATGGTTCACTTTAGTGAACTCTTTCAAAATTCAAGTTTCTTGTATTCAAGGAATCACAGGTTAGGGATGGAGATGGGGATAACTTCAGCAAAAATCCTAAAGTAATCACCGTCATTCAGGGTAATTATTTTATGTTTCTAAGAATACTCTTAATATCTTAATTGAACCACTGTAAATCAGCCTTTGCCTGAAATTGATTGTCTCTTTCAATAGTTATCTTACCCTACTAAAATCTGTGCCATTGACATTTGAAATCATTTTGAAAGTAAAATTCCTTTTCTGTCTGGAAGGGACCTCTAATTTCCTCAGGGTTGTGAATATTGAGAACTTTGGCATGCCCACTGCACACTGCTTTTTTGACATGTTGCCACACTACCTTGCTTTCCTGGTACAGATGTGCATGACTCTCCCATCTATAGAATCAGTTTTTTAAATGCTGAGATCGTGCCTTTCTTTTCCTTTTAAAATCTCTGGGTTAAATTAAATTAAAGAAGAAGCCAGATTCAAATTGGAGTATCTGAGTTCTGTGAATAATTTCCTGTGAGACTCCCAGAAGTTCATTTAATACATCTGTTAAGGCTCTTCTTTGCAAGCAACAGAAATTAAATATGACTAATTTAAGTTGAAAAAGGAAATGACAAAAGGATATTCATAGATTCAAGAAGATTGGAGATCTAGTGTTAGCCCCCATAATGTCAAAACAAGCCTGGAATCATGTCACCAGTCTCATGAATATACCGTGAGAGACCAGATTCTAACTTCAATATCATAAATAGAGAACAACGGATTTACTTCCGTCAGAACACTTCCGTAGCCAGAATGGATTCTTTATCTTTTATATACAATTCATTTCTGAGTTTAAATTTGAATGATGTGCCATGCTTTAATCTCTTTGATAAGGAGACCAAGGAATAAGAGTTTAGGGCTTTTTTTTTTTTGGGGGGGAGGGGTGGTGGCAGGAGAACCCTTGCTTTATAATAGAAAGTTTCCCCAGGCAGGTTTAAAGATAATATTTTGGATGGCAAGAAAACAAATAAATATGCACTTTATTCATGCTACTTAATTGTCCAAAATAATAAAAACACCCCATTCACCCTATTGCATTTGTACCTTCTACAACAAGGCACTTCTGCTTTATCACCTAAATTCCATTTCAGTTAGGATACTTTTGGCATATCAGAAAACTCAATTGGCAAAAACCATAGGAATTTTTAACCTTATAAAACAACAGAGAAAAAGTTGTTAGTTTAATAACAAAATGATACCAAGTGAAAAGAAACATTTTCTAGGACATTATAACAGACTTTTTCTTATAAATCACTGGCCAGAGCTATATTTTCTAAGTATATTTAAATTAATCACTGTTACAGGAAATAGAATTGTAACAATTGGGTTTAGACCTATGGTAGCACCTTGGGGTAGTAAAGGAATCAGTTTCCTAAGCATATTACTATTTGATGAGTGGGATAGAAATCAGAGTTCAGAAATGCAGACATGCTTATTTTTAGGCAGTATCTGCCACATTTGACAATTCATTTTTTCAAGTTTCTTAATTTATAAAAGATAGATAGCTGGGTTAAATTATTTCTAAGTTTTCTTAAATGTTCATTAAGATACATGGATACTCCCTTTAAAGGCCATTAAAATCCAATGAGGGAGGGCCTCCCCTGGTGGTGCAGCGGTTGAGCGCTGGGTTGCAAAGCTGCCCGCGGCCTCTGCAGTGCCAGTTTGATCCCCAGCCGCTAGGCGAGGGTCCCACATGGTGTGCAGACCTCTCCTGCTGCCCGCTGCTCCCCTCAGCAGTGACATTGTCAGTCTGCCTGCTCTGCTCTCCCCTCTGGCTCTGGTGAATTCTCTCACCCTCCCGCGCTTCTGACTGTACCCAGTGCTTGTATAAATAAATAAATAAATCTTAAAAAAAAAAATCCAATGAGGGAGATAATCCTATAACTCCAATTCTAAGCAGAATGAATTGTAAAAGGATCATACCAAAGAGACACATCATTTATATATAGCACTTATTCAATAAATGTGGATATAAGGTGAAAATGTATAGACATATTTTCACTAAGGATGTAGAACAAAATTCTTACATAATACTAAAATTACTAGTTTGGGATTGAAAGTATGTTTTTGTGCTTTCCATATTTTGAATTTATAGAAAAACAGCTGAAAAAGGGTTTTATTATTATAAATCTTTTAAGTTTGTATTTAGGCATTAATCCCTCCACATTGTAGCAAATGGCAGTAGTTCATCCTTTTTAATAACTGAGTAGTATTCTATTGTATGTATATGCTACATTTTTTTCTGATCTACTCCTCTGTATCTGAGTACTTTGTCTGTTTCCATAAGTTAGCTATTGTAAATAGGGATGTAATGTATGTACAACTACACAAATCCCATCAAACTATTGTTTGTTTGTTTTTTTATTCTTTGGGTGGATACCCAGGAGTGGAATTGCTAGGTCATATGAGTTTTATATTTGGAGAAAACTCCATAGTGTCTGCCATCGGCACTGGACCAGTCTGCATTCCCAACAACAGTATATGAAGGTTCTTTTTTTCCTTTCCATCTCAAAACCCTTTTTTATTTCTGGTCTTTTTGATGTGGGTCATCCTCACAGGTATGCGATGATATTTCATTGTAGTTTGGATTTTCATTGTCCTGGTAAGTGGTGATGAGCATTTTTCCATGCACAGAAGGAGAAAGACAAATACAGGTTGGTCTCACTTATTTGCAGAATATAGAGGAACATAACAAAGGGCAGACAAAACCAAACCAATAATAAAATCTTAACATCTAATGGCAAAACCAAGGCAACCAGAGTAGGAGTGTAGCTGGGTGGGGGTGGGGAAGGGAACATGGTAAAGAATTGTTGGGGCCCTGGTAGTAGGCAGGATGTCAAAGTATACATAGCAAGGTTTGAATTCCAGAATTCAAACAATTCCAGAAGCAGATACAAAGATGTAAACCTTCTCTACTTCAATAAACATATTTTGGGAGACAAATAAACACTAACTCATGTTAAGACTCTTTAAAAATAAATTTACCTCTGTGAGGGTATACTGTATCTCACATTTTAATATCAAATACATCTAAGAATTTGGGTTAATTCCAAATTAATAACTCCATTCCTAATAAGTTTTGTAAAAGTCTTTAGAGTTTACAAATGGCATATATTATCTCATGTACTGTTAAGTAACACATAGCAATATTCATAAGATACTATTTTTTAAGAGAAGATACCACAAACTAAGCTTAAGATCAAATAACTAGTAACTCATTTTTGTGATTAGAATCCAGGTCATTTGATTCCAAGTCCCATGCTCATGGTGCCACATAAGTTTAATTTTTCCAAAAGGATACTGGTTCAATTTCAAAGACTTGGACTTGATTAAAATTTCAGATAGCTGAAGTTTGGATGGGACTTTGTCTTTCCTAATGCAGTGTCCAAAAAAAAAAAAAAAAAATCAATTATCTATATATCACTTTAAAAATAAGGGAACCTAGAATAATTTTCCTAAACGTAACATTAAATCTGTTAAAATTATGTTTTATCTCACACACAAGAGCAGAAAACAAACAAACAAACAAAGGCAGAACAATAACAAGAACCCATAATGGACCAGGAATAAATCATGTCCTATCAGCCCTTCTAGCAAGACCTTAGGCATGGAAGTGATTGTATCTTCATAAGGGGTTGAGCTTAGTAGTATAGCTAAATTATTCTTAGATGAAAACCTCTAAAACTTTCCTAAGATAGCTAAAACTTGCTAATTACTTAATTAAGCACATGAAAAAAATTCAGAAATCTTTAAATACAGTATTAACAACCAACAGCATAAAAGTATCAGCCAACAATATAAAAGAATCAACAACCACAACCAACAACATAAATTTTATGTCAAAATCTAACTGAAGATTTCTTGGTATGCAAAAAGTAGGAAAATATCACCAAAATAATAAAAAATAAATCAATAGAAACAAATCCAGAATAATTGTTTTAAATGAAACTAACATACAAGAATATTTAGTTACGAATATTCTCCAAATGTTCAATCAGGTAAAAGAAAACGAACAAGATTAAAAAAGGAGAGATATGTTTAGGAAGCACAAAAGAACTTTTTTAAAAGAAAAACTCCATATCTGAATTGAAAATTACATTAGATGAACTTAATAGCAATTCCGGTAGATATTTGGAATTTCACCAAGCACATGGAAAATGAAAATGGCTTTTTATATATTCCATGAATCAAAGACATTTCAAATGCCTTAGAAATCATGGGCATTATTAGCAAATACATTAAATGAAAATGAAACACAACATATAAAAATCAACTGGAATATAAAATACAGAGGGAAGGTAGGGAAATGTAGCTAAGTAGATTGGTCTTACTGAGAAAATCTTTAAATACCTGAATGAGTAATTTTAGCCTAATTCAAAGTCAACGGGGACTTTTGAGGAGAGGTGACATGACCAAATTTTGCATGAGAAAGTTTACTCTGACACTGTAGAAAGGAAAGTGAAGGGAAAAGAGAATGAAAGCCCACTTGGAAGGAAGCTACTTTCATGCACCACAACACAGTGAGGATTATCCTTTCATGCTTCCCAGTGACACCTGCAGGTGTACACAAACATCAGGGAAGTCAACACTTTCAAAACTCAGTAGAAAAAAATCATACAATGAATTTTTTTAAATATTTATTTATTTATGCATACAAGAGCTGAGGTACAGGCCAGAGATGTGGCGGGGGTGGGGTGGGGGGGTAGGCAGGATGTGAGAGGATTCACCAGAGACAGAGTGGGGAACAGAACAGGCAGACGGACTAAAGCACACTGCTGAGGGGAGCAGCAAGCGAGTCAGGAGAGGTCTGTTGTGCCATGTGGGTAGCTCCCTGGCCACCAGGGATCGAACTTGTGCTGCAGAGGCTGCGGATTGCTTCATAGTGTGGTGCTTAACCCCTTGGCCACCGGGGGGCTCTTAAAATTAATTTTTAACTGAGTCAACATTGGGGTATCCCCATGAGGCATTACCACCGTAGTGCACCCTCCACCAACTCACCCACCACTCCACCATTGTGCCTCCCTCCCTCCTTGTTCTTTCCCCTCCCCCAGCCCTTTCCCTTGGTGTCTCAGTTCTGTAATCAGCTACCAAGAGTTAGTTTTTCAGCTTGTCTTTATCTGACTATTAATTTAGTTATTTTATATGTAACACCACCCAGTATTTTATATAGTATATATTTTATATATTTATATATATATGTTATATAGTAACACCACCCAGCATTTATCTTTCTCCTTGTAACTTACTTTGCTTAGCATTATCCTGTCTTTATTTATATTAAGAGCTAACCTACATTGTAGAGAAGATGTTCACCTCCTAGCCTCCTACCCTGGCTTTACTGCCATATTCCAGTTTTATTTCAGTCTAAATTACAAAAGACAGTTCATAGTTCACCGTTTTCACAGGGCAGATTTGGAAACATTTGTCAACCAACTGCAGGGGTTTTTTGGTTCAGTCTCTTAATAAATTTATGAAGGGCTTTATAAATCTCTGAAAATGAACTTATGGCCTTGTCAGGAAACTGTCTCTTTAAAATAAAATCGATGCAGTGGTCCAGCTGGGCATACCACAGCAGGACAGAAAATTATCGAAAGAAATTCACAAATTTAGAGTAATTAAGTCAGTTAACCAATTTCCAATCTGACTACATCAGAAAGCTTTCCTTCTGAAGGCATTTTTTTCTCAGATATTTCTACGTTCCTACCCAGAAAATAGCCATGAATCTCTCCATTAATATTTAGTGAGAGCACATGGTAATATGCTGAATTTGGGGATGATCTGGTCAAAAAACACCTCTTATAGACAGTATATTTCAGATTACATTATGGGAGATGTAGAAAATAAAATAAAAATGCAATCTTTTGTTTTAGATGTTTACAATAATTATATAGGCTTAAGTGCCCAATAATTATGTAGGTCACTGCAACTTTATAAATAAACAGTTTTAGAGAAGGTTAAAAAATATACACACCCGAAGACACACAACTATATAGTTGAATAGCACCCACGCATTCTTATTCCAAGGTCCTCATGGTCAGCTGCCATGGCATTCTGCCTTACAAAGAACACAGCTCTAGCTTACTTAGTAAGTAATAAATCTTACTACTTTCTGCATTAAATTATAGATAAATATCTCTTAGGTTTCTCTTTCCAACATGCTGAGAGATAATGGCATGTAAATAACTTACTCGGAAAGGCACCTGACACAATGACAGTTTAAAAAATGATAGTCAATATAAACATAATTATTAAAACTGAGAAGAAAAGGCAAATTTATGTCTGATGATATCTAGAACGGTCTGAATGACTTAAAATGTACAAAGAATTTTGATAGGTCAAGTTTATCCTAACAAAGTTAGGATAAAAAGTCATGGAGGTAAAAGGGTGGAGGTTATAACTGTAACTGCACTGAAGTGAACAAGGAAAGATCAACAAGAATTTGAAATAAAGCCAAAGTCAAAAGGAAAAAGAAAGTCTGGGCTAGGGACTAGACTTACAGCTAGATATTGCACCCTCTTTATCTTGGTATGCACACAATCCCATCCCTGACACATCATCAGTGTGTCATTGGACTCAATATCATTGCTGGCTGAGGGTCTTCCTGGTGGCACAAGGGGTTAAGTCTCAGCACTGTGTAGCTATCAGCAGCCACTGCAGCACGAGTTCGATCTCCACCCAGGGAGCTGACCCACAAGGTGCAGCAGACCTCTCCTGTCACCCATGCTGCTCTCCTCAGCAGTGTATTTCAGTCAGTCTGCCTGTTCTGCTCCCCACTGACTCTGGTGAATCCTCTCACCTTCTGTACCTCTGGCCTACACTGCAGCTCTTGTATGCATAAATAAATAAAATAAATCTTTGTAAAGAACAAAAAAAATAATCAGTGCTGGCGGAAACTGAAAGTAATAACCACTGCTCACTCCAAAAATATGAGCCACATCTACCTGGATCTTTCTGGGGGACCATGGGGTCATTGTCATGTGTACAATGATGGACTCTCTGAGCTCATGTCCAGCAGTCAGCCAGCCAGGTTCCCAACTGAATATATATGGAAATTTCCAACACTGACCTGTGGCTTTGGTGTGTCTAGCTTCTGATTCAAGTCGTTAGATTTCTCTGACATACTTTCAGTGCCACAGTGACAAAGACCATCTTTCACCAAGAATTTACCACCTACAAGATGGTGAGCCTATATCTCATGTGCAGTGCAGCATCAGGTTGTTTGAGATCATGCGGTCCCACAAACAACTCACTCACTACATTCAGGCCTCAGGCATGGTGGCTGTTGTGGAGGTTGAGACAGCAAGAGTGTGCAACTTTGACACAGGACCTGGGGTGAATCTTGGACTCCAATGCCTGAAGTCTTTGGAAGAATTCCTTTGCAAGATTGCGACAACAGTGGATTAGAGCAACATCCTGGAAGATATGACTACCAAGAGAAGAAACCCTCAACAGGTGGTGGCATATTTTAAACCAATGGACTCCTCAATACACATTTTGCATGACTTGGTACAATAATAATGTCCCACTGGAGGGTGATTCTTCCAAGAACAGAGTTAGCCTGAAATAGAATTTTATTAATGTTGGCTAGTTAGTAATTATACACTGAAGTTACATTGAAACGGGGGGACTTTACAAATAAATTAAGCACAAGAGACAAAATAGTTTTGATATCAAAGGGCCTACTCTCCAGAAGTCCTGGAAAGGATGCAATGGGCCCAACTGTAGCCTAGGAAAAACATGCATAATTACTTAGTTCTGGAAATTTCATAATGAAACAAAATCACTCTCTCCTAATGCTTCAGAGAATCAAGTTCATAACTGATGGCAGTTATGAAAGGTTTACAAGTTACCAAGTTTAGTTGATCCCAACCTTTTAGATCTCATAAAATAAAGACTTTGTTTTTTGCTTCTACTGTTACTGTGCATTGCTTTTAGCGAGATAATTTATATCGAGATTGTGAACACTGTAAATTTGTCACTTCAATAATAAAAATAAAATATAAACAAAATATATGAAAAAAATAGAATCAGGAATTGAACAATTTAAATAGTACCATGAGAGAATAGAACAACCAGAAAAGAACCAGAAAAATCTATATCAGAATCGAAAAAAGGTAATCTATAAAATGATATTACCTAAATTCTTGAGAATGTCAGTGTCACAGGGTTAAAAATGGTGGTATCAGTGTACTGGATTAAATGAGAGCAGAGATACGCTACTAAGCATCCTGCATGAACCTTGGTTTGGGGGGTAAAAAACAGCTATTAAGAGACATTTTATAAAATGATAAACATTGGGTTATCATCTGATCTAGTAATTCCATTGCTAGGTATATACCCATAAGAAATGAAAATATATGTCAACACAAAAACTCATACATGAATATTCATAGTATTGGTCACAGTAGCACAAGTGAGGAAACCACCTAAACAGTCATTAATGATAAATGGATAAATAAAATGTGGCATATTCATATACTAGAATATTACTCAGATATAAAGGAATGAGTAGATACATGTAATACTACGGATGATTCTCAAAATCATTATGCTGACTGAAGAATACAGCACAAAGAGCCATGTATTGCATGAGTCCATTGACAGGAAATGTGTGCTACAGGCTAATCCATACAGACAGAAAGTGGACGAATGTTTGCCAAGGTCTGGGGGAAGTGAGAACGAGGAATTATTACTAGTGGTTTCTTTTGGGTTGATGAAAATATTCTAATTACATAGTGGTAATGGATACACAACCCTATAAATATATTTATATACTACTGAATTACATGTTTAAAAAAGTAAAGAGAATGTGTTCTGTTTGCAATGAAAAATGCGTAAGCTTATCAGAAGGGGAAACGTGTACTTCACAAAATACTTCTTGTAGCAGAATGAAGGGTCAGTGGAAGAGAAGAAATGGTTTAAAAACACATAGAGAGATATTGCTAGTTTCCCATGATTACTAATTAAGGACTAATATCAACAGGTTGTAAATGATGCCCCAAACCATCATTCATTAAATGCATCCAATAATTTAATTTTTAAAATAAACTTTTAAGCTGAGTATTAATACAAGTTTCCCACAGACCCACTTCACCTTCAAAATTTTTCTGGTTTGGACAATACATTAAATGAATACCTCACTTAATGTAGTGCTATAGGGCAGCAGCATATAATTCAATGAATACATTGGGAAGGCTTAGAAGATAGGAGACTTGAATATAAATTCTAGCTCTATCTGGATTTGGTTACTTTTGTCAATGATTCCTAATCATAAGAACCAAATATTGTTATAGCTAGAAGAGACACCAGAAATTATTTAATCCAATAGGTCTTTACTTTGCCTATAGGTGAATCAAAAGAGACCTTTTACAATCTTCAAGAAGTCTATAACATTCTCCCGCCACCACCATTTTTGTTGGCAAGCATTGGAATGATTTAATACATGTTCTTTTTTACTTGAGGAAAATATTCTCCCATTTTGTCCTTTTTTTCAGAATTAGGAACAATATATCTGGGACATTCCATATAAAGCTGAGTCTCCTAGAGGAAAAGTGGGTTTTTAAACAGCTAATCATGATGACACAAGAACTAAAATCTATTTTATCATTTTTAACCCAATTAAAACTAATTAAAAAGATGTGCTTTCTTTTTATTTTAATATTGATAATTTGCTTAACCAAAAAAAAAGTTAATAGGGAATGTGATATTTAAACAGTAAGAGTTTGCATTTGTTTTATTTATAGTGCTCCTAGTGGAGAGAATACAGCTAAACACGTAGTAGGCTTTCAATAACTGCTAGTTGAATGCATCAATAAATTACATTAACTGTTGTGAGTTATTGTATTTTTGGATTTCTGAGACTAAAATGCATATTTGAACCACATGGTGGAGCCATTTTATAGTTATTTGAAAAACAAAACTAAAAAATTAGCCAACATCTCATTTTTCCTTTGATACAGTAATTTAAATCTAGAACATAAAAATAAATATTTAGGTGATCTGTCTGTTAAATATTCTCAATTAGAAACCCACATAAAAGGAAAATTGACAAGTCTTGAATCACTGAGAAAGGATTGACATATTGCAGGTCTGCAGTTTTTGCTTATACAGGCTTAGTGTAGATCACATTTACTTAGTAGCTGATAGACACCATATTACATCACTATTTTTGGTCACTTAGCACTTTAGACTGACAAAAGCATCCAATAGACAGTAGACAAGAGATTCCCTAGATAACTAAAGGTCTCAGGAAAAACAGTAAGAATTGGGCCTTCTCTAAATTTGTACATTTGCTTCAGCTTTAGGTAAATCAGGGAACTGGGTATTAAGAGAGAACATAGAGCTTTGTAAGAGGGGTTGGATGGAAGTGTTATGAGGGAAGACAGTTAAGAAGTCCATGTGTGCCAGTTGTAAGGAACAGGTGATTCTCACTTAGTTGAGTTTTCATAATTCAATAATGGAGAGGGATAGATGAGAAATTCAGCATCCTTGCTCAACATAATTTCAGAATTGGGTATCTGATTTTCTTTTTAGTGCTATCAGGTTCTCGCTGCATATTCACTCCATCTTCAATAGACACATATCTTCTCCTACACAGCATGCGCATACGTGTGCACATACATTGCCTTCTCTCTCAAAGCCTCCAAATGTGGCCGCCAACCTCATTTCTGCACAGTATCCAAGGTTTCAGGTTGATATGTGACCAATTAAAAGTGTGCTACCTAGATACATCTCTATGTAAATTATTTTTAGCTGCTTCTCTTATTTAAATGAACTGAGAGTCAATTATTCTGAATCTACCTAAGACATAGCTTGAATTTCAAAACACCTGAAGCAGATATTGATATATTCTATATTCTTTTCATAAACTATCTGTGTCACACTAATTCAAAGAAACATAAATCAGTCTTAGGACAGGGAATAGGACAAGACTGGTACACTAATTTGGAGTTTTTTTTTTTTTTCTTTTAACTCTTTCCTGTCCTAAATGCCTTGTCATACTTTCAAATTTCCTTACCTTCTTTTATTTTTCCATCTCCCAAACTGTCAAAGTCTTAATGCTGTCTCCTTTTTCTTCATTTTGCATTTACTTTATTTGTTTCTTAAATAAATAAAATATGTTGATTTACTATTTGTTTGCAACACTATATAAATTAATGGCTATTTATGGGTACTGTACACTTACAATGGTTCTTCAATCATGGCCTGTTCTTCATTTTCATTATCTACAAGTCCCACTGTATCTTCATTTTCCCAGTTTAAAACCCATGTTTTACTTTTACAATCATTATTTTGAAAATACTCTGAATTCCATCCCCTTTTCTGCCTCTATGACCCTTGCAAAAGTGATTCAACTATCTATGCCTACAACAAAAGCAGCTGGAAAAAGTAATGCAACTGGGTTAAACAGTGTATTAGTCTCTTAAGACTACTGTAACAAATTATTACAATTTTTTTAGCTTATACTAAGGGAAAGTTATTCTATCACAGTTCTGTAGTCTAGACATCTGAAATCATTACCACTGGACTGAAATTGCTGTGTTTTATCAGGGTCATTTTCCCTTGAAAAGCTGTGGGAGAGAACATATTACTTGTCTTTTCCTGTTTTTGGTGAATGCTGGCATTTCTTGCTATATGGCCGCATGAGACAATTTTACCTATGTGGTCACATTGTCTTCCTCTCTATTGTGTTTATAATCTTCTGTCTCTCTGATGCCATCATAAGAATACTTAAGATGGAATTTAGTCTACTTTCTTAATCTAGGGTAATATCTTTATTGAAAGATCTTTATCTTAATCATATTTTATAAAAACTTCACATAAGTTAACGTGAAGTTAACCCTAAACATAGTGTAAGATCTAATACTTTGGGAGACAATTTATCAACCTACTATAAATAGTTTCACTTTAAATTTGTGATCTCAAAGTTCTCAATGATGTTGACCAAGCTTATCATATATATTGACTCTCCTAGACGATGGTATATCTACTCTTTCTCTCATATTTTTTATATTACCTCTTCCAAACTTCTCTTAGCTAAAGACATGGTCTACAAGTATGAACATGAAGTTTTATTTTCCTATCTCTCTAACTTCAGTCGATGTCACTGTTCCAATTGCTCATGAACTAGTCATATTTTCTTCAACACATAGTTTCTTCTCAATCCAGAGAATTTTAATAGAATTTTAATGCACACCATTCTCTTCAACATTCTGAATTCCACTACCATTTCCCCTTTCATTCCTCCTCCAATAAAAGCCAAGACTATTTGCTCAATTCTCTGGTTTCACAAGATATCACTTTATATTGCTCTTTTTAGATGGCACTATCTCCTTTCTTGCATCTTTACACGTGTCCATTTTCTACATATTCTGTTTAGTTAATGTAACTAGAGATGATGACTGTTCATTCATCATTACACATCTTATCCTTAGACCAATGTCTGGAAATTGAAAAGTACTCAGTAATTTCCTAAATGAATTAATTGCTGAGACACAAATGAAAAAAGTCACAATTTTATGTTTGCAATATCTTTATGACTAGGAATGTAAACTTGGAAATCAGAGAGACTTGTAATAAAAGCCAACTTCCTCATTTTTTTAACTGGAAGAACTAGGGCAAATTAAATAATATATTTTTTCAATTTTATTTTTATATTCCCCATACAATTGCAACCCCCTTATTTTGACCCCAATCCCACCTTTCCCTGCCACCCCTCCCCCACATAATGTGTCTCTGGTTCATAGTTGTTTGTTGATTTTGATTTTTTCTTTCTTATAGCTATTCTTTTTCCTGGTCCCTTATTTAGGTTTTCTAGATTCCTGCTATGAGTGAGACCATCCGGTATTTTTCTTTTTCTTTCTGGCTTATTTTGCTGACCATGATCCCTTCCAGCTCCATCCATGTTGCTTCAAATTGCATGTGTTTATCTTTTTTTGAATGCTGAGTAATATTCCATGGTGTATATGTACCACATCTTCTTGATCCAGTCATCTATTTTTGAGCATTTGGGTTGTTTCCAAAGCTTAGCTATTGTAAACAGTGCTGCTATAAACATAGGGGTGCAGGTGCTCTTTGGAATGGATGTTTCTGTGTCCTTTGGGTAAATACCTAGGAATGGAATTGCTGGATCATATGGAAGCTCTGTCTTTATAGGTTGAGGAATCTCCACACAGCTTTCCATAGTGGTTGGACCCGTTTGATTCCCACCAGCAATGCAGGAGAGTTCCTTTTTCTCCACATCCTAGCCAACATTTGTTGTTGCTAGTTTTTTTAATATGTGCCATTCTCATTGGTGTGAGATGGTGTCTCATTGTAGTTTTGATTTGCATTTCCCTGATTGCAAGTGGTGTTGAGTATTTTTTCATATGCCTGTTGGCCATTTGTATTTCCTCTCTGGAGAAGTTTCTTTTTAGCTCTTGGGCCCATTTTTTGACTGGATTATTTTCTTTGTTTTTGTTGAGTCTTAAAACCCAGAAATAAACCCACAGATTTATGGTCAACTAATCTTTGACAAAGGAGTAAAAATATGCATTGGAGCAAAGAAAGTTTGTTCAATAAATGGTGCTGGGAAAAATGGGTCGCTACATGCAAAAGAATGAAACTTGACTACTACCTCACCCCATGCACAAAAACCAACTCAAAATGGATTAAAGAACTAGACATAAGACCTGAAACCATAAAATATATAGAAGGAAATATAGGCGAAACATTACATGACATGCACCTCAAAGACATCTTTACAGACACATTGCCCAAAGCAGTGATAGCGAAGGCAAAGATAAACAGTTGAGACTACATTAAATTATAGAGCTTCTGCACAGCAAAAGAGACAATAACCAAAACAAAGAGAAACCCCACCGACAGGAAGAAAATTTTTGCACACAACACTAAATAATATCTTAATAGTCGATCTACCATTAATACAAATTGAAAATTCCAAGTCACAGTTATGTCTCTGACAAGCTCTGTGACTATGGATATTGTCAGAATTTAGCTTCAATTTTAAAATTGAGTTTAATGACCTCTAACATTCAAGTTATTTCTAATATTCTATAATTCTCCTTATGCTTGAGATTCTAAATGGGAAAATCTGATAAAACAGGAAAAAAATTCTTAAAAATTTCTCGGAGGAATGACATGCATATGCTGAATATGACTTATGACTATGCAAACTTTTCAATTTTGTTTATAAGTGAAATATAGTACATGAAAATGTTGATCATCACATCTATCTTCCAGATTTTACTGTGCTTGATTGAAGAGTTGACAAGTTACACTATTTGCCAATCATCTTTCATCCTCAACATCTGACAGATTGGAAAGCTGTGACAAAGAACTAATTTAAGTTCAGCTTGGGTGATTCGTTGCAACTGTCATAGAACTAGATGGATGTGCTCTATGTGAAACAGATGACTGTTTTGGACAACCCATCTGTGAGATGGATAGCTAAGAAATGGTATGAGTTCACTCAGTATTTTTATTTTATATAATGTCAGGATATGGTGGGAAAGAATCCACCATTTTGGCACAATGAGACAATATTATATCTAGAAATCACCAGTTGCTAATCAGAAAAAAAAATCTTTAATGATTACAGGTCATTTTTTAGGTAAGTACTAAGGCAAGCACATATAGCTAACAGAAATCTTGATATTAAAACAATAAAGAATAGTTAAGATAATTATGTAATGAGTGATACACAAAGAAGAATGATGAATTTAGAATCAGGATATCTGGATTCTCATTTCGGCACTGCCACACACTCGCTTCCTAACAATATATCATATGAAGTTATATGATGTCAAGGGATTTTCTCATGTACTAAGATGTATTCACTCAAGAATTGTCTACCAATTCTCTACAATGCGTGTATCAGTTAAACTATTCTAACACAAATAAAGGATGACTAAACTTAAAATAGCTTAAGCAATAGGATTATTTGTAATTTTATATAAAATGAAGTCTACTTTTTAGAACTTTGCTAATTAAAGGTCCAGGTTCCAGGGACCAGGAAAGAACATGGACTTTAGTGACCCTGAATAAATTCAGCCTGATTCAACTTTATGTTCCTTCTACCATTTTTCCACATCAATATTCATTCCACACATATTAACTGAACTACTCTGGGTAAGTTAGAAAACTCCTGTAGTTCTTTTGGAACTATAGGTTCATTCTACCAGTGAAGTGTCATCCCCTCTTAGTTACATGATGGCTGTTGCAGTTTCAAAATTAATGTCTTTACACATAATGCTCAAGAACCAAAGCAGCCTTCTTATATTTTAAAAAATAAAAGAATTAGGGGCCTCCCTAGTGGCGTAGAGATTATGTCTCATTGCTATGCTTCCCCTCAGCAGTGTATTTCAGTAGATCCACTTGTTCTGCTCTCCACTCTGTCTCTGGTGAATCCTTTTACTCCCCTGCTCCTCAGGCCTACACCCCAGTTCTTGTATGCATAAAAAATTAAAAATGAAAGAATTCAAAATATTTCTTTTTATTACTATATATATGGAGAGAGTATATATAGAGCACATATTCTCTAATCCAAACTGCAAACTGCTGCCATTTTTTTACTATTCTCTTCCATATACAAACACACACACACACACACACACACAGAGAGTAATAATGAGGGGGATGTGCACGTAAATGTAGGAAAATGGTGTATTTGGTACCATAGACCACTTTCATCAAAGTAATAAGTATAATGATATTTGTTGATTACTCCTAATTGTGCTAAAGAAAGTGGGGAAAGGAAAAGATAGGCTCAGGATTCAAATTCTCAGTTCAAGTACCCCCATAAATGACTTATTAGCTTCCTATGGCTACCCTAAAGAAGACTCTTATTACTTATGGGGATAGAGCTGAGATTATTGAAAACCAAACCAGGTCTTCATTCTGAGAATGGTTGAATTAAAATCCTGAGAGAGACTGAATTTCCTCACAGAGGTTTTCTGTTCAAGTAAGAGCATTGACTGTGATAGAATAGGATGCTCAAAATGGGATTAGAAATATATGACCAGTTCCTGGTTAAACCAGATATGAGTCCTTCTTACCAGTAAAAGTTGCCATTACATTGCCATTTAAGACTAGCTCTCTTTTGGCTGAAGAAACTATTAATATAACTGCCTCCTCTAAAAACAATACCTTCTAAGACAATGCTGAGTCTTTATGGAAACTGGAATGTTAAGAGTGCATTTGTCATAAAAGACCTGTTCATTGACCCCTGTGGAGTCCAGTGTTTACACCTCAAAATATGACCACTGAGAAATAAACTTGTAAGGGAAGTCCCAGAAACCTTGAAGAGTTTCGTGTTTGCTTTCCTCTATAGGTCACAATTATAGCGAGAACTGCTGCCCCTGAATTGCGAAAGCTAAATGTAATAGTGATAATTGGATCTCAGTGGGGCAGGAGTCAAGTGCATAATTTAGTCACCAAAGGCAAGGTGGGTGTGGGTAACCTTTGGGAATTGTGTCCAAGCAGCAATCAGAATTATAATGCTGTCTAGTTCATCTTATCATTCCCTGAAGTAAAATATAAAAACAGTTGACTAAATTCTGATTGGTCCATATAAGTGGAAGAGTTCTAGGTCAAGTGAGTGAACAGAAGTCCAGATTGAAAAATAAGAACAGAGACATGGCCAATTAAGAGATTTTGTTTAGAATTCTCCTGTTCAGATTATCTGATGGAGTCATTCCCTCAATTCCAGTGAGTCCTTGCTCAATGTCTCCTCAGCAGAGGGATCTTTCCTGACAAACTTAAAATGGCATTTTCCTAATTCTTGCTGATGCAACAACAAAATATAGGTCTCTATCTGTCCCATCAGATAACCATTCCCATTTCCTTTATTTTCTTTTGAGGCTTTAAAAATGCTGCTTTTTTTTACATTCCAAGGGGAAAAAGCTTTGCTACAAAGATAACATCAGAATTGCTGACCAACAGTTGATGGCAAAAACACGCTGGTGCCAGTCACCAAAGCTTGACTCTCAAGGATGGACATGCAGACTCTTGCCCACTCCCTCCCTTCTGCTACCTTGTAACTCTTGATAAATAATCCATCTCTGCCAAAGAGGATGAGAGGGGTCTTTCAGACACTAGACTTACTATCCTCCTGAATTTGCCAACAAATTAACAAACTCTTCTGTCATTGGCCAAGGGAACTGAGGCTGGCCAGCATTCCATTATCATTACGTCTATTAATTTGGTTCCATGATATTTATCATTAGCACTGATAAATACACTATGTATTTATCAGTTTATTGTCATAATATGGAAGTTCATATGCTTGTTTACATGTTAAGTTTAAACTTATAAGTTTATAAGTTTGTTGAAATGGTAAAGTTTTTTTTTTTTGGTTCCTATCAATAACAAAGAGGGATCAAGGTTTCATAATGGCTTTTATTTTATACATACACACATGTATATATTTTACAATAAATTTATTTTATATATTTGATAAAATATTTTATACATATATGACTAAAACATTTTATACACACATACATACATGTATGTGTGTGTGTATATATATAGATACACACACATAAATGAAATGAATGTCAATTTAGGTGCTTGGGTATTTTCTTTCCTTCTAAAGTTTCTCAGGAACTAAGAAGGTATTTGGAAAGGATCCATTGCTTTAGGAATTCTGACATAGCATAATTGTGATAGAATAGAATGCTCAAAATGGGATTAGAAACATATGACTGGTTCCTGGTTAAACCAGGAATGGTTTAAATGGTTTAAATGCATTCCTGAACACAATTCATAACACATTTATAAGCACCTTTTTTTTTTTAAACGTATGCTTTTTTTCAAAAATTTATTTATTTATGCATACAAGAGCTGGGGTACAGGCCAGAGATGCGGGGATGAGAGGACCCTCCAGAGACAGAGTGGGGAACAGAACAGGCTAATTGTCAATAGATTCCCCCTTCCTGACTGAAATACACTGCTGAGGGGAGGAGTGAGTGAATCACGAGAGGTCTGCCGTGCCATGTGGGTTTCTCCCTGGCTGGCTGGGGATTGAACTCGTGCTGCAGGGGCTGCGGATTGCTTCATAGTGCGGTATAAGCACCTTTTCTTAAGGCTAGTAGTTTTAGAAGATACCACTTAATACTTGTATTGGTCTTACTCTCAATATGGTTTCAGCCTTTCAATTGTATCTTTGGAGCTGTTTGTTTCTTTTATTTTTTGTTAAAACTCTTTTCCCAGTTTGTTTTAACATGGAATTTTTTTGAATAATGGATTCCAAGAATAAAAACCTTGTATTTAACTTTGAGACTAAACTCGTCCTGAACCCCTCCCACTTTTTTTTTTTTTTAATGTCGCCAGATGCATTCACCCTTATTTGAATAGAAATTTCTTACCCCCTACACAGCCACTGGCAATGACTGTCTGCCTACCTCAGCTTTTGAGACTCAAATTTATTTCAAATGAGTTCCTTGAAAAAAAAAAATAGTTCTTTTGCTGGGAAAGAAGAACAGATTCAAGATACTGATTTAAAAGTATCCTTACAGATATATTCCAGAGAAATTTATGTAGAGAAATTTATGTGCACTGCATTAATGAGCCTAGGTAGTGGAATAGGAAAGTAAGGGGCTGGTATACTCTCCCAAAGATGGAATGATATCTCTGGCTTTCCTTGTCTCAGAGCTGGAGATACAGAGGCATCAATATGCTGCAGGCAAAACACACCAAAATTGCCTTACTCCTGTCCAGCCTTTCTACTTTCTTAAGTATTAATTAGCAAATGAACCAATCCAAAACCACTTAAATGTTGGCTATTTACACAGTCATTCCATTTTGTAAAGAAAAGGGGTGGGTTAAAATACTTTAAAAGAGAAATACAATGGTGCCGACATGCTTAACTGTTTAACTTATATAAAATAAAGAAAAGAAAAACGAATTGTCAATAGATTCCCCCTTCCTGAAGCCCACTCTATACTTCATACTTTGTCTGGGATATTCAAAAGGGAAAGAATTTTTTATGGAAATGCTATTGCTATAATGTGCTGATTGTTACAATAATTTTCCCTCCAGCTCTATTGCTTGGCAGGAATTTTGGACTTTAGTCAGGAACTGCTTAGTGAGCTGGTTGGTGGATGGGATTAGTTTAATCTCCTCTCACAAGCCTGGAAGCACTGGGAAAGGTTGGGGTGGAGGAGGAGCAGTGGTAAAATCTGGAGGGAGGGAAAGAAAAGTTGCTGATGACCAATGCCAAGGTTTATTTCATTTTAGAATTAAATTTGAATAGTGAGGGGAAGGGAAAAAGGGAGGGGAGAGGGCAGTGGTGATGAATAAAAGTGTTAAACTGAGATGGGTAATACTCATCTCTTCAAAATTTCATTGTGCTTGGAGTGTTCCCAAGCCCTAGGGGCAGAGAACAAGAGAGACTGGAAGAAGAAGGGGGTGTTAAGGGAGGGGAAAAGTGGAGTGATGATTAGAATCCACAAATAAAGAACATAGACAAGGGGGAAAAAGAGGAATTTCTTGGATATGAAGGGAGTACAGGGAGACTTGAGATTAGATTACTTAATCTGGTGGAATTTATCCATCATGAGAATAGCCAAGTAAGATTTTGATAGAGAAGAGTTCCTATCTTCTTCCCCTTGATCAAGATTAAATGCATGGAATAGATAAATTTTATACCACAAAGTTTGTGAAATATTTTATGAACTCCACTGTGCAAGAGAATATAAGGTGCAATTCTTGTCATTGTCATAGCTGGATCTGGATATAACAGAGACATATTTGATTTATAAATTGAGACAATATAAATTCACTTTAAATTCATTTTATTTAATTTAAAATTTTAGTGTATATTTCTTCCTGTCTCAAATATTAGATAATATAATTTTAGTGATGAACCTGTAAGCTTCTGTTTATAGATAATGGGAATAGGTCATTAAAAAATTCTGCACTCTTCAATTTTCAACCTGAGTATTTTAAATAAGACTGAAATTTTCATCCCTATTCTATCAATTAGCTGTTCTCCCAAGATTATCTAAAATTTAAAATTGATACCCTGTTTAAGGTATTTTATTTTCTAAATTTCCCTATCAGTTATAAGTTATACATTTTACATTTTGCTCATATGTTCAATTACAGAAGATTTACATTTGAATTTGTACACTTTTCCTGCACAAATATTTCTTGTTTCTTCATTAATCTCAGTCCATGAGAAAAATTTAATTTATATTTTTAAACAACTAGTTAAGGTTCATATATGGAACAAATATTTGGAACATTGAATATGCTTATGTTATTTATTATTTTATTGTTATTAAAGCTAGTTATTTTTTCCTTTTTGAGGATTTACTCCTTGCTCAGAGGTAATTTAACAAACTGCCAAATCTGAATTTTTCTTCATGCATGTTTTCAGCTGTATTAGTTTTTCCTAATAAATCACTCTTGACTTCATTAGTTTTCAAATTCATTATGTAAGAATTCATTCTTACCTGTATATATCCTTTTTGGTTTTATTTTTCTTTTGTTCAGATTATTTATCTTGAACGCACAGCTCATTGATATTTAACATTTCTTTTTTTACCAATCTTAATTCCTTAAGGCTTTATATTTCTACTTCCAGTGACTCCTTTATTTCCTACAGGCTTTATTATATAGCCATTTCAATTGCCATTCAATCATAAGCCATATTTAATCTCAATGACGTAGTTATTGATCCATTAGTTACTTAAGTAATTTATTTTTTGAAGTCACATGTGCATTTTTTGGTTCATGAATTTGTATTGAATCCTTTATATTTCCAATTTAATTTACTAATGTGATCACATATTTTTACAATAAAGCAAGCTTTGAACCTTGCTTTATGGTCTCATAGGTCATCAGCTTTTAGAATATTCTAGACTTTCCTAAAATTAATGTGTATTCACTGTTCAGAGGGCCCATGTACCTATCTTTGTTGCCTGATGGTACCCGCTTAACTTACTCTTTTGGCCTGATTGGAGGTTCCTTATGTCCAGTTAAAAGTAGACAATATGTATGTTTAGTTCAAGATTTATCATCATTATAATCTTGGCCCTGAAGGAAGATAAGAGAAATCATCTCACTAGAGAAAGCTGTTAATTGTGTTATTATATACCAATTAGGAGGGAGAAGTGCCTAAGGTATGAAAATGCAATTGTCCTTGGAGGTTGACTAACTTGGATAGTCTGTAAAGAACACATTTGGAAAATTTGCTATAAGGAAGCTTGGGAAACAGACATGTGAATGAATTTAATAGAGTGGGCAAAAAACAGCTGGATTTTTATCTATACTAACACTTAAAGAAGGACATTGATCACTAAGAAGATACATAAAAAACAGGTAAATGATTCAGCCAATGAATAAAAACTAACCTCTGTTTTTAGGCACCCCAGTGATTACACCAGGGATCCTTGAAATATGTGGTCATCTAGCAAGGATGAAGGCTAAGCATTAACACAATAATATGGGATCCCTCTCAAAAAGCTAGATATAGCCCCTGGAAATGTTTAATGCAAACTCTGATAGCTGTGGTGATTACTGCTGAACTCATGATAAAGCATACTCCTTGATGAGCCCAACCAGCATTTGGTGGTAACTTAATTATTATATGTAAGTCCTTATAGCCTGCATTGGGGACAAATCATTCCCTACCAGATTGACACCTGTTTAAAATGAGCATGCCTTTTCTGCCTTCTGTACTTCTAGTATCATGAACATCTTTCAGGCTTAAAGAATATCTGGTTTAATGATACAGAAACATATACCTTGTAGTCCAAGTCTAGGGAATCCATTTTATGGCAAAGGTGGTGAGGCATGGGCACATGAGTACAAAATCCATTCATTCCTCCATATACTATATTACCCAGAAGCAGCCAATCTAATTGAATAATGAGGTGTCCTACTAAATTTCAGCTGAGACACCAACTTTAATACCACAAACTGTATAGTTGGGGCCCTGTCTTCAAAGATGTGATATATGTATTAAAGAAAAAGCTAATAGAATGCCTTGCCAATAACTGTTATATGTAAGCCTGGAAAACATGGAATATGAGTTGCATTTGATTATCTCACAGTCACTCACATTAACTGTATAATTTGTAATTATTGCTCATAATTTTAGACTCTAATGAGTAAGAAGTCCTCTTTCTTAGGGAAGAGGGTAGAAAGAGGCTTCTATCAGAGAGATGGTTGATCTGCGTTACACAGAGGATCCAGGATTGTTGGCTACATAGGAGGGAAGAAAGGAATTAGTCTAAATTCTAGAAGATCTTGTGAGATATCTACTGCTGACTTAGCAATTTTAAAATGCCTGAAAATCCAGATCATTTCACTACTAAAGTCTATCATTATTTCAGAGAAAAATTAATACTTATCCTTCACAAACAATTCAAAAATATTGAAAAAGTGGGAAAACTTCCAAACTCATTTTATGAGGTAAATATCATCCTAATTTCAAAAGCAAAAGAGGACATTACTAAAAAAAGACTACAGCACAATAACTTGATGAACATAAATACAAAAATCCTCAAACTACTAGTAAAACAAATTCAACAATATATTTGAAAAAAATCACAAACCATGATCAAATGGGATTTATTCTAGAGATGCAAGAATGGATCAGTATTTCCAAATTAATAAACATCACCCTACATCATCAAAAGGAAGGGCAAAAATCATACCTTAATAAACAAAGAAAAATATGCAAAAAGATTCAACATCCAGATATGGTAAAAAACATCAACAAAATAGGTATAGAAGGAACATAGCTCAACACAATGAAAACCATATATAAGACAAAACCCACAGCCAACAACAATCTGAATGGTGAAAAACTGGAAGTTTTTCTTCTTGGTTTAGGAAAAAGGATGTCCACTCTCACTATTATTTTCTATATATTTTGGAAATTCTAATAAGAGCAATTAGGCAATAAAAGGATAAAAAAAGTTATCCAATTTGGCAAGTAAGAAGTAAAACTATCACTAGGGAATACCAAAGACCCTAGTAAAAAAGATATTAGAAGTAATAAATACAGTAATGGGCTATGAAATTAATATGCAAAATTATGTTGCAATTCTATACACAAATACCAAACAATAGTGAAATAAGGAGAACAATTCTATTTTCAATTGCATTGGAAATTGAACAACTTGGAATAAATTTAATCAAAGAAGTGAAAGACCCTTATATACTGAAAACTGTAGGACTTTTTTGAAAGAAATAGGAGACACAGAGAGATGGAAATTGATTTTATTCTCATGGATTGGAAGAATTGACATCATTAAAATGGTCATATTACTTGAAACAATATACAGAAACAATTCAATTTCTATGAAAACCCCAATGGTATTCTTCACAGAAATAGAACAGAAACTCATGAAATCTATTTGAATACAGAAGACCCCAAATAGAAAAAAGCAATCATGAGAAAAAAGAACAAAAGTGGTTTCATTTTCCAATCATTCATTCATTATATCACTATAATACAAAGAACAATAATAAAAAAAAGCATGGTATTGATACAAAAACAGATGCACAGATCAGAGGAACAGCTGGGATCCTAGAATAAGCCAATACCTATATGGACAACTTATTTATGATAACGGAAACTAAGAGCATATAATATTGCAAGGAAAATCTCTTTAATAAATGTTGTGAAAACTGGATAGCTACATGCAAAAAAAAAAATGAAACTAGACCATTATCTAATACCAGACATGAAAATTAATTCAAAATTGCTTAAATATTTGAATATAAAACCTGAAAACATATTAATAAGTAGTAGGAAAACAGGTGATACACTATGACATCTATTTTAGAGATATGTTCGGGGACTCAACTCCGATAACAATGGAAACAAAAGCAAATGGGGCAATATCAAACTAAAAAGCACAGTGAAAATAAAATCTATCATCAAAATGAAAAGGGAAACTAGTGAATTTGCAAATCATGTAAGAGGTTAATATTAAAAAATATATAATGAACTAATGAAATTCAACAACAAAAAGCAAACACCCCAATTAAGAAAATGGGCCAAGGTTCTGAATAGGCACTGCTCTAAAGAAGAAAAATAGATGGCCAACAGACACAGCAAAGAAGTTCATCATCAAATATTTTTAGGAAAATGCAAACCAAAATCACAATTAGATTTCATTTCATACCTATGAGAGTGGTTATTATCCAAAATACAAGGAAAAACATGTACTGCAGAGGATGTACAGAATAGTGAATCTTGTATACTCTTGGTGAAAATGTAGATTAGGATACCCTTACTGGATTACAGTAGAGAGACAACTCAAAACTTTGAAAATAGAAATTTCCTATAAGTCAATTATCTCACCTCTGGATATTTACTTGAAGAATAAAAAAATCACTCATTTGATAGATATGCATACCCTATATTCTTTGTTGCATTGTTTACACTAATCACTAGTTAGAAACAACCCAAGTGCCCATCAAAGGATGAATGGATAAAGAGGTGGTATATACACAGAGTGGAATACTATTCATCTATGAAGAAAGGTGATATCCTGCCATTTGCAGCAAAATGGTTGGACCTAAAGGGTATTATGCTGAATGAAATAAAGCAGACACTGTATAATTTCACACATCTGTAGTACATAAGAGAACAAAACAAAGGAATGAATGAAATAAAAAAACTTTTAGACTGAGACCAAATTAGTGGTTATCAGAAGGGAAGAGGAAAAAAGGGTTTAGTGAGGTAAAAGGAATAAATTATATAAATTATAAAGGAATAAATTATATAAAAGGTGGAATTAGACTTTTTGTGGTGAACATAAAGCACTATATACAAAGATGGTGATTTATAATGGTGCATGGGTGAAATATAGATAATGCTATAAATCCAACCGTTAGTTTTTTATTGAGGCAACATTGGTTTACAACACTGTGTATGATTCACAGAAATATGAATGGAATATATGTTAATGCAATGTTACTTTAATTTAAAAAAAATGGTAAAAAAATTCACTGACCTGAACATCTAAACTGGAGAATTTTCACGTATTTTAAAAAAGATTTAGTGATAGGTATGTGAAGTTTTTATACTATTTTAAAAGGCAGCTTTACATTTTATTTTCTGGCTATTTCTGTAGAAGAATATTAACCTTTTTGTACATTAATTTTAACTTAATATTTATAAATTAATTTATTTACTAAATTTTTTTCTGTAGATACTTCTTAGTTTTATGCCTGTCGTTTAGGAGACTTACTACATTGAGTCTATTAGATGAATTTGGATAGAAATAATATCTTTGAGCTGTTGAGTCTTTCAAACCATGGATATGACAGTCCCCTCCAGTCATTTAGATCTTCCTCAATGTCTCTCAGAAATGAATCTTAATACAGAACCTGAAATATTTTCTTAGCTTTATCAGAAATAATTTATTTTGCCTGTCACTGTATCACACTTTTATATTTTAGTACTCCCAATAGTTCAGTTGTTAATAAAAATGTTGAACAAGGCAGAATTCAACAAAGATTGCTAGGTACAATCACAGGGAAGCTTCCTCCAGTTTCATGTGAAGATTCAAAAGCCACCTCCTGCATATGTTTATTCAGTTAACTATGAATTCATCCATGTGAATTGTTATGCTGCCCTAATTTCTTCAGTTTGTCTCAAGTATAACATGAAAGATTAAATTTTGAATAGATGATGACTAGATCATTCCATTGTCAGCAGCCATGGTCAATGCTTTTAAATAATTTAGACATTGAACACTCAGGGATAAGCAGAAGCGATGCCAGTATTTCTGGAAGAATACTCTCAGTAGCCTTGTTCACGGTCAGTCTCACTCCTTTACCTCCACTGTGTCCATTAGCTTTATCCCCTACTTTTGCAATTGTCTCTGGAAATAACCTTCATTCATTTCAATTTGACACATTTTACTGCCTGGCTAGAATATCATTATTCATTTGATATTGTTAGGACCTAAACTTTTGCCTGAATTTTCGTTTCCAGATATAAAACTTGTCTGATTGACAGTCAAAATAACAATCCATCTGGCTTCTTAAATAGGTCCAATGTTCTTTCTATGCTTCCATTCTGTCTCTGAAAATTGGTTGTGAGACCCTATATCTACATAGTTAATAGTCTAGGACAATAATTGCATTTAGTTGGTACAACTAATTAATTTCACATTGGCTCTTCATTATTATCATTTCCTACTTCTGGGAATTCTTAGGTTATTCTGTAACTTATTTCCCTTGTATTCTTGCTAAAGATGAATTTGAAGTTCATATTTGATAGTTTGTATCTTCTATATATTGTGTGTAAGCAACAATCCTAAAGTAGTCTGTCTTCTATAACCTGCTTTTTTTTTTTCGTTTTTTTTTTTACATCATTGTTCATTTTTAAACAATATTTGCTTCCCCCCACCCCCTCAGGTGTAGTCACCATAGAGTTTCCTTCACCAATGTACCCATGCACCATCACCTCAGACCCCTGTGCTCCTCCCTCACTCCCTCTGATCCCTCTCCAGCCTCCTCCCCTGTAGTATGTCTCTGATTTGTAATTGTCCCTTTTTGCTTTGTTGTGTTTTGTGCTGTTATTATTTTTTTACACTGATGTCTTATTTGGTTCCCCTATATTCCTGCTATAAGTGAAACCATCCGATGTTTTTCTTTTTCCTTCTGACTTATTTCACTGAGCATAATTCCTTCTAGTTCCATCCACGTTGCTACGAATGGCATGAATTTATCTGTTTTGATTACTGAATAATATTCCATTGTATATATATATACCACATCTTCTTGATCCAGTCATCTATTTTTGGGCATTTGGGTTGTTCACAGTGTAATCAGCTTTTTTTATACATAAAAATGTATCATGTGAATCATTCTTAGGTTATATATCTGAACATTAATCTTTCTTTTCTGATTATTCCTTCTAAGATATATTTTCATGGTTCTTAATTCAGGTGATTTGATGAACCACAAAGCAAATAGAACTAACACCTACCACAGAGATCAAACAAATTTGGGAATATTCAATACAGTTAAAGTCTATGTAAAAAGCAGAAAGTAGAACAGTGATTATCAAGGCCTTGGGATTGGGGAAATGGGGAGACACTGATGAAAGGGTACAAACTTCTAGTTATAACATGATTAAGTTCTAATGTTCTAATGTACACTATGACAATGATAGTTAATAATACTGTATTGTATACTTGAAAGGTGATAAGAATATAAATCTTAAATGTTCTCCCCACCAAAAAAACAAGTCACAAGATAGAGGTATTAGTTAACACTATATGGTGACTTTGCACACCATAAATTTACGCAATGTATTGCATTATTTTTCTGTAAAGATGGAGATAAAAGAAGCTGTTCAGGTTATCCAAAGTTCACAGAATGTTATTGGACACAAAGCCTGGTGAATTCTTACCAGGCACAATTCACTGGTCCAGAGTCAAATCATCAGCTGAAAAATAATTCTAATTTTTCCAGGTACACAACTTTGTGTTCATAACCTATCCCTTGGGGAAATTTAAGATTGAGCATTAGTTCTCAAGGAAATTCAGACTGTCAAGTTTCCATGAAAAAGGGTCCAGACCAGGTCCTCTCCTTCACCAGGACAAATATTTGCTTTCCCAATTCTACTACTGAAAATTTAAATAGTGTATTTGTCACTATCAATATATAATACTTGTACATTTCATTTCATGCATATCTAATTCTATCTATTCTATTGTTTCTAGCACATCCTACTTGCCCTTTAACATACTAAGTTTTCTCAAAAAGTAGTTTAAAAAATTTTATAACATTGCCACTTCATATAACTTCTACATTTGAATACTTGTAGGATTTAAAATCATCAAACTTACAAATTTGTTATCATCTGAGTTGAAAGGAAATTGGAGATTTTTATCTTGCCAATCCTATTTTACAGGAGGGAGTTAGATATAGAGAAGTGAAATAGATGGGAATAACATAATTTCACTTTAATAGCATATTTCTACTTGCATATATTGTTTAAATATGTATATTTAACACATATACCTCACTGTGATATGTATATTCATATACGCACATATATATAAAACACATATGTATGTAATACATATGTTCTTGAGTGTTTTCTTCATTATATCCCTTAGTTCTAAAATTACAATGCTATTTATTTATAAATACATTGACTAAATTTGGAGAATTCTTTAAAAAAATAGTTTGATAATGACTCCCAAACTATAGAGAGTATCTTGCAAACATTCTTGGATAATAGAACATTATTTAATTTATATGTACTCCTTCAATCCCCTTTAATTCTCTCTCTTTTTAATCAGGCTAGAAAACGAGATGCCAACAGAACAAGCTGAGGTTTAATAGTATTGATTGTGTTTGTAGTTGTGCAGAACAGTGTAGGATCCAAGAAAAAGCAAAGACACATTCTAGCTCCAAGCACAACAAAATGTCTAGGTGGTTTGTCAATGTGCAGTTAAATCCCCCTCTGAATGGAAACATTAAAAATTCTTCCCACTGTGCCTTTAAAAAGCCTCTTGTGTATTAGTTTGGCCTGTGCTGCCAGGCCTAGCTGGGACATTCCTCATCTTTCACCACTGAGATTCTCTAAATGTCTGTCCGCCAGTTGCAGCGCCTGCTGAATAGGTCAGCATTACGTCATGCTCTCAGAAAAAGGTGGCAAAACAAACTGGTTGTCTGTTCACTCTGCTTATTATTTATTTTAGGCAAATGTGAGTCCTTAGGTTTGAGACATAGCACTGGTGGTAACTGGAGCACAGAATAATAGCCTAAAGGAGGTGAAGGGGAGGGGTTGGCAGCCACTTCTCACTTGGGAAAGCTTGAGAAGGTGGGGTAGGGGGGTGAAAAGGGGGGAAACGTGAGTTAAAAGAAAAGTCCAAGTGTGCGTCTGGAATCCCTTAACGGAGGCAGAATACTGACTAGGTTGAGCAAATTAAGTCCTTTCAGGGGTGTCCAGATAAGTGATTGGTTTGCATTCAAGCAGAAAACACCATTATTTCTGGCTTCTTGTAGTGTAAATTAGAGAAAAGAGATGACAATTCTTTCTCTGTAACCTGAATATATGAAAGATAAGAAATGAGCAGGAAAGTGAGGGAGAAGTATGCTGACTTTTTTCCCCTAGAGAAAGGGGAGAATTTTGTTGAGGATGACTTTTTAAAAATAGCAAATTAAGGAAAAATGGGAAGAAATACCTAGTCACTGGCTGTTATATATCCCTTGTAAATTGTGTGGAAGGTGTGAAGAGCATGAGGTCTTCAAACAATGAATCAGCCATTCCAGGTGCTCAGCTGTAGTTCCCAGCTGCTCACAAGCAGCTGGTGGAGGCTGCCAGTACTTAGGATCAGTTAGGATTTTGATATTTCATTTGGATTAGAACTTCCTTTGTAATCTGAATTAGAACAACTGGAATAAAAGTTCTCTTCAATAATCTGACCCACTGAAGTAAAAACAATACATTGAAAGAGGACATTTGCTTTGTTCTATTCAAACCAGAAGGGGGTGATGACAGAATGTAAATGGATTCATTTTAATCCTAATGGAAAAATCACAGAAAAGGCAGTTTTCTATTTTAATATATATGTACATATAAATTTATGCTAAAATTTCAGTGTTGGTTTTAAAATACTATGTTTCTATGTATAATGGCTATTAGGTTCTAAATTGATAGAAAAAAAATGAGTATCTAATTTTGAGCAGGATTTTGTTATTGAAAGACAGTAAGAGCAATTTTTTCTTTACACACTTGCAGCCTAAAAGATGAAACTTAGAGAATTGACTTAATTACAGATGTAAATGTTGATGATTCTGTATGGATAAAAAGAGGCCTTGACGTGAAAGATGAGATGCAAGAGGAGTGAAGGAAATATACAAACACAGATATGTTTAATAGATGTAAACTGTAGACAGTATACATATTTAAATAGTATACATATTTACATGTAGAATGTAAACATACAGACAGTATACATATTTAAATATAGACCGTATGTCAGTATACTATGGATTGTAACCTTGGTTTTTTTGTATATATTTGTGGACTATTAGTAACAATAAATAATAATCTTCTCTGTAAATTGACTATTCCTGTTTCAGAACTGTTTAAATGATCCAGTGGAGGGATATCATACATGAAATGGATTTAGCATTGCATGATGTCCTGGTAAATGTACAACTGGTTTGACTCTGACAGTCTTTTGACATTCTTACTGTCCTCAAGTAGCTTCGTTCACCTTCTTTTTGGTTGCCTGTCTATAAATTAAGAATCCATCTAGGGCCTCCCTGGTGGCACAGCGGGTGAGCACTGGGTTGCGAAGCTGCCCGCAGCCTCTGCAGCACTGGTTAGATCCCCGGCTGCCGGGCGAGGGTCCTACATGGCCTGCACACCTCTCCTGCCACCCACTGCTCCCCTCAGCAGTGTACTTCGTCACTCTGCCTGTTCTGCTCTCTGCTCTGGCTCTGGTGAATTCTCTCACCCTCCCACACTTCTGACTATATCCAGTGCTTGTATAAATAAATAATAAATAAATCTTTAAAAAAAAAAAAGAATCCATCTATTGGAGGGAGGTAGGAGAACAGGAGAATGTGGTGATGGTGCACAGGTGCCTTGGGGAAGGAAAGTCTATGGGAACTCAACCTGAGGGGGTGAGGGGAAGAAAATATTGTTTAAAAAATAATAAAAAATTTTAAAAATCCATCTATTAATAAAAGGAGTCAATGAAAAAGATAAAGGATCTTCACCACTATAGACATTCATGGATGAAGATTAAAGAACGTGTTCAAACACATTCTGAAGATTTTGTCACTACTAATGCATGGGAATAAATATGTGAAGTGAGGGATGGGGCTGTCTATATAATAGACATAGGCTGACTATATAATGTTTAAATTACTCTATTGAGACTGGATTGGTTAATGTTCTGAAGTATGCATGCCTTTCCATCCTCCCCCCCAACCTTTCATTTATTAAAATATAATTTTGCATCAGGACAATATCGTAGTTATCAGAGAATACTAATCATAAACACAAGACGGCCTGGATATTGCCATGGCAATGGGTAAGTCTGGCGTGGATTCCTTACAGTGTGAATGCTTCAAAACAAACTTGCAACATGGGCCCACACAGCCTATTTTAATCAGCATTAATGGCTCTGACAACCTCAGTCTCCTTTATCTTCTCTGTTCACAACAATTTGCTAATGATAATTGAAAATGCTTGGTGTTTGCCAACTATTCCAGAGTTCCCTTCAACTCAAATAGATAAGAATAGAGAGAAGGCAAAGAATAGTGTGCACATAAGCAATTTTTGACAGGATTTCAAAGAAGTTTAAAAGAAAACCAGTACACAGGGATGAAAGGGCCTTGATTTTGGGGAGGGAGGACATTTAACATTAACTTCTAGCCCAACATGGTTCTGGAATGGAAACAATATTTATAAATAAAAGTTGGCATGGAATTTTCTTCAAGATTAGCATAGCCAACCATTACATGAAATAACTGATGTGGAAGTATTTTATATTAAAACTTTATCAGTGATACGTAACCTATAATTCACAGAAAATTGACAGTTCTAGGAGGCCTTAATTTGGCAATATAGGTTCAAGTCCATTTGTGAATTTTTTTTTTAAGATTTATTTATTTATTTATACAAGCACTGGGTACAGTTAGAAGTGCGGGAGGGTGAGAGAATTCACTAGGGCCAGAGCAGGGGACAGAACAGGCAGACTGATGAAGCACACTGCTGAGGGGAGCAGTGGGCAGCAGGGGAGGTCTGCGCGCCATGTGGGACCCTCACCCGCGGCCAGGGGATCGAACCGGCGCTGCAGAGGCTGCGGGCATCTTCGCAGCCCAGAGCTCAACTGCTGCGCCACTAGGGAAGGCCCCCATCTGTGAATTCTTCTGGATACATCAATTTCTCAACAGTTTTTGACATGGCTTGCTACTCATAATAATTATCAGTGTCATTATTTTTCATAGTATTTGCATTCTATTAAATAGTTGAATTTAAAATTATATTCAAAAGTAATTTAAAAATATATTTCAAGAAAATCATGAATAATAACAGTCTTGGGAATTTATCCTAAATATTCTAAAGATAAATCAAACAAGTATGAATCAATTAGGAAGTTTTTAGCTGTCTCAATGAAAAATAACAACAATAACATTTGGGGCCTCCCCGGTGGTGCAGCGGTTGAGCGCTGGGTTGCGAAGCTACCCGCAGCCTCTGCTGCACCGGTTCGATCCCTGGCTGCTCCGGAGGAGGGTCCCACATGGCGCGCAGACCTCTCCTGCCACCCGCTGCTCCCCTCAGCAGTGTACTTCGGTCCTTCTGCCTGCTCTGCTCCCCGCTCTGGCTCTGGAGAATTCTCTCACCCTCCCACGCTTCTTACTGTACCCAGTGCTTGTATAAATAAATAAATAAATCTTTAAAAAAACAAAAAAGAACATTTGTTGCCTTATATTACAAGAAGTATAAAGAATTATATTGTTAGTAATTCAGTAATTAATCAACCTATGCTATCAATAGCTAACAATTAATAGTTAATGCAGTGATTATTCTTTTTGCTTTGTCTCCTTTGTATATTCACTTACCAAGTAAATGGATGACTTACTCAAGTAAATGGATGACTACAACATTTCCAGGAATTGCACGTACATCACAATGTCCAGAATTACGAGAGAGAGACTTCTTCTTTTTTTTTTTTTTTTAATAGAGGCATGTTTTTCTTTATTTATTTGTTTGCTTGTTTGTTTGTTTTGTTTATACATGCACTGGGTACAGTCAGAAGCGCGGGAGGGTGAGAGAATTCACCAGAGCCAGAGCAGGGAGCAGAGCAGGCAGAAGGACCGAAGTACACTGCTGAGGGGAGCAGCGGGAGGCAGGAGAGGTCTGCGCGCCATGTGGGACCCTCCTCCGGTGGCCGGGGAGCAGCCGGGGATTGAACCGGCGCCGCAGAGGCCGCGGGCAGCTTCGCAACCCAGCACTCTACCGCTGCGCCACCGGGGAGGCCCGCGACTTCTTCTTATATGCCTTTATTAAAGTCTGGACAACTTTCCCAGAGTCCTTTTAGAAGCACTGTTTTTTCATTCGCCCAAATTATATTATGCTAATTTGCCTATTGACAACACTCATTGGCAAAGAATTAATCAGATTTATTACTTGCAAATGAGGAGAGCCCCAACCTACCTGAAAGATAAGGCTATTCAGAGGAGTATGAAACCAATTAAAGATCTCAATGTAGAGTGAAGTTGGTAAGTAGTCATTGCATAGCCAAGTATTGGTACTGATCACATTGCACAGTCTAGGGAATTTCTTTTATTGAAAACTTTATTTTCTTATGGTTAAATATTTCACACACTAGGATAAAGAATCAGTAGTAAGCTTGCCAACATCTGTGACCCAGTCACGCAGCTTCAAAAGTACTAACATATGCTATAATTTTCAATAAGGGAAGAAAATTACAAGTAGTATACTTATGATCATCTCTGAATCCAGCCTTGATTCTATTCCCCTCTACTTTTCCCCAGATGTGACTATTACCTGAATTCCTCATTTCCTGTTCCATATTTAATTTTATATCTGTGCTACATATTTTTGTAAGGAAATTCAACAAATTCATTAGTGATTTTCACTTGGGTAAAAAAATAGAGCAACCATTAAGTTAGTATAGACAAAAATAACTAATATTTACAAGATTGCTGACTGCAAGTTTAATCTTTGTGGTCTTAAATTTATCTTCACCAAAATCAGTTAGGAAAATGGCTCAATAAAAATTAGTACCTGTAGGGGCAGGAGGACACGGAGCAGGTTCTCTATGACCCAAGCAGACGGGGTGAAGGAGGAGTGAGTCCCGGAGCCCTCGGTGGCTTTTGCAGGTTTTTATTGGGCTTTTACTGAGTACGCAGCAGGCAGGAGTGCTGGGGGGCCGGGACAGGCCTCCCAGCCCCCAGCAAGCCTTCAGTCTATCTGGGCTCTCTGGCGTTTTCTGGTGGTCTCTGCTTCTATGCTCTCCTCATGGTTCTGCTCCCTGCTGGAGTCCCTGTGATGCCATCCTTATAAGACCAGTCTCTCAGCAAAGGTGTATTCACTTACACATGCCCACAGCCCACTCCAGGTGCCTGCCATCAGGCATGCATTCAGGACTGCAAGGATCCACTATCAATCCTAATATTGGGATGGTAGAAAAGCCTGATACTTTACTTACCCTACAGTACCACATTTCACAAGAAATAATCTCTAAGCAAAAAGTCAGTGAAATATAATTCCCCCTTGTGATCTATTTTTTTTTAAATAATTCAATGAATATTATATCCTTACAATTAGCAAGAGTAACAGGAATAAGAAACAAATAAGGTTTAATTTCAGTATATAGGGCACTGTCATAAGGATAATGTTTGAAATCCAACTGAATTCCTGAATTCATTTAAAAATACAAATGAAAATAGGAGCTTGCTTGAATATAGCTGAGGAGAAAGTCTTAATAATGTACCCATCACCAGCTAAATTCATCCTGCAGGGGATGTCACATACTTTAAATGTCTATCTAGTTGGTGCCCATATTTGCTGTGTTGTCAGTATTATCTAAAAGAATATAGGCTTCTTTTCCGTTAAGACATTGAAGTTAACAGTTCTCAATTCAACTGGCTAATATGGATAGGTTAGGTATCTTGGGACTAAGCATAATTTCCCCTGCCTATAATTAATTTAACTTGCTCAGGCACTAAGTGGAGCATGTATTATTCATCTATTATGTGCAAAGTATGTAGTATTCAACAAACAAGATAAATAAAAACCAGTTCAGAGCCTCCCTGTTGGTGCAAAGGGTTAAGACACAACCTATGAAACTATCCACAGCCACTGCAGCACAAGTTCAATCCCTGGCCAGTGAGATACCCACATGGTGCAGCAGACCTCTCCTGTTCACCCACTGCTCCCCTCAGCAGTGTATTTCAGTCAATCTGCCTGTTCTGTACCCCACTCTGCCTCTTCTCTGATGACTCCTCTCACACCCCACACCTATGGCCTATATCCCAGTTCTTGTAGGCATAAATAAATAAATCTTTAAAAAAAAAAAAAAAACAGTTCAATTACTCTGGGCACAAACAGTGGTAATGACATGTGATGAATGCTCTCCAAAATGCATATTACAAAGTGATCACAGATTGATTAGAAATTGGGATAATTAGAAATTAGGGGGTCTGGTAATGTTTCACAGAGGAATATTTGTGCTAGTTTTTGAAAAAGAAAGAGTTCACCAGGTAAAGAAGAGAGGACATTGTGAGACAAATAAAGTACACTATATATTTCAAATAGGAAAAGCAACTTCATTTGGTTCCTGACCTATTGAGTGAGTATCTTCTCTTACAATGCTCTTTTACTCCATCCATTTTTGGTTCTTAATGGACCTCAAATCTGCTCACATTTGAGCAATTTTTTGTCAGTTTAGTTATTGGGCTTCTGAGGCTCTCATTTATTTCTTCATCCCATCTCCTGGCCTCCTTTTGTCTTTCTACTTCCCTCAGAGGTAATTCTCTTCCCAAACCTAAATACTAGTATTATTCTTTCACAATAGAACTTGATGGTCCATTGGGACCAGAACGTGAATCCACCACAGCAACTGGAAATTCTTCTCCCTATCTTCAAGCACAAGGTGAATTTAATTCTCAACCCTTCATCCAAGCCAAATAAAAAGTCTTGTATATAACAAAATAATGAAATATCTATAGTAAACTATCCAATGTGCATGTCACCATCTACCCCAATCTCTCTTCTGTATAAATCTATTTCTCTTGCTCTTGTGTTTTTAACCTTCCTTCCAAAGGAGAATTTTTAGAGGTTTTTATAATTATATTTCCATGAAATTTGAATGGCACAGATACACTGTATGTCTGTCCATGTAATATATGCATTTTTTTATTTTAGATATTAAAAAGTAAGGTTTTTTTTGTCCTCTTAAGACTCAGTTTCCACTCATCAGGAGTGACAGTGCCCTGCTGACAACACATCATCAATCTATTGTCTATCCATCTATCCATCTTCCACTTTTTTCCAAAAAGAAAAAAATCATTAAACAACTCTTAATTTTATTCACCAAGTTTATGAAAAATAAAACTTACTCTCATTAATTCACAGAGATATTATGAGTTACACACATGTTCTAAGATCTAAGATATTATAGAGATTAAATTTTTAGAAAACTTTGAGCAGGGTGAAAAGTTTTGGCTACCATCTTGGCTGCTCCACATGTCTGAGCTTTGCTCTGTAGTCACTGAATAATCTGTTTGATTTCCTTAGTAATTCTTTATGAAGGGGCTGTGTGTGTGTGTGGGGGGGTGAGTACACTTTGCTCATGTTGTATAAAATATCTTGACTATGGGCTCATTTCTACTTTCCTAAAAGAGTTATGTAAGAATTAGCTGACAGTTTGTACAATTCGAATTAAACCATTGAGAAATAGAATCCTTCTCCTCCTCTACCCTGTAAGTGTGGAGATTTCTGAGTAGTGTCTGTATACATCTAGTCTTTTAGGAGCCTCTGTTTTGATTATTTCTGGATTGTTTAAAAACATGTAGCCAGGTCCCACCAGACAATGTTATTCTGTTAAATGTTAAAAAAAATTGCTTCATTAAAAAGTAAGGCAGATTTTATCATTTAATTCAATGCTAAGAAAATGAATATATAAAATTGGCTCCCACTCTAAGGCAGTTTCTGCATTCAAATTAAAAATGTTCTACTGACATGGAAAGAAATTGGGGAAGATTCTTACTCAGTATAAATTCATTTATGCATATTTTTTCATAGAAAGGACTGATTTTTGAGGCTTCTCTTTATCTGCCAATGATCGTACAACTTTTTCCATTTCTACATTATATATAGTGGATAAAACACATCTAGATCTGAATCTGATATCTTGCATAAAATAGCACCATCTTTGGGGCAAGTCATTGGTCTCTTTTTTTTTTTTTTTTTCAGTTTTCCAATATTTTACTTTATTTTTTTTTTCTTTTTTTTTTAATATTAAATTTTATTTTTATATTCCCCCATACAATTGCAAATGCCCCATTCTGACCCCAATCCTTCCCCTCCCGCCCCCCAACCCCCAAAAAGTGTCTCTGGTTCATAGTTTTTTGTTGATTTTGATTTTCACTTTCTTATATTCATTTTCCTGGTCCCTTATTTAAGTTTTCTAGATTCCTGCTATGAGTGAGACCATCCGGTATTTTTCTTTTTCTTTTTGGCTTATTTCGCTGAGCATGATCCCTTCCAGTGCCATCCATGTTGCTGCAAATTGCATGTGTTTATCTTTTTTGAATGCTGAGTAATATTCCATGGTATATATGTACCACATCTTCTTGATCCAGTCATCTATTTATGGGCATTTGTGTTGTTTCCAAAGCTTAGCTATTGTAAACAGTGCTGCTATAAACATAGGGGTGCAGGTGCTCTTTGGAATTGATGTTTCTGTGTCCTTTGGGTAAATACCTAGGAGTGGAATTGCTGGATCATATGGAAGCTCTATGTTTAGTAGGTCCAGAAATCTCCACACAGCTCTCCATAGTGGTTGGACCAGTTTGCACTCCCACCAACAGTGCACAAGAGTTCCTTTTTCTCCACATCCTCGCCAACAATTGTTGTTGCTAGTTTTTTTAATATGTGCCATTCTCACTGGTGTGAGATGGTATCTCAAGGTAGTTTTGATTTGCATTTCCCTGATTACAAGTGATGTTGAACATTTTTTCATATGTCTGCTGGCCATTTGCATTTCCTCTTCAGAGAAGTTTCTTTTTAGCTCTTCTGCCCATTTTTTGACTGGATTATTTTCTTTGTTGTTGCTGAGTCTCATCAGCTATTTGCAGATTTTTGTGATCAGTCCTTTATCATTAGTGTTGGGTGCAAAAATGTTCTCCTAGTTGGTGGGGTTTCTCTTTGTTTTTGTTATTGTCTCTTTTGCTGTGCAGAAGCTCTTTAATTTGATGTAGTCCCAGCTGTTTATCTTTCTCTTCACTATCACTGCTTTGGGTGATGTGTCTGTAAAGATGTCTTTGATGTGCAAATCCCGTAGTGTTTCGCCTATATTTCCTTCTATGTATTTTATGGTTTCAGGTCTTATGTCTAGTTCTTTAATCCATTTTGAGTTGATTTTTGTGTATGGTGTGAGGTAGTGGTCAAGCTTCATTCTTTTGCATGTAGCGACCCAGTTTTCCCAGCACCATTTATTGAACAAACTTTCTTTGCTCCAATGCATAGTCTTTGCTCCTTTGTCAAAGATTAGTTGACCATAAATCTGTGGGTTTATTTCTGGATTTTCTATTCGATTCCATTGGTCTGTATGTCTGTTCTTGTTCCAATACCATGCAGTTTTGATGATTATGGCTTTGTAGTATAGTTTGAAGTCTGGGAGTGTGATGCCTCCATTTCCTTCTTTTTTTTTCAGTAGAGCTTTGGCTATTCGGGTTTTTGGTGATTCCATATGAATTTCATCAATAATTGTTCTATTTCTTTGAAGAATGCCATTGAGATTTTGATTGGAATAGCATTGAATCTGTATATTGCTTTTGGTAGGATGGCCATTTTAATAATGTTTATTCTTCCAATCCATGAGCAGGGGATGTCTTTCCATTTCTTTGTGTCTTCTTCTATTTCTTTTAACAGTGTTTTATAGTTTTCTTTGTATAGGTCCTTTACCTCTTTTGTTAGATTTATTCCCAAATATTTGATTTTTTTTTGTTTCGATAATAAAAGGGGTGGTTTTTTTGATTTCTTCTTCTTCAGATTTATTGTTTGTGTATAGGAAGGCTACTGACGTTTGCGTGTTGATTTTGTATCCTGCCACTTTACTGAATTGATTGATGAGTTGAATTAGTTTTTCAGTGGAGATTTTGGGGTTCTCTATGTATATTATCATATCATCTGCAAATAGTGATAGTTTGACTTCTTCTTTTCCTATTTGGATTCCTTGGATGTCTTTCTCTTGTCTTATTGCTCTGGCTAGGACTTCCAGTATTATATTGAAAAGCAGTGGTGAGAGTGGACATCCTTGTCTTGTTCCAGATCTTAATGGAATTGCTTTCAGCTTTTCACCATTGAGAATGATACTGGCTGTTGGCTTGTCATAGATGGCCTTTATGATGTTGAGGTATGTTCCTTGTATCCCAAGAATTTCAAGGGCTTTTATCATGAATGGGTGTTGCACTTTGTCGAAAGCATTCTCAGCATCTATTGATATTATCATATGGTTTTTATATTTCTTTTTGTTGATGTGTTGGATAACGTTGATTGATTTTCGGATGTTAAACCATCCTTGTGTCCCTGGAATGAATCCAACTTGGTCGTGGTGAATTATCTTATGGATACATTGTTGGATTCTGATAGCTAAAATTTTATTGAGGATTTTTGCATCAGTGTTCATTAGGGAGATTGGCCTATAGTTTTCCTTTTTTGTGTTGTCCTTATTTGGTTTTTGTATTAGTGTAATATTGGCTTCATAGAACGTGTTTGGTATTGTCCCTTCCTTCTCAATTTTTTGGAAGAGTTTGTGAAGGATAGGCACTAATTCGTCTCTGAATGTTTGGTAGAATTCATTTGTAAATCCATCAGGTCCTGGGCTTTTGTTTTTGGGGAGGTTTTTGATTACCATTTCAATTTCGCTGCTTGTAATTGGTCTGTTTAGGTGTTCTATTTCTTCTTTATCTAGCTTTGGGTGATTGTGGAGTTGTAGGAATTTGTCCATCTCCTCTAGATTGTTGAACTTGTTGCCATATAACTGTTCATAGTAGTTACTGATTATTCTTTTGATTTCTGCTGTGTCCGTTGTGATTTCTCCTCTTTCATTTATGATCCTGTGTATTTGTGCTTTCTCCCTTTTTTCCTTTGTGAGCCTGGCTAGGGGTTTGTCTATTTTATTGATTTTTTCAAAGAACCAGCTCTTGGTTTCATTGATCTTTTGGATTGTTTTTTTAGTTTCAATTTCATTTATTTCTGCTTTGGTTTTTATTATTTCTTTTCTTCTACTGGTTTTGGGGTTTTTTTGTTGTTCTTTTTCTAGATCTTTGAGCTTCGAGATTAGGTTGTTTCTTTGAGTTCTTTCTTGTTTTTTGATGTGAGCTTCTATTGCTATATATTTTCCTCTTATTACTGCTTTTGCTGCATCCCATACATTTAGGATATTGGTGTCCTCCTTGTCATTCAATTCAAAGAATTTTTTAATTTCTTCTTTGATCTCCTCGTTAGTCCAGTGGTCTTCCAGTAGTGTTGCTTTTAATCTCCATGAGGTAGGATAGTTCCTTGCCTTCTTTTTATGATTTATTTCTAGTTTGATGCCTTCGTGGTCAGAAAAGATGGTTGGTATGATTTCAATCTTGGTGTATCTGTTGATGTTTGTCTTGTACCCCAGTATGTGATCGATCCTGGAGAATGATCCATGTGCGCTTGAGAAAAATGTGTACTCCGTTTTTTTTGGGTTTAGTATTCTATAGATGTCTGTTAAGCCCAAATGCTCTAGGTCCTTATTTAGAGCTTTAGTTTCTTTACTTATTATTTGTCTTGTTGATCTATCCATTGTTGATAGTGGTGTGTTGAAGTCTCCCACTACATATGTGTTTTCTCTGATGTCTGTTTTCAGAGAGGACAACAGTTGTCTGATATATTTTGGTGCTCTTTTGTTTGGTGAGTATATGTTAATGAGTGTTATTTCTTCTTGAAGTATTGTCCCCTTAATCATAATGTAGTGACCATTGGGGTCTCTTTTTATTTTTTTGAGTTTGAAGTCTGTTTTATCTGATATAAGTATAGCTGTTCCTGCTTTCTTTTTTGGCCCATTTGCTTGTAGGATTGTTTTCCATCCTTTGACTTTGAGCCTATTTTTATCTTTTGTAGCTAAATGTGTTTCCTGGAGACAGCAAAAGGTTGGGTTTTGTTTCTTAATCCAGGCTGCAACTCTGTGTCTTTTTATTGAAGAGTTTAGTCCATTTACATTTAGAGTTAATATTGATATGTTAGCATCTGTATTTGCCATTATGTTTGTCTTTCCTTTGATTTTATTTATTTATTCTTTTAATAACTTTTTTTTTTGGTCTTCTTTCGTTGTTATTCGTCCCTCTGAGGTTCTGGCTTTAGGATTCCTTGTAGTATTTTTTGGAGTGGGGGTTTAGTCGCAATGAAATTCCGGAGTTTCTCTTTGTCTGGGAAGGTCCATATTCTTTCTTCATGGAGGAAAGAGAGCTTTGCGGGATAGAGTATTCTTGGTTGGCATCTGTTTTCTTGGAGTCTGTTGACTATGTCCCTCCACTCTCTCCTTGCCCATAGTGTTTCTTCAGAGAAGTCTGATGTCAGCCTGATTGGTTTTCCTTTGAATGTTATCTGTTTCTTCCCTCTTGTCAGCTTCATTATTTTTTCCTTGTCCTGGATTCTTGGGAGCTTTACTATTATGTGTCTTGCTGTGTTTTTCCTTTCGTCGTGGAAGTTTGGTGTTCTTCTTGCTTCTTGTATATCAATTTTCAGCTCCTTCTTCGCGTTTGGGAAGTTCTCTTCAATTATATCCATGAATATTTTCTCTGTTCCTACATCTCTCTCCTCTCCTTCTGGAATTCCTATAACTCTTATATTTCCTTTCCTCATGGAGTCAGATAGTTCCCGAAGTCTTTCTTCATTCTTTTTCCTTCGTACTTCTCTTTCCTTTTCTGTTTTGGTTCTTTTTATTTCTGTGTCTTCAAGATTACTTATTCGTTCTTCCATTTCATCTATTCTGCTTTCATTGCTTTTCCCAGAGTTCTTTAGTTCCTCCATTAATTCTTTGATCTCCTGCATTTCTCTTACTTCCCTCTTTAGGGACTCAATTTCCTTCTGATCTATCACTTTTTTAATCATGGCAATTTTAAATTCTCTTTCTGGAAGGCTCAGAAGTTCTTCCAAGTTGCTGTCGTTGCAATCTGGGGAGTGGTTTTCTTTTTGTGGTGTGCTTCTTTCCTGAGGAGTTGTTAGGTTGCGTGTGGTTCTTCTACTCCCTACTGTCTGTTTTCTAATTTGTCGTATGCGTTGGGACACTGTGTTGCTCGGACTGACTGACATCTTGGGTGAACTTCTCCGCTCCCCTCTGGCTCTTCCAGGAGCCATCTCTGTCTTCTGGGGGAGCTTTCTCCTGGTTTTAGGCAGTTTTTACTGAAGAAATGTCCCTGTTCTCAAATGGCGAAGCGGGATGCAGTCCCTGCGCCTCCGGTTTCAGGCACACTCTTCTGCGCACCCGGTCTGCCCCGGACGTGGGTGCCTGCTCCCTCTGTGGGCTCAGACTGCTGGTCGGAAGGGGCCTGGCGTGGAATAACTTCCCGGCTGGCCACTGGGTCCTGCAGAAGCCTTCTGCCCTTTTCAAGCAGTCTTAAGAAATTTCCTGTTTTATGGGGTGTTAGTGACTTTTTTTTCCTGGTAGCTAGGTGGCGCCAGAGATCTCTCCTATTGTCCTTGGGGGGCTGTTTTTCGCCTCCCCCCACCCCGTGGGACAGGGAGCAGAGCGGGGAAGGTAGGGTATACCTCAACAGCTTTGGGGTGCTGTGTCTGCCTTGTGCCCCACCGTCGTGGAGAACCCACGCCCCGAATTTTCGTGCCCCGGGTCTCAGTTCAAAGCCCTCAGTTCCAGGATGCGGGCTTTAGCCCAGATCAGTGGTGTGGGAATGGCGCCTTTTGCACAGCTCCCGTGCCTGGGCGCCTGGTTCCTGCTCACTCAGGGAGGGACCTTCACCTCAGTGAGGACCTCCGCACGTCTCCCCGCAAGCCGTCGTCCCCGCAAGCCTAGGTCGCAGGCACGGGGACCTGGGCAGCCGGGATCCCGGTCCGCGTTTTCTTTTCAAGGGCGCTGAGCGCGCCGCTTTCCCGTGCAGGCTTACCGGCAGCCCGGGCTGTGTGCGCGTCTCCCGGGGTCTTTGTTCTTCTCTAATGGTGCCCGGAGCCGTTCGCTCACCGCCGCGGCGGATCCTGCAGGTTTCGCCTCAGCCCCCGTTCACAGGGTGTGGTGGCTGCAATAGTTCCTTTCCACTCACAGTCCCGCTTGCTGCGTCGTTTGTTCTTGTTGGCCGTTTTGGTTTGTTGTTTTCCTCCTCTCTGCTGGTCGGAGAGTGCCGCCTCTGTGGGCGGGGGAGGGGAGCAGGGTTCTGCGCTTCCCTCCCTTCTAGTCCTCTTTTATGGCCACTTTCTTCTTCGGGCAGTTTGCTGGAGTCGTCTGTTTATCTTCCGTGTCCCAGTTCTCACTGGGACCTGCCGCTTTTCCTCCCTATTCACTTTTTTTAATGGGAGATCTTACTCGCAGCGTCTCCTCGCCACCATGTTGCTCCGCCCTCTAAGTCATTGGTCTCTTGACTTTAGTTCCCTCTGTTAATACAATGGAGGTAATAATATGTATTTATAAGATGGAGTGGGGAGTAAGATTAAATGAAATAATGAGGCTGCCACAAAGGAGATTCTAGAAAATGGGACTCTGTTTGCCTTTCTCCCCAACCACATTTCACTCCAAGCACAGATATTGCATCTGTTTGTAGAAATGTGAATGAACTTTACCTGTGATGCACAGTCTCCATTCTAAACACTAGATCCTTGGGTGTTGTAAGTTATAGTAAGTAGGAATAGCAGTGAAAAACCATTTCCAAGGGTTCAAGAAAAAATGCTGTTAAAGCACATGGGAGGGTATGTTTAATTCTATCCACATCCACAGAAAGAATCTCTATATCAGGAAAAGAAGTGAAGAATGCTAAACCAATACTCTAGTGAGGGACAGGTCTATTGTCCTAACGGTCACCTTTCTTTGAGGCCTGAGCCCTACATAGCTTGCATTGAAATGTACCGGTATTACAGATCAACTTCTTTCTTTCATTTGCATTCTACACTATATGGACTTCCAAGAACTATAAAATAAACTTTTGCTAAATGTCCAGTGGGGGCAGAGTAGCTATAAATGTTAACGCGGAGCAACCGGCACAAGCATTCCTCAAAAATATCTTGCACTTGGAATTGGGGAACATGATTTGCCAAAAGGAGAATTTGTGGGTGCTAAATTTAGAGGTGAATAGAAAACTCATGGGCTTCAAAATCCCATTTGGCTCCTAAGTCAGACACAACTTCAGGCTGTGTGGAGTTTTTTAATATCCTTTTTCTCTTTTTCTATTTTATTCCCATGGCAGTCTCAGAAGAAGGAGCAAGAATTCCTTTCAAGCAAGAATGTTTATTGCCTGCATGATACAGGCTTCCATTTAGTTAGAAAAACATGTTTTTCAATTAACTTTCCCCTGATAAACAATGATTTAATTTAAAGAGATGACTGTTTTGCAAATTGCAGTAAAACACATTTTATGTAGGAGGAAACCTTACTTTTTTAAAGGGATGATGATTAGCTGCCAACGTCTCTAGAAGCATTTGAGCTCTTGCTTCTCAAGCCTCAGTATTTTCAGTAGCTTACCTGAAACTGAAATGTCTGAATAATCTCACTTGAAGTATCTAAATGAAGATGGCATTCATCCAATCTAATCCGTTTGGTTTTCATTGGTTTGCCTTTTGGTGTACAAATTCTCTTTGCTGATAGCGATTTGATTTAAAAGTAATTCCAGGTCTTGGTTTGCTTCAAAATGAACTGATTGTTTCCTTTCAAATCTTCTTATCTTTACATTTAGTTCTTTCTCTTTCCCTCTCCCTCTCTCTATCTCTTTTTCCACCCCATTTACCACATTTGATATCTAGGTTCATGGGAATAATCAGAAAATTCTTCTTTGACTCACCAAGTCACATAATTAGAATGCAAATCTCCTGAAGTCCACTAAATTACCACAATATATATTTCTAGGCATATTCAGATAAACAAAATATATAGAACTATAAAAGAAGGTAAAGGGTAAAGTGTTAACCTAAATAGAATTAATTGCATTAAGCTTACAAGAATCTTCCGTAAGGTCAAATGGAAAGTACACTGATTTTATAATAATGAGAACCACAAGGGCCCAACCACAACAATGAAGATTAACTGAAGACCAGACCTCAGATTCCCTTAACAAATGTGTTTCCCTCCCCAAACACTTCCCTTTCCCCACCATCAACAGAAGCTATAAAAAGGATAAGTTTTATCTAACAGCTTAAGCTCTTAACATTGGCATTTAAAAATCTTTCACTTGGTATTGTCTAAGCTAATGTAGAGATCACCAAGTAGTACTTGGCTCTAGATAAAGCTTATTCTTTACTCTGAAAATCTCTGTGTATAGGTTTGGTTCTAACACTGGAAGCTTGAAGAACATGGTAGAATGCCTGTGAATGGGGATAAAGAGACCAGCCATTTGAATCACAGGCTGTGTTCTCAAAAACAAACACAGAAACTAACCATTTGACCATAGATAACCTCTGCTAGGCAATCTCATAAAGAATGTTCTTTGCCTCTCTGGCAGTTGAGCCCTAAAAATGTATTTCAGGTCTGTATTGTAGTTAAATCATAGACACAAAAATAAATGGACACTTTAAAAATATTCTTTGTGTTTTAATGATTATCCTGCTACATCACTGCAATTTCCTAACTTTATTTTTTTTAAATAATAAATTTTATTTTTATATTCCCCATACAATTGCAACCCCCCAATTCTGACCCCAATCCCTCCCCTCCTGCCCCCCACCCCCCAAAAAGTGTCTCTGGTTCATAGTTTTTTGTTGATTTTGATTTTCACTTTCTTATAGTTACTCAATTTCCTAACTTTAGCAAAGCCAATCAAGTTATAGCAGAGACAAAAACTACAAGTTGTGATATAGTGGAAAGAGGACAAAATCTACAGTTGAGATTTAGGCCCACATTGCACTTTTACTACTTATCAATGGCATGATCTAGTCAAATTATTTTTCTTCCCTGAGTCTCTATTCCTTCACTTGTGAATTGGGGTTCCAATCTATATGGGTTAGTGGAAGCAATACCAGGTGGGGTGAGCCAATGCTCACTGAGAGCTATAAAGTGCTATAAAATTTTTAATTATCTTTTTCTTCTCCCTTTTTCTTCTTACCTATTTATTTCCTTGTAACATCATTTTTTAATTTCTTTATTTGGTAATGTTTAATAGAGAAATGTGGTGATGGACTGGATCATCCTTGTTATTACAGTTATTCTGTGCAAACAAGCACAAGATTTCATTGTCTCATGATGATAATAGGAAATATTTGGTTTTAGAAACAGAAAAGTGAATTCAAATTGGAAACCTTTTCTTTGCAGTTATTTAGCTATTTCTCACACACATAAATAAAAGATATCACCAAGGGATCCTATCACTGACAGGATCTGGAGAAGTGGCTGATAAGAAGACTCATGGAAGACCATGAAAGAGCCTCCATTCTTTGTTAGTCATTGGCAGAGAGCATCAGTTCATCAGTTGTTTGGTGCCTGTTGTCAAGAAGCCTCAGTTTTGTTTTGTTTTGACCACATAACCCCCTTCATAGGCTGTCTGAGTGTACTCAAGATGTAGTACCTGGCTCTGTCCCTTTTCCCCCACATCACCCCAGCAAGGAATCCAAGATGTCATGTGACCTGGAAGGCACAGTAACTTTAATACTAGTCTCTGAAGCAGAAGAACTTTTTCTTTTTTTCAAATAGTTAGCAGTGAGTCACAATGTCTAACCAAAATCAAAAGGAAGAAAATCAGGCTGCACCACTTAAAAGGTGTATTAAGAAATAAGTGAACACAATTGGAACCACCTTGGATGAAGATGCCTCAAAGCCCAAAAGATTGAGAAAATATGCACCCCCATTAATGTTAATTAGAGAAGCGTAATTAACAATACATAGAAATACTGTTTTATATCTACAAATTTGACAGAAGTTTAAAACTCCGAAAATAGTAATTAGTGAGAAGGATGTAGAGTATCTGGAGCTCCTACTCCCTTCTATAAAGGGTAACAATTATTCAATCTTTCAGTCTTTTGCATAGATCCACATACCTAACCTAGTGATCTCTCTTCTGGAGACACACTTCAAACAAGCACACAAAGGCAATAGGTATAGCATATTGATTATAGCATCATTTGCATAAACATGCCATATCTACTACTTTTGGAATTGTAAACTGCTCACAATGTTCATATTCTTCATGTCCAGCAGGTAACCCTTTTGATACCTTAGTCATATACACACATTAATTCATACATGTCTAAGAATGGGTTCTAAGCACTGAAATAACAAGAGGGTTTCTATTTATTTATTTATTTTACATCACTGTTCATTTTTAAACTATATTTGCTTTCCCCCACCCGCTCAGGTGTAGTCCACATAGAATTTCCTTCACCAATGCACCCGTGCACCATCGCCTGAGTCCACTGCGCTGCTCCCTCCCTCCTTCTGATCCCTCCCCTTCCTCCTCCCTGGCAGGATGTCTCTGGTTTATAATTGTCTGTTTTTGTTTTGTATTGTTATTATTTTTCCCCTGAATACTTTTTTGGGTCCCCTTTATTTATTTTTATTTTTTTTTTATTTATACAAGCACTGGGTACAGTCAGAAGCATGGGAGGGTGAGAGAATTCACCAGAGCCCAAGCAGGGAGCAGAACAGACAGGTGGGACCCTCGCCCTGCGGCTGGGGATTGAACCGGTGCTGCAGAGGCTGCAGGCAGCTTCGCAACCCAGCGCTCAACCACTGTGCCACCAGGGAGACCCGGGACCCCTTTATTAAAAAGGGTTTCTATTTTAGGGCTTTCTACCTTAGTGGCTGGTAGTCTTCTAAATATTAGAAACTAAAGAAGCCAAAGGAGGAAAAGTCACTGTCTCCATCCCCCCCCTTTTCCACCCCTTTAATTTTTTTTAATAAATATAAGACTTTAGAAACCCTCCCTGGAGAAGCATATTTCCCCATCTGGTAGAGATCTAGGGTGGCTACCAGGTTGATGTATCAGGTAAGCTTCTTGGACTCCATTTTCTAGGGGCTTGGGGGTTCTTATACTCATGTGCTTCTCAGCACCTGCCTGGGTCCTTCATTTCTCTTCATTCCATCATTCTGAGCTTCTAGAGAGAACAGAAAATTATTTTATGATCTTACAAAGGGCCATAATGAGCCACATTTGAAGTTCCACATTCCTGAAGGGGGCACTGTAGATTGGATGCTGCTAGTGTTTCAAATATCTGGATTGACTTTATCTTAGAATCAAGGCTCTGCAAGATAAAGAGGAAGTCATATGGGGAACAGAACCCTGATTTGGGGTTAATGAAGGTGTTCCTGCCCAGTTTAATTAAATCTGCCTTAAAGTTCTCTAATCCATTTTTTTTCTTGGATTCACAAGATATTGCCAAAATCTGCTGACTTTATATTCCAGCAAAGAACTTCTCTCACTCTAAGGAAATAACCTAAGCAACAAGTCATATGATCAAATAGAGAATTTTCCTGTTATTTGAATAAAGAATGAGTGTTTCATACAAAGGGATAAAGAGAAGGAAACATCTGGGGGGAAAAAGGTGGTCAAGATAACGATAAATAGGAGACCCTCTTCTAACTTATCATTGGAGAACCTACTTTCTAGTTCCCTAGGACATGTTCCCTGGGGGTCAGGAAAACAGAGAGTGATTTCTTTCCACATGCCTTGATTGCTAATTGGTTTGTTAGCCATTCTTCACAGCGTTCTCTTTCCTAAATACATACTCTGGACTGAATAATCACAGGATGAAATTATACTCTTGACACTAGCTTCAAAAAAATGGAATAATATGTTTGCTGGATTTGGAATAGGGACACAAATCCAGGTACAAGTATGAATGGTGCATGTGCAGACACACACACACACACACATACACACTGGTCAATATTCCTGTATATGTTTTGATATAATCCTTATTTTCTAAACTCTTTTAAAAGAACCTGTGGCATCACTGGTTAAAAAAAAATCAAGAGAACATTTTATATTTGTGCAGTAACACAAATTGGCTCTTTAAAAAAAGGCCAAAATTTTACTTCCTTCAAATTCATAGACTCAAGCTCTTGCTTAAGTAAACCACATAGGCACAACAGTCACATAAATGATAATTTTGTTGTGAATTGACTGGCAATACAACATTTGCAAAGGTCTATGTAAGTTGGCTGATGTTTCAGGCAGGTGATAGAAAAGGAAACAAATATTTCAGTAGACTCCAAGTTCCATTTCTATACTGCAAATTGATGAGAATTAGAATTGAACTCTCTAGATTCCTTGACCAAAATCACTCTGTTTTCCTGATTCCCATGAAACATGTCCTACAGAACTAGATGAAACACCTCCATTGATCTATCAGCAAGCATTGCTTATTCAGCCTGTACAGATGATCTGCATAAAAATCATTCTTTTGATCCAAATGTTGCACAATGCAAGGAAATTATATCACTCTCTCACATACCAAAGAGTCCTTAGATACATTCTATTTTGAGTTTGGTTCCAGGAAAAATATATTTCTGAAGATAACATTTTACCTTTCCTCTGTATCTAATAGGGAGAATATTTAAATGTTTTCCTTTTTTCCCCTCTGCTCTCAGTACTTAAAGATTGTTCATGTAGTAAAGACCATTTGGGTACTTAGTAACTGTAAAAAACTTCTTACATTTTTTTCCCGTGTCATTTTGTTTTGTAATTTATTATCTTATTTTTCACTGGATAAGTTATTTTAGACATTGTTAGTACATAAATTCCAAGAAAAGTCAATGATTTAAACATTTTGCTTTAATTTGTGGCATTTCAAAATCAGATTGGAAAGGAGAACATTGTCTCAAGTGAAATAGTTAATAAGATAACATTGAAAGCTCATAAATATTTCATTTCATAAAATTGAATGCTTTGGTGATAAATTCTGAGCAAAAAAATTCTCTTTAAAGCTCTGTGACATTTTTATTAATTTTCTAACCGTATAAATGATACCTAACTTTCAAACCATGCTTTTCAAAGCTTGCATTAAAAGTTCAAACAATTTTGAGTTTCTAGGTAGATATGAATTCAATAATAACTCTAGTTAGGAAAATATGATTTCTTGTTTGCTGACATACTTTTGCCTATTAATCATGAAACTTTTGACATTGAAAGAATGTTCTCACTACCTGCCTCCTCTTGATAAATATAAAATCAAGTTTGCACACTTCTAAACTAAAACACCACTCTTACAGGCTACCAATGATGATTTCAGTATCTACCACTATAGGAGCTACCCCTAAAATTAAAAGATTAAAATGACACATACTTATTATCTATTGTTTCTGTGACTTTGGAAACTGACTCTAAATCAGAGGCTCCCTGGTGGCGCAAGGGGTTAAGATGCAACCTATGAAAGCTATCTGCAGCCATTGCTGCACGAGTTCGATCCCCAGCCAGGGAGCTACCCACATGGCCCATCAGACCTCTTCTGACTCACCCCACTGCTCCCCTCAGCAATGTATTTCAGTCAATCTGCCTGTTCTGTTCCCCACTCTGTCCTGGTGAATCCTCTCACCAACCCCATACCTCTGGCCTGTACCCCAGTTCTTGTATTCATAAATAAAATAAAATAAATCTTAAACAAAAATAAATCAGAGGTTTATAACCAGAAGTTTGTTGGAAATTAAATATGGCTAAACCCTTTTTGAAAGAATGAAGCAGAAGAGGGTAAAACACAAGGCAACTGCAATCAAGGCCTCAGAAAATTTGATAGCGATCTCTAGAGCCAAGCTGATTCTACCAAGTTTCAGAAAATTGTATTTCCATATCAATTCAGCTATATAGACTGTGGCTTACCACAGGAAAGGGTCATAATTTTGGACAAGTTAACTCCCTTTAGCCATGGAACATTCCTAGAGGGTGATTAAATTTTGAGCTCTTATCAGACATCTTTCCTGCAAGCGGAGGGAATTAATTCCTTATTCCTATCCACTAGAATCTACTCGTTGTCAGTTCTCAAGCCTGGAACTCAAAGAAGAAGCTGGTTTCACAGGAAGAAGGAACATATAACAAATCTGCGTAGTAGTGATTGCCCAGGATTTTTGGGTTTTTTTGTTTTTATTTACATCAAAGTGCCATTGAACTATTTACTTGGTAAACACACAACAAGGAAAAAGAGAAACTCACATATTTCAAGGTCTGGGAACTGAAAGTGTTATTGTATCTTATCTATTGTATAGAATTCATATAGACCAGGGAACAAATGGAAATTAGTATAGTCTCACATATATGTAGGCAGCCATTGATTAAGATGAATGCAGTCATCACTATCTCTAGAGAAGAACAGAAAACAATGTGCAATCATGTGGAAAGAATAAAGCAACAAACATTACTATTTGACTCTGGGGTTTGCCACTTTCTGTCATAAGAAAAACCAAAGGACCTAGATTATATGATCATTTTGTCAACATCACATTGGTCCTCTCTATCAATGAGCTTATAGTCATGTTAATTAGAATGAATGAGCAGGAAGTGGAATCCTTAATGAAGGACTTTTAAAACTTCATGTGTTACAAGAAATAAAAATCGGGGATCCAATACATCATTAAGCTTTAGGGGTCCCAAAGTTAGTGGCATGTTTGGACCACCCTTCCAAAGTAAAGGACAAATTATTACATTTCACATGTCCCAACAAAGGAGTACACTGCCTACTAGGTGTCCTCAGGTTCTGAAGGCATCTTTTACTCGCTTGAGAATATTGATCCAATCCATTTACCAGGGGACACAGAAAGCTGCCAGCATCAAACATGGCTGAGTAGCTAAAAGAGCTTTGTTGTAAAACAACCAGTTGTTGTAAAAGCTTTGCATATTGGGTCGTATAAAACTATGATTGTGGAGGTGAACTTGCATGTGGAATTTATTGCATTCTTGTAAAGTATTAGAACAATGCCATGCCATCTATAGCATTGTTGAAAAAACCAACCAACCAAAAACAGTTCTTGGCACATTAGTGGTACTTGGTAAAAAACAAGTTTCTGAAAAACATTATCTAGTGATCATTCAGGCAAAACTCAATTGGGTTCTTTCAAATAAATCAGATATAAAAATGTCCCTTCATCAATTTCTTATAGAATTGTACTAGTACATACTTGACAAATAGGGCTAGTGGGCCTACCAAGTTGCACACACAGATTGCACTGAACCTCTTTCAGCTTGTACCTTTGTCCATATGTGAGCTTTTGTGACCAGCTGACAGAGGACGTGAACAGATGGGTTGGCTTAATATGTGAGTATTAATGAGTTTTTGGTGTTGTCTGATGATCTACTTCTTGTGGAAAGAGAAATGCAGAGGAAAGCGATGGGTTAATATGAGACAAAGAGCTTTGGGAAAGAGGCATGTGAATGACAGTGTACATAAACTGTGAAGTTGGAAGAATGCATGGCAAAACCAGTAGAAGAGTTCTTCTATGATCGATGCTCTAAACAATTACAAATCAAAGTGACTTGGAGAGTGGATATCAGCCAATTTCTATTTGTGGTCACTCTGGTGCTAACACATGAATACCTGAAGGGAGTAACTATGGTGGCAGACAGGAAGGCTACAAGTGAGCCCAATAGCATGGCTTCATAGTTACCAAGACTTATTTAGCTACTACCATGTTTGGAACTAGGTGAATCTCACTGGTCAATATAAGTTGAAAGGTCACATAAGTTCCATCAGACTCATTTTCTAGCATTTAAATTTCTGAAGTAGATTGGGTATGATAACTAGAAGGCACTTACTAAATGACCCAATTTTAATTTGTGTACAATTTTAATTTGTACACTAATTTCTACATGGTAAACCTCCTTTAGATAGTACATTCATCTAAAATTTATCTTTTTAGGGGGCCTCCCCAGTGGCGCAGCGGTTGAGCGCTGGGTTGCGAAGCTGCCCGTAGCCTCTACAGCGCTGGTTCAATCCCCGGCTGCTCCCCGGCCACTGGAGGAGGGTCCCACATGGCCGCAGACCTCTCCTGCCGCCCGCTGCTCCCCTCAGCAGTGTACTTCAGTCCTTCTGCCTGCTCTGCTCCCCACTCTGGCTCTGGTGAATTCTCTCACCCTCCCGCGCTTCTGACTGTACCCAGTGCTTGTATAAATAAATAAAAATAAATCTTTAAAAAAAAATAAAATAAAATTTATCTTTTTGGACATTTGGTAGATATCTTGGCAACCAGTGAAAGTATTTCCATCCATATTCTGAATTATGTTATTGCCATGTTGAATGTAGAACTGTCAGCAAAAGAAATTAATACTGTCCTCTGATATGTTTCCTTCATCCCTTACAGATATTAGCCGTTCAGCTGGGGGTAAGGGAGTCATATTGGATACCTTTAATCATGGAAAAGGCATTAATTGGTCTTGACTGGAACTGATACCTATTTTAGTTATAAATTTGTTTTTCCTGCCTGTATGATCTCAGTCCATTTCCTTTATTATAGAACTTAGAGTTTGTTTCATAGACATTGGATCCTACATAACACTGCCTTGGATCCTGTAGTCCACTTTACAGAGTAGTTGTTAGTATAGAACCATGGAATCCACTGGTTGGTCCTGACACTTAATACGGCCTAGATGCTGTCAGACTTACAGTTTAATGGATTAGTCTTTTGAAACTAAAATGCCAGTTTGGAAGAGCTTTGCGCTGCCCTCTAGAGTACACCTTATACCCTGATGTAACTATTATGTAATGTTGGGTTTCCTAAAGGTATGTGAGTATGGGAATTAAAGACTTAAAGTAACTGGCACTGCTGACCATCACTTTCTGGAGACTTTTGCTTTTCTCCTACAAAGCATGGCTCTGTAAATAATCCTGTCAAAAAATGGGCAGAAGAGCTAAAAAGAAACTTCTCTGAAGAGGAAATGCAAATGGCCAACAGGCATATGAAAAAATGTTCAACATCACTTGTAATCAGGGAAATGCAAATCAAAACTACCATGAGATACCATCTTACACCAGTGAGAATGGCACATATTAAAAAAACTAGCAACAACAAATGTTGGCGAGGTTGTGGAGAAAAAGGAACTCTCCTGCACTGTTGGTGGGAGTGCAAACTGGTCCAACCACTATGGAGAGCTGTGTGGAGATTTCTGGATCTACTAAACATAGAGCTTCCACATGATCCAGCAATTCCACTCCTAGGTATTTACCCAAAGGACACAGAAACATCAATTCCAAAGAGCACCCGTACCCTATGTTTATAGCAGCACTGTTTACAATAGCTAAGCTTTGGAAACAACCCAAATGCCCAAAAATAGATGACTGGATCAAGAAGATGTGGTACATATACACCATGGAATATTACTCAGCATTCAAAAAAGATAAACACATGCAATTTGCAGCAACATGGATGGCGCTGGAAGGGATCATGCTCAGCGAAATAAGCCAGAAAGAAAAAGAACAGTACCGGATGGTCTCACTTATAGCAGGAATCTGGAAAACTTAAATAAGGGACCAGGAAAATGAATAACTATAAGAAAGTGAAAATCAAAATCAACAAAACACTATGAACCAGAGACACTCTATGGGGGGTGAAGGGTGGGGAGGGATTGGGGTATAAATAAGGGGGTTGCAATTGTATGGGGAATATAAAAATAAAATTTATTAAAAAAAAAAAACTTATGGCTCTGTGACTTAGAGATCCAGATTCCTAGCTATCAAGGGTAAATGTAATAAAGGTAGGGGGGTAAGTAGGGGAAACTAACAGGTATCAGTTAAAGTGTCATAACCAGCTGTAGTGGCAAAAGCTTCAGTGCATCTCAGCAAGTTGTTCATAAATGAGATCAACAAGATCCTGGAAAAGGTATATACAGATAATGTGACGTTCCCTTAAAAAGCAACTTTATTATATAGTAACAGCACTGAAAATAATATGGTATTGGCAAAAAACAGACTTTGGTTACTGGAATAGAATAGAAAGCCCAGAAATAAATCCACTTTCATATCAGTAACTAATCTATGATAAAGCGGTGTGTATAGATGTGTCTATACTATGGAAAAAGGAAAGTCTCTAATGAATGGTGCTTAGAAAACTGGACAGTCATACATAAAAAAATGAAGTTGGATCACTTTCTAACTCCACACACAAATTCCAAATGTATTAAAGATTTAGGTAAGACCTGCAGCAAATGTAATATATAGACAAGAACACTGGTGATATGTTTCATGACATTAATGATAAAGATGTTAACTCTTTTATAGACTCTTTCACATTTCTTCAGAGTCTGTATACAAAAAGATTTGTTTATATGTACTTGTGGGGGGTGGAGAGGAAGGGGGACATGCATGTGGGATATATACACACATACACACATTCATATGTGGATTATCTTCTTTGTAAATCACGAGCTGATGGAAGTGTAAAGTACAAAAGATTGTCTGAGCTTAGAGGAAAGCTGAATAAATGTATATTTAAAAATGTACTTCAGTGATAAATTTGCTAGCTGTATTATATTATTCAGTTCTCTAGTGACCAGTGTGAGTATTGATCAAGTTTGGTCATGTAATCATTAGCTTTGGAACCAAGTGAATCTCACTGGTCACTGTGTGGCAAATGATCACATAAATCCCATAAAACTCATTTTCTAGTCATTTAAGTTTCCAAAATACATTTAGCTGATAACTAGAAGGCATTTAGTAAATGACCCCAAATTTTATTTTGTGAACTAATTTCTACAGGGTAAATCTCCCTCAGAGAGTTTTCACGTTAAGCTTATCTTTTTGGACACCTGGTAGATTTTTTGGTGATCAATGAAAATATTTCAGTCCATTGTCATTATGTGTAACAAATCTAAAAATGTTAAGCAAAAAGGAAAATTAAAGATTGTGTTACTGAGCTAGTCATGTACCCAAGCAACGGACCCTACTACAGGGTCAACTTTTTCATAACAGTAACAATGACAAGGTCTTAGCACAAAAGAATATTATAGCAGAGGGTGACTCATGCATGTTTGTAAGAAAGAAACTGACCAGATGAAAAACTCTGTGCTGCCAGTGGATGTCATCCTAAGGAAAATAATACATTTTTACTATTCTATCTCCATTTATTTCAAGTCAAAAACATTACTATGCAGATGTTAAGATTCTCAGTACATCGATGAATTTTAAAGTAGGTGTCCCTCGCCTTTTCACAAGTGACAATATTGAGACAATAGGAGGTTAGGAAACCTGGCTGAGTAAATAGAGCAAATTGGTTACAGGTTAAAAAGTCTCAGCTTTCAAGGGCTATATTTTAAATTTGTCTTGAAGCATCCAGGGGTGAAGGGGAGGGTGGAGAAAGGGCAAGAACAAAGAGGGAAGGAAGCACAATGGACTATGGTGGTGGGCTTGGGTGATTTGGTGGTGGGTGTACTACAGTGGCAATATCTGATGGCACTATCCTAATATTACTTCAATTAAAAATAAATAAAAACTAAAAAAGGTAAGTGTCTTTCACACTTAGAAAATATTGAAACTTGAATAACTTAGCAAATCCTATTTGTTGTGCTATCTAACCAGTCTCTTTCTGTGATTCTTTGTGGATCAATCATTTCTAAATTTCACTTAAAGTTAATAGCAGTAAAAAATATGCACTATTTTTTACATGTGAATATTACACTTTACAGAATGATTATGCAAACATGCATATTACATGTGACCACTTCCATATGTTGATTTGGAAATTCTTTCATAGTTTCTGAGCTTTTCAAAGTAAAACTTGAAGCAAATACATTTGTTTTCCAATCTTGCAAAATATTGGTACTAACTGAGCTGATAAAAAGCAGAATTTGACTTAAAACCCCAGTTTATCTTATCATAAAACCCTTGTCTTTCTACTACACTGATTCCAACATCCCCAGGTCACCAATTCTGAGTGCAAATATTCTCACTTAAACACTGAGCTTTACAAAGCAAACTTTTCACTGCTGGGCCAATATGCTTTGCAAATTAATTTGAAGAGAGTTATACAAGACTAATATTAGGATAGGGCACCAGGTCTCCCTCCAATTTGCATATTCTTTTTTATCTCTTAGGATACCCATTTGTCCATTTACTACTTTTTGGCCACACAGTGATCCAAGCTTGATAAAGTATGTTAGGTATTGAATAAACTAATTCATTAATCTAGCTACTTTCCCGCCCTACCAGCCTATAAATCTATCATCATACTGCGAAGGATTAAAAACAAAACAAAACCTCAGAATGAGAAAAAAAGCAGACACTACTGGAATGTCTGAATAGGGAAGGGACTCCACAAAAAATGTTTCCTGCGAATTTACATCTTTAAGAGGATTAGCTCTGGAGGGGTGTTGGTGCCTTTTTTCCACAGTAAGCAGTTGTGGGGCAGTTTGGGCTCACCTTTTTGCCCCTGGTTTCATTAAGAACGCAGCCCCCTGGGTGGAGAACTAACTGGGCTGGTTGGCACTTGAATGAGAACAGCTTTATTATACTGTGGAAAAGGAGGAGCCATGTACAACCTTGACCATGCAGTTTTGAACACTGAGAATCCTCAAAAAGGTTTTCATTGTTATTATTCTTTAAAATTAACTTCATTAAGATAAACATTGCATGAAACAAAAAACAATTTTGAGTGCATAGTTTGTTGAGTTTTGGCAAATATAGGCATCTTGGTATAACTACCACCAAAATCAAGATATGTAATATTTCCAATACCTTATATAGTTTCTTTGCAGTCAAATCCATATCCATTCCTAACCCAAAAAGAATTTCATCTGCTTTTCATCTCCATAAGTTGGTTTTCCCTTTTCTAAGATTATATATGAACGGGATGAGGTAGTGCATATTCTCTGGGTCTGCCTATTTTTCTTACACAATGTTTAAAGATTCACCCATGTGATTTCATATATTACCAATTGATTTATTTTTAGTGCTGAGTAGTATTACCATATGCATACACTACAATTTACTTAGCTATTTACTTGGTTTTGGACATTTGGTTGTTTCCCATCTTTGACATGTGAACAAAGCTGCTGTGCTCATTTTTGTATATGTCTTTGAGTGTGCACATGTTTTCATTTATCTTGGGTAAAAAAAATCTGGGAATGTAATTGCTGGATTATATGGTATGTGTATTTCCAACTTTATACCTACTTGCCAAACTGTTTTCCAAAGCATGCTTATATAATTGTACTTTCCTACTGGAAATACATGTGAGTACTCCTGCGTGTACTGACATAATGATATGACTTTCCCTTTTCATTATGTTATTATGAAAAATAACATGGATTTATTTTTGAATGTTCAGCCAATATTACTTTTATTTGGTTAAACCTCAGATATTTTATATTATTAACTCAAGGGTATTAGTTTGTAGTCTTTTTTGTGGAAGTATCTTTGTCTTGTTTTGGTATCAGAAAATGACTGGAGAGATTTCTACTCCTCCATTTTCTGGAGTATTTGCATTATTTCTACCTCAAAAGATTAATGACAATGACTCTGTTTGGGTTGGAAATAATTTCTTATTACAAATCCAATTTCTTTAATTGATATTGGATGACACAGGTTTCCAAACCCTTTTACAGTTATTTTTGTCTGTAAGGAATGTGTCCATCTCATTTAACTTATCATTTTCGTTAAGGCTGCTATTACAAATTAGTTAGATGTGTGGCTTATAAACCACATACATTAATTTCTCACATTTCTAGATGTTGAAAATCTACGATTAGAATATGGGAATAACCAAATTCTAATGAGTACTCTCTTCAGTTGCAGACTGCAGATTTCTTGTTAGAGCCTAATGTGGGGAGAAAGAGAATGTCTTTTATAAGGGCAATAATTCCATTCATAAGGTTCCACCCTCATGACTTAATTACCACCCGAAGTGTCTACTTCCTAATATATCACAGTGGTGTTTATGTTTTCAAGATATGAAATTGGACATTCAGTCCATTACAGTTGTCAAATTGATTGGTATAAAGATGCTCATTATACTCTCTTACTATCCTTTGTGTGTCTGAGGATCTGCATTGAGGTCCATTCATAATACTGATATTTGAGCTTCTCTATTTTCCTTACTAGCTTTGAGAAATCTGTCAATTTCATCACTTGAAAAAACCACAGCTTTTATTTGATGAATTTTCTCTGTTGTTTTTCACATTCTATTTTAGCAATTTCTGTTTTAATAATTTCTCATCTTTATTTTTTTCTTCTAGTTGCTTTGATTTGAGTTAGTACTTCACCGAACTGCTTATGGTAGAAGCTTAGATCATTGGTTTTCTACATTATTTTTGTTATATTGTTTTCACTTTAATTCAGTCCTAAATACATTATTTTCTTTCTTTTTTTTTTTTTTTGTTGATTCTAATCTAATTAAACTTTGGTCAGATAATAGCCTTATAAATTTCTTGGGTTTTTTTTTTTTGTCTCTTTGCCTTTTTAAAGTTTTTTGATCTAGCTTGCTAAATGTTTTATCTGCACTTGAGAAGATGTGAAATCTGCGATCTTTCCATAAATAATTGTATAGTGAAATTTAGAAAGCAATTGAAGAATTAATTGCAAAATAAGGAACTTGTTTAGTGGGTTGGCAAAACCACCCAGAAATGGATGAAGAAATTTTAATTTAAATTTTACACTGGAATTAAATATATCTTTCAATTTAATTTATTTTTAATACCTAGCTCTAGGTACAAGTATCTTTATATAATTATACAAGTTTGCTTTACTCAAGAAAAGACAATGATTACATGTTGATCTACCTTTCACCCCACTTATCACCTGAGATGCCAATATTACTCAAGATATGATTGTAGACATTTTTCTTATTTCCGAAATAAGTGGCATATTGAGTGATGGACGGTGTCTTCAATCCAAACAGTGGCTTGCTATAATCCATAGACTCATTAGCACCCAGCTACTTTAAAGATGAGTAGCAAGAGAGTCAGAGCCGGGCCATCTATTATTCATTTTTCAAAATGTCTCTTTAAAGAGCCCCATGAAATCATAATGTTTCATAAAATTGATGATTCATATATAAATTCCAGGGAGATGACTAACATCACTGAGACCGTGACATAAATCATTCCAAACTTCAGTCCTTCTCACAAGTAGTCCAGTAAGACACCATCCATAAACAAGACCCCATGTGAAACTCTCAGAACCTGGAAATGAAGCTAAAGTACCCCTTAGGACCACAGAGAACAGGAAGGAAAGAATACATCAGAAGGGTAAGAGGGGGCCTCCCTGGTGGCGCAAGGGATTAAGTGTCAGCACTATGAAGCTATCCGCAGCCACTGCAGCACAAGTTCCATCCCTGGCCAGGGAGGTGACCCACATGGTGCAGCAGACCTCTCCTGACTTGCCCGCTGCTCCCCTCAGCAGTGTATTTCATCAGTCTGCCTGCTCTGTTCCCCACTCTGTCTCTGGTGAATCCTCTCACCCTCCCGTAAATCTGGCCTGTACCCCAGTTCTTGTATGCATAAATAAATAAATCTTTAAAAAAAAAAAAAAGAAGTGTAAGAGGAGTGACTATACTCTGACAGCCTCACCCTTCCCCCAGGTAAAGCTTATAATTTCTCAGGGTCATAAAGAGAGGTTTGTCTATTGGGAATCAGATAGAGACAGAGAAGGGGCAACAGGCTTATAGCAACCAGTGCTCAGAGCTTGCCCCAAAGCATTCTTGCTTGCAGCAAGTGTTCCAGAGCAGAGATTCCAGTCAACGGCTTTGCCCATCTGCATAGCTGAGTCTGTGGCCTCATCTGGCCAGGGAACAAGTTGATTAGCAATTCTATTTGATTTGGGTTTCTAAACAATAAGCAGTACTAGCTGTGGAGTCTGCTGTGTGGTTCACCTGGACTGGGAAGCAAATTTGCTCACATTTCTAAAGGCTGGAAATCACACAATTGCTGATTATAGTCTTTATTCCTAACAGAAGAGAAGCCTGATCAGAGAATGCTGGTAGCCATGAAACTCCTCTTAAAACCCACTTTCCCAGGGAGTCAAGTCCATAGCCTTGTCTAACTGTAAATTAACTATAGCCTCAAATACTCCTTAACCAGGAAGACTGAACATTGACCCTCAGCAACCTTGGATAAGAGATAAGACACAATTTTCAATGCATATGTATTACATATATACATCATTAAAATATAAGAAACAAAAATTATAATCCAGTTATATAGTATTAATACGTAAATTAATAATTGAGCTCAATTGTGGTCTCTCCTAATTTAAATAATATAGATTTGGCTGTTATGACTAAAATAGGAAGGTGATTTTCAATAGTTATTGAAGCAGAAGTTAGAAAACTGAAATTTGGAATCTTGCTCACAATTTTCAGAAAAAATGTACTCCTCTAATTGCATGTATTACACAAGCAATCTGAGACTTATTTATGCTTTTAGAAGCTTTTAATCCTGTAATGTTTACTCTGATGTAAACTTAGGCAACTTCTAATATATGAAAGCTTGTAATAGGTTAACTCCTTGAGATGATTTTTGAAGCACATATTTGTCCTTGCTGGGCATGCCCAATAAAACCCTCCATTCAATGTATATATCTTAGCCTATAAAACAGTGATGACTTTCTCCTTCTTCTCCCCTGCTTTTTTTAAGCAATAAAAAAAGCTGTGATGGGGGAATGGTTGTGGATAGAATATATCATTTAAAAGTATGTTTCTGGCATCCAGAATGGGGCATCAGCTTTCACTCTCCCCTAAAACAATTACATATATAGAAATGAAATTTTACACTGATTCAGGGATGAGATTGGAGAAATTCAAGACTGAACCACTGTTTTGTTTCTGTGAGAAATCAGAACAAAAAGTTTTCAGATCCACAATGTTTTAAAGTTAGAGGTAGTATTTATGCCAGTTCCAATAATCATGGCTTTTATTAGGTTGATTATATATCAATTTTTTTTAAATTCTAGAATATTTTGATTTTTCAAGTTGTTTTGTTGCTTGGGTATGCAAGTAAATGAAGAATGCTTGGGACATTATCTCCACCATTCTTCCTCCTTTTCAATGTCAGTGTACATCCCAGTTCTTTAAAGGGAGACAAGTTTGAAGTTTTCTTCTGCTTTCCAAAAGAAAGTCTTGCATAGTTTGGCCTTTTGTATTCTTTCTCTACAATCAGCAGGATCCAGGCAACCTTGGTTCACAGCCTGGCTCTACTGCTGTTTTATCTGTAGCTGCCAACTTATTTTCCATGTCTAAGCAGCAGATCCTTAGTCTTACAGGGATATAAAAAATACCTACACTGAAAACCTCTCATAGTTGTTATAAGGATCAAATAAGACAAATAGGTATATATGTAAACTTTATAATTCAAAATGTAAAAAACAGTGACAAAGCAAAAAATGTTAAAACACCAAAAAATTCATCTTTTCAAATATTTATCTTAAACAAATTATATGTGCTTGTTTAGGATATGGGCTAAGTAGATTACATTTTACATATCACTCAGGTTGTATCATTAATAATCATTTTATATAATCAGTCAATATTTTCCTCTCTGTTGTTCCACCTTCTCTCTTAAAAACCCTAAAAGAGGGCCTCCCCGGTGGCACAGCGGTTGAGTGCTGGGTTGCGAAGCTGCCCGCAGCCTCTGCAGCGCCGGTTCGATCCCCGGCTGCTCCCCGGCCATCGGATGAGGGTCCCACATGGCGCACAGACCTCTCCTGCTGCCCGCTGCTCCCCTCAGCAGTGTACTTCGGTCCTTCTGCCTGCTCTGCTCCCCGCTCTGGTGAATTCTCTCACCCTCCCGCGCTTCTGACTATACCCAGTGCTTGTATAAATAAATAAATAAATAAAAGGAATTAAAAACCGTAAAAGATATTTGAGTTCTGGATGAAAATGTAAAATTAAAAAAATTTTAAAGTCTTCATATATGTAAAAGGCCTATATCGCCAATTATGCTTTATAGAATATATTATAATTTATAATAAAAACAAACGAGGATTTATTAAAACAAGAATGGACGGAAACAGACTTGTTGAGGTTGGGTTACATGATTATATTTATAGAGTTTCACTGAAGCTTTTTTTTGACTGTTAAATATGTGTGAAAATGTTTATAATATGCTTATAAAAGGTAATGAGACTTCACAATTTTGTTGTGCTTCAATCATTGTTGATTTGAGTAGCTCTGTTACATGATTCCTTATCTTAACATAATGTTCTTCAAATCATAAAAGTTTCTATGATTATATGGGATCTAATCTTCTTACAGTCAAAGCTTCCTACATAAATGTATGAAGCGCAAGTTAAATATTTACTTAAGTACTCATTTAATAAAACAAAGAGGGCTAAAACAGATAACTATTTTGACCAAAGAAATAAAAAATTAACTTTCCGGTTGCTTTGTATACACATTGATATTGAGTATTTCTGAATACTTTAAGAATAACCACTCAACTACTCTATTTTTATTATATGGTTTCTCCCTTTGGCAGACAAAAATGATGTTGAATCTTGAGCGACCACAAAGACCTCGTGACAAATTTCATAAAGATCCATTAACAAGAGAGACATAAAGGATTCAGGTGAGACAATTTATGAAACTGACAGTAGTGTGCTCCAGGGAAAGCTGTTAGGGGAGTGAGAATGTTAACAAGCTGTTTCAAGAGTGAGAACCTATTAACTGCTGTCAGGCAAATCTACAGCAAAGTGACAAAAGTTTTCTGCCTCAAAATGATCTGGGATTCTCATTTAATCAGAAAATCTTTTGAATGAAAGTATAACTGATCAACTGGTCAATTTTCAGACAATAAAAAATGAATTCATAATAAGCTCATTTTGCTTTTCTCAGAGTTAACATGCAGCAGTTTTGTTCCAGTTTCTGTATAATTATCAAATTGTATTGGAAATTTCCAGAGAATAGAAACAACAGGATATATCTGGAGATTTGGTAGAACAATTGTCTGAGGTGGGTTGTGAATGCCTGAAGACCTACAATGTGCTGTCTAGAAGATGAAGAATGAGGAAAACTAGTGGTGTACTTTCGTTTGAGTCTGCAGGCCTCAGAATGAGGCAAATGCGGGTGTAGGTGAGAGCAGAATTTTGTTATCTACATTTATGTTCAAAAACCTGACAACCAGAGGTACCAAAATTTGAGGGCAGAGAAGAGAAAGTGAATCCATCCCTCCTCTTTTTTTGTGCTTTTCGGGTTCCCAGGGGATTGGATGATGCACATCCACATTGGTGAGGACACCTTTTTTACTCGATGTCTGATTCAAATGCGAATTCTTCAGAAGAGATCTTCATAGACTTACCTAATATATAATAAAGGGCCTAGCTCTAGAGCCAGATTTTCCTAGGTTCAAATCCCAGCACAACTAGTTTTGGCTGGATTGTTTTCATATCTATCTATCTATCTATCTATCTATCTATCTATCTATCTATCTACTCACACATATATATGTATATGCACACACACACACATATATAGCTATTTGAAGTACTTATGCCAGTAATCTGTATGAAATTTATATTACTAAATATTTCTGAAGCATTCCACACAGTATCTCACGAATAGAAATCACCATATAAATGTTCAATAAAAATAAATGGATGACATAGAGACTTGATACTACTGTACTGACATCATACTCATTATAACCCCAAACTGGAAACAACTCAAATTTTTAACAAAAATAGAGTGAAAAATAAATTGTAGTCAAAATCATATACAGTAGGACCTCCCCTGGTGGCACAGCAGTTGAGCGCTGGGCTGCGAGGCCGCCCTCAGCCGCTGCAGCTCCGGTTCATTCCCTGGCCACCGGCAAGGGTCCTACCAAAAAAAAAATCATATACAGTAATGCTCCACAACAATTAATTAGAACAGAAAGCTGATACACAAAAGTAAGATGGATAGATATCTCAGACACAATGTTGAGTGAAAGAAGGTAGACATGTTGCCCTCCCTGATGGCATAGGGATTAAGTCTCAGCACTATCAATGCTACGGCTTGGGTTCTATCCCCACCCAGGGAGCTAGCCCACATGGCACTGCAGATCTCTCCTGTCTCACCTGCTGCTCCTTTTAGCTATGTATTTCAGTAAATCCATCTGTTCTGTTCCTCACTCTGTCTCTGGAGAATCCTATCACCCCTCACTCCTGACTTACACCCCAATTCTTCTCTGTATAACAAATCTTAAAAGAAAAAGAAGGTAGACACGAAATGTTGGTTATCACATGATCTCATTTAAGTGGAGTTTAAACACAAGGGCAACCAATTCATGCCAATAGAGGCTTGATCAATGATAACCTTCTGGAGGATTTCTGATAAAGAGTTCCAAAAGCTTGTGGTTTTAGAAGTGAGGATAATTGTCATATTAGAAATGTTCCTTATATTAACCTGGGTATAAATTTCAAGGTAATATTTGTTGCAAAATTTCATAAAGGTGTGCATTTAAGATTTATATCAATAAGTATAATCTTCCCATTTTCAATTAATGCATTTTCTTATGTCTCACATTTTACTAAAATAAAACACTTTTTATTTATGTATCCATCAGTATAGCCATCTATCCATCTATCCATGCATAGCTCCAGTTAGCTATATTTGCAAGAACAGACTTCAGTTTTAGATTGAATTGAATTTAAAGCCAGATTCCACATCTGTATATCCTTATTATTCTGATTACTGAATCAACATTTCCACATTTGTTAATGTAATAATTTTTAGCTCGTAGGTTATTCTGAAGATAAGCTGACATAATACAAGTGAGATATTTAGTATAATACCTGATATATAATAAGTACTCAAAATAGAATTATATTTTTACAAATATATGTCTCTATACAAAAATAAATGCAAGATATGTTGCTAGACTCTATGCAGTTTGACCAAGGAAAATAAAGGTTTCTTCCTTCAAAGAGACGACTTTAATATCCCAAAACAACTTTGAAGGAAACTTAAAAAACATACTTACCCAAGACCTACAGACCTAAGACAGTCCCTAAGAAAGAGATCTCAGGATTGAGGTTCAAAAATAATGAGATATTTTTACAAACATTGCATTTTAGGAATGTCATTAATGCAATGTTTTCTCCATACACTTTTAGCAGTCATACTTCCCTCCCTCCCCTCTCGCCTCATTGCAATGGCTACAACTTCCAGTAAGTACTGTGTGAAATAATACTGGAAATAGTAGACATTCTTACCTTGCTCCTGATTTCAGCTGGGAAGTGTGGGGCCTCAACTACAGCCGCAGATGAGAGAGCAGGTCATGGAGCCCATATGTGGGGAGCAGAAACAAGTCTTTTATCACAGTGTAGTGCCAGCATGCATGGGGCAGGTTCACTATCCATTAAGGTAGCTGGATAAAGGTGAGTCCCTGAGTCCTTGGTGGCTTTTTCAGGCTTTAATATTCTCATAGGCACACCGGAGAGGCTGGCGTGCAAGGAGGCAGGCCTTGGTATGGCAGAAGGGAGCGGCCGTGAGGCAGGCAGGCTACCGAGCCTCCCAGCACCCAACGAATCAGTTTATGATTTCGCTGAGCTTACTTTGGCGTTCTCTCCTGGTCTCGCCTCTTCCGTAGACACTGGTCCTCCAGAAGCCATTTTGTGGTGACGTGGCCCTTATAGCCCAGAAACTAGGCCCAGGTGTGCCCACCTACACATGCCCAGACCATGCTGCCGGTGTCCACAATCAGCCATGAGAGCCACCCCCACGCTCTAAAGCATCTCCTGTATTAACATAATCAAGGTCAGGTCACAGGTGATAACCACAGATGTTAGCATTGCAAAAAGCCTAAGTAATTCACCTACCCTCCACATAGCAACAGGAGATACACCCGTAGCAACTGCTTTATCTATCACGTGTGCAGCCGCGCCCAGCGACTCAGGCAGCAGCAGCCCTTTGGGTCCCCTCAGGTCCCTTGAACTCTCTTGGCACCCTGGATTCCCACAGGCCCTTTATACCTGGCAGCAGCAGTGGCAGCAGCAGCAGCAGAAGAGGCAGCAAAGGCAGCAATAACAGTAACAGTAGCAATGGTGGCAGCATCCTGTAGCCATGGCACCCTTGGGCTGCCGCTGCATTAGTGGCCCCGGTGCCCTGAATGTGGCCAGTGAGAGCCTCAGGAGCCCTATTAGCTTTATATAATTTATTGACAAAGCCAGCACAGGGCCAATTTTAGGCCCAGTTTACAGAAGCATGTTGTGCTCATGTGAACTACGAGGTTAGCGTTACTCACTGGTCTCCACACTTGCAGACTACATCTCCTGAATACATGTGGTGGAAGGTCACTTAGAAAAGCAACCTGAGAAACTCTGAGAAAACTGTGTTTTCCTGCAGGCCCTAAGGAAGCATTTAGCCTTTCACCATTAAGTGTGATGGTAACTGCATCTTCTTGACTTTTTTTTTTTCATGAATAGGAGGGTATGGATATTTGTCAAATTGTAACAGGGTGGTCCCCAGGAAAGGGGGAGGTTCCCTGTGCTTGTATTCATATGGTCATGTTTTCATATTTAGTCTATTGATATGAAAGATTGCATTCATTGATTTTTGAATGTTGGTGTCATAGAATTGTAACAGTGTGGTCCCCAGGAAAGGGGAGGTTCCAGTTTTCCTGCCCCACCCAAAAGGAGGGTGGAGCTGAGCAGGGAGAGAAGAAGCTGCAGAGGAGACTGAGGAAGGAAGGAAGCAGGATAGAGAGCCAGAAGGAGACCTAGAGGAGGCACATGGAGCCAAGAGACATGTGAATAAACTACACTTGCCTTTTGGTCGTGGACTGGGTGACACAGATGTGGATGAGAGACCCAATGGGGAGGAAAACAATGGTGGTTTTGGTCTGGACGTTGATTTTGCTCTTTTCCTCCCAGACTTGTCTGGTTGTTTCTGATCCTTTTCTGTGGGTGCCCACTGGAAGATACTTTAGACTTGTGGCCGGCTTTGGGGACTTGCTGTGGGCCAATTCTGCTTGGGTGGACTTTTACCCACAAGGGGATGGGTAATTTTGGGTGCTTGATTTAGAAACTATATTCTTTGCCTTTCCTGTATTGTTTCCTAATTGCATTAAAGTTCCTTTTCATTAAAGTCTCATATGTTTTGTGTTGATGCGGCAAATGGCAGAACCTATTTTGAGCAGGCAGGTTTGCAGGGTCTGGGGTGCCACTCTCCCTGCCCTGTAACAAAATGATTATACTGTGCTAACTGATACAGTCATAAATTTCTCTTTTGCCTGTTGATGTAAAGGATTATATTGATTGATTTCTCAAATGTTGAGTCAGCCTTGCATATCTAGAATAAAGCCTAACTTGCCATGTTATATATTTTTATACGTTGTTAAATTGGGTTTGCTAATATCTTCATAGTGATGTGTGTGTCTAAGTCATGAAAGATATAAAGAAAAAACTTCGAATACCTTTATGTGATATTGGTTATCAGAGTAGTACTGAGAGAGATTGTATAAAATGGGTGTTAATTCTTCTTTGACTAAAAATTCTCATTTTCTTTCATCAATCATGCAACAATTAAAGATTTATATTGTAATTAATAATATAGGTTTCGATAGACAATGATATACAAAGTCAATTAGATGTAACTCCCCATCTTTATTAAATATTTAAAACTAAAATTTGAAAGAGCAGGATACACTCTCATTTGTCTGATTTCATGATTTATTTTGAATATATACTAGTTTTTTTAAATACTGCCTACTAACCAAACAGTATAGCAAAGCTGTAGAGGCAGGATGGCATAGAACAGGTTTTCTATGATCCCAGAAGACTGAGTAAAGGAGGAGTCCTGGAGCCCTCGGTGGCTTTCTCAGGATTTTATTGAGCTTTACATGTAGAGTGTGGCAAACAGGTACACGGCAGGCAGGGGAACCAGGGGGCAAGGAGACTGGGAGTCCTCCAAACCCCCTGCAAGTCTTCACTCTGGGTTTCTCTCTCTGTCTTCTGGCTTTCTTTCTCCCCTTTTCTCTCCTGCTTCTGCTTCTCTTGGCCACTATCTCAATACTTCTCCCACCACATACAGAAGTAAATAAGACAGTTTAAAACAATGTAACAACTTCAGGTGCCCATCAAGCAGGGCAATCCTAATGGTGGGAGGGCAGAAAAGACTGAAAACCAATTACCCTACAAAAGCATACACATTTGCACACACACACAAACACACACCTGTACATACACACTCATAAAATCAAATAAACATAACTAAACACATAATATAGTTAAAACTATATATATAACATAACAAAATGTTTTGATATTGTTTTTTACCTCTCAAATTGATATCAAATTAAAATTAATGTTTCTTTCATAAAATCTTAAAAACAAGCCAGCAAATTTAAATGAAAAACAAACTAAAATATGAGACAAAAATTTAAACACAGTTTTATATATTGTGTTTCTATACAAAAATTATTCAAGTTGATAGATTATCTTAATAGACAAGAATGCTTATTAATAAAAAATGCTCTCTGGGAATAATGAATCTCAAGAAAATGGAAGAACTGATGAAGGTAACTACTAGAAAACATTTCATTATTACCTCTATCCAACTTATCAAATTCACAAAGTGACTAAATGTTAATCAATGCCTTAGTTTATAGAGTATTATGTTATCAAAAGGTAGAAAAATAAATGCTTCTAGTTGACAATTTTCTTATAAATTCAAATACTTCTAATTGATTATTTGATTTCCATTATCCTATTTTTATTTGATTTCTAATTATTTGATTTCCACTATTTTGTGTCATTAAAATCAATAAACTATTTTTAAGGGACAGCAATCAAAATGAGTTGAAGATTGACGCAATACTAACCTCTTGGATTTGCTAAAATCATGATCATACTATCAATCCTTTGCTAATGAAATTTAATAATTTTGAGATTTAGAACAAAGGTTCCTTGATAACTTCTGTTTTTGAGTTTCAAAAATCCAGAATGGTATTATATAATCACACAACAGTATTTCTGATTTTGTTTTGGCACAATTTACAGTGTCCTTTCACAAACCCAGATATGACAGAAGGAATTGAAGTAGAGAAAAGACTTGTCCTAGGTCACAATGAACCTAGACAAAAAACTTATGGTCTCTGATATTTCTACTTCACTACATTGTTTTTTCAAACATTTATTTACCACATTTTATGACAAGCATGTATGTTTGAATATGCTTGAGAAAAGAGATTACAATATCTTGTATTTCTTTTAACTCTAGAAACATTTTGAAGCCTTCTTTAACAATGGATGCATCCAGAAATCATCATAAGAAATATGAATTAGGTGTTTAATCATTTGACTTTCTAATTGAGACAAATGGCAGTGGCTAACACAAGAGTAGCATGGAAGGCAGTAATCCAGTCCCTTCACAAAAATAGCTGCCGAAAGGCAGATGGAGGTGCCAGTTGTGTCCGGTGCAGGTGATTACTGCCCAGCCTGCACGCCACCAGGTTGTTTTTCTCTCCACCAGAAAACTGTCCATTAACTTTCCTAAGAGCCAAAAGCAAAAGGAGAGGAATTTATGAAGTCGCTAGTCCATATGGCTGGTAGTGAGTTAATCTGTGTCTGAGCAGCAGGTAGCAAGAGCCAGTCTGTCTGTTGGGGCTGTTAGTAACCCAGGGGCAGATCAGAGAACAGCAGGGAAGGGGATCAACGCAGGCTGCAAATACAGTCAGGAATGTCGCAGGAAATTATTTCTGAAAACATGCTTTGCAGCATAAGGGCAGCCATCAGATGCTACATGATAATCTATCTGCACTTGGTACACTTCAGTAATTATACAGAGCTGTGTATGTAGGAGTAAATTGAATATATAGTTATAGAAATAAAGTTAACATGAGATTGCCTTCCTATAGTTTCTTGCATAAAATAACCATGCCATGTGTTCATTAAAAATGAGATACAGAGGCAGTGAAATTGTAATATTAGAAAAAAAGGAGAAATTGCTCTAGATTTCACTACAATGAAAAGGGATTTGGATCTATTTGAAAGGTCAGATTGCAAATACAGTGCTTTGATAGGTAATGAGGAGAAATTTTGGGCTAGATAATAGTCCCATGGATGAAATAACAAAATAGGAAGAAAAATGGGAAATAATTTTAAAAATTGCATGAAAATACTTAGAGAAAGCTGAAGCATGGGGGCAATTAGGTACTAAAAATTAAATTAGGAACTATGGAAATGAGAGAATGATTGAATGATGGTATTTAGGATTTTCCTTTTCTTCCTTCCTTCCTTCCTTCTCTATCAATCAATCATTTATCATCTATCATCTTTTATCTGTCTTTTCATATGGTAATATGAAGACTAATGTTAAGATTTGGCATATTGTATTCATGGGATTAAAACTAATGCTTAAAAACAATAAATTAGACCAAGGAATCTGCTTACATATAGTATTTTTGTTTCTTGACCATGAAAATAAGAATTGATTTACTCAAACTTACTTACATTAAAAAAAAAATTGTTGTCATTATTTAAATATTGAAGAGAAAGTTCAAAGAGATAAAAAGTTCAAAGAGGGGCCTCCCTTGGTGGCACAGTGGTTGAGTGCTGGGTTGCGAAGCTGCCCGCAGCCTCTGTAGTGTCGGTTCGATCCCCGGAGCACCAGCAAGGGTCCCACATGATGAGTAGACCTCTCCTGCCACCCGCTGCTTCCACCAGCAGTGTACTTCGTCACTCTGCCTGTTCTGTTCCCCGCTCTGGCTCTGGTGAATTCTCTCACCCTCCTGCACTTCTGACTGTGCCCAGTGCTTGTATAAATAAATAAATAAATCTTAAAAAAAAAAAAAAAAGTTCAAGGAGGAAAAAAGGAAGTAGAATTAAAATGACCACCTCTCCTCAAAAAAAGACCACTATCTCTTAATTAGATTATTATGCTACCTTCAAATTATCTTCACCCATATTTTCATTCAATGTGTGATTATAGGAATTAGTGTCAGGTTTGGAATGTAGACCTCAGGACACTGAATAACATTAAGTAACTAACATGGGTAGTATAATGTTCCCACATAAATATTGCAAGAGATAATAGAGATGACCAAGATAGCCAACCATTGTGTAACTCACTAATGAAGAAAGAATGTATCTTCCTATGATATTCATAACTTACACTGATTATGGGTGCTGGGAAGAAATATTTCCAGAAAACTAAAACTGTTATAGGCTGTTAATACTTAGCTTTTTTAAAGTTGCAAGCTTGTGCTTGAGCTCAAAGATCTTCAAGAGCATATTCAGTGGATTTTAGCTTCCATTATGCTAGGGGAATAAGTTCTAGACAGCTGCTGTGTGACGTTGTGCTTAGAGTTAACAATCCAATATTGTGCACTTAAAATTTATTAAAAGAGCATTTTTATGTTAAGTATTTTCACTTACTATAAAAATAAATTTCCCCAGGGAAAGAACTGATCAGGAAGGGGTCAGGTCTATGCCCATTACCAAGATGCCCCATTCCTGAAACCTGGAGCCTTAAGTTTCAATGCACTGTAGCTCATCTTTGTTAGAGTACAGCTAAAATTCTGAAACTAAAATATTTACCATTTTAGGTTGTTTGAGCTGAATCTAGTTTTAGGATTTGGTTGTTTCCACAATGGGGCATATTCCTTTTTCTTTCTAGTAAGTGAATATGGAAAGTGAAATACTATTACTCTTGACAAATAGTTGCTATGATATTTGTTGACTGGTTGAATGAACCAATAAATTTATCACTCAATCTGCAAAAACTGAAGTAACTGGGGGTATTCTGGGCATGGACATTAGCAATAAGAATATCTTCTTTTTGTTCCAAATTTCAGCATACCCCCAAACAAATTCCTTATGGTGCTTAGTAAAGTCTCTGTGAGCAAAATAACACATGGAATAGGCTTTGGAATTTGGAATAATAAGAAACAGAGGGAAATAGATATTACATGTTGTTGACATATCAACAATTGAAACATAAAGGAAGAAAATTACCAGGACATGCCCAGGGATACAATATAGAATGGTGTGACAATTAATTTTATTTAAACATCCTTTCCTAAATTGTAACATTGAAATATTAATTTTAATTAATGATAACTCTGCTAAAGATATTATAAGTGAGAGGGCCGCAGGCCCGGATTACTTAGAAGAAGCTTAATGATAGAGGACAAGAACAACAACAATAATGACAGCAATCAGTAATATGAATTCATACCCAAAAGGTTCTATGCTAATATTTATGTTTAAATAAGTATACATATATATAATATAGATGTTATATATAAATACGTGTGTGTAATATTTGTAGATATTGGCAAGTTACATAGCAATTTCACATTCACTACCACTACCACAACAAATGTGATTTTATTCTCACAATAATCATATAATCATTTTCCTTAAATCATGATGAATCTAATAGATCCCTTTTTACTGTGAAAGAGGGAGAAATTCTGTTTTATAAAAACAGTGAAAGTTGGCGTTATTCATCCATGTAATCTCTTTGAAATGCATCAGTGTTCATTTGTTTTTTAAATTACATTTTGAATTTATCATCAAAGTAAAATATGAGAATGAGTAAAGCAGCAGTACTCTTCCACATCCCCAGTTCTAATTTCTAGACAATGACTTTTAGCTTATATTGATTATTTTTTATATCAATTGCTTCCATATATTTAAATAATAGACACATGCAGCTATTCTGATTTATTAATATGTAGACATTGTCTATTTTCTTACTGGTAGAGATTTAGCACAATAAAACTTCCTTCTCATCTCTCTTTCCATGTACTTCCAATATGTCTGTATCGCTATTCAAAAATTTCCTTTTGGCCATCTTTTAACCATTATGAACTATTACAGACATGGAAAAGGAAAAGAGGTTAATATAAGAAATGTGCATGTGACCACCACCAACGTAATCAATAAAATACTGCCAATATGTCTAGGTCTTCTATATAAACCTTTCAATCACAAACATTCTTTTCCTATCAAAATTAACCATTTCTCAGTTTGATGTCTTTTATCCTAATTCAGATCCTTACTTTTTTGTTATTATCTGTCTATCATCACTGAATAAGTATTTGGAATTCAGAATTTCTCATATTTAAGAATAATGTTACATTTTTGATATATATTTGTTTTTTTAATTTAACACCCCCTCCAGGGTGTCAGACCTAATAGTTAAAATATTTTAATATTTCTGTAGCAAAGAGTATAGATACTGCAACAAATATGATACAATAAAAATTAGTTTTATGTTATTTTGGTGAAACTTTTTCACAAAGTGAGTTAAGAAATAGGTAAAATATTGTAACAATTTATTTAGGAGAAAATAAATTTCTGATTTTCAGAGATCCTAGATTTTTTTAAATATAGATATGATATTGTGGAATTGTGGACAATACATTTCTTAATAAATTCCTAACACATTTACACCTTATTGTCAGCAAACATAATGTCATTCCACTCTCTACACGGAAATGAAATTCCAGCACCCTTCCATTCTGTGTAGGGTGGGGAGTTGTAGGCTGGCTTGGGCAGAAGAGACAAAGAGAAGGAACTGGGTTTTAGCTTATTTGTCTATAAAAATAGATAGCATTTTTTTTATAAACTTACGCAGTTCCTCCTCAAAGTGGAAATGATATGTTCTTTCTTTCTGCTTCTAACAGAGAAGTTCAAGAAGTTCAGTATAAATTATTATTTGACAGGAAGGATGGAAAATAACCATCTTTAATTAGAAAAGATATTATCCAATTGTATAATATGCCTTTTGGGCTTATTTTTGATATTCACAGAGAAAGAGTTTGAGGGACAAATACACAATTTTATTGTCAGAAATATTGAGAATACTGGAACTGCCTATGAAAATAGCCCTGATTGGATTTATGCCAATGAATTACTTGAATAAGTCCCCCCCCCAAAAAAAAGTGGGACCACTTATATCTCCTCAATGAATCAACCATTTTATCTTGTATTGATAATAAATGATCCAGGTAAATAAAGTAACCAAAATAACATGCTTGACATTCTAACCAGAATCCAATCTTGTTTCTTGTGTTCTCAATATTTGTATATTTGTATATCGTCTTGGTCTTCTGGGGCAAAAAACAAACAAAAAACCAAAAACAAACAAACAAACAAAAAAATCTTCTTTCCTTAATTACTCTCTTACATTTTCCACTATCCTTTCTTTCATATGGCACGACTCAGAATCAATACTTGTATTTTCCATATTTGAGGGGTAATGGAAATTCCAAGGGTTTTTTCTATATTTTCCATTAAAATCATCCAATTCCTTCATAATTACATTGGTTAGTGGGTTTTATTTGATAAAATACCACTATTCACAGCAGCAAATGGAAGGTAGACTGCTTTGCTTGTTATTGACAGCTAGAGTCTGTTGTCTGTGTTCAAGACTGAGTAATAATCTATTGTTATAGAGTTTATTAATTCCACTAATGCCTTTTATATAAGCTCATATTAATTGTATCTTTAAGCTTCATTCCTAAGCTTAGCAATGCTGAAATTTCCTAATTGGAATCTGGACTGTAATTATAATTTACTTAGCTGGAATTTACAAAGTATGTTGCCTCTTATAAGTCTTAAAGTTGAATCTCAAGTCAAACTTTTGAAAGAGTGGCAGGAGGGGGGCTGACCCCTACTTGCAAAATTTTTGTCATTTAATATGCAGTTTCCCCTCCGAAAGTGTGGGCATTTATATTCCTGTGATGCTACCTGGTGGGTAAATGTTCCTTGTCTGTGTTTCTTTCTTTTCTTTCTTTCTTCCTTCCTTCCTTCCTTCCTTCCTTCCTTCCTTCCTTCCTCCTTCCTTCCTTCTTCCTTCCTTCCTTCCTTCCTTCCTTCCCTTCCTTCCTTCCTTCCTTCCTTCCCCTTCCTCCTTCCTTCCTTCCTTCCTTCCTTTCCTTCCTTCCTTCCTTCCTTCCTTCCTCCTTCCTTTCCTTCCTTCTTCCTTCTCTTCTTCTTTCTTCCTTCCTTCCTTCCTTCCTTCCTTCCTTCCTTCCTTCCTTCCTTCCTTCCCTCCCTCCCTCCCTCCCTCCCTCCCTCCTCCCTTCCTCCCTTCCTCCCTTCCTCCCTTCCTCCCTTCCTCCCTTTCTCCCTTCCTCTCTTTCTCTCTTTCTCTCTTTCTCTCTTTCTCTCTTTCTCTCTTTCTCTCTTTCTCTCTCTCTCTTTTCTCTCTTTCTCTCTTTCTTTCTTTCTTTCTTTCTTTCTTTCTTTCTTTCTTTCTTTCTTTCTCTCTTTCTCTCTTTCTCTCTTTCTCTCTTTCTCTTTCTCACTTTCTCTCTTTCTCTCTCTTTCTTTCTCTCTCTCTCTTTCTCTTTCCTTCCTTCCTTCCTCCTCCCTCCTCCTCCCTTTCCTTCCTCCCTTCCTTCCTTCCTCCCTTCCCTCCTCCCTCCCTCCCTCCCTCCCTCCCTCCCTTGTCTTTTATTGTTGTCTTTTATTGTTGCAGTGACAATTATAATTTATTAAGTATACAACTATAGACCAAGCATTAAACAAAACATGTATCATTTAATTATAATGTCCATGCACAGCAAAAAAAGAAAGATTCAGAGAGATTGGGAAACTTTTCTATGTGTATACTTTAATAGATATGTGTATATTCAGGTTCAGGTTTGAAGGCAACCTTTTTGAATTACAGAGAATTTTGAATAATATTTTCAGAGGGAAATATTAACATTTCTATGCCATATATTATAACAACCAAATAAAATGAGGTGTCTAAATACAATAAGTTTTATAAATTGGAAACCATGAAACATCACTATTATTTTTTTTTCCTACTGAAAGAAGGCTAAATATGTAGGTTAGTAGATTAAGCACACAAAAACAGGGCAAAGTTCAAACGTCAGTTGTGTGTCTTGATGGTGACCTTTATTTAAAGTACTAAAAAGAAATGCATTTTCTACTAAAATCTGAGTGTGAACTTTGATGACTCCAACACCAGAATCAAGGAGTATCATTCTACAAATCACACTGAGCTTCAAAGCTAGACATTTTCTTTTTCTTCAATGGGACCTTATTTTAACTGTTTGTATAATTTCATGTATACTTCTGTGTCAGAAGTATAAATAAGGGAGTTAAACTCAACAAAGAAATATCCTTATTAAATCAAAAATCTTTAAAAGAATGAGTCAAGAAAAGTTCTGAAAAAAATTTAGTGAGAATGGAATAGAGTGAAATTTGTCTCCAATTTATCTTCCATTATTTCCCCCTTACTTTTGGGGTTCTCAAACTTTGATTCTTTCTGCTTTGCTATATTCTATCAAAATGTGGACTTCTCACTATATGCAGTCATCTGTCTACTTAAGTTTATTTCATTGAGTTTGGTAAATATTCATTAGTTATTTTCATTGTGACAGATACAATGCTTGCTATTTTATAGAAATTACTTCTTTGCAGCCTCACAAAACACTGATTTTATATTACTTATATGCTATTATAAATCTGTTTCATCTGAAGATAATTTAAAGAGATCAAACAAATTGATCAAAATTACAAAGTAAATAAGTGGTCATGCTAGGATTCAAATCATGCCTTCCTCTTGCCTTCCATTTCACATTCATTTACTCATCATTATATGTGTTTAATATCCATCTCTCAGATTGTCAGTTCCCCAAGGCAGTGTGCTTACTTCATTCACTGGTATGTTCTCAGAGTCTAGCCTAGTATTTGGTACATAACAAATATATAAAAAATACTGTCTTGTTGTATCATGATTGAAAGTATTAAGTATACTAGTAGAGGAAACTTTAATGAGAAAAATGTGATAAAGTTCACAAAAATGATTTCAACCTCTGGCCAAGATAAAATAGATAGAGCCTCATGAGTGGGACAACTAAAACATTAGATAAAATATATTTTTAAAATGTTCTAAATATATTTCTACATCAAACAATGAATGACATCAGTCCCTGCTATGAGAAACAAAAGAGCCTAAGCTCTACAAAAACTCTAGCTTAATGTCTGAAGGCTTTGGGGCAACAGCACAGAAAAGGGTGATAGTTGCTCTGCATTATGAAAATAGATCTGATAGTTCACAGTTTTCACCAAGTACTGGTTCACCGATTAAGTTGCACTTATTTCAGGAAACTACTCAAAACATGGCAAGAATTCTGGACAGAAATAGGAGAAAATTTTTCTAAAACCCACAATGGTAGTAGTTACTGATACCACCTGGCAGAGTAGAAAACTTCATAATTCATTGAGGAAAGTACTCAATGTTTCCTCAGTAGCTGTGAAAAACTTACAATATACTGAGAATGGTCTAGGCATATTTTTCAAAACTTAAAAATAATAAACTAAATGATCAGTTTCCAAGTAACTACATCGCCCAAAACGTTTAAAGACATTTATAGAAATAAATTTTCTTAAATGCAGTCTTTAGCAAGGAAAAATTCATGCTTTCTGGCATACAATTAAAGATTTCAGGTATGCATAGAAGAAACACAACCCAAAAGGAGAAATATCAGACTCCCTGAAACAGACTCAGAAATGACATAAGTGATAAATCGGTAGACAAGGGTACAAAAAGTTATTACATGTGTATTTTATATGAACAATAATCTACAGAATAAATGAACATGTTAAGCTGAAATATGGAGCATCTGAAAAAGACACAGATTAAAAACCCAAAATAGAAATTACAATCTCTCAGAAAAAAATACACTGGATTGAATAAATGATAGATACTGTACAGTATAAGTGAATTTAAGATATAGCAGTTGAAATTCTCCAAGATAAAAATAGGAGAGAAAAACTTGTAAAAAAATGCATAAACAGAGAATGATGATCTGTGTGCCCACTTCATAGGGTCTGACATATATGAAATCTGAGTCCTTGAAGAGTGGGACAATACAAAAAATTGACAAAATAACGGCAGATAATTTGCTAAATTTGATTGGAATGAAAAGCTTAGATAACCAAAATACCTAGTGAATTCTAATGACAAAAATATGAAAAAACCTACACCAACACTCTCCATAAAAAAACTCACTTAAAGGGCCTCCCCGGTGGCACAGCGGTTGAGTGCTGGGTTGCGAAGCTGCCCGCAGCCTCTGCAGCGCCGGTTCGATCCCCGGCTGCTCCCCGGCCATCGGATGAGGGTCCCACATGGCGCGCAGACCTCTCCTGCCGCCCGCTGCTCCCCTCAGCAGTGTACCTCGGTCTGCCTGCTCCCCGCTCTGGCTCTGGTGAATTCTCTCACCCTCCGGTGCTTCTGACTGTATCCAGTGCTTGTATAAATAAATAAATAAATAAACAAACAAACAAATAAATAAATAAATCTTTAAAAAAAAAACTCACTTGAAAACAACAACAACAAAACCCATCACATTTTAAAATCAGCCAATGTGGGGAAAGGACACTATACATGGAGAAAGAAAGATAAGGATGACAGCAAATATAATGCTGGAAACCGCTTAAGACAAAGAACAACATCTTTAAAAAACTGAAAGAAAAATGTTCTAAGTCTAGAATTCCCAATCCAGCAAAAATATTTTTAAAGCTAAAGATGAAAGAAAAGACTTATTTTAAGCATTCACAAGCTGAAAGAATATATCACTAGCAGACATGCACTACAAATATGTAAGGGGCGTATTTGATACCAAAAAGAAAACTATACCAGATGGAATCTGGAGAAGCATAAAGAATGATGATTGCCCCAAAATGGTAACTACATGACTAAATATAATATTTTAATTGAAATCTTTTAAAATAATTTAAAATTAATATAAAAGTGTCAACAAGAGAAAAAGAAGTACAATGTTGCAAGGCTCCTATACTATCTGAGAAGTTGTATAATATCATTTAAAAGTAGTCTCTAACACATAAAATGATAAACCCTAAAGCAGCACTAAATGATACACAACTTTTACATATTGGAGTCAATCAAAAAGAAAAAAAAGGGAAAAATATGTTCAGTTAATTTAAAGTAGGTAGAAAATGTGGAAAAAGGAAACAAAGATTATATGACACAAATGCAATATAAATAGGAAAGTGGAAAATTTAAACCTGACTTATTAATAGTAATATTAAATGTAAGTGGCATAAACAATACAATTAAAAGGGAAATATATGACTGCATGCCAAACTAAAACCATACCATAAGTCTATAATTCCACTTTAAATATAAATATATAAATATAAATACACTAAAATCAAATAGAAGGAAGAAAAGACACCATTGAAAGAGAGCTCAAGTGGACATGTTAAGACCAAAGCAAATTTTAGAACAAAGGATATTACCAAGGATAAAGAGGGTTTTGCCATAATTATAAAGAAGTCAATTGATCAAATCTTCCATGATAGCGCAGTGAGGCTCTTAGCAAATTTTCTTCTCAAAAGTAATAATGAAACATAAAAGTGTGAAGTGCAACTATTCTAATTCCTCAGAGGGAAAGCATATACTATCAAAATTCAGCAATTCATCAAGTTATTAAATTCATAAAAATATTTTTTTAAATACAAATGTTCAGGTAAAAATAGTAGTTGATGGCCTTCTTTTCTGGAGCTTCCTTCCCTCAGTTCTTTCAGGGATTAATCATCATAGTAACAAGATAAAATGACTCATCACATACAGGACAGCAATAATACTACTGACAGTTGACTCTCCTGACTCATCAGATATAATGGAGAGAAGTCTAGCAAATTTTTCAAAATGATGAAAGAAAAACAAAGAGAAGAAAAAACAAAGAAAAACAAAGAGAAGGAAATTTATTAATTTCCAATAAAATAATTATTTGGAATAAGAAATATAGACATCCATGAATAAACAAAGAATGGGAGAATATTTTCCCCGATCAATCTTAAAATAAATTCTCAAGCAAATCCTTTGGACTGAAATAATAACATCTGAGAATCAATTTAATGCAGATAAAACATTGTAAAAGTTACTTTAAAAGGTAAATATGTAGGTAAAATTTATATAAAGAAATGTTTGGGCATGTCAGCTATTAACATTTTTAAAACAGGCAATTACATAATTGTCAATTGCATACGAGTTCAGAGCATATATAGAGTAGTATGTATGACAAATGGAGAATGAAGAGGGTGCATACTTTGATCTATCTCCTAGTAAAGTTTCTATATTTTATCATAATTTAGTATAAATCTGAAATAGATTGTATCATAAAAATATTATAATACTTAGAGCAACTACTTAGAAAACAAAATTAAAAATATTAACAAAAATATTAATAAGAAATACTGATAATATCTATACTAAACAGGAAATAAAGAATTAAAGAATAAAATACAGCATGAGATACAAAAATAAATAATACAATGTAAATATCAATATATTTATTAAGCTAACTCTATATGGCTTAAACTTTCCTATAAAAAAACAAAAGTTGGATTAAAATTCAGTATTTGACTAACTGGAACCAAAGGAACACATTTCATTTTCAAATCAAGTCAACAGAACTCAGCAGAGACATAGAGGGCTTGAATGATATTATCAGTCAACCTGATTTAGCTTACCTTATAGATAACATCTCTTATTGACAACAGGATGCATATTCCTTTCAATGCATATATGCAATATTCCCCAGTATAAAACATATGCCAGGCTATAACACAAACTAAAATGAATTTTGAAGATTGGAATAATGCAAAACATTCTCTGCTCACAATGAATTGAATAAGAAATTGACAAGAATAAAAAACTTGAAATACCCATATATTTATAAATGAAATGGTATGTGTAAATTATCCATGGTACAAAGTAACACAAGGGAGACTAGAAGATATTTTCCACTAAATGAAAATTATAGCACAATATGTCAACATTTATGGCATTCAGTTCAAATACTAACATACATTATAAATTATAAAGACTTCTTAATAGATTATATTTACACTTAAGAAGCTAGACAAAGAACAGAAAATTAAGCCCAAAGCAGAAGGAAGGAAAAAGGAATAGAACAAAAAATCAATCATATACAGAAAAAATATAAACAATAGAGAAATCAATGAAACCAAAAATTGTTTCTTGTAATTCTCAACGAACTTGACAAACTGTGGCTAGACTGACCACAGCATTAGAGCTACCTACTAAAGTAAAAGATCTTGCAGTTTTAAAAGAAAGTTACTACAAGGAAAGCACCAGACACAGGTAGTTTCACTGGTGAATTTTACAAATATTTCACAAAAAAATGAAATAGGATATCAATATTACAAAAAATGTAGTATATTTGGAGGAGAAAATATTTCCTAATTTATTCTATAAATCCAACATTAATCAAAAATTAAAACAAGGGGAAGTCATTAGAAAAAAAGTGGTATGGTATTCAGTTTCCATGCATTAGAGCTTTCTCCAATTTTCTTTTTGTGGTTGATTTCTAGCTTGAAATGACTGTGATCAGAAAAGATATTTAATATAATTTTATTTTTCAGGATTCTGTCTACTTCTGCCTCACAGACGTCAAACTATGCGAGATAGTAGTCAAAGAATAGTAGTCAAAACAGTATTTTATTGGAATAAATGAAGACACTGAGATAGATGGAATAGAACTGAGATACCAAAAAGAATCCAAAAATTATATGGACATTATTTATGACAAAGGAGCCAATAACTTCTTTGGGATATTGGGATACCAAAAGCAGAACAGGACTTGACAAATGGTGTTGAAAAAACTGGCCCGCCACACGCAAAAGAATGAAACCAGGCCTCTGTCTCACACTGTATAAAAATATTAACCCAGAATGTATTAAAGCTTGGATGTAAGAAATAAAAAGAAAACAAACAAAACACTCTGAGATACTGACTTCAGAGATGTCTTGGGGATTTAAATACAATCAAGGGAAACAAAAGCAAAAATTAGTAAGTTGGACTATATTAAACTAAAAGCTTTTGCACAGAGATATAAATTATCATGAAAAGAAAAAGACAATATTGAATGGGTGAAAATATTTACACAACATACATGCATCAAGAGATAATAATGTCCAAAAATATATGAAGAAATCAAATGAATACAAAGAACATTAAAATTGGAAAGAGGGCCTCCCTGGTGGCATATGGGGTTAATCACCACACTATGAAGCAATCCAAGGCCTCTGCAGTGTGAGTTCAATCCCCGGTTGGCAAATCATATGGCACAGCAGACCTCTCCTGTCTCGCCTGCTGCTCCCCTCAGCAGTGTATTTCACTCAGCCTGCCTGTTCTGTTCCCCTGTTCCCCTGTGTCTCTGGTGAATCCTCTCACCCCCTGCCCCCACATCTCTGGCCTACCCTCCAGCTCTTGCATGCATAAATAAATCTTTAAAAATAAAATAGAATTGGAAAGAAGAGCAGAGTAGACAGTTCTCCAAAATAGACACATCAATGGCCACTTGGCACATGAAAAAATGTTCATCACTTACCATCAGGAAAATCCAAATCAGAACCAAAACAAGATACCACCTCACAGCTATTGGTATGGCCTATAACAAAACGACCAGAAATAATATCTTGGTGGAGGAAAAGGGACTATGGTACACTGTTGGTAGAAATGTAGATCAGACTGATTCCTATGGAAAATAGTATGGAGATTTCTGAAAATATTTAAGTGGATTGGCCATATGATCCAGCAATTGCATTTCTCAGTATCTGTCAAAAGAATACAAACACTAATTTTCAAATGATATATATTGATTTCCAACACTGTATATGATTTAGGGGAATAGGCTCACACCTTCTCAGATGTGTGTCAACATAATGAATGTATAATCTTTTACCATAGACCATTAGGCCCCTTTCCTTTGTTTCCATCCTCACCCTACCTCCCTTTCTCATTTCCTCAATTCTATAATCATATTGAGTTTGTTTTGGCTTAGTTTTATTGGTTCCTTTGTGTTGTTTCTCACTATTCCATGTATGAGTGAAATCATCCAGTAGCTGTCTTTTTTCTTCTGACATTTCACTTATAATCCCCTTCAGTTTCATCCATGTTGTTGTTGTTGTAAATGACAATAGTTCTTCTTTTTTATAGCTTACTAGTATTCTACCATGCATATATGCCACATCTTCTTAATCTATTAATCATTCAATGGGAACTTAGGAGAAGAAAATCTCAGGTGTACAGAAGTGATGGAAAATTAAATCTACCTATTTTATGGATAAATATTTATGAACATTTAACTGTTGAAACATGCATGGGATGAGAGAACGAGTATGAGAGAAATAAAAACTGGTGATTTGATATGAATTAAAAATGTTAAATGTCACTTTGGTTAAAAAAATCATTTGTAGGGCCTCCTTGGTGGTGCAAGGGGTTAAGTCTCAGCATTATCAAGCAATCACCAGCCACTGCTGCATGAGTTCAATCTCCAGCTAGGGAGCTGACCCACATGGCGCAGAAGACCTCTCCTGTCTCACCAAGAGTCCCCTCAGCAATGTATTTTAGTAGATCTGCCTGTTCTGCTCCTTACTCTGTCTCTGGTGAGTTCTCTCATCTCTCCTCCCCCACACCTCTGGCCTACACCCCAGTTCTTCTATGCCTAAATAAATAAAATTAATCTACAAAAATCATTTGTAGAGTAGATATTTTGAGTTTTTTCTGGGACTGACAAAAACAGTGAAAGGAAGAGAAAATTTAAAATACAAATTATTAATCACATTCATGACAAAATGTGATCAAAGTAAATATAAACAGCAAATTCACAGAAATACGTAACAATAATAATAACCTATTTTTTTTTAAGATTTATTTATTTATACAAGCCCTGGGTACAGTCAGAAGTGTGGAAGGTTGAGAGAATTCACCAGAGCCAGAGCGGGGAGCAGAACAGGCAGAAGGACCAAAGTACACTGCTGAGGGGAGCAGCGGGCGCAGGAGAGGTCTGCACGCCATGTGGGACCCTCGCTGGTGGCCAGGAAGCAGCCCGGGATCGAACCGGCACTGCAGAGGCTGCGGGCAGCTTCCCGCAGCTTCGCAACTCAGCACTCAACCGCTGCGCCACCGGGGGAGGCCCAATAACCTAAATATTTTTAATGTTAAAGGTGCTCACAAATAAGGCCTGTGACCCACAGTAGAAGAAAAAAGTATTCTAATAATGAACTAATATCAGGTATAGGCTGCAGCACTGTGAAAATCTGGCATATCTTCTTACGTGAATATAGAAATAAATCAGAAAATAAGAAATCAGGATTGACATTTTTTCCAGCTTTAAGAATATCTTCAGTTAAATAGTTTTAAAATTTCTAATGTCTTTAAAATAAAAAGCCCAAATTTGACCTTTTTTATAATGTTAACTGTAGGTAATAAGAACATATTTGAGTTTCAATATAGTCATTGTACTTTTCATGTGCTGTTATGAAGGTTTTATGTGGGAAAGTAGGAGAATATTTATATTTTGCACAGAATAAAAGATAAACTTCATAAACATAATGTAAAAAATACATTTTGAACAATTTCAGTTTACTATACATACACTAATCACAAAAATACGCCCTACTAATTGCTGCATTTATGATTTCATAAACTCAGGTTTCCCTATGAATAGCAGAATCCAGAGAAACCACCCGTTCCCAAATGCTGTTCTCTCTTTATCCCAACAGGTGGGCTTCAAGCTTTTCTATACATGCAGTTATTGCTGGACAAATCTTTCTCCCTTTCTCTAAGCCATTTGCTCCTCCCTTGAGCTCCAGCTCTTTATGATGAGATGACTCATTAAGCTTTCTTCTCAGCAGGAAGCTGACACCCAATTAATGAGCTGACACTGTGCTGTGTCTGCTCTCACTAGTGCAATAAGGCTCTGTTTACAAACACAGGCTGTTATGCCTGTAAGGGAGGGCAGGTTAAAATCTCCCTGCTGTGCTAGTTTGTTCAAAATCATAAGGCTTCTTTAAACAATGTCTTTGTGTCTTGGGCATCAGACATACTGCTTTCAGCAGGATGCAAGTCACCCTAATGGCAACATCCTGTTTGGCAGGAAAGGGACCAATGTGCCAAGCTTCTGAATATAAACGATATAAGTAAAAATGGTAATATTTAATTCAATGCCATCTAATGGTAGATAATTGTTTATTTTTTATGATAAATTTCAGGTTTGCCAACTTATTTTTCAACCAAATGTGTTGTTAAATCTAGACTCCATCTGTGTTTTTCTTCCTCCACTTAAACTTTTATCTGCCCTTCTCCATATGGTAGTTGTCTACAAAATTTCAGGTGAAATATCTCTTCTGTAAAATCTTTCTTGAATTCCTCAGGAAAGGGTACCTGTACACAGTCCCCCAGTAGGAGTTTTTTTAAGAGCTTTGTAGTGTCATTTATCACATTAACATTTTAATTCTTCTTCCCTAAAGAATTGATCATGTTGTTGTGCTTACAGTTGTACTGTAAGCCTGTTGGTACTCACCTAAGGAGATTATTGACTATTGAAAGCATATCTTTTCCTATATTATTTGGTCTCCATGTCTTTTCCATCTGCTAGTTAATTACTCAGTTTAATCATTTCAGCCCCTATGTAAAGCCTGCAGAAGGGTATTATGTCAGCTATGAGTCTTCTCATTCCAACTAAATTTTATATAAATAATTGAACCTGTTTTAGTAAATTCTAGGCTATGTATGAAGTTGAAGTGAAAATAAGCTGTAATTATCTTAGTCACATTGGTTATGCCTCAATCTCTGAGGTCAGTGTAATTGGGAGGGAGGGGGTGAGACAGAGAGAAACAGAGAAAGAGACAGAGAAAGAGAATGAGTGAGCTGAGGAGCAAGGCCTAAAAAGGACTAGAGAGGTAAATAAAGCAGCTTAGGCCAAACCGAATAAATTATCTTAAAGAGATTTTGGTCTTTATCATTAGAACAATGTGAAAACATTTGATGGCTTTAAATAAGATGGACATTAAGATGATATTTACATTCTATTATCTTGGCTATATTATGGAGTTTGGATTAGAGGAAGTCCTAAAACAATATGGAAATCAGTGTGTTATCCATCAGGAAATAAGTGATAATGATAGTTTGGACAAATTTGGTGGTAGTGGTGATTGCAATGGTGGAGATAGAGATGAAAAGATATGACCAATTTCAAGATATGACCAATTTCCAATATTTTTAGGAGATAAAAGTGCAAGGAGTGATGGTAGATGTTATATGAGAAACAAGGTGGAGCAGAAAGAAGTTTTAAGGTTTTAACTCTCACATCTTGCTGCATGGTCCTGTCATTGACTGAATGAGAACATGTGGAAAAAGAGTCCTTATGAGATGAAGAGGGGAGGAAGGAGGGAATGGTTTTCTGAATTCACTTTTGATGGGTTAGATTTGAAGCAATTGAAGAAGCAAAGAGCAAGTAGATGTTTATGTCTAGGACTTAGAAGAAAGGACTGCACAGAGCTATATGTGTACAGTCATTTGCATATAGTTGGTAGCTGAAAACTTAGGAAAAGTGTCCAAAATAAAAACATGAAGTGCTGGAACTAAGTTTAGTGAAAACTCAACATAGAATTGTTAGGTACAGGAAAAGGGAAATGTTGAGAAGGAAGAGGAGTGACTGAAATGCAGAAAACAACCAGTAGTGTGGAGTCAAGAAACCAAGGGATGAGGGATTTCAACAAGAAGAAAACTTAAGCAAATGCTGCCAAGAGGCCAATGAATGTAAGGATTGAAAATTGTCCACTAAATTTAGCAACATGAATTTTGTCTGTTTCATTAGCTGGAGTTACTTCAGTAGAGTGAAAGAAGCAGAAACCACATTAGTGTAGGTTTGAATGATTGTGAAATAAAACAAAAATAGTGAACATAGGTGCTTCTTTTGTTTTTGACATGATAAAATATCCATAACATCAGGTTTACCATTTTATCCATTTTAAGTATACATTTCTGTGTTATGGACTATATTCACAGTTATGCAACCAGCATTAACATTCCTCTCCAGAGCTTCTATCACCTTCCCAACTGAAAGTAAGTACTTGCTGAACACTAGTTTCCCATTTGCCACTCTTTCTGTCAAATTTTTTTTTGATGGGAGGAAATTGAGAAGAGGTGAGAATGACATGGATTTGAGAGCTCTCCCTCAGTTCCTTTTTTAATAAGGCAAGCATTTTTGAAATCTCACAGGAGAATCCATCTAGACAACAGAATAAGCTTCCCAAGAAGAGTGAAGCAATGTTAAGTAACTGAAAGAATCAGAAACAGGAAAAACTATTTTTTAAATAAAAGCAAGGAAAAGGAAGCTACAGAAAAAGGTAAATTATTTTATTTTTGCATCAAAACTAGGAATTTCCTTTGTAATTATACTTTTTAAGAATTTTAGTGTAGGGGCCTCCCTGGTGTGCTCAAGGGGTTAAGTATCAGCATTGTCAAGCAATCTGCAGCCACTGCAGCAGCACCAGTTCAATCCTAGGCCAGGGAGGTGACCCATATGGCACAGCAGACCTTTCCTGTCTTGCTCCTTGCTCCCTTCAGCGCTGTATTTCAGTCAATCTTCCTGTTCTGCAACCCATTCTGTCTCTGGTGAATCCTCTCAGACCCCTGCACCTCTGGCCTAAACCCCAGTTCTTGTATGCCTAATAAATCTTTAGAATAAAGAAATAAAGAAACAAATAAAATAATCTTTAAAAAAGGAATTTTAGTGTGAAAAAGATTAGCCAACAATAAAGTAGATGGGGACTGTTGGAGGTCTGAACAAACTGAGATGATTTTATAAAATGGGTATGGAAAACAGCAAATGATTTAATCAGAAGAGGGAAGATGCTGAGGTGATTACAGCTATTCTAGCACAGACACCCTCTTGCATGTTAGATGCATGTTCAAAACAGGTCCTTTCATAGGACACATATTAAATGAGTTACAAGCCACCAGACACTGAACTAATCACAAGTGACCACAAGGTGAAATGGATGACGCCCATTCCCTCATTATGTAGGAAGAAAAACAATTAAGAATAGTGTTTCCACTGGCTGAAAAGGTAAAACCTGAATTGGATTTAGAGGTTAGAATAGTATTACTAGAAACACAGTAAGGACAAAGCAATTTGTCTCCATTTCAAAAATTCCGGTATTTTGGTGATGGGAGCATTGTGGTAAAATACATCTAAAGAGGTGTGAGCCTATACATGTAAATAAAAAGAGGTGTCAACCAACAATTAGAGAAATTCTGATATGCAGAGTCCAAATAGTGACTCATATGTATGCAAGACTCCGAATGAATGTTACTCAGCGCCAAAATTCCCATTTAGAATATTTATTCTTATTCAACAAAGCCTGAATATAAAGAAGGCGTGAAAGTTGTGAAAGAACTCAAAGGTATGAAATTAGAAACTTGAAATCACTGATTAATCACTGATTAAAGAAAAATGAAAATGAAGCATCCGTAGCATTTTCTCTATGCATAGTCTCTATTTGGAAATGGATATATAAACATATTTCTAGAAATAAGTATTTGGGAGATATATGTGTGTGTATACATGTGCATATATATGTATATATGCATTCACAGAGCAATACCTTTTTAATGTATATATACCTATTTTTATAAAAGGTACTGTGCATTCACTGCCTTGTCTAGAAACTCAGAGGAAACAACAAAGCCAATCAAAAAATCCTTATTCAATGAAATAGCTGTAAATTCAAACTAAAACCATAATGTGCACTGAATGAGTGTTGTAAACTAGGAGCTAATCTAAGCACAATTCATGAGTGAATTCCTGAATTCTCAGATATAGTTTTAATAATTGAATTGCAAAGGTAGATCAATCATTGTTGACATATTACAAAACTCAGAGTGCTTATAAATGCTTAGCACTCTACATATTTGACCATACACTCTTTGCCAAAACCGCATAAGTATATTAATATCTGTATTTTATGCAGAGATTGAGACTTTGAAAAAGTAAACAATTAAGCAAGGTCTTATGTAAATCAGTGACAGAATCAGAATATTAATCCAGTTTTACCTAATTATAAGGTTCATGTTCTCAATAACTATAGAATATTTTCTGTACTCATTTGAACGAAGAACTCTGCTTAAAGACACATAGGTAACACAGGTAGCACCCAGTAACGTTTTACATATGCCAATAGAGATCAGAGAGCAGGTAATAATATTTCCTCCCAAGAAGAGAACACTAAATCTGGGTCTTAAATCTTGAATAGAACATTTCCTGTCAGGGAAGCCAAACAGTATTGTATATGGAAAGGCAAAGAAGAGGAGAGCATGGGTAGGCTTGGAGAACATGTTGCGTATAGAGAATTGCCGAGATCCATGAATAATGAAGATGAAAGCTGAGGCTTGTAAATCAGTGAATGCATAATATCAAAGGAATCAGGATTTCACTTTTTTCCTGAATGTATCATCAAAGTTGTTTAATGGGAAACTTTAATAAATAGCAAAATGTGGCTTCTTTGGTTCTTCTCACTTATCATTTTTCTACTACCTTCACATCACACCGACCAATTTAACTAAAAATTTACCAGATATTGATATCTCCTCAATAATTATGTCCTATATTTTCACTAGTCTATAACCTAGCTAAAAAGTGATATTTATATGAAATACATACATTACCAAATGAAATTGATCTTATAGGATGATGTAGGGGTAAGCACTTTAAATGAAATTGGTCCTAGAAATATGCATAATGGCAGGGAGCTTAAGTTCTAATCCAAAAAATTCAAAGCTTGTGTGACATTGAAGAAATTACTTACCTCTTAGTTTCTTTGTGAGAAATTGGTAATAATTATTTAGTATTTAAAATGTAATAAGTGATTCATCAATGTTGGTTAGAAAAAGATTTTCGAAAGGTGGGGAATTGTTGATAGTCCTTGAAGAAGAAAGAAGGAAGAGCAGGAGACAAGACAGAAACAGATATGACCAGGCTATAAATATCTAGAGTGAGTAGAGGAGTTGAAAAATCCAGATAGAGTTGGCTATGCTGGGACCATAGAGGAGGCAACATGGCACAAAGGTACAAAATACAGGTCCACTTTAACTGTTTTCTATCTTGAACAATTAATCACATTTCTGAAGTTTGTTGATCCATAAAACAGGTTCTGGTACTCAGAAGAATTTAGGAGATGGCATAGGATAGAGAAAACACTCACCATATTATTAAAATGTCCATCTTACTCTAAGGAGCTATATGACAGCCCTGTTGGATCAGTCCATTACTGCAGTTGAGTACTAACCTGGAATTAACATCAGACTATTGGTGATCATGTCTTACCACTTGATTGGCACCACTTTATTGACGAGAAAGAGTTCTTTCCTATTAAATAGATCAACAGATTTTGTATTTGAGTAGAAAAGCACCCAACCAACAGATGTGGGTAAAATGAAAGCAGTCAAGTTTCTCTTATCTCTTTTAGAGTCATAATGTATACTTTATATTAAAGCCTTTTGAAATCCTACAGGAAAGAAGCATTCCTAATTCTGTTTAATTCTTACTTCCCCACATTCGAGCATTGAGTCATTTTTATCATGAATTAGTTATTAATATCCACTGGAACAACAGTTCCTGTTATACCTAGGACCCTAGTGTGGCTAAAACCATGGGGCAGGGTCACAGTCAACTTGGGAATGGACTCATCTGGAGAATCTTCATCCATACCATTCCTGGAAGAAGGCCTGAGTTCCTCATCATCTGGGCCTCCTCATAAGGTTGCATGAGTATTCTCACAAGATTTGAACTGCTTCCATAGCAGTGAGCTATCCCAGAGAGATAGCAGGGCAGATTCCACCATATTTTTCATGATCTCATCTTAAAGTGACACGCATGTTTACTTTTGGCATAGTCTATTTGTTCCAAGAGAAACATTAGGTCCAGCACATACTCCAAGGGGAGGCATTAAGTTTACTTCTTAAATACAGGAGTATCAGGGTCTCCCTGGTGGCACAGGGGGTTGAGCACCACACTGTGGGGCAGTCTGTAGCCTCCACAGCGCGAGTTTGATCCCCAGGCAGTCATGGAACAACCCACATGGCACAGCAGACCTCTCCTGGCTCGCCCGCTGCTCCCTTCAGCAGTGTACTTTGGTCAATCTGCCTGTTCTGTTCCCCGCTCCATCTCGTCTCTGGCGAATCCTCTCACCTTCTGCATGTCTGGCCTGCGTCCTAGCTCTTGTATGCATGAATGAATAGATCTTTAAAAAAAAAAAATTAATACATACATACATACATACATACATACATACATACATGCAGGAATGTCAGAGAAGTCATGGACTTATTTTTAAATCACAATACTGCCTTTTTGAATGTGACTGGAGATGCTCAGAAGCAGGTCTGCTTAGTTACCTCCTGTTCCTCACTATATCATTGAGGTTTCACTGTGGAAAACGTAGACCTCAGAAAAAAAATAACAATGAAACTTAGTATAAAAAATGTTGCAGTTGTAAATAAATATGATGTTCTTCATTGACCTTAACATAACTTTGGTGACTTCTGATAAATACTTTTTATATCTTAATTTTTAACTGACATAATATTATTGATTTATAACATTATATAGTCTTCAGATACACAGCATTACAATTCAACATCTGTCTGTGCTATATTATGATCTCCACAAAAAGTTTAATTTACATCCACCATGTGCATTGACACCCTTTATATAATTTGCCCACCTTCCAGTCCCTGTCCCCTAAGGTAATCACCATTTTATTTTCTTTCTTTCTTTCTTTCTTTCTTTCTTTCTTTCTTTCTTTCTTTCTTTCTTTCTTTCTTTCTTTCTTTCTTTCTTTCTTTCTTTCTTTCTTTCTTTCTTTCTTTCTTTCTTTCTTTCTTTCTTTCTTTCTTTCTTTCTTTCTTTCTTTCTTTCTGGCACAAGGATGTATCTTTTGATGTCTGTATAGAAGTTACGTTTAATATCTTATCAAGGGAAATACATTATTCACTTAAGTACCTTGTAAAATTGAATCTGGAGGTCTAAGCTTTGTTTATTTCCCAATTTCAAAAAATTCACCATTCATGAATTCTTGGAATGTTGAACAATAAATAAAAGTAATAATTGTGACTTATCAATAATTCCTATGTAAAGCATTAAGGCAACAAAACATTCTTTAAGCAAGTTGAAGTTCATTTATCTGTAGATAAAATTACAGTAATATCAACTTCATTCTCCTTTACCATAATATTGCATATTTTGTGCAAATATTTTAAAATGTAAACATGTAAATGAAACTTTTCATATAAGAAATGTGACATAGTCTGCATTTTGATCTCAATTATGTGAACTTGAGGAAGTCATGTCACTCTTATCAGCTTGGTTCTCTTCTGTAAACATAAAATAAATAAAATACTTTATTAAATTATATTTTCTTAATATCCTCTGGTACAAATAGTTTTTGGTCCTAAAATTCCCATTTCTGCTTTAAAATCAGCCTATAAAACATTAAAGCTACAGCTGTTCCAATCTCTAATGTAACAAATAGAAGACAGATGTTTTAAATTAATAAAAATACATGAGATAGTAATCAAGAAATGGCATTTTTATCTTATCTGTGACATGCAAAATATTTAATCTAAGTTTTTAACATGAATCCTTGGTAAACAGTTATTCTTTTTTTTTAAGATTTATTTTATTTATACAAGAGCTGGGGTATAGGCCAGAGGCGCGGGAGGGTGAGAGGATTCACGAGAGACAGAGAGGGGAGCAGAACAGGCAGAAGGACCAAAAGCACTGCTGAGGGGAGCAAGGGGCAAGACAGGAGAGGTCTGCTGTGCTGTGCCATGTGTGTATCTCCCTGGCTGTCCGGGAATTGAACCCACACTCTAGAGGCTCCGGACAGCTTCACAGAGCTGGGCTCAACCTGCTGTGCCACGGGGGAGGCCCACAGTTATTCTTAATATTGATAGAAAACTTCATCTTAACACAAGTTGCAAATACATATTTCCCATTATAATAAATTATTTGAATGACTGAAATGGCTTAATTTTAAAGGCTAATCAATGAAGCAAGCTACCAGGATGTAGGTGAATAAGAAAAACAAATTACGTATCGGGATTAAAAAGATACTTTGCAGGCAACTTATAAATAAAATGTGGAATTAGTGATAGTTCAATACTAAGGAATTAGGACTTTTTGGATCTGATCCTATTGTTGATCTGATCAATAAACTTCCATCAGTTGAAATGAAGGGCTTAGAAACCAGGATCATTTTCAAGAGCAAATATATAACATCCACTGTTTGCGCAGCACTGTGACTGAGTGGCACCAGTCAGCTAATCAGACCTATAGCACAGGTTGTCTCTGACAAAAAGTCATCCTGTTTTAACACACTAAGGCAGCTTTTAGAAACCAAAAGCTGCAAAAGAGAGAAAGCACTGAGGTGTGGGCTTCCAAAGTCACCTCTCTATGGGAAGGCGGATATTGTAGTTGACACAAGCTTATCCTCACCGAAAGGAACTTATCGAACATTTTTTTATTGCTTGTGATTTCTTTACCTAATGGCTTTAATAAGCTTTATTTTTAGACTTGATAGCTCCTCACCTTCATTGTTTGGACTGTTTCTGAGAAATTTACCCTGAAATGTTACCCACCATGGAATACTTTCTTTTGGTAGCCAGAAAATTTACAATTTTAGATTAGTGCATTAAACTTAGACAATAGGTCTGAGAGTCAATGGCCGACAACAATGTTGCCTTTTATTATGCCTGATTTTGAGTGGAAGCCTTTATGGTACAGACACAGGATGCTAAATATTTGGGTACAAGTAATGGGTATCAAATACATGTATTGTATAAAATTTATGGGTGATGGCAAAAAATATTTGGTATAGTTTTGCAGTTGAATACCAGTGTGTGTGATTTTTCAATTTATCTGACATTTAAATTCCAGGAATATTTTAAACAATTCACTACAAATTTCCCAGGAAACCTTCCTTTCTATAAAATAATCTTATTTTTTTAGACCCAGCCACAACACAGACTAATTTGTCTCCTCCCAATCATTTATACATCTGTAATTTTCTCTAGGTAATTCAAGTATAGTATACTTTATGTCTATTACTAAAAGGCTTTCCTGCAGTCCTTTCCTCAATGCTTCTCTTATTCCTCTGATGGTAATCACACCGATAAAAGATGACATCTGTGCTTCAGATCACTGTGAGCCATTTCAGGTAAGCCATGTGTTGTACCTTGACCTAACATTTATTTCTGTTCCTACCATTGTGGCCAATTAAATGAGGGCCTTGTAAGGAGCCAGTTGACTGGTCGTGTGCCGGCTATCACCACAAGAGCTTAAGGGCCACAAATCTCTGTTATTACCAAGCTGTTGCTGCCAGAAGCATGCTGATTCCTGACAAAAAGAATAGATTAGGATCAATCAAATCTCCCCCAGGCTTGTCAGTGGGACTTTTAACCACACCTTCTACCTCAAACTTTCCCCTTCACCTCCTTCCAAACACCTACGCAGCAGCAAGCTAACAAGGTGTCTGCCAAACCATATGTTCATAATTAGTTAACTTCTTGCCTGTCGCTAGAGGCACCACTGATTCAGCAACAGCCCTCAAGGGTGTTGGACATCCAATAAGACACCACCAACCAGCATGGGCCCCTCCCCTCAGCAGTAGGAGAAGAGGCATACTTAATTCCAGCTGTGGCATTGTTAAGTGAATTAACTTTATCCTCAATTTAAAAAGCCAGCATGAAATCAAAGGAGACCCAGAAAAGAAAAATAGAGAAAATGAAAAAAAAAAAATGCTTGTAGGTTAACTCAACAAGTCTGATGAATGAAACTCAACTGGTTCGCCCCATTTAGCCAATCACTGCAAAGCAGGTTTCTGGCACCGTTGTTACTTCTGGCATAATTCTTCCTTTTATTTCCCAGTTCTGTGGTTAAGGTCTCTTGTTACACACAGAGGGGATTGATGATATAATTGTTTATGAGCCAGTGGAACACATTTTTAGGTAGTAGTGAGGTTACCGGGCAATACAAAATTAATGTTAGAAACAGCAGTGTACAATGCTGGCTAAGAAATCTCATCTCAAGGTAAGAATGCTACATATAAATTAAGTTTGCAATCTCCTTTTTGCATCTATAAGCATTTGAGTGTGTGGTTGTCTTTTTGGGAATGAGTTGGTAAATAGCATTTTTCATAAAGTTCTAGGGAAATGAGAATTCTGAAATGTTCTGTTGCTGTTGACTAAGGAAGAGATGCCTGATCCTAAATGTTTCCATTCTAAATGTATGTTTTAAATACACATTTTCATTAAATCTATTTAAATTGCAACCAATGATGAATTATTCTAATTTCAACAAAATTGTTTATGCAAATGCTCCAATAACTTTATCAATATAACTTTACTTAAAGGATTCACAATTGATACTAAAGGCATATGTGATTCTGAATTTTAATAGCTAATATTTAGTAATGTCATTTCTTGTTTTGAAGTTCTCAAGATCCTGGGAAAAAAATTTTTAATTTCAAAAAATTAAGGATAATTTTCCTAGTATGTAAATATTATAAATTTTATTTTAAATTAATGTAAATTCATGTAATCATTTAAATGGAAATGAAGATGATTAAATAAGCCAAAATATGTATTCGTAAAGAATACGTAAAATAAGTTGCTATAAAATTGTGAATGACATAATGCAATTGTGTAAAAGTACAATATTTATGTTTTTACAAATATAGTCATAAGACAAAAATGTGGGTTAAAAGTGAGATAATAAAAAATTCATATAAGAAATAATTTTGTCAAAAATAATCATAAGTGAGAAACCAATTCATTATTTTAACAATGTTAATCTTAGAATATTGTGATTTTGTTATTATAGTTGATGTTGTCAGGAAAACCGACAAAGTAATCTAAGAATTTTGGGCAATGTAAAGAACAGGGCAGAACAGCCAATACCTAGGTATCTTCCAAGGACAGGTCACTGATTCACGTATCAGCTTGAGATCTAATTTCGTTGTCAATCACATAATCTCTGCTATTATATTAAATAGGCATTGAGGTTAGCAAAGGACTCAGGGGTCTTGAGTAACACACATTGTCATGATGATATGCAGCTTAAAGTGAATTAAGAAACAACTGATGCGGTTTGCAACCAGGGAATTAGAAAACATAAGCCAAGGGGAAAATGTAGGAACCACAGACTGGTACAAGTTACAGGCAATTTTCTTAATAAACCCCTTTATGATAGTGTCAGACAAGACACATTCAGCGTCTTTATTATCCTCTATGGAAGAAACCAATTAACAATCAAAACCAAATGTTTTCTTTCAAAGACAAGTTGCCATCCTAAAAAAAAAAAATTCACAAATTAATTACCCGTAAGCAGATAGCACTTTAAAAAAATATAATCTGCTAAATATTATGGATAGACTAATAAATAATTTTTATTGTAGCTTTCTCAAATTTCCAATTCCAGTATATATTAAATGAAATAATGCTTGAGTCAAATAAAACTATAATATTAATTCTACAGTCAAGAAGATTATTTACAATTACATAGGTCTTTATTTAAACATTCAAGTGGTTAAGTTATAGTGAATATTATGTTCAATACATGAAGATGTATAAACTAGAAAATGGAAAAGTGATTTGATTAGATTTTGAGAATTCATTTTGAGAAATCTTAAAATCTTGCAGCCCTGTGACAATACAAAATAATGAACCACTGGAGGGCAGAAAACGGTGATGTAGTATGAAGAGCAGGATGCTTAACAAAAACTGAGCAGTGTCAAGCAGCGCAGATTGAAGAAAAAAATGGAAGGTTTATTGAAAAAGCTGTGTTTTACATTGACCATAGGTATTTAACCAAGTACGGTAAAAATGGGACTGGGTAGAAAGAGGCAAATATGGATGTATTAAAAATGGAATCAGATGGCTACAGCTAATGAAAAGAGAAATTCAATATGACAATACCAAATTGACAAGCCTGGGTAGCAAAAACTAAAATGGAGGCAAAAGAGGTGTGAAGTACAAGCACATCAGAATTTATTTTAAATTTTTATTGAAGTAATATTAGTCTATAACATTATACAGATGTCAGGAGTATATCAGTTTTTTTGGCAGAGAAAATGCTGAGCTTAGTTGTAGCTAAATTAAATTTAAGGAGCGATATGACCCACAGGTCAAAACATCTGATAAGTTTAGGATTCTGATGAGCAGAGGGAGAACATTTCATTTGGGAATCATCAATATGGTGAGGATTGCTAAACATATGTGTATGGATTTGCTCTTCAAGAGGAGCTGTAGATCAGGCCCTAAATGTAAACTCCCAGAGTAAAAGGGCAGAAAAGAAAGAAGTCAGGGCTGAGATCATTGACTGTTCTGAACATGAGTCAGTGAACGACTGGTTCATGTTTTGCTGATAGGCAAGGTTTTTAATCTAAAAAGCAGACAATTCAATTCTCTTTTTTTTTTTTTTTTTTTTTTTTTTTTTTTTGTGGGACCCTCGCTGGTGGCCGGGGAATGAACCGGCACTGCAGAGGCTGCAGGCAGCCTCCCAGCCCAGCGTTCAACCACTGCGCCACCAGGGGAGGCCCACTTTTCCTTCTTGATCAGGTCCCACAATCTTTATGTTTTCTTCTCTTATATGTACAACACACCTAGTCACAAATCTATAAATGGTCTACCCTTGCAATGCAGGCTTTCCTTTCATCATTTCTATTCTGTCTGTGTTACAAATTGAAATAGAACATCCTTAAACATTTATGCAACTGGTTAAATAGTCTGTGCCATAAAACTGGCCATTCTAGATGCCAATGAATCTCACTGAGACATCCAAAAGCCATATTAGTACAAAATCTTATAATTGCTGCAACATTTATTTCTTTGATATTTACATTAAAGTAAAAAGTGTAGTCACATTTTTCAATCCGAGCATGGACTGTCGTTAACAGATCATCCCTTATTTAAATCTGGGTATATGAGAAAAGTCTTCAGGAAACTCCCTCTAGTGTCTGAAGGATGCAACAGCTCACTGGCCGAGGACTTGTGAGAAACACAAAGATGTGAGAATTTTGTGTGGCTGAAAGGTACCATGGGGATCATCATCTCCAACACCCATGTGTTTACTAACAGAAAAATTAAATGTATAGATGGAAAATGCCTTGCCTAATGTTACAACGAAAGTCAATGTTATATCAAGTATAGAACTCAGGTACCATGAATTTTGCTTCACGAAAGAGACCATTTACCCTGTGGACTTGGATTTGGGCCAAGCAGACCTAGATGAGAATAAAAGCAAGTAATGAGGAGGCTGTGGGATTTTTTTTTTCAACAGAAAAAGTGTAGAGATGAAGGAAGAGTCATTGGGACAAAGAAAACAAGAAGCTAGCAAAACTGCTAGTGAACCATGGTTCGTTAAGAAAAGGAACCTAGAAATAGAGGGGTCAGGACGATGGATTAAGCTTTATAATAATTGAATTTTTCATAGATAACTGGAAATGTTATGAAAATGAGTATATACAAAAATAGAGATTTTATTGTGGCTCTGAAGAAATATTTACTAATGAAATTAAACCATTAGTTTCCCACTTAATAAAATTTGTAACTTAGGTCTCATTCTTTTATTACTGTTACCTGTTTCAGAACAGAAAATGTCATAAGAACAAATAAATCTTAATTTTTCTGCCCACTTCATTTTATTATAATGGACTATGAAGTTATTAGTTATTGGAAATATCATTACAACTAAAATGTTGTAAATATTTTGCAACCAATTTGCTTCAAGAAATAAGATACACACCATTGCAGTACATGGAAAATGTGATGTTTGTATCCTGAAGAAGACTGGACAAAGAAGGAGATCTGCATTCTAATTGTATTTCTGCCCTAGAGCATATAATATTGCCTTAAAATTTTCATTCTCCTCTGTTAAAACATACTGGTGTGACCAGCTGATTTCAAAGGCACATTATAAACACTGTAATATCAACTACAGTTGATTATTTTCATCCCTTGTCATTATTTCCTTTTTTTTTAAGATTTATTTTATTTATTTGTACAAGCACTAGGTACAGTCAGAGACTCGGGAGGGTGAGAGAATTCACCAGAGCCAGAGAGAGGAGCAGAGCAGGCAGAGGGACCAAGGTACACTGCTGAGGGGAGCAGCTGGCGTCAGGAGGGGTCTGCGTGCCATGTGGGACCCTCCTCCTGTGGCCAAGGAGCAGCCGGGGATTGAACTGGCGCTGCAGAGGCTGCGGGCATCTTCGCAACCCAGCGCGCAACCGCTGTGCCACCGGGAAGGCCCCACTATTTCCTTTTCTTCCCTCCTTTATCATCCTACCCAGGAGCATCCAGTTACTCATGAGAGAGACCAAAATCGAAAAAATTATTCGAGTACAAATAAGAACTCTAAAAGAATGACTAAAGTAATTCCTAAACTATATTCAAGAGGAGGAGATCAAAACACATTTAAATCTACCTTGTCCCATTATTTGGCAACAAGCCACTAGCTTCCCAGTACTTTGCTCACTTACTCTTCCTCTGCTTACTCTCTGATTTAGTAAGGTATCCAGTTTCTTGATTCTTTTATTCTCTCTAATTCTTTTAATCCTCTTGAGGCATTTTTCCTTTATGATCCCAAGCTTCTACTACTTGTTTATCAAAACCTTCAAATCTGACACTACATTGAAGTTCATATACAACTTTTCAACAAACCCTCAACTACAGAGTAGTCTAAACATCTTTAGGGCCTCCTTAGTGGCGCAAGGGGTTGAATCTGGCACTATGAAACTATCTGCAACTACTGCAGCTCCAGTTGGAACCCTGGCTAGAAGGCTAACCCACATGGCACAGCAGGACTCTCCTGTCACCGCCCCTGCCCCCCAACCCCCTGCTTTCTCCACTCAGCAGTGTATTTCAGTCCATCTGCCTGTTCTGCTCCCTACTCTGTCTCTGGTGAATCTTCTTACCCCCCTCCCCCACACCTATGGCCTACACCTTAGCTCTTGTATGCATAAATAAATGAATCTTAAAAGAAAAAATACCCTCTGTCACATAATTTAGTTACTATTTACCTACAGTCTTTCTCTTAATCTGAACCCTTACTGCTGATGAAAAGAAACCTCTTTTTCTCTCCTTTGTGGCAATTTTCAACCTTCATAGTTTTCCATAAGCCTATACCTGTCTCTCAACGGATTTATTATATTTTTCTTTATGTAGAAAACAGAAATTATTAAGTAAGTACTTGCTTAGTTTTTTATCAAAAGCTGTATCACATCAGTCTCACACAACTTTTTGTCACCTATTAATACCTTTTCCTGTCAAAGTTACTCCCTATTTCTTCTCTGGATGTTAAATTTTATATCCTTTTTGTCTCCAAGTATATTTATTTCATTAATGATTTTGCATTTAGATGCACTATAAAATTCAGTGTTATTAGTATGTTAATTCTTCCAACAGTGATACATAGATTTCAATATAATCTTAACTAAAATGCAAAAGATTTGATGAAAATTGACAAGCTGACACAGGATGATAATACCCATATATTCTCAAATATTCTTTTGAGAAGAACAAAGGTGTGAGATTTCAAGCTTAATTTACAATTATGGTAATAAAGACTGTGTGATACTAGAGGAAAAAAGGATAAATAGAATAGAAATTAAGAGTAGACTTAAGTATACAATCACTAATTCCTGATTAATGATAATGGGGACACTGCAGTACAGTGGAAAAAAGAAAAACACTGTTTTAATAAATATGCTGGATCAACTGAATATCTTTGTGGAGAATGGTAAATATTAATCACTACTCATAAAATACAAATATTACTTCCATATGTATTATTAGGCCTGTTATACCAATATAGTAATCATGTGACAATCTTGGTCATTTTAACATAAAGCTCTTTTCATTTATACACCTTATTCCTTATGTATATAAATACAACTTTCCAAATTCCTGAACCATTCTTAGAAACAAAAGTAAAATAAAGTGGATCAACCAAAATCCCATAGAGGGCAGTATGGTTTTAGCTGACTCAATATTTAATTTTATTTTGTTGTAAAGACTATAATAAAAATCTAAAACAATAAACAGGTAAGGGGCAGAGTACTTCTGATTATAAAGTAGTATATATTTATTATAAACATTTAGAATATGACAAAGTAAAATTTATTATTAAATTACTGATTATCCCAGTTCCAAACAGATATTCTGATATTTAAATGTAATACATAATTACTATTAGATTATATAGTTTTGGATTCATACCTTCTTAGTGACATATTTAAATTTTTATAGTATGAATAAATTCTTTACATTATTTTTGGCAGATGGACAAAATTCCTTTGTAAGAAATTCCCTTATAAGAAATTATGTTAATTTTAACTATTCAGCACTTGATTGAACTTTTGGTAGATACCATATTTTCACAATTATATATTCTTTATATTTATCACCAAACTGCTTTACAGAAATGTACCATTTTAATTGATGTGACTATAACTTTGACAACATTGAATTATATAGTCAATTAATATTTTACTAGGAAAAATGGCATCTCATTTGAATATGTAATGTAAAAAATCATTAGGAAGTGTAATGGTCCAAAACTAAAATTTTAAATTATCAGCATAATCTAAGAATTAATGGCAGGCAAAATACAGTTTGAAGGGCAACAGAGAATAATCCAGAGAAAAAGGCAAAAATATTTTTAAAATATCAATTTGTTGGAATACAAAGAAATAGAAATAAAATGCCTTTCAGAGTTACCTACCTGTGTCAATGATAGTCAGTATAGCAGTCAAAGCTCTAGCTAAAATCAGTTGAGCTGGATTAAAAATGCTGGTTCCACCTCATGCCTGTGTGACAGTAGAGAAGTACCTCAATTAGGCAGTATTAGATATGATAACTCTGCCCACCTTTATGAAATAGTCTTACCTTAATAGGATTGTCAATAAAAGTATATTAGGTCATATTTGTTATTATATGTTGTTAATTATAATCTATGTATAATATAGAAGATTAACACTTAAAATAGGCACCCAGTATACACTCAATAAATATTATTTTCTTTTAGTCAAATGATAGTAGAGACATATGGCCCAATATGAGCATCCAGAGAGAAAAGTCAAATATTGAATAATGAAAATATAGGGTATGATTTTCAAATTAATAAGGTAACAAGTAGAGTGACTACCTACTTGATCAAACTACAAAAGATAAGAAATGAGAAGATAGAAAATTTAAAAATAGAAAGCCAGGTAAAAAAAAGTCAAATAAAATGAATGATATAAAATGTGGAGCAAGGGGAATTTTAGAGATCTGAAACTTTTCTGCATGATACTATAACGGTCAATATAAGTCATTATGTATTTGTTGAAACCCAGAGAGTGTAAAACATAAAGAATGAACTCTTTGTTAATTATGTAGCTCAGTGAATAACAATGCATCAATTGACTCATCAGTTGTCTCTAATGTAGCACCCTAATGTAAGATGTTAAAAATAGAGGACACATGGAGGGGAGAGCAGGTGGAAATATATGGGAAGTCTGTACTTTTCACTCAACTTTTCTGTAATGTTAAAGCTATTCACAAAATAAAGCCTATTGATATTTTTGAGGTAACATTGTTTATAACCATGTATATGATTCAGAAATATAGGTTCATACTTCTTCAGAAGGCACATATAGTTCTATACCACAGTACATTGGGCCCCTCCCTTCTTTTCTCTCTATCTTCTCTAAGTCTGGTATTCTCAATTTTATAGTTAGGTTTCTATGATTTTGTTTTTGTATTTGTTTATTTTTTGTATGACTCTTGTTTTGTTTCTCTATATTTCACATAAATGAAGCCATCTGGTATATTTCTTTCTCTTTCTGTGTTATTCTGCTGAATACAATTGCATCCAGTTGACAAAAGTTCATCTTTTTTATAAATCAGTAGTATTCCATTGTGTATATAAGCCACATCTTAATCCACTAACCTGTCCTTGGGCACTTAGGTTGTTTCCATAATTTGGCTATTGTAAATCGTGCAGTAATGAACAGAGTAGTGCATCTATTCCTTTGAATTATTGTTCCAGCATTCTTCAAGTAGTTACCTAAGAGTGGAATTGCTGGATCATATGCTAAATTTATTGTTAAAGTTTTGAGAAACTTCCATAATGTTTTTCATAGGGACTGGACTAGTCTACATTCCCATCAACAGTATATGAAGTTTCACCTTTCTCCATACCCTACCCAAATTAGCTATTTCACACAGGTGTGAGATGATATCTCATTGTGGTTTTGATTTGCATTTCCCTTCTACAAGTGAAAAAAATGAGCATTTTTTTCCATGTGTCTTTTGTCCACCTCTATGTGTTATTCTTTGAAGAAGTGTATATTTAGCTTATCTTTCCATCTTTTCATTGAGTATTCCTCTAGTTATTTTTGAGTTGTATGAGTTCTTTGCAGATATTGGATATTAGCCATTGTCAGGTGCATGATGTACAAATATTTTTTCTCATTCAGTAGGATGTCTTTTCATTTTCTTTGGCTATGTAGAAGCTTTTAAGTTTGATGAAGTCCCATTTGTTTATTTTTTATTTTTTTCATTTTCTTTGAAAGTTTTATGCTCAAATCTGATACTGTGGGGGTGTTTGCTTATGTTTTCTTTCATATATTTTATAGTTTCAACTTTTATATCCAAGTCTTTGATTCATTATCAGTTAATTTTTGTATATGATATGATATAGCCATAAGTATCATTCTCTTGCATGCAGCTGTCCAGTTTTCCCAACACCATTTGTTGGAGACTTTACTTTCTCCAATGTATGCTTTTGGATCCATGAAGCTATCAGTATTTGTCAAGAAGAAATTATTGAATATATTATGTATTATTGCATAGCCAATATAGCATTTTAACACAAGTATATTAGTTTGTTCTAAATTAAAGTCAGCAGACTAAGTAAACTAAAATTTGCTAAAGTTGTTTCTGTTTACTTGATTTCTACAAGGTATCAGTGAGTGAGAGAAGAAATATATAGATAAATCTATATATCCTTTCATTCTTTTGTAAAAATGTTAAAATAGATAATTCTGTTAAAATAATTCTATAGGGTATGTGTGTGTTTATCATCTATTATATATATATGTTTATATTTAATTAAATGGGCATGCATAGATCGCTTACATGGCGGATGTTGTTGGGCAATAATGTACAGGACAGGGGGAGAGAAATGATCACCATGAAGTGATTTTGCCTCCCAGGGGGCAATTTTTGATTGCCATGACTTGTGAGGGGGCTGCTATTGGCAGTGGACTAGGGATGCTGTCAAATGTCTTAATGTACACAGGACAGATCCAGAACAAACAAACAAACAAAAAAACTGTCCTGTCCAAATGTCAGTATGGCAAAGAAGAGAAATCCTGGCTGAAAGAAATGACAAATTATTTTGCTCACAAATCTTTAATATGAGCAGGGTAGCCTCACATGAGGATATCCCATTTCTGTTCTACTCAGTGTCAAGCTGGAAGCCTGAACTAGATCATGTGAAGCCTATTCTGTCACTTACAGGGTTTGGTTTTTATACTGACTGTAGACAAAGACACAAGAATGTCAACTGGACTACTTATGCATATGTGGCTCAGGCCTTTCTCAAAACTGTTTGTGTGTGTTTAGGAGGGAGGGGGAGAGACAGAGAGAGAGAGAGAAAGAGAGAACCATAAAGTTCCAGGTAGTTTTAAAAAGGGAAATAGATTCCACCTCTTAATGGGAATGATAAGGTTCTAAAAGTACCTGTGGGGATGAAAAACTGCTCTGACCAATTTTAAAAGCTATAATCTGCCACACAAGCAACTATTAAAAATATATAATTGTATATAAAAATATACAATTTTAAATCAATTTCTGTAAAATCATCCATAAACATGTTTTAGAAATATATATATATATATTACAAATATATATATTTATTTTAGAAATTCTGTAGTTTACTAATTTTGCACATTGGTAACCATTTGTCGATATTCAGTGAATAATCATTCCAAGGATATTTTTTTCTATTTTTTTAAAGATTTATTTATTTATTTATACAAGAACCGGGGTACAGGCCAGATGCGCGGGAGGGTGAGAGGATTCACCCAAGACAGAGTGGGGAACAGAACAGGCAGACTGACAAAATACACTGCTGAGGGGAGCAGCGGGTGAGACAGGAGAGGTCTGCTCACCATGTGGGACCCTCGCCGGTCAGCCAGCCAGGATAGAACCAGTGCTGCAGAGGCTGCGGACAGCTTCGCAGCATGGCGCTCAACCACCTGCGCCACCAGGGGAGGCCCCTATTTAAGTTTTAGAGTTACCTAATTTGTGTACACTATGTATTCTTTTATTATTAATTGTCCCCCACCTCTTTCCAGAAAAGTTAATTCTTTTTAATAAAAGAAACTGGCATTGAAAATTAGGAGAGACAGAAGAAATTAAAGAAACACAAGGACATCAAACACAATCATAATGAGGGTAAAATTACTATGGCAAAACCTTTCCCTTCCTGTGGGCAAGTCACAGGTTAGACAGGACAATCTCTCATAACCAATGGAAAGAGAGATACCTGGACCAGATTTTCAATGTGGGTATTCATTTCGATATAAACAACAGAATTGGCCAGGCAATGATTAAGAACCATGAAAAAATATATAATGTTTAAAGAAATACAAAAATTTCAGTGACGTGGGTACTATAATATACAACAGTAAGCTTTTGTGTATATTGCTTGCCTTCTCTCTTTGTATGTAAGCCTTTTAAGTGTACTTGTACTGAAAATAAAAATACCTTGATTTTCCTCCTTTTAAAAACACACATTTATGCTTAGAAAGTCCTGCAGCTAGTTTCAGATTATATTTAAGCATAGGGTGATTTTCATATCACATGTAGCTTAGCCTGAAAATTGGGCTTTAAATAAGTGGCATGGCATGGCTGATATAATTGTAATTTGATTTCAGCATTTATTTTTCTTCATATTTAGAATAACCAAAAAAGGGCATTAGAATAACATCATTCTACCAAATTCTAAGTTATTATAAAAGAGAGAAATAGCATGACTTCATTAAAAACGACTGTCAATAGGAGTTTGGAGATCCAGCTTCTGGTTCTAGCTTTGCGTATAGTAGTAGATGTCCTTAGGCAACTCAGTAAACTTCCTATGTAAGTCTCAGAGATTGAGAGGAGACCACATGGGAAGAAATCTAAAGCACCTTCCTATTTTAAAAGTTAAGAATTCAGTGATGTAGGGCCTCCCTGGTGGCGCAAGTGTTAAGACGCTACCTGTGAAGCTGTCCACAGCCACTGCAGCACAGCATGAGTTCGATTCCTGGACAGCCAGGGAGCAACCCACATGGGGCAGCAGACCTCTCCTGACTAGCCCTCTGCTCCCCTCAGCAATGTACTTTGGTCAATCTGCCTGTTCTGTTCCCCACTATGTCTCTGGTGATTCCTCTCACCCTCCTGCCCCCCACACCTCAGGCCTGTACCCCCAGATCTTGTATGCATAAATAAATAAATCTTAAAAAAAAGAATTCTGTGATGTAAAACCTTGTAATTGACATACCATGCATGAGAAAGGCCTTTCATTTTGTTGTAAATGAGGGCTAGTTCTGCAAAGGCTATGGGAAACTCTTGCTCAAGGCACTGAGAAAGTGCCTCAGTTATATATATATATATATATATATATATATATATATATACATATATATATATATATATATAGACTCTCTAATAAGAAGGCAGCTGCCTCATCTAGTATTTGATGCTTTGGAAATAAATGTCCTTTCACCTACCTAGGTAAGCCCCTTAATAATTTTCTACTGTTCTGAAGACAGAGCATGATGCTTGCATGGCCTGGTCTCAACCAATGCTTCCAGGCCCTTTGCCCACAACTCCTTCTGTTTCTGCCCTGTCCATTTACATGTGTTCTTTTGTCTACTCTGTACATAATTTCCTTTTCTTCTCTGCCATTTTAATTCATATTTTTCTTTCAAGACTTTGTTAAATAAAATCCATTGCTCAGAAAAATATACCTTGACACCTCAGTCTGCTCCCAGTTCCTTTCCCTGTTAAATGGATTGAGTATGTGTTGAACATACCCATAGAACCCTAAATTCCTTCTTTACTGCATTTATCACAGTCTTAATTTACACAAAAAATGTGCATAATATTCCTTCCCTTGGAAGTATAAACGCCATTAAGGCAGAAATCATGCTTCCTTTGTTCAGAGCTTTATTTTCAGTGCTTTCTTAATGAAGAATACAATGGAAAAGGAGCTCCCTTACTTTTTCAATGAATGTAGGTTTACATTCACTAAGTGACCTCTCTGCCCTCAGGCCTTTAATGCAATATCACTAAGGATGGAGAACCCCCTACTGCATAAGGAAAGTATTTCTTTTTGATAATTCTGTTAAAGGGACTTCAATGAGAAAATATAAATCTATGTCTCTGTGACTTGTATTTCATGTGATAACTTTTTTGGCCTCCCTTTTTTTTTTTTGAAGATTTATTTATTTATACAAGAACCAGGATACAGGCCAGATGTGTAGGATGGTGAGAGGATTCACCAGAGACAGAGAGGGGAACAGAACAGGCAGATTGACTGAAATACACTGCTGAGGGGAGCAGTGGGCAAGACAGGAGAGGTCTGTTGCGCCATGTGGGACCCTCATTGGCCCGCCTGGATCTAGCCAGATCTACAGAGGCTGCGGACAGCTTCACGGTGCTGCACTCAACCACCAGTGCCACCAGGAGATTTTGGCCTCCCATTTTGAGTACAATAGGTGATTCTTAACATCATTAAGTGTTAAGGATGTTATCTGTTCCTTGCATATATTTTAAATTGGAATGAAACAGCCAATGAAAAGAAAGTGCAAGCTAATGCCTCAACTTGGTGACCTTCAACTTTCTCTTGAAGTTTGTTAAGTATGACTTAGTGTAACATAAAATTCCTGCACTCCAGAGTTTCTTCTTTTTTCCTGTAAAGCTTAAGCCCTAACTACCTGGACTGTAGGAATTCAGTTTGAGTTAATTGTTGCATATGGTATGACAGAAAGGTCTAGTTTTATATTTTAGCATGTGGCTTTCCGGTTTTCCCAACACCATTTGCTGAAAACACTTTGCTTTCTCCAATGTATCCCTGGGGTCTGCTATCTATGGCACAACAGGGCACTCTAGGTACCACATGTTTCCCTGGAGGAACTTTGCTTAGTGTGGTTGACCCGGAATATTGGGACTCTGTGACCAAAGCAGGCAAAAAAATCCTTCCCCCAACCCCAGAAGAGAGCAAAGAGATGCCAGGCTGTGCCAGGCCATGATCCATTGAGTGCCCAATAGCATAGAGAAGGTTTGGTTAGATAACTCACTAACCCCTTGGAAAGCATCAACTGGTGTGCAGAGCTAATTCCTCAGAAACAGCGCTGCAAAAGTAGGAGGGGCAGTGATGGCCACAGTTTGTAGTCATCGTTAGACAATGTGCCACATGTCTTGCTCAGCTACCTCCTGCCTGCCAAGCCCAACTGAGTCCCTGAGTGTGAGAACCTTGTGGCCCAGAGCTAGCTCCCCTCACTGGAGGAATCAAACTTCATAGATCATGGTTTGAGGCAGAATGGAGCAGCAGGGAGGCAGGGTGGGAAGGTAAGACAACTAAAGTACTAAACAGAACTTGCTATTGATATGATATGGGAATTGTAGGTTTTCAGGCCTAGTCTCCCAGCCAGGAATGGATCTCAGGCTGCAGTGGCAGCACTGAGTCCCAGCCACTAGACCACCATGGGTTGGTGTCTTATGAAACCACAGCAGGACTTTGCAGCCGCTCAGGCAAGCAAGTGAGAAGAGGCAGATTTGTTTGGAGAAAGAAAAAGTTCATTGAGGAGAAAAGGAACAGAAATAAAGTGGGACTCCCAAGCCATGGAAACAGGTCAGGGAGGGACAAGGAAGCCAACATGGAGTCATGTCTCAGTGAATATATACATTTCCCCCCTGATTATTCTAAAGCTCCACCAGTCTCTTTGTGATTGGGTAGTTCTTGGTGGTCTCACTCACTGCCTAAATGTCTCTGTGCCCAGAACTAAGTCTCTGTGTCCCAGCCCTTATCTTTTTTCTTCATTGTCCTCTATTTGGAATGTCTTGTTGACCCTAAGGTCATAAAGTAAGTCCCTAATGTCAGAAGTCCTGTGGTGTTTGATTAGTCCCCTTTGGATTTGTGGCCCTTATCTCTGGAACCTTCCTTAACTCTCCTGAAGTCCTTGAGGCTGCCTAATTATCCCTAACTTGCCCTAGGATTCACTATGGAAAGAAAGGAGAGGAGGCACAGGTGACCAGTTTCATTCCTCAAAATGAGATAGAACTTTTAAGCCCCAAACTCCCCTCCTGCCCCACCTCATACCAAAGCAAAGTAAGAAGAGAAAACAAACCAAACTAAACCCTAAGTGACCTAACCACAAAAAAACAAATATGACAACACACATGCCTAGGAATTAAGGGACATCTGAACAGAAATTGGAAAAGTTAAATGAGAATAGAAGTTTGGGGACAAATGGAAAGATATTTTGTGCTCATGGATTGGAAGAATAAACATCATTAGAATAAACATCATATTACTAAAAACAATTTAAAAGATTCAATGAAATATCTATCAGAAACCCAATGACTTTTTTCAAGGAAATTGCACAATTGTAAATGAGCCCCAAGCCCCAAAATTTATATAGAACCATAAAAGACTCTGAGTAGCTAAAGCAATCCTAAGAGAAAAAAAGAAAAATGGAGGTATCATACTTTCTCCTTTCAAATTATACCACATAGCAACAAATAGTATTCAAACAGTAGTAGTTTGAATAGTAGTTCAAACAGTATGGTATTTGAATAGAAACAGAAACTCAGGGCAATGGAACAGAATAGAAAACCCAGAGATAAACCCACACAAATACGGACAATTAGTCTTTTACAAAGGAGCAACAAACATAATGGAGAAAAGAAAGCCTCTTTAACAAACTATTAATCACACACAGACATTGTTTATCACTATTGCTTTAGCTGCTTTAATTTTAAATATTATACTATTTCATAAGTGATCATATGTATAACTGAATATGTATTTTGGTAACTTTTTATCTGAGTATAGAGCAAACATGTTCCTTGTAAAATCCAAACAATATGGAGAAAGATGAAAATAAAATTATAATTGCACCACTTCTCTTGAGAAACAGTAAGAATTATTAACCTGTTAGTACATATTCCCCTTGCTTTTTCATTTGTATGAATATAATTGTATGCATTTTAATGTCATTAACATATTGCTATTTGTCTTTAACCTTTTTCAAAAACATAGCCTGTAGATACAGAATCTGTACTATGGATATACAGCAAATATTTGAAAGAACCTCTTCTTCATAAACATTTAGTAAGTTTTTACAAATGTTTGTCATACTTGTGTTGCTACAGGGAATCCCCAAAGGGAAATGAGTTAGCATGGATGTGAATCCTCACCCATGCACTTTAAAAAAAGAACTCAGAACAAGACCCAAGGGCATGCACACATAGAAAGGCTAATGGAAGGTTTATTTACAAGGGAAATGAAAAGAAGGAGAGCACAAGGAGTGAGAGAGAGGTATAGAGGAAATTAATTAGTCAATACAGCCTACCCAGTAACGCTTTCTGAGCTGGAACCCAAGTGGTATGCTGAAGGCAGGCAAAACCAAAAAATACCCCTCCAGGCCCACAGGCATTCGGTTTTATCCTAAGCAGGCTATTTAGCTCCACCCTTAGTTCCCAGCAATTCCCCTTTCATGAAAACGAGTTAATTCAAGGCAGATTCCTGGCATGGTGGGATTTGCAGTCCTTTGCACCTGGGCTTGCTTTGGCAAAGAAGTGGGGGTGGAGTCCATAAAACATCAGTGGGTGGAGTTCATTCAGGGCATACTGGTCTCCCAACAATATGATAAAGTTGTTCATTATTTCATTGAATGTTCTCATTTTGAATAGTTGCCTTATTTTTGCTTGCTGACTTAAAGGATATACATTGTGTATATACTTATATCATATAACACACTTAAGTTATGTGCATATTGTTATGTGTACACATATGCATATTATAAAACCTACGCATATACTATTCATATACGCATTGTGTATATGTGCATATCATATAACATATAACACACAACAAAATGTACAAACAATGTTTTCTACATTAACAAATCATTTTAGAGTTTCACTTTATGCTAGGATGTTAATTTATACATTCTATATATATGCATGCTATATAAGCAAATGAGTAATATGCATTTATACACATGCATATGGAAATAAGCTATGGACACAAAACCAAAAAACATAGAAATTAAAGTTACCTTCATTATTTTTTAAAAAGGATCTTGATTATCAAACATAACATTAATCATGTCAATAGACTTCCTAATATGCATTTCTGAGAAATAGATTTAGATTTACTTGCCCTGTTACAGGTGACACTGGACAGCCACACACAACTGTAGTTGAGACAGAGACTTCCTTGCAAGCTTTCTTCAGGAGGAGCAGAGAAAGAATGTGCTACTCTCATTCATTCATTCATTCATTCATTCATTCATTTATGATAGCTTTATTGGCAAAGGAACGGAAGTAAAAACTGTCCTCTTGGAGAGGGAACTTGAATGGGTTGCCTAAGAATATATTATTTAGATGCTGACATACCATTACATTTCCTTTCCTTCTAATCTTGTCAACCAAATAAATCTGTTCTAATGGCAACTATTGCCTCTTTAAAATGGATTAAAGAACTAGACATAAGACCTGAAACCATAAAATACATAGAAGGAAATATAGGCGAAACACTACGGGATTTGCACATCAAAGACATCTTTACAGACACATCACCCAAAGCAGTGATAGTGAAGAGAAAGATAAACAGCTGGGACTACATCAAATTAAAGAGCTTCTGCACAGCAAAAGAGACAATAACAAAAACAAAGAGAAACCCCACCAACTGGGAGAACATTTTTGCACCCAACACTAATGATAAAGGACTGATCACAAAAATCTGCAAAGAGCTGATGAGACTCAGCAACAACAAAGAAAATAATCCAGTCAAAAAATGGGCAGAAGAGCTAAAAAGAAACTTCTCTGAAGAGGAAATGCAAATGGCCAACAGACATATGAAAAAATGTTCAACATCACTTGTAATCAGGGAAATGCAAATCAAAACTACCATGAGATACCATCTCACACCAGTGAGAATGGCACATATTAAAAAAACTAGCAACAACAATTGTTGGCGAGGATGTGGAGAAAAAGGAACTCTTGTGCACTGTTGGTGGGAGTGCAAACTGGTCCAACCACTGTGGAGAGCTGTGTGGAGATTTCTGGACCTACTAAACATAGAGCTTCCATATGATCCAGCAATTCCACTCCTAGGTATTTACCCAAAGGACACAGAAACATCAATTCCAAAGAGCACCTGCACTCCTATGTTTATAGCAGCACTGTTTACAATAGCTAAGCTTTGGAAACAACCCAAATGCCCAAAAATAGATGACTGGATCAAGAAGATGTGGTACATATATACCATGGAATATTACTCAGCATTCAAAAAAGATAAACACATGCAATTTGCAGCAACATGGATGGCACTGGAAGGGATCATGCTCAGCGAAATAAGCCAAAAAGAAAAAGAAAAATACCGGATGGTCTCACTCATAGCAGGAATCTAGAAAACTTAAATAAGGGACCAGGAAAATGAATATAAGAAAGTGAAAATCAAAATCAACAAAAAACTATGAACCAGAGACACTTGTTGGGGGGTGGGGGGCGGGAGGGGAAGGATTGGGGTCAGAATGGGGCGTTTGCAATTGTATGGGGGAATATAAAAATAAAATTTAATATTAAAAAAAAAAAAAAAAGAAAAGAAATCTGAAAAAAAAAAAAAATAAAGATAAGTGAGGATTGGAGCTTGTCTTTGTTTCCCATATCTTCACATTACATGGGCTTCATGGATTCCTGTAGCTACATGCATATGTGGATATGTAAATATATAAAGATATACAGCTATACATCCATAGACAGTTATGAAAAAATTCACAAAGAATAATTGCTAATGATATTTTAAAAGGGATGCAAGTTCTGCAATATGTAACTTGAGGTTTTACCATTTGTATTCTAGGACAAAGAACTATTTCCTTAAAAGAACTTAGTCAATTAGCTTGCTTGCCTATTGGTGTACTCTCACATATTAATAGAGCTGTTGAGTTTATTTGTGTGGTAAGGATTATTGGCTATGATGAGACTGTTGATCAGTATTTGTCATGCAATGGTACTGCTGCTGTTTCAGAGGTAGCAGCAGAAAGCTTCTGGTTAGATAATATGAACAGAAAAAGAAAAAGATTATCTGCACTATTTTTGGTATGAACCTCTTTTTTCTACATTCACAAATTATTTTAGAGTTTTACTTTATCTCTAGGATCATAATTTATCGATAATCTAATGCTTCTGTTCATTCTCTGTCATTCAACTATTAATTTCGTATCTGTTTTTATAAGTCTCTGTACTTTTCTCAAATTATTTTTAGGCATAAGTAATTGTAGTGACTAGAGATTGGCATATGCTTTAATTTTGTGAAGAAATGTGGAAAACAGAGTTTCACTAGATATATTCAAATTTTATCATTACAAGTTCCAAGTAAAATTCTTCAATTTGATTATAAATAAGGTACTCTTGGGCCTCCCTGGTAGCGCAGCGGTTGTGAAGCTGTCTGTAGCCTCTGCGGCACCGGTTCGATCCCGGCTGCTCCCCAGCCACCGGAGGAGGGTCCCACATGGCACGCAGACCTCTCCTGCCGCCCGCTGCTCCCCTCAGCAGTGTACTTTGTCACTCTGCCTGCTCTGCTCCCCGCTCTGGCTCTGGTGAATTCTCTCACCTTCCTGCGCTTCTGACTGTACCCAGTGCTTGTATAAATAAATAAATAAATCTTAAAAAAAAAAACAGACTTGCTTTAATAAATAAATAAATAAATAAGGTACTCTTGTGACATATTATTGAGTTATTAGGAATTCAACTAATATTTTATAGATTGCAAAAATATTGAATTGTAACTCCATTGCAGTTTAATATGTTATATATAAATATATTTCTTTAAATGAAATCACTCATATTCCAGGTTTTCTGAATTCCAACAAATCCCAGTTGTTCTGTTTTCCTCTTTCACTGAACTAAGCTTTTTGGAAAACTCTCAGTGATGTCCTTATTTCTGTTATTGTCAGGATAATATTGGCCATGGTCAAAACAAATTTCCTTTCAAATCTTTAATGCTAGTCAGCAATCCACCCACTACTTCACTAACAGTCCTTAAGAGGACTTACAGGAGTAAGCAAGGGACTGAAGCCACCTTTGTAAAAATACTGATGCTTCAGAAGAAGAAATTCATTTTCTTTCAAATTATATTTGAACTGGCATATCTCAGATATATAGTAACATAATAACAACATATTTTACTTATTTTCTAATGTGGTAAGAGTAACAAGGATTGCAATTGTATGTATTTTGTTTTGTTTGGGAGCCCCATCACTATCCTTTGGGTATATAAAGTTAATTTCACTGCTTTGTATGTATTTTTATAATAGTATTGGGATTATTTATTACAACTTGGCCAAATAGGTTACTACAGAGCAGAACTTCCCAATCAGTGCACTAAGACACAATGTGTTTAAACTTTGGGACACATGGCTGCTTCCTGTCCTCATGGTGACCTGACTGGAGCTGGAAGAAATAGGAACATGCATACCTGTCAATAGTCAGGATAATCCTCAAGTATCTATTGCAGCTTGCAACAAATACTTTAAAGTGCCATTTTATAAGAAAATAATGCTATGGGGCATGAAAAAGCTTTGCCTCATTTTACACAATGAAGATCTCCATCCATTTGCTAATTACTCATTAAGGATAAAGTAACTAGTTGATGCTTGAAAGATGTATTCTTTAGACTTGAGAATCTTCAAATTTGTGAATGTTATTTTACGGTATGATTTTTCTTAATATAATGCTTTCAAGTTTATCTGAAAAATTAAGCAGTCATTTAATAAGTCAGTAAACAAAGGACTAAAATTATTTTGAAGCTATTAAAATAAAGTCTGATTGAAACACCCAATGGCGTAGTATTATAGCTCTCCCCGCCCGCTTACATATAATGCTAATGTGATTGCTTACATATAATGCTAATTCATTGTTTAACTCAAGGCCTTTCTCTCTTTTGGCTAATAAACTGATTTAATTTTCTAAAACATTTTTCCCCATTTATGTTGCCAGAATTAACAGTTGAGTTTGTCCTCTGTGCCTTTTGTCTCTACAGATAGAGTTGTTATCACTGCATAAGTGACTGTATGTGAGGATACTAGAAGCTAGGCCATGTAGGTAGTAGGGAGTAGGAGACCATGTCCATGTCAACATGATTGATTTTTTGCATATGGTGCTGGGGAAGTAAAATTCAAAATTATGCCTCAATAAACTATACATGTATCATGATTCCTATATGCTGAAACAGATATGCAAATGTTAAATCTTCCAAAGTAAATCATCTACTAAGTGGATTTTCTTTCAGGGTTATGTTTTGCTTTACCTATGTGTAAGAGTTGAAATACTATCTTTTTATTGCTTGGAGATTCAGCGGTTGAAACTATGGGAAAAAACTGTTTGTAAAGAGAATTTAAAAATTGTTCTTTTATTATATACGCCACTGAATTCACTAATGAGGTAATTGAATAAAGTTGTTCTCCAGGGGCGAAATAAAAGAACATTCCATATGCCAATCTATTTATCTCCTTGACCCACCTCTGATCACACTCTACCCTTTTCTGTCTGCACACTTGGTTTGTGTACAGGTCAAATTACCTCCTTTTTTTTTTTTTTTTTAATATCTTTGCCTTGGCAGGAGAGTGCTGTGATTCAATTGGGCTGTATTTGGCCACTTCTTTTAACAGCACCCCTTCAAGCAACAATAAAAAAGGTAGTTTTTGTATTGTTCACAGAAGAAAATACATACATGATTTGCATTGACTAAGGAAGGGACATCTCTTTCTTTCACACATATAAGTAAAAGTTTTCATGTTACTACTTAATGGACTCATTTAAAAATAGTTATCAAACAAAAAAATAAGACATATAAACACTAGATCTTAATAAGCACTATATCTTAAATAAAAACATTTGCTTAAATCTAGACTCATTGAACTTGGGAGTTTTCCATCAGTTATGATTTTAGAAAAGCTTTATCTTCTGATTTTTGTTCAATTGTCAATATCTTTCACTGTTTAACTTTATGAATACTTTGTAGCTGTATATACCCCCACTTATAGGAAGCTGAAGCAGTTAATGATTTGTTAAGCATCTGTATGCTTAAAAATCCATCAAAGATCTTTAAAAAGATATGTCTAACTCTAAAAAATGTCTTACAAGTGAGTTTTCATTTTCAGTTATTTTTAACAAGTCAGGCACAACAGCATTTATGTACAAAGGCAGAGTTCTCTAAACCTATTAGTGATAATAACTTCTGGTCATGATTTGGCAATGTATTAGGAATTTTCAAGCATTAACAGTCAACTTTTAATAACCCTCATATGTGCATATTTCCTTATTAATTTACCTGAAGCACTAACTGAAGATTTAAAGACCATAATAATATAAGCCCAGGTAATTCAATCTCAGAGAAAAGAACAGTAATTTGAACCCATGTATATTTGAATGAAAAACCTATGCCCTTTATTTCATACCATATTTGTGCATTTTCCCACTTTGAGTCATTTTTAATGTCAGGAAATTATATCTTCCAGAGACTCATGTGTCTTACTTATGATAGTTTTCCAAAACAAAACAGATTGGTCTTCCCTTTTCTGCCTCTGGTGCTCATCACAAAATTAATTAGGTTTTTTTCCCTGTGAATAAGGTCATTGATTCTTAATACCTAGTGAGCTTTGATTTGTTTCCTCCATTAGCTTAGAGTCATATTCCCTCACTTTCTTGTCTTTTATGCAGTGAGAGCACAGAGGGGACCACTCTGTCATGTCATTCACTAAGAGTAAACCAGGCAGTATTGAAAAATTAACTCAGACACTTGGAAAAGCAGGTCCCCACAGACCTGATACTATTCACTTAAAAACCATTTATGAATAAATGATATTGGAGCAGGGAAAAAGGGACTCAATCAAGTTTGGTACCTTCCTCCTCTTCCAATTCCATTCCTTTCTTAATTCTAGACACAGAGCCCTTAATGAGCATCTGCTATGTGTTAGTCACTGATAAATACTTGGATGAGAACACAAGACATGTTAGAATAAAGGTCAAACCTGGCTTAGAGAAGGGACTGTGCAAGCCCAAATCAGAAGGTTTCTCAGCTTCTTCACTCTGCCTGTATTGGTGTGCTAAAGCTGTCAAAAGAAAAATCATAATCTGGATGGTTTAAACATTAGAAATTTGTTCTCTCAGTTCTGGATAGTGGAAGTTCAAGATTAAGTATCAGTAGTGTTATTAGTTTCTCTGTAGGCCTGTATTCTTCACTTTCAAATGATGACCTTTTCTCTGTACATGCATCTGTTATCATTTTCTCTCCCTATAAGGATACCTGTCTTATTGGATGAGAGGGTCATCCTTATGACACCTTGACCTAATTACCTTTTTATAGTCCCTATCTCCAAATAGTCATAGTGAGAGTTAAATATGAACTTGGGGAGGACACGATTCCATCCATAGCAATTCCTTTTACATAAATGTGCACTAGGAAGAGATCAAAGAGAGTGAAAGACCTTATGTATGGTATTCGGAACATGGATATGGATACTGGAGACTGATGCTCAAATCCTGGGTCTGCCACTTTCTTGTGTTAATATTGGTCATTTCTTAACTATAGGTCATCCTTCAGCACAGGGTCAATAAGAGCACTGCCTCTTAGGGTTATTACTGGTTGAAACTGGAGCCACCCATTAGTGATAAATGAATAGTTTTAAAAGTTTTAAAGAGGGACTTACTCCTTTTTCTCCTTTCTATGTAACAACGTAGGAATTGTGAAAATGAAATGCAGGAGAAAAAAATGAAGGAATTCAAATATTTTAATCGCAAATACTAACATACACTAATTTTTCTTAATTATAATATTTATTCTATATAATAGTAGTGAAGATAGGTCTAACACAGAGACAGAGACTTTACATTCTTAAATTTGTAGCTTAAATTGTTCCTCATTGAGCACCTATTACCTATTAGATTGGTTCAGGCAATTGGGAAACAGCAGTGAAGAAAATGAACAAAAATTACAATTCTAAAGCTGAAATTCTAGACTGGCTATAGGTAGCCTCCATATTAAAAATCCATTTCAGAGCCTCCCTGGTGGTGCAGGGGTTAAAGACAGCTCTATCAAGCTATCAGCAGCCACCACAGCATTAGTTTGAGCCCAGGCCAGGGAGCTACCCACATGGCACAGCAGACCTCTCCTGTCTCGCCCACTGCTCCCCTCAGCAGTGTATTTCAGTCAGTCTGCCTGTTCTGCTCCCCACTCTGTCTCTGGGGAATCCTCTCACCCCCCCCCCCGCACCTCTGGCCTGTACCCCAGTTCTTGCATGCATAAACAAATCTTAAAATAAAATAAGCATCCATTTCAGGAGTTGGGGAAAATGAGACCCACCTAATTAAAAATTTAAAAAAAGCTAATCACTTTGCAAAGCCAGAAAGTAAATTGCTATTTATCAAGTGACCAGAAAATATAAAGGAGCACTACTAATTGAGACTGTTGTGCGAGCACCCTCAAGCGCTGTCCTGAACCCTCAGATGCCACTTTGATTTTTCCTGACCCTACACCCTGACACCGAAGCGGATTGTGTGACCCGCTCCGCCTGAACGCCTCGCGCCTTGCGTGGGCGGGAGCCGGGTTCACGGGATTGGACCCCGCGGCGAGGTCCCCGCCAGCCCCCGACGTGCGGTGCCGAGTTGGCCGGCGGCGAATCTCATAGGCGCGGGTTTTGAAGCCGCGCTGCTCACCCAGAGGCGGAGCGCTGCAGTCCCTACCCCAGGACCCGCAGCCCGGGGCCGCGACCTGCAGGTCTTGGTCCCGGCGCGGCACTCGCCAGAAGTGCTAGTGACTTTGGCTTCGGCTGAGCCTCCAGACCCGCGTCACCATTTTGACAGCCCCGCACCAAATCAGAGGGCTGCGCTCGCCGGGAGCCCGGGCGTCACCCGGAGCTCGGGCAGATTAGAACTCGCCTCTCCTAGCTCCTCCCTCAGTCCCATTTAAAACTCCCACCTGCTTTACTGAAAAATTAAAAGTGGGCTCAGTTTCTGCAGCGCCTTCTTCCAGTGCAAGATGGTAAGTGAGGAGCTAGCGTTAGCAACTCTGCTGGGGAAACCTGGAGGTGGGGTGGGGTGGGGTGGGGTGGGGTGGGGTGTCTCTCTGCTACCTGCCAGTTAAAACGGGTCTTCTCTAAAGCCCACCTCCCTTCCCTTTTACTCTTACTCTCTCTCTCTCTCTCTCTCTCTCTCTCTCTCTCTCTCTCTCTCTCTCTCTCTCTCTCTCTCACACACACACACACACACCCTGCCTCTCTCCTCTCATCCTTTTACCTTCTCTGTTATTTCAACTGTCTGTTCTTTTTCTCCCTCTATACCTGCACTCTCTTTTCATGTCACCTCTTCCTCTAGATTATGCACATATTTGCAAACACTTGGGCTTGACCTAGTCTAGGGGTATTTGGGGTTTGTTTTCTTCTCAGGTGTCAATTGCATAATAGCTCAGCTCTGATTCCAATAATAACCTCAGGGAAGGAGCCTGCAAACATACTTTTAGAATAAAAGAAAATAGCACTTGATAAACTTTTGGCTGAATTTCTTTGGTCTGCGCTGCCCAAGCTGGGCTTGAATCAGAACTGGATCTGAAACTTAACTTTCCAGACCATTAACAAAGTGTGCCTTAATTGAGTTAACTTTTTTTTCTCTTCTTATTTGTTTTCTCTCTGTTTATGTTATGGCCGAGAAAGTCCTCAAGTCAACAAAAGACTTGTAGTGGTCCAAAGGAATTTATCCAAAGCTGGGCTTTGCAGAGATGAATGGTTTTTACCTGATTAAACATTGGCAAATCATTAGGAATGGGCTGTTACACAAATTAACCCGAAGGGCTGCATACCTGTGCCTGCCTGCACATTTGCAAAGATTGTGTGTTTGAGGTTTGAGGAGTCAGGGCTAGGAAGGTGTTCACTGGCTTGGAACACAGTGGAGAATACATGCCAGGCAATTAGTGGTGGCAAGATAACTTTGGAAGGGCACTGAGACCTAATGATGGAGAGAGCCAGAGCTTGCTGTCGTTGCTAACTTATTTCAGCTTTGATTATGTGCTTACTTGGAGTAATTTTATATTCCTGTGTTTGGAATTAGGAGCAAACTTTTTAAATTGATTTAGTTATTCCTAAAATACGAATAAATGAGTGTGTGTGTGTGTGTGTGTGAGAGAGAGAGAGAGAGAGAGAGAGAGAGAGAGAGAGATATTGAGAGATAGAGAGACACCAACCATTCAGACCATTCATCCACATTTAAAACCAAAAGGAGGATGGGAGTAATGGAGCAAGTTTATATTTCAGGAACTATGTGATGTCCTGTCCATTCTAGCCTCAGAATTCTGGGTCTTTGCTGTTCAAGGTTATTATAAATATACTTAAGACATTTCTAGAAAAAGTCAAGTAGTTCTTATGTCTTTGAATTATTACATAGGATTCATTTTACCGAGATGCCAGGTAGCCTAAGATATTTACAAGTCAAATCCATCCAATGCAAGCATGTTTTCGCTTAGAGGACATAAGGAAAGTAATAGGTATTCCAAGCAAATGATTTTCTTTTAGTAAGTATGATTTGACCATTCAACAATAATCTGGATCTATATTTCATTAGTTTTGATTCACTGCATGTAATTTTTGCATCTTCCTCCTACCCATTTCTCCTCCAAATTCCTATCATCCTATCTCTCACTGACCACCCCTCCCGCCCCATACTGAATTTCACAGAACACCATTCTGCCTTGCCAAGATCAGTACTTTGAAGGAGGCCAGAGCTATAATTGCCCGTATTCCACTACAACGTCAGAATCTAGTGTTGACGTTTCCACGGAGACTTGGGTCTCTTTTTGGTCTGCTGGTCTCCTGGACAACAGAGAGCCCCAACAAGCACCACAGGCACAGGGTAAGTTCTGCTCTTCTGCTTTCCTGGTAGATCTGGAGTTCTTTTCCAGCACCTATACTTGCAAAGCATCATGGACTGGATCTGTGTAGAAAAAGGTGTGATATGGAAAGTATAAGAAAGCCCAAAAATGCCTGCATTTTACAAGTGAAATAACATGCTTTTTTGTACTTGCCAAATAGTGACGGTGGGATTCTACTGCCCAGTGGGCAATATGTATTTTTCCTTACACATAAGAGTTCTTGGAAATTACAGACCCAATGAAGGAGTTTGGATCTGGCTCAAAGTTTTATATACAACATTAGCAAGATGCTTTTGGAGTCAGGATTATAGTTGGATCATTTCTGCTGGAATTCAGGAAAGTTTCCCTGGGTATAAGAGAATAAAAAGGAGGGATACTCAATATTTTGTTTCATAGAAGAAATTCTATGAACGCTCTTATAAGTAGAAAAGGTGGTTCTTTTTTTCACAAAGAAAGCTTCAACTTGAAGGGGTATACACCACAGCTGGAAAATTACATATTAATTTGGATATGGGGCTTAGTAAATGGTATTTATAAATATTAAAGGAATTCCTATATAAATAGTCAAATTTCTGGAAAAACTCTCAGATATCTCCAAATTTAATATCTATACTGTTCTGCCTCATGATTTTTTTTTTGGATTTAAGAAAACATACAAGTAAATGAAAAAAACATTAAAATATTGAAATATAGTCATATGTCAGGAAGGATGTTCAATTTTAACTCCCCACAATAAACAATAAAGAAAACAGAATGCCTAAGAATCTGAAATAAAACTGTATAAAATTTTATTCTCTTTAGTCATCATTTCACTTTAATAAAAACATTTCAGAAATATTTCAGTTTAAGTAGAAGAAGGCAAGAGTCATAACTTTCGTGGACCAAGAAAAGAAAGTAAAAAGTATGCCAAGTTAGCATACCCATGCAATTATTGTCAGGTATAGTGTTCAATTAAATATGGAAAAAAGCAGTTTGAAAAAGTATAGAAGACATCCAGACAATAGCATTCAAAATACATGAGACTGGGAAAAAGACTTGAGGTTTTAGTAAAGGTCTTCAAAGAAGGTTAAATTTATTTTAAGATTGAAAGTACTAGCTTTAGACCTCTGTCAGATTTACTGACAGGCAGGCAAGCAGAGACTTTTCTCTGGGGAGAAATGAAATGATACCATTACAAAATAGGATTTGATTCTCCAGTCAAACACTATACTATCAAGGACTAAAGCTTAGAAAATATAAGATAAAGACTTGAAAAATGGTGAAATTGCATTGCTTTACAGATTGGGGAGAGAATCTATAATTACTTGAGTGAGTAAATTATGTATATGGAACAGTTTTTATAAAATTTGACAGTAATAACATACTTATTATGGAGGATTGTCACCTCTGCAGTAGTCACATTGGCATATACTCCATAAATATTTGTCTTTCATAATGTGCTGACCTCTTCTGAAAGCTTTAGATATTTTGTTTTCATATGTGGAGGCAATTGCTATTTTTAGAAAGGTAACAACCTATTAAACTTTCTGAAATCCTTGGGTGAATTCTTTATTGCATACAAACTTCAAGTGTTTATTTTTGGTTTTCCATTTGGTATTGTCACACAGAATCATGCGGTGACTTGAATTTCCCGGTTCCTAACTCATGTTCATGGGAAGAGGCTCAGCTTTCCTCTCAGCTCTATAGAAACAAGCAGGTATGTGTGGACCATCACACAACTCAGACTGGACATGTCCCATGCAGTCCATTCTTGAGGTCATCCCTTAACGTCTCATTGCTTCTTTTCCTTTGCAAAATTCAGATGTCTACTTTCAGGTGATATATGCCCACAGAAAGAACAAAGTTAACTAATCTGTATCACAGAAAAAAATCCTCACAATAACAACCACCAACAAACTGTAGGAAGATCTGTAGTCAAGCCCTTTATATATTTGAGCTGTATGACCCTTAGATCTTCCTTTTCCTTTCCTGTGGGCTTAGAATGTTTGTGTTACCTACCACAGAAGGCTATTAGAAGGATCAAAATGATATATAATGAGGGTGATAGTAGTTTTAAACCATCAACCTAGTTTATCACTTGGAAGGGATGATCATTATAAAAGTTTTTTCAAAGATTGCTTCATTTTCCACTTTTTATTTGTTGCTATTCCTGAAAGAGTAATTTAATCAAGTGGTCATACAGACAGATCAATTTGAGACTGAGAAAAGCCAACCCACCCTCTTTTTCTTTTTCTTTTTTTCTTTAATGTGCAAGGAAGGAACCAAGCAAAATCTTTCTAAACAACTTTTTCTATATTTAAACAGTTGCACTCAGCTCATTTTCCTACATACTTTCCCAATTCCCTTGTGGTTACAATTTTAAAAGTCATATAATCTCTTCAAATACCTTGCTGTGAATAAAAAATATTCAAAGCACAAAACTGAACAATCAGGTGGTAGGTGGGTGTAGATTGAATTTAGGCCTCTGAGGACTAGGGCTCCCTGAGGTTTATTTCATAAAACAAACAGAAAAATAATCTAGTTTAAGCAGGTTAAGGATCAGTGGCATTATTATAAGGTTACAAAGTCAATATAGTAGAGTAGCCTTCCCCATTGTCTGCTTTTTGCAGCTCCAAGATACACTGGTGCAGAAGGAAGAAGAACTTGCTAGGTTACATGAAGAGAATAATCATCTCAGACAATACTTGAATTCTGCTCTAGTTAAATGTCTTGAAGAAAAGGCCAAGGTATGTAACCATCCCCTTTATCAGGACAGAGCATTTGAGAAAAGAGGTCATTTGGGTAAACTCTGATTAAACATAGCAAATCTGCTAAACAATGTGCCTTGATATGCACTTATAGAGTGGATGAATTTTTCTGAAGGAAATATAGCAATTTCACAAACATTTTTGTGTCTCATTTCTCTGAAGTATCTAGATTGCAGAATTTATCCATACATTACAAAAGGAATGGATTAAGAATCAAAAGCAAGTCAAGGGAATTGCTAAGCTAATAAATGTTCATCAAAGGACAGAGTTGGATGGAAAACTGGAGTGTGGGAAAAGATCTGAGAGATATTCTGGTCTTTTAATTATCTGTTTAACTTTAGCTAGATCAATCACTTGTCAATGAAGGCCTCAGTTACCTTCATTTGTAAATGGATGGGCTAAAAGAACTTTCAAGAATTACCCCAATTGAAAATGCTATGAATGTGACTGGAACCCAGATCTCTGGGGCGGTGTATTTGTGTGTGTGTGTGTGTGTGTGCTTATAGAAAGAGAAAGAATTGACATATAGCATTATATTGGTTTCAGCATGATTCAATATTTGTACATATTTTTAAATAATCACTGCAATAAGTTTATTAACACATTACCTTTTAGTGAACATTTCCCCTTATACTTTAAAAATGAACTATTTCTAACACAAAGATAATTCACTTGCCCTTTGTCCCTTTTTGTTCTTTTTTTCCTTCTTTGAGTTTTTATTTTTGTCATCTGTTTGCCTTTCTGTCATCATTATTGCTTCTATCATTAATCTTTACCTTGCTTCTAGCCACCCTACATCATTTGATATTTCCTCTAATGTTATGATGCTTCCTACTGCACTTACCAGATACAATACTTCAGAGAAAAAAAGAAGAATGGATTTGACTTCTTTGCAATTCATTTAGTTTTATAAAGAAAAAAAAAAAGGAGTGCATCTCATGGTTATTAACTGGACTCTAATTTCCAGTCAGTATCTTGTAAAAAAAAAAGGGGGGGAGGGACATTTATTAAAAATTAGTGACACTATTTAAGCAGTTTTCTCTCTCATTCTCAATTTAGCAAGATTTAGACTACCGTACATGTCACATGAGAGTGCTGTGAAAGTAAATGAAATGAGAGAAAGTGGGGTTACATGGTCTTTCAATCAGTGGTTGTCTTTAGATTCAGATGATTTAGGTTTACTTCTTGGTTGTATGAACCTTAACAATTCTCCAATATGAATCTGCTCAGTTTACTCTTTAAAGGAGTTTTTAATAGTATTTATATAAAATGAGATCCTGTATATCACATGTGCCCAATATACGATAGTTTTTATTATTGTTATAATATTCTTGAATCAAAATTATAAAAACATCATTTACTTCACACAACTTCTAAGTGACTAGTAAAAAAATATGAACTGGAGTTTCTATTTGGTAACTTGCCATCATAGATTTCAAATTTTAAGCAGAAGTTAATGCAAACAGTTTTACTATAGTGTGTATGTGTGAGAATGTAATCAAGTTTTCTCAAGAATTAAGATGACTAATAAATAGTTGAAGGAGGTGCAATTAGACAAAAGCAAAGAAAATGATTGTGGTTGATTATCTGACTGTGTATGTTTCCAAATATTACTTCCTCAGAAATTGCTGTCATCAGATGAGTTCTCCAAGGCATGTGGCAAATTCAGAAAGGGGAAGAGGAAACCCAAAGAGCAAAGATATTTTCCTCCTGAGATTCCCTATTGCAAAAATGCCAAGAGAAACCTCTCTAGTGAATTTGCTAAATGTGAAGAACAATCTGGGCCCCCTGTAGATCCCTGGGTCCTTCAAACGCTTGGGTTAAAAGACCTCAATACCATTGATGACACCTTATCAGCTAACTACAGTGCCCTCTCCTCTCATTCCAGAAGAATCACCAGCACATTTCCCCAGTTTCCCAGTGATATAGTTGATTATGAAAATATCCCCAGGGAAAATCTGCCAAATGACTATGGAGATGATAGAACAACCCCCTTGCACAGCACTGCCAGCCAGAGGGAAGATTTTCACTTCCTTTCTCAACTTTCAAATCCCCCAGGAGGGCTGCAAACGCTTCCTTACTATACTTCTGATGTGTCACCCAATAAAACAGAGATGGCCTTTTCCACATCCCTGAGCCCTCACTGTAATGTGAAAACTCATTCCTTCCACCAGGGTCAAGCCTTTGTTCGTCGAGATGAGGAGGGAGGCTGGAAGTTTACCTGGGTCCCTAAGCAGTCTTAGTGACCCTTCTTCTATTACAAAGGACTGCCATGAACTTTGTTTACAAAGACCTCAGTTGCACTTGAATCAAATGTGTGGAATACAAAATTATTGCGCAGACTGTCTCCTGTCACTTTAAATGTCAAATGTAATTACGTGCTTAAATCTGCAGGGAATGACTTCCAAGAATCCATAGTGAAACATGCCTGATCTTCTTTCACCTGAATTTGATTTGTTTACACACCAACACCTGCTGTTGACTTCCTGCCTTTGCCCTATACTTGAAAAGGTATTTTCCAATTGCCTGTATATTCCTTTGAGACCTACATATATTGTTCCAATTATAGAAAATCTAATAGTTCTTTTGTTAAACAGTTTACATGTTCACAGTTTTCATCCTTTCACTTTTATCTCTCTCTTGTTCTTTGTTTTTGAAAACTGTCTTTAGAATGAGGATTTATTATTGCTCACCATACTGGTTAGAAGTGTTCTAATAGTTGGGGGTGGGATAGAAATGGGTGTCTTTGCCTATCAACATTCCTGAAGACTGAATGTAGATGTGAATATTGTATCCAGGACAGTTCAGTAAGTTGAGTTTCCCAGGTGGAGTTGATAGTCTCTTCAAATAGCTGTAACTCTACCTCTAATCAATAACTTAAAAGATTAAAGAGAATTAAAATTACTTCCAAATATCCCAGAATGTATCATTTTCTCTAGGTATCCGACATTGACTCCTTAACCAACATGGCCCAAACAAGAATGATTTTGAGGGACTTGTAATAGAACAATTATCATCTTAATCTACCCAGATGCTGACCAGACTTCTATTCCTGAGAGTGGAGTCTAATCTAGCTCTGCCATTTTCTCATTCATCCAGTCTTTTTCACGTATTCATTTTTTTCATTCATTGATCCACCCAACATATTTGTAGAGTGCCTCTATACCAGACACTGTGGGGAGGTGATAAATGTGAACAACTTGAGACTATGGCCACTCTATAGTTAATCATGAGCTATCACGTTTAGAAAGCTACTTCCCTGGTATGAAGCTTCAGTTTTCCCAGCTGCAGAATATAGGAGGTGGACTAGATAATCACTAACTATACTTTGTGGCTAGTGCTAATCGCTAGTCAATTCAAAGTGAGGCTGAGTCCCATCATCTTCCACACTGCCATCTTGGTCCCTATTCTCTTTGGATTTGATAGGCACTACAGATACTAATTAATAAATTTTATAAGTAATTAAAAAAAACAGTAAGCTATTTGCAGTTAACACTAGAAACCATTCCTCTGATCACAGTATTCTTTTTCTAATCTAAGTCCACTTGCAGATTATTTGAATCTAGCTGTGTGAAAACAACTCACTTCAAAAAAATTGGAACAGGGCTTCCACCATGGTGCAGCGGTTGAGCCCTGGGTTGCAAAGCTGCCTGCAGCCTCTGCAGCGCCGCCGGTTAGATCCCCGGCTGCCAGGCTAGGGTCCCACGTGGCGTGCAGACTTCTCCTGCTGCCCGCTGCTCCCCTCAGCAGTGTATTTCGTCAGTCTGCCTATTCTGCTCCCTGCTCTGGCTCTGGTGAATTCTCTCACCCGCACTTCTGACTGTACCCTTTGCTTGTATAAATAAATAAATAAATCTTTAAAAAAATTTAAAAAAGGAACATATTAATTTTTAAATAAGTGTGTATAGATTTAAGACAAATGCTGACATCAAAATTTTTTGAGTTATTTATTTATGAATATAGGAACTGGGGTATATGCCAGAGATGTGGGGAGTGAAAGGATTCACCAGAGAGAGTGGGGAGCAGAACAGGCAGATATACTGAAATACACTGCTGAGGGGAGCAGTGGGTGAGACAGGAGAGGTGGCACCAGGTGGGCTGCTCCCTGGCCTGCTGGGGATTGAACTAGTACTGCAGTGGCTGGCAATAGCTTGATGAGCACTGTTTTTTTTTTTTTTTTTTTTATAGAGGCATGTTTTTCTTTCTTTCTTTCTTTCTTTGTTTGTTTGTTTGTTTATACATGCACTGGGTACAGTCAGAAGTGCGGGAGGGTGAGAGAATTCACCAGAGCCAGAGCGGGGAGCAGAGCAGGCAGAAGGACCGAAGTACACTGCTGAGGGGAGCAGCGGGCGGCAGGAGAGGTCTGCGCGCCATGCGGGACCCTCCTCCGGTGGCCGGGAAGCAGCCAGGGATCGAACCGGCGCCGCAGAGGCCGCGGGCAGCTTCGCAACCCAGCGCTCAACCGCTGCGCCACCGGGGAGGCCCGATGAGCACTGTTTTTAACCTCTGCGCCTTGACATCAATTTTTTTTATAAATAAAATAAATGTATGTTAACACTCATGTTAGTTCTTTTTCCCCATCCTCCAAGTTCCTTACTCTTCCCAGAATAATTCACATATCAAAGATATATACCTATGTTTTTTAGGACCATAAGTTAATGATAAAATCTATTGAATGCTTTTTGCATTTTCCTTTCCCCATCCCTAAATAAGTCACCATGTACAATCAGTCCGAGAGTGTTCCTGTGCTCTTACAAAATCTTTGTAATTCAGATATGCCCTTCATACCTGTTGCTGTCTCATTTTTGCTTTATTTTGGTGATGTGAGCAAATAATCTATTTTACAAATTTTTGTTACCATTTAATTTTGTATAAATTCATGAAGTATAATCCAAGATGTTAATATTATTATTGGGATTATTTTTTATGATGTACAAAGAGATAGAACACTTTCTATTTTTTCAAACAAGATCACATACACAACAATAGCTTTGATATTCTAGAATCTGTGCCACTGGTGGATAAAATATATCTCTTTTTTAAAATAATAAATTTAAGATTAGAATTGATTGTACTTTAATAGATCTGGAGTCAAGAAAACAACACAATTATTTTGAAAGTCTTAATCATCAAGCTGTAAAACAAAATTGATCAGTCAACAAATGCTTATTTTTCATTTTTCATGTGCTTTGCATGTTATGTACCAACAGCAAATAACTAGACTTAGCACAATGCATTTGGTATGTAAAATAAAGCCACTAATTGTAATAAGTGAAAAGTTGGTCTTAACCTGGTTTAAAAAAATTGCAACACACTTATGTTAAGTTATGATAATTTACTGTCATCATGGATGACTTGGGAGAATATTACCACTTCCTTTTACCAATCATATCTACAGACATTTGATATTCATTGTATTGTAGATAGAAAATTATTTTGTGGATGTTTGAGAAACTGGCAATTTCTCTCATCTGAGAATAGGACCTTTTATGATTTTACCATGCCCCTCCAGTGAAAGTAGTTAATGTTTACTAATCTAAGAAATAAAAATTGAATACTTTTGTGATTGTGATGAATATTTTTATATTGTGCATAACACGTTCTAATAGTAGATTTTCTTCTCCTAGATTTTAACCATAATCTTGTTGATTTGTACCTCTTCTAGATAATGAATATGGCCAGACTAATGCCATCAGCTTTTGGGGCTTAAGAGCTCTTTCCCTTCTCAGGGATACATTAATGAGGCTTTCAGATGTTAAGTGGTCTACAGAGTCTCTTTTCTAACCTCACAAAAAAGTTAGAATCCAGTATCAATATTTTGAAATTTCATGATAATTCTGTGTCCTCTGATCATCTGAAAATAAATCATACTCCTATCTTACTATTATTTAGAAGACAAATGCAATTGGAAAGTCTCACTTTTGCAGGTGACATTTCGTAAATGGAATTGTTTGATTCTGCAGTATTGCTAAATTATAATTTAGGAAAATTGAAGAAAAGAAGCCCCATGGATCAATAGAAAGAATTGCTCTATTTGATCTATTTCAAGAAAGTAGAAATATTTTTAAAAAGTGTGACAAATTAATTCAATGACAATTCTATATCACAGGTGCATAAGAAAGTATAGAGCTAATAGATCTAGTGATATTTTTGATAAATTTATTTCTTGCCTGTAAAGTTGAGACACACTATTTTCCTATTTTTATCTTACCAAATGATTGACATTCAATAAAGCTTAAATGCACCACCTATTCTTTATTTTCACTAAATCAAATAAAACTGGTTTATAAGTTATAGTTATATGGTATAATTCTATTTCTTAACACGTTTTTCAAATTTTTACCTACATTTTTCTGTTATATGAACATTACCAGACTGCTTGTAATTCCTACATTGGATATTCTATAAATGTAAAATTCAATTTAACCCTTAATATATTAAATAATTATGATTTGTTTGTGATTTAAAATATTTCTAATTATATGTAAGAGTAATTTTGTGATGAATTTATGTCTAATAAATATGTGACAAAACTTAATCTTATTTTATGCGCTTATTTTAGAAACAATTTTTTAATGTTTCAATGAACTAAGAAAACTTTTTCTTTACTTATTTCTGCCATAAATTTTATGTGATAGAAAAGACATTTTATTTCCAAAAATGGTATGTTTAATAATTGAGGCATTTATTGAACAGATAAAACCTGTGTCTGGCTCTGCAGAAGAAATAAAGATGAAATATGTATTTGAACTAACATGGTTATAAACAAGAGAAACATGACTTAAGCATGTTCAATTAAAACAAGGGAATAATTAGCTTTCACGATCGAAAAGTTTATTCTTCAGATATAAGTATATCTAGATGCTCAAGCAATACTCTCAAAATCTGGTTTGGGATCTCAAGGAAGACTGATTTCGAATGGATTCAGGAATGGTGTTAAGATCATGCACGCCATGCAGAAGCATGACAGAAATGAAGATAGAACAGTCATTGTGAACTCAAACAGCAGCATACTATATGCCATACAATGTTTTCCAGTTCCATGACATTCTCCTTGTCCTTCATGTCCGTAATCCCCCTAATTGAATAAAGTCTTAGTAAAATGTTCCACTCTGGTTGTAGTTATATCACAAGAAATTAGGAAAATTGTGAACAGATTTTCCCTGAGTTCACTATATTGATCATATTTCCCTAAAGGTAAGGTAATTATTGAGAGAAAATCATTTGAGATTTTATTATCAGGCCATGTGCTGTGTGAATGGTTAACCTAAATTTTACTTAGCTTCCTCACAGGATTTTTTTTTTTTTCTTGGAGAAAACTTCACCTAAACCTCACTTACTCTAAATATGGGTGTTATAAGTACAAGGTCATTGGAAACATCATATTTGAATGAGGGAGGTATCTTAATTCCCACTTTATAGATGAGAAAATTGACTCTAGGTATAAGTAGTGAGGCCCACAGTAAACCCTGTTCTGATTTTAGGTCTAGTTCTTTTTCCAAGTCATTACACAATAACTAAGCTTGTACTTACAGTCTGATTTCTGTTACAGCCTCAGAGGTAAAGGCTTAGAAGTACATAGGGACATCTTAAATCTTAGTTCACCTTCATCTGCTCTTCTGGAGTATTTTAGGGTTCAAGTCACTCTTAATTTCATTTACTGAAAAAGACCTCATTCATCCTCTATCATTTCAAAGAAGAGAATTATATATAAATTTCTTATATGTACAATAGGGTTATGTCCAGATAAATGCATTGTAAATTGAAAATATCCTAAATAAAAAAAAATTTAGTATACTTAACTTATTGAACATCAGAGCTAGATCTCACCCTCCTTCAACTAGTCAGAACAGTTATATGAGCCTACAATTAAGTCATCTAACACAAAGCTTGGAACTATATATACTTTATTGAATCCTGTACTAAAATGAAAAAGGCTGTGGAGTATTGGTTATTTACTCTTGTGACCACACTGACAGGAAGCTGACAGCATCATCAGAGAGTATCTAAGCATATACTCTTATCTCTGAGAAAAATCAAAATTCAAAATTCAAAGTATGATTTCTGCTCAAGCCATGTTGCTTTTGCACCACTGTGAAGTCAAAAGTCATAAGTTGGACTATCTTAAGTCAGGACTATAGATTGAAAACTATTGCAAAAATTTGGGATAGAAATAGTAAGATGGAAGTGTTGGCTACTCATTGTCACATGGATGGAGTTGGAAGGGATCATGCTCAGCAAAATAAGCCCAGAAAGAAAAAGAAAAATACCCGATGGTCTCACTCATAGCAGGAATTTAGAAAACCTAAATAAGGGACCAGGAAAAAGACTAATTGCAGTAAAGTAAAAATCAAAATCAACACGCAACTATAGACCAGAAACACACTACATTGGGGGTGGGGGGAGGAGAAGAGGGATTAGGGTCAGAAAAAGGGGGAGGAAATTGTATGGGGAATATAACCAGAATGAAAATTATACATTATGCAAAAAATGAAAAATGATGTAAGAATTATATAAAATAAAATAATAAACAAAACATCCTTATTAAACAAAAAGAGGCAGGTTAAAGGGAAACAACTCTCTCAAGTACTGTGACTAATATAAAGAAATTAAGTAGTAGCTCATACACAATACTCATGAAGATTCTCTCTTCTTCCCTTTGTGCTGGACATATTTAATACCTGTTCAAGTATAGGCATTACTGTCTTTCCTGCCACCTGTTTAAGTGTAACTCTAAGGGAAGTACAACAGTTGAAGAAAGAATATTTATGGTGCCTAGAACATTCCTTATGCATTTGAAGCATTCTATCCTCTTACTTTGGAGATCAAGGGTTAAATAATACTTTTTTTCAGGGACACAGCAGATGTTTTTTATTCTCATCTCTACTTCAGGTCTATAATCTGAAATAATAAGGCATAGAAAGGGTGTTTCAAGGTAATTTCTCATTTCAACTAATTTCAAGAGAGTCTTTAATACTCAATAACTCGCCCCTCTGGGATGAAGCCCAGGATCGGAGATCCATAATTGGGAGTTTTCTAAAAGTAATGTACCCTAGGGTTTTCCAGGCACTCTAAAGCTGAGAGCAGGAGAAGCCATTTAATGATGGTACAGTGAGAAGTCAGAATCCCTCATTACAATCAGGCAAAAGGCCAAAACACACCCTTCTTTCATTTTGATCTCCAGAGAGTTGTCACCTCACAGAAGCCACAGAGTCAGTCTTCTCTCATTCCTGGCCCACAGGGGAGTCATTGTGGCTGAAACCTCAAAGTGGCATCTGCATAGTACAACCCATGGCACCCTCTGTTGGTGGAGCTGTATGTGCACTCCAGCAATTTCAGCTTCCTTTGGGAGTACAGCACCATATTGCTAGACTTAGTCTTTCCTTTTCTTGCTTTTAATGATCATGAGGAGTCTTTAACCCATAAATTACCCTCACTCCAAATTTTTACAATAGTTTTAATTAATGAGAAATAGTGAAGACTGAAAATCAGTCTTTAATACACCTGTAAGCAGACTCAACCTGTCATGGATACATTGCTATGAAAATTTCCATTAGGGAGGGAATATGAGAAATAATCTTTGCAGCATTAACCTTGGAGACAAGAAGCATTACTGAATGATCTGGGGTCAAAAACACCAGCAAGTACTACTTTGGCAACTTCTAGCAACCTTGCTGATAACAGTGCAGGTGGATTCATCTTGGAGCCCACCCCCATACTACTAGACCCTAAGAGAAAAATCCCTTATAAGAGCTCTACCCACCCCTGGGAAGTAAGCTCAGACCCTTGCTGTCTCCCATCAGACTTTTAGGAAGAAAAGTCACACCCCTATGGCCAGAAAGCACTATGCAGAGCTCCCCGAATATAGCCAGCTAGCAAGCAAACCTCATTGTCTGTTGCGTTCCCCTGCCAGTGTTAGGTTTTACTGATCATGCCACCTGAGGCTTCCTATAAGGTATAACATGCCAGGCATAGTCTTCACCAGAGGCTCATGAGACCACCTCCACTGGTAGCAACACAGTAACTGTAGAGAAACTTTCACAGCCTAACTAGCTAATTAAGGGTCATGTCTCTAGCAGAGACCTAGTGAGTAAGGGCAAGCATTTGCACAACAGGCATCTGACAAAAGGGCTAATATCCAAGATCTACAGATAACGATAAAACTCACCACAAGAAAAATGACAATAAAAAAATGGACAAAATAGCCAAATAAGCACTTGTCCAAAGACATAGAGATGATCAGTAGGCACATGAAAAAATACCTATCATCACTTACCATCAGAGAAATGCAAATCAAAACCATAATGAGATACCATCTTATACTTGTAAAATGGCCCATATCAAAAAGTCCAGAAACAACAAATGTTAGCAAGATGTGGATAAAGAGGAATCATCATATGGGTGGGATTACAGTCTGGCCCTGCCCCTATGGAAAACAATGTGGAGGTTTCTGAAAAGATTAAAAATAGGTCTAACATATGATCTAGCAATTCCATTCCTAGGCATCTACCTGGAGGATGTAAAAACACCAATTGAAAGAAATATATGTGCTCTTATGCTCCCTGCAGCACTACTTACACTAGTTATGGGAGCATCCAAAGTGGCCAAGGGCAGATGACTGGATTTAGCAGATGTGGTAAGTATGCATACACAATGGAATACTACACAGTTTTATACAGAGATGAACTTTTGCCACTTGTGTAACATGGATGAAACTGGGATTATGCTAAATGAAATAAACCAGCCAGAAAGTCAAATATCATATAATTTCATCCATACATGGATGTAGTGACACTAAACAAAGGGTTAGATGAAACCAGATCAAAAACAACCCCTAGAAATTTGACTGTAAAATTCAGGCTACCAGACGTGGAGGGTGAAGGTACCCAACAAATGGAGAAGGACAAGAGGTTGAATGCATACTTCTGGATAACATACAGTGATGTAAATCAATATTTTGGCAATACATTCTTTTTAAAATAAAAAGACAAAAAAGCAATGCAAAAGCAATGAAACAAAAAGCTGTTTTTTTTTTTTAAATGTCAACAAAATCCAGCAATCTTTGGCTAGACTCATTAAGAAAAAAAGATAAAAGACTAAAATAAAATCAGAAATGAAAAAGGAGATATTATAGCAAAATCCCACAGAAGCACACAGCGTTATTAAAGACTATTTATGAACATCAGTATGACAACAAATTGGACAACCTAGCAGAAATGGAAAATTTCCTTGTTTCATACAACTACCCAAGGTCAGTCATAAAGAAACAGAAGTCTGAACAGACATATCACAAAAATAGAAGTTGAATCAGTAATCAAGTAAAGGCCCAGGGAGTTCACTGATTAAATGAGAATCAAGAAAAGATGTTACCTAAGGTAATATACAGACCCAGTCCAATCCCTATCAAACTCCCTATGACATTCTTTACAGATATAGAGCAAAAAAAAAAAAAAAAAAAGATATATTTGGAACAATGAAAGACTCTGAATAGAAAAAAAAAGTCCTTAGAAAAAGAAGTAATATAGAGAGATCATACTCCTCCACTTCAAGCTATCTTAAAATATAATGGTAATTAAAACATCATTGTGTTGGAATAAATATAGACATATAAATCAAAGAAACAAAATTGAGAGTCCAGAAATAAACCCATTCTTATGTGGACAGATAAACTAGGGCAAAGGAACCAAAAGTATACAATGAAGTAATGAAAATCTCTTCACCAAATGCTATTGGGAAACAGGATAGCCATATGCTAAGGAATGGTGTGTTTGTTGACTCAGCTTCCATAGCAAGGAAAACAAAAGCAAAAATAAACAAATTGGACTATATCAACCTAAAAAACTGCTGTACATTGAAAGAAAGTGTCAAAACAAAAAGTCATCTTACTTAATGGGAGACTTCCTATGATATATCAAATAATAAGGGTGAGAGTGGGCATCCTTGTCTTCTTCCTGATCTTAGAGGAAAAAACGATTGAATATACTGTAAGCTATGGGTTTTTCATACTTAGTTATGTCCCATATTATGGAGACTTTTTATAATAACTTCTAAATACTATCAAAGTATTTTTCTGCTGCTGTTGGTATAATCATATGATTTTTTTTTTCTGAGAGATGTATTGCATTGATGAATTGCATAGGTTGAATCATTCTTGCATCCTGAAATAAATCTCATTTGATCATTTTAATGTATTGTTAAAAAATGTAAATATTCTTTTTCTGTAGGATTTTTTCTGTATGTTCATCAGAGATATTGGTCAATAGTTTTCTTTTGGCATCCTGTCCTTCTCTGGTTTGGGGATCAGGGTAATGATGACCTTATAAAATGTTTGGAAACATTCTCCCCCCTAATTTTTTGGAGGAATTTGGAAAGGTTGGGTATTAGATCTCATTTAATAAGTGCAAATTTTAAATATATATATTATGTAATGTTTTACTTGTGGACATACTTCATAACATTTTTCATAAAAAGAAAATTTTTTAACTTATTAATTTTTTCTATGTGATTTTCAATTAATACATAGGATAGATGATATGTGTATATATTAGCATTGCAATGACTAATGAAGTCCCATCTGAGCATTCAACAACCTGTAGTTTTGAAGGTCCAGCAAGAAATACTTCAGAATCCTGCCCATGCAGAATTTATTGACTCCTGATGCAGTTTTGTGTCTAATATTAGAATATTTGTGAATCTCCATTTATTATGGTTCTCATCCTTAAAAGAAAACTCAGGAAAAGTCTGGTGCATAAAGAAATTTTCTGGTATGTTTCACAGATTTAATTTATTAAAATAATTTCAATGAATAGGAATAACAACTTTTTTTTTTTTGGCTAAAAATTGTCCTTCACGTCCCTAAACACTCTGGATGTTTTTGCCAGTTGACAAAGCATGCAAATTTTGAGTTCTGAGCAGTTAATTTTGTAAAAAAAAAAAAAAAAAAAAAACTTACATCCTTTTCTAATTATAGATTCAATCCATGTTCATCTCGAAGGGCCATATTTTATGGGATAATTTATTATTAAAGTAAGAGAGGAAACCCACAGGTTGTAGATAATAAAACAAGAGAAATTATAAATGTCACTTTCCCTCCAAAAAATAAGAAAGTGTCAGGGCAGCATTTTTTTTGCTATTTTAAGTGGATTCAAATGCATTTTATATAAGTGCTTGTTTTAGTTTTTCTTTGTCTATTTTTTTCTTTCTTTATAAAATTAGAATATTCTACATGTAGAAATCTGAAACAGTCTCAATTTGTTTTTTCACCAATGCTTTATTTTGTCATTACTTGCAGATTACTGCGGATTACTTTTTCTACTTGATAAAAGCTATGGCATCAAAAAATTGCTTCTATACAAAATATTGAATAATATTTTTTCAAGTAATATTAGCAATCATCCTCATAGTTTTATAAAAGTTCCCCTAAAACATATTGTATTTTTATATATTCATTGTTATTGATAAGCTTTACTTTTTTTCATTTTTTATATCCAAGGAAAATTAGTTATGAAATATATATTAAATAATAAAACTACAATTACAGATTATAAATGAAACAATTGAATAAAAATGTATACACAGAATCAGAAATGAGATAAGTAATAAAAGTATTCTGGGTATAAAACAGTAGAGGAAAGGAGATATTCGGATGACTATTTTTTCCTCTCCTTAATATTTATGTTAATATCCAAACCAAGAAAATGTATAGAAAAGCAAGAGATAATAAACTAAGATAATGAAGAAAGGTCGTGCTGGTGGACATGTAATGGATTTCCATCCTCCCAAGGTAATGAATCAGGTATGTTCAATAGAAAGTGAAAAAAATGTTATGTGACTGAGTCAGACACTTTGGCAACAAATACTTAAGCCACTTTTTTTTTCTAGATGAGATGATGATTTGTAAGCCAAGAGAAGCATTCCAGAATCTTAATTAGGTCATTTGATTAGCTAATTATGAATTCCTAATTCTTATAATTTTTAATTGATTAATGCCACTTTTTAAATTGATATCACATCCTTTGTTAAACTTTAAATATTACTTTTATTTTTTATTTATTTTTTTTTTTATAGAGGCATGTTTTATTTATTTATTTATTTGTTTGTTCATTTGTTTTGTTTATACATGCACTGGGTACAGTCAGAAGCGCGGGAGGGTGAGAGAATTCACCAGAGCCAGAGCGGGGAGCAGAACAGGCAGAAGGACCGAAGTACACTGCTGAGGGGAGCAGCGGGTGGCAGGAGAGGTCTGCGCACCATGTGGGACCCTCCTCCGGTGGCCGGGGAGCAGCCGGGAATCGAACCGGCGCCGCAGAGGCTGCGGGCAGCTTCGCAACCCAGCGCTCTACCGCTGCGCCACCGGGGAGGCCCTAAATATTACTTTTAATGTTGACAAAAATTAAGAAGATTGATGATGTATAGGAATGTGGAGAAAATCTGTCAAGAAGTATGGAGTGAGGTATACTGTTATAAATGGCTACAGGAGACTCCATAACATGCTGCCAACTGTTCACAACAAAACAGCAAATGTCTATGATACACAATAATCAAAAAATACATGTGCATGGATTTTGAAAAAAATGTCAGATAAGACACAATGTTTTTAAAGCAAAGCAAACAACTCTACTTCACTATGTAGGAGGGTTCCTGGTACACAATGTCCTTCCAGAATCTCAAAAGAAAATATAAGGCAGAAATATTTATGTCATTTATCATTAATATTCATCTTAGCCATGTAACATGTATCTTCTTTCTAAGAGAGAAGACTGTAACTACTATGCAACTACTTGCCTTCCCACTCCTTTCTCTGCAATTTGGCTATGCTAAGCATTGCAAACCTGCCTAGGAAATAATTTTCTCTCCCTGAAGTGTGTCTGTCAATCTCACTACCTTTCTGCAATATTGCTTTCAATGTTAAAACTGAATTTTGACACTTGTTTTCTCTTTGTATTATTGTGATAGTTTTAACCCCTTACCAAACCGGATACAACTGGCTTGGTTTTTTGAGACAAAATAATATATATAAAATATGAAAGAAAACCAAGCCAGCTTATGTAAAATAATATCAACAGAGCAGTGGATTAAAAAGATGTGGTATAGGTCCTCCCTGGTGGCCCAAGGGGTTAAGCACCGCACTGTGAAGCAATCCGCTGCTTCTGCAGCACAAGTTCGATCCCTGGCCAGCCAGGGAGCAACCCACATGGCACAGCAGACCTCTCCTGCCTCACCTGCTGCTCCCCTCAGCAGTGTGTTTCAGTCAGTCTGCCTGTTCTGTTTCCCATTCTGTCTCTGGTGAATCCTCTCACCCCTCTCCCCCTCATCTCTGGCCTGTACCCCAGCTCTGGTATGCATAAATAAAAATAAATCTTAAAAAAATGTGGTATATATACGTAATGGAGTACTACTCAGCTATAAAAAGGTGAACACTTGCCATTTGTTGCAACACTCACATGTGGGATATAGAGAAAACAATCAACAACAACAGAATACACAAGGGGATTGGCAAAACATAATCAAAATAATCCCTAGAAATATAACTGCAGAATTGAGGCTACTGGTGGGAGGGGGGTTGGGATAGGAAGAAAGGTAGGAGGCACACAATGGCCTATTTAAAGTACTGTGGGTGCTTGGATGGTGGGGTGGGGTGGTATTACACATCTGATGAGAAATGAATCTATTCCCTTAATCATATACAGTGTTCTAAAACAATGTTACCTCAAACAAAAGGGGAGAAGTAAGAAAGTACATATTTCACATTTCTTGACCCATAGATTTGTAATCTGATCAACAGATTTTGAAGTCTATTATGACCACCACTAAGGAATATTGACTTACTGGATAACTTTTTGACCACTGAGTGTCAAGTTTTCCAAAGGCCATTTAAAATAAGCTTCACATTGTATCTATGCAATTGAAACTTAACAATAACAAGTTCCACAAAAGCTTTATTTCTGCACAGTTTAGGATGGATTATCACTTCCCTTTTAACAGTTGTGAGACTTCAGGGACATTACCTAATCTCTTTAAAACTTTCCCTCAGTTATAATCTTGGGAAAAAAAGGTGCCCAAGTCAAGTTTTGAGGCAAAGATTGAATGAGTTATTTTGAAATACTCATAATTGTTTCTGACACGTGGTAAGCACACAAAAATGTTTATTATTATTACTCTCATAATTATTATTTTCATGATCATCTATAAAGAACAGCAGCAACATAGTATATGAAAACTTGAAAGGACAAATTATGAGATGTCTTGACAACTGTGGGTAGTTCCTATAGCCAGTATAAAGAGAGAGTTTAGAAAGGTATAGAGACTTTGTGTATGGAGAGGATGGTCCACCAAACTGCTTTGACTTCCCCATGGTATCGTGATCACTGGCTGGTCATTTCACTTCTATTATCACTGTTATCATCAAAATATATTGGATTCATAAGGTATGTTACTTATTTAAAACTGTGATTTTTGATAAAGTTCTGGCTTCAACTTAGTCTTTCAAAGGCAAGTTAGAGTTAAAACATTTATATCATTTTTCTTAATCATGTGATTATTAGAAAACAAAGACAAGTCAAAAAAGACGAACCATAACTTTGAAACCACTAAGCACATTTCTGTATACTTCATGTTGTTTCTTTTATATAGATATGCAAGTATTTTTAAATATATTGTTATATTTATTTTTATTATGAAAAATTTCAAATACACACTCAAGTAGTCTCTACAACTACATGAAACCCATATACTTCAACACTTATCAACATTTTCACATCTTAGTTAATCTATTCACTACTCCCATACCACCACCACCATGGTTATCATATTTATTATTTTAACACAGATATAAGATATCATAAAAACTATAATATGTATTTTCAATCAACATGGACTTTTAAAATAACCATGAACCCCTATAACAAAAGTAAGAATAATTCCTTAATATTATTTAATACTCAGCTTATATTAAATTATTCTTATTCACTTTGTTCAAATCAGTGCCAAAACAATGTTCACACATTCTAGTTTGGCTCTGTAGTGCCTGGAAGGGCACTGAGCAGGTTTTCTGATCTGGCAGATGGGGTAAAGGAGGAGTCCTGGAGCCCTCTGTGGGTTTCTCAGGCTTTTATTGAGCTTTACATGTAGTGTGGCAAACAGGTACATGGCAGGCAGGGGTGCTGGGGGGGCCAGGAGGCCGGAAGGCCTCCAAGCCCCCCGGCAAGTCTTCACTCTGGACTTCTCTGGTGCTCTTTCTCCCCTTCATTCTCCTGCTTCTTCTCTTGGTGACTGACCATCTCAATACTCCTCCCATTGCCCACATAGTTTGTAACAATGTAACAACTGCAGGTACCTCATCAGGCAGGGCAATCCTAAGGATGGGAGGGCAGAAAAGCCTGAAAACCATTTACCCTACAGACTCTTAAGACTCTTAAGAATATACCCTTACAGGACCTCCCTGGTGTCACAAGGGGTTAAGACACAACCTATGAAGCTCCTCTCAGCCACTGCAGCATGAGTTTGGTCCCTGGCCAGGGAGCTACCCACATGGTGCATGGGACCTCTCCTGACTTGCCCGCTGCTCCCCTCAGCAATGTATTTTAGTTGATCTTCCTGTTCTGTTCCCCACTCTGTCTCTGGTGAATCTTCTAACCCCCCACACCTCTGGCTAGTACCCCAGTTCTTGTATGTATAAATAAATAAATCCAAATTAATTCAAAATCTTAAAAAAAAGAATATACCCTTACATCTATATATAGAATTGATTTATTGTAGAAACTATTTGTTCTGCAGAATTTATCAGGTTTTGACTGTATGGATTTATTAAGAATTACATATTTTTATAGAGGCATTTATAAATATTATCATTTTAAGGCTTCATTTGGAGGCATTTTATTTTACATTAAAACTCAAAGATACTCAGATCCCAAGAAAGAAATAAAGAGGAATAAATAAAAAGAAAAATATAAAACACTAACTTACAACACATGTATTTCCTATCTTTCTTGGTTATATTTTCACCAAATTTTCTAGTGTCTGTTGTATTCCAATCAATCACTGAAATAGAAAATATATAAAGAATAGAGAAGGAATATTGAAGGAGAGAGAGAGAGATAAAGAGAGAGAAATTGATTTTGACTGATACTTTCCCCCAGCTTAGGTTGTTTAAAACTAACACTCATCATGTTTTCACAGAGGAAACATGACTTCAGACCCCAAATTTAAAAATTCCTTTCTAAATATTTTGGCCATTTACAAGTAAAAACTTCAAGTAGATTTACTTCTATATGCAAACTCAAAAGCCTTACAGTATGTTGTCCATAAAGGCCCATTTCTTCATGCTTTATTAACATGATCATGTGGAAATGATCTTACTCTTCAGATAAGATCCTAAATCATTTCCATAAGGATAGCCCATGTATTTAATTCAGTTCTTTTATTAAAGATATAACTATTTGTAATTTGCAACTGTTTAAAAACTGGTTCAGTATGTATATTACCAAGTTAGTGTGTGTGTATATATATATATCTATATCTATATATATATAAAGTATATATATATATATATATATATATATATATATATATATATATATAAAGATTACATATTAAGGTAAATTCCCAGAAGACTTTAGTGGGTATTTACAGAATAATAATAGTTGATTGTTATATTCTTTTGCTAATTACTTTTGAATACATATTAAATGGATACCAAGAAACAATAATTACTCTGCTAAATCCAAATTAACTCAAAAGGTACAAAAATGCTCTTAATTCCATTGCTCTGACCAAGGTGCTGAAATTGGCTCCTGCTATTGTCAAGAAACAAGTGTTAAATGTTTTCCATTGTGTTGCTAATCATATCCTAATGAAATGTGTGACCCTATATTAAACAATGTCAATGTCATATTCCCCCTAAAAGCAGGTTACTCTAACCAAAATTATATCTGAATATTAGATAAAACTATGCCATAGCCCATTTGAAAATATTGAATAGCTATAAAACACAATTGATATGACACATTTAGAAACTCTAGCACATTTACACACAACAAAAATTACAGAAATGTTTCAGGATGTCAATTAGAATTACTCTAATCTTAATGTCATTATTAAATAAGAAGGTTACAATGAATTTATAAAAACATGCATTTTCTCACTTGTAAACTTGAATTTAGGTATCAAAGTTAGTTAAAAGGCAAGGAGCTGCTTCTGTGTTGATGTCTTTTCTCTCCAGTCATATTCCTTTTCTCATTTCTATTAGAGTCTTTTCTATCAGTGAAGTCTCACCTCATTATATACATGATTTACTGTCTAAGTGTCATTAAATACATCTGACACATATATCTTAAGGGAAACAAATCAACTCTATAGCTGATCAATTACCTATTATGTTGTCAAAATCCATTTGCATCTCATTCACTCAGTAAAATTTACGTAGTAACGACCAAGTACCAGAAAATGCATTGAGGGTAAAAGAGAAAAGCAAAACAATAATAATGGGAAATAGGATAAATGATGTGTTGCACACATGTTTGAAAATGGAACATTCTAGAAGATGATAAAAACAATAACATGGAAAGTAAATATGGAGAGGGTTTACTTCTACCTCGGGAGAGACAGGTGCTAAAAGAATATGAATAAAAAGGACAAAGTAAATAGCACTTGATCTGTGCCCTAAAGATTGTTACATTTTTGACTAATGAAATCTAGGAGAATATTTGGAGCAAAAGAAATGGTGAGAAAAAAATCATGCTGGAAGGAATTTAGATGTATGAAATAAAATAATGTCAAAAAAGAGACAATAAATTGTAGTCTTCACTCAGAATAATTTTATGGGGTTTAGAGTTATCCTTTAAAAATTAGGAATGTATAAGATTTTTGAAGAAGAGAATCATCCAATCATAATTATATATTTCGGAAGATAAATATATCAATAAATGTAGGGGGCAATGAGGAAGTAGAACAATTAAAAGTTATTTGAATACACTTGTATAAACAATAACAATAGAAAGTCAGAAAAGACAACAATACATTCTTAACTCTTTAATACACTTAATGCACTGAAAATTCTTTTAAGAAATATTTGAATGATAATTCATGATAATTATAATTTACAACAAACTGAAAAAATATTTATCTATGAGGATGTTATTCAAAATTCCTTCATCAATGAATACTGTGTGAATTGGGTTCTGAACAGAAGATAACAAATTTTCCCAATTTAGGAAATAAATGTCTCTGTGATACATCCTCTTTTCTTCTAGAAACTTGTATACTATCATGAGACTCTGATATATAAACTGATACATTACATCTCACTGCATAAAAAGCATAGATGAAGAACATATTGAAAGGATTTAGCAATAAGTTGTGGAGGAGAAAGTTCTAATTCTGGCTGTCACTTATAGGCTATGTGACCTTGCAGCCTCAGTGAGTCTCTTTAGGAAACAAATTCCAATATAGAGATTTGCATGCAGGGTTTTTTCATGAGAGTGTTTCCAGGAGCAACATATTTAAGGGAATATGTGCAAGTCTAGAATATGTGCAACATAAGAGAAAAATGTAACAGCGTTGCAATTAAAACAAAGCCCTCAGTCAAACACATGGGGAAGTCTGGATCTGAGACAACTCTTCAGTATTGAACCAGGAGACTGAATTTCTGTTGCCTTAACTCACATGTGGGATTAACCACAGATGGGGCAGCTTTCTTCTCTTGAAGTAAATTACTGGAGAACAGGGGAAATGAGTACCTTGATCCTAAAGGAGATTTTGGGCAGTACATAATTTAATGCATTCCTTATAGGCACGCCTTATACTACTACATTTGTCTCATTATTGACTTCAACACATCTGGGAACAGCTCCTAGGGTATTCTGGTTAAACTTTCGCATTTTTTTCCTGGAGAAACTTAGAATTTGAAAAACATAGTGTCTACGCAATTCACTGTGTACTAAAACTTATTGTCATTATCCCTTGTCTGTTTTCCATTCTGAAAGCATCAAAACATCCGATAGCAATTCTGCTTATCTGTGTGAATGAAACCCTCAACAAATGATGCCTGGGCCAGAACTCCATTTATTATCAGGTCCTTATATGCGTTCACTTTCACAAGACCCTGTCCCTCAAATGTTATTATCAACTTACACTCTGTGTTCCACAGTCCTTAAAATGTCAGATTATTCACATTCCCATATTGGGTGGTTATCCAATTAAATAGCCCTAAGTCCTTCAGGAGGGACTTATAACCATATACACATGGGTTGGTATTCAAAGTCATTCCTTAAAAAGAAAGAAAAAAAAAGAGAAGAAAAAAAAAAACTAAGCCATTCCTCATTCCTCATGGGATCTCATTCTTTTCTTTAATCAATGGATCAATCAATGTGTTTGGAGAACTGGCTCAGATCTGGAAACAGTGCAAAAGATTGGGATATTTTATTGGAGCGGCTGTTTGCAGGTGACTGTTGTTTTTCCTATAAGAATACTGCATCCTCTGAATCATTCCCACAGTTCTTTGGGTGCCTGTTGACACTGACATTTATTATTATAATGACTTCAAACATGCCATCTGGCCTCTCTTATTTTAGGATTTTATTATCTCTATTGTTATGATGAGCCCATTTTTTAGCATCTCCTACTATCTCCCATGGACTAGAGAGATGGCTATCACTCAACTCTTATCAGTGCATTGCTATCATTTTGGTAAAGAGAGTCATAGGGGCTCTCTTTGTAATATAATCTGCTATTAATTTCCTGACCTCACCTGGTAAATTCATTCTAGTATGTCCACTTCTCTGAGCATTTCTTCACCATCAGCCTTAGTGTTTCTAACATTTCTACTTTGCTTAGGTGTGAGCCATCTATTTCCAGCTTACAGCAGCCATTTTAAGTTTATCTGTAAAATATTTCAGAGTCCTACACATAGCATAAATCTTGTATCACTTATCCTTATTGACTTTCTTCTCCTCTTCAGTTCAGGCTTTTAGGTTCAACCTCACCATGTGTAACCCAAGATATACTTATGCATATATGAAGAAAAGAGACAAGAACTTTAAGACATAGAAAGAAGGCTTATAGACTAATTATAATAAAGTAAAAATCAAAATCAACAAGCAACTATAAACCAGAGACACACTATGGTGGGGGAGGGAGTAGGATCAAAACAAGGGGGCGTGGGAATTGTATGGGGACTATAACCAAGATGAAAATGCATGCATTGTGCAAAAATGAAAAAAGATGTAAAAATATATAAAATAAATTTAAAAAAAATTTAAAAAGAAGGCTTATAAATTACAAAATGCTAAGGCTTGATGTATACCTATTGGCACTCTTGGTTAACCATTTACAACATGTTCTTGTACTTAAAGAATATAGAAGCATGAAATGTGTCCCTTTTCTTTGATAGATCACCACTTCTGATGCATACAACTTTGGGCGTGCAAATGCATATACACAAACACACACATGCATACATATATGTATATATCCACAGATCCTCCATCATACTGGACCAAGGAGTAACAACAGTTTTAAACAAGGTCAACAGATGAGAGGGAATTTCCAAACCTTTAATGTTTAAGTGACCCCTGTTCCACATGAGTGAGAAGAGTGAATTTAACTTGCCAACTAGGTCAGCAGACAGTACTATGAAAGATCAGAAAAATCTGGTCATGGATCCACTTTTCCAGCACTGGTTCATTAGCTCTCACATTAGTTCATAAACATTACCCATTATATTAAGTCCGGGGTATCTAACATGAAATTTTGTAAAGTTGCCAAAAATAAGATAAGTGGAGGAAGTCAGAGAAATTGCAATCAAGACTGGAACTCTTTGCAACCTAACTTACTGAGGCTGATCCATATCATCATCAAGTCATATTATCATGAAAGAAAAACAATGATTATTCCTTTAAATAAGAAATAGTAAAATAATTATGATTAGGTGATAAAAAAGCAAATACTAAAACAATCATTACGAATTGATAATCTCTCCTGAGAAGCTTTAAGCATATTTTGTGATTATCAGTGTTTTGGGACTGTATATTGCTTCTCATACTGCATGGCCAAAATGTTGTATTTTAATGAAATCTAAATATTCAAATGTCTTTGTCTCGTATAATTTGGAATTTTATCTGTCCTATTTAATGATTAAGGCATAGTCTTCTCCACATGGCTCCCTCATTTCTACATTCAGAGGAAGTAGATGTCCCCTTAACATAATGTCCCTCATCCAATATTTTTTTTTGCATGGCTTGGTTAGGAGAATCAGTTTTTATAGAGGTTTGGTAAGGACACTTGAAAATAAGAAGAAAATCAATTTCATTACATTAAAAAAGGGAAGAGTGCTTTTCAAAGCTTTTAATTAATTTCATTTTATATGGCTTCATTAGAGAAAAAATGTCATGAAAGATATGGGAGATATGATATAGCTAAGACTGCCCCCCCCTCAAAGGACCGTATATTAAGTTGAACTATTCAGAATTTCCATTTCTATAGGACAAATATGGTCTAAAAGTGACTGTTTAATAAAATTTATTCTGCCCAAATTGGCATCTATAATGTACTTTAATGGAAAAAAAATCTATAAAAGTGCTCAGCAAATTAAGCTAGTAAATTAAGCTGGTAAAGTATATAAGCAAATAACTGGAAGTGCTACTTCACATTTGGTGCCATAAATTTGAAATTAACATTTCTTTTCTTAGAACACTTGTCTTGATTGTAAAATAATTCTGTTTAATTGAAAAATTACCAGCTAATTCAGATCATTTATAATATTAAATGCACCTTGGAATTTTAGTCCAAATGTAAGCTCAGTAATTGTAAAACAATAACCTAAAAAACAATGTACTTGTTTCTTAAAAACTCAAACTCAGATTTTATTGTATAAAAAAAATTTCCTTTCCATACAAAGCGAATATCTTCAGTTACAGATGTTCAAAAGACTCTGCAGTATTCCAGATGTATTAGATGGTAATGTTAGAGTTATTTATAGTCCTAAGTAAGAAAGCAAAATCTCTGACTCAAATAGCCTTGTTGTTTTTGTGAATCCTTACTAACATTTTTGCAATGAAATTTAGGGGGCTATAAATGTTTGCTGCTTATTTTGAAACTACTCCAGTGAAAAAGCTATCATTTTCATACCTATTTAAGAGGTCAGTACACACAAGCATCCAGTATTCTACTTTGATTACAATGGATGCAATCAAAGGTAAAAGTGAAATAAAGAGGCACTTCTAAAGTCCATAACTAAGTGAGTCTAGTGGCTAAAATACAGTGCCTGGAATTACTAATATCCTACTGTGCTATAGCAAATAATAAATGTAATCATTCAAGAATTACTGTTGTACAAATGATTTCTAGATCAGTGTGCACTGTACAACAAAAAAATACTTGCTAAAGACATCTCTAGATTTACAAAGCACAGTAGTTCTTCATATTACCCTAGTATCTAAGTCAGTGATGAAAACCTTTAATAGGTATTCAAATAGGTTTTGTTAAAAGAATACATGAATTAATTAATTGATGGATTATTTAATGATCATGTAGCACCTCATATATATGCAATATCTTACTGATTATCAAACACATTTGGATACATACAAAATGATTTGATATTCAGAGAATGGGTATGATGTGTACTGAAATTCACATAAAAATTTGAAAAGAGAGGATAAAATTTTGTGTTCTGGTTTTGTAACTTTTTCTGTTTAGATAACTTTGAATGAGTAAGCATTCTAATTCCTAATTCCCACATATAGAATTAAATGAGCTATTGCCTATGAAAATGATTTGTAAAAACAATTCAGCTTCTAATCAGAAATAGAAATTAGAGATGGAAATAAAATTAATTATTCAAAGTCCAAGTTACAAATACAGTTTTCCAAATGTGGTGATAATACCATTATTTATTATTTTTATCTTCTTATGACATAATATTTTTAGAATGTTAAGTCATTATCCCTTAGTGAAAACATGAACATCCTATTTTAACACTTCATTCAAGGCCTCAAAATCTGTTCCTTTTATGATTATTAAAAACTTCTGCTAATGGTTTATATTAATAAAAGAAAGAAGGACAAGATACCCAGATTGTCCTTCACTGACTAGGGAGTACATCATTAGTACAGGAAAATTTGAATGTCACATTTAGGAATTAGTTCAAAAGAAAACTTCCTTTCTAGATCTTATCATCAATTTATAGGCCAATTATTTTCCATCTGAGTATATATGTCTCTTCCTATCATGTGTGTATTTGTTCTCTCCATCTCTTAATTAATTAGTTAATATTGAAGTTTACATTAGTTATGGCATTATGTAGGCTTCAGGTGTACATCAAATTTGACATATGAATATACTACATTATGATCACCAAAAGACTAGTTTCCATCCACCAGCATCCTATAGAATCATTTTTCATTTTACCTCCACCATCTTCTGCCCCTCTGGTAACCACCATTTTGTTCACATAATCTAAGAGTTTGTTTTGTCCTCATTAGTTTTGTTTCTTTATCTTCCATATATATGATAAATTGTGTGGCATGGTCTCTCTCTACCTGACATATTCATTTAACAGAATATGTTTCTCGGTTCATCTATATTGTGACTAAAGGCAAGACTTCATTTTTTTAAATTATTTTTTAAGTTAATTTCTAGCTTTGTATAAGCAGCTTGAGCCAGTTCTATTATATTCAGGTGTTGGTTAGTACCCACTCTGTGGTATTTTATGCTAAATGCAGCAACAAGTATCAAGAGGAATCAGACTAAGAATAAATCTTAGTCTCTAAAGATCTGAAGTGAATAGGTAGTATTTATTATTTGGTGGTTCAGTATACAGAAAGCCTGTGACCCTGAGAAGATTAAATCTTGAACACTATTAAACTACTTCTTTTTAGCTATATTTATTTGAAAACAATTGGATGCTATCATTGATAAATTTATTAATAATTCCAAATGGCAGTTCCATTTTGCATTCTTTCTTATATTTTCTACAGATTGTAATAAGATACAAATTTTCCCTTGGAGAAATTTATTCTTAAGCTTTTAAAATTGAACTGGATCCTCCTGATTTTATCTCCTCCAAAGCCTTGAACATTTTCTTTATGGCAATTTCTATAGTTTGTAATACTAGTTTATTTAAAGTTTATTATCTGTGGGATTCGTTATGTGCAAGCAAGTTTCCTATATTATTAATTTCTTTTTTTAGTCCAGGTCCTATGATAGTAACTGAGATCTATTACTGTTCAACAGTTGTGTGAAATAACTAGGTGTTTTTTCCAGTAATCTCCCTTTCCATTAATATTCTGTGCATTATACTGCCAGAAAGGGCTTCAAGGAATATCTAATGTTTGAGCCAGAAAAATTAAAACCTCCACTTGTGCTCATCAGAGTTAAATATAGGACAGGAAAATTGTTTATTATACCATTTTTTAAATAAAGTTCATGTGGGAAAAGCTAAATACTTTGAAACGAAACAAACTCCCTATTTCCTTGCATATTTCTTGTACCATGCAGCGATAGTCCCAGTCTGGTTTCATCCCAACTATGAGCTATAACTAACCCTCCTCATACTTATGGCATGCTGCTTTCTCTCTTGGTGTTGGCAGAAACTTCAAAGATTTTAGAACTTGTCCCATCAGGAGGACATATGTGACTCATTTTGTGAGAATAAAGTCTGAAGGGGAGTGTTGGGAATGACATCTCAAAATGTGGACTAGATCAGAATGGCTGGAGATTCTAGGGTAAAAGTAGCCCTGGCTTTCAGTATAGGAAAAATAATATGGCAGTCTGGTGGCCGAGGGGATGACCCTTTCCTCGAAATGATTCTTCTTTCTTTTTCCTTTTTTATTTTTTCTTCTTCTGAGCTACTGTGGATCTTTGGAATGTACTGCTCATTTCAGCATGGATGCACGCAGTGGTTTATGGCCCGCTGGGCTGTTTCACTTTGCCACTGGGTCAAGCTTGCCAGTTTTTGTTGAAAAATAATGGGAGGTCATACACGGTGTCAAGAAAATGTTGGCATAGTTAGAGAACTGGTATTGTATTAGTTGCAATGAATTCAGACCCACTGACGGAGGATTAATGAAATCCATGTCTGGCACTCTGTGCTACTTGGGGGAGTTTACAGTTAGCATAGTCTGGACACCAGAGGGGCTCAGCAAGCTCCCTGGCCCCTCGCCTGCTTATCAAGTCGTACTGGACCAAGGTGCTTTGGAAGCAAGTACAGGCCTCCTACGACATCTACCTAGAAAAGGAGAACAAACAGATGAGGAAAAAGGAGGAGAGAGAGGGAAAAGAAAGAAGAGCAGAGTAGAGAAGAAGAGAGGAAGGGAAGTAAGGAAATAAGGCAAATAGGAAGGAAAGGATGAAGGGAGGGAGAGAGGAACGGGAAGATTATAGAGACAATTACATAAAGTATCTATCTTTAGCAATTCCAAATTGATATACAATAAACATTTATAGTAGCCACCCTTTATTAATAGCTTTCTACTATAGATCCATAAATTGTCCAAGAGCTTTACATGTATTAATGAATTTAATCTCACAATGATGTAGCAACTACTTATATTGTCCTTTTGCAAATGAGAAAGTGGGGTGCAGAGGGACTAAACTGTCCAAGAGTTCACAGCTAGAAAAGGGTGTCCCCAGGATCTGTACTTAGAAAATAAACTGCCAAGTCTGTGTTCTTAACAGTGGTATAACTTCTTCTCTCCATAAACCATCACCCAGAAGATACCACAAACGTGGCTTGTAGGGAAGGGTGAATGAATATGTGACTTGACAGTTGTAATAGATTTCAGAAAGTAAGAACTTCTAGGGGAATGTTGAAATGAAGAAATGTATACATTCCTTGCTTTGATATATGCAATTGACTATTTTTCTAACTTTTATATCATGCCAGGGAAATACAGTTTCAAGTCTGTCTCCTGCTCGATACAAACTATCTGCCTTTCCTTTCTTTACAGAATCTGGAGATTATAGTGCTTTTGGATACCACTTATTTAATTTCCTGAATGTATGGTTAGAGGTCTCCTAAATCTCAGGCAATTTTTTTTTGTATTCTCAACAAATAAGAGACTTAAGATATGTAATAAGTTATCACGAACAATAGAGACACCAATATGCAAAAGGGCTCAAAGATAGATAGAAAGTCTTTCCTTTCCAGGGGGTCATAAATAGTAGTTATAAAACTACTCTTAATAGTAGTTATAAAACCTCTACTTCATGTTTAGTTCACCAGTACACAGTAGTAATCCTTATCTCATTGTCCTCCTTTTATTGGTTCCAGAATCTCAGAAGAATCCACACAGCATCTTCATGGTAGATGTTTAGTTGTTTTACACATGTGACTTCTACATGGTTTCGTCAGCCTGCTAGCTGTCTCACTAATCTCTAAATTTGGCTCTGACAAAGATCAATTAACAGAGAAGATGTGCAAAGACAAACCCTTGAATATACTTTTAATAATCAATATGCTAAAGTCCCTGCTCTCTGATAGGGGCCAGCAGCAGCCAGACATAGATAAATTGAGTGCCATTAATTAAAAGTTGGATTCTTTTCTCTACAACAGTCTGTTCAACACCATGGAAAAAGATTGTTCCATTTCTAAACTGCATCTCAGACAACATAGTTTTTGAAGACAGAGTTTCTTTTTAATGTTAAAAGTTTTCATTTTTTATTTAACACAAATGCGATTAATGTACATATATAGAATGAATGAAAAACTGCCACTGTACTGTATTATTCCATTTTTTGTGGAGTTTTTAGGCTTTTCTCATATACTTCCGCAAATAGTGATAGTTTTACTTCTTTCCCAATTTGGATTCACTTTACATCTCTTGTTTTATTGCTCTAGCTAGGACTTCTAACACTATGCTGAATAGTAAAGGTGAACATGGACATGTTATGTACCAGATTTTAGAGGAAACTTTTCAGTCTTCTACTATTAAGTGGGATGTTAGCTGAGGGTTTGTCACTAAGGCCTTATTGCATTGAGGTATGTTCCATTTATCCACAGTTTTTTGGAGGATTTTTATCATAAATGGATGTAGTATTTTGTCAAATGCTTTCCTGGCATCTATTAAAATGATTGCATGATTTTTAATCTTTCCTTTTGTTTATGTGAATAATGATTTTCAGACATCGAAACATTCATGAGTCCCTGGAATAAATCACACTTGGTCATGATGTATGATCCTTTTGATGTGTTGTTGAATTCGGTTTGCTAAGATTTTTTATTTTAGTATCTTTGCATCTATATTCATTAGAGACATCAGTCTATATTTTTCTTTTACTGTGTGATGTATTTTTCTGGTTTTGGTATCAGAATGATGTTAGCCTCATAGAATGTGTTTGGAAACATTTCCTCTTTCTCTTTTTTCTTTTTTTTTTTGAAGTTTGAGAAGAACATGTATTGGTTTATCTTTGAACGTTTTTGAAAGTTTGTTAATACTAGTGAAACTGTCTAGGCCTGTACTTTATTTTTTTCGGGGGGGAGGGTGTCTTTTGATTTCTGCTTCAATTTCCTTGCTTCTAATTGGCCTGCTTTCTCTTTCTTCCTAATTCAGCCTCAGAAACTTGTGGATTTCTAAGAATTTGTCCATTTCACCTGGGTTATTCAATTTATTGGCATATATATGTTGGTAGTAATCCAAATATGTTTATCTTTGTTTTGATCTATGTATCATTACTATATGTCATTGAATACTTATGTCATTGCTTGTGATATATTTTACTTGCATGTTTTGAATTACTGAAAACATATTCTCAACTCAAATCCCTTTCTTGAACTTCAGCCTCACTTACTGTTTCCTCTACTTGACCTATCACTTGTTACATAGTCTTTAAATATGAAAAATGAAAACATTAATTCCTCATCTATGCCTGCCTAATCCTGCTCCAATCCTGTCATTTCCCTTCCTTATTACAGAGAATAGCATCATCGAGTTTCCCATATCCAAGTCTCAGACATTATAATATAAACTTTTCTCTCTTAATTCTTACATCCAAATAGTGGAGATAGGCCATTTCTAGCCTATAAATATATTTTGATGCCATCTACTCCTTGATAATCTTTCAACCCCTAATAAATCTCAAAGGAGCACTGATGAACCCTTGAATATGCTAATTATCTAGTGTGTCTCTAAACAGACACTCTTCAATCTGTTCAATTTTAAATGGGGTGGGGGAGAATAAAGAAAAGTGATGACTTAGGCTAGTGCTCCACCTTTCTTTTATTTTCCTGAACTATCATCTCTGACCCAAAACTTGCATACCTGCCAGCAAAGTAAAAGCCCAGCAAAGAATAAGATTGTTTATCCTAAAATGGCATGTGCTTTTCATGATGGTAACTTGACTGTGCTGCTTAGAGAACTCTCTCATTAACCTAAGCTGCTTTATCACGTATTCCTTCTAAAAACCTATCACTAGTTTCATTTTTTTCAAGTAAAATGAACATTTTAAAGTTAATCATATATCCAGTGATATATTTTCTGACCTCTGACCATTTTCAAAAGTTATCTTCTTTCCTGTGATATTATTAAAAGATAGCAACCCCTCACACAAAATTCAGATACAAAATTGGACTTTATTTCTTTGGGGAAGTCTCTCCTAAACCCTAATCCCATCTCAAAGGAAGGAGCTCCCCTCTATCCTTCCATAGCACCCCAACTCCCACTGGTATCTAACAGCTTCACTTTATTTTAATTGGTTGTCTATCACTTGTTTTTTCTGCTAGGTCATAATCCCTGCAACCACAGGCCTGAGAGATATTTAACAAATATGATTTGAAAAGGATGAGTCTCTATATGTACAGAAAGTTCACTTCTGGTATGATTCACTAATCAGTTAGAAAACATTTAAAGATTTTATTGAAAATTCACATGTTAGGAATGTGAAGATTAAGAAAATAGACTCATTTGTGGCCCCATTACAGCCCAAGGTTATTTCAAGGAAAATATGTAGTATATATGTTTTTAAACAATAGATAAAAATACAGGTTTTAGAAGAGAATTTTCTATACCATGTGGAACAGAGGCAAGTAATGGAGAGAATGAGGAGTAGAGAAGAAAGAAGCTCTAATTTTGGGAAATAACTGGATAATTATTTAACATTTCCAGAGTTAGGCTGATACCAATAGATGGAAATATTCCCTGTATTAGTGAGCATCCATGCATTGGGGTAAATACAATTTCTATTCAATTTGATATACAAGCACTATTCTAATAGATAAAAGTTAGGTATGAGATATGAGCTCTTTCAAATGACCTATTGGAAAGTTAACTCACAACTTATACCTCTTTTGCTAAGTCATACAGATGTACCTTTTTTTTTTTCTGGCAAGTGCTATTCAACCTTTTCCCTTTCACTTATTTCTCTCATTCTCCTTTTTCACGCTAGCAAGCTAAGTGTTTGCTGATGCACAGCGCCATCTGCTGGGAATAGCTTGGAACCAATAATGGACTTGTACAAAGATTGAGATATGTTTCCTGGGGAAGACTTGTTCAGGCGTGGCTGCGGGTAATTTTTTTGCTGATAAAATGGCATGTGATAGTACCCAAAAGCCACTGTGATGAGCTATATTCATCTGAATAATTTGGATTAAGAGAGTAAAGTGGGATATCCTTGTTTTCGTGTTTTGTGTGCCTTTAGGAATGCATTGTGGATTACAATAGACATATTTACAATACATGGTCAATAAATGCTGGGAACTGATAGCACTCCGAAGTCAATACTAAAATAAAATAACATACAATTCATATATGAGGGTGGGAAAAAAGCACTCATTGGAGTCAAAATACCTGGATTTATCTGTGCAAAATTGAGAAACTACCTTCACTTTTGTGAATATCAGTAAATGATATTTTTTCTCACCTGCATAGGGTAATAAAATGAGATAATAGGTGTGACAATATCAGTAAAAGATGAAACACATGAACGAAACAGTAGTAGTGATGGTTAGCTACTGAATTTGGATTACACCTTTCAGGACAGTTGAATCTGAACTCTGACACTTTTTCAAGCAGGGGTTTACAACTGTCATATGTCGATAGGCTGAGAAAAATGGAGTATAAAGATGATGCATATGTTCCTATATTGTCTGGGATAAAACAGAGATCCATTCCTTTAAGGATAATAATTCTGGGGCGAGCAAGACTCAGGGAAGGAGATTTTCCTTCCTAGAAAGAGGTGGTGCCTCCAAACATTAGTCAAAGACTGTATGGTAAGTGGCCACACATGCAGTCACTTTGTCCTCTGCTCTCACCCAATGTCTTTATAGACAGGACCCACATGACAGAGCAGGGATAGCTCCTCATCCCATTCTCAAGGTTCCAATTGCAGAGTTTGCCTAGATGCCCACCCTCATTTAAAATTGCTTGCTAATGAACATTTTGCCTTCTTGAAAAGAGAAATTTAGGGGCAGTTTTGTTTAGGACTGTAGAAACAGTGAGTACAATTGTTTCCTTTTAGATGAGAAAACATAACCAGTGTGGAAACAATAAAGATTTCTTACTGATGTCATGGTGACACCAGATGGAACCCAGATACACTGAACTTGCAATGGGTGTTTTACTTTATTTTCACAGTAATGGATGCTGTTCTGACTTTGTAAACCTCCTTGATCTACACTCCAAAGAATGATTCTAATTATTGAAAATCAAGATCATAAAAATATAACATCTGATGGCACATAGATATTACCTGACTTATAAACATAGATCACAAACATTGATCAGATGTTCCATTAGGGAGAAAAAGAGACGGTGGGTACTTGGATGTCCAGAGGACAGAGATAGTCAAGGAGGAGATGTCCAGCTTCATATAATTAAGAAAAGGCAGTAAGACCAAAATCTGTGTCCAGACACAGGCAAATGCCAGCCACCCACATAGGTATGTGGTGTTTCAGAGTTAAAGAAGGAAATAAGCCAGGGGATGATTAAGCATGAGGGTAGGAAGTGGCCAGGCACTGGGACCCAGGCAGACAATGAAAATCTCTCAGTCATTGTTAGGGAGCTAGTCAGAGTGACGATATCTAGAATCAAAGCAAGCCACCCTCCTCAGTAAAGGATGGAAGATTTGTATTGTATATAAGTGAAGAGTTTTCTTTTACTTTCTCCAGACTACCTCTGAGAGGCTATGGGACCCTCAAATGAGAGTCTGAATCAGGAGCAGATCTTACCTCCTCTGCCTTCAGACAGCGATCACAGCAATGACTGCTGACTCTGAGTTTATACTTCAGCTCTTAGGGGACAGACTGGAAATTCTGCTGAACTTTGAAGACTACTCAAGATCCTAAGGGAACAGAGGCTCTTTGGAGAGTAGATGAAGACTCTAGGGTGGACCAGCAATATTCCTCACTCAGGGCTTGACTGAACCCTTAGAAGGGGATGTGGGACAAACACCCACTGAGCTGACTCCAACCTAGGGGAAAACCATCAGAATGTGGTATGTGGAGACAGACTGCTTCTTTGTTTTGTTTTTAAGATTTATATATTTAATCATACAAGAACTGGGGTATAGGCCAGAGATGCAGGGGAGGGGTGAGAGGATTCACTAGAGACAGATTGGGGAACGGAACAGGCAGACTGACTGAAATACACTGCTGAGGGGAGCAGCGGGTGAGACAGGAGAGGTCTACTGCACCATGTGGGTTGCTCCCTGGCTGGCCAGGGATCAACTGGTGCTGTAGAGGCTGCCAATAGCTTGATAGCACTATCTTTAATCCCTGCATCACCAGGGAGGCCCCTGCTTCTTTGTTTTTGATTTCTCAACACCTACCTATATCTTTCTCTGGACATTTTATTTCTGACTCAAAGACTAAAAAAAAATCAGGAAGCCAAGAGCAAGATGGTGACTTAAATGTGCATTTAGGTTTGAGCTTCATGAAACCCAGAGCTGCATATCCTGGAAGAGAAATCTCTTTTCTAAAAGTGTCCATGAATCTTGTTAAAGACAAGGTAACAAATCTTGTTAAAGACATTCATCAGTGGTATCTGGATTTTTAATTCAAGTGGATTGAGCAAGCTACATCTATTGCTAGACAGGTTAAGTCTTCACTCCATGACCAAAGACAGGCTGTTCTGGCCTTTCCTATTCTGGACAGCACTCAGACAGTTACTTCTAAAGGTCCGTTTGAGCCACACTCAGCTTCACAGTTACTTATTAACAATGGCTGCATGCCCTGAGTCCTTTAAAGAACAGTGAATTTCTACAGTTGTTTAAATTGCAACCCTAGGCCCTGTGTCTGATAGCAAGCCAAGTAGGATAGGGCATCTTAATAAATAAAAGGAAGCTTGAAACATACCACAAAATGCCTTTGCTTTAATTATTCATTTCAAGGTCTTTAATGTTTAATAGGTACAGATATAATTGATCATTTTATTGTTTATTTGTACAGATTTTAAAAGCAACCAACCAACTTGGCTGCCTGTCTGTTGACCCTGTTGGGGAAATGTTCCTGATCAGTGACCTGGGTGCAGTCTAGACTCATTCACAAACTCTCCTCTTCAGATTGTTTAGTGGCTTCTTAGGAAAGCATTAATATTTGAGCCTTGTCTGGAATCATTCATGGTTACCAGGATAATATAGGGCTTGAAGTCAGTCAGGCATCTGAAGGAGAATTCTAGGATGATAAAGGGTACCTTTATAGAATAAAATCTGGGTGTTGTTACTTTTGATTCCATTATATTCAATACACATTTACAAGAATCTGTTATTGAGATGGGTTATGAGAATTAAATGACAAAATTTGGCACATAGAAACTGTCAACTTGTCTCTGGGACTGCTGATTGTCTTTTTAGCCTTTGGGTCTAGAAACAGAATTAAATGACAAAATCTGATGTGACATGCCTAGCAGAGCATTCAGAACACAGTGGATAATATATATGTTATAAATATCAAGGTAAAAAATATTTGAATAAATGTTTTTAAAAATTTAGTTAATATCGTGGCCTCTCTGGTGGCACAGTGGGTTGAGTGCAGCGCTGTGAAGCTGTCCGCAGCCTCTGCAGCAAGGGTTCGACTCCTGGCTGGCCAGGAAGATTCCCACATGGCGCGGCAAACCTTTACTGTCTCACCCACTGCTCCCCTCAGCAGTGTATTTTGGTCCTTCTGCTTGTTCTGCTCCCTACTGTCTCTGGGGAATCCTTTTACCCTCCCATGCCTCTGGCCTGTACCCCAGTGCTTGTACAAATAAATAAATTTTTAAAAATTTAGTTAATATCAAAGGTAATAAAATCACCAACAATCTCATGCTGCAAAGAAAATCACCAACATTTCCAGACATTGTTTATAGAGTATTTATTATTATTATTGTAATGATAGATATAAGATTTATATTTTCTGACTGCTGCATAGATACTAAGTTATTCAGCCCTGAAAGACTTGGTGTGAAGAGTACTGGTTAAAGTTGGGAGATGAAGTTTTCTATCTAATTCTGTAGTGAACTAGCATTTTGATGTTAGAGATTCTCTCAAGATTTTGTGGTCCTCATGTTCATGTCTATAAATATGTAGGTAGAATCTAGAAAAACACTAACGGTCTTCTCCACTAAAGATGAAAATTAGAAGCACAATCCTATTATTCTCTTTTCACTTTGTTTCAAATTCTTCACTCTAATATGCTTAGAGAGAGAGAAAGGATTAAACCAGATGATGTTGTTGAGGTGACAACATCTATAATCCAGAACTAAAACTAAATTTCAGACATTTACATTTTTGATTAATGATTACATATGGATGATTATCAATTTGTGTGCACACCCAACACACACACACATACACACACATTGTCTAGTTCTTGTCACCTACAGGTCTGTCAAAAACTTACTCAAATAGGAGATCTGACACAGTTTCAGCAATCAGGGAAGCTAAATCCATTTGTTCTCTTAACTTGTCAGTGAAAAATTGATAAGCTGTGCCTGCTCAAGCTCTGAGTTAAGGTCAAAGCACCCTTAAGGAGACAAGAAAAAAAGAATAAGTGATTTACAGATAAGGCCAGCAGCCTTGGCACCAGGAGCTTTTGTTTTCTTAGCTCTAGTCCCTGGGAGAGGAGTGTGCCTTAGCGGGTACAAAGTGTTCCCCAAACAATGTTAGACACACGCCAAAGTGGAGCCCAGCCAGGTTCCAGCTCCAGTGTTGGACTCCTGATGGCTGCCCGTGGGCACACACAAAAGGCAGCCCCAGGTTACCACAGCCTACCAGGTAAGGAGCAAACCTGCCATTTGTCATCATTAGGCAAATGGACCATTCTTCTTTCTCCTGTTCTCTAATCAATGGCAGTAAAACTTGCCTGGAAAAAAATGGGACAAAGACCAACTCAAAACTTTGGACTTAGGTAAGCGTGAACTCCCTTCCCTCAACAACTTCTATGTTAGGACGCGTTGCCAAATTCTGCTATACTTCTCTGTCATCTTGAGATGACATCATTTTCTAAAAGTTATATAAAAGTTAATATATTGTTTTCTGAATATGAAAGTAATAATGATCATTATTGATAATTTAGAAAATCAGGAGAGTCCAATAAAAAAATTCAGAACTTTTCATAATCCATAACTCAGGTACTGCCACAAAGGCCACAAGTATTTTCAGTTCAAATTTACATGCGTGTGATATTTATATGTGTACTCATGTATAGTTCATACATACAACTGACTGGGTGTGGAGAACCACTATCTTCCATAATTGGCAACACTCCCTACATTATATTTTACATTTTTCATATTCAACAACACACCATGGACGTATGTGTAGTCACTCATTAATTGGGAAAATGTAAAAATGACATTCATCAGGTTTGCTATAAGTATTCAATAAATAAACATGAAAGTCCCTACAATGGCACATTAGAATTTAATTAATGTGCAATTATTTTTATTTTTATAATTCTCAAAACTGTATTGCCAAACTACACTTGTGAAGAGAAGAAGGGGAAAGGGTTTTGCTGAGGACTGAAGGACTAAAAAACAGTTGCCTTTGAGTTGGTTGATATTTCCTTTTCCAGTCTTCTCTTAAAAGTGAAACAGATTATACCAGAGCAGAGAATATTGGCAGAGAAATCATTAGATTCTAACACAGCCCATTCTTTTGTCTGGCAGCTTTAGTCATTAGAAAATTCTATCTAATGTCAAGATAAAATTGTGATCTTACATCAATCAAGTAATCCCTGTTCAAGGTGTTTAGCAATATAAAAAGAAAATCTAATTTGTTTTTGCTCAAGAGACCTGTGCAGACAATCTGACAGTCAGGCCTAGCAATAAGGCAAGCTCCCGTGTGTTCAGTATCAAGGAGACAACACTTTTAAGCTCTGGCTATTTTGCTCCTGTTTATGCAAACAGAGAGCTGCAAATTTTTTAACTCAAGTTAGATTTAATGTTAACTAAGAGGTCAAAGTTTTCTCAAACATGACATCAAATTTGCAAACAAGTATATGCAACATGATTATTACTGTGCTACCAGAGGAAGAAAGAACATCCTTTGAAGGTCCGTGATCAAAACAAGGTAGAGAGATATATAGATGTCTACATCACATAAAAGATGTTTTGTCATGCTCGACTCTCATTCATGCCCAAAAGGCTACGTTGCTATTATTTGGCAGTAAGGCAATCAGGGAAGGTTTAAATCAAATGGGAAAATATGGTTGTCACTTTAGTCTTTCATTCCATTATTCAACAGCAATTATTGTCTCTATATACTAAGCACTGTAATTGGAATGTTACATATGCAATGCTGTTGAATTATTAATTTCATTTAATCCACACAGCAATCATGCATTTTAAAGAGGAGGTAAAATGAGAAAATTTATATACAGTTACTCAACCTTTAAAATAACTTTCCCAGTATTATTTTTTTCTTATCTTTATTTTTTAAAATTTATTTTTAACTAAGGTAACGTTAGTATCCCCCGCCTGGTAATGCACTGTAGTCCTCCGACCACCAAATAGCCCATAGTCCACCACCGTAGTCCACATGCGTTCTTCCCTTGCTGTCCTCACCCTTCCCCCACACCCTCCCCGCTCTAGATGCTTCATTTCTACAGTCAACTTTCAATGGTTAGTTTTTAAGCTTCACTTTATCTGACCTTAATTTGGTTTCTCTATATTCCACATATCAGGGCACCATCTGGTTCAATACTGTGCTTTTTAAAGATCAAAGTTAATTTTACTATACTATAGCTAGAATAATGCTATGAATTTAAAATCAATGTCATATATTATATATGTTATTATCTTTCCTGTTTTACACATAGACACACAATACTAAGATGTACTTAAAACATCAAAGAGGCAAAAGCACATTTTCTCTTCATCTTGAATATTCGATTGGCTGTCTAAATGTTCTCCTTACTTCTAGTAGTTCCTTCTTCTAATATATCCTAAATATTCCCATAAGACTACGCTTTCAAAGCATCGGTCTGATAACTACCTCCTTCTTAAACAAACAACTTGGTGGATCTTTTTGAACTTTTGGGGGGAAAAATTAGATTCTATTGATTAGAATTTAGCTCTGCAACTCTTCATTGACCCCCACATAGTATGGTCTTTCAGGCACAGGCAAAAGGACTTCGGGCTTCTTGTGTCAGTATGAAAACTCAAGTCATTCTTCAATTCCGAAAAATTCTCAGTTGTTTTCTAAGATTCTTTCTATCCAAATTCTCCCTATGCTCACTGTTAAGCCATCGTACTAAGTATGAGTTTTGCCTTCTTATTCTGTCATCTATGTGTCCTAACTTGCTTTTTATCTTTTCTGCTTGTGGGGTGATTTTTTTTTTTCAGGTCTAAATTCCCGTTTACTAACTCTTCATTTGAAGTGGCATATAGTCAGGCTTAGTTTTGTAGCTAGTCTTAATAATCTTTGTGTGTTAAAGAAGGCAGTTACTCTGTTTGCATATAATGGTATTACTGGTATATTTTAATTAAATATACACTATCACCTGTTGCTACTTTTTCTGCATTTTATTTCATCTTATTTTTTCTTATCTAAAATCATAAAATGTTTTAAGATATTTCTTTCTCTTTTTAATTGGAAGTTGCCTCTTGTACTCTTCTTATTTTGATTTTTCCTAGAGAATTTAGTGACCATCTGTAACAAAGTCCAATATTAATAGATATTTTAACCTTTCTACCTATAGTTACCTTAAGACCCCATAATTTTCACTTCCCCAAAACACATTAAATACCATCATATTAATTCTCTGTATATTGAAATCTCACCAAACATCTCAATTACTCTTTCAGTCACTATTTATTGTTTCAAGTCACTAAATACTACCTTGTTTTCAGTAAATATTACATTTATGATTCAAATAGCTAAACCTATTTTAGGATTATTTTAAATGGGTTCAATTTCAGTTTTTCATGTTGAATTTCAAGTATATGAGATTTTTCCCACTGAAAGCAATTCCTTGGACCACCAATTCTAGACCTATATTTAATTCTGAATACCTAATGTACTAATACTGAGTAAGCTCATTTTTACCCAAATGGCCAATAGGGATTTTTTTCCTTCAATTTTTGACCTAGGGATTTCACATTTTATTATTGAGCTCAATTTTATATCAAAAGTATTTATAAGATTTTATCTAGAGTTTCCAGGTATGGATAAAAGACAGGACCTGTCAAATCAGCATTTTTTCCCAAATAAACCATATAATGCAAAATAATATTTGCTTTGCACTGTTCTATAGTAATTGTTCCATAATAACATACTAACATTCCCAAGTTTCAATTAACATAGTGCCACACAAGGTAAGGACTGCCTATAGTATAATTAAAAAATCATGAGACTGATTTTTATAAGCAATGCAATAAAATCGATTCCATTAATTTTGATGGTGTATTATAGCACTGTTAAAGGGTTTCTTAAAACTATCAAGTTCAGGTTATGTTATAAGCTTGATGTTTGAGTAATTCATTGAATTTGTGTTTGTAGATCCTGGGATATACAAAGGAAATTGAGTAATCTTGAATATTCATTTTATCCTCTATAAAATCAGAATAGTAATGTTGTCATGACTGAACAAGAAAGTGCTTGTAAGGCACTGGGTACATGAGACATTTAATACATGATAATTACAGAGATGGCTTCAGGAGCATGCAGCCAGAACCTGTGAAGCCCAAGCTCAAAAGTCCAAAATTTGTTTCAATTGTCTGTTGTCACTGTTTTGGAAGTTTTAATAAGTTTATCTATGACCATTGAACTTGTGTGTTTTAAGTGATTTCCTAATGGAACAATGGACCATATACAATATGCCATCCCTTTTCCATTGACATAAGATCTTGGTGATAATCTACAAACACAGAATTCTGGTGAACCCAAGATATATGAGAGTTCAACAAGACTCAAAGTATGTGCATGATAAACATCCTATGTCTACAATGGAATAAGTGTGGCATGGATGACTCCAAGAGACCATGCTTTTTTATCAAACCAAAACTTGCTTTGAATGAAGAAGAAATCAGCTGTGCTCTAGGAAACAAGAGTGACCATGAAGACATATTATATCCTTTCTTACTCATGTTGCTTACCTGTATTAGTCAATTACAATAAATATAATGACATAAAAGGAAAGATTGGCAATTCATAATTCCTTTGTATTTTGGTCCTTCTTTACTGATCACTAAAGAGGAAAGAGTATGTTGTTAGAATGTGCAAGTATTGACAAGTGAAATAAAAGCAGTTTTGGACAGCATTTCCCTGTTTTGACAAGAAAGAAATATTGATGCATGTGCCAACTATAAAGTATGAATTGTTTGAGTTCAATGATTCCATACATAATTTAAATGATTTTGTATTAAGATTGATGTACAATACACACTGATGTGCATATTAATATTTTAATTTTTCTATATGTAGGAGGACATAATACGAATTAAAAAGTTATGACAAATCAAGAGAAAGACCATGGAAATAAAGAAAATATTAGAACTCTTCATGATACTTTTCTTCTGATTTTTGAAAGCACATTTTCTTTCTGCGCTCAGAACCATAAGTTATGTAGCAAATCCTGGGTAATTAATGACTGCAGCAAGTATTCTTGATATAATAGCAAACTCACAGTATGGATGAATGAGTACTTGGATTCCTACAAATTCATTGATCAAAAAAGATCTCACTCATTCTATATCTCTTTTATTTCTCTTTTATTTCTTGAGAGAAATAAAACATGGATTATAAAGTATAATGAATACTGACCCAACTAAATGTCTGAAAGAGAAGACAGCATGAGTAAATGTCAATAGTTTATTTCATAACCAAACCTGTAAGTTGGGTACTATTTTGTAGGTATGTTCTGGGAAATGGAAACCTTAGTGACTTTATGTTTCTTTAGAGATAGGTCTTACTTTCAGTTATATTGCTTCTGTAAAGGCCAAGTTGAAAGCTTTAAATAACTATTTCCTCATTCTGTTGACTTCCATTTTTTTCACAGTGTTAATATTTTGGAGGTCAAATATGACATGTAGTAAGGAAATATTAATAGGAGTTTGAGAAAAACTCATGAAAACATGGCTGAAGATATTATTCAATAAATATCTTTTCTATATTTATAGACACAAATGCTCTAATTCTGCTTGAAGATTCTCATATTTTACCTTTCTAAAACACATATTGAGAAAATAGTGTAAACAATATTTTTCTTATATAACAAAATTCTTAAAAGTATACTTTTCAATATAGGTTTTAAAATCATTTTTTCCTTAGTAGACCTTTTTTTAGTTTTGAGGACCCTTTGTGGTTTCATCTCTGAATCACTTTTTTTTTTTTTCTTTTTTTTATAGAGGCATGTTTTATTTATTTATTTGTTTGTTCGTTTGTTTCATTTATACATGCACTGGGTACAGTCAGAAGCGCGGGAGGGTGAGAGAATTCACCAGAGCCAGAGCAGGGAGCAGAGCAGGCAGAAGGACCGAAGTACACTGCTGAGGGGAGCAGCGGGCGGCAGGAGAGGTCTGCACACCATGTGGGACCCTCCTCTGGTGGCCGGGGAGCAGCCGGGAATCGAACCGGCGCTGCAGAGGCTGCGGGCAGCTTCGCAACCCAGCGCTCAACCGCTGCGCCACCGGGGAGGCCCTCTGAATCACTTTTTAAGGCTATATGTATAGGCATGTAATTATGCATCCATATACAGATATATTTGGTATTTGGTCCCGAAAATCAACATTGATTTAGTGTGGGGAGAAGCTTACAGACATAACACTTTGGCTTTGGAATAATTATCCAAGACCTTGAAAGAAAAGGTAGCTTCATAAAATATGTTGCTGTCAAATGGGAGAAACTTTCAGAAAGTGTTCATGTAAAGAGATTGGATATACAGGTTTCTGAGAACTGCCTGAAATGATCAATCAATTTAAAAGCAAAGTAGCTCAATTTCCAAGAAAAGTAGTTACATAAATACCTAAAAAGACATTGTATATGAAAGACTTTCCATTCACAGTTCAGTTCTATAATGTCTTAAAGTTGTTTTAGCAATTGCACTGATTTTCTTTTCAAGAATGAAGATAGTAATGGTAGGATCCTTTAAAAAATGAGGAAAATTTCATACTATCTTACTTTCCTGATTGTATAAGGATATTTTCAGGGAAAAATACTTAAATCTAATTATGTTTATGTTTTGGTATTATCTAAGACTAAATTACATGATTTTCCAATATGCATATTGAGTTAATATACCTACCATCATAAATAAGAATGTGTTGACATCACATTTTAGTTTCTTTCCTTCCTCATTTGAACAAGGGGTGCAAATATCTCTTTGATATAGTGATTTTATATCTTTAGACTGGGATTTACATCCACACTGGGATTTCTGAATCATATAATACTTCAAATTTTAAGTACTTCTGGTGAACAATTTTTACATAAATTCCAAGAGCTGCCACCACCTAATTCTACCAGTTGCACCATCATTTGCCACTACACAGAGTTGCCTGCGAGTTATCATCATCTATAGAACCCAGTGTGGAATGTCACCAAAGGAACTGAGCATCATAGCAAGACAATATCCAAATTTGGGGATATTGTCCTCATTAGCCAATACTAAAGCATAGAAGCAACATTGCATTCCATTCAGGAAATGGCAGAATTCCTCTTTCCTTTGTATATACTCGAAATGGTTAATGTTTTTATAACTAAGAGGCAGACAGAAACACACAGGGAAAGTCATATGAAGTGATGCATCTACAAAGCAACGAACACGTGGGATTGGTAAAATTACCAGCACCTAGGAGTGATGCATGTAACTGATTATCTTCAGAGACTGCAAGGAACTGATCCTCCCAATATCTTGATTTTAGACTTCTGGATTTCAGGACTAAGAGTGAATAAATTTCTGTTGTTTTAATCCCCCAAGTTTGTAATTTGTTATAATAGCATTCTATAATATCCGAAATTAATTCATAATAAAACTCTAAGCATGTTAGCAATAGAAAGGAATTATCTTTCTACAAGAGCATCTACTAAAACATCCAGCTATCATCATGCCTAAGGGTGAAAGGTTGAATATTTTCCTTGTAAGCTTGTAATAAGGCAAAGATACCTGTTCTAACTGCTCCTACTAAACTGGAAGTTCTAGTGAGAGCAATAAAGTGAGAGAAAGAAAATAAATAAAAGCAAGAAATGCTCCCTATTTGCATATAATATAATGTTTACTTTGAAAATGTCAAGTAATATATTTTTTTAAAAGTTAGAATAATAAGGTGATTTCATTAGTGTTGCAGGATTCATGAGGGACACATACAAATCAGTTTTCATAATTTAACTCTATTACTGTTATCAGTTTCTTTCCAGTTTTTATAAGCAGAAAAATGAAATTAGACCCTTTTCTCACAACATACACACAAATTCACACATAATGGATTAAAATGCATAGAAGACCAAGAACCATAAAATTCATAGAAGAAAATGCAAACATTGACTATAATGATGTCTTTGGGGGGCTCAATAAAATAAAAAGTAACTAATAGGACTGTATGAATCTAAAAATTTCTACACAGTGAAAGAAACTATCATTAAAATGAGAAAAAATAATTCTACTTAATGGAAGAAAATATTTGCGCATCATACATTCAACAAGGGGCTAATATCCAAGATCCACAAAGAACTAATACAATTCAACAAGAAAACAAAGAATCTAATGAAAAAAAATAGGCCCAACAGCTCAACACACACTTCTCCAAGGAAAACATACACATGGCCAACAGGCATGTGGAGAAAAAGTTCGTCATCACCAGGGAAATGTAAATCTACAATGAGATATCACCTCTCTCCCATGAAAATGACTCATATCAAACCAAAAACCAAACAAAACATCAACAACATGGAAACAAATGTTGTCAAGGGTGTGGGGGAAAAAGGAGATCTCTTATACTGTTGGTGAGAATGTATACTGGTCAGTCTCTATGGAAAATAGTTTCCTCAAAATATTAAAAATAGATCCACCATATGATCAGGCAATTTCACTCCTTGGTATCTATCCAAAGAATGTCAAAACACTAACTTGAAGGGATGTATGTACTCCTATGTTCTTGCAACCCTGTGTACAATGGTCAAGTTATGAAAACAACTTAAGTGCCTAATAACAGAGGAGTGGATAAAAGGATATGGTGTATATATATACTTGAATGGAATACTGTTCAGCTATAAAAAGAGATGAAATATTGCCATTTAAGAGCATGAATAAAACTGGAGGGGAATACGCTTAGTAAAGTTAGTCAGAAGGAAAAAAGACAAGTAGTAGATGATTTCAATCATTGTGGAATTTAGAGAAGCAAAACAAAGGAACAGACAAAACTAAACCAAATCAAACTCTGGAAATATGACTGCAGAATTGAGGCTACCAGATAAGGAGATTTGAGGTAGGGCACACAGGGGGAAGGGGACCCAATGGTTTTGGTCGTTACAGTGTGATAACATACATCTAAAGAAGTATGAACCCATTCTACTAAGTCATATACAGTATTGTAAACCAATGTTACCTCAACTTAAAATAAAAAGAAGTAAAAAGGTAAATAATACATGGAATTTTACATGTGAATGCTTGAAATGAGAGCATATATATATGAGATGAGTTGTGATGAGGTAATTTCTTTATGATGCTATTAAATACCAACTACATCTGGTCACAAAACAACAACAGGGCTATATAGCTGGCAATAAAACATGCTATTTGGAGAACCCACCAACTTGCTAAATTTTACAATTGGGAAAAGCAAAACAACTGCATTGACTTTTTAAATTATGACAAATGATGTTACAATAAGGTGAATGATTAACCAGAGCGTGGAAGTAGATATTACAAAATATGTAACAAAGTTAGTATTGAGAATAAATTAAAAGCTTCTGCCAATCATTATCTTGACAGTGTTGATGGTGCCATAGATAAATACATCAAAATGTTCAAATAGTATGCTTCAAATATATTCACTATGTTATATGTCAACTAATTCTTGATTAAGCAATTAGAATTTGTAGAAAAGTGGGGCCTCCCTGGTGGCACAAGGGGTTAAGCACAGAACTATGAATCAATCCACCGCCTCTGCAGCACAAGTTCGATCCCCAGCCGGCCCAGGGAACAACCCACATGGCACAGCAGACCTCTCCTGACTTCCCTGCTGCACCCCTAAGCAGTGTATTTCAGTCATGTTCTCTTCCCCACTCTGTCTCTGGTGAATCCTCTCACCCGCTGCACCTCTGGCCTGAACCCCAGCTCCTGTATGCATAAATAAATAAATCTTAAAAAAAATAATTTTAGAAAAGTAACTCAATAGAAAGGTAGGCAAAATGTGTGTAAAGGCAATTCACTAGTAGGGAAAATTGAATAACCCTTAAGTGTATAAAAAGATAGTCGTTCTCACTAGCAATCAGGGAAATACACATCAAAGGAATGGTAGTTCTACCTCACAACCATAAGAGGCAAAATTTTGTAAAAAAAAAAAAAAAAAAAAAAGGTGACAATATCAAATCATTTTGAAAACTGTGGAAAATCAAAATTTCATGCACTGCTACAGGAGTATGAAATAATTCCATCATATCAAAGGGTAATTTGCAATATTGTTGAAAATTGAAAATGTGAGTAAGCATGAATATTCAAAGGCCCACCCAGTAACTTGAATTTCAAGTGCCAGAGAAAACATATATATGTTTGTGTGTGTGTGTGTGTGTATGTGTGTGGTGTATATATCTCACATCTTACACATAATAAAGGTTTCTGTTGAAATAAGATCTGCAATAGCAAAAAATCAGAACCAGTCAAAATGTCCACCAATGAATGAACAAATTTTCATTCATTCTTGATTTTAGAAATTTGACATTAAGCAATAATTAAGCTTAATTGTAGAGATCATGAATAACATGTTGAATGATGCTTTTAAACGCATTAAATAAGTACAGTAAAATTATTTAAGTACAAATTTAAAATACAAAAAGCTACTATGTTGTACATTTTCACATTTATTAATAATAAAACATTGGCTGGAATGATGTCCAATGCATCAATTTTTTTCATGGTGGAAACTTTTGGGAGAGATGGGTGAGAGGTAATCAGTACGAAGTGGAGAGCAAAAGAGGTTTTAAATTTATAATGATCTTTTTCTTTCATTAAAAAATACACGTGTGTGTGCATAAAGCACTGATATTTTTAGTGTGATTTTAGGCTTTTTCTAGGATTTTATGTATTTTAAAACAAAAAAACTTTTTATATTTAAGGTCAAAATAAGTTAACAAAAGTAAAACTTATTAAGTTGCAAGGTACTAAATGCAGATAAGGTATGCAACCCTATTTAAATGAATTTTTAGGCAATATATTGTACTGGTTTCCCATAAATTGTGGGAAGGTATTTTTAAAACATTTCTATCTTTTCACTATATATCATGTAACTGGTAATTATTAAGTTAATAGCAAACCAGTCACTAACCTACAAGTGCCCAGAAAATATGACAATAACAAAGTGAAGAGACCAGACGGAGGTGGGAGTGGGAATGTGGAGATAGCATGCTATCCAACGTTCCACACCAGCTTAGCTCACTGTCGACACTCAGTAAATGTTAAACAACAATAATAATAACGGGTACCATCTGCATGCCAAAATTAGAATGGTAGAAACATACAGGATTGACAGCCCTAAAGGCCAGACTTCCTTTACTGATTATTCCCAACATGTACAGCATTTTCCTTAGCTCAGTTAATAGAATAAATATTCTCTTAGTCATTCAGGCAAAAATCATCATTATCTTTAACTCTGCTCGCTCCATCATCACTCATTAATTCTGTCTCCAATTTCTTTTCCTTCTAAACCGTGCTTAACATTGCCCTTGGTTGTTTTCATAAAAAAATACTAGTTATATTAGTTATTTGCTTAGAAAACCTGTTTTTTACCCCTGTTTTGGAGGATAAAGTTTTAATATTTTAGTTTGGTAGATAAGTCCTTCTCATCTATTGCCTCAACTCATATTTCCAACATAACATCATTCTATGTTACTTGAAAATCTTCTCTTACATCCTGTGTGTCCCCAATATGAGGCCCAAATAAAACATCCCATGCACACTGAAGTACTCACACTTTTTCTCCATCATGGAATATCTTGTCTCTTTCTATTGGATTCTAACTGATTCTCCAAAGTTCAGCTCAAAGGCATATCCTCCAATTGGCATCACTGATCTTCCTAAAATAATTCAATTTCTTACTTTCATTTTTTTTTATCACATTGTGTCTCTCACACATTATAGTTTACTTTATATTCATGATTTTAGAAAAATCTTATTGAACACATAGGCATCAAGTATTTGTATGAGTCCCCTTTAGTATTTTATTAATAAAATTATGACATATGATATTGTATATTAACACATACAATCTTTACAACACACCTAGAAGAGCATTACTGGATACTTTAATCTTTTAAATTTTATTAATTTTTAGCCTCCCTGGTGGTGCAAGGGGTTAAGTATCAGCACTATCAAGCTATTGGCAGCCACTACAGCATGAGTTTTCTTCCAGCCAGGAAGCTAACCCACACAGCACAGCAGACCTCTCCTGTCTTGCTGGGTGATCCCTTGTGCATTTCAGTAGATCTGCCTCTTCTGTTCCCCATTCTGCCTCTGGTGAATCTGCTCATGCCCCACCCCCAACCTCTGGCCCATACCCCAGTTCTTCTATACATAAATAAAAATAAATCTCAAATTTTTTTAATTAACTTTTAGTAATGATTTATTTATGCATGGAAGAACTGGGGTATGGGCCAGAGCATGGGAGGGTATGTGTGAGAGGACTCACCAGAGACAGAGTGGGGAGCAGAACAGGCAGATCTACTGAAATATGCTGCTGAGGGGAGACAGGAGAGTGAGCGGGAGAGACAGCGGGTGAGACAGGAGAGGCTGCAGAGCTGATAGTGGGATAGCGCCACAACTTAACCCCTACACCACCAGGGTGGCCCTTTATTAATTTTTATTAAAGTAACTTTGATTTAAAACACTTTATATGATTTAGGGGTATAGGTTCACCCCTCTTCAGATGCACGTTACCATTTACTCCCACCATCTTTTCAGATGTGAATCAGTGCTCTTAGAAGAGAGACGAGAATATTCTCACTATTTTTCTGTCTTCTACCATATGAGGATAGGGCCATTTGCAAACCAGGAAGTGGGTTTTTACCTTATACTGGCTCTGCTAATATCTTGACTTTGACTTCCCAGTCTCAAAAACTGTTAGAAATAAATGTGTTTTAAGCCACCTAGTCTATGGTAAATTGTTATGGTATCATGTGATGACTAAGAGGGTAACCTTGGAAACTGGCTGGGTGTGGTCTCCCTGAAAATTGGAAAGAAAATAGGCATGTGGTTACCTTTAGGGTCTATGGTAAAAGGACATCAGTGTTGGGGAAATGTACAGCCTGAGTTTCATGATGAAGCCAATGATGAAGGTCACTGGTCACAACACCATGCCTGAGAAAAAAGAAAAGCAGTAATTCTTATGAAAATGATCAGACTCTTAAGGCTTGTCTACTTGTATCCATTTATTAATGAAGTGAGGTATAGAACATCCACAGCGAAAACTGCAAATGAGGAATTTGAAGTTTAGTGGAGTTAAGTAAAATGCCAAAGGTCAAACACATGACAAATGACCCAATCCATTATCAAATACCCCCTGACTCCAAAAGTTGTGCTCTTGGTCACTAGTACTTATCCACTGGAGAAGCCCAAGTTTTCTCTGTGTGTGATCTACTCCTCATCACTTCATTGCCTATTGATTTCATGCTAACATTAAATACTCAAAATAACAACTCTAATCTGGCTGTGTCCCAATGCAAGATCTCCCAGGAGATTGCTGGCCCAGAATCAGAGATTCCAGATGGGAAACCTATGCAGGCTGCCTTCCTAGGCTTACTTTGGCAGTGTATATTTCTATTCCAGATGGAAACTGCAAGTGAACAAAACCAAACTGAAAAGCTCAAATATTCGGAATTGATTCAATTCAAGTTTTGATATTTTAAGTTAAATTTTTAAAAGTTAAAATTAAGGAATGAATAATTTTTTAATTAGAATTATTGTTGACATCACATTTTAACTATAAAAATGTAGTCCACTAGGGCAATCCTGGTGGCCTAGGGGTTGAATCTCAGCACTATCACTGCTGTGGCCTGAGATCGATCCCCAGCCAGGGAGCTGACCCACATGGCACAGCAGACCTCTCCTGTTTCACCCACTGCTCCCCTCAGCAGTGTATTTGAGTGCATCTGACTTTTCTTCTCCTCACTGTGTCTTTGGTGAATCCTCTCACCTCTCACACCTATGGCCTATACCCCAATTCTTGTATGCATAAATAAAAATAAATCTTAAAAAAAATGTAGCCCTCTAAATTTTAGTGACTGATGAAAAAAAATAATCATTTTTATAATATATTTTACCCCTTGATAAATCAGTGTCATTTTTTTCTTAGATTTTTTGTTTTCCTCATGGTTTTTATCCTTACTTCCTTTAATTCTATTTGATGCATCAGGTATTTATGAATAACATTATTTCAATAAAGGGATGAATGCAGTTAAATGGGAAATAAGATCATATATATATAATTGAACCAGAGTTGAAGCCAGGAGTTAGGTTCTTCTCAACACTGTCACACCATTCAAACTACAATATTTACAAGGATGAAGCATTAATATCAACACTAATGAAATATTCCTTTTCCAAAAATGGAAAGGACTCTATTTACAGTAGAAATGTTCTAGGCTAAATCCTTATTCCATCAATCATCTCCTACATTATCTTGGATAATTTATGTAATCCTCTTATTTTCATATCTGTAAGGGGACCAAAGATAAAGTGTATAAAATCAGCTTATGAATGCATTTGTCCATTAAGACAATATCTCAGGTTTTTTCCTAGGAGAAATATTATTTTCACAGAAGCCTTTTTTTTTTTTTTCCTACAAGCCCTGATGTTAATGGCTGTGCCTATGAGATATGTTATGTCCATGATAATGATGTGAATGTCTTTGCTTTTCTACTAGTTTTCTGAGCCTATGTTTATGATCTATATGCTCTGGTGACAGACCATTTCTTTGATATTGAATGATTCTTCCTTGGTTCCAAAAGTCTCACATAGGAATTTAAATTTTATCAAAAGAAAATTCACCTCTAATGAACAAAACTTGAATACACAATGAAATTAAAAATCTCTCTCACCACTTCAGTGGCTCTGTCCCAATGTGGAGGATGCTCCACTACTCTTAGTTCATTTCCATACACTCATTTCATGATGCAAAATACAATGTGTCAGTGCACACTAAATATGGAAATCAAAAATTGCCATTTAGAAATTGGACAGGGTGATTATTTACATTTTAAGAGACCATTGAAGTCTCCCTTTAAGAGAAATCTCTCAAAATAGGTAAAACTGTTGTTTTAAAAATTATATTAAAGCAATTTTTCCTCTCCTGAGTTCCACACTATTACAGAAGAGAATGGGAGCATCTTATAATAAAGGACACATTACACAGTACAGATAATATTAAAATACGAGGAAAGGGGCTGAAGCTAGGGGAAGAATAAAGTTAAGGAAATCCCAAGTTAACAATATTATTATAATTGAGCATTAAATTTGGCTAACATTTTTATGAGGAAGATACAGACTTACTTTTGTATTAAGACTTCCATTAAAATTATAATATCTGACTCTTTCCTACTGCTTAAGGAAAATTAATAACCTCTGGATTTTAATTGTTAAAGAAAAAATCTATTCAGGTCGCTGAGGAAGAAATTAAACTGAAATTTCACCGACCCAAAGGAGGAAGGAAAGAAAGACAAGTATTTGGACAGAAAAAGAGATACAGCTGGATGTGCAGGGAGACTTACATTCTCTGTGGGTAAGGTTACAGAAGTGTCAGAGGACTTACAGATGAGAGGAATATGTACTTTTCTCCTACACAGAACTGGTTGGATAACCGGGAGAGGGTCAGGCTAAAGCACATGTAAGTGTAAGATTAAGATGGCTTTTCAGAACCACTCCTTGTACATACAAATAATTGTGTCTTTGAGCCAAAAAAAGGTGGGGGGAAGTTAATATTCAACAGTGGCATTTTATAGCAGAAGGAACAGAGCTAACCATGGTAACTGCAATAGCAAAAGGACTATGAATTTCCTGTTACACTTACATCATGTAAACTTGAGGAGCAAAAAACATAGGTAGTATTGGGTAGTCTACTACCTTGATGACTGGGGTCTTAGAGCCAGGCTTAAGTGACCCAGAAAAAAATGTAAATGTGGCATTTTTCACAAACAGGCTTTATAGAAAAACTCGCACATGCTATACATAAAATCAGTTAAATTACTGTAAGATTTTTCTATTGACAACACTACATGTGTCATCTACCAGAATGTTAAATCCCTTCTCTCTGCAGATCTGTTCAAGTATTTCTGAAAACAAGCCACTATGAAATATTTACAAAGTAAAAAAATTAAGTAGAAATTTCATTTCCAAAGATGAAGTTCTTACAATATTCAATATTCAGCAAAAAGTATGTGATGTCTTGTAGGGGAAAGATTAAGCAGAATATGGACATTAATTTAAATATCCACAGCTTTTTTTCATGTAGATATCTTGTGCATATCAGGTGGGTATCTTCATTGCATGATAAAGTACTTGCATAAGTACCCACCAAATAAACTAGGGGTATTAAAGTCCATTGTACTTTCAGTTCACCAAATTCCTAGACCATTTTTTCCTCAAAACCTTATGCAGATGACAATACAGTTTGGTGCTAGAAATGATATAAATGGAAATGGTAAAAATTTGAGAAAGTTGTCATCTAGAGTATAATTCATGATAATTATTAATTATCTCTATTCAGTAGCAAAACTGGTAGTGAAAAATTAATGATCAATTTTTGGACAAGTGTCTCACATTTTTGTAATAACAAAGAGATATAAATATTTAAATAGCTTGAATATGCTATATGTGAACATCCACCAAAACATTATTTGTACATTTTAATTGTGAAATTAGAAACAAACCTTACAATAAATATTTGTATCTGTGAAAGAAATATTCCAGTCAAGTTTCTTAACTTTGTCTCCTGTTTGCATCCATTGCTCTGGGTACCAACTTTAAATGGGTTGGGATAACACCAACCCTCATCTGTGTCATTACTTTCTTGGATCTTCCTTCTAAAACTCCTTTGTTGATTGAAAGGCTTAAAAAGCAATGGGACCTGACAAAGCACCCTGTTTTGCAACCATCCTAGGGTGCATAGGTTCACCATCCGTTCTAGAAATTTGAAGGACAATTTTAGAGCCCTTGTCATCATTTTCACAGGTTTTAATGTAAGCAGGGGAAATGAGCCAGCAGGGTGACAGCAACTTGAGGCCCCTGTGAATCTCTATGTGCTCTTTTTCTGGGCTTTCTTTGGTGTTGTATCCTGGTCTCTTCCTCTCTTAACTGTTCTGCCACCACAGTCTCTGTGTAAGGCCACCCTTAGAGCTCTGACCTCTAGGCTCAGGTGTGCACACTTGCACATGGGCGCACACACACCCATGGGCAGGTGTCTATAATCAGGCACACATATCCCACATCTTTACATTAACAAGATCAAGGCCACAGGTGGTAGCCACAGAGGCCAATGGGGTAAAAGCCTGACCAATTTCATTCATCCTACATACCCATACAGCAACATTGAGAATTACCCAATCATGGGTGAATATAACTGGGAAAGAAAATTAGTGAGCAATTCTCTTCTCCCACCATCCCTAAAATACACTGCTTTGCAAAATATGCAGAGGTACTAGCAACCAATTATATTTTGTAGCATCCAAATCACCCCCTAGCATGTTCTAGAAATTGGCATTTTCTTTCATCTGCTTCTCTCACATTTTCTCTTATTCCTGTTCCCTAGTATTGCAGTTCCCAGGAACAAGATCTCAGATAAACCCCTTACCTCAGGTTCTGCTTACCGAGGAATTCAGGTGAAAAAAACTTTCTATATTTGTCTGTCAAAAAAAATGATCAAAAATAAACAAGATTGAGAAAATATTTACATGTCATATATCTAATAAAGGGTTAATATTGAACACACATAAAAAACACAATCAATAGCAAAACTGATTAATCCAAATTTAAAAATAGGTAGAAGAACCAAATAGACATATTTCCTTGGAAGACATACCAATAATCAACATGTAAATGAGAAGGTGCTCAAAATCACTAACTATTAGGAAAATGCACATCAAACCCACAATGAGTACCACCTCACATCTGTTAGATTGCTGTTTTCAGAAAGATAAGTATTTGCAGGCCTATCAGATGCAGAATTCTTAGACATGGAATGAGATAGTAAAAAGACTCAGCTTCAAACATGTGTTACTATTCATGAAAAAGGAAAGACAAACTTCCCAGTTTCCAGTATGGAATGTAAGGAAAGTGGAAGTTGTCACTCTATACCAAAAAACAGTTAAAAGTATGAACAACCTGAACCATTAATAGCTCTTAGGTCTGTCAGAAAAGTGAGATCACAGGGCAAACTACTTTGGCAAAAGTTATAGAGACAGACAAAGAGAATCACATGGAATGGATAGACACTCAGGAGCAAAAGCCTCTGTGGAAGCAGTACCAGGTTAGAGAAGAAGAAACTGTAATTAATGAAATTCTGGAAGTTCAGTGTGGGTAATTCTGAGAGTTAAAAACCACAGGAGGCCCTGGTTATAGAAGAGACCACAACTTTTGTAAGTTTTAGTTCCAGGAACTTCTTGCACAGTGAAGATCAGAGGAAAATCTCCTATTGTTTCCAGCAGGGGGAGAGAAAATGTAACCTTTTTAAGGTACACCAAAGCATTCTGTTCTTACAGTGACCTACCCTAAGAGAAACTACTTGACTAGAGTTAATCTATTGAAGCAGTATCAGAGCCTAATTGACTTGGGGAAAGGAATAATCATCTCAGCTCCCCTATAGTCTTTCATGTAGGTAGGGAAATACTAAACTCTAGGTCCAGTTAGCCATTTTGCCCCATTTAAGGGATGGAAAAAATGAGAAACACAGGTAAAGAGACTTCTGAATCATTAAAAATCACCTTTCAAAATAGACAGCATCTGGGGCCTCCCTGGTGGCACAAGGGGTTAAGCACCACACTAAGAAGCAATTCGCAGCCTCTGCAGCATGAGTTCAATCTTCTCTCATGGTGCAGCAGACCTTTCCTAACTGGCCCGCTCCTCCCCTCAACAGTGTATTTCAGTCAGTCTGCCTGTTCTGTTCCCGACTCTGTCTCTGGTGAATACTCTCACCGCCCACATCTCTGGCCTGTACCCCAGCTGTTGTATGCATAAATAAATCTTAAAAAAATGTAGACAGCATCAGGCTCTTGTGAATTCTACCAAACCTTTAAGAAAAAAACATCAAATCCCTATGATCCCTTTCACAAATAGAAGTAATAATTTCTAACTCATTCTGTAACAGGGTGGTCCCCAGGAAAGGGGGAGGTTCCAGGTTTCCTGCCCCACCCAAAAGGAGGGTAGAGCTGAGCAGGGAGAGAAGAAGCTGCAGAGGAGACTGAAAAGGAAGGAAGCAGGATGGAGAGCCAGGAGGAGACCTGGAGGAGGCACATGGAATGGAGAGACATGTGAAGAAACTGTGCTTGCCTTGTGGTCACAGACTGGGTGACATAGATGTGGGTGAGAGACCCACAGCCAAGCAACCCGTTTTATATCAGGGCTGCTCCATAAAAGTTTGGCGCCCAACGTGGGGCACCAAATCTATTATAGGGCAGGGAGAGATGTACCCCCAAGCCCCCCAAAACCTGCCTGCTCCAAATGGGTTCTTCCATCTGCCACATCAACACAAAACATATGAGACTTTAATGGGAAGGAACTTTTATAAATTAGGAAACAATACAGAAAAGGCAAAGAATATAGTTTCTAAATCAAGCACCCAATGTTACCCGTCCCCTTCTGGGTAAAAGTCCACCCAAGCAGGATTGGCCCAAAGCAAGACCCCAAAGCCTGCCACAAGTCTAAAGCATCTTCCAGTGAGGACCCACAGAAAAGGATCAGAAACAACCAGACAAGTCTGGAAGGAAAAGAGCAAAATCAAAATCAAGACAAAAACTGCCATGGTCACCTTCCCATGGGTCTCTCACCCACATCTGTGTCACCCAGTCTACGACCAAAAGGCAAGCACAGTTTCTTTACATGTCTCTCCATTCCACGTGCCTCCTCCAGGTCTCCTCCTGGCTCTCCATCCTGCTTCCTTCCTTCTCAGTCTCCTCTGCAGCTTCTTCTCTCCCTGCTCAGCTCCACCCTCCTTTTGGGTGGGGCAGGAAACCTGGAACCTCCCCTTTCCTGGGGACCACCCTGTTACAATTCTATGACATCAACATTCAAAAATCAATGAATGCAATCTTTCATATCAATAGACTAAATATGAAAACATGACCATATGAATACAAGCACAAAATACCATTTGAAAAATATCTATCACCCATTTATGAGCCTGAGGTAAATTTCACGTAATTGTAGTTTATACTTCTTTTTATACATTTTAGATTTTTTTAATTGAGGATTTTTACATTTATGTTCATAAAAGATAATGACCGGTAGTTTTCTTTTTTTCTAGTGTCTTTTTCTAGTTCTGCTGTTAAGAAAATGCTGATCCCTAGAATGATTCAATATCTTTAATGGATATAGGCCTATTTAGATTTCTTTTTGTGTGAGTATTGTATGTGTGTGCTGTCAGATTAAGTCTTTTAAAGAATTCATCAATTTCATCTAGGTTATCAAATTTGTGCATATAGAGCTATTCATAGTATTTAGTTCTTTTTTTAATTTCCATGGAATTTGTGGTGCTATTTTTCTTTTATTTCTGATATTAGTATTTGTGTCTTTTTCTTCTCTCGCTCGCATAGTCAGGTGACAGACATTGATTTTCATGATTTTTGCTAAGTAACAGATTTTTACTTCATTGATTTTTTCCATTGATTGAAATAATATAAGATTTTAATTTCTTTCCTTCCTTAGCATATCAATTATACATATTTATTTATTTTTTTTAGTGACTACCCTTGAATTTGCAATACACATTTACAACAAAGTCAAGTCCACTTCAAATAACACTTCACATAACACTTCACATGTAAGTACATTGTAATAATAAAAAATCTAATGTGTCTCTCTCATTCCTGGTGTTATTGATGCCATTCATTTCATTTATACATAAGCTATTATCACTGAATACACTGATATTATTATGAACAAACTATTATCTGTTAAATCAATTGAGAACAAGATTTTTTTATCTTTGCTTTTTCCTTATTTAAATGTCCTTCCTTTACATAAATTTGCATTGCTGAACTGTCACACAGAGGAGTCTCCATAAAAAGTAGAGATTTCATGTTCCCAGGCCTACCTTCTGAGCTGTCAAAGAAGCTAGAGAAGACTTGAAAGATTCATGTGGAGCGGAGAGACATGTGAAAAAAAATGTTCTTGCTTCTTGGCTTTGGACTTGTACCAGAGACTTGGGGGACATGGTAGCAGATTCATGGAGTTAAGACATGTAGAGGCAATTGGAAGAGATGTGGAGGAGAGCCATGCGGGGCGTCTGATAATGGCAGCCAATATCTTAATTTGTACTTTAATTTTGCTCCTTTCACCCCAGACTTGCTTGGTCCTTTTGGCCTGTTTTCTATGGTTCCCCATCAGAAGAAGCCTTAGACTTGTGGCAACATTTCAGGCCTTAGCAGTCCCGCTTTGGGCCAAGCCTTTTTGATGGGCATTTACCAATGAGGGGATGGGTGATTTGGGGTGTTTTATTGGAAACTACTACCCTTCCCTCTCTCTATATATGCACATTAATTCTATTAAATATCTTTCACACTAAGAATCTGTCTTTGTCTTTTTGTGGTGGATAGCAGGATATTTTTAGAGTGTGCAAGTTTGGGGGTCCTTGGTCATGCACTGACAATATATCAACCAAAATATAGGAGTTGACTTCCAGAAGCTGAAACAAACAAGGAGACACAGTCTCCTCTAGAGTTACAAGAAGGAACTAGCTGTGTTGACACATTGATTTTAGCCTAGTGAGTCTAATTTTGAACTTCTTGTCTTCAGAATTATCAAAGAATACATTTGTGTTATTTTAAGGTAATTTATTACAGCAATTATAGGAAATTAATACAAGTCTTATTCTCACTGAGTTCATAAAGTAATATTATTCTATTTTTTTATAACAATGCCTCTCCCTTTGTTTAAATGACAAGTGTAACTGAATCAAATTGTATCTCACATAATTCTTATTTTAGCCCTCCTTCTTATTTTAGTATTGCTGTGTCAATCTACTACCTACAAGTGTAATCATGGCATCTCACTTCAGCTCCATGGAGTAATGTCATTTCACTTCCTGAGCTTCTTTTCCACTTGTCTCTGGGAACTGAGCTGAAAAATCATCAGTCATTTTGACTTCGAAAAATTCTGGACTTATGAGGGAGTTAATTCCTACATGGCTACTTTTAAAATCACAATTGATGAAAGCCAGTGGATAAATACTTCCTTCTTCTGAAATTCAGGGGTAATAAATAAATAGTTTCTACCTGTTCCCCTAAGGTATCTAGCGGGATGGATCCCTAGTTCCCTTCTAAAGTGATTAACATGATAATTTACTATTGTATTGGCTTTCTTTCCTTCTTTATTTTATACTCTTCCCACTCTTATTGCTATCTTTGGGGATCACTTTCAAAAATATACTACCTGCATGCAACCCCATATTTTATACCTGCCGTTTTGGGAAACTACTCTAGATTTCTTAGTGACAGAAATGATCCTGGAAATCATACCATCAGAATAGGGTTCTGAAACTAGAACACATCCCTGTCAGCTAGCACCAACTATCTTGTTGATGGTAAATGATATGGTAACCTTATGTGCGTGCCATACCACATCTACTGAGTATTCTACCAGTGATATTTTGGAATAGGGTATAAGAAGGAGGTGAAGCCTTTGCTTTATCTTTACCTTTACATTTAGTTTTAATGTTGACATTTCAATAATATTGGGGCAAAAATAATTCTAAAGATTTTTATTTGCCTAACTATTATTTATAGCATTAAAATAGCTTAAAAAGTAAAGTGATGGACTCAGGTAGTATACCTTGGAAATGAAAATGCTTCCATGGCAACATCAGGAAGACCCTGACCTCCTGCAGCTACAAAAGTAGGCTACAACTTAATTATAAAAGTAACATTGTTACAACAAATTTTATAAACTCAATAGGTATCTTATGTCAAAGAAAAGATGCTGAAAAAAAAAAAAAAAAAGAATCAGACTTAAGACTTGCAAGGGAGACATTTGATTAGATGAGCTAAGAACTTCCAAAGTCTAGATTCTCTAAGTCCAGAGTTCCAGCAGGGACAGTCTCTTTTCCCTGCAACAGAAGAGATGCTTCTATTTCCCTGGACTTCACGTGTAGACCTCTGGGACAGTTGCCTTGAAAGATCATGTTTGTTTTCATCAACAATGCCTTTAACTGTTTTCATTGCCTTCACAGTAATATAGTCTGCCTGAGTAGGAAAATTAAAAGCCTCATTTCAAGAGAGTAGACACGAGACAGAGAAAGAAAATCATTAGGCAAATGAGGTGAAATGCTAACAATAGATGAGTCTGGTAAAATTTATATGGATGCTATTTGTACTATTTTTACTTTTGAAACTCATTTATAAACGAGATTATTTCCAAATTCATATTTTAAAAGGGTATGACTTTCAAACAGTCCTTTAAAGAATTGAGAAAAAGAAAGGCTTTTCTTTAAAATGTCCCTAAATGTTGCATTTCTAAGGAGAGCAAGGGTTAAAAAAATGTTGCTTTTTTTTTTATTTTAAAATTTAAAGGGGTATAGAATCATTTTAAGTTCACATTCAACATCCCCAAACACATTTCAGGAATAAGTTTTAGACGATTAGTTGGATGAGTAGCTTTTTATATCTAATAAAACCACTTTCGTTAGACATGCCAGAGCAGGAGGTTGTGAAATTGGTATGAGCGGTTCAAAAGTAATCCGAGCCCTTGCTTGCATTCCAAACAAGCAAGATCAAAAAGTAAGCTGGAGGAGCAAGCTGTTCCTAAGTCTTTGACTTCTTTGACCCTCAGAAATTAGCTAAATTTTAAGGGATGAAATAGTACTCAGGAAAGTGAATTTTCTAAAAGATATATTTCTGAAATCTATATACCTTCTAAAATATAAGATGGTGTGTAAATATTCAAAATGAATCAACCTAGCTCTAGCTAAAATTTATTCAGGAAAGTATTTTGCATTTTCTTAAAGCAATTTTAAAAAGCTGAGATAGTTTATTCCACCTGATGAAATATTTTCACCCACTTCTGTAATTTAATGCACCAATTATAAATAGTAAAATGTTCAACTATTATATAATGTTGGAACCATTTAGGATCTATGGGTCTTTTCTATCATTTCTCTAATCTGATCACTGCTAGTTTGCTTCTCCACCTCAACATCAGCATTTTATTTGTACTGTGAAACAAAAGAGGCATCAGAAAACTCTTCTTCTAGGACAAATTTCATCAAGTCTGGCATGCAGGGACGAAGGTGTATCTCCTATGGCAGAAATGACAATTCCTACAGAAAGTCTTAACAGCTCTTTCTCCTTTCTCTTACTTCTGGAAAAGGCAATGCAGGACTTAAATGCTTAATCAATTCAGACCCCCATATTAGGAAAGCAAATTAAGACTCCTAAGTTGTGCTAAAAACAGCAGGTGAGATAAGCAAACTACAAAGCTACATTTACCGATTAACTTACATAGAAATATATTGTGACCTAGATGGGGTTGGGGAAGGGGATTTACCCAAAGCAGAGTTATACTTAGCATCCAGGCATCCTGTATCTGTCTAAAATTATATACATCATACTCAGAAAACATACCTATGTTTACTCTGGATTTACCCTGCTGGTGACTTTAGCTTGACTTCATGGAGGAGGCTCTGATTACTTGGGTTGTTGATGAAACTTGGGTGATAGTATATTTCTTTTCATGTAAAACAAAATTATGCACAATATATGCCCAAACTTATTTCTGTTGTGATATTTTCAATCGCAAAAATTTGGAGAAAATGCAAAATGCCATTAGTGGAAGATAGTTTGAATTAATTATACCCCCACAGTGGAATACTCTGCAGCTGTAATAAATTAATAAGCAATTTCACTTCTGGATATAAAATCAAATGGCATGAAAGCAAGGCTTTGTACAGTTATTTGTACACCCATGTTCAAACAACATTATTCACAGTAGCCAGAAGATGGAAGCAGACTCAGTGTTCATTGATAAATGAATGATGAACAAAATGTAGTATATACACAGAATGGGATGTTATTCAGCCTTTAAAAGGAAGGAAATTCTGATTTATGGCGTATAGATGAACTTTGGTGATATTTTGCTAAGTGAAACAACCCAATCAGAAAGGGATAAATATTCCATTTATTCCATTTTTATTAGGTAACTAGAATAATCAACTTTATAGAGACAGAAATTACAATGACAGTTTCCAGCAACTGGGAGTAGAGGGGAATGGGGAGCTAGTATTTAATGTGTACAGAGTTTCAAATGCAGACGATTAAAAAGTACTGAAATGGATAAGCAGCAACATCAATTTACGTAATGCCAGTGAATTATAAACTTTAAAATGGTTTAAATGGTAAATTTTATGTATATTTTATCTCAATAAAAAATAAGGATGAATTTTATGCACTTTAGGGTATGATCTCCATGACATAGTGAGTGAGAAAAGCAAGGTAGAGAATAAGAATAAAGCATGTTACCTCTTGATTAGAAAGGAGTATTAAAATAATATGAATGTTTACTTTTACAAAAATAAAATGTAGGAATTTGACCAAATTTGGGATCATTTCAGACTTAAAAAAGAATTATGGCTGTTATTTCAAAATATTGAATAAATAAAAAGATAGGAGATAACTAATTGAAAACAAACACATATAAGTATATATAAAGTAATATATATACACAATTCTGAAAATTGGTAATGAAAGAAATTAAACATTGTCCCTACCTTTTTAGAAGGAATTATGGTTAATCCCAAGTGGAGGGGCGAAAGTTTTTTTTTTTTTTTACAAGAAAATGGTTACTCAATAAATATAAAAGGAATAATAGCAGTGTTAACATGTGAACTCTAACTAGCTTTGCAGAACTGAAATTAGTTATGACTTTTACTTCTTGATGCTTGGTTTTTATTTAAATGTTCATTTTTTGGCTTGTTATTGTTTTTGCTTTTAAAAGTGGATTTATTGGCATTTCAATAACATAAATAACAATTTCTAATTTAGTTACTATTCTTAATCATACTCAGTAGTTGCAAGTTGATTGTTCCTATTTGTATAGATTCCTTCTTTTGTGTTGAACCCAGTCTAGAAAATATGTCAGAGAATGCAGATTTTAGAAAGATTTTAGAAAAAAGGGTTTTCAGTGCTCCCTACACCCCTCACCTCCACACACATAAACACTTATTTTGACAATCACTTACAGATGAGAATAATTCTATGGGACCCTGGAAGTCCAACAGAGAGTTTCTAGCACTGTCAGAGAAAAAATTCCTAGAGCAGACACATTGAAGATGATTAAGAAAAAGTTCCCTCTGTTCAAGTCTTTCTCCCCCAAAGCAGCAGAGTCTGATTTCTCTGATGATGGGAGACTGTGAGACTATAGTGATTGCTCAGCTTCCGGAGCCATTTAGGATATTGCCCCACCCAGAACACTGAATAACCTCGGGGCAGCTAAGACCAGGGAAGAAAGGCAGGGAAGCACAGCAGCCTGGATGTGAAACTTAACAAAAAACAGTTTGTACTCACGGCTGTCTACCAAATCCTATCCAGGAAGTGCAAAGATTTAATACCTGAGGACCCTCCAAACTAATCCATGCGCAACCCCAACATTGAGTACCTTGTGTACCTGGTGCCCAACAGATGCCACTTGCAGATGGCAGGCACAAGTCTCTGCAAATAGTGCAGAGAAAAATGTGCATTCTGATTTTTGGGATGCAATACACTGTATATGCCCATGAGGTCCATGAGGTCTAAGCTTCTTTTTTAAGCTTATTGTATCTCTGTTTATTTTCTGTCCAATCAGTCATTCAATTGGGGAGAGTAGGGTGTTGAAGTCTCCTACCACAAATATGTTTTTCCTATTGTTTGATTTCTGAGTTGATAGTAGTTAATGTATTTGGGCACTCCTTCCTTTGGTGTATGTAAATTAATGATTGTTATGTCTTCTTGATGTATCATTTCCTTAATTATTATATAGTGTAGTCTCATTACCTTTTTTACCTGGAAAATTATTTTGTCTGATATAAACATGGCTGTCCCTACCTTCCTTAGAGTCCAATTTTCTTGTTGGTTTACAGTTCTAAACTAATGTTACCTTAATAAAAATATATCAAAAAGAAAAAAAGAACTAAATTTTCAAAATAAATCCCAGATTTAAAAATAATAAAGATACTCTCATTTTTCAAAGTTAAAGACTAAACTTACAATTTCACTAAGATAACTGAATTGCAAATGAGACTAAATGTAAAACTATAACAAGTCTCTTCTATGTAAGTCAGGACAATGATAGGCAAGGAGCTGGTCCTTGAGGTTGGGAATAGATACAGGTGTGTGTATATGTATGTATGTGTGTATATATGTGTATATATATATATATATGTATGTATGTATGTATGTAAGAACCATGAGGTCTCAGACTTCATGACACTTCTTACCAAGTTACTCCATTCTTCTGGCTAGACAAGTGTATCTCTTCTTTTCCTGAAGACTACACAAACATCATATCTAAGAAGGAGATCTTGCAGGATAATGTTTTTAATCCCTAAATTTTGTCCTGTGTCTCCTGATTGTCTATAGATCAATAACTAAGGTCAGGTTTCAGCACTGGTTGAGCAGGAACCAACACAGTTCCTGCTCAAAACATAGATAACTTTATTATCAAAAGTGTTTCAAATTCTATCTAATCTGTATAAGAGGGAGTCAGGAAATAAATGAGGGGATCACCCTAGAACACTGAGCAGGATACACAGGATGAATATAAAGCAGAATAAGAGGGCCTCCCTGGTGGTGCAGTGGTTGAGCGCTGGGCTGCAAAGCTGCCCGCAGCCTCTGCAGCACCGGTTCAATCCCCAACCACGGGCGAGGGTCCCACATGGCGCGACAGACCTCTCCTGCCGTATCTGCTGCTCCCCTCAGGGCTGTATTTCATCAGTCTGCCTGTTCTGTTCCCTGCTCTGGCTCTGGTGAATTCTCTCACCCTCCCGTACTTCTGACTGTACCCAGTGCTTGTAGAAATAAATAAATAAATCTTTAAAAAAAAAGGCAGAATAAGAGAATGTTTATTAATTTGGAAGAAATCCCCTGTGACTTAGGATTTAACATTACAGCAAGAACATCTGAAGATGGTTCTAAGACAATGCTAGAATGGTTCCTTAAAGCTTGGAATCAATAAGTGTGTTATACTGAGAATGAAATGGAGATAAAGAACAGTTTTATTAAGAGGTTGTGAAAGCAGTAAGACAGCACTGGGAGCTGGGCAAGTTAGAATGGATTTTAATATGTGGGACTAGAGAACAAATTACCTTCCATGTTACCAGAAAAGGCCTGGAGCACACCTTCTTCAATAAGGTAATGAATACATATGTGAGAGGAGTATTTGTATTATTGAGAATATCAATAGTGACTGTCTTCTCTCAGCCAGATTGACTGTAAGAGATGGTACTTGGAGACGGGTTCCTTAGTTTTGATGGGTATGACTGGATTTGGGAATAGGAAAAGTCAGATGTTGGTACTTACCATCAGAGACAACTTGGATATGGCTACAAATTCGGTCAAGCAGACAGTTTGTGTAAAACATTAGGGATATGAGGTGACAACTAATCGAGAATAGTAATCTTGCAGGTGAGATAGATGGGGTGCAACTATATAACCAGGAAATGTCAAATGTTAATAAACAGAAGCTGAAATTGAGAGACGCAAAGGAAAAAAAAATCCCTTATTCAGTTTCTTTATAGAGACAATTTTTAGGCGCTGAGTCCATCACTTGAACAGTAGGCTAAACACTTTGTAGAAAGGACCCCACGATGCCACCAATCTCTATGAAATAAACACTTCCCAAAGAAACCCATAGCCATTTATATGATAGAAACAGTTAACTGGAGAAAAAACAAAACAAACACATACCCAGATCTTTTCCTTAAAAAAAGATTTATTTATTTATTTATTTATACACACATGAACTGGGGTACAAGTCACAGTTGTGCAGGGTGAGAGGATTTACCAGAGACAGAGTGAGGAACAGAACAGGCAGATTGACTGAAATACACTGCTGAGGGGAGCGGCGGGTGAGTCAGGAGAGGTCTGCTGTGCCATGTGGGTAGCTCCCTGGCCAGGGCTTGAACTCATGCTACAGTGGCTGCGAATAGCTTCATAGGTTGTGTCTTAACCCCTTGTGCTACCAGGGAGGCCCCTAGATCTTTTTTTAGAACAGTTATAACATCTGACATTGGGTCTAAAGCATGGGCTCTGAAATGCATTGTTCTTGCCTCATTAGTATTAGAACTTAAGGAAATGAAGTGATAAATGGAATTATTGTCCAAAAATATCTCACTGTGTCTACAAGTGGGCTCTGAACACACCCTTTGGTCACTTCCCTGATCCCCTGTGCATAATTGAGATGAATATATTTAGAACTTGACAGAAACCCCATATTGGTTTATGGTATAAATTATTTTATTGTAAGAAGGGTCAAGTGAAAACTCTCGAAACTGTCCCCTATGCCACCAAGATAGTATGTCAATTACGGTATTATATCCCACAAATAATTGCAGAGGTTTGTGTTATCAAAGATATAAAGAATGCTAGGGTGGTAGTCCCTAGCATTTAGTTCTGCAAGCAAACTCAGATGAATCAAAAGATATAACCGAGAAATGGAATCACCCACCAAATGTAAGAGCCATTGCTATTAGACCAGTTGTGGATCCTTATTGGAACAGATCAAGACGGTCTCTGGAGAATGCATTTTCCTCATTCCTTATCAGTTAAAAAAAATGTTAGTTTTACATGTGCCAGACAGCAGTACATTATTCTTTGGAACCTGAGCTGTGTTAATTCTTCTGATAGCCATCACAAGAGTTGGTGGCTAATCTGATCATCTTAAAAGTTGTTGTAAGATGCTGGTCCACTATATTGATGTACTATATTATTTGTACTTGGTAATGCCTAAGTTTATAAAACTTCTATAATTTTTTCAAAAATTACATAATATTATAGCTTAACTCTTTGATCTAACCTTATATAATTTTGGTATATCTTAAGAATTAGATGTTTTTCTTTATTTCTAAACACATTTTCTAAATTTTTAAATAATAAGTGATTATTACTTTGTAAATGTCTTTACTAATATGTACATTCTATCTATTGACTATTTTCTATTTTGAATATCTTTTTATCCAATCCTATATTTTTCATTTACTTTTTTTTTTCCTTTTTGCTTTGCCCTAATTTTATTTTCTGAATTTTATCCAGCTGGTTATAATGTACATTTTCCCTTTTGTAATACCCACTGATAATCTTATTTATGTTTCCAGATGATGTTTATTATCTCATTACAGAGGTCCAAGAAAAATCATGAAGCTTTAGTAGTGAAATTATATTAATTTTACAAATTAATTTTAGAAATATGTAAACTTTATAATAAATTAGAATTTTACCAATAATTAGAGTTTATGTAGCTTTTTATACCTTCAGTAAATTTTTAAAATTTTATATAAATTGTGCATATTTTTCTTTGGGTTAATCACTAAGCATTTTGTATTACTCCCTTTGTGAATGCAATCTACATTAATTAACAAAATATTTTATAAGAAAGATCAATGAATAAGACAAATTAAGAAATAAACTGGAAAAAATGTATTGTTCTTTATATATAAATCTTAGCTTTATTAACAAAGACATACCTTAGTATGTGAAAAAAAGGAGAGGCATAATAACAGCGTGGATCCACGCATCACACAGAGAAACAAATGAAAAGTAACAGAATTTAGACTGGATTGAGGAAAAATTATGCTTATTAAAATTTTTTTCATGTGGACAAAATAGATATATTTGTGGTCATGTGAAATACAGTTGCACCATGGATAGAAGTCTTGAGGTAATATATATGGACAATATATTATAATAAATTCATTTAAAGGCAGACTAGACTACTCTATAAGATAAGCAGTAGTTCCCTGACCAAGCAGTTGTGCAATGGAGGCTGAAATAATTTTGAATATTTGTGAAACAGAAGTTATATATGGTGATATGTTGAATTTCTTCCAATGGTAAGGTTTTGATAATGCAGAATTACAGTTCATTTATTCTTCATTCTGTTGTTCTTCATTCCACACACACAATTTATGATCTTGAAAAAAATGTTAGCTCATCATCCCCATGACTGCATTTCTTCAGCTCAGTAGGCATTTTGTTGGCAAAAGTAAAATTGCACCTGTAATGTAGGATATCCTTTGAGGACACAGAATTTAAATTCCTTCAGGGTTCATTTTAAAGCTAATGGTTTCAGCTGATGTTTTGGATTTGATTCACATTGTTAAATGCTTTAATACAAGTAGGAAAAGCCAACTTCACATTCTTTTGCTTGTGAGCAGAATAAATCCAGCAAGACAAAAACCCAAGAAAGATGACTGACCTAACTCGGCTTTTGTGCCTTTATTTGTTAAGGAAGTTGAGAGTGCTATGAGATTGATTAAGTCAAATAAATAGGTTGTGGTTGACACTTTGGGTAATTTGTTCACTTCTCTTTGTTTGATCCTTCTTCTAAGCACTGCCAAGCCTGTTTCCATCCAGATAAACAAGACCATTTGCTGGTAAATTATCACTTTTTGGAAATGGAGCTAATACTAGTTCCTCATTTTAAAAAATGAATGTTAAGTCTAATGTAAATACCTAACACCCCACTCCTGTTTGTGTTTAAGTTGGGTGGTTAAGATGGTTTATGAATTTTGGTTTTTTTCCACATACAAAACAAGCTGATCTCCTAGTCTCCAACTCAAAAATGTTAACTTCTGTTCCTTTGAACACATTTAGAACAATTTTCAATTTCTTGGAACAGATTTTAGGAAAATACTTTTATGATTACTATCAACCACTGCATTTCCAAACATTTCTGTGTGGCACAATTAGTAGAACAAAACATGTCTTGGCTTTGTTCAGTAAGATTCAGGCATCTGTTGAACTCCTATTATACTCCAGGGACTATGTTTGGCTTCAGGGAAAAATAATGAACCTAGTTTCTTCCATAACCTTGCTGACAAAGTAATGGGGAACAAAGGAAAGAAATATATTTCATTACCACTCAAGTCACAACCGAAGAAGTACAAGAAAGGCATTAAGTTCCATAAGCCTTCCAGGTGAGAAGGAGCACTTTGCAATGGGAAGGATTTTGTGAGCTCAGAAGGTGAATGGGTTTGGCACCAGTCAAAAAAGAAGAAGAATCAAGCCTGATAATAGATAATTAATTTGCTTTCTAAGTGAATCAAATACACTAATGAATTTTAAAAGGCATATGCTTTAGTCTACTGTAAAGTGAATATTGCCCTTTAGAGCAATTATTTTTATAACTAAATTAGGTCATCCATAAAGGCTTGAGTTTTCAGACACTGGAAGCATATATCATAAAATCTCCAGAGAAGCCTGACCTGATACTGCATATAATTGAGACATTTCCACTTCCTTTAGGGAGTAAATCAGTTGATTTCCAACTCTTTTATTCACCTCTAATTTAAGTGTCCTCTTTCTAAATGGTAATTTGACCCAGAACATCTCTAAAATGTCTGAGACATTTAGCAATTCCTCCAGGGGCTGTTACACCTGTAAGTCATGATGTATTCAGAAGGTAGAACAAGTTGATGAATTTTGGAAAGAATGTATTTGATGTGGTACAATTCTCTTCCAAGAAGTAACTTAGCATAAATTCTAAAGGTCAGGAAAATGGAAAGTTTGATTGTCTAACACCATTTCATGTTGAATAAAGGAAAATTTCAGAGTCCTTATCAGAAGAGAGATTTTTTTGCAAAATAACATAGAAAGAAGCACGATATTGTTGAAAGTGGACTGGCTAGGAATTGGGAGACCTGGAAGTCAGTTCTGGTTTTGACACAAATTCCTGCTATGATTCTTATATCACTTCTCCTCCCAGGGCCCCAATAGCCTCCTGCTTCTGTCTAATGAAAGGCTGGATGAACAAATTAACATCAGACAAATGTCTGAGTATAAAACAAAATTTAGTACTGTATATATGGTGAATTTACATGACTGTAAATTCTCAAGTAAAATGGAGCAAACCAGTGATTTGTATCATATGTTAAAGAACCTGGGGCATCAACAAGAGAGGAAGGGGTGATTTAACATAACAAAGACTGGATGACATCTTTTAATTTTACTGAGAGTAAAAAGATGAGTTTCTAAGATAGGGAGGACATGTTCACTGATAAATCTATACCTGGACCATAACCTCCAAATTACATTACTATAGGTCATAAAAGTGGGGCGGGGTGGGGGGGGCAATGATTTCTTCTTCCATTAGAAAAAGGGCAAAAGACTGAGACAATGATGAGAGTTTTTTTTTTAGTCTCTTGTGCCTTCACTACTTTTAACTTAAAACAATCTACATTTTTAAAGTAATGCTAACAAACTCCCAAAGATTCAAAGGACTGCAGTTGACCTTGGTTCCCTAAATGAAGGTGAAACTGATTGACATACTGGGAAAAGTATATCTGACTCTTTTGAGTCAGATATACTTTTGGGAGACTGTTTGCGTATTCAAAATGTATCACAGAGAATTAAATTAGATAATCTTTTGTGGCAAGTAAAGTAAGGCCCTGGCATACCATGTGGCACAGCCATGATGAGGAATTATACAGAACTGTCTAGGATAGACTACCTCCCCCAAAAATTCCTTTGTGTAAGGAGCAGCATCCACCTAACCTTCTAAGGAGTTAAACAGCTGAACTTGGAGCAGTATTCACCTGTTGTGAACTTTGAAGTTCACTAAAATTCAATGAACTTTTATACATTTCAGTTTCTAGGAATGATCACAGATATGAAAATATTAAAAGTACAGTATCACTGACAAAATCAGGTGGCCAAAAGTCATCAACATGTGTATGTATAAATAATATTAAAAATAGATTGCAAAGATGTAGACCAAAATCAAAATCAGGATAACATTTAACCTAGGATAATAGAAATTTTATGCCATATCTTTGTTATCACTTTGAAAAATTACCCGTTATAAATGTACTATGAAAACATATTGATTATGTGTTGAAAAAATAAAGAGATCAAGATGCTTTCTAGAAGGGTTACTATTTTCAGTAGGTGCCCATGGGGTTTCAGTGTTGAACTGTATAATAATTGGCTCTCTAGGACATTCAGCTCAGTCTCTCAAGAAAATCTGTTCACCAACCAAAGTAGAAATCAATGAAACCATATCCACAGATGAGAAAATCTGACAAATTTAAAAGATCTAGAAAAATATTTAGCTGCACAAAATATCACAGTCTCCTTGATTTGAATATTATTCATTAGAAATATTTGTCTTTCTGGTTTGAAATTGATGAAGTGTGAATGGATAGTAATGTATGAGTTGCTGAGTAAATTCCAGAATTTTTTGTTAATGTATTGGTTCTTCTGAAGTTTTCTGTTTTAGAAGAAAATCCCTGGAGTTGTATATAGATTCACCAATATTAGCCTTAGTGACAAGACACAAATAAATGAAATTTATAGACTTGGACTTTTGAATCAAATGCAATTTCACTATGGAGAACAAAAACCAAACTAATTTTAAAGGAACAATTCAGAGAAGTTTCACAAATATGTTATTAGTGATTGGTTTGCAATATGTTTAGGACTTTACTGAGCTTTAAAAAAAAAGGAAAAAAAAATGATCTCCTGAAAGAAAATGTGGCAAAATACAGGATGTTTAAAGATATGATGATTTTGAAGGTAGGTAGGGGAGCATGGTTGCAGTGTAACTGGAAATGTAAGTTGAAGCAAAACAAACAAACAAACAAAAAAACCCATGTGCTGAAGTGTTTGGATTTTTCTCCTAAGCAATGGGATTCAAAAAATATTTTCAAGCATAGGAAAGAGAGTGCATATCTTCTTTTAGGAAGATAACTTTGGACAAAGAGCAGAACACAGAGTAGTATCTAGAATTTAATATAATGTTTATCCACATAAAAATAATTTTTTTCAAATAAATCAATGGAAATAAGAATAAAGAAGAACGGAATTCCTGAAATATTACCAGTTGGACTCTGTAACTCTTTGCACGAGTCTCTTTGAATTTGGGGGTAGTATACACTGAGAAGAGTAAGCAAACAGATTTTAATATTCTAGTTTGGAAAGAAAACAGTGAGTCGTGCACTATTATTTAGGAGTGACTTGACTGATGATTATCAACAATCAAATTTGCCCATCTTCATTGCCTGTTTTATCAATTTTAAGTTATTAATCTCTGTAAATGTTAGGCACCAACAGACCTGTTAGACTGCAGATATTTCTTCATCCTTAAAATGCTTTCAGGAGGTACATATAGATACAGTGACACAAGAAAGAATACAGTGAAAACTGCGAGATCAGTATAAAGTACTATGAAGTGCAAAGAAGAAAGACATAGATGCAGACTGCTCCTGTGCTGGGTCTGTTCTTTTACAATTCACACTCAAGCTCCTTGAAGTCAAAAGCTTGGTATTATTTCTCTGTGGGTTTGTGAACTTTGCAGTGTCTGATCCTTATTTGCCATTCTGATGTTTAATGATAATAACTTGTTATAAATAAATTAACAGAGAAGCTCTTTATACATAATGTTCCAGTAAAGAGGACATGTTGATATCAATTTTCTTATAGTCTTATAGTGAGTATTAATTCAGTTGGATACTAGTCAAAAGAATATGGATAGCACAATATTAATGTATCAGAAGTAAATTCAGAATAAATATATTTTTTCATGGACATATGTTCTGTGAAATGAAGTCTCAGTTAACCAGGAACATCCCTGACACTTACCCCAAATATTTGATTATTAGAATTTAGGGAGAAGGGACTTGGGTACTTTTATTTATTATCTTACTAGTGATCCTGACATACACTATTTGTTGACTATACTGAATATATTGAAAACCACTGTCTCATGTAATAACTTACCAGACATTCAGAATCACATACTCATTATTTAAAAAAAAATACTGTTTCTACCTATGTGGTCAATACCTATCTAGTATACTTTTTAAATTTCAATGATTCTAATACTCATTAACTTAGAGTTTTTAATAAAAATGCATGCAGCCCACCTCATCATGATATCTGTAATTGTTACAAGATTGAATTACTTCATAGATGAATACTCCTAAGAACCTTACTAAGGCATAGAGCAAGTGGAGTGCTCTTAGGGTCAGAATAGAATAGGAAAAGCCTAGGAGGAATAAGGAGGGTTCCAGAGATTAGGGCAACAAATTCCAAAGGGGACTAATCACACACCCCAGGACTAGAGGCTACAGTACATTCCTGGACAAGGATAATGAAGAAAAAAGATAAGGACTGGGACACAGAGACTTAGTCCTGGGCACCGAGACATTTAGGTAGTGAGTGAGACCACCAAGAACTACCCAATCACAAAGAGACTGGTGGAGCTTTAGAATAATTAGGAAAAGAAGGTGTATATTCCCTGAGACACGACTCCATTGGCCTGGTTCCACTGGCCTGGGACTCCCATTTTATTTTTGTTCCTTTTCTCCTCAATAAACTTTTTTCTTTCTCTAAACAAATCTGCCTCTTCTTGCTTGCTTGCCTGAGCATCAGCGAAGTTCTTGCTGTGGCTTCATGAGATGCCAAACCGTGGTGGTCTAGTGGCTGGTACTCAGCATGGCCCCTGCAGCCTGGGGTCCATTCCTGTTTGGGAGACTAGGCCTGAAAACCTGAAATTACGGTACCACTTATGAGACCAGAATATTTCATGTTTAAAAATGATTTGGCTTCAGATACTGCATTTTACTTTTGTTTACTAGTTATTAGCTTTTTTCTTTTGTATTTTTAAGCAGTTTTAAATTTCACTTTATCCCTACTTTTGTGCAGAATCATAGTTCATAAACATATACCCCAGACTCCAGGGTGTATGCCTGTCGGCATTTGCTAATCCTGATAAAGTGACTCTAACCACACCCCTTGGAGTAGCCAAATATCTGGTCTTGCCTACTAGGCTATCCTTCCTAAGAAAGATAGAAAGACTTAGTTCCTTAATTAGCATCTTTAGTATCTCTAGTATTAGCTTATTGTATGATGTATGATCATTTTATGACTTACTCTTCAAGGGTCTTGAAAATGAAATCAGGGCCTCCCCGGTGGCACAGCGGTTAAGTGCTGGGTTGAGAAGCTGCCCGCAGCCTCTGCAGCGCCGGTTTGATCCCTGGCTGCTCCCCGGCCACCAGAGGAGGGTCCCACATGGCGCCCAGACCTCTCCTGCCGCCCGCTGCTCCCCTCAGCAGTGTACTTTGGTCCTTCTGCCTGCTCTGCTCCCCGCTCTGGCTCTGGTGAATTCTCTCACCCTCCCGCGCTTCTGACTGACCCAGTGCTTGTATAAATAAATAAATAAATAAATCTTTAAAAAAATAAAAAAAGAAAATGAAATCACATTTCGGGCCTCCCTGGTGGCACAAGGGGTTAAGATGCAGCACTATGAAGCTATCCACAGCCACTGCAGCATGAGTTCAATCATTCCCCTGCCAGGGAGGTGACCCACATGGTGCAGCAGACCTTTCCTTTTCTGCCCACTGTTCCCCTCAGCAGTGTATTTCAGTAGATCTGCCTGTTCTGTTCCGCGCTCTGTCTCTGGTGAGTCCTCTCACCCTCTCACCTCCCCGCCCCCCGCTTCTCTGGCCTGCATCCCAGCTCTTGTATGCATAAATAAATAAATCTTTAAAAAAAAAAATGAAATCACATTTCCCTGTTTCACTCATCAAGACAGATCACCAAATCCTGGGTTGTGAAGATGTGATTGCTGGAGGGGGCACCCAGGAAAGTAAGGGTCTCACACTTCCATTGGTGGTACATGGCTCAGAAACATTGGGATTTGAGCTCATTGTGTTATAGGACAGGGAGAGGGGTAGCCCAAGCCCCGCAAACCTGCCTATTCTAAATGGGTTCTGCCATCCGCCGCATCAACACAAAACATAGGAGACTTTAATGGGAAGGAACTTTAATAAAACTAGGAAACAATACAGGTAAGGCAAAGAGTCTAGCTTTTAAGTGAAGCACCCAAAGTTACCCATCCCCTCGTGGGTAAAAGTCCATCCATATGGGATTGGCCCAGAACAAGGCCCCAAAGCCTGCCACAAGTCTAAAGCATCTTCCAGTGGGGACCCACAGAAAAGGGTCACAAACAACCAGACAAGCCCGGAAGGAAAAGAGCAAAATCAACATCAAGATAAAAGCTGCCATGGTCACCTCCCCACGGGTCTCACCCACATCTGTGTCACCCAGTCCACGACCAAAGACAAGCGCAGTTTTTTCACGTGTCTCTAGGCTCCATGCGCCTCCTCCAGGTCTCCTTGCTCCATCCTGCTTCCTTCCTTCCTCAGTCTCTTCTCCAGCTTCTCCTCTTCCTGCTCAGCTCCACCCTCCCTTGGGTGGGGCAGGGAACCTCCCCCTTTCCTGGGGACCACCCTGTTACAATTGGACTGTGAAAATACTAGTCTGGAAATTCTATGACTCAACTCTGATTATTGAAATAATGACATTTCTGAGCATTTGTTGAAACATCAAGGAAAACACTTTGACTTCTGAGATATGCTCTATTAAAAGCCATGTTTACATTGGGCTGATTCTCCCTTTGAAGCTGAAGCAATTTCAGTCCCAACAAGACTGGGGATTTGTTCCCCATATATTGCTAGATTTCACCCCTACTCTCCCAATGTAATAGGTATATATTTGTTCTGAATTACTCTTAATGTATGGAAAGAATAATTCTTCTACCCTACTTTACAACTTTTCTCTGTGTGAGCAAACTGTCCTGGGAATGATTCCTCCCTGCTATAGCAGATTAGAGAGCATGGCCATTTGCATAGACTTGAAATCTGTGAAGCTGTTATGCAAAATCTGTTGCCTGTGGCTAAAGACAGACTTTTCATACCAATGACCAAGATGCTGGCTTAAAAAAAGCTTAACAATGGGCAATTAGCCTTTGCACATTCTTTAGAGAGGAAGAGTTTAAATGCTTACATTTTTAATGTCAGTAACTCATTGTTTTTACCTAAGTAAACTAAAGTCAAACTTGTGTCTGTTGTAGCAATTCATGCAGGGTAAAATCTGTCAGACAGCTATGCATTGTTAAAGAGAATCTGTTTTCATAATATGTTTGTGGACCCTTTGTCATAATTTATGTGTAGATTTATTTCTGTGATTTCCATTGTGCTACATTGATCCGTGTCTCCAATTTTATTCCAGTGTCATATTGCTTTAATTACAGTTGCTTGATAATATGCTTTAAAATCAAATAACATGATGCTTCTATTATCTTTTTCCTCAGAATAGCTTTAGCAATTTGTGGCCTTTCATGGTTTCATATAAATTTTGGCACTTTTTGTTCTAATTCCTTGAAGAGTATCATTAATATTTTAATGAGAATGGCAGTAAGTCTATTTATCACTTTTGGTATAATAGTGATTTTGGCTATGTTGTTTCTTCCTGTTTAGGAACGTGGAATACTTTTTTGTGTCTTTATAATTTGTTCTATATCTTTTAATAATTTCTTATAGATTTTTTTTCTTGCATAAATCCTTCAACTCCTTGACTAAATTAGTCATGAACTATTTAGTTATTTTTGATGTAATCGTAACTGGAATTATTTTCTGAATTTCTTTTTGTTCTCACTTACTATTTTTATACAAAAAGACCAGAGATTTCTACATGTAAATTTTGCAGCCTGCCAGTTTAGTATATTGTTTCTAGTAGCTTTTTGGTGGAGTCCAGGATTTTCTTTGTATAATATAATAACATCTGCAAATAATGATAGTTTCACTTCTTTCTAATCTGGATTCATTTTATCTTTTGGTGTTGCCTGATAGCTAAAACCTCTAATACTAAATTAAACAGAGGTACACCCTTGTCTTAATCTTGATCTTAAAGGGAAAGCTTTCATTTTTTTCATTTTTACTACCAAGTATAATATTGACTGTAAGTTTGCGATGCATGACATTCATTATATTGAAGTGGTGTCCTTCTATTCTCATCTAGTCAAGATTTTTTAAATCACAAATGGGTGCTATATTTTGTCAAATTATAATTCTGTGTCTATTCATATTATCATATGGTTTTTATCCTTTATTTACTTGGTATAATGTATTACATAAACTGTAATACATTAATTGAATGTTAAGCCATTCTTGCACCCCTGGGATAAACTCCAATTGGTCATGGTGTATGACTTCTGTCTGCTTTTTGTATCCTTTCCTGGTCAATAATTTTTAGTGGTTTGATTACAGTACGTGTTGGGTTATGTCCATTTGGATTTATTTTTTTTTGGGACTCTTTGTACCTCTTAGATAGGGATATCTGATTCCTTAACCAAGATAAGGATTTTCAGATCTTATTTAAGTAAATAAGATTCCGATCTTATTTTCTATAGCTTTCTGGGTCTCATCTCCTTTTGGGAACTCTATGATGTGGGCTTTGTTTCTCTTTCCCCAAGGAGATATTACACCATTTTCATTCTTTTGAATCCTTTTTCTCTTAGCTGGTCTGTATTTGGGTTTCCCACCACTGCGAATTCAAACTCACTGATTCTATCAACTACTTATTTTTGTCTGGTATGGAACCCCTCAATCATGTTTTTTTAGTTCAATTATGGTTTTATTTAAGTTCATTGATTCTGTTTGAAACATTCTCTTGCTTTTTCTATTCTTGTTGCTTTCTTGCTTTTGTTTATCCCTCCTCCTTTATTTTGACAAGTATAATAATAACTATTACCTTGAACTCCTCATTCAGAAAATTACACAGTTCTGCTGAATTCAAACTTCTCTTTTTTTAGTCTTCATTTGTGATATACTCCTCCTCTTCATTTTTAATTTTATGAGTTAAGATTAAGAACTTTCCTTTCCTTGATACACTGCCAGATATTACATTAACAGGTTGCAGGATATAATCCTAGGTTGCTTGTTTGGGATCTGTGGGTGTCTTGCTTCATAGACTGAAGCCTCTGGACATGTTTTAATGCCTCAGGCTCTAGTACCTGCAAGGGGTAGGTGATGAGGAGCAAAGGCAGCAGGTCTTTAGGAGGTTGATTTTAGTGAGTTCCTATAGTTCAGCTTCCTAAGTTGCTGCTACAGCAGTCTGAATTGAGTTGGGGAGATCTACAGTGACCCACTTCCCTAGGTCAATTCCTCAATCAAAGTATTTCAAATAATCTTGTGTTAACATCAGCCTCTCAGCTGTGGCTTGGCTCTGGTATGCAGATTCTGCAACCAGTAGTTTGTTGACTTTTCCCCTGTGGGTGTGGGCAGCAGCAAAAAGAACTGAGTTTCCTGAGCTACTGTCCTGGTTCTGATCAAAGGCAAATGAAAGGTGTTTCTTTTTTAAGGTTTACAGGCACCTTTCACAGAAGACCATGTGCCCTGTAGACCTCTCATTCCTTTTTCAATTGTAGCATCAAGAGAGTGTTGCGTTTAGGAGTCTCAAAAGGCAAGATCTGTTGCCTTTGCCTTTTGAGTACAGAGCTTTTTCTTTAAGTGCTTGCCCTGTTTCCAGGGCCCAGGTATATTAAATTCTGATTAATGGAAGTATTCACAATATATAGTTGTTACCTTGTCCTTTTGTTCCAGGCAGGGTTGAGGAAAGTGTTTTGCAAAATATCCCCTCCAGCTGTAGAGAAGAGGGACATATGAACAAACTTATGCTTACCCATGGGTTCAGGTTTCAGATATTTAAGTCTAGGAACCCCAAACTATACACTGGCAATTGACCCACTCTGGCAATCCCCAAGACTGTTCTTTATCCTTAAGCTTCCCTGCTTAGGGGAGGAGTATATTTCACTCTATAGCTCTGGGTGCATTGTTGCTCTCCAGCAATATAATATCTGCATTTGAAAGTTTCAATCTAATAATTTGGTGTTCTTTCATGCATCTTTGCTCTCCTAATCCTATAGTTATCCGGAGGTAGACAGATAACAACTATTGGCACACCCCTTTCCAGGGTAGTTCCTGGGTTCTTAAGTCCCTGATATGGACATGAGTCCTTCAGTCAGCAAGAACAGGGAGAGATTTAGTATCACAGTTGCTAGTCCCTCTTTTCAGTTGTACTGGCCATTAATGCTCCAAACATAATTAAATTTCAGTTTTTCCTACTCTCTCTTGTGTATACACAATTAAATTTCAGTTTTTCCTACTCTTTTGTATAGTGTCTCTTTTGCATGCAATAGTCATCCAGCCATCCTCCAAGGACCATTGTCTTTATTTCCATATAATGTGCTTGTAAATATGTAGAAGAGATGAGCTCAGCATCTTCACTGTTCTGCCATTGTGCTGTACTCCTCACCCAAATGTTTAGTTTACTCTCTGCAAAGTCTCTTCTTCAATTTCATCCCTAGAATTTGAAAATATCTTGTAATGTACAGTATAAATTTTAAACAAATGTTCATTCAACATTCATGAAAACTTTGTTAGGCAGATGGGGAACAAAGTTTCAAAGACATTATGAGGTATTTCCAGTATAACGGAGTACTAAGCAGAAGTAGGAGTAGGACATTTGATTTCTGACTTGACTACTTTTAAAAAAAGATTTATTTTATTTATTAATCCATGCAAGAACTGGGTGTAAGCCAGAGATATGGAGGGTGCGGAGTGAGAGGATTCACCACAGACAGAGCAGGGAGCAGAACAGGTGAATTGACTGAAATACACTGCTGAGCAGAGCAGCGGGGAGACAGGAATGGTCTGCTGCTCCATGTGGGTTAGCTCCCGGGCTGGGGATCAAACTCAGGCTGCAGTGGCTGCCAATAGCTTGATAGTGCTGAGACTTAACTCCTTGTGCCTCCAGGGAGGCCCTGAGTTAACTAAATTTATTAGGACAAATATTTCTAAAGCAAATAAATTTGTACAATAGGAAAATAAGTAAATAGCATCAAAAAAGTCACCCACTTTGACCTAGTTAACTATCTGGTGCCCAAGCTGCCAAGACTGTATTGCACAGTCACTATATATTTCTTGAAACTACACAGGTCCTTGTAACACAAAAGACTATTTCAACCTTAGTTTGTTTTCTTTATGAACCTGAAGTTTTCATTTTAGGGTGAGGAACTCTTAGATAGCAATGTAATGTCCCAGAATGAAAGCGAAATAGCAGACTTGGGACCAAAGGTGGAAATAAAAAAGAAAGAAAACTCATATCTTGAGGAATCACAGTATGTTAGTGTTGGAAGAAACTGTTGTACAGATATTATTTATCCAAGGTAAAACAGATAGCTGTCAACAGTGCCAGGATTTCTAATCAGATCTTCAGAGCCAGTTTAATGTTTTTTCTGCTATCTAGTATATCAGTGAATTCTCCATATTATACTGATCTGCAGTTACCATACCCCAAGAGTTAAATTAGAAATAACCTGGCTCAGTTCAAGTCTAAGTGAGAAAATTAACACACTTAGGAAAAAAGCAGTGGAATTATAATTGCTTTTGGCATATAAATCTATAAGGGCTGGTTTCTATCTTGCCCTTTTATGAAAAGTCATCCCCAAATGATTTTTAACTCTATGATTACTAGTGTAAATACATCATTTATTTCAATGATCAAAAGCATTATCTTCAGGAAAAAAAAACTATATGGAATCTTGCAAATGAAAAATTTCTTCTAGCTGGCATTCCTTTCAGTCATTATCTAACATCATATTACATTTCTATAGCTAATTGTTCCTGTTTGTGTGAAGTTGAGTCTCTGGCTTAATGCAGTCATTATTATCAATCAGTAAATAATAAACTTGAATTATACAATATGTTTCAAATACCTTAATTTAAAAAGAATACCCTTCTAATAAGGCCCTAATCTCAATCCATCAACATTACTGTACACCCAATTTTGGCAAAGAGCAGGGACTGTGAAAAGGTGGAATTCTTATGCTTCACCCTAAAATAATTTACAAGAAGATAAATAAAATGACATAATGATATAGAATCTGGTATATAATCATGTATGACAAAATAATATATGATAGTCTATCACAGGAAAAGAAGCAGTTGCTGTTAACCAAGGTGAGAAAGACTATGAAAACTTGTCACTTTCTTTGAAAAAAAAAAAAAAAACAAAGTTACCTATAGGAATGAAACTTAGAATTGGTGAGCATTTGAACTCAGGTATATGACTCTTAGTTTAGTCTCAATCTTCATAACACTTTAAGGCCTTGCTAGCCATAAATTTATTAAAAAAATTAGTATTTTGTTCTCTCAATAAAATACTCTCTAGCTTCCTTATAATATGATTTTGTGTCTCCAGAAAGAAATTATATCTCCTTCAGAATACTACATTTGGCTTACAAAAAACATTTGAGGATGATTAAATAGTAGAATTAAAATTTGGACTTATGGTTAGTAATCTCTTTATGTTATACCATTATTTTCTCACATAGTAAAACTAGGAGCCAAGTACTTTAAAGCTGGTATCATTACACCCACAGGAGGTTGTTCTCTTTGTTATCCAACTATCAGTTTAGCCATTTGCCTGTTATTAATGAAGGGGGAATCTACAGCATTAGCGTACCTCTTACTAACTACAATGAGTTTTTAGGAATGAAACTTGACAAATATAGAAGATGGGAGACACTCTCATTTGATGGTGAAAATTATAGGAGCCATAATGGAGAGATCCTTGATGACAAGGAATGATTCTTGGAGAAGTTACTCTGGTGTTAGTTGGGAAGAGAATAAGCAGCTTCACTACCAAGAAAATAAAAATTTTAGGGGCAAGGACTATCTCTGTGTACTTTGCTCCCACCTACATAAGCAACAAAGCACACAGGACTTTGCACTAAGCACACCAATTATGTGCTTTTAGTAAATGAGAGACAATAGAGTAAAAATATAACATTAGAAACAGATTTAGAAATCCTAAGTGCCATCCTTGCTACTAACTGACTATAAATCACAGAATAATTAACTTCTTAGCAAAGGAAAGATGGTTCGTTGCAATGGTATGAAGATTACTAGTCTCTCTGTGCCTCTATTTCTTTATCTAAAAATTAGAACTAGTAATAATATGTCCTCCTTGTATTTTACTGTAGATTAAACAAGTTAATAGGATTGTGATCTTAAAAACCACAGCTTGGCAAATAGTAAGTATTAGATAGATGTTCATCATTATTACTAGGTTATTTGACCCCCACATCCCTCATCTATAAAATGGATATATAATATACATAATTTGACATTATAAAGGAAATGGATATAGGTAAAGCACCTATAACAGTGCTAGTGGAAAATGTGTCCACACACTTATCCAATATTTCTGTTGTTATCATATGAAATACTGATCTCATTAAAATGTGATATTTTAAAATATAACTGGCTGCTTGCTGGATTTGAGTGTCCCATTAAATAACATGCAGGACAATAAGCTCACGGTTGCCCTAAATGTCATCAGCTTCTTTCTGCAACTCAATCTGTGCTATGGTAGTTAGAGCTTCTTCTGGTAATTCTCTCCTCTAGTGGCAAAAAAGCTTGGAGTGTCGTTTAGTAGATTAATTGTTCTTTAATAGTACACCTGGGCAAGAAAAAAATTTGCATTAATCTCAAAAGATTCTCCTCACCTATGTCCCTTCTGTTGTTGAAAGAATGACTCTCTTGGGTGACAATCATTAAGGAAAGTTCAAAGAAGCCATTTCACTATAGTGGAAACAAGGGAGGAAGTAATCTAGCAGGGAGGAAAATATGACTAGTCAGTTTATAGGAAATGCTGTTTGGATAAATCCATAAGGAAATTCCATTTCCTCTTCAAAGGATTTTTCTGGCCTGGTAAAAGATATTTCTAGGAGTAATCTTTTGATGACTATCTACCCTCCCCACCTGACCCCCATCAGCCTTTGGCAATAATGGACTTGCCTGTATGAAGCAAAATGGGATGAAAGGCAAAGAAAAAGTATAGTGAGATGAAGATCAAAGGTTTGCCCAGATCCTGGAAGGTACATATCCTTTTATAGACAGTAAATATTCAAATTCAGCTTAAGAGAAAGAATTAGACATTGCAAATTTAGCCATCTCATTTAAAGATATTATATTTGTGCCTACAATCGTTAACAGAACAAGAAGGACAGCAACAAATTTGTTCTGAGAGGATTTTTGCCATTTCACTGGAGCTGATACATTTGATCCCAGAGTGCCAGCATGATTTTTTGTACAGATTATATCAGGCAAAGAAATATAAATATTGGCTCAGGATGTTTGGAGAGACTTTTTTTCTTATTATGTGGTCAAATGCGTAATTCATTCAGAGATTCTTAATGGAGTAATAAATACTCACAAATCCTCTACTTTATAAGTTTATGCAAATAAATTAATTGCTCTGTGAATGAAATGAACAAAATGTTGGTAAGACATTCTGTTGGGGATATAGATAAGATTGTGTCTCTTTTTTATAAAACAGCCCCTCATTGTGTTCCACTGGCAACATTTCTTGACCTAAAGAATAACTATTTTCTCCAAATGAAGAGAAAAATGCTGATATTTTAAGTGAACCATCTATGCCCAGGTTAATTACAAGTTTATATGTATGTAAATTTTCACTGGGATGTTTCCAGATAATAAATTTATACATTGACTAGTAGTAGCTTAACAGATGGCAAAAGTAGTCTGCATGGTGTTAATAACAGATTGAAAGTGGCCAAAACATTTCATTTCACAACATAATCTGATGGTTGAACAAAAACAAATTTATTATTTTACATTAATTTAGCTGGAATTATAATTTCAGTTCATTTCTGAAGCATAAATAGATTCAAATTCTCTTCTATCCCATGGTAGAAATCAGGAGCTAGGATTCTTAAATGAAATTATATATTTGTTATATCCCTGGAGCAAAATTATTGAGACTTTTCTTAGAAATACATCTCAACATCAAACTTTAGATGGAAGCATTGGATTCAACCAATGTTTCAACCAGAGAATTTTAATACACATTTACTGTGAATATTCACTTGCTTCCTTAATTTCTCTATATAAGAATTCTCAGGGATGGGCAATATAATACTTTGCTGAATGTCAAACAGGATTCAAACATAGAGGGCTGAGGAGAAACTACCATATTGAATACCTTTAGAGAGAAAAGGCAGCTGTTTTATTTTTCCAACAGTCTGAGAAATAATAGTGTTGCCACAAAGAAGCAAAACATGAAAAGACATATTACAGATGATTGAATCTTCATAGATACAATTGAATTAAAAATATATGAAGGCTTTCACTATAAAATATCGTAAGTTGAAGATTGTAAGGGTTACCTAGTTATGGCTATTGAGCAAGCCTATTCCTAGGGGTAAGAATTCTTGCATAGAATTGTTTGAATTCTCACAATTTTATAGGTAAGCTGGTCAGTATATTTTGTTTTAAATTATTTTATTTATCCTGATATTCTCTCTTTTAATTTAGTATATGACCATTCGAGGTACTTAATTGCTTAGGTTTGTTTTTTTTTTAGTGAATAAATGACAACACCACAACTACTGTCCTTCAATTCCATATACATATATTGCATATTCTGTGTCTAGCATTGTCATTATCTTTGGATACTAGTAAAAAAAAATCCAGCCCCAAAGATAGCAGTACCTCTCTGATTGTCAAAGCCTGCTGCAGAAATTCTTCCCCTGTCCAGTCATTGAATTATGACAGAAATTCTGCTCTTTTTCTATACCAGTAAAGGATCTCAGTCACTTAAAGGTGAAAAATGCAGTAAATAATGGAGGCTAGTTCTGCCATTCCATTTTATACATAGATTAAGCTAAAGAAACGCAAGACAATAAATAAGGACCAAATGTCTACAAATAGTCCAAGTGAAACATCACACTTAACTCATTCTGGGAGGAGAGCAAATATCAGAGCTCATGCTTGGCTTCTCAAGCATAATGGAATGTTCTTTTTCATGGGTTTGTTGTCTTTCTGTTTGTATAGTGAAAAGAACTGAAACTCTAGTTGACAATATGACCTCCTTCCCTTAAGCCCCTTTAGCAAGGCCCTCTTCATTAAGGGAGAACAAGAAATAACCTTGGGAAAGACCTTGCTCATGTGCATCTTTATCTTTGATAGGATATTTCAGCTATGAAAATGTTTCATTGAGTAAAGACCAAAATAGTCTATTGAGACATACTGATGAAAATAATGTCTTCATTGATTTCATATATATATATACACACACACACACACACATATATAACACTATATATGTTGAACACATATATATGATAAACACTGATCATTGATTATATACATGACATAGTGCTTATATTTGTACTGTCAATTCTTCTATTAATCCTATTCATAATTCTATAGGATACAGGTGAAGAAAACAAGGCATAGAGAGACACATCTCATCCTATGTTATATATCCAGTGAGTAGTAGATATGTTTTTCTTGATCTGTAGAAATAGTCTCTTTTAGATAGTGATCCATTGGGTCTTACCCTATTCCTCTCTTTCAACACATACATATATATACATGCGCACACACACACACACACACACACAAACCTCTTTTTTCATTACTACCAGAATGATCATACTAATGCAGAGGCTTAGCTATATCCTCATTATTGCTTAAAACAAACAAACGAACCAAAATACATACCTAGTGACCTGTGCTTCTGCTCCCTTGCTGAGTATCAATAGCTCCATGCAGCTCATTAGAAAAAGGGCTCAGGGCCTCGCCTGGTGGCGCAGCGGTTGAGCGCTGGGTTACGAGGCTGCCTGCAGCCTCTGCAGCACAAGTTTGACCTCCCGCCACCGGTGAGGGTCCCACAAGAAAAAAAAAAAAAGAAAAAGAAAAAGGCCTCAGTTTAGCATTATGGTGCTTATAATCCAGCACCAACCATGCATTGCACATTTCAAACAAACTCACAAATTCATCCTTCCCAACATATCTTCTGCAGTTTCTCAACTTAGGTCTTTGTACTTCTTATTTCCTCTGTTAGAAACACTCTTCATCCAATTCTACTGCTGGTAAGCATACAAACCAGTTACATTTTAAGACTCAATTCCAGCTTCACTTCATTTTAAGACCTTGGAGAATTGAGGAAAGATTCAAATGCCTTACTTAAGCATTAAAGGACAAAAATAAAACCTTGAGGGCCTCCCCTGGTGGCGCAGTGGTTGAGTGCTGGGCTGTGAAGCTACCCACAGCCTCTGCAGTGCTGATTCCATCCCTGGCCACCAGGGAGGGTCCCACATGGCGCGCAGACCTCTCCTGCCGCGCCCGCTGCTCCCCTCAGCAGCGTACTTCGCGGGTCTGCCTATTCTGTTCCCTGCTCTGACTCTGGTGAATTCTCTCACCCTCCCTTGCTTCTGACTGTACTCAGTGCTTGTATAAATAAATAAATAAATCCTTAAAAAATAAAATAATTAAAACCTTGAGATGAACACTATACATTTATTGGTAGTGGCCTCTATACACAAAAGAAGCTTTAAGATATCACAGTGTTTGGATAGTAAAAGCTAATGAATGAACAAATGAATGATCTGAGCCTATTCTCCATGCATGTAAGAAATGTAACTGAAACTTAGCATGTTATAATGCAATATTACTTCAAATAATTTTTAATCTATGTTATCAATCTCTGTATATATATCAAAATAGTATTCCAGAAAAGGTATTTATTATTTGAAAAGTTGCATTTTTGCATGTTTTCTTTGCTATTTATCTTTTTCCTTCTCAGCACTTGATTTACAGTTCTTCAAAGTCCAAAACATCAGGGAATATGGACCATGTCCTTTTCCTTGTATTAATATGTTAAGGCACCCTGAAAACTCACTGAAACTGTTTATGAGTATGTAGAACTGTATATAACTTGCCTACATGCCTCCATACTTTTGTATGTAAATTAAATTATTTAATTTACCTAACATGCTTTTACAGTATTTTTATATGTCAAGTATTATGTGTGAATAAAAAATAAAAATCACTGTGTGAATGTATAAAAACACATTTTTATTTAGTAATAGGTTTCTGATATTTGTGGTTAGAATAAGGTGCAAATATAGAATAAGATGCAACAATAAATATGTCTTTTTAGCTTCTCTTGATTATCTCTCTGATTATCTAGATACTACATGTAGAAAATCTGAAAGATTATAGGAAGCATGAAGGTGCTAACTTACAGGGTTGTGCAGGTTATGTCATACAGCAAGTGATTAATGGTGAGTTTTGAAGGATGAATGAGCTAGCCACAAGTTGATGGTGGAAAGAACATTCTAGGCAGAAAAGCATAAATTAAATTCTATAGCAGAAAATCCCTCAATACACTTAAGGATTTGAAATGCAGTCATTATGGCTAGAATATAATGAGGGAAGTAAAAGCTAAGTTTGGAAAAATGGGTAGAAATCAGCTGGTGCAAGGCTTATGGGCTAGGCGAAGGATTCTTATTTTACTTTTGTTGTTATGAAAAAGCTTTAAAATGTTTTAAGTGGGAAAGGGCATTGTATGATTTTTAGAAAGTTCTTTTTTGACTCTGTATACATTATGTGTAAGGAGTGGACAGAGTAGATGCGAGGTTATCAGGTAGAAAGATTTTGTGATAAGCTAGGAGAATATGAATGATGGTGTGTGGACTTGGAGTGAAAGGCACGTATTTGAGGTTTAGTTTGGAGGTAGAACTAACAGATTTAGAATGCACTTTTCTGGTTAAAATAATCGGAAATTTTCAGTTATAGTTATTATGTGATCAAGCAATATTGTTTCTAATTTCAAAGTGCTTTTTATATTGATTCCTTCTTCAGGCAAAACTTTGGAGAAGCTGTATTTTAGGCTTGCATCTGGTCTCTAGGCCAGAAAAGTTTTTGTACAATGTTTCTGGAATCACTTTCTTCTGTGTTCAAACCCTAATCTGACCACTCAACAATTAAGAGAATGTGGACAACTCACAAAATCTCTTATGCTTCACTTTCACAAGGATAACTTTAACGCTTCCCATTCATTTGTCACTGTCTTAGTCTGCTGTGAGTCTTTATAAGATAGTAGAGATATCACAGTTTTTTTAAAAAAAACATTTTGATCACATCAAACTCCCCCCTTAAAAAACACAGACTTAAAAATACATCAGGATGTAACAATATTGGAATAGTAATTTCCTCCAAACTGACCAGCACAAAGAGATAGGTAATATTATACAAAGCATTCAAATAAGTGACCTTCTAGGTAACAAGCACCATCCATACATACATTTAGAGAATGCAATACACTTTGGGGTCCCTACTTTTAAACATGAGCAGACAACTTCCAGGGATGGGCATACAATGGTAGAAAACCTCTAATACAAAAAAAGACAAAAATAAACAGGAAATAAAATAACCTGAAGGGAATAGAGTCCATGTGAAGAGAACTAACTTTAGGGAAAACTGTAATTTTAAGCTTCAAAATTGTAAGAAAACTATACATCAGCCTTAAAACAAGAAGAGGATGGTATTAAAAAAATTCCAGAGAAAAGAAAAGTTATCAGAAATTAGAAACATGAAATAACATAAGTGAGCAGCTCCAAAGGGAAAAAAAAAAAAACAAAAAACCAGGCTCAGAAAAATGACAAAAAAAAAAAAGAGAGAAAAAGCATGAGAAGAAAATGGGAAATGGATAAGAAAGAATTTTAAAAAATTTGAGAATGAGTTCAGGATGTCTGACATATAAATGAGAGTATTTCTAGAAGAGTAAACAAAGAAAAGAGAAGAACGTACTCATAAAATATGTTGGTAAATTTGTCCAGAAATAAAGACTATAAAATAGAAAAAAGCAAATTCATATTGGGGAAAATATAAGAACTGGATACAAAAATCTTACAAGATTCCAGAGAAGAAAAAGAAGTATAGATCTTATATATATAAGATTGGGATTCAGAATTGTGAATGTCTCAAGAAATAACACACAGCAAGAAGAAAATTTAGCAATGTGTTTAAAGGTCTGGGTTAGACAGTGAAAAATCTAAAATTTTTCACTAGCAGAAAATTAAATCTGAAGAGAAATAAAATTTTTCACAAACTATTTCCATAATCTATTCTCAGAAATCTTCAATACAGGCTTCAGGTGATCCTGCTGGATTAGGGCAGTCCCAAGGATGACAGCTTTGCAAGACATAAACAGTAGCCAGCCCAGATTTAGGTAATGTGATCCAAGAAGCAGCCCTGCTAGTGGCTGTCACCACTAAATGAGCTCTGCTCTGGTGAGGCTTGTTCAGATTCTTGTTAACCTGGTCCCTGTACTGATGAAGTCTCACTCTCACCCCAGGCAACATTGTCAATTGCGAACATTTGCCCAACTGATGAAATTTCCTGGTGGCTGGTAGTTGGCCATGGTGAATTCAGAAGAAAAATGATCAAATCATTCCATTTCTCTGTCCATATCCACTATGTGGCTTATTTGTTAAGGTCTTCAAATGTCTGACTGTAGAACTTTTTGTATTTCCCAAGACTTATTTACTATCCTTCTTATGGTGTTCCCCAAAAGAAATTCTGATAACCTTAAAGGGTAGGTGAAAACCAGACTATGACCAAGGCTAAACAGAATTCTAGCAGATTCTTCTATAATCTTCGTTCTTATGACAAGGTGGCTTTTGGTACAGAGGTGTTTGTGCTTGCTAGTCAACTTCTATACATTTAAACACATATGCACACACAACAAAGAAAACTTTAAAAACAAAGGAAAATCATTGAGAAAATTAGGTAAGAGATATGAAGTGCTAATTGACTGACACATAGTTAAGTCCTCAATAAATTATAATTATTATAATTTTATGTTACTCTTCCTTTCCCTGGTCTCAGTTATTTTTCTGAAATAATTTACAAATGGAAAATCTTTCTAATCGTCATATAATTACTTGGTTATGTAGAACATGTGTATAAAATGCCCTTTCCCTACCACAGAGGAACATGAGCAAATTCAAACTTACATGAAATATTGACAACAAAAACACCTCAATTATATTAATGTCACGTATAAATTTTTATATTCTAAAGGATGATCTATATAAAAACTTAGTCCACAAATAATTGTATTTATGTAGCATATAGCACAAATATGAACTGAATAAAAGATTCAGTGGGAAAAAAAGCAACTCATGTAATCAATTGATCAAAAGTCTAGTTCTGAATCTGTCACTTCCTAATTCATCAAGCTTTGGGTGGTCACTTTCCTCAGAGATGCAGTCTTCTTATATATAAAATTAGAGCATTGGATATTGTGCTGGATAATGAGGTGGCAATGTGACTAAGACTGGGAACTACATTTCCCAGAATCCCTTTCTGGGATGATCATAGGTTAGAATTGCCAAAATAGGAACTTACTATTCCAGAGTAAAACAGTGGCCATTACTTTTGGAAGGTTGTCTCATCCTGGCATGGTGATAAGCAGATGCAGAGGAGTCCAGTAGATCTCAGTAATCTACATTTTCTTCTACTCTTCCTATAGCTCACTTCCTTGACTACCAACCCCACATCCCAGGTCCACCAGCAGAGATTTAGCTGGAGGTTCACAGAGGTAGAGCTACATGGAGTTGTGCCTTCCCACAGGTGGAGACTTCCAGTGAACTCTCTAACACAGTCACACTTTGCGATCTTAATTCACAGACTGAAAGTGTTTTGTTTTCTGGGTTTCCCTGAAAGTTTGTTTGTGCTTAAAATAAATGGTCAGTGACCTTTTCTCAAATCTTTCAGTCCTCTACACCATCACTTCCTCAGTTCCTTGCACATTTGTATAAAGTCTAATTCTTATAACAAACCCTCTACTCACATAATACCTATATTGACTGTTTCCCTGATTTATGAAATGTGACGAGTCTAAGGCCCATTTGAAGTCTGATCTTCTAGGATTCTCAGATTCCATCTGTGGCAGTGCATGGTCCATGCATATCTTAGTTCACAGCAGAAGCACATTCAGGCCCATCCATCCATTTCTAGCAGACCACAGGGAAGTTAAGCCATAGCGTAAGTTTTCATGTGACTTCCCAGAACACCCACAAAGTACTGAGTTCTCAGATTTCAAATATATAACCATAAAAGGATTTACAATGACTGCATATGGATTAAGTAGACACACAGGCTCACCTGCATAATAGTATATATTTAGAGCACAAGTGCTTAAAAAAGAAATTAAATAAGAAATAACAAATACTTCTATTCATGTTTCTTAAGTATACAAAGATAAAATGCAGACTAAAGATTTGTTCAGTGGCCAAGGCCACAACTGAACCCCCACCTGCAGCTCCTTCCCATTAGTCCTCAATTGTTGCAAAAGTATTTTGCTTGTACCTAAAAGAGAACAATATCTCAGAAACTATTCCAAGACAATAAATCAAGAAAGCTGGTTTGTTCACATTTTTTTCTTTTCTTTCCATTCTTGAGGTGAACCTCCCACAGAGAAAGTTATACCATACAAGGGATTCAGCAAAATGAATGAAAATATATTTATGTCACTCATAGATTACCTTTTTGTGACATAGTTCCAATCAACAGAGATAGAAAAAAAAGTGTGTGTGGGGGGGGGCATGGTTTCTTAACCTTATAATTGCAGCTGTTCAAACATTTATCATTTCATGTTACAAAATAAGGAATTCACCAAAGCACAGAGAAGCAGCATATTCTTCCATCAATTTAGCATTTGTTCCAGGATTTAAACAAAAATACATTAAGAATGCATGTGGTTTTTACATAAATTAGTTTAACTTCTTCACATCAATTCTGAAATTTTCCTTTCTTTGTAGTCATCTCCTGAAAGCATTTGCAATTTATCTTTGCATTCCACATTCATTATAGAACCAAATATTGACATATTAAATTAACAGGTTAGGAAATGCTTTTGTGTGCATAAAATAGATCAGCAAGGTACAGTAGGAAAAGCCACTGGCTTTGGAGACCACAGACCCTTACTAACTATGTAACAGAGTGGGTGTGAGGGAGGTGGGGAGTCACTGCTATTCTGAGCCTCATATTTCTTAAAGAATTCCTATCAACCATAGATAAGATCATGAATGTGAAGGAGATTTGTGAAAAGTCTGAAAAGGGACAAATAAAGGGCATTAAGTCAGTTACAATTTATAGATGAGGAACACTCACTAAATGATTCACCCAAAATTAAATAGTCTTATGAGGACCAGAACTCCAAAGTCTTAACTCCAAGTAAGAGATTCATCTCGCTGCATCTTGTTCAATAATTTTGTTTAAAAGCAACAACAATATTTTAGTATGGAATTCATAATTTTATATAGAATTTTTACAAAGAATAAACATATTTTAAGATTAAGAACAGGTGACAGGAATCCAAGTTTTCTGAGTTTAAATCTCACCTTTCTTCCACAGTAGCTTTGTGATGGTACACTAACTTCTCTGGGCCTCAATTTTGTCTTCTGTAATATCAGGGTAAAATTAACATCCAATCAGAGAACTTTTGAAGAATATGTGATTCTGCACATGTAAAGCACTGAGAGTAGAGCCTGGTGCATAGGAAGTGTTCAATATATGTTAACAATTACATGTAAATTGTCCTGCAGGGTCTCTGTGTTGATGCAATCTGTGGTTCTGGACTTGCCATTGGCAATCATAACAACATCATGGTATTCTGACCAAATCCTTAGGAACATTGGAATGAAGTGAGGAACGGATGTGCAAATATGCTGACTTCATCACTAAAGCCTGAGCTTCTCCTCTAAGGAGAAGCTGCAGCTTCAAATTGAGCAAAAACCATTTATTGCTAGAAAGTCCAAAACCCATAGAACAACTACATTTGAATAAAGACTTACTTTTTATTCCTTTTTCAGCAAAACTATAGGATCCTCAAAGGACTACACTAAAAAAAATATACAAGATAAACTCTCTTCTGCACTTGAATAGTTTCTTGTAACTTAATGAATAGAGATTCCTTTGATACAAACTTAGAGAGTCAGTGCTATACATAAGCACAATTTTAAAATGTCAGTGGGAAGAGAATTTAAGAGGCATCTGGTCACCACCAGCCATAGTCCATCCAATAAATAACTTTCCTCTCCAGGAAACTTCCAGTAATTATTTATTATTTTGAAAGGCAGAAAAATTCTCACTTCCTAAATTTCTCTTACCATGGAAAGGTTTGGTTTTAATAAAATTGTTCTTACTTTGAATACACGTTTGTTTCATGGTAATACATATTAACAGGAACTAATTCCTAGTCCAAAAACAGTACTTTATGAACAATGAGAATTATGCAAAAGTACATATTGCTGGTATGTTAGTAGCAGGCATTATAAAACAAGCTATATCAGGACATTATGTTTGATAATCTTTTTTTTAAAGATTTATTTATTTATACAAGAATCGGGGTATAGGCCAGATTGCCAGGAGGGTGAGAGGACTCACCAGAGACAGAGTGGGGAACAGAACAGGCAGACTGACGAAATACACTGCTGAGGGGAGCAGCGGGTGAGACAGAAGAGGTCTGCTGCACCATGTGGGTCCCTCCTGGCTGGCCGGGATGGAACCTGCGCTGCAGAGGTTGCGGACAGTTTCACAGTGCTGCGCTCAACTGCCTGGCCACCACCGGAGGCTCCAGCACACACTATTTCTGAGCAGATTCAGCTATGACATTCAAAAAAGAGAATTTTTTTGACTTGAAAGTTTCTTGCGGCCAGAGAAATTTGTAAGCTGGTATTTATTAACTGAGTGTGCCTTGGTCAGCACTGATCTCAAGATCACACACACTATTTAGCAACTTTATGACTTGTGCCTATTTTTCTTAAGTTGAAAATATAGTTAATTTACTTCCAATCATTCTTATTTCTAATCAATGTATTCATGGCAAAAGGATTTCCTCATTCTATATATTTTCAAATATGATGTTCTCATTTTTCAGTAAAAACCAAATCAGCAGGTCCTAGGGAAGAACAGCCTTGCTGTTCTGAAATGTAATTACCTGTAATTTTTGTTTTTAATTCTTCTCTAACCACAGTTTCTTTTTAATGATAGTCTTTGCATGCTTTCAAAGAAGATTGTCTTTGAGTGTCCTTTTGCCATCAATTTTTATTATTGTCACACTGTGATCAATAAATCTGTAATCAATAAATCTGATCAATAAATCAATAATTTTTTTTCACTATTTTGAGTTTATTGAAATTTTTCAATGATTCAGGGAGTTGCAAAAAAAACAATCTTTTTGGTGACTCTATATTCTAACTTAGAAATTTAGTATTCAGCTGCATTCATTCTTCTATTTTAGCCCATCTATTTTTTGTTTCTGCAATCGTGTTTTTATTTTTGAAGTCTGATTTTTCTTTTCAAAACAGCTTGTTCATTTTTATGAATGCAGAATCCTCAAAATTTTCTTTAAGGTTCCTAAACTAAGACCTTGGAGCTATCTGATTTTTTGATGTGCATATTCAATATCCTGATTTTAAAATATTGGGAGTAGGTGAATTTTTCACTTTGCCAGAAATCTTTATTATCATGAAAGTAAAGGCAGATCTGAGCAAAGATCTAGTGGAATGTTAAACTGCCATATCTGCTCTGAAGACCTGGGTCCGCTGAAGTGACCTTAACCATGGGGGAAGAAGCTAAGGAGACAAAGTCAACACACCAGTGATGTCAGAATGAAAAGGTAAGAGAAAACCTCTATTCTATGATATTATTGCTTATCACTAAAGACCCTGAAGATATACTTTAGACAGACTCTATTTTATGAGTTAATTTATGGTTTAACTTCTAAAGTCTCTATGATCTAGATTTGCCATTGATACATCACTTCATACAATTCAATTTCTGCAAATTAATCAGAGCACTTTTTCAAAATCATATATCATCTCATGCTACTCTTACTCCCATAAATGAAACTGCAATGTGATCCAGCAATTCCACTTCTAGGTTCGTATTTCTGACATCAGAAAGAAGAGTTAAATAAAAGACACAGTAGATGGATGGTCTTTGATGCCAGAGGCAATCCAGAAGAGCATAGTGTTAAAAGAAAAGGGAAAATATCTCCAAACATGTGAAGTTAGAACATATCCTTAATGCCCATTGAAACAAGGGCAAATGAGACTAAATACCCTCAAAACCACACCAAGTATAAAAGCAATTATTTACCACTGAGTTGACAGGATAGATATTAAAATATAAAGCTATTTACATAGACAATCCATGCATAGGCACACTAACACCAATTCAAAAATGCCCCTACCCAAGACTTGAAACCCGAGCATTCCAATGCACAAAATGAGAAGGTGGAATTGAAATTTAACAGGTAAAGTCTGTCATAGACGCAAGCTTCAATGTGCTCAGACAAAGCATCAGTCACCCGAGTAAACATGTTCAATGACTGAAGATTCTAACACATGCCTTGCCAGTGGTCTAATTGGGCAGTAATATTATTCTAAATGAATCAAGTCTCAACTAGCTTAGCAATGTGTCACATTTTTAATCAATTTAGTAAGAAATTGATCAATATGCTAAAATGTTAAAGTAATATTTGTGCTTTCCTAAAGGAACTTTTCTTATTATGAAAAGACCCAGTTATTCTATTAATGGTGAAAGTAAACTTCATCATTAAAATAAGTTTTGAGTTTCAATAATTCAATTTACCCCAAACTGTTAGATAACAATGTGATGACATGTAAGTCAATTACATGACATGTAAGTCAATTACAATATTTATGTTAACTCTGAGCTGGCTGAGAACAAAATCCATAACAAATGCCTTTTACAATCTAACAACTCTTTATTAATCTTCAGTTTTGGTTTCACCAAAATCATGTCTTAAGATATTTAGTTACACGTTTATTTTCTGTGGTGTTCTGTAATATATCACCACATCTCACCTTCAGTCCATAGCTTTCCCCCAAATTAAGGATTTGCTCTTAAACACCCTCACTAGCTTGGCAATGCCCTCCAGTGGCCATTGTGGAAAAAGAGCCTGAAAATTATGTCCCTTTTTTACAATGGGCTATGATATTATGTAGAGATCATTGGTACTGAGAACTATTGCCAGGGTATTTCAGCTTGCACAAGTGTTTTTGTTTTTTTTTTTTTTTTTCCCAACAGCCTATCTTTTTAGGTATTCATTCCAAGCACTTTTTCATTCTTGACATTATTTCTAAACATATAAATCTATGTATTATATCAACCTGATCTTGATACAGAGGGAATTTATGACATAACAGGAAAGCAAAGGTAGATGACATGAATATTATTTTAATTTTGCATGGATTCCAGAACAAAACAGAGAATTATTTGAAGAATTTTTATTCCTTAAGAATAAATGCAAAACCAGTATTCACAACATTCTTTTCCTAAAATATGTTGCCTAGTGACCTAATTGAATCAATTGTCAATTGATCTGGAGGGAATCTCAATAGATGGGCTGTTTGACTACCCTTTATGAAGAAGAATAAGGAAGGGTTGTGAATCCATATCTACCCGGGAAAGGAGTCTGCTGCAGTAACAAATTAGGGAAGTGGTTTGAAACAAAGGACAGGAAAGAGCTCTGATAGAGAATGCAATGGAAAGATTCAATTTTATTTGTTGAAAAGATGCTATTTTTATTTAAAATAGAGGAAGGGATAATTTTGAAATTTATAACAATAGTAAAAGAATGCATATCTGTTTATCAGGCTATCTATCTATCTATCTATCTATCTATCTATCTATCTATCTATCTATCTATCTATCTAATGTTGATGTATTTAATCTCCACAACAATTCTATGAAGAAAAAGTACTGTATCCTTCTTTTAGATTTGAGAAAAGTGAATCAAAGAAAGTTAAGAAACTTCATCAAAGTAGAAGATAATCTAGGTCCTGAATTCATTTTCTTAAAAAAAGCATTATGAAAAATAATAGGAAAAACAATGTAGAGGTTTGAAAATAAGCAGGAAAGATATTTTAAACATATAATATACCCATATATTTAACTCAGCTCTGGTTGGTATAACAAAATACCATAGACTGGGTGAATTAAACAAAGAAACTTATTTTCTCACATTTCTGGACGCTAGAAGTACCAGATTAAGGTGACAGGGTATTTGGTTTTGGTAAAAGCTCTCTTCCTGGGTTGTAGAATGCTACTTTCTTACTGTGGCCTTTGTTTCACATGCATGAGAGAAAGGAACGGGAGAGAGTAAGAGAAAAAGGGAGAGAGAGAGAGAAATCGGTACAGTCCCTTTTCTTCTTCTTATAAGAGCACCAGTCCTCTGAGATTATGACCCCAATTTATATTTTCATTTAGCATTAATGATCTCCCTAAAGGTCTTATTTCCAAATACAGTTACATTGGGAGTTAAGGCATCAATGTATGAATTTTAGGGAAACAATTCAGTATATAGCATCACATTTTATCCTATCTGAATGAATGAAATAAAAAACAAAAAATATATAAAAATATTATTTTTCAATTTTTTTGATTATGCACAAGAATATTTATTATAGCATTAGTTGTAGAGATTAAAAAAAGACAAAATTAAAAACAAAGGAAATGTTCCTTAATGCAATAATGGATGAATTATTGTTAGTGTATCCATGCTATGGAGTATTACACAGGCATTAAAAAGAATGCATTGGAAATAGCTGTTGTGAGGAGTTAAGTTTATTTATTTTATTTTTTTTAAGATTTGTTTTTATTTGTTTATGAATACAAGAGCTAGGGTATAGGCCAGAAACGGATGGGGTGGGGTGTGAGACGATTCACCAGAGACAGAGTAGAGAGCAGAACAAGCAGATTGAATGAAATACACTGCTGATTGGGAGCAGCGAACTAGGCAGGAGAGGTCTGCTGTGCCATGTGGGTTAACTCCTGGCTGGGGATTGAACTAATGCTGCAGTGGCTGCAGATAGCTTCATAGTGCTGAGACTTAACCCCTTGGGCCACCAGGGAGATCCAGGAATTAAGTTTAATATGCAAGAAGAGATGTATATATAATATGGTGACATTTTTATATAAAAACAGAGTCAAAATCATCCTATATATGATCCAGTGGGCATTTTCATTGAAATACAGTTTCAGGTATATATCAAAATGATTCAGTATATGTGTATATTAAAAAATATTATACATTATAGACTATTACAGTGATTCAATTCTATTTTCAGAAATGTCACTAGAATCTCAGTTCTCTCTCCATCTTTACTACTACTGTCTCTAATTCAAGCTTTTTTCTTATAATCTTGTTCCTACAAGTCTTTGATCACAGGTTCCTTGTGTCATTTAAACTCATGCTCCTCCCCAACTCCCCACTTTACCTCACTTCCCACACTGCAATCAGATTTATTAATAAAAAACAAACATTTTCAAGTCATTCCAGTTTTAAAACTTGTATGGCATCATCTTTGCTTACTGGATAAAATAGCCATATAAAGTTTTCAATTTGATTCACGAATACAATTATATTAATTAAAGAATAACAGGACTATATACTATAGCAGCAACTGCTCCTCATACCCCCAAATTCTTGGCATTTCCTACAAGATTTCCTGAAAATTATTTTTGAAACTACTTTTTGCCAAAATACATTTTATTACATTGAGCACCTGTGATGTATGATCTTTTGCTAGATATATCAAATTGAAAGAATTTCAATACAATTTTAGAGTTAATTTTTGTTTAGGACATGCAAGGAAGTTCACAGCACTGTGAAACAAAAAAAGTTACTCAAGAATTTTAAGGGGACCTTATGCTTCAGGCATCCACCACCAGGTGGAGCTATATAAAACTTTTTTCAAGCTGTTACCCATGTACAACCTGTATCAGAAAAAGCATGATATAAGTGATGTCTTTTTTCTGTCATGAATCTTTCATTTTTGGTGGCTTCTTGGTAATCAGGGTTCATCTCAGTTAAGGTGTAACCTATGATATTCTTCAATTTTCTCCAAATCATCCTTTAAATCTGAATGCTACAGTTTGGGACTGTTTATATCCAAAATTAAGTTTAAGTTCTCCTTGCCATGATTTTTTTTTTAAAAGAAGCACTACTAAGAGAGATAACTATTATGTCAAAGATTTTAGTCTTAATTTTCAGTGATAAGAAATTAGGTAGACTCCATCCATTAACTGACTCTGCAAGTTAGTGGTTGACACCGGCTCTCCAGGGAAAAAGCTGGCAGGGTTTTCTAATCCAGTCTGGGAACCAGGACTACAAGACCCAAAGGAAAAGTCTAAGCCCAAGTCCTGGGAGGATACTTGAGCTTCAAGTTCCTGATACTCTTATAATTTCCACAAATGAAAGCTCAAACAGTCCTTAAGCAAGGTTTCAGGAGAAATAGCTGGGGAATAAGTGAAATAGGAAGAGCATTACATGCAGAAGATCCTGGGGGACAGGAAACATGCCACTACATTGGTAATGGCTTTGACTGTAAGCCTGACCAGCTAGAATGGTCAGAAAAACATTAGCTGGACTAGTGGATACCAAAAATTGAATAATTTTAAAAAATCTTATAATCCAATGACCTCAAAATAGATCCTGTGATTATGACTTCACAAAGTTTGTTCAAAGAGGTGAAAGTAGTAGACAGAGAGGGTTGAGTAACTGGATATACATATATACAAAAAATCACAGCAGGTCCTCAAATAACATCAGTTCATTCAGCATCATTCAGTTAGAATGCTCAAAAGGGAAAAAATCTTATCTGGTATTGAAAGAAGCAATGCTATTCAAGGAAATTGTTTATCATTTTGCTTAATCAGTTTTCAAGAATCCCATCAATTATATATTGTGGAGTTTGTCATAGACATAAATACATAGGTATATGATCTCTTGCATGTTATATATGCATTATTTCAAGTTGTTATATGTTAACTATATTATATATTTTAAGTACCACATATACATCCATGTATACATGTATAAAGGTACATAATATATACTTATTTCAAAGGAGATAGATCTGAGAAGTACAACTAGGAAGGTAGAATTATTTGAAGTTGGATTTGCTAACTTGTCAACTTACCTCATGTAGAGATTGACTACTTCCTCCAATGCATATAATTAGAAGTGGGTAACTTTTTATTCTACATATAAATGAGGTCATACAATATTTGTCTTTCTATGTCTGGCTTATTTCACTTAGCATGTCAAGTTTTATTCATGTTTGCAAGTGGCAGGATTTTCTTCTTTATTATTTGAATTTGACTATATGTATGTGATATATATGTATATGTCATATGTGCATGGGATATGATTCACTTATATATCACATTTTCTCTTCATCCATTTATCTGTCAATGGAGAGTTTTGTCTGTTATCATCTGTGAAAAATAATGCAATGAACATGTGAGTTGGGATACTTCATCATAATAGTTATTTTCTATAGACATAAACCCAGAAGTGGGATTGTTGTATCATATGGTAATTCTATCTTTAATTTTTTGAGGAGTTTCTATACTCCTTTCCACAATAGCTATACAAGTTTGTATTTTTATCAACAGTATATAAGATTTCCCTTTCCTTCACATCTTCACCAACCCATATTATCTTTTGATTTTTAATAGCCATCCTAATAAGTATGAGGTGATATTTTGTGATATTGATAAGCATTCTCCTGATGATTAGTGATGTTGATCATCTATTCATATATCTATTGGCCAAATGTATATCTTGTTTGAGAAAATGTCTATTTAGTTTCTTTGCACATTTTTTAATTGGGTTATTTGTTTTGTTGTTCTTTTTAAAATTTCTATGAAAAACAACACTGAATTTTGATAGGAATGCCAATGAATCTGTAAATCACTTTGGGTAGCATGCATATTTTAACAATATTAACTTTCCAATCCATGTGCACAGAATATCTTTCCATTTATTTATATTGTCTTCCATTTCTTTCATTGATGTCTTATAATTTTCAGTGTACATATTTTTCATGTTCTGGGCAAAACCTATTCCTAGATATTTTATTCCTTCTGATAGTTGTAATGGGATTTAAAATTTTGGGGGGCATAGTTCATTGTTAGTATATGGGAATATAAATGACTTTTGGGTGTTCATTTTTACATACTGCAATTTTATTAATTTGCTAACTTTAATAGTGTTTTGGTTGTATCTTTAGGATTTTATATATTTAAATATATTTACATGATTATCTCTTCAGCAAAGAGAGATAATTTTGTCTTAGTTTTTTTCCACTGATTTTTTTCTTCTTTGGCCACATTGCTCTGTCTGGGACTTTCAGTACTCTTAAAGTGGTGAAAATGGGCACCCTTGTCTTATTCATGAACACAGAGAAAACACTTTCAGCTTTGAGTACAGTATTAGCTATTGAATTATCAGATATGGCTTTTTATTATATTGAGAAACATTCTTTCTATACCCAATTTATTCAGAGCTTTTACCATATAAGGATATTGAATTTTACGAAATATTTTACTGCATTTTAAATATAGTACACCACATTTAATCTGCAGATATTGGACAATCCTTGCCTCCCGGGACCAAGTTAGTCATGGTTTATGATCCTTTTAATCTGTTGTTTAATTCAGTTTGCTAGTATTTTTTTGAAGAGTTTTACATATATGTTTATCAGGGATATTAGCCTATAACATTCTTTCCTTGTATTGTCCCTATATGGTTTGGTTTCAGAGCAATGTTGGCCTCATAAAATACATTTAGAAGAATTCTTTCCTCTTTTACTCTCAGAAGTTTGAAAAGGATTGGTATTAAATTCTTCTGTGATGTTTAGTAGAATTCACCAGAGCATCCACCTTATCATGAATTTGTTTGTTGGGTTGATTTTGCTTATTAAAACTCTTTTATTGATCTGTTTAAATTTCCTATTGTCTTATGATTCAGATTTGATAGATTTTGTGTTTCTAGGAATTTATCCAATTTTTCTAAGTAATCCGATTTGTTGACATACAATATTTGATAGTAGTTTTTTATGAACTTTTGTATTCCTGGGGTTATAATTTTTCATCTTTCATATCTTACTAAACTTATTCTATATATCTCCTTTTTTGGCATAGTTTATCAGTTTTATTTATATTAAAAAACTGATTGATTATTTTACATTATTATAATCTCAATTTCACTTATTTCTGTTCTAATTTTTACTATTTCATTCATTCTGCTAATTTTACTCTTAGATTACTTTTTAATAGTTCCTTGAAATATAAAGATAGGGTGTTCATTTGAGATCTCCCTTTTTCTTAAAGTATATGTTTATCATTATAAAAATTCCTTCTAAGAGCTACTTTTGCTGCATGGAGGTCAGGCTTGTGCAGTAAACACTGCTCTAGAGTCTAGGGCAGGGGTACCACCACTGTGATGTTGATTCCAGTGCCCTTGGTATGTGCACTCATGGAGCAATTGCAAAAAGGATATGGAGACAGCTATAGGCAGGGTGAGCATGGTTCTGGAGCTGAATCTCAGGTGTAGCATGGATGGATTGACCATGACTCTGGAGTCCAAGGTGTGTTGGAGTTGAGGTTGTGGGCAGGTAGTCCCATGGCAGGTGACAGTGACTTCTTGAAAGGCCAGAACATTATGTCCTTCTCAAAGGCCTTTGGCAGTAATGGCTATTGGTTACTTCAGCAGCAATAGCCACTTTCCTATATTGAGATCTGTATTGTCCAACATAACCAGGTACTCCACTGTGAAAGCTGCAGGGAATCGACAGATGTCACAGTGGCTATTGAGGTTCCGCATAATGAAGTCTGCTAGGACTCTGTAGAGCAGATCACTGGGGACCATGATGACATCTCTGCATGATGCTGATAGATTCCATCCTAATTTGTTCCTAGACATCTTCAAATGTCTTATCTCTACCAATATCCCCACTGATCCTTTCTACACGACTGTTCTGGATTTGTACTCCACTGCATTGCTGCAGGTTATTAATTGAACTCTTGTGCTCTCCCAAGGGCATTTTTATTTGTGGATAGTTATCTAATTGTTTGTCAGTTCATTAGGAGGACGAAAGCTGGGCTCACCAATTCCATCATCTTGCTGTTGTCACCACCCTTTCATCTTTAGATACTGTGATTATTGGGCTTGTTCTATCACCCTTACTAGTTTATGTGTTCCTTTTTTATTTATGTATTTTCTGCTTACTCCTAATTCTTTGTTCATAGTAGACTTCTTGAGTTTTTATAAAATATAAAATATCAAGTGTCTCATATTTAGCAGCACTTGAAAAATGTTTGTATATAATTGGTTTGGACGCAACATTATAATGTACAGCAAAGCATGTCCTTTAGCCTTCAGCAGCAAGAGTCATTTCTTTCGCTCTTCTAAAGTTGGCTTAGCTAATATACCTGCTCCAAATGTTCACTTGCATATAGGAATCGAGAGTCTATTCCTGGAACAAACTAAATTCAGAGGCTCTGTGCGGGCAATAGCTTTGCCTAGAGCATCTCCTGACATTTACTCACAGAAGAAAACCACCCTAGCATCAGAATGAGCTGAGCAAGCTGTAGGTGTTGCAAATTAGTACTCCAGTTGGGAAACCCACACAACACACACCACCAACAACAAAAAATACACAGTTACTCTTAAGCTAAATGCACAGATGTGTGTGGGGATTCCTTAAATAGCAGGGGTGGGTTGTAAGTTTAGATCATGATATCTCAACTGTGTTCTCTGTGGGTGTGGATAAGGAAAGACAACTTTTTAAAGCTGAAATGCAGGACATTTTAAGTTGGAATACAATATTAGGAAGAGTTAGATATTCATCATTTAGAGAATATCATATTTCCTTTGACATAATATTTAGTAGATAGAATGACAAATAATTGCACACACATATCACCTATATTACATTATGTTTCCTCCTCTTTCTGTTGTGTAGGAAAAAAACAAGCTGAATTTATTTGGATTCCCAATTCAAGAGAAAAGATAACCACAAAAGTACATGCAGTTGAAAGTTAAAACAAAGTATTCTTTAGTTTCATTTCAGAGGAAAATTTGATATGTAGTTCTCTGTGTGAAAATCAAGATATATATGGACCTGGGGACAAAGGCGGGGGAAATAAGATTCTTACCTATCAACTTCTCTCTTACCTTAAATATTAACGTCTAAGTGCCATTAAGTGCACCCTCTGCAGGTGACTTGGTAACAGAATGAAAACAGGTGAAGACATCCTGCTTTCACAAAAGTGGAGACTCCATATTGGGGTGTAGCAGTCAGATGTGACATGTGATATAAGGGATCTGTGTGACATACAGGGGTGGTTTCCATCAAATATCATTTTTAGAACCCTCTGGTTCTTTTCAACCTCATTTCTCTCTTGTGTTATAATTGCAATTGTCTATCTCCACAACTTCACACATATGAAATTTGATAGTAATTTGTCTCATACCCATGGAGTTCCTTACCATGTTGGAAATGGGAAGTTGTGAGATCCCACATAAGCCCACAGATGTGTAACCCAGAGAATAGGAAATTTAACTACTTACAAATTTTTTTCCTGACTAGTAAAGAGTTGGTGCATAAATGATTTCTTTCTTCCACTGACAAAGAGGCTGTCCTGTTATACAGTTCACATGGCTTCTGAAAAGATAATCCCTCAGATTGACAAATCATTCACATTCAGTGATAAACTGCTTCATATACATCCCTATACTAACTCTCCAACTTTCTTTTCTAGTCTCCTCTTGTTCCTTATTTTTTACTCTATAGGGTTCCTCTCTCTAATACAGGAGTAGCATATACTCTATACTTCTTTCATAGTGGTATCCATTTCCTGAAGAGCCCAGACAAAAACACACAGGTAGTACTTTTAGTCCATTGCTATAGACAGCAGTTGGAAGATATTCTCATATCACCTGAAGATAGAGTGTTTTGAGCCCTTCAAAACTCAGCCCTTATTTTAAAGAGCTTTTCACCTTTTGGTTAACTAAAGAGCATGACCACATTCACCTAAAAGAAAGTTATTTTTTAAGTTATTTAAGGAAAATCCACACTAAATTACATCTGATAGATCACTAAGAAGTTCCTCCCTGTCTTGCCACTTATCCCAGTTTTAAGGCTAATTTTCCCCCTGATATTGAGGAGAAAATAAGGCAGAGGAGCAGAAGCTGATTCAAAAAGAGAAAGAGGAAAAGGAGGACATTATTTAATGAATAGTTCAAAGTAATGTGCTCATGTAGGTGATATTTGAAACAGGGTCATCACTTTGTGCCTGAACCATCTGTACTTGAACTATTTCAGGATGTCTCAGACTAGCTCACCACTGCCATTTTAGTCATTGTTATCACCACCACCATCACCGCTACAAAACTTTCTTAATGTAAGATTGTGGAGAGGAAGAGCTTCATAAATGTAAATCTCATATAGATAGTTATTTCTGTTAAAACTATTCTAACCTGGATGTTCTTGGCTTCTCTCTCTGTGGTTTCTCCAAGGAGGCAATAAGAGACTACAGAAGAGGTATGGAATTTGGGGGAATTTGTGTCTCTTCCTGTCTCTACCATTTCCTGTTTGGTCTATATACATGTTTCTTCATTTCTCAGAGCCTCAGATTTGTCAATGGTAGCTTGAGGATAATAATAAAGATTCCCACACATATTCCCCACAGAGATGTGAAAGATCAGCAACATAATGTTTTTGAAAGCTCTTTATTAGTTATAAAGTGGAGGATAAATATTAACTGCTATTAATATTCTCTTCTGTCATCCTATTAAAACATTTTCCTGGTGAAGAGGTACTTATTTCACATTATACTTGTCCAAGCAAATTACAAATATATAATTGCCTTCTTGAGCTATTGGCAATTAGGATGAAGTGAAAAGTTCATTTTCTGCAGGTTGTCAAACTGAAAAATCTCTGCATTTCCACCATTGGGCTTACCCAAGCATATTGAGAACAGACATACATAGTTAATTGTGGGCTTTATCTTCAAATACTAATTCCTTTAATAATAATAAGAAATTCTAACCCAAATATGGAATACAACTGATTTTGAGCTGACGAAACTACAAAAATAACTTCTGAGAAATAACTTTAGCCTCAACATATTTCAGTCTTGGTTAGATTGAAAATATGAGTGAAGAGACATATTGGTAGATGCTGGAAGGAGAAAAGACAAAGTGCCGGGGAAATAGTACACTCCTCTATGACATTTCCCTAAGCACCCCAGAAAGTCAGTTTTGAAAAAATCCTCAAAGTAATGCCCCTTCCACTAAGATCTAAAGCAAACTAAAATTTATCTGAAATATGTTCTTAAATCACTTTACAAAAATTTAACATGTGACTTCCAGTTCTTAGTTCTACATGTAAGAAGCTTGGAAGTCACCACTCCATCCTAGCAAATAAAAAGATGAACATATTGAAGAACCATTTTAGACCCTTAAGAGACATGAAGACAACTGCCCAGGAGACTGGAGAGATCACCAGAAGTTGTGGTTTACCAAAGCAGATACTTATGAATAGAGACCGCTGAGATCCAATGTCAAGATGGGAAATTCTGGACTGAATAACTGATAAATTGCTGTTATCTATGCCAACTCTGAGTTTATTCAGTGCAATTATGAGCATTACAAAGTTAGGTGGGGTATATATGTATGTGAGACAACCAATTAGTGACATTTACCTTCTAAAGTTGATCCTAGCTTCCCTAGTAAATACAAGAAAAAATTCTCTGAGGTTTGTAGCAGGAATATGAGAAGAACCATTTTGAAACATATCAGAGGGGAATGCTTTATCCTCTCTGATTAGATCCCAGTCTCCTCACACTTCAGCACCCTCTTGTTCAAGGACCATTTATAGCAGTTCTTTTTATTCAATACATCAGGTTAAGGTGTTAAAATAAATTGCACTGTATACAAGAGGCAAAAAACACAATTTAAAGAGACTAAACAAACAACAGAACAAGACATGACAGGGATGTTGGATATATCAAGTAGGGAATTTCAAAGAAATATGATTAATATGTTAAGGGATCAAATGGGTAAATAGACAAGAAGAAACAACTGATCTAAAATGTAAACAGACGTTGCAAATCCAAATAAAAAGCCAAAACCAAAGTCAGTGAATTAAAAAAAAAAAGCATGACACAATGTCTTTGATTGGATTTATTAGTAGACTGGATCTGGCTAATGAAAGAAACTTTGCAATAAATCCTCAAAATTTAGCACCTCTTCAGGCTACTTGTGACTCTGCAGGTATTTCTTTTTACAAATATTTTTCCCTTCCCAAAACAGCAGCTGGCAGCTTTCCTGCTTGCCTGTGACTATGCAGGTGCCTCTCATTTTCTACTTTTCCTAAGAAAACTGCCCTTTTAAAACATTAAAAAAAAAATCCCCCCACAATTAAAATTTAATGAAGTCAAAGCAAAGACTGAAAACAAAGATCAAATTTTATTAGGGCCATGAGACAACTATAAAAGATTAACATGTATGTTAGTAGTGATGGGAAAAGGAAGTAGAAATAAAGACTATTTTAAACAATAAGGAATCAGAATTTCCCAAAACGAATATCAGACAGAAAACCAAAGACCAAATCTTTGAAAAATCACACTGAATAAATACAAAAATTGAAACCAACAACACAAAAACTACAATTCAGCATTGCATTTTCAAATTAGAAAAAAATGAAAAAAATAAGAAAGATCCTGAAAGAACCCTGAGGATGGAAAAATACTTTACTTTATAAAAACAATAATAGAATTACATCTGACTTTTCCTCAGGAAACATGTAAGCAACAAGGGATTAGAGTGAAACATTTTAAGTGTCCAGAGGATGAAATCACCAGCCTAGAACAAGTCTAATAAGGTGAGAAGGTTGGGGGAGAGAGGAAAAAATGATATACTGAATGAAAAGGGAATACATAAAAATTTCTTTATTTGCAGATAATATCAATGTTTATGTAAAAAAAAATTAAAGTAACTGACAAAAAAATTTTGAAACTAAGTGAGTCTATCAAGATTTCAGAATACAAATTACTGATAAATACACAAAAGTCAAAAAAGTCAAATGCCTCCCATACATCAATAATGAATAAGCCAAATTTGAAATTAAAAGCTCAATACTAAATAAGTGAAATATTTAAGAATAAATGAAAGACAATATGTAGATTATCCATATGAGCAAAACTATAAAACATAAATTAAATTTAAATATAACCTAAATGAACATAGAGCTATTCCGAGTTCATTGATGAGTCAGTATTGTTAAGATATTTGTTTTTCTCAAGTTGAGCTATACATCAGTATAATTCCAATTAAAAATCAAGCAAGTTATTTTATGGTTTATGGCAAATTAATTCAATTATTACTATGGAGAGGTGAAAGACTCAAGATAGTCAACACAATATCAATGGAGAACTGATACTGCCCAATTGCTAGATTTACTTTACAGGTGTAGTAGTCAAAATAGTGTGGTATTGGAGAAAGGAAAAATAAATCAGTGGAGTAAAATATAAAATCCAGAAATACAAGCACATATAATATAAGCAATGGGTCTTCGCTGAGGAACAAAGATAATACAATGGAGCAAACAAAGTTTCTTCAATAAATGCTGTTGGAGAAATTGACTTCTACATGTAAAAAAGAAATATATCCAGATACATACCTTACACCATTCATAAAAGATTAACACAATGTGAATCAGAGGCCTAAAGTAAAACACAGAATTGAAACTCCAAGAAGATAATATTGGGGGAAAAAAAAACAAAACCAGATGATCTTGGGTTTAGCGATGCCTTTTAGATACAACTTCACCTGGGCCTCCTTGGCAGCCTAGGTGTTAAGTCTTAGTACTATCACCTTGATGGCCTGAGTTGGATAGCTGGCCAGGGAGTTAACCCACATGGCACAGCAGACCTGTCTCACCCACTGATCCCCTCCGCAGTGTATTTCAATAGATCTGCCTGTTCTGCTCCCCACTCTGTCTCTGGTGAATCCTCTCACTCTCCACACCTCCTGCCTACACATAAGTTACTCTACATGCAAAAAAATAAAAATAAATAAATAAATCAAGGAATAAATGCAATTCCACCAACGTGACCCCAAAATAATAATTGTAAGTAAAACTTCATGAAATTTAAAACTTTTGTTGTGTAAAAGACAGCAGCAAGTGAATTATAAAATAAGTCATAGTTTGGGAGAAAGTATTTGCAAGAGATATAGCTGATAAAGGGCTATTATTCAAAATATACAAATAACTGTTAACATTCAAAAATAAGAAACCAGAAATCTGGGTTTAAAATAGTGGGCCAAAGACTTTAATGGACACCTCAACTAGAAAGCTATCCAGATGGTAAGCAAGCATTTTAAAAGGTGTGTCACATCATATGTCATCATGGAAATGCACGTTAAAACAGTAAATAGATACCACTTCTAGTGCCAGCAAGCATGGGGCAGGTTTACCTTCTATTCCAACGACGAATAAGGAGAATCCTGGAGCCCTCAGTGGATTTCTCAGGCCTCAATGCTCTTTCAGGGTAGCAGGCACACATGCACACCAGTCAGGGAGGCAGCCATCAGTGGGGCAGCTGGGGAGTTGGGGGCTAGGAGCCTGGGATGCAAGCAGGAGACCAATCTCCAGTATTCCTGTCTGTCTCTGAGTGATGCCACCTTATATCCCTGGCCTCTAGACTCAGGTGTGCACACTTACACATGCCCCCACCCATATTCCAGGTGTCCACAATCAGGCACTTGTGCCCCACACCCACACACCTTTTCTGTTAACAAGATCAAGGCCCCAGGTGATAGCCACAGAGCCCAATGGCATAAAAACCCTGATGAATTCACTTACCATACCACTATATACCTGCTAATATGACCAAACTTTAGAACACTGGCAAATAAAATGCTGTCAAAGATGTGGAACAACCTGAATTCTCATTCATTGAAGACTGAATTGCAAAAAACGCCACTACTTTGGAGGAATGGCAGTTTTCTAGAAAACTAAAACTACTTTTTCCATATGATCCAGCAATAGTACTTTTTAGTACTGACCCAAAGGGAGCTGAAAATTTATATTTACACAAAAAACTTGCACATGAAAGTTGATAAGAACTTTATACATAATTGCCAAAAACTTGGAAGTGACCAATATGTCACATATCTTTCACATATCTTTATTCACTACCTAGTGAATGTGCTACAACAGACAATGAAATACTATTCAGTGCTAAAGAAAATGAGTTATCAATTCATTAAAAGCAGAAAGAAACTTAAGTGCATATTTCTATGTGAAAGAAGTCAATTTGAGAAGGCTACATATTGTAGGATTCCCACTATTGATACTTGACAATCTGGAAAAGGCAAAGCTTTGGTGATGAAAAAATCCAGTGATTACCCCAAGGATAGTTGGGTGGAGAAATGAATAGGCAGAGCACAGAGGATTTTTATGGCAGCGAAAATACTCTGAATGGTGTTGCAGTGATTGAAAATAAATGTCACTACACTTTTGTTCAAAACCTTAAAATATAAAACACCAATAAAAAATTCTATGGGCCTCTCTGGTGGTGCAGGGGTTAAGTCTCAGCACTATGAAGCTTTTGGCAACCACAGCAGCAGCATGAGCTCAATGTCTGGACAGGGAGCTGACCCACATGGCACAGCAGACCTCTCTTGTCTTGCCCACTGCTCCCCTCAGCAGTGCATTTCAGTAGAACCACCTGCTCTGTTCCTCACTCTGTCTCTGGTGAACCTTCTCACCTCCGCCCCCCCACCTCTGGCCTGTATGCCATTTCTTTTATGCATAAAAAAATAAAGAATTCTAAGGTAAACTATGGATTTGGGATGATTATTATGTGTCAATACAGGTTCGTTCATGGTAAAAAAAAATATCTTGTGTGATGATTCAAGTAATGTAATGGGGGAGGCTGTGCATGCATGGGATAGCAGTTAAATGGAAAATCTCTTTACCTTCCTTTCAATTTTATTATAAATCTAAAATTGCTCTGAAATCTAAAGTCTTAAAAAATTATCATGTGTTTATTTTATCCTTAGCCATGTTTCTGTTTTGGGAAATAAAGTGTTACAAGATACAGAAGAATTGAAGAGGCAAACATTGTACTCACTTATCATACAATAATTTTCATATAAATAAAACCAGTAGATATTTTGTGGTTTTTAATTTACTTGTCTTCTAAGTAGTAATCCTTCTTGAAGGAACATTTTTTTCTTTGGTCTTTGGAATTCCACATTCTCTTGTTTCTTCTTCTTTATTTTCCCTACCTCTATAGTCCTTTTTTCTAAATTTTCCTCATATTTTCCTTCCTTTACTCTCCTTTAAAATGGAGGCTTAATTTACAATTTAGTTTAAAGTATTTTTTCATTTCTCCCCCAACTCCAAACTTCTTTTTTAAATGATCTCATTGATTATAAGTATATGAGTTTTAGATCAATAATAAGTAATCTAATTTTTACCCATAGACTCAATTACCATTGAATAAAATGATTCACAGTACATTAGTCCAGAACTTTTGTCTGTACTCTAGAATTTTAGAGCTAGTTGAAATTTGACATTTCTACTGGGATATGTCAGGGCTGCCCTAAGTTATATCTACTGGGGCTGTTATATCTATCTCCTTGTTATATCTACTGGGATATAACAAGTCTGACACTGACGCAGAACTGATGATTCTTACAAACAAATGAAAAAACATTACAATGAGTAAAACAAAACAAACCTATTTTGTCAGTGCTCAACAATGTTCCTTATCTTTGTAAAAGGTAACATCATTCATAATTGTTATTGACAAAATAAACAGGATTTGTCAAATCCATTGTTCATCAATTCCAATGTTCATCAATTTAATCTCTTGTGTATGAGATAGCATTTTATATTTTTAGAAAGTCATCATTAAATAGATCACACATCATATTTTTTGGCAAAGAGCCAAATGATAAGATCATGCTCTTCTCTCCAAGATAAGAAACAAAGCAAATAAACAAAAGGCAGAAAAATTGTAAAGGGAATAGTAAAACTTTATTTACATATAACCTGGTCTGTTTTAAAAATAATACATGCTAGTGATTGTACAAAGCAACTATTAAAACTGTAAATAAGTTTAACAAATTTGTCAGATACAAAATAATTTTGCAATTCAATTATATTTCTCTGTAGTCATCACAAAAAAAAAATGGTGTCTACTTTTACCACTGCTATTCAACATAATATTGTAATGTTATTTAGAGCAATTAAGCAAGAGAAGGATATAAAAGGAATTCAAAATGCAAAAGAAGTAATAAAATATTATGTCATTATTTGTAATGACATAATAATATACACCAGAGAACCCTAAAGATTCCACTGAAAAAACTAATTGAAACAATAAATCAGTTCAGCAAATTGGCAGGTTATACAATTAGTAAAAACTTTTTTTTTTTTTTAGGATTGAGTTATTTATTTATACAAGCACTGGGTTCAGTCAGAAGCGCGGGAGGGTGAGAGAATTCACCAGGGCCAGAACGGGGAGCAGAGCAGGCAGAGGGACCGAAATACACTGCTGAGGGGAGCAGCGGGTGGCAGGAGAGGTCTGTGCGCCATGTGGGACCCTCCGGTGGCCCGGGAGCAGCCGGGGATCGAACCGGCGCCACAGAGGCTGCAGGCAGCTTCTCAACCCAGCGCTCAACCACTGTGCCACTGAGGAGGCCAGTAAAAACATTTTTAAGCAAAAATTCCAATTACCATTAAACATCAAATCAAAAAAATTTATTAGGGATAAATTGTAACATAAGACATGCAAGACTGAATAAATTTAAGAATACCAAAATAAAAGGTAAGAGATACCACAATCATGGATGGGAAGACTCAGTTAAAAAGGCACAATAATCTCAAGTATACACATATCTAATAGGAAGGTGACAGAAACCTTACTTTTTCTGGAAGTTAATATTACTAGAGACAATGTTGGAAACTTCTGTGGCATAATATTAATCATGAAGGATTCCAGTCTTAGGTTAAAGTCAAAACTTAGGAGAGAGTGGAGACAACGGAACTCTGTTACCATCCTTCCTCATATTATTACCCATTACTTGTATCTCACTGGATTCTGTTTTATCCCTATAGTTATAAAGTTATAACTGAATCAATGCATTTATTTTTTAATCAAAATTTTGGAATCTAGTATTTGTAGTCAAAGATATACTATTCAAAATAGTGAAAAATAAACATACAATTTCTAAACAGATAAAACTTAAATAGGTAAGGTAAACATGACCCTCCTAATGAATAGAAAATAAGTTCCCATGATCACTTCCAGATTTTGAGAAATCTGAGAGTTCACTTACTAACAAGGCTAATATTGGGGAATCACTTACCTATTTTCTAGGACCTTCAGGGTCTTGTAGATCTGGTGGGAAGTATGTGGATTTTATGATCATCAAAGACTTTGTTTTCTCTTTTAAATATTTTAGTTGTAGCCAAACTAGCCCCTGATGTATTTTGTGTCAAACAAAGACATTTTATTGAACTCCTATTCACTCTGATATCCCAGTCTGGAATGTCTTTCATCATTTCCAGTAAGAATTAATTCTTTGCTATACACTTGCTTCTTTCCCTCTCCCATGGTATCTACTCAACAGGTCAATATGCTACTTGCAGATAAAATTCACATTTTATGCATCTTCATAGTTACAATATTTGGTTTAGTGCAGGCTTGAATTTGTTGAAATGAAACAAGATGAAATCAAATTTGTATATTTGTGCCAGTTTAGGTCTTTTCATTTACTATCAGGGTTCCTTGAACCTATATGCATATGTGGTGCATTTTTTTTAATTAAAATAGAGATTCTTAAAGATTTATTTTTATTTATTTATGCATTCAAGGACTGGGATGTAGGCCAAAGCTGCAGGGGGTGAGTGGATTCAACAGACAGAGTAGGGAGCAGAACAGGCAGATCTACTGAAATACACTGCTGAGGGGAGCAATGGGCAAGACAGGAGAGGTCTGCTGCACCATGTGGGTTAGGTCCCTGGCAGGGGATTGAACTCAGGCCACAGTTGCTGGTGATAGCTTGATAGCGCTGAGACTTTAAACTCTGTGCCACCAGGGAGGCCCCAAAATGAGTTTATTTTAAAGACATATGTCTCAATAAATGATGCAGGTATCTCAGGAATCTAGATTATTTGTTACTCAATTTCTTGGAAACTGCTTATGGATTTATCTATTGACATTCAGCAAAGTAGTTCATGACCTTCATTTCAGTGACCTATTATTAAAGAATTAAATATTCTGATTAAACATGGACATATTTTTTAAAAATTTAAAATTTAAAAATATTGATATACTCACCACTGAGACTTGACAACTAATGATGTAATATCTGCTTTAAGCAGATATATCTTTTTCTAAATGAAACAAAACAACTAGAGATAAAGCTGGAACCTGTTCTACCATTCTGTTTCACTAGTCTTCCTCATCTCCAAAAGCAATGATTCATGTGAATTCAGAGTGTACTATTTTCTATATCTTCACTTACATACTAGACATAGTCCATACATAATATTTCCTGCATTTTAAAATTTTGAAAAATTGTTCTATTTTATCAATTGTTAATTTCATTTATTGTTGTCATCTTCATTTGTGGCTTCTCTTTATCATTCTTTTTTGCATTCTCTTTTTCCTGTCTTCTAATAGACTAATAGAATTTTTTTAATATGTAATATTGATATTTTCAATATTTATCTACTATTTTCAATGTTCTATGTATCTATTCTTTTTGTGTCTTATATCTTAATATATATACTTGTCTGATATTTTTCTAAAACACTAAACTTTGTATTTCAGTTTTCTTCTAAATAAGAAAAAATGTGTCTACTTTAACAACCATTTTAATTACTGTCTTTCAATCTTTCATTTTATTATTTAGCATTTTAATGGCAACACATTTTATAGTGCAGAAATACTATTATTTAAAAATTTACATTAAATACTTTATGAATATATTTTGCTTCATTCTTTGCTCATATTTGCTTCTTGCATACTCTTCCTTCTGGATTTACATACTTATATATATATATATATATATATATATATTTATAAATTCCATGGACAACTCTTTTACTAAGCAATAGTTTTCTTTGGCATAGTCTTTATATCATCCATAGATTTGAATTATGATTTAGCTGGGTGTATAATTTAAGGTTGACAGTTTTATTTTTTCCCCCTCAGTGTTTCTAAAATATTATTCTAAAAGTCAGCTAGTCTCAATTTTTGCTGATAAGAAGTTCATTGGCAGTAGAAACTACTTATTTTTGTATCAGGATCTTCTTTTCCCTTTTCCTTAGATTTGTTTTTATTATTTTGATTACTTTGAGAACTTTAGAGAACCAAACATTATACTACATTTAAAATTTCTTTTTCTTTTTGTCTGCAGCCCACACATTTTCCCATTTGAGAGTCTGTTGTCTGCCTTTATGCTTTTCATGTCTGCAAGAACATATTCATTGATCAGCTTCCAGGTTCTTGTGCATATGCTGAATACTGGAAGTTTTTCTATGGGGCAGTTTGACAGCTGCCTCTGCCTAGGACCTAGGAGTAGCCTGGCCCTAATTTTCATACATGTTTTCTTATCTAGGATTCTTCCAAATAGGTTGGGTGGTATAAACAGCATGGGACACATATAGAACTGAGATCTCACTTACTGTGAGCAGTCACTAACTGTAACTTGGTTCATACTTATGAGCTCAATTGTCACTGGTCAGTGGGCAGAGATTTCAGAGATGTTATTGCACTGCACATGTATAGGACTGCACATATTTGGTTTCTGCTTTTTACTAAAAATCCAGCTACAAATCTAACTATATCTGGGACCTCAAGTCCTGATAGATGTTTGTCAGTAATGTTAAAAATTCAAGCCACTAATGCATATCTTCTCACTCTCCCAGTGTTAAGGTGGCTTTAACTATTGCTCATTGCTATGACTCTGGTATTATTTTTCATTTCTGACATCTGGTTGCTTTCCTCTTGTTTTATGTTTTTCATTTATTAAGAATATATTAGTAAGCATTACTATATATTCAGATTAAGAGCTAGAATTTCTGTTTTGTTAAGCCTGCCTGTCAACACAGAAGTTTGGTTTTCCCTTTCCTTCAGCCTCAGCCTCGATTTGAGTATGTACCTTATCAATAGTTAGTGTCCCTATGAGCAGATATTTGATGCTCATCCACATCTTATGTCAGCAGCCAGTATGTGCATTTGCTGCTCTCGGACCAGCCTAAATAAGTGATTCAGAGAATATCCCTAGTCATCTTCTCTTAGATGTTTTAAGTTGGAGCTTGAAAGGATGTTAGACCTGATAAACACGGCTATTAAACCATTTAATATATTCCCTAATGAAAGGTTTAAATCTATGAAAGGAGTAATAAATTGTGCATCACTTAAGAAATCAGAGTGAGTGTCACATAATAAACAAAATTATTTGTTGAAAGAATGACAATATTAATGAATAATGTTTTCCAGATAGGCTCTTCATTCATTTCATTTGAGCAAATGCTTTTCTGTTCCCTCAATTTCCTCAACTTTAAAATAATGAGAAAAAAATTGGCTCTGCCTCCTTCACAGGTTGTTGTGAAAACAGAATAACAAGAAGAAAGAATATGTGGAAATATTTGGAAACCATAAGATGCTATACAAATGTGATTTATTGCTATTGCTATTGTCATAACAGAAGAGAATGTTTTATTTTGCTTCACAAAACCATTTGTGTAGTCTTATTATAATCTGTAATGACAAAATAATACAGCTTATTAATCATCAAGCTATTCCTTGTCATATTTCACTATGTCAACGGTGCCAAAAATATAAACAGCCATTTAAGAATTCTGTTGACTTGAAATGTTATGACGCAGCCAGATTTGTGAAGTAAACTTAGTCTTTGGAGCCAGATTTTTCTGGTTCCCAAATACTAGTTCTGCCACTTGATAGCTCTTTGATCCTGAGCAAGTTAGTTTTTCTGAATCTTGGTGACCTAATTTTTGAAATGGGGATAATTACACCAGCTTATTGCTGTCCTTGGTGTGATGGAGCGGCACAGCATACAGGGGTGAGCTCAGCTAGATCCAGTTGCCCTTCATTTTCTTGTCTCCAGCTAGTCCCCTGCTGCCTCCCAATATAATCCTTTAGAGCAAATTTCAAGGTCAGCGGGTGATTGAAAAGGACTATGTCTTATTTTTTTTTTTTTTAAGGGAAAACTCTGTCCATAAACAATGTGTATTTATGAAGCACACAGCTATGGCCTTTTTTTTTTATATAGTATTTTAAGTGTAAACCAATTAGAAACAGGCTTCAAGTGATGGGTCCTCTCTCGTTAATTGAATTTGATGGCCAACCACAGTGACCTGTTTCATGTAGTTAATAAAATTCCCTCAGTAATTTTTGAATGCACATATAGAGCATAGAAATTCCCAGATAAAGGGATGTGCAATAAAACAATGTAATGTGTTACTGAATGTGTTGTGGCTATGATTCTCTTATACTCCGGAGAAAAGTTTTTCTTTTAACTCTCCAGAAGACTCTGTGCTTCACAAAAATAAGTCTTTGATCCGATTTTCAAAATTAGATAGTAGTTATGCATTGAAAAAGAAGTTCTCTTTGTGCCTTTTATGTTTAAACTTTCTTCTGTTCTGGTTGCTGCCAAATTAATAAAAATTGATTTATAGCTCTGAATAAAAATTTGAAATTCTTTAATAAAATATATTAAAAGTTCTTCGAAGGGTAAGAACTTTAATATAATAGGAATCAGAAACTTCCTTTGAAATAGTTGATGTTATTTTATTTTTTTTAGATTTATTTATGCATGCAAGAACTGGGGTACAGGCTGGAGGTGCAGGGGGTGAGAGAATTCACCAGAGACAGAGTGGGGAGCAGAACAGCAGATCTACTGAGATACACTGCTGCGGGGAGCAGTGGGCTCGACAGGAGAGGTCCGCTGCGCCAGGGTTGGGGATCAAACTCGAGCTGCAGTTCTTGCAGGTAGCTTCATAATGCTGAGAGTTACCTCTTACATCACTAGGGAAGCCCTGAAATAGTTGATTTTACACCTTTCTTTGTTTCTCTCACAGGCAGTTTTTGTCTTCAGACTATGTGACTTGTGTTGAGGATGGGCAAACAAACCTTTAATTGTAGAATTTGGGTGGTTTTCACAAGGAAGAAAAATTTCCCCTTAGGGGCCTCCCTGGTGGTACAAGGGGTTAAGGCACAACCTATGAAGCCATCAGCAGTCACTGCAAGCACGAGTTCGATCCCCAGTCAGGGAGCAACCCACATGGCGCAGCAGACCTCTCCTGACTCGCCCGCTGCTCCCCTCAGCAATGTATTTCAGTAGATCTGCCTGTTCTGCTCCCCACTCTGTCTCTAGTGAATCCTCTCACCCCCACACCTCTGGCCTGTACCCCAGTTCTTGTATGCATAAATAAATAAGTCTTAAAAAAAAAGAAAAATTTCCCCTTAATTATCTCTGCATCAATGGCCTATTGTTATTTTTCATATGGGAAGCAACAAAGAGGTTTAAAGCTGAGAACTGTCAAAGTTTTTTCTCTGCCCTAAGGGACTTCATGATGATTCTTATATTTATAAATGAAAGGTAGCCACTCCAGTTATATTGAGGAAAATGTAAAAAGGAAATTGGTTCATGATTGAAACATGTAAAGGTAGTAGGTAGAAAATGGCTAGATATTCCTGAATGTGGTGACTCAAAACGGGTATTAAGTCCTTTCCTCTTGATGTCATGGCTCTTCTTTCTTCCTCTGTTGCCTTCATTCAGGTGGTCTCGTCCCACATAGTAAAAATAGATATTAGTACCTCCTGTTCTCTCATAAACTCCATCAAAAGATGATTTTCTTTTCAGAAAATTCCAATAGCGGTCCCAGTTCAATTTTTTGACAGATTTAGATTACTTGCCTTCGATAAGCCAGTTAAGGATTGGGTGGGCTTAAACCATATACCCCATTCAGGATTTAACCTACCCATAAAACAAGGATTGAGAGAAGGGGAAGATCTGTGTGGTCTTAAAAAACAGAATATTTTTACTATGAAAGGTAAGAATGGATACTATATTACAAAAATAAGTAAAAGGAAATCATCTTAGCCATACCTATGATACTTGTGTTGCAGATGGAAGAGCAAAAGCTCACATGGTGAACAAGTCATTATAGGAGATAGAGTACTAGACATTAGGGCAAAGGGATTAACAAATACAAGGGAACAACTAACGGTACAATACTTTGGAGACATGAGAGTCTCAACTGTTGTAGCTAAATCTCACAGCAATGACCTCCAGGAAGAATCACTTGTGGCAGAAGCAGGGCATTTGAAACAATAGGTATTTCAAGGACAAAACATTTAAAATTATATTTTACAAATTGTACAAATTTAGGTGGAACAGAAAAGTTACTGCTCAAATAGATTTTAGAGGCTGGCTAGGTCATTGTTTCAAAATGGTCTATAAAGTACCCACCATGTGCAAGATCTTGGAGAATATAGAGAAATCAGCCATGCAGGATAATCAACCTTTCAAGGAACTATTAACAGGGTACAATAAAACATGTGATCAAAGCACTGTGTATAGGACAGGAAAATTAAAGCTTTTAACCCTTACACTTTCAACAATATGAGTCAAAGAAAGTCCCAGAATTGTTTGTGCTCCTGGAAAGACCTCTAAATTCTCTAAACACATCATTCACAGTTTCACCACCCTTTCCTGCTGCAGAAATTGGGACCAGACACATCATGCTCTCTCCCTGATCGCATTATCTATAGCCACAAAACACTCAAGACTCTCCGGTCATCCATAAACCATTTAACTCCTCCTTATAGGTCTCTTTCAATTCCTCCATTCTCATCCAGTCTCCCATTCATCTCTCTTAGTTTCTGTCAGGTTAATTTCATCATTGGTGACACATGAATCCAAGCCTCCCATAACACTTTTCTCTCTTTTAATAATCGACACACGTTTCTATCCATTCCCATTTCTGATCTCATCTCTCTCTTCTCCAAGTATACTCCACTTTCACTAAGACCTTGGAGTTTTTGGTTAGTCATCAACATGGATTTTGTTGTTCTCCGTCTTCTTTTTAAATAGCTGTTGTGCCAGCAAGCACAGGGCAGGCTCACTATCAATTCAAAGAGTTAGATATAGGAGCATCCTGTAGCCCTCAGTATATTAAAGCCTCAGAGAGGCTTTAATGCTCTCTCAGGGAACCAGGCACACAGGCATACCAGGCAGGGAGGCTGGCATGCAAGGATGCAGGAACTGGCTGGCGTGCCAGAAGGCAGGGGTTTGGCTGGGAGGCAAGCAGGCCTCCCTGCACACCCACACAACTTTACTCTTTTTTTGGGCTCTCTATGGGGTTCTCTCACAGTCTCACCTCTTCTGCAGCCACTTGACCATTTGCAGCCATCTTCCCGTAGCCATCCCTGAGTGATGCCACCCTTATAGCCCTGGCCTCTAGGCTTAGGTGTGCACACTTGCACATGTGCACACACCCATTCTCCGGGTGTCCACAGTCAGGCAGGTGTGGCCCCACGCTCTCAAGGGCCTCCTGCATTAGCACAATCAAGGTCAAGGTCTCAGGTGATAGCCACAGAGGCTAGTAGTGTAAAAATTCTGATCAGATCATTTACCCTACAATAACCTCTTCTTATGTGAATGGAGATGGTTTGCCACTGACAATGTTCTTTCTCCACAGGCTTCTCAGGTAGTGAATATACATTCCACAAATCTTATGCAACTTGTCTGGCAGTAAAATGAGTTCCTCCTTGCTCTCCTTTTTTTTTTTTTTTTCATTTTTGCTGCTATTGGACCATTATCTCTCCCTCCTCCATAAAATTCTTCAGATTAAAGTTTTCTAGATTACCACCTTAATGCAATAATATAGCAAACTTTGACCCTTCCTCATGATTTAATGATTTTTAACACTTGGCTCACTACCACTACCTCAATAGTAGTGCCTTAATTTTGGTGATCAGATCATTGGAGGCACAAAAGACTACAGTGCTTTATTGATGCATGGTGGGGAATGTGCTGTGATAACCTACATTTGAAGAGATATGAACCTATAACCCTAAAATGCATACAGTGTTGTGCCAACATTCCCTTAATTAAAATAATTAAATTAAATTTTTACATAAATTATATTTCCACTATTTAACCTCTCAACTTCTTGTTCTCTTCCCCTCTCTTAATTCAATCTACCCGTTTCCATCACTACCATAAATACCTTTGAAGTTATGTGGCTGAATAACTTCAATTTCTTCATAATCTTTGTTTCAAGCTCACACACTCTCACTCTATCTTTCTATCTCTACTGATCTAGTATCTTTATTCCAATCATCTTTTGAATTTACCAACATCTCTGATCTATTGCTCTTACCACTTTCATTAATCCTAAACTCCCTCATGTCCTCACCTCCTTATTTAGCTTATATTCTATAAGCAACATGATTATGTCTTTGCAGAGATTCTTAATTGCCATCCTATTAAAACCACTTCTTCGTTTACTCACCCCTGTACGTACACAGACATATGTGTGGTGGAGGAAAAACAAGTGGTCATACTGAGGAATCTCTTGTCAAATTCCTTACCACCATCTCCAGGCAGAACTTTTGCCTCCCCTCCCCCCCATAATAATGCTACCTCTCCCATGGTCATTTACCTTCTTACTTTTCTAGAAAGTAATTTACTTTCCTTTCATAGTTGTCCCTTTGGTCTCAAATATCCAACACACAGCACCACCTCTCCTAGTCTCACTCTTGACGAGCAATCATGAATTGTTTTTCATTTAGAAAGACATCGAGGAAGAGAGCCATAAAAGGCAGTCCTCAAACCCCCAACAGTACCTCTACTGGCTGCCAGCATGCCTCCTCTTGCTCTCAACTCTGTGCTATTTAAGAAAATCCCTTACAAAACACAATAAAACAAAAACAGACAAATATAAATCAGAGACATCCTGCAGGAGAGGAGGCCCAGAGAGGGATCAGAGGGAGAGAAGGAGGGAGGAGCACAGGGCACTGAGGTAGTGGTGCACGGGTCCATTGGTGAAGGAAGTTCTATGGGGACTACACCTGGGGAGGGGTGTGGTGGGGGGGTGGAGTTGTGGGGGGGTAGGGGGTAGGGAAGCAAACATTGCTCAAAAATGAACAATGATGTAGAAAAAAAGTTTGCATGGAAAAAACAAACAAAACAAAAACAAAAAACTGCTATGCAACCTATATTTTCACTCAACAATAAATCATAAATTTTTCCATGTTAAAAAATTTATAATGTAAAAAATAATTAAATAAATAAATGACTTCCTGGACTGCTGATAATCTTTAACTCCTATATAAATAGAAATCTTTCTTTTCTTGCAATTTGCATTTTTTTTTTTTTTACTTTGAGTAAGAGTAAATGTGTCTATGATATTATGCGGTATTTTCAAATGATTCTGTGTTTTTTCATATGAATGAGTTGTAACTATTTGTTTCATTGTCTTGTCTCATAGCTAGTAACTGAAAATAAATTTCAGTACCAATAAATTGTTTCTGGTAATGCAAAAAAGAAAGAAAGAGAGAGAGAGAGAGAGAGAGAGAGAGAGATTTTTGGCAGCCTTTTGCTCTTTATCCTGAATCTTTTATATTTTCCCTCTCTACCTTTCTAACTGTCCACATGCAGTTAAATATGGGAGATGAAAGACACACCAATAAGATGAATTATCTCACATTGAGTCAAATATACCTTTCTGAAGTGAAGTCTTATTATTTCTATCAGCATGTAAGAAACAACACAAAAGCACTTCTTGATGCCAATTAGATTTTCTCTGTTGGTAGGTGTAGTGTGACAACAAACATTTGTAGAGATGTGAACCCATGCTTCTAAAACATATACAGTATTGTAAGCCAATGTTATCTCTATAAACATAATTTTTAAAAACTATTTCACTTATCTGTTTCCTTTTATGCCTAATTCCTTTAAATATGGTTTTGTTTTTTGTTCCCAGTTCTCTTGAACCTATTCCCAATTATTTCCTCCTTATTCTTGAACCCATTCCAAGTAAGAGTTTACTTGTCCAACCCCACAAAACTTTTCATGTCATCACAAATAACTCTATGTTGCTAAATCTAACAGTCACTTTTCAGTCCTCATCACTTGATCCAAACACAGAATTTTACATATTCATTGTTTTTTCACTTTGAAGCACTTTCTTCACTAATTCTTCTGATATTTCAATCAGATTCTTTATTGATTCCTTCTGATTATCTTGATTTCCAATACTGCAACACCTCAGGGATAGTCCTTGGACTTTTTCTTTTCTAAAGACACCACATTTTTTTTTTTTGATGGCTTCATATTAAAACAACCTGCCTAAACCTTTCTTCTGAATGATATTTTCCCACTAAGTTTAGGAGATAGCTTAGTGCTGTCTTTTAAATTTAAAGCATCACTTTTAAATTTAAAGCATTTTGAACTAAAACAAAAAATAACAACAAATGCTGAATCTCTAATTTTTTGCTTCTGTCAAAGCTGCCAGTCCATCTTTTTAGTTGCTTAGGTCAAAACAATGAATGTATCCATTATTCCTATCATACTTCCATATCCTTCCTCTAATATCAGAAAATACTGTCATCTTAAATTCCTAAAATGCAGTTTGAAACCACTTCTCAGCACTCCCTTGCTAACACCCAGATCCAATCCCCATCATCTTTTCCACAGTGTATGTATGCCATTTCTTTCTTGCTAGGACTATGGTTGACACATTTGTTATTTCACTCAGAGTGAATTTTACTTCAAGAACCTCTCACCTTCGTTCTTGTTCCCCTGTAGCGTATTCTGAAAAACCAAAACCAAAACAAACAAACAAAAATGTCAGTGCCCTGATTAAAAAAATAATAAGGTATATCATGTCAACAGTTCTTCTCAGAACCTTCTAAGAGACCCCTTCTCTGTCCTTTCCTACTTTGTTTTATGCCTAAAGGGGCTCAACATTTTTTTTTTATATTGCATATACAAGATTCCTTGATCTCTAGATTCTGGCTGCATTCAGTAAGGAGAGACACTAGGCAGATGAGTGGAAAGAGCTGTTGATTTCCTTCTGAGAGTCACAGCTGCTGTCCAGCAGTTCACTCCAGACACATTCCTGTGGTTTCTTAGAACCACATCTTCCATTTACCACATTAGGCACAGGGTAGAATGACTGATGACTCTAGATAGTACTGGGTAACTATACTCATCAGGTTTCTTAAACCTTATTCACATATTTATAAATAGAAAATGTATTAAACTACCCTTAAATTTCACAGCTTATATATGCCATATCTTTTTTGCTGGGATTATTATGGTTGATACAATTGTTATTTCCCTCAGAGTGAATTGAAAGGTTCTTACAATGATCTACAACTACATACCTTATTATCACCTCACTGACCATCACTTATGTCTTCATTACCTATTTTCACATATGCTCCTCATATTCCGACAACAGTACCACTCTCTCTCTCTCTCTCAAATTAAGGCTTTTAAACTTGCTATGAAGTATGTTCACTCCTCCACCTTGTCTAAGCTTTCACTTAAAAGCCATTTTCTCCTTGAGTTTTCTATAAAGTCTACTTAAAATCGAAAGTCCCTTCCCAATACTCCCTATTCCATGTCTGGATCATCTAAATTGGTAGAACTTATCACCATATAGCACAGTCTATATTTTACTTGTTTGCTTCCTCTCATCAAGTTGACACTTTAGTGGCAGGAGACAGAACACAAATGAAATAATTTGGTCTCTTTTCTGCAGTCATAAGCTTTGAATTTTCATGATGATAATCCTGGGCACAGAGTAGATGATAAATATAGTTCAACGAGTAAATGGATTTAAAAATGTATCTAAAACTTAATAGAAAGGAAATATTTTCTGCTGGTGGTATCAGAAAACATTATCATTTAGACTTGACCTTGATGGACATGAGGAATGATGAGAAGGGTCTTACGTGTGAGTAACAACCTGAACAAGTTACATTGTGGAAAAGTATTCCAAAAATAGTAAGTCCTTGAATTGCATTGAAATGTTAGATGCATATATGGAAGCAAAAAAGAGTAAGTTGCTGAAGATAGGCTGAGATATCATATGATTCAGCAATTCCAGTGAACAGAGTGCCCCCAATACAGGTGAAAACAAACAAAAACACATTTAATCTTGTCGGAAGTAAGGAGTCACAGAGACTTGGATACTAGAAGTGTCTTGGTCAGAGCTGTATTTTGAAATATTGATTTGGTGATGGAGCACACAAAAGTTTGGAGAAGGGAGACAGAAAGCTGCCGAGAGAGGTGCTGAGTCTTGAAACACAGCAGTAATGATCGCATGTCGAGGAGGACCATAAGGTATGTCTTTTAAGTTTATTGACCAATACGGGGGTAGGGAGCTTATGCAGGGCTTTTGGAAGAACTGATCTACTGATCTCTTCATTATTATCTAACCCTGAATCAGCACAGTGCTTTATTTAATTTTTCCAATATCATCTGGATTTTAAAATAATAAACTATTTTTTTTCAGCTTGAGTTGATTAGCCAGAAATATTCTATGAAACACTGTAGATAGGGAGTGTTTATCACAGTTTAGTGTCCTGTCTTTTTGAGCCTTTTTAATAGCAAGATCACAAATAGAACATCTGCGGATGAGCATGATGCTAACTCTAGCATCAGCTGTTAATGCAGATAGAGTGAAGCAGGGATGGGAGTTTTTAATGCCAGGGTGGCAACCAGGCCTGGCGTAGCACAGCTGGGGCTTGTTCCATCCCTGCTGGATCGTGGATCATCTGTCCTCAAACGATGCCAAAGGCCAAATTTAATGGTGCTGGAAGTGTGTTTGGGAACCCTAGGATTCCAATATTGGAATTCATTTTGCACAGTGATAAGCAAAAGTCTAAAATGGTGCCTTTTATGAAACAGTGCATCTCTCATGCAGGGAAGATGGCAGAAAGCCAAGTGGTCATCACAATTAATTTACTTTCGGTAACTTTAATGGAAAAACTATCTTCTAGTAATCATACTAGTGTTCTGTGATTCAATCTATATGACCTGTCCATGGGAGCTTACCAGAATGCAGGTGAATGATATCTATATATCTAACTTAATAAAAGAAGCATTGTGAATGATACAAGAACAGAGAAAGGAGCATCTAACTCTGCCTGGGAAAGTTTCATAGATTTTAGAACATTAGCACTGAACTTGAAGCATTGAAAGAGGGGAGAAGAATGTACCTTACTAACATTGCAAAGGCATATAGAAAATAAAAGTAAATGGCACATTCATGAAATAAATCACTAAGTATGAGTATAGCTTAAATTTGTATAAATCTTTGGAAGAAGGAGAAGAATCTTAAAAAAATGGAAGTAGATCAACAACAGTTCACAATGGAAGATGAGTGGAAGAGACATCTCTAAGATTTGCACATAAGAACATTCAAGTTCTTTATATTTCTGACTTTGGAGTACTTGGATGGAATATGGATTGTGCTTTGAAACACACAAGAAAATCTTGTCTCATTATTATTATCACATGAACTTATAATATCAGAGACAAAAAGGCACATACTGATTCTTCATTTGGCATAATTAGTTCTTTGCTCAGGGTATCATAGCAAAAGAAATATGATTTGGATAGAAGTTCCTAATTTCAGGGATGTTGCTTTTTATACACTAATTTCTAAACCAGGTTCTATTTATAGTTATCATTATGAAATATATGGACACATATCACAATAAGAAGATTTCTTAGACGTTTTATGGTAAAAGAATAGGGCATAAAGTCCTTAAGAAGAAAAACAATAACATTTTCAATCAAAAGAGTAATGGCCTTGGAACCTATGATGATTAAAATTTCATTACAAAAATCTACAAAGAGCTCACATGACTTAACAAAAACAAAGTAAACAATCCAGTCAAAGTAATGGGCAGAAGAGCTAAACAGACACTTCTCCAAAGATGAAATACAAATGGCAAACAGGTATATGAAAAAAGGTTCAACATCCCTTATTATCAGGCAAATGCAAATCAAAACCACAATGAGATGCCTCCTTACACCAGTGAGAACGGCACATGTTAAAAAAAAAAAAAAAAAAAAAAAAAAAAAAAACAGCAACAACAAATGTTAGTGAGGATGTAGAGAAAAAGGAACTCTCCTACACTGCTGGTGGGAATGCAAACTGGCCCAACACAGCTATGGAAAGCTGTGTGGAAGTTCCTCAAACTACTGAAAATGGAGATAACACATGATTCAGCAATTCCACTAGGAATCCACCCAAAGAACACCAAAACATTAATTCAAAAGGATGCCTGCACCCCTATGTTACTGCAGCACTATTTACAATAGGTAAGACATGGAAACAACCCAAATGCCCAAAAAATAGATGACTAGATCAAGAAGATGTGGTACATATACACAATGAAATACTATTCAGCAATCAATAAAGATAAATGCCATTTGCAGAAACTTGGATCAGGCTGGAAGGGGTTATGCTCAGTGAAATAAGTCAGAAGGAAAAAGAAAAATATCAAATGGTTTCACTTATAGGAGGAGTATGGGGGAACCAAATAAGGGATCAGGAAAAAAGATAACAATAAATAAAAAAATTAATAGGCAACTATAAATCAGAGATATTCTGCAGGGGAGGAGGAGGGAGAGGGATCAAAACAGGGGAGGGAAGAGTAAAAGGGCCTATGGTGATGCTGCATGGTTAATTGGTAGTGGGAATTTTATGGGGACTGCATTGTACAAAAATGAACAATGGTGTAAAATGCATATAAATAAATTAATTTAAAAAATAGTCCAAATGAACTGGAGGCACCAGAGTTGAACTATGAACAATCCATGTAAACTTTGTCTATTCTCACAGTTACTGGCCCTGACAGTGACATAAAACAGAAAAGCAAGGTGAATAGAAGTTAGCTGTTTAGCATTACAAGTGGGAAATGTAAATTACAGAAAATAGCTAAACAGACAGAAGCGTTGTTCAGGATTACTTGAGTAAAAGCTGTGTACCTTTTAAAAGTTCTTCCAAATATCACTAGAACATAGCTGCCATTGTATGGGTATATGAGAAAGAGAGAGGGTCATTTCAGCATTACGCAGTAAAACAAAGAAATATAGAATTGTGACTGCACAGAATTTCTAGTCCTACTCCATCCATTTTGTAGACTTAGAGACACAGAAATCTGAGACACAGAGGAGAAATGACTTGATTATTAATATATGACCATTTTAGTTCCGAGATAAGTTGAGAACCTGAGTTATTTTGAAGCCCATAATTACCAGCTCATCCTTCCTCTGGCAGTGGTTAATTATGGAATAAACAGCCTCCAGTCTAGAGATAAGCCCAGAACAAAGTTTTATTGCAATACTCAAATCCTAGACCAAGATCGTGTGTAATATGCTCCATCCATCTTAGTCATCTGCAGTTTTCAGAGTCTGCCTACTGCTTTGTTGACCAAAACAGAATGAGGGTGAAGGGAGGGAGGGAGGAGAGAGAGAGAGAGAGAGAGAGAGAGAGAGAGAGAGAGAGAGAGAGAGAGAGAATGCAACTGACACAGTTCTTCCCATTCTAGAATTTTTCACCAGGCAGAAGAAATGTCCTAGTCGGAGCACAGTAATTATCTTCTCCTTATAGTTGTGGCACCACCACAGCTACTTAGCTTACCACGTTAAGGATGAATTAAGGAAGGTTGAATTCCAGTCTCAATAATTCAACTGAAAAAATAAATCATGGTCTATGTTATGGTACTGACATTAAAATATGTCCACAAATTCTTTGATACTCCTTTCCAGTGAAAGATGGAGTTAAATTACCCTTCTCTTGAGGTTAGGTTAAGCTTAAAGGATTCATTTCTAACCAACAGAGTATTGCAGAAGTGATGACATGTGACTTTGGAGACTGGGTCATAGAGGACACTTGACTCACTCTCCCTCTCTGGGATTTCATACTTTGGGGTGATTTAGTGGATGTGTTGTGAGGATGTTTAGGCAGCCCTCTTAGAAGGTCCATGTAGCAGGGATTAAGCATGTGCCTGATCTTAGAAGAGAATAATGCTGTAATCCCAGTCAAGTTTTCAGAGACCTGGGCATACACCTGGCCAACATTTTGATGGTAATGTTGTAATTAACTAAACCTGCACCACCCAGCTAAGCCTCTCTCAAATTCCTGACCACAGAAAATATGAGGTAATCAATATTTATTTTAAACTCTGATGGGGGTATTTATCACATGGCAATACAAAGCAAATATAGTTATTTCTCTGTTTCTTACTTTTACAGAGACTACAAACCTTTTGAAGCCTTCAAATGTTAGTCATATGAAATTAGTCTAGTCTCTAATTTTTTCCTGTGAAAGACTGCAGTTAGACCAGGAATTCCCAGAAAGTATACCAGGATTCAGCAGGTTAAGAAACTTTTCTTGTATCTCTTTTTTTTACTCCCATTTTCTTATATAAACTAATGATAGTAATAATAATAACACAACTACAAAGCATATAATTTACCGATTTTATAGGTTCATATTTATTGTAAAATTTTACTTTTACAGAAGTTCAACGAGGTAGATATTATATTATTCTCATTTTATATATGAGAAAACTGATAACTTGAGAGTAAATGTGTCTGGTTGAAAGTCACACAGTTGATAGAAGCACTGATAATTCAATTTTTACTCCATTTTAATTTTTTCCCACTATGTCAAGATTCCTTATTTTGAAAATGACCATTCAACTTTATTCCCCAAACCAGGATATCCACTCCACATTTTAGCTGCCCAGGCTGATAATTGGAATTTTTGTGTATTTCCCTTCCATTTTATATTACTGAGGTTTAGAAATAAGTGAATTGAACTATTTTTTTTTCCTTCTGGTTCTTCTTAGAAGTCATCTAATTGTCTTCCTGTAGCTAATCATTATACCTTAAAAAGGTTGTCCTATTTTAGATGAGTAATGAAATGGATGTAATAAATACCAGGGTTCTGACTACTATTAGTTTTCAAGTTGAATAACTGCATCTACTATTTCTATAACTTTATTTTCTCTATTTAGTTTTTCTCATATTTATATAATTTATATAATTTTATCTGCAAATAAAGGACTCAAATCCTAGCACAGGGCGAAGAGTTTTAAACTTTGCACTTCAAGAAAAAATATTATCAGAATATTATGATTTATTTTTACCTTATACTCCAAATTTATAATAAGTCATCACTGATTTTTCATTGAAATATTTACAAATATAAGGATACTTAAGATGGCTTTTCTTTATAATAGAATACATCTGAATCATTTGGTGAGATTTAAAAGTTTAAAGTAGGCCCCAAATATGTGCAATTTTTTAAAAGGTGGCATCTAATTCTAGTTAAAAACCACTTGCCTAAGGTGCTTCAAAATATGATTATAAATAATCAGTTAATTGCAACCATATGGCTCAGTTTTTGACAACAGAAAGTAGTAAGTTGTTATGTAAGTCATTATGTTTTAAATGAAAAATATATACATATCAAAATTTGATCCTATTTTTTTTAGCAATGAAACAATAGAGTATTAAAATTGTCATCACCTGGAGTAGGATTTAAAATAGTTTTTGATCTGAAGTTAAAATTTACTTGAAATTTTTCTGCTTTCTTTTTTGAGCTCATTTCAAATAGTCATTCTTCCCATTCATTTGAATTGTCCAAGAAAAAAAAAATCCATGTTAATTATTATCCAGTGAAATTTGAATGTGTCAGTAATGGCCTCACTACACTGGGGAGTAATATATATTTTTTGTTCAATATTATAACATTACTATGGATCAAGCCTCCTTACGTATAAATCTGCACAGTTCAAAGGAGACTTTTTTTCTCATGGTCAAATGATGCTGGAAAACAGAGAAGTCTTATAAAAATCCAAATCTTTAATACAGAGAATCCAAAGCACAGACAAAGCAGACGCATAAATGCAGCAGACTTCATAACGCACACACTCTCGCATTTGTCTCTTCCTTCACTTGAGCTATAGAATGTTCAGTTCGAATTCCCTTTTTAGCTCTTCAGATAAATGGATGAAGTGATGCTTTCTAATGATCGTGTTACATGCTCTGCTGTGTTCTAAATGTCTTCAGTTCTTCTGAGGCTCCCTGGATATTCAGAAATGAAATGGCTCATTGGCAGATAGTTTGAGCATTGCATTCTTATAGAACTAAAGCCACTGAATGAAATTAACCAAATAGAGACATTATTTTTTTCCCAAAGAATCATTCCTCTTAGCCAGAAGCTATAATTATTATTATGCATTCTTTCAACAATTTTTCTTTGGGGAACATTTATGGACAAGGTCTACTCTTTTTGTACACTTTTCCCTGATTTGACATGTTGGCAAGTGGAGGCGGGGTATTGGTAGCAAAATTCTTTGATTCTTTCATTATCTATGTGCTATATCTCAGATTGAAGGTCTTTTGCCTCTTGAGACAATCTCAATATCTTATCTTTGCCAAAGGTAATGGTATGTGTTCATCAAGTTCATTTAATTTTTGTCTTCCTTAGAACATTTTCCAGTCTTCCCTATGACTACATCAGTATTCAATGCGAGTTTCGGGTAGTGAATTAAAAATGAGAATAGTAAATGCCACACTTAGGCTAAAGCACAGAAGATCAGAAAGCCATACTTTTCACATGGCAAAGCTATAAAAAAAAAATAAGCCCTTACACTGGATATGCAGAATAAATAAGAAGTAACTTGTGATAAGAAACTATTGAATTTTTGGAGTTATTTGTTAGCAGAGCACAGCTTATTTGATTCTTATTAATACATATGATTGCTACAGTTATCCTACCAGATTCCAAAGGCCAGTGTTTGATGTTTCACATATTTAGAATACACTCTACTAACCACTTTACTATTCAACTACTTCCTTTTGCTGAGGCAACTCCAAGGGCTAAACATGCCCTACATTTTCATTTATTGCCTGTGAAAACCTTGTTAAAAGGATGATTCGTAGTCCTCCTTGGCTGGAGAAAATCAGAGCCTATAAAGGTAAAAGAGGAGTTAAAGAGAAATAAAAATTAATGGTTCTCCAACTTTCTGTGCATCAGAATCACCTGGGAAGTTTATTCCAAGAGCAGATCTTCCCCAGTCTATAGATACTTATTTAGTTACTCTTGTATGAGATCAGGGAATATATGTTTTTATATGAACTCAAAAAGTTCTGATATGGATGCACCAAGGAATACACTTTGAGAAGCCATGGACTAAACTCTAATAGAAACTATCTTGTCTTAAAACCTAAATAATAGGGCACTCTCCGACCGGCAGAGAGGAGGAAACAACAAACCAAAACGGCCAACAAGAAAAACGGACGCAGCAAGCGGGACTGTGAGTGGAAAGGAACTATTGCAGCCACCACACCCCGTGAACGGGAGCTGAGGCGAACCCTGCAGGATCCGCCGTGGCGGTGAGCGAACGGCTCCGGGCGCCATTAGAGAAGAACAAAGACCCCGGGAGACGCGCACACAGCCCGGGCTGCCGGTAAGCTGGCGCGGAAACGCAGCGCGCTCGGGGAGCCTGAAAAGCAAGTGCAGACCTGGATCGCGGCTGCCCAGGTCCCCGCGCCTGCGACCTAGGCTTGCGGGGAGACGACCTAGGCTTGCGGGGAGACGCGCGGAGGTCCTCACTGAGGTGAAGGTCCCTCCCTGAGTGAGCAGGAACCAGGCGCCCAGGCACCGGAGCAGTGCAAAAGGCGCCATTCCCGCGCCACTGAACTGGGCTACAGCCTGCGTCCTGGACCTGAGGGCTTTGGAACTGAGACCCGGGGCACGAAATTTGGGGCGTGGGTTCTCCACGACGGTGGGGCACAAGGCAGACACAGCACCCCAAAGCTGTTGAGGTGTACCCTACCATTCCCGCTCTGTTCTCTGTCCCACGGGGTGGGGGGAGGCGAAAAACAGCCCCCCAAGGCCAATAGGAGAGATCTCTGGCGCCACCTAGCGACCAGGAAAAAAAAAAGTCACTAACACCCTATAAAACAGGACATTTCTTAAGACTGCTTGAAAAGGGCAGAAGGTTTCTGGAGGACCCAGTGGCCAGCCGGGAAGTTATTCCACGCCAGGCCCCTTCCGACCAGCAGTCTGAGCCCACAGAGGGAGCAGGCACCCACGTCCGGGGCAGACCGGGGGCGCAGAAGAGTGTGCCTGAAACCGGAGGCGCAGGGACTGCATCCCGCTTCGCCATTTGAGAACAGGGACATTTCTTCAGTAAAAACTGCCTAAAACCAGCAGAAAGCTCCCCCAGAAGACAGAGATGGCTCCTGGAAGAGCCAGAGGGGAGCGGAGAAGTTCACCCAAGATGTCAGTCAGTCCGAGCAACACAGTGTCCCAACGCATACGACAAATTAGAAAACAGACAGTAGGGAGTAGAAGAACCACACGCAACCTAAAAACTCCTCAGGAAAGAAGCACACCACAAAAAGAAACCACTCCCCAGATTGCAACGACAGCAACTTGGAAGAACTTCTGAGCCTTCCAGAAAGAGAATTTAAAATTGCCATGATTAAAAAAGTGATAGATCAGAAGAAGGAAATTGAGTCCCTAAAGAGGGAAGTAAGAGAAATGCAGGAGATCAAAGAATTAATGGAGGAACTAAAGAACTCTGGGAAAAGCAATGAAAGCAGAATAGATGAAATGGAAGAACGAATAAGTAATCTTGAAGACACAGAAATAAAAAGAACCAAAACAGAAAAGGAAAGAGAAGTACGAAGGAAAAAGAATGAAGAAAGACTTCGGGAACTATCTGACTCCATGAGGAAAGGAAATATAAGAGTTATAGGAATTCCAGAAGGAGAGGAGAGAGATGTAGGAACAGAGAAAATATTCATGGATATAATTGAAGAGAACTTCCCAAATGAGAAGAAGGAGCTGAAAATTGATATACAAGAAGCAAGAAGAACACCAAACTTCCACGACGAAAGGAAAAACACAGCAAGACACATAATAGTAAAGCTCCCAAGAATCCAGGACAAGGAAAAAATAATGAAGCTGACAAGAGGGAAGAAACAGATAACATTCAAAGGAAAACCAATCAGGCTGACATCAGACTTCTCTGAAGAAACACTACGGGCAAGGAGAGAGTGGAGGGACATAGTCAACAGACTCCAAGAAAACAGATGCCAACCAAGAATACTCTATCCCGCAAAGCTCTCTTTCCTCCATGAAGAAAGAATATGGACCTTCCCAGACAAAGAGAAACTCCGGAATTTCATTGCGACTAAACCCCCACTCCAAAAAATACTACAAGGAATCCTAAAGCCAGAACCTCAGAGGGACGAATAACAACGAAAGAAGACCAAAAAAAAAAAAAGTTATTAAAAGAATAAATAAATAAAATCAAAGGAAAGACAAACATAATGGCAAATACAGATGCTAACATATCAATATTAACTCTAAATGTAAATGGACTAAACTCTTCAATAAAAAGACACAGAGTTGCAGCCTGGATTAAGAAACAAAACCCAACCTTTTGCTGTCTCCAGGAAACACATTTAGCTACAAAAGATAAAAATAGGCTCAAAGTCAAAGGATGGAAAACAATCCTACAAGCAAATGGGCCAAAAAAGAAAGCAGGAACAGCTATACTTATATCAGATAAAACAGACTTCAAACTCAAAAAAATAAAAAGAGACCCCAATGGTCACTACATTATGATTAAGGGGACAATACTTCAAGAAGAAATAACACTCATTAACATATACTCACCAAACGAAAGAGCACCAAAATATATCAGACAACTGTTGTCCTCTCTGAAAACAGACATCAGAGAAAACACATATGTAGTGGGAGACTTCAACACACCACTATCAACAATGGATAGATCAACAAGACAAAAAATAAGTAAAGAAACTAAAGCTCTAAATAAGGACCTAGAGCATTTGGGCTTAACAGACATCTATAGAACACTAAACCCAAAAAAAACGGAGTACACATTTTTCTCAAGCGCACACGGATCATTCTCCAGGATCGATCACATACTGGGGCACAAGACAAACATCAACAGATACACCAAGATTGAAATCATACCAACCATCTTTTCTGACCATGAAGGCATCAAACTAGAAATAAATCATAAAAAGAAGGCAAGGAACTATCCTACCTCATGGAGATTAAAAGCCACACTACTGGAAGACCACTGGACTAACGAGGAGATCAAAGAAGAAATTAAAAAATTCTTTGAATTGAATGACAAGGAGGACACCAATATCCTAAATGTATGGGATGCAGCAAAAGCAGTAATAAGAGGAAAATATATAGCAATAGAAGCTCACATCAAAAAACAAGAAAGAACTCAAAGAAACAACCTACTCTCGAAGCTCAAAGATCTAGAAAAAGAACAACAAAAAAACCCCAGAACCAGTAGAAGAAAAGAAATAATAAAAACCAAAGCAGAAATAAATGAAATTGAAACTAAAAAAACAATCCAAAAGATCAATGAAACCAAGAGCTGGTTCTTTGAAAAAATAAATAAATAGACAAACCCCTAGCCAGGCTCACAAAGGAAAAAAGGGAGAAAGCACAAATAAACAGAATCATAAATGAAAGAGGAGAAATCACAACGGACACAGCAGAAATCAAAAGAATAATCAGTAACTACTATGAACAGTTATATGGAAACAAGTTCAACAATCTAGAGGAGATGGACAAATTCCTACAACTCTACAATCACCCAAAGCTAGATAAAGAAGAAATAGAACACCTAAACAGACCAATTACAAGCAGCGAAATTGAAATGGTAATTAAAAACCTCCCCAAAAACAAAAGCCCAGGACCTGATGGATTTACAAATGAATTCTACCAAACATTCAGAGACGAATTAGTGCCTATCCTTCACAAACTCTTCCAAAAAATTGAGAAGGAAGGGACAATACCAAACACGTTCTATGAAGCCAATATTACACTAATACAAAAACCGAATAAGGACAACACAAAAAAGGAAAACTATAGGCCAATCTCCCTAATGAACACTGATGCAAAAATCCTCAATAAAATTTTAGCTATCAGAATCCAACAATGTATCCATAAGATAATTCACCACGACCAAGTTGGATTCATTCCAGGGGCACAAGGATGGTTTAACATCCGAAAATCAATCAACGTTATCCAACACATCAACAAAAAGAAATATAAAAACCATATGATAATATCAATAGATGCTGAGAAAGCTTTCGACAAAGTGCAACACCCATTCATGATAAAAGCCCTTGAAATTCTTGGGATACAAGGAACATACCTCAACATCATAAAGGCCATCTATGACAAGCCAACAGCCAGTATCATTCTCAATGGTGAAAAGCTGAAAGCAATTCCATTAAGATCTGGAACAAGACAAGGATGTCCACTCTCACCACTGCTTTTCAATATAATACTGGAAGTCCTAGCCAGAGCAATAAGACAAGAGAAAGACATCCAAGGAATCCAAATAGGAAAAGAAGAAGTCAAACTATCACTATTTGCAGATGATATGATAATATACATAGAGAACCCCAAAATCTCCACAGAAAAACTAATTCAACTCATCAATCAATTCAGTAAAGTGGCAGGATACAAAATCAACACGCAAAAGTCAGTAGCCTTCCTATACACAAACAATAAATCTGAAGAAGAAGAAATCAAAAAAACCACCCCTTTTATTATCGAAACAAAAAAAATCAAATATTTGGGAATAAATCTAACAAAAGAGGTAAAGGACCTATACAAAGAAAACTATAAAACACTGTTAAAAGAAATAGAAGAAGACACAAAGAAATGGAAAGACATCCCCTGCTCATGGATTGGAAGAATAAACATTATTAAAATGGCCATCCTACCAAAAGCAATATACAGATTCAATGCTATTCCAATCAAAATCTCAATGGCATTCTTCAAAGAAATAGAACAATTATTGATGAAATTCATATGGAATCACCAAAAACCCCGAATAGCCAAAGCTCTCCTGAAAAAAAAAGAAGGAAATGGAGGCATCACACTCCCAGACTTCAAACTATACTACAAAGCCATAATCATCAAAACTGCATGGTATTGGAACAAGAACAGACATACAGACCAATGGAATCGAATAGAAAATCCAGAAATAAACCCACAGATTTATGGTCAACTAATCTTTGACAAAGGAGCGAAGACTATGCATTGGAGCAAAGAAAGTTTGTTCAATAAATGGTGCTGGGAAAACTGGGTCGCTACATGCAAAAGAATGAAGCTTGACCACTACCTCACACCATACACAAAAATCAACTCAAAATGGATTAAAGAACTAGACATAAGACCTGAAACCATAAAATACATAGAAGGAAATATAGGCGAAACACTACGGGATTTGCACATCAAAGACATCTTTACAGACACATCACCCAAAGCAGTGATAGTGAAGAGAAAGATAAACAGCTGGGACTACATCAAATTAAAGAGCTTCTGCACAGCAAAAGAGACAATAACAAAAACAAAGAGAAACTCCACCAACTGGGAGAACATTTTTGCACCCAACACTAATGATAAAGGACTGATCACAAAAATCTGCAAAGAGCTGATGAGACTCAGCAACAACAAAGAAAATAATCCAGTCAAAAAATGGGCAGAAGAGCTAAAAAGAAACTTCTCTGAAGAGGAAATGCAAATGGCCAACAGACATATGAAAAAATGTTCAACATCACTTGTAATCAGGGAAATGCAAATCAAAACTACCATGAGATACCATCTCACACCAGTGAGAATGGCACATATTAAAAAAACTAGCAACAACAAATGTTGGCGAGGATGTGGAGAAAAAGGAACTCTTGTGCACTGTTGGTGGGAGTGCAAACTGGTCCAACCACTATGGAGAGCTGTGTGGAGATTTCTGGACCTACTAAACATAGAGCTTCCATATGATCCAGCAATTCCACTCCTAGGTATTTACCCAAAGGACACAGAAACATCAATTCCAAAGAGCACCTGCACTCCTATGTTTATAGCAGCACTGTTTACAATAGCTAAGCTTTGGAAACAACCCAAATGCCCAAAAATAGATGACTGGATCAAGAAGATGTGGTACATATATACCATGGAATATTACTCAGCATTCAAAAAAGATAAACACATGCAATTTGCAGCAACATGGATGGCACTGGAAGGGATCATGCTCAGCGAAATAAGCCAAAAAGAAAAAGAAAAATACCGGATGGTCTCACTCATAGCAGGAATCTAGAAAACTTAAATAAGGGACCAGGAAAATGAATATAAGAAAGTGAAAATCAAAATCAACAAAAAACTGTGAACCAGAGACACTTTTTGGGGGGTGGGGGGCGGGAGGGGAAGGATTGGGGTCAGAATGGGGCGTTTGCAATTGTATGGGGGAATATAAAAATAAAATTTAATATTTAAAAAAAAAATAAATAAATAAATATTACATGGTCTTTAAATTTTAGCTAATTATGAAATAAATGGTTCTGTATAAAAAAAAAAAAAATAAAACCTAAATAATAATATAAAGAATGTAGAAAGTGTCTGAAGGAATCATCATAGATAAAAGTTCAGATAGAATGCCCTATTTGAATTATCAAGAATACTATTTTAAGTACAAACTCCTAGATACCACTTAGTACTTAATAACTCAGCCCCTTTGAGTGAGAGGCTTGCTGGGATTTTCATTGTAAGAGACACCCAAATGATTTTCAGACATACAAAATTTGAAAGCCATCATTATAGAAATTGTTTGTCCTGCTGTTCATATAGCTTTATGATTAGTTTAGGTTAATTTATTATTCATGACTTTTTCATGAGCATTAATTCAGGAACATTAGTTTTACCACCAATTCAAATCTTCAACCTGTAAGTGAATATATTATTACTAGAGTCTTTACTTGTTAAAAGAGAAAATAACTGGAACTCACAGTGTGAATCACAGCTGCTGAAAGATTAAATTTGTTTTTCAAGGTAAATGATGCATATGTTTTTATTTTCCATAAAGAAAATATATATCACTTATTTTTTGTGGGGCAGATTATAGTATGATCATAGTATTGATCATAGATCAATCCAATAAAAGATTCTACTTTGAAACACTTTTGAAATGGTTAAACAAATGTTATGTTTTAAAATGAAATTATATAAAATTATAATATGATGGGTCAGATGACACATCAAACACCTGATATGGCATTTAATTAGCTATGTGATTTGCTGTGGGTGGGTTTACATTAACTGCCTTTCTGACTTGAGTGTATTATAGTTCAGAGCAAATAGTTTCAGTGAGGTGACTTTGTAATAGAAATACTTCCATTTAAATCCTTCAGGAATAGTTCTAGAATTTGGCACTGGATCAGATGTCAGAAACCTAAATTAGAGGTCCAACATCACTAATTGGCTGTGTTATTAGGAAAGTTACTTAACTTGGATAATATGTTCCTGTTCTGTACTGTTTTAGTGCATTTTGTAAAATAATGATGTAAAAAAATGATGTGTATGAAAGGATTTTTAAGCCACAAATCATTGGGCATATATAAGTTTTTAAAACCATGGGAGTGATTTCACTCTGGGAATAATACTGGTCAGTATTTATTGAGTACTTACAATGTGCCAGGCACTGTTCTATACACTTGCTTAAATTATATCGTTTGATGCTTGCAAACCTGATGCTATTAATAATGTCATCTCTATTTTAGATATTAGGAGATTAAATCCCTGAGAGAATACAGTCAAACCAATGGGTAAGAATCAGAGTTCACATCCATCTCTACTTGAATTAAAAGTCATGCTCATAAAGTAGAAAATATCCTATTGATAATATCTATTTAACCTACAATGATATTTCAATTATGAATATGCATGACCCATGAGAAAATTTTCTTTCTTACTATCATGTGACTCATCCAAATTCATATACTAAATATTACATTCAATTGTAGCATGTTGGACCAGGAATAATAATATAACCTACTAACCTTTCTACAAATTATAAAACTATGATCCATTATCTTACTGACCCCTATATAACTAATACCCAAAACTATGTCTTTATATTGTACTCATATGGTCAATGGAAAATGAAACTGATGAAAATTTAATTGTTGACGACACAATTATCTAGCTACTCATTCATAATAAGAATCCATGTTAATATCACTGCTTCTGCCACAGCCTTTTCATTTATTTTTTTAACTAAGAAAATAATTTAAAAATAAAAAAAAAATTCTCAGTTTTTCCAAAGATATTTCATAGTTTGGGACACTGTGCTAAGTAAGATTAAGACTGATTATGGGTTAAAAAATTCTCTCTGTTCTTAGGATTTAAATCAACTTACATTACCCACTTTTAACAGATTTGGAGAGAAATGGCTGTCTTCTGAGTGAAGATCTCTGAACATACATCAAATTTGGATTAATTTCTTCAGAAGGAATGCAATGTAGAAATGTGTTGTGTTCAGTCAATTTCTCCTAGGTATTCAATTAGGGTTGCCTGTCATTTCTCCAGTTGCAAGTACATGATTTACTAACTACCTGATTTACTAATTACAAATTCCATGAATAACTCTGGAGAAACCTTATTCCCTTATTTTCTTAATTCAACAGAAATTCTCTGTTCTAATTCAAAGGGGAGTTTTAGGAGGAATACTCTGTTTGCTTTTTCCACTCTTCATTCACTCTTGATGACACAGAGGAGCTGACACTCATTGGCCATATCTCACTGGTAACCTGGTCCTAGGTATTAAAGGTGACAACTCATGTCTGCTAGGGCCTTTTGTTCTTTTTACTTTACTCCTGTTCAGGAATAGCAGATTGCATTTCTAATTTTCTCAGTAAGCCCACTAGGCAGGGAATTTTTGGAGAGTTGATGGATGACACCCTCTTTCCCAGATTTGTTTCCTCAGTGAAGTGTAAGTTCAGATAAGCCCTATTCTGTGTGTTCAGATGTCACCAAACTATGTCCTTAGGATTAGCTTAAGTTTTCCAGTCTTGGTATTGATAGATGTGCTAACATCCCTAATCGGAAATATTTGGGTGAGTATTTTAGTTCTGAAATTATATACTAGTGTCAGGTTAAACATGTATTCATGTACTTAGACTGGTTCTTTACTATTTTCTTTCTCTTCTTTTAAAGTTTAATTCATTCCCAAATTGAGAGATAACCTAAAAATATGTATATTTTTAGATTCTTTTGGAAAATCTGTACAATCCATCAAAGTGAGGCTAAATCAATGTCAATAATCAAGATGATGCTGAGCAGAGATTGCTCCCTTTTTAAGAAATATATACTTTTAAATTACCTACAGGCTTAATGATCTTTATTATCTCACTGGCTTAGAAAACAAATGTCATGTACTTTTAATGATATGCTAATTTTTTATACTAAAGAAATATTCACCTATACCTGCTTCCATACAACATTGATCCTAGATGGAGAGCATGTGTATAATGTTTACATTTGGTCTACTTTTCTACATTTTCTTACCTTCTGATCCATGTAGGTGTTTGAACTGACCATGCCTTCCTGCATGGGAAGAAGGAATTTATGTACAAACCCGACCCTAATCCCTGAACACTGACAACTATCACTTCTGTATAAAATTAGGAGATGATTGTGTCAACTTTGATTTCATTTAAAACATTTTCTCACTGTCCTATTTTCTTTTTCCTGGATTTTTCCTAATACACATTGGAAAGAAATTGGAGACACCCCAGCTTTCCTAATATTTAAATCAAATCTTGATTACCTAGATGAAATACTCTTCAGATATGAATTCAAAAGTCATAAAATGTAGAAGGGAAAGAAGAGATAAAAATTTGTTAGTACAAGTGAAATGGCATAAAAATATAACTTTATTGATGCTACAACTTTAGGCAGCTTAGATAACACTATTTTACAGTGAGACAGAAAACACCATGTACCTCTCTGTGCGTGTATTTGGTTCTTCCATGGACAATTTGGCATAGGCTTTCTGTTTAGCTTGGTCCTGCAATTTATACCAGAACCATATCCTTTCCATATCATTCCCTTGGGATATACATACCCTGTGTCACAGCTGAAGTACACCCGAATGACTCAGAGCATAAGGATGATCAACTAACTCAAAGGAAACACATTCAGATCATTTGTTCAATCTTAAACCAGTGGATAAAACAGAGGATTGGACTTTAGGCAACTTTCAAATACTGACCTTCTAGGACCCAAGAAGAGTGTGCTCTTCTGAGGCCATTAGAGGCAATATTTCTGGATTCAGGTCCTTCAGGTCTTTGTCTCCTAGAAATAAATAGTTTTCAACAATCAATAAAGGGGACAAAATCTGATAGTTCATTAGATGATAAAAAATGTCAATCATTCCCACAGGTTCATGACACAAAGAGGGCTGGTAGAGATTTCAGCCACCACCCACCATACAAGGAATTATAGGATATAAAAGTCATTGTTATTGGATAAATCCGTGAAATGGTGAAGAGCGAGGGCTGAGATCTGGGGAGCAGGGGGTTCCAATCTGGTGCCATTTTGTATCCATTGAGTTTCTGACTCTTGGGGAACAGGCTTACAGAGGTGTGTCTCCCACTGGGGCTGGCTATGAATCTCTGCCCGACTCTTGCTCCTAAGGTGACTCTCTCCTTCACAGTAGGTGACACAGCAGCGACAGGCTGCAGAGGGCTTCCCTCTGTGCTTGGACATCATGCCTGGGGCTGGAGAGGCACCTGTAGACCTCCCTGTGCTCTGGAGTTCTGGGGGTTCTTTCAGACGGCTTCTCCTCCTTTGAACATGGTCCAGACTGATGTCGGACTGGGAAGAGCAGCTCTCATTCCAGCCAGAGCTGGCACTCAGACTTCTTAGGGGAAGAGCCAACCGCAAGGCCTTCCAGAATTTAGAGCCAGAATGCTTTGACTTTTCTCCCTTCCAGCTCACAAAAGATACAGACTCCTTCAGCTGCAGGATGCCTGGGTGTGGGTGCTCAAGGGGACGATACTCAACCACAATGAGCTTGGTGGCAATAGAGTTTTGGCACATGACACCCAGTTTAAACTCCAGCATGCTGATGCTCTTCTCTGTCACATAGTCTGGGCTCAGGACAACAATCATCCTTCGGCTTCTCTGAATGAAGTCAAAAACTGCTTCCACTGTATCTATAGGGAAATGAAAAATAGGACAATGCGTAGTGAAAACTTATATAAGATACATTTCCTCATTGTCCTTGTTAAAAAAGGACAGGCGATGAATAAACACTTGAGAACATAGGATCTCAGTGCTAAACAATATACCTAGCTGGGAAATCTCATTGACTCCACTTTTACTAGTGGTTACCAAGCATCTGCTACCTTCAAAAATGAGGAATTGATCCCCTCTAAATGTAGATAACTTCAGCTTTGTTTGTAATTAATTTCTTTTTGTGTTTTGAAACATTCTTCCTTACCAATTTATCTTTTGGTTTTTTATGTGTTATCTTCAAATTCTTGAAATATTTCACAACTATTGTGATAGCACTGTATTTTCTTCTCATCTGTAGACTAAATTAGAATTTTATCTAATTCCCCATGTGACATAGTACTAAGTCTCTTCCCTACTTTCATCATGTTCCTCTGAATAATATTCAGTTTATACTAGTGTCTCTTAAGAGTAACATTCAGATCAGGACTGAATACAGTGCTACAGATATCGTCTGATCAATAAAGAGGAATACAGTATTATTGCCTCTTAAGATTTACAAGTTATATCACTTGAAGCAAAAAAAAATGAGACAACAGATGATATTATTGACTTTGTTGTCATTCAAAATTTTCTTGTGTGTGTGTGTGTGTGTGCATCTGTGAAGAACTGATCAAAATCAACTTAAGGGGCAACAGCAATGACAATGGGCAAGAATCAGTTAATCAATTAAGACTTCTGGCAAAGCATTCAATTTTAATAGCCACTAAGGTAGATTTGAACAGATTCCAATGAAAAGTACTTAAAATAAATGCAGTCCTTGACTTACTATGATTTTAGAGGCTTACACAAAGTTATTTTCTTAAGGAAGGAAATTTCAAATGTATAGATCACAACCATTGACAACCTTGAAAACAGATACCACAGACAGTGATGTTGAATACCTACACTTAATGGCCAATGACAGAGTGACAGAAAAACTTTTCAGTCTGTTAATACAAGCAGAAAGGTTTGCAGTGAATTTGATCATTATGAAATTGAAGGGGAATGAAGAGCTCTGCTACTTACCAGATTAGTTCTTTCTAATTAGTGAATTTAACATGAATTTGCAGGAAAATTGGAAGAAACTCGTGCCCACACTTTTATTAGAACTTTTGTCTGGTTTTATCAAGGTTGCAGTATTTTGGAAAATTTTTAATTTGACCTTAAAAGATAAATCTAAATATTCACATATCTTCAAAGCTTGTGTATGTGTGTTTGCACATATGAGGGTTGGTGGTAGCACCTTTATCCTCACTTAGTCCTACATAGATTTTTATTAACTGCCTTTCATAAACCTGAGGGTGGGAGAGTATGAAGTCTACTGTCTTATGATAAGTATGAGATAACCTTTTTGTTTTTCAATAAAAAGGACTGCTGCATATAAGAACATTTAATAGTTAATCAGATAGATACTACACTGAGATAATCCTTTAGCACAGATTAAGACTGAAACACCCCTTAGACATCAGAAATCAGCACCTTCTGCACCGAAGTGATCATGGGGAAGATTCACAATTCACTGGAAATAAGGTATGTGGCAAGGATGCCTAGAGGCTATGGTTAGTGTAGTGAACATAGAGAGCTGGGCAGTCAGGACAACCAGGAGCAGGAAAAATAGAAAAGACGTGGAGAAGCACACCCTTCAAAGGAGGAAAATCCATAAGAATAGCTAGGTGAGTCCCACAGGTAGGGTTCTCAGTGAGGAAAAGCACAGTGAAGGAGATCTAGACTGTCCTCCCCCTCAACCACCACTCAGAACGGGCACTGACCTCTTGAAGTAGACAGATAGTGCAAAGACTGATGAGTCAAGGTTTGCACATCCAGGTTTGGCATAAGCTTTCATTTTGTTTGAGGGGTATCAGACATGAGCCAGTACCCCCCATGAGCAAATTCGCATCAGCTTTGGGACTAATACAGTGTCCTCCCCAACACTGCCTACTCAGCAACTGCAACTAACAGAAGCCATCAGTGGTCAATAAAAAAACTACATCTACAGAACTGCCTGTAGGTAAACCTCAAATATATGGAGAACAGTGTGCTACTGAGTGACTACTAGGCTAATGAGGATATTAAATGAAAATTTCAAAAATACCTGGAAACAGTAAAAAAATGATAGGAGCTATCAGAACCTATGGGATGCATCAAAAGCAATACTAAGAGGCGCGCAGACCTCTCCTGCAGCGCCTGCTGCTCCCCTCAGCAGTGTACTTTGGTCCTTCTCTTGCTCTGCTCCCTACTCTGGCTCTGGTGAATTCTCTCACCCTCCCGCGCTTCTGACTGTACCCATTGCTTGTATAAATAAACAAATAAAACAAACAAATAAATAAATAACTCTTAAAAAAAAAAAAACAATACTAAGAGTATATGGAAATGCAGGTCCATATCAAGAAACAAGAAATATCTCAAATAAATAATCTAATCTTACAACCTGCATTTACTCTGGTCTAGAAATAAAGAACAAACAACAAAAAGCTAGCAAAAATAGGTAAATAATAAAAATTAGACTGTAAATAAATAGAAATAAAAAGTTTAAAAGATCAAGGAAACCAAAGGCCAATTCTTAGAAAAAACAAACAACAAAGACAAACCTCTAACAAGGATCACTAAAAGAAAAAGACAGAAAACTCTAACAAATAGAATCAGAAATTAAAAAGAAAAAGACACAATGAAGAGCTCAGAAATAGAGGATCATGAGACTACTATGACCATCTTTATACCTATAAACTGCCTTACTGAAATAGATACATTCTTAGAAGCATACAACCTTCCAAGACTGAAGTCAGGGAGAAATAGAAAACTGAACAAACCAAATAAAATCAAGAAAGTTGAAAATTTTCCAAAACACAAAAGTTAAGGGCCAGATTTTTTTCACTAGTCAGTTTGAAGTATTCAAATATGAATTAACACCTATCATTCTCAAATTCTTCCAACAATTGAGAAGAGTGAATGCTTCCAATTACATTTTATTGGGTCAATATCACACTGATACCAAACGCAGACCAAACATCACATAAAAAGAAAAGTACAGACCAATATACTTGATAAACAGCATAGATGTAAAAATCCTCAAAAAATTTTAGCAAACTGAATTCAATAATACATTAAAAGGATCATAAATCATGATCTAGTTGCCAATTCAACATCTATTTATGATTAAAAAAAAAAAAAACCTTCCCATAAAATGGGGATAGGAACATGCCTTGACATAATAAAGGCTATCTTGCCAAATCTATAGCTAACAGCACACACAGTGGTGAAAAACTGAAAGGTTTCCTCTGAGATTAGGTACAAGATAAGAATGTCCAACATAGTATTAGAAAGTTCGATCTAAAGCAATTAATTAGGAAAGTGAAAGATATAAAAGAAATCCCAATTGGAAAATAAGTAAAACTATCACTATTTGCAGAGAACATGATAATTAACATGGAAAAACCTAAAGAATCCAATAAAAAAAACTATTAGAAATAGTAAATACAGCAAATTTGTAGATAACAAAATCCACATACAGAAACTGTTATGCTCTTCTATTCAAACAACTCAGAAAAGAAAGAAATCAAGAAAAGAATCCAATTTGCAATTGAAAATTTTAAAATTAAGTACCTAGGAATAAACTTAACAAAGATGAAATACCTGTACAATAAAAAACTGTAAGGCATTATTAAAAGAAATATAAAATATTGAGATATGGAAATATCTATCTTATTTGTGTCTTGGAAAAATTAACATTACTAAAATTTCTACCACACCCAAAACAATATAAAGATTCAATACCTATCAAAGTTTCAGTGGAATTCTTCAGGAAACTGAGGATTCATTACTGAAATTTACAATCACAAAAGATCCCAAATATTCAAAGCAGTCCTTACCAAAACAAAACAAAACAAAAAACAAAAAACAAACAAACAAACAAACAAAAACTAGAGGGATGGAGATAAATGCCCAGACTTCAAAGCTAAGCAAAACAATGTAGTATTACCATAAAATAGAGATACAGACCAATGGAATATAACTGATTGCCAAAAAATAAGCCCACATTTATATGGACAGTTAATGTAAAACAAAGGAACCAAGAGTATACAATAGAGAAAGGAAAGTCTCTTCAACAAATGGTAGTGGGGAAACTGGTCACCTATATGCAGAGAAATGAAACTAGACCACTCTCTCACAACATAAACACAAATTCAAAATGTACTAAAGATTGGATGGAAGGCTGGAATCTATAAAATATATAGACGAAAACAGACATAACACTCCTCAACACTGGCTTCAGGTATGCTTTGGGATGATATTCCAAAAGCAAGGAAAATAAAAGCAAAAATCAACAAATGCAACTACATCAAACAAAAGAGCTTCTGCACAGTGAAAGAAACTAGGATTAAAACAACAAAAAACACCCTCTGAAAAGGAGAAAATATTTGCACATTATATAGCACTTAAGCAGTTAATGTCCAAGATCTACAAGGAACTCACTAGCTTAATAAAAAGAAAGCAAAGAACCCTATCAAAAAATGGGCAAAATTGCTAAGCAGACACTTTTTCAAAGAAGACTACAAATGACCTACAGGCATATGAAAAAATGTTCAACATCATTTAGAATCAAGGAAATGCAAATCAAAACCACATGACATACCACCTCACTCTAGTGAGAATGCCCCATATCAATAAAATACCAGAAATAACAAATGTTTGTGAGGGTGTGGAGAAAAAGTTACCCCCCTACACTGTGGGAATGAATAACAGTCCATCCCCTAAGGAAAATAGTATGGAATGTCTCAAAATATAAAAAAAATAGATATACCATATGATCTAGCAATTTTACTCCTTGCTATCTAGCAATTTCACTCCTTGTTTTTGACTTGCTAAGCTGTCAAAAACATTCTTTCAAAAGGGATAAATGCTCTCCTATGTTCATTGTAGCACTATTTATGATAAATATGTTTTGGAAACAATCTAATTGTCCAGACAAATGATTAGATTAAGATTTGGTGTGTATGTATGCAATGGAATACTAGTCAGCCATAAAAAAGATGAAACCTTGCCACTTATGGTAATATGATAGAACCGGAGGAAATTATGGTAAGCAAAAAAAGTCTGAAGGTGAAAGGCCAATACTAGATGTCTTCATTCAAGTGAAATATAAAGAAAATAAAGGAACAGACAAGTCTAAACCAAGAAAACACTTAGAAATTGAAAGAAAGTGGCAAATAGGAACAAAGTGAAAAGTGGACACAATGGACTATGGTGGGGGTTTATTTGTTCTTTGTGATGGATGTTGGTGGTAACATACATCTGAACAGTAGTGAACCTATACCCCTACACTATAACAGTGTTGTGAGCAATGTAACCCCCCCAAATCAAATAAAATATTAGAATGCTAAGTAAACCTTAACTATATCATTATATGCTCAATAAAATTAGGAACTATAAAGCAAAACAAAAGGACTCTGTATTCAAATTTTTCATTTGTGTTTAACTTCAAAATAATCACTTTAGAAAAACATGTTGTCTAAAACAGCTAACAGTAACATAAAACAGTCTCCTAGGTATTCTATAGAAAATTGTCTTTAGAGTCTGTGACTTTTTCATTTTCCTTTTGTAAAAAAAAATGTAGTGGTACTCACTCTGAAAATGTAAGGTTTGCATTTGACAATGGGTAATGCTAAAGAAATAGATGTGAATAGTGGTATTCCCGAAATTAAATAAGCAGTGGAGAAAATGCTTCTTGAATGGAGGTTGGTCTATGCTTTTGGTCTTCACATAGTATTTTAAAGATAGCTGTCCACTTTATGGCATATTTTAATATCTTTCATATTTTCAAAACTTTTTTAGGATATGAAGGCTACTTGGTGAGGAAATAATAAATTTTATTGTTCTACTTAGCCCCAAGGTATTGAGGTGTGGCTATAGAATGGTAAGACCAGTTTTCTTGCACTTTATTAATCTTGTTTTTAGGGCATATTTCTGGTCTGAAACTAATCAAAACTCCAGAATAACCCTGCCTTTAAAAGTCATAATCTCCCTGAATTTACCTCGAAGAAAACTAGGCCTATAATTTCATTATTTAGTCTGGTTATTGGTGTATCAGTGAGTAGTAATTATCTTTCTTCTCCCCTTCCATTCTTTCTTTTTTTTTAAAGATTTATTTATTTATTTTATACAAGAACTGGGGTACAGGCCAGATGAGCGGGAGAGGGTGAGAGGATTCACCAGAGACAGAGTGGGGAACAGAACAGGCAGACTGACTGAAATACACTGCTGAGGGGAGCAGCAGGCACAACAGGAGAGGTCTGCCATGCTTTGTGGGACCCTTGTGGGCTGGCCGGGATTGAACCGACGCTGCAGAGGCTGCGGACAGCTTCACAGCATTGCGCTCAACCGCCTGCACCACCAGGGGAGGCTCCCGTTCTTTCTTAAAATTTGAAATGTGGTTAACAAAAGGTGAGGGAGCACCTAATTTAGAAGATTTATATGAATTCTAACATTGGTTTATCTATTTGTCAGTTTCTATCTTAAGATATTTAAGTCTGAGTTCACACATTTATAAAATGCATATGAGAAAACTTGTATGGTTGTTAAACAAATTATAGATAACTAAATTCATATGCCTAACATGACAACCATTTAATAATTTGATTAAATTATCATTCAAATCTATTTAACACAATCCTAAAATAATGTATCTATTAATGTTGATTGACTCTGAATCAACCATTGATGGTAACTTTAAAGAATCACATTAATATGTGGACATACAAGAAAGTATCATTTTTAAAATTATATTTATTCATTTTAAAAGATATGTTAGAACTACTACTGAAACAATCTCCTACTCCACAGCTAAAGATATTTCTTATTCTTTGCAAAGAAACAGAAATAAGGCTAGTTGTTGAATGTGTCCTATCATGCTGTGAATTTACTTGTGTCAAACACCTATTGCCATTAGTAAATGACTGAAGAAAATATCTTGAGTTTTAACAAGGTCTGTAATAGTCAGATTACCTTGATGTCCAAACTACTGATATTAACACTACTAATATTTAGCTAAATAGTCACTAGTGTGTTTGAGAATGTTATTTAATATGTTCGGCATTGCAAGCAAGCACCTTTGAACTTAACACCACTTATCCAATGCATTAAGTCCATATAAAAATCTCAGTAAAATCCATTAAATCTCTCCTTGCACACCTCTAAAAATTGGGGGACCTAGTATCTCCAAAGTAAGTTAAGTACATCATTGTTCAACTCTGCATTAAAGTTGTTACCTGAATGAATAGAGATATGGTTTCTTGTAAATTCCATTCATTGATCCTTAGTCTATTCTTTGGAGACTGGTTTGAAAAAAGGAAAATTCTTCAGTAGGAATAATTTTACTAACCTAACTAGTTTAGTTATGGGACCCTAATTAATATTCTTGGAAAAAGAAAAGCAAGGCAAGGGCCTCCCTGTTATTATGAACTTAATACTATTCACTCAAAAGAAAATGCATTTCCAAATAGTTATTGCTTATTTACTTGAAATTTATGATAAAAATAATGCCTCTTTGATCCTAATTATCATCTGCAAACTAAAGTCAGGACATTACTTGATCTTATGTCAAAGCAAATGTCTTAGGATTGCATGAAAACCTATAAAAGATAAGAGATTCCTGTAATCTACTTAATTCCATGGAATAGGCTTGTGTACTAGCTTTAAAAGAATCTTTCTCCTCTCCCTCTCATCTCTCTTTCACACACAGACACACACACACTCTTCTGATAACTAGAACTCATCCATTCATCCATTTTAATTAAGGAATATTTTACTCCTTTACTCGCATGTAAAGAAAATAATCTTGAGATAAAGTTCCCATTTTTATCAAATTTTTCTCACAAAAGAAACTTAATGTAACCTATAACATTTCTTTCATAAGTGTATTATTAATTTTTATTCTCAGTTCTTATACACAAACATAAAAATAAAGACAAAACACATGCACAAAATAAAATTCAAAGCTGAAAATAAATGGTTTATTTTAAAATAAATTTACAAATCAAATGGAAAATACAAAAGCTTATGAATAAAATAAAAAAGATAACCTTAAAATATTAAAACCTATGGAAAGAAAATGAATAATTAACAAATGGAGGGAAGCTGTTGTTTCCCAATACAATGGAGTGCTTATTTAAGAGTCCTAGGGCATCATCTAAGTTAGAATACAGAAGAAAATTAAATTAATTGTATATGATTGCATAATTAGAGACTATATATCATGGTTCTCTGTCAGGAGATATTTATGTCATAGACCTAAAGCCATTACGTTTATTTTTTTAACATTAACAACATTTTTTTAAAAAAATATTAGAGAGCATTTTTTTTTTTGCAGTCTAAATTATAAATCATTTCCCCATTTTCCTCAAATATTCTATATTGGGCATCTTCTGGACTATAAACAAAAAATCTTGGGAAAAATTATCTTAGGATGAAACATATCATTTATATTTGAGAGGCTTTAGATTTTAGCATTTGGAAAAGTTCAATACCAAAGGCAGGAAAGTAAATTGAAAAAGAAAAAATCAACAAATTTCTAGGGGCACCCAACAACATTTGGGAAAAAATATGTAATTCAAAAGTGCGAAAAAACTGCAGCATTGGCAAGAGAATGGCCCCTTGAGACAGGACTGTCCCTCATTTACATAAAGCTCATGCAAGAGTTGATATTCAAAGTTTTTCTGGAGTCAATTCTCCTCTGTTCTGGTGAGTGAAGGGTTAATAGGAAAGTATTAAGAAAAAATAATTAATAAGGCCAAAATATAGGTCTAAGAGTGACTCCATACCATAATTCTACAGTTAAGAATCATAAAAAATTGTTTTCAATTTTAAATAATAAATAACTCCTCCATCAAGAACTGATTTATTGTGCATTTTAATACTGATGAAAGCCACTTAAATATAGGCGATAGCTTTAGAATTGCTTATAAACCCACCACTAAGATAAGGGGTTTTATAGGATACCAGTTTCATGTATAAGCGTATTATTCTCCTTTCCCTTATTACTTAACAGCCCAGACTGAGATTTATCTCTCCATGACTTGAGCACTGAGATTAACACAGTTTAGTTTCTAAGTGTGTGTGCTTGAAAACACAGTAGGCGATTAGTTAATGCCAGAGGACTAGCTACCATTCAGCAGTGACCATGACAGCTCTGTGCACAACAGGTTTCACTGTATCCAGATCAACTGTAGTAGCAGTAGCAAGTTACTGAAACTAATTTTGGGAAGGCAAGACCAAACAACTACTTCTTTGTGAGCTGTGAATGAATGAATAATGAATAATATCAAATGTACAGACAACACTGAGACAAAAGCATTATAGTAAAAACTGGACAAGAGTTCCAGTGGTTGATAATATTATGACAATAGTTATTTGAAGCCATAAGCATATATAGATATAAAGATATAGATATACACACATATATAATCCATGTGTGTATATATGTATGTATGTATACATCTATAGTAGAATTCACGTGTTTAACTATGTGTGTATATATACATACACACACACATATATATATTAATCTGTATGTAACATATTCACCACTCTGTAAACTCTGGACTTAGTTTTCACTTTTCCAACTTTTAAGAAGAGTAAAGTTTAATTAAAACAAACTAAAACAAGATTTATTGACAATGACTTTTCAGACTGACTTGTTTGTAGTGAGGAAACTGTATCAGTGAATAAAGTATGGAAAATACTGGGCATCCAGTTAATTTTTTTAGACTATTAATGCTAAAAGCAACTCTCAAGGTCACTGAATCTAACTTCCACACTTTACAATGAGGAGGTAGAAACAAGTGAAGAGAAATCACTTTCCTAATAGTCACATTAGCATGACTGAAATTAAAAGACAAATTGCCAAACATCCTGTTCTGTGCTCTTCTCACAAGCCAGAAACCACCCTAAAAGCATTTTGCTGTTATTTCATTCTCTATTAGCACCATTAGTAAAAGATCCTATCAGACTGAACTAAGTGTGGAGCCAGTTGCAAAATCAATTACTGATATACACTGTACAGTAGACATGGAGACAGAATAAATATGGGTTGACCTATAGATATGCAAGAATTTACTGTAATAAGAAATTATGACATCTTTTTCAAGTTGACAAATTTATCATCGATTACCTGAGAGAGAGGACACAGGGGTTATAATAAGAGAAAATAAAGGCAAGTCCTTTAAACCAATTACAAGGATCAATTCCAGTTATACTGTTTTGCGTCATCCTAAGCGAGTGTCAGACTTGCTGGGATGGTGCTTCGTAAGCAGGCCGAGCAAAAGAGATCATTCTTTTCAACTAAAATAAATTTAGATTCTAGATGAGTAAAAATAAAAGGCAAAAGAAAACCATACTTGGAAACTTATAATGATCCTGTTAACAAAAAACTTAACTTTAAGGGGTCTTTTAATCAACAGCAAACTCAGTAATAAAGAGATTAAAAACAAATGAAGAGAGAATGGAGATGTAGGAACAAGGTAGAGGATACATAAGGGGAAATTCACATCAGCTCAGTCTTTGCCTGCAAAGAACATAGGGACATGAAAAGCTGGTGACAGAGTGGCGGCACTATCATTCTCAACCTTAGTCTTGACTGAGGAGGCTTAACGGCCAGGTGCAGTCACCTGAATTTATCCCTATGAGGAGGCTTTAAAGGAATATTTTTCTGTCCATGATGCAATAATTTGGGAACAAAAAAAGGGGCCGCTCTTCCCTTCTGGAGTACCCTTGGTTTGTTTTACCCCTTCCATGGTCCCTCTCATACATTTTTCAAAGATGAATAGGAGAGACCCTGCTCGCCACTTCTAGACCACCTGGAACTTTTCTTCACTGGCATGGCCACCTGCAGCTGCTTCCAGAACCTGCCCTGCGGATACTTGGATTTCTCCCCTTTCCATTTAATGACCGTGAGCACCGTCTTAGCCCTCTTCAGCTCTTTCACCTTCGTCTCCTTCACAGCTTTGTACTGTACTAAAATGACGTTGATGTTGCCCCGAGAGGCCATATTTTCTAGGCCAGCCTTGAGCTCCAGGAGGGCTTGGGTTCCCTGGAGTACGTAGTTGGGGCTTAGGACAACCAGGAGGCGTCTGCTTTTCTGAATGAAGCTCAAGGTCTCATCTGTGACAACTGGGAAAGAAAACACCGTGGGGATTAGTGTTGGCCAGGAACCTCCCCAAGGCATGGGGCTCGAGTGTAGGGGACTGAGGGGTGAAACTTTTACTAAGAACTTTAACTAAGAAACTTTTACTTAGACCCAATCACTGCCTTCACCTGATACCACTCTCCTCAGGGAGAATGAAAGCCACATGCAAGTAGTCTCCCCCAAAATGAATGCCAAACAGGCATGAAGTCAAAATGTACTTCTGCAACCTTGGTCTTCAAAAGCATTATTTGGGACATGAGAAATAGGCAGGTTGTCTGGAAATCAGTTTTTCAACTATGTTGCATGTTGTGGCTCAGTCAAATCAGGTCATTTCTCCTCAAATACACCCATGTATCAACTTTAGTGCCAGTGGACATTCAAAAATTATACATTCAAGTCCCTCTCTGTTGCCAAGATATCTCCTGACTCAGATTGGCATCACTGTCACTGGCATAGGAACTTAAAAAATCCTAGCCAACTGACTGACACTTTGGCTGGCATCACATTCGCAGCTCAGCTTTCTATTCTGTATCTGCTCGGGACCCGAAATTAGTCCATGGCTCTTTCTCCTTAAACTCTTATCATTACTATGAAGCCATGTGTCTCAGCAGCTGCTAGCAGATGTGTCTGCCTTCACTAACAGACAAATGCTTTCTTCAAGTCAGAAAAGAAGAAGAAAAAGCAGGGAAAACAGAAATGCAGCATAATTTTATTCTGTTGTCAAGGATTCTGATTAGTTCCTGTCACTAAATTCTCAGGGCTAATCCATCTACACCAGGTTGCTTATCAAGGACTGTATAATCCTTTACCTGGGGTTCAGATAGGAGCCAACACCAGGGAATACACTTGTGTTGTGAAAAGCTATTTCATGGCTTTCCATACTCCCATAAACAGTCATTTTGCCCCTGAATCTTTGCAGGTACAGAGGCAGTGGGGAAAGACTTGCAATTAAATTAGCACGTTTAGCCTGGAGGAGAATGCAGAAATAAGTAATGGTCTACATCAAGCAGCATTGCTGGAGGCTGACCACTTATAAGCATAGAAATAGATCCAGAGATAGATTAAGAACAGCAGGAAAAATGCAAAAGATCACAAGAATAAATCAAAATCAAGATGCAAGACTATTATGCAGAACTTGAATTCTTCAAGGAACTATCAATCCCTATTTGAGGGTCTTACACTGTTATACTGTATATCTTCATTACCTTTTCATACAGTAAATAAATATTTTTGAAAGACTTGAAATGAATACATGGATGAATAAATGATTTAGAATGTATTCTTGAAATAGTGACATGGTCCCTCTAATTTTATAATCAAGTAATCATTTCCTGACAAAATTATACTGAAGGTGACACCTACTGTAGAACATAAGCATGATGCATTTTGGGGGGAATGATAAAATAAGAAATTCAGCTAATTCAAAATGAAAATAAAATTTTTAGTCTATTCTGCATTTCAATTACCTATATAGCATTTTAAAAACTTTGTGAAATGGTTACTGTAAACAGGTTTTAGAGGAAGAAAATTATTTTGTCATGTTGAATACTAGACACATTCTATACATTAGAACAGTATGAATTTAATGGTGGGCTCACAAATGATACATTTATGTATCAAATGGCCCATCACTTTGTGTGTTACTGTGTGGATCTGAAAATTACATATGTACTTTTATTTTAAGATATTCAGCAATTTAAGCTTTTTTAACTAATAGAACATTCTCATCTTTGTAAAATTTTAAGCTATATCTCAAATGTATAAGCTGATAGAAAGGAAGAAACACAGCCAAGGAAAAGAATTTTGTAGAAAATAAAAGTAAGGAAAAGGAAATTAGCAAATGCCAAAGGGGAATATTCTAGTTAGTATCAGTGAGTAATATGAAGATATCATGCACTCTCTTCTGAAACTCAGTTTTGGTAAAAATGGTTTGTTTAAAATCAGTCTCCGTAAAGACAATTCTAGGCAAATGAATGTAGATTGACTTAAAACTTTCTAAAGATCTAAATGAAAGTAAAAAGGACATTTAAAGCCATGACATTTAATGCAATTTAATCTACTCTGTATTCTCACATTTCTGACTAGAGTTCTTTAAGCTCCTACAGGAAAATATTTTAATGACATAAACTGCACTTGAATAGTCTACATCTTACAATGCAGTTTATTCCTAGCAAAGTCTCTATTACAGTAAAGAACTGGGCATTAAATGTCCAGAGATGCCAACCTGGAGCTGGGCTATGACCCTTCATACACCATTCAATGCTAAAGATCCCCTTTGCCTTTCAGGAGAGCTTCACTTCTACTCATCTGAAATACCTACTTCCCCCAGGCAGACTGTCTCGGTCAAAGATGCACAGTTTATATCCAAATTCATTCTCCAAAACTCCACGGAGGGTGAGTAATACAAACTCTTCTTCTTCAGCATTCCTTGCATAAGATACATAAATATCATATTCCTTTCCATCTAGCAAAAGAAACACAGACCCAATCTAAGTTAGGCAAACTTCTCAATAGTAATGCATTTTTTTCTTACATCAAATTTTTGGATATTAGACATTTCATTTTTACCTGTCTAAATTGTCTGACTGATTTCAATGTGATTTCCCACTTATGACAGGTCTCCAGGCAAAATGACTATTTTAAGGTGTAATTGCAAATTTTATCTGATGTGATTTCTACTCATCTTACTGAGTTCAGATTTTATAGTGAAGATGAATAAAGATTGGTCCATTCGACTATGAATTAACAGAATCAGGAAGCAAAGAGTCAATCATAGAAACTAATGATTAATACTATGCAGAATATTTGTAGTTCCTGTTCTAATAGGTTATTAATATCCTGGAAATATGTACTGAGTTAAAGTTTTAGAACCAAATTACTTATACCTGAAAATAACTACAATTAAAAATATGCTTAGATACAATAAAACATTTTTTCTCTACATTGTCTAGTTATAAAAATAACCTGTCATTAAAATAAAGGTTCTGTGTCTAATAGGCATATAGAATGAGTCTTTATGGAGTGTGTCGAAACGCTGTATGTTTAAATGTTCCATTCTTGTCACCAGGCAAATTTGACTAGAACAGTGTTTCTTAAACTTTACTATGCATATGGATCTTGAGAATATGTTAAAATGCAGATTCTGCTTCAGAAAAGCAATTAAGTGTAAGACTATCTTTTTGGTAAGTTCTCACATGATGTTCAGGCTGCCAGTGATTGGATTATACTTGCGCACAAAGACTGTGAATCTGTATCACCTAATAAAGCTGCCACAAGCCACATGAGACCACTGAGCACTTAAAATGCAGTGTTCTGGACTGAAATGTAAGTGTAAAATATGATACAGTTTTGAAGATGTTTAGTACTCAGAATAAGAGTAAAACATCTCCATTAGCTTTTTAATATTCACTACATGCTAAAACAACATTTGGATTCACTGAGTTAAATAAAATACATTGTTGAAATTATTTTCATTTTCTTTTTAGTTTTATGTGACCACTAGAAAATTTTAAATTACATATATGCCTTGCAAAATATTTCTATTTAGACAATACCAATTTATACTAAATCACACATTGAGTCAACAATACAGAATAGTAAGTATTAAAAAGATTAACAAAGGTAGTTTGATTAAATCACCCAGTTTTGATGAAACCAACATTTTCAAAAGATGATAGAAAATTTATGTCAGACTTGCATTACTCACCTAAGATGGTTTCATCTGTTCCAAAATGAGCCCGGTAAAAGAGGACCATCTCCAGCCAATACACATGATAAACAACGATGAGAATCACCACCAGCAGGATTGTGGCTCCAAAACCACACGCCAGTTCCACTGTGTACCTTGGAGCTATCACTGAGGTGAACAAAAAAAAAAAAAAACAGCATTGATTTCTATGTGGTGATCACAGTGACCCACCAACCTGCACATCACTGAATAGTCAAGCAGCTGAGTCACATACCTGGCTTAATATGTGTGAACAAGCAGATATAACATAAGGTTTAAGCACCATGTTTTAATACTATTGATAAATTATGTATATTCACCTTTGTTTCCAGCACCTGGTAATGAAGCATTTTTAACTAACAGATGATTTGAATAGGCTTGCTGATACACAATTTAAAACAAAATGTTAGCACTGGGGAGAATTTAGAAGGTGATCTCCTAAACCTGAATTTCCTATGAAGTATTTTTGAAAGTATAACTTTGTTCTCTGTTTGACCAAGAAATCCTTACTACTACCTGGATCAGCCCATGATTTTAGTAGAATTTTTAATTGTTGGAACGGTTAAATTGAGCAAAAATCTTAATGTGTTTTCATTACCCTTAATTTCATCCTCTTGTTCAATACCATATGGAAGAAATTTAACTCCCTTTCTTTGTATTTGGAAATAGGTTTAAAAAATCTTAATTTCATCAGTTAAGAATAGAAGATATCCACCAAATGCTCATCTCTGAAAGCATCTCCCAGACTGACAAATCTAGGACAAATATTCCAAAGATTGACTTTCAATATCCAGGTATGAAGAGATTTCCACAGTATCTGCTTATTTTTATGATAAACATTTAAGCGGTTTCTTTGAAATTATCAGAAAAATTCCTGTAAATAAGGTCTGTCACAACTGAATTGCTCTCCTGTCTCATTTGCCATTGCCCTGTCCTCAAAAACATAAGGCACATTCAACTTTATGCCTTTGCTCATGTTCCAGTTTCTGCTGAACAGTCATTTTTCTTCAGTTTGTATGTCCATGCTAAAATGTTATTATGTTGTATAATCCTTCCTAGGATAAAACTCTTCTTGCAAACTGACTTCTGCCTGGTAGAAACCACCATTCTTCCCTTTGTTTATAATTCTATTACAGCTTTTTAATTATAATTTCCCTATAAACCTACTTCTCTCTCACTCCCACTAAACTATATAATACAAACTTTTAGATAGAGACTAGTCTAAGAGAAGTCTAGAGCCATACTATGTATCCATAATTTTATTTAGCTGCTTTCTTAGCATATGGTAATGAAGCTTAAGAGTTGGAAAAAGGAATGGTATTTTTGGATCTGAAGGAAATGTGGCTTAAATTATGTATTAGTTGATTGACAATTGCTTCTTGACATGTTCTCTTTGCCAGAAGGTGCTGGGGATATAATGGTAGATAAGACAGAAGAGCCTCTGCTCACTTAGGGCTAATATTCTAACACAGGAAAATAAATAAGGAAATGAATAAGACAATGAGCTTTAGCTAGTGACAATTACTATAAAGGAGATAAATCAGAGTAATGTGATGGAAATGATATGAACAAGAAAATTTTTTTTTTAGGTAGGGGGGTGAGAAAAGTGGTCACCTAAATATTGTTAGGTGTGAAGTATTTGCTGAAATAGGATATGGAAATATTTTGTTCAAGGTTAGGTTGTTACTGTTGCTAACTCCAAGGTCCAGAGATCTTTGCACAATACTGAATTCAACTACTAATCATATATTGGTGGAAAAATCCTTTAAAACCTGTCTATCTCAGGGGCAACATGATAAGGAGCCTGGAGCTAAACCTAAAGTTCTCTGATTAAAGGGCAGATTGTAGAGTTTCAGTTTCATTACCCTAAACTCAAGATACTAATCTTATCATATGTTCCTTGAATAATGGTGTTTGAAAATAACAAAACTTCATCAGAAAATGTCAGTAGTTATGTCAGTGCAATTGTTGATAATTTATTGAAATCAGTTTGGATGGCCAGCATGAAAATTTCTGTGTGCGTGATACTTCTGGGTACATATTACGTCAATGGTAGATTGGAGTAATTCACATTGACATCATTATTTTCTCAGGTAATTTGTTACCCTCTGAGTGGATATTTTATAATTGGGTGCCAGGGGTGAGGGGGAGAATTTCTGTGGCTGTACTTACTTGAAATGGAATTTTATAGTATAGAGATCTTGCTCAGTGATCAAGTGACAAATTACCCCTCTGCTACATTCATTTTATTACTGCCAATTTTATTTCTAGTGGGGCTTTTAAATTTTGTTTTATATCATACAATTACATGTATCATATTTACAGATTGTATTTTGAGAGGCCATCTTGATGCTATCAAGAAGTTCCTAATGCTACTTAACTAATTGAACTCTTAAGAGAATTAATCTGCAAGTCTGAATTTCTAAATGGCTTGCATCACATGCAGGAAGTACTTTACAAAGCTTTCACATAAAGCTTTGCTTTGCAAGGAAAGAGGGGACTTCGGCCCAAATTTTCTGTCTGCCTCAGCAAGAATTGCTGATGTTTTGGGATAAAAATTTTACTCTGATGCAATCCCAGACCAAAGGGTTTTCAGTCAGGAAGAGATGATGCAATTTGACCAAAATGGATGCCCCGACTGCTCTTGCCTTTGATCTCACTGATAATATGATTCAGAAGGTAGACAAATGTAGCTGCTTGCTCTGCTTTTACTTTGTGAATCAGAATTTTCTGATCCTGTTGCTGTTCTATAGTAATGACTGTCTCCAAAGCCTAAATTTCCAGCTAATCATCCTCAGTTAAACAGCCCAATTCCTTAGCTCCAATCATTTTCCCTGATTTGAGTTCTTGGTTTACAATTTTGCTTCTTCTTGGAAATCTAAGTCATTCTCTTCATCTCCATTATTGAAGTTGGGGACTTGCTGTTCATGAAGTCTCACAACCAAATACTTTCAATTATTCCCTGTCACCGAACATGGTGTTCTTTCTGAATGGTTGGAACTTCTTGATAATTTTTGCAACTGTACTGGAAATGAACATTTTCTTAAATTGCAAACAAAGCACATGCTAAGTAAACCTATGACTGAATTGACATGTAGATGTGATTTGTCTAGCTATCATAGTGTGTTAAAATGTGAGCACTTTGGACTTTAGCTACTGACGTTAGAAGAGTAACTGATAGAGGAGTAGCCTCCTCTCCATAATACCTAACAGTTTTTTCAAATTTGGGTAACTGGTAGCTCAGCAGTGTGATCTGTGAGAGGAAGGACACAACCAAGGTAAGCTCCAGGATTTCCGTGTCTTTTTACCTGCAGGCACTGTTAGGAATGTGACACTGAAGGGAGAAAGCCAAAAGTACAGTGGTCACACTGAGCTAAGAAGATGGAAAATAAAGTGCAGGACTATCAAGTTGGGCTGAATTTATAGGCCTGGATAAGGAAAGAAGAATATTCTGGTACTCTGTAAGAAGTTACTTCAAATCTTTGGAACAGTACAAAGCCTTGCATATTTAGCTTTCATATAATGGCAAAGAAGAGAATAGCATCCAAGTTATATCAAAGACTTCATAAGAAAAGAAAATTTTATTTATTTTTTTAAAGATTTTATTTATTCTATTATACAAGCACTGGGTACAGTCAGAAGTGCGGGAGGGTGAAAGAATTCACCAGAGCCAGAGCGGGGAACAGAACAGGCAGACTGACGAAATACACTGCTGAGGGGAGCAGCGGGCAGCAGGAAGGGTCTGCGCGCCATGTGGGACCCTTGCCGGCAGCCAGCCATCCAACCGGCGCTGCGGAGGCTGCGGGCAGCTTCGCACCCCAGCACTCAACTGCTGCGCCACTCAACTGGCTGCTGCGCAGCCCAGCACTCAACTGGAGGCCAAGAAAAGAAAATTTTAGACCAGTCTCCTTCATGAACAAAGGCATCAGCAAAATCCTTAATAAAATCTTAGCAAATCAAATTCAGCTATATGTGAAAAACTAAAAATCATGACACTGCAGAAGTTTATCCCAGGAATGCAAGTCTGGATCAAAAATTCAAACTCAATCAGTGTACATCACAAAGACAGAATAGAAAAATCATATGGTTCACTTAATGGACAGAGATAATAAGAATTTGAGAAATTTCAACATCATTGTGAATTTTTTTTCAAAAACTCAGTAAACCAATAATAGAAGATTATTGCTTATGAAAGTAAAAGTCATCTTTAAAAAAAAAGCTACTAATAGGATGATATTTAATATATAAAAGTTGAATGCTTGTTCTCTAAGAAACAATATAAGAATTGCTGTTCTTTTAAAAGTTCTGATGATCATTGTTCTTGAGGTCCAAAAGAATGAAACAGGCAAGAAAAAGGAATGAAAGGTGAAAAATGTGGAAAGAAAATAGAAGTCTGTTTATTTATGGGTTAAAAAAAAGTCTAAAAAAATTTTAAGAAAACTAAAAAATAAAACAAAGAGAAACCTATTTAATTAGTGAATTTGGGGAAGTTCAACCACTGAGATCAATACAGAAAATTAAAATTCAATTTTATTTACATTTGTTTCAATCAGTGAACGAGTAGAAAATAAAACTTAAAAAATGCCATTGCAGGGCCTCCCCGGTGGCGCAGCAGTTGAGTGCTGGGTTGCGAAGCTGCCTGAAGCCTCTGCGGCTCCGGTTCGATCCCTGGATGCTCCCCGGCCACGGGAGAAGGGTCCCGCATGGCACGCAGACCTCTCCTGCTGCCCACTACTCCCCTCAGCAGTGTATTTTGGTCCTTCTGCCTGCTCTGCTCCCCGCTCTGGCTCTGGTGAACTCTCTCACCCTCCTGTGCTTCTGACTGTACCCAGTGCTTGTATAAATAAATAAATAAATAAATCTTTAAAAAAAAAAATGCCATTGCAATAGCACCAAAATATTTAGTGATAAATTTACCAAAATGTGTTTAAGAACTATAAACTCAAACCAAACAAATAAATAACTAAAGCATTGTTGAGATTATGAATAAGCCTAAATAAATATGATGGATTAGAAAACAAAATATTCACATTTCAATGATCTCCAAATTGATTTACAAATTAATGCATTCTGATTGTATGCAAATCCCAGAGGGCTCTTATTTAGAAAATGACAAGCTGATACTAAAATCTATATGAAAAAAATATACGGTCCCCAGCTAAAATAGTTAAATCAATCTTGGAAAAGAAAACATAGGAGGTTATATAGTATCTGATTTCATGACCTACTTAAACCTGTTAATAAAGACAAAATTGTTTTGGACTAAAGATAGACAGTTTAATAGAACAGAATACGAATACAAAAATAGTTCTACACTCATAGCAATAATTTTCTTTTGTGTGTGGATAAGTTGTCAAAAACATTCAACAGTAAAGGAAAGATTTTTCAACGAGGCTAACAAAAACCACCAGTTTTTATATCAGAAAATAAAGTACTAAGCCTTAACCCATATCATGCTATCAAACAAATTAACTTGAAATGAGTCATAGACCTTATAAAAGAAAAAATATAAAATAAAGGCTGCTAAAGCAGGATTTAGAAGAAACTAATAGAATGGACTTCATCAAAATTTTAAAGATGTTGTTCACCAAAAGAAAATAAGTTCACAAAATGAATAAAAATATTTCCAAGTCATATATACCTGACAAAGAATATCTATGTCTATATTTACATAGCTACAGCTATACCATTGATCTATATCTATATATATCCTAAAGCTCATTAAGAACCCAGTAAAAAAAATGGGCCAAAGATTTTTTAATAAGCGCTTCACAAAAAGAACTATGCATTAATGGTCAATAAGTCCATAAAAAATGTGCTCAACATCATTAGTATCTGAGAAAAGTGAATTAAGAATGCAATCTGATACCATCACCACATGTTAGCATGGCTAGCATGTTTAAGTTTGACAACTACAAAAGTTGACAAGGAAGTACAGCACTAGGAATTGCTAGCAGAAATGTAAAATGGTACATCTTTTAAAACAGGTTTGGCATGTTCTCAAAAAGTTCAACACAAGCCCTGCCATAGTCCCTACCAGTCTTCTATTATAACACAACTGCATGTTTAACCCTTTTACATTAGCTGCCTCGCCTTCAATACTTTGCTTTAACTGATCAGATGAAATAGTGCTATCAACAGAGCTATCCCATGAGTTCCTCTACTTCTAGGCAATAGCCTCCTCCTGTCATCTTCCTGATAAAGTACACGGAATGCCTTGTCAATGAATTCAGCACAGGGTCCACATATAAAATGCATAAAGGTGAATACAGATCTCACCTCTGAATTTCAGCATTAGCTGGTCCAGACTAGAAGCCAGATAAAAAAATAAATCTGGGACACCTCTGTTACCACTGGTCTAGTGGATGCACTTATCACTTCATATACATGAGGCTGTTCATATTAAACTATTCAGAGCAGGGTCTTCTATGGAAGTGGAAGTACTCAAGCTCTGCCTCACTCCTGAAGGAAATATCATAACTGATTGTTCTAGTATTATTCACCTGACAATAAGCTATTAATTTATGTCATTCTCCATGATTGTTTCCCAAACACAAGGCTCAGAGGATAAGTCCCACAAAATGCTCCATACTTTAAAGAATCTGGAGTCAAACATATTTAGCCAATTCTGTCTACTCTATTTCAAGCCCCCTGCAGATAGTCATAACAAATATTTATGTGTTAAAGACCCTAGGGGTCCTGTACTGTATAGTAACAAATGATTGATTTTATTTAAACTAGATTTTTATGGTACTTACTTGAGTTTTAAAAGTCCCTGTCAAATAATACCTATGAAAATCTTGTGGAAATAATAAAAGCTAACATCTATTGAGCATTTAAAGCTGTATATAAGCCCTATTTTGATGCCAGTTGTGAAGAACACTTTAAAACAACCTAAAGAGGTAACAGCGTTACATTTCCCACTTTATCACTTTTAACTGTTTCATTAAGGTAATGTTGGTTTATAACACTGTTGTAGGTTTTTTTTTTAAAGATTTATTTTATTTATTAAGAACTGGGGTGTAGGTCAAAGGTAAAGGGGTGAGGGGTGGTAAGAGGATTCACCAGAGACACAATGGGAAGCAGAAAAGGCGGACTGACTGAAATACACGGCTGAGAGGAGCAGTAAGAGAGACAGGAGAGGTCTGCTGTGCCATGTGGCTGGGGATTGAACTATTGCTGCAGTTGGTTGCCAATAGCTTCACAGTACTGAGACAACCCCTTGTGCCACCAGGGTGTTGCCAACACTGTTATGTTTTAAGGGTATACCTACCACCAAATTACCAAATCGCCACCATAATATTTTGCCTATTTTAAAGACAAAGACATTGAAACTCTGAGCACTTCAGAGACTTTTGTAGATCATAGAAATTGGGAAGCACTGAAATCAGGATTCCAATGTAGGCCATTCTGAGTCTGAAGCACAAATAATGAATTGCAATACCACAAAGAGAGTTAATAGTGTTCTTAAAAATTAACACTGGGAAGCACTGCCTTCTGGCAAGTGGTTTAGTCTTTGTTTACACTGACTTCTGAGGAGCAGAAGCCATTAACTCTCTAGAACTGATCCACTTAAGTCAGGTCTTTACTCTTTATTTTCTAAACTGTTAAAAATGTAAAATGGAGTCTGTTATCACAGCTTTAGAAAAAGGTTTAAGTTGCATGGCAAAATGTGTCATGATTTAGCTTTTGCTTTTTTAATTTTGATATAAATTTTGGCACTACAATCCAGCATGATTCTGAATGATGTGACTCCATATGTGATAAATCATCTTTATCTTTTTCCTGATCCTTGAAAAATGTTCTTAAAGGGATTGTGTGTGGTTCTGTGTTAGGTTAGCAACCCCAAAATAATTTTAGACACAGTCAGTTTCAGAAGAAATAGTTCACATGGGAAAGTTTTACAATTTTTATTTACTATAGAAAAAATACCATAGTATCAACAAAAAAATCATCTCTAAATCATATTAAGTCATAGGTCATAGTTTCATTTTAGCAATTTGGTTAGTGGTATGTTATAAACCTGCTTGAATACTGATAGATAGTATTTAAAATAATCATTTTTTAAATTATATTTTTGAGAAATTTTTAAATCTTATTTTTTGCATACAAATTGTAATTTATAATGTTTCTTTAATATATATATAATACTTCTAAGAGCATTTGCTCTTAAGAATATTGATTTGCATATAATTCTTTTTTGTGCGCTATAGTTATTTTTTTCAGGAAGAATTTCCAAAGTATTAAGTCATATAGTATGATCATTTTTATGAGTCATGAACTCTAACATCAATTATTTTTAAAAGATTCTTTACATCTCTCCAAAAATATGTGACTCTACTATTTTTAATATATATTTGTTAACTTTGAATATTTCCTTTTTATCTTTGATTACTATGTATAACATTATGTCTTATTATAGTAATATGGATATTTTAGTCACATTTGGGCACTAATTTACTAAAACTACAAGAAACAACATTCACATAGATGTAAATTTTCTGTCAAGATATTTTCTTTCAATTTTGATTCATTACTGAGGATCAGATGTGCTAGGTGCTGGAGCTCTTCTCAATTTCTCTGTTTTCCTTTATTCACCAAAATGCTACATTTGAAGTTCACAGATTTGTCTGCTGAATGCATCCATTACCTTTCTGTTTCACCTTCGCTGCTTTGTCAACCTCCCCTTTGTCATTTCTAGCATGGCAGACATAGCTACGCTTGAGATCCTCAGCAGTAACTTTCTTGATGCTCAAAATCTGAGTTCTTGTTTCATCTTCTGTTTGAGAAAGAATTACACTAGAAATAGAGGAAAGAATCAAGGTATTAGTGAGACTCAAGTTCTATGACAAGTAGACCGTCAAAGAGCACCCAGGAAGGTCAGATAGAATATCAATAAGCTATGTTGCCTGTGAGCCAAAGGTTACAAAGGAGAATAGCTTCTAGATTCCAATACTATTGTTTATCACCTATGCTACACAAAATCCCAATGTCTAGATTAATCCCAGGATTATATGATATATCCCATACTAAAATGCCTCTTTTCTTCAGCCTTCTGAGGCAGGATGCTGTATAACAAGAAGCTAGTTTAGAAAGAAGCTTCTGAGGCCAAATCTACTTGGGTTTTGATCCAGGCTTTGCCACTTAACTGGTCACATACTTTGGCAGGTAACTAATCTTTTCATATCATGTGTTCCTCTTGGAAAAAGAGGAAAGTAGCAACTGCTAATTTTAGAATTCTGAGGGTTGAGTATGTTAATAAGAAAATATTAGAATGATGCTTAATAAATATTCACATTCGCTATTCTTTACCCATGGCAAACAGATAATGCATTTCAGGTTTGCACAGATTATTATTAAATACTGAACCCTCAATATTATATCCTAACATATATAATGGAGAAATCTCAGAGCAGGTAAATTTAGTGAAAATAGCATCCAAAGCTCAGCAAGTCAGAAATTAAGTGCTTTGGGTCCAAGATCAAGATTTAAAATCCCTTCAAATGTCTTTGCTTTTTCAAGAGGGGAAAAATGCCTCTTTTTTATAGTTGACTGCTATCTAGCAGTCTGATGAGGCTTACTATCAGTCCTGAGAAGTTCATTAAGGGCTGTGATGGGATTAGCTTAAGCTTAACTGCACTGCTCAATTATGAACAGTGAGTACATGTTTTCTATAATAGCTGGGGTGAACAGCATGACTTTCATTATTCATTCATTATTATTATGAGGTTAGAAAGTATAATGTTCATAATTCTTGAAATGATCAATAATTCTCCCTCTGTGCCTCCAGCCACATCTTTCATCAAAGCCTTCTACAAAAACTGCTTCAGTTTCAGGGAATTCCTTCTGTACCTTTGAATATGTTCTGCTTCTCTAACCTCTAGGCCTTTGCACATGTTGTTCCTTTTACCAGGAACATTCTTCCCATTTCTTTAGTTACTACCCATCCTTCAAATCTGTATTTAGGTACTGTGTCATCTGAGAAACATTAGCTAATTCCCTAAAACTGCCTAGAATCCCCAGATAAATTTCCCCAGAATACTCAATACTTTCCACTTACTGTATTTATCTCATTATATTGAATTTTTTTCTCTATAATTTATTATCCCTGTAAAGTCTACCTAATTAGGAACTAAGGACCTTTCCTGATGCAGATGAAATATTTGTAATTTTTGTAAAATGTCTTGGTTTACAGTAGAAAAGAAATAACTTTTCAGTTCTATAAGTTCAAGTAGTCTAAGATCTATTTGCACACCAGTCATAAGCTTAAGGTCTTAAATTGCTCTGCCACATAGTCAGGTGTAAATTTTTATTAATTATTGCAGTAAACCAAGTGCACTTTTACATTGGTATGCTTCATTTATAGAGGGATCTTTTGTTTCATTGAAACTTTCTTCCTGTTAATGCAACTCCCTTTAAATAAAATCATGTTTATTTAAGAATAAAATGAAGTAGCTAGTTAAAAGAGTGAATTATAGTGCCACCCTATGCACTGTTACCATAAACTGTAATGATCATACATATTTTTGCTCAATATTAAAAAATAATGATCAATTACACATATGACATGCAAGTTATGTGAATTAAGAAACAAGAGGAGGAGATAAGAAAAAACATGCTCACGGCAAGAGAAGAAAGTGAACCATTATCAGAGGCACAATTACAGAAACCCATACTCCAGACTCAAGAAAGAGAAGAGCAGGGCCACACTAACAGGTTTTCCTTTGTTTTCAACTGTATGCTGTAGCCTTTTCATTCTTATAAGATAATCATTCCATCTACTTTCAAGGGGTTGTCATAAATGTGTGCATTTGCTGGGTTTATGACAATGGTATGCTATGCCCTAGGCAGAGACTGATGAAAATTCTCTGCCATAACATAGTAATTCAATTCTGGACTTTCCACTGCAAACCTGGTAATCCTGTATAGGATGTAATCACAAAAGACCTCAGAATCTTGTTGACTTTTAATTGATAGGCAGAAATGAATTTTTTCCCTTGATTAGTATATACCAGAGAGCACTAGAGTGAGGGACAAAATATACTAAAGAGCACTAGAGTGAGGGACAAAAGTTAGTCAGGCCCTCGCCTGTGTCAATGATACCTTTCATTCACAGTTACATCAATAGTGGTGTCCTCTGGCTTTTTTCCATCAATAGTCCACCAAACCTCATTGCGAGAGTCCTTCAGGAAAGTGAAATAAACTTTACAGGGGATGAGAAGCTCTTCTCCTAAAAGGAAAAAAAAAAAACAAGTCAACCCATCAGTTTGCAATCTTCACATCAGGATATCTGATTGGTACACTATTCCATGTGATTAATTAGAAACTGCACAAGTTACATGTAACTAAAACCTACACCTGACTAATTTTCAAGTGGACTTCCATAAAGAATACACCATACTTCATTCTAAAACAAACTAAACCAAGAAAAGAAAGACTAAAAATTTTTATAACATTACTAGAATGATTTTCTTTTAATACAATCTATATAAACAATTTTTATAATTTATGTAATACAATTTAAAATGACAGTATTTCTCCAAAATGTTAAAGTGATCCATTTTTGGTTTCTGGTTCTGATGATGTTTGAACTGGGATGTAGGCCAGAGGGGTGTGTGTGTGGGGGGGGGGTGGTGATAGGATTCACCAGAGACAGAATGCGGAGCAGAACAGGTGGATCTACTGAAATACACTGCTGAGGGGTGAGACAGGAGAGGTCTGCTTTGCCATGTGAGACAGCTCCCTGCCTGAGGATCGAACTCATACCACAATGGCTGGTGGTAGCTTGATAGTGCTGAGACTTAAACACCTGTGCCACCAGAGAGGCCCTGATGATGCTTTTTAACCCTAAACCTCTATGAACTATTCTTCCCTTTTATTATCTCCATAATGAACAACGGTGACTAAGGAAAGCTTCACCAGATCTCTGCTTCTTGCCAAGGGGAACATGTGGTGATGTCATCTCTGAGAAGAGTGGCCAGGCAGGCCATAAGGATGCATTCAAAAAGTTTAAAGACATGTTACAAATGGAAAATTGCACCATATGGTTCTGAGATGTAACATGGGTTTAGGATCCCATTATTACCCAGAAAATGGTATTAATGATAGTAATAATAATAAACTACTGAGAACTTTGCATAATTCACTGCACTAAATATTTTTGTAATTACTGTCTTATTTAATTTTAACAAATTACTATGAGGTATTTTTAAAATTCATGCTTTATAGATGCAAAAACAAGCTTAAAGATACTACATGCCATTCCTAGATCACATTGTTAATATCTGGCAGATCAGGAGTTGACCTAGATGTAACTGCTATTCCAATTTTCCCAAGACAATTCTGTATTATACTTGCTTTCCTAGTTGGTTATTAAAACCAACTACTTTCTATCTCAAAAATGACTGGGTGGAGGTGATAAAGTATACTGTCATCCTAATTTGAGCTCAGGTTTGTCTCACTGAGTGGTCATACTCTTATTTTCTCTTCCAGTATATGGTTCTTAAGTCTTCTCTTCTTTCAGTTTTCTATATCAATATGTAGGGAGATAAAGTGAACTTGGATTCAGGACTGCTTTTGTAATCACACATAAAAGACAGATGAAACATTTGGATGATTGATTAAGGATTTACCATGCAATCAGAAAGAACGTTCATATTACTATCTAAAGTCACTAGTAATTCTAGGAAATTTGGTCCATTTGGTCTTGGCAGGTCCCTTAGTGTACTCTTTGTTTTTTGATGTATTTTATTTCACTACTGTACTTTTTTTTACCTTAAATGTGAATTTTTATTTCATTTTTAAGTAAATATTTATTGGCTTACAGACTATGTAAATTTTATTATAGTTTCATGCCTCTATGTGCAAAAGCCTTACCATGTCCACCACCAAATTTCTAGTCTAATTTCCATTATCAGACTGTCCCCTCTACCCTTTCCTTGTTCTTTGATTTTTTGCAAGGAAGCTCACTATTTGAAACCTTATTTTAAATTTGGGTGGGGTGTGGCAAAGGTGTTGCTGTTCTCCACCTGTTTTGCCCACATCTCTCTTTGGTATATGTTTTGTTTTGTTTTTTTTTTCACATTTCACCTTATTTATTGGATTTGTACTAAAGGAGATAGTGAAAGGAAGAAAGAATTTAAGAGTCAAAACCCATAAAAGACAGTAGAGATAGGAAAATCAAACCAACAGGGGAAAATGGAGTAGAGTCAGAAGGAGACTTGCCCACCTTTCAACATCAAATCAAGAAATCTGGGGTAAAGCAAAGGATCAGGGGAGAGAAGAAACAGATGTTGTCTTCAGTCTGTCTGTCTTTAGTACATCTTAAAAAAAAAACATTCTTCTAATACCTCTCACTGGGTTGGGAGTGAATTTATTGTAAAGAATATAGAAAAGGACAAACTTTCCTTCTTTCAACTTAACTGTGGGAGGCTTTGAGTCAGAAAAAGCACAAATTAGGCCTTATTTGGTCAGTTACAAATGATTTTTGTCTAGACTCGGACAGCCACAGTAATCACTTGGTAGAGTTCGGAATCAGGAGTATTGTTATATCAGTTGTTATCTATTAAATTCACAGTTCTGCCTCCGAACCCAAGCCCCTGCTGAAGATTAAGAGGTATCTTGTGAAGATTAAGAGATGTCTTGTGCTTATGTTGCAGTCTTGGCAAACCAAAGTCTTGTGCAACTTGAAGACTGCATCCTGATTAGTCATCACTAATCAGGAGAGGAAAACTGCTAGCAGTGGAAGAAGGGACAGCTGTCTAGAGAGGCAGAGCCTCTGCACTGCCCACGAGATAGATGAACTAACTCATCCCATGGCTGTCTTGGCTTAGACATTTTATTTCAATTCTCATGTTCCTATCCAGTGGCACTATATTCTCATTGTTGACTTAAGTGACATTTTATTCCTCGTATTTAAGAGAATCTACTAAAAATCAGAGACATAGTTATCATTACCAGGTTCTTTTTCGTAGGTGACACGATCATTAGGTGAATAGAACTGAGGGGGGAATGCATCGTTAGGAGATCCTGTGCAAGAGAGAACAAGGACAAGGGAAGATGATGATAATTGTGTAGGTTTTATCCCTCATACCCCATTTCAAAAACCTACTCTTCCATTAAGCCTTTCTCAACTTTCTGGTGTAGGTTTTTAAATTTTTCATAGGAGGGCCCACAGTTCAATATATGCTTAATTACAACACTTCATTTGCTATAAACAAACATGACATGTTGAGCATTATTCATTTTCAGGACAGAATGTTTAACCAGTGTTTTTGCATTTGAAATTTTACATGAGTAGGTTTTTCATTCTACATAATCATTTATTTTGTGTCCAACGTGTTTCTTTTCCACATATTGCTCCTCAATGTGTCAACTGTCTAGTATCAACAATTAAATGAATGGATAAGTATATGGACTATTCATAAACATCATTTTGATGTCAGCATGTAAATCTACATGTATAGTGATGTATAGTGATCAGTTTAAGTTCACTAAAGGGTTATTATTTTTAATAGTCTATATCCTTACATTGAAAGAAAAATACCCTGTAAATGTTCTACAGTATAATCTTTAAGAGCATGAACTCCAGAGATTTAATGACCAGGGTCCTAATCCTGACCTAGCCACAACACATACTAACCATATGACTCTGATTTACAGTAAACTTTTGAAACACTAATTTTTCCTGACTCTAAAATGAGGATAATTAAATTCATCACAAGTTCATTATAAGGATTAAGTAACAATTTAAAAAAATCTGTTACTGGTATATAATAAGCACTCAATATTTTAGCTTTAAAAAACAAATCAGTGTTGCCTGAAAATTGGGTAAGAACCCTCCCCCAATATCTGTATATGTGAACTTCCATATCTATAAATCAGAGTGACCAAAAAGGTCTTTTTCTACTTTTGCAAAAATGGGTATAGTTAAGTGTATAATTATTATAGGAACAATTTTTGAGATGAGTGTAAGCTTATATTATTCATTTGAATTTAAAAGTTCATTTATATTAGGTTCTAAATTTAGTCTGAATTTACTCCTGAATCAATTCTTAACTTACCATTATTTTGAAAGTAAACAGAGAAAAGTGATTACAAAATCATTTGATTTGAATCTTATTTGTATAATGTTAAAACCTCCCTCTTAATCTATGCCAAATCTGATGTCAGAACAGTGAAAAAAAAAGTCTTGAGCAAAGAGTCAGAAACCTGAGGTTTGGAATCACCTTTACTAACTCATGGAGTGTCCTGAAATAGGTTACTTTCTGTCACTGGACTTCAATGATTCCATCTATTTAAAGATGGTGTAGGACAAAATATTTCTGTGACATGCTCTTATTTTTAGCACAGTGGTTTTTAGGTTTCTCCTCTAATTACCACCTTCCCTACACTAGTTCTCTTGATTTAGGTTTTGATAGGAGTCTTTGACTCTTCTTAGATGTTGTCCTTTTCATTTCCCTCATTCTCTACACTCTCAGTGCAGAGAATAGTAGGACACTAAGAACGAATACCTTCAGCATTAGCTACTTCAGTTCTAATGCCCAGAAAGGCATAGTTCACTTAACTCAAGCTAATATTGTGACAATAATATTAACTCCTACTGTTCACTGAGTCTGTACTGCCTGCCTGGAACTCCATCATTATAATATATGTATAATTTCTAACATTCTCAGCTATACTTAATATTAGGTATTACTCGGGGACTGAAGTCTTGATCAAAGTCAAAAATGCTTAAAAATGGCAGTGGTATAAGTTGAACACAGACATTTTGGCATTCTCTTCATTACCTAAGCTGCTTCATTCACTCACATATTCATTCAATAGCCAATAGTACTGAATGCTTACTATATACATGGGATTGCTGAACACTCTGGAGTTAATAGAGTGAATAACAACAAAAAATAAGTCTCTTTTCACTCATTTACCTACTTGTTTGTAACAGACTTTTAAGGGACAGAATGAGATTTCTGTATTTTTATTTCATGCACGTAAGGCAAATCATGCTTACCTACCACCTTTACAGTCAGAGTCCTGGTTAAATGGAAGGTCCTCCCATTTTCTGGATATGTGACAACACATGTATAATCTCCGTTATTTGAAACCATAGCAATGAAAAAACTCAAATTCATGCCTTCGGGTACTACATTAATAAAGTTCTCTACTTTATTACAGTCCTAGAAGGGAAAAAGAAAGACACATACTACTTTGATATATGCATAGAAAATAAACACACATGAACATCCAATTTTGCATAGAACATTCAATATTTATGCTGGTTGAACATTTTATAAAACTATTTTTGATGATCTGCAAAGAATGAATGCAATAACTTTCATTACCTTTTCTGAAAAAATTAAAATTCTGAATTGAGATAGGAAACATAAGTGTAATATCCAATATTTGAATTCCTGGAATCCATGTTAACAGTGAAGAACAGTCAAAGTTCTCAAAAATGACTAAAGCAACTTAAGCAATTGCATGCTCTAGTATTTAACAAAACAAGTATTTTTTTTGTTTTGTTTTTCTATGTTTCTTCACTGATTGCATCAATTCATAAATTCAGTCACTCTACTCCACAAGCTGTGCTCTAATTTAGATGTCTGTGTTTGGCATTCTTGCTCATTTTACAGAATTCAATATCAGTGATTTTTACTTTTCTTTATTTTGTCTTTTACTTATATCTTTTATAATTGAGTATTACACTCTAAAAATAAGATATTTTATGAGGTTCACTCAGAATTAATTTAGTAACTAATCTTAAAAAATTTCCGTCCAACTCATATTGTCATGTAACTGCTGATTTTTAAAATTTTAGTATTGAAATAGTCTGTTCAACACAACTAGAATTCTGTTTTGGATTTCTTAGCCCAATTAATTGTAATAATTATGTTTTTCTTTTAGAGGAAAAAAAAAACTAACATATCACCTATGACAAAATACATGTTGAAAATTACTGTTAGAAAAACTTTGCGTTTGTTATTTTAAAGATTAATAATTCATTCATGACAAAAATGATGAGATTACATGTAGTTATTTAGATCTTTAAAATTCTGGAAGACTATTACTGTCTTGTAATTTCAATAGTCTATATCCACCACATATTTAACGTTAATTCTTATGTACTTAGTTTTCTTACTTCAATTCCTAACATGTATTTTGAAATATGACTATTACCCTAAGTGGCACATTTCATAATTTTTTGTCACAGGAAATATGTCATTTATGAATAACACTAGTTTTTGATTTATGCAGATGATCATTAACAGGAAGTTGATATATGCTCAATTAAGTTAGTCTCTGAATTCAATTTGTCCTGTTTTGATAAGCACTGCTTCTAGACATTTATCACATCAGCAAAAGATTTTAATACTCTTTTTTAAAAAATGTCTTTTCTTTCTTTAAGATTTATTTATTTATGCATACAAGAGCTGGGGTACAGACCAGAGGTGTGGGGGTGGGGTGGGGTGAGAGGATTCACCAGAGACAGAGTGGGGGACAGAACAGGCAGATTGACTGAAATGCACTGCTGAGGGAGCAGTGGGCAAGTCAGGAGAGGTCTGCTGTGCCATGTGGGCAGCTCCCTGGCTGGAGACTGAACTCGTGCTGCAGTGATTGAGGACAGCCTCATAGGCTGTGCCCCAACCCCTGCACCACCAGGGAGGCCCAGACTTTAATACTCTTAAGTTACCACAAAGTATAAGGCCATATAGGTCTATACTCATAATGAATTCATGTCACATTTGGTTTAAAACGAATTTAGACTACCTATAGAACTCCTTTTGATTTTTGTGGCATCTTTCATTGAAGCAAGTTCAAAGCTATTTTCTTCTCTCATTTGTTAGCTAAGCCATTCTTAATCCCTATGAAGTAGACAGATCAGACTAAATATGCTCTAAATTTACAAGTGGAAAAAATACAACAGATAAAGAGATATCCTAGACTCAATTTCTCTGACAGATGAATAAAGGTCTTTAGCTTTCAAATGAAGAATGAGTAACTTTCTTCCAAAGTGAGTTGAGGCTAGAAAAATTGTACTGAATCATGCACTTATCTGTACTCCCTCATCTTATCCAATTCTTATTTCAATATAGAAAGTTGTCCATTTTATAGATGAAGTTTCAAAGGCCTGAAAAAGTTAATTGCCAATGCCATAAGTTTAGGCAGAGCCAGAACTGCAATTTGAATTTAGGTTAACCTGTTTCGAGGTTTTTGCTTTGAATCCCACCTGATACTATCTCTCCACCCTACCCGTGGTCTTGTATACATACCATTCCTGGGGCCAATCCCAGTGTTAAAAATGTTATATGGCTCTATCACTGATATGCCAAAATCTCACAGTGGTGTATGTTTGCTTTTTCATTTGTTGTTGATCTGAAAAAGCACACTTAGCAGGCTGAGAACTTAGCATGAATGCATTGAAAGGAACTCTTTTCTGATTTGTCACATATTATTTGTGCAAAGACTATTTAAAATACATTGCTTTACTCATGTAATTTGCAGCAACATGGATGGAGCTGGAAGGGATCATGCTCAGCGAAATAAGCCAGAAAGAAAAAGAAAAATACTGGATGGTCTCACTCAGCAGGAATTTAGAAAACCTAAATAAGGGACCAGGAAAAAGAGTAACTATAAGAAAGAAAAAATCAAAATCAACAAACAACTATAAACCAGAGACACACTATGGGGGGGAGGTGGGAAAAGGAACGATTGGGGTCAAAATAAGGGGGGTGCAATTGTATGGGGAATATGAAAATAATAAATAAATAAATAAATAAATAAATAAAATACATTGTTTTATAATTCATGGTAAGTACTACAAATATACAGTGATTCTGACTCTTGTCTTTTCATCTATCATTCACCCTCAGGTATTAATCAATAAAGCATGTGCAAGGCACTATTTGCGTTTCTGAGAAAACAGCATTAAATGAAACAAAGGGTCAAGCTCATGGGCTTATCATTAACAGAGAAATGGAATCAGACACATATACATAGTAAAGAAAAATATATAAAATGGGTATGTGTTCATTTTTTGCTAGCGTCCCCTTTTTCTTCATCTTCTTGCACCCATGAGAATGGACCTGGAAATTTGGGGCTGAATATATTTAAGGTTATTCATTAGGTATTGCCTGCACAAGTTTGCTTTGTCTTGAGATTTTCTCTTTTTCAATAAGTCAAGAGAAAAATGCAGGCGAGGGAAATTTTCTTGGAGCTGTTTTAGCTAGAAAAATATTTCAAATTGAGAAATATTCCATAGAGTCTACGGCCATACCACCCTGAACGCGCCCGATCTCGTCTGATCTCGGAAGCTAAGCAGGGTCGGGCCTGGTTAGTACTTGGAAGGGAGAAATATTCCATAGAAAGCAATCGGGAAGTGTGGAGTTTGATCTACTATTCAGAAAAAGGTGACCATTCAAAGTTGTTAAATAACTAGTTTTAACCTACAGAAATTAAAAGAAAAAAGCTGTTTCAAAGTTATTGGAACACAGTATTTTATAAAAGGAAATGAAGGGAATATTTCCCTTCAAGAATATACTCAGCAGGGCCTCCCCTGGTGGCGCAGCAGTTGAGCGCTGGGCTGCGAAGCTGCCAGCGGCCTCTGCAGCGCCGGTTCGATCCCCGGCTGCCAGGCGAGGGTCCCACATGGCGCGCAGACCTCTCCTGCCGCCCGCTGCTCCCCTCATCAGTGTACTTCGTCAGTCTGCCTGCTCTGCTCTCCCCTCTGGCTCTGGTGAATTCTCTCACCCTCCCGTGCTTCTGACTGTACCCAGTGCTTGTATAAATAAATAAATAAATAAATCTTTAAAAAAAAAAAAAGAATATACTCAGCATATTATTATTTCAAAATCATTTGCTTGCAACCCAGAAAGAGAAAAAAAAAATCTGAACAAAGATTAAGATACGCAAAGAACAAGAAACACTATTTCCTAATACAAGAAGTAGGTTAACGGTAAATGAATTTACACATGTTAAAATGAAGCAAACAAAACTAGATGAGTCATTCTTTTAGCTGGCCCATCACTTCCTCATTTTCCTCCAAAGGGAGAAGTTAAACAGGAGAGCAACTTCTCAACCACACAATGATTGCCATGGTAACTCACCACTCCATACATGTATGTATACATAAGGAAGTGCTGGAGAAATGACTTTGACATCCTTGAGAAGAGGTAAGTTGTTTGGTGAGCATGGGTGTGGGCGGGGGATGAAACAGCCAGAGAAAGGGCAAATATTTCCATTCAATAAGGCTACACTGCTTAGAGAACTGTGAAGGCACAAAAAGGGAAAAGACACAGTTCCCAAATGATAGGTGCATACAATTTAGTGAAAGATTACAACAAATACTATAAAAGGCAGGGGTTTAGAAGAGGGAAGAAAATCAAACAGAAAACATTTAGAAAAACTTCACTGAGAAGCAAGATTTGGATCAGATCTTAAAGGGTAAGTAGAATAGTAACAGCTATTCAGAGGAAAAACTTGCAAAGCAACACTCCAGGCACAAGGAAAAAAGTGGACAACCGACCCTTGCATCTTTCTAGCACTATGACCTTATGTTATTACTGAACTAACTTTATTATAATAACTTCATTCTCTGGAATATTGACACCTATGGGAACAACTGTATCTGCATGGCCAGCAATTTGCCTATTATTTGATACATGGTAAATACTCAATACATTGGCATTGCATGATAAAAATGTATGAATGAGAGAAGCAAAGACACTAAGCATGGAGTAGAAATTTCATGTGTTTGCAAATGATAAGAAGGCAAGACTATGGAGCAGAAGATGTGGGATGAGTCCGTTGTTGGGTAGGTAGGGAAAAAGAGAGTAAGAATAGAGAGTTTAACTAAGAAATAAAGTGAGAACAGTTAGGAATATCTATTAACATTTTTTCAACCAAGAGGAAGCTGGTATAAAATGTCTGATACTTGGTCACCAAAGTCTCTTAAAATTTCTGTAAAAGAATCACAGTGAACAGAGACACATCATCTAATGTTCAGGCAACAGGTATTTACAAAATCTTTCCTCCATGTCAGCCATTGTGTTAGGAGGTGGACATACAGTAGCCAGTAAAAACAGAAATGGTGCTTATTGTCCTGAAATTTTCTAGTCCAATCTAATTATTTCATCAATTCCTAAATACAAAGTATATTGGCTCAGTTTTGTGCTAAGTAACTTAACTTAGTATTCAAGGGAAAGGAAAAGAAAGAGGTAGCTCCCTAGTAAAAAGAAAAATGCAATTATTTTAGGAACAAAGATGAGATAAGAATTAACTGCTATCCAAGTACAGAGTAAGTGATTTGTCCAGCCAAATTCAGTCTCAAGGTTTCACAGATATTTGAACTGGATTTAAGGTTAAAGGGTAAATCCTTGGTTCTCAGAATTCTTGAAACCACATTAAAAGATTGTGTGTTTTATGTGCATATATGGAACTGTGTGTGCATATATAGAACTATAATGTGAAAGAAGTATGTTTGTGTGGCATATATGGAACTACACTGTGAAAGAGATATGACACGCACTTTCTTCACATCAAACATTAAAAATCACTACACAAGGACTGTAGGAAAATGAAAGAGATAAATTACCAGCCTAAGTTGCCAACTAAATTGAAGCAAGAACTTTAAGCACAAAGTTTATTACATAGACCTTGGACTAACTCCTCAACAATATGAGCTTTGCCATCATGAAGGTCAAGCCTGGTACTTATTCAGAAATGTGGGGTTTCTTGATGGAACTTTGTCAGAAAAAGCACAGATTCTCCTACTTTCTGAGAGATTTATAAACAAAATCCAATCCATTCTCACTATTTCCACACTGAAAATTAAGGGTGAAGGTACTATTTTAATTTTAATGATCACACTGGGTGAAAAGACTACCAACATTTTTGCAAATTGATATCTGGAATGGTATCCATTCTGCTAAAGGCCAGTTGAGAATATTTTAGCAACTGCTATCAATGTAATATCCAGATACCCAGTAAGTATGATTCTTCTGATTATCAAAAAGAAGAGGAAAACTGCCTTAATTTTATAAACATCTCAAGATGGGGAAAAATCAAATATCCTATTATAATAGTGAGGAAGAAAAATAATCCAGTAACAAGAAAATTTGGATGACTGCTATATATTAAAACTCAAATCTGGAAGTATGACTTTAAACCTCTAAAATATATGAGTGCTGTAAACTAACACTAACTCAATAAGCATAATAATAAAAAATTAAAACTAAAATCTCTGGATAAACCTAACAATAACAGTAATAACAGTAAAAACACCAACAGGACCTCACTTACCTGGATCTTACTGCTTTACATCTAGAAGACCCTGTGTGAATCAACAGGCCTCCAATTTACACATGTTTTGTTGCAGAAGTTCTTTTACAAGCTGGCTATTCGAAATTCAATAAATCACTTACAAACCATGGTTTGATTTCAGGACTAGTTGCAAAACATGACTTATTCAACAAACATTACTAAATAGCAATTTAGCTCACAGAATTGTTAAATTAGAGAACTGTGGATTCAAAGCCCTGAATGAAGAAAACCCAGACATGTAAGAGGAGGGGAAGAGAGAAGCAGGCATGCTGAGGAGGAACATTCAACACTCTCCCACTTCCCCTGCAATTCTAAGGGACAAACTTTTGATTTTCTTTTCCATCCAATCTATGTTTTTCTGAGCCACTCGATTTCCAAGGGACTTCTAACCACAGGTTTCTTACATCCCATGATTCAGCATATACATTAATCTGTATTGGAATATTGTCTTGCCCTTCAAAGTGCCTTAAACTCCAGGAGTAGAGACTGAACCACATTCTTTGGGTCATTTCTAGAGCAACTAAGCATAGGAACCACACAGAATTAGTCTGAAATCCCAAATTCTGCCATTGTTGGCTGCATTGTTTTAAGTAAATTATATAAGATGATGTAAAAGTATGAACTCTTGATATGGCATGATTAGTGCTGACTCTTGGCTGCAAGGTATGTTATAGTGAACAAATCACTCAAGCATGTTACACCACAGTTTCATTAAATGGAGGAAACAGAAGAGCCTACTTCATATTGAGAGAATTAAGTGAAATAATTAAAGTATTTGGAATAATTCTTGCGCCCAGTAAATGTTAACTATTATAATTTGCCCCTTTGAGCATCTATTTCCTCCTCTGTAAAAGGATGCCATCCACCTTGAAGGACCGTGATGAGTATTACACATAACAGATAAAGTACTTAGCATAATATATTGTACTAGTAAATGTAAGAATTGTTAGTGTCTAATCAGTTTTTATCTTTCTGTTAACAGGAAAGCAACGTTGTTGGGACTGATTAATGTGACTTTTAACACTTACAGAGTTTGTATTATTAAAGACACCATGCTACAATGTAGGAATTCAGTTGATCACAACTAAAAAAGGACTACGTTACCTAAAGTATAATGTTGTCTGAATTAAATTGTGAGACTCTTTGGGATAATAGTAATGCAGAGCATGTATGTCTGATTCATTACTGGGATCCCCCAAGTCCTGATATATTGTACTGAATACATGTGCTGAATGTAAACATGAATGAATGGCTATTAAACAATAAAAAAACTGAGAGGTGACAATGAACAGTCATAAGTAAATAACTATGGGTACTTATAAAGAAAAAAATTATTTCCAATTGGAAAGAATAGAGGACATTTCATGAAGGTCTTAGAATTTGAAGAGTTCAAAGGAAAAAGAGGACATTCCAGGATGAGGGAAGGCATGAGAGAAAGGAAGAACTAATTAATTTTTTTTTTCAAATTATAGATTAATCACAGTATAGAAAAGTGAAAAGAATTAGAGATTAAGACCTCAGCTGCAAGTAAGTAAACAGATTTTTTAAAACTAAAAGGTATATTACATTTACTGATGGAAAATTGTGATTATTATTTTAATTTTCTTTATATTGGAAAATTACAATCACAGAGACAATATGCAATCATTCCCTGTACTCATACCTACCCCCAAAAGTACTAATTCAGGCTGTATCTTATTTCGTCTACAACCATTCACTGCAAATCACAAACACTCTATAATTTCAATTTTAAATGTTTCTGTATATATCTCTAAGTGATAAGATCCTTTCTGCAAGCATAACTACAATGTCATTATCATAATTTATGAAGTAATAAAAGTCATTGATATTGTCAAAATTCTGTGTTCATATTTTTCTACTTTTCCCATAATTTGTTTCATAATTTTCCTGGATTAAAAAAAAAAAAATCCAACTAAGGTCTATACATCGCTCTCTGTCTCCTCCTTCCTTCCTTCCCATTTAATCACTTTATATAAAATAAAACATACAGCAAAAAGCACTCAATACATACGTACAAGCTAATGATTTTTTTAAAGTGAGCACTCAGTCCAGGAATAGAACTTGCCAGTTAAACTGAAGGCCTGCCACTGGCCCCAGGTCAACCACATCTCCTTTACTACCATCCAAAGTTGCCATATCTATACTTTCATAGAAAAGTCACTTCTCTGTTTCCATTTATAATTTTATCACCTAGGTGTGTATCTTTAAACATTCTAGTCTGGGCCCTCCTGGTGGCACAGGCGGTTGAGCACAGCACTGCAAAGCTGTCCGCAGCCTCTGCAGTGCTGGTTTGATCGCCGCCAGTTGCAGAGCAACCCACATGGCACTGCAGAACTCTCCTTTCTTGCCCGTTGATCCCCTCAGCAGTGTATTTTAGGCAGTCTGCCTGTTCTGCTCCCCACTCTATTTCTGGTGCATCCTCTCACCCTCCCGCAATTGTGGCCTGTACCTTGGTTCTTGTATAAATAAAATAAATCTTTTAAAAAAATTAAAAAAAAAAAATAAACACTCTAGCCTTATTCTTACTTTAAATGTGTCTTACATGTCTCTTTTAATGCATAAATTTCACTCCACGCTTGCTTGGTTTTTTTAATGCAATGTTACTTCCATTAGAAAAAGAAATAAAATTTATTTTAAAAAGATCAATAGAGCATGCTTTTCTTTTTTTAAAATTTATCTGCTGGATACCCCAGGGCATTTCAACTATAGAATTTCCCATAGCCTGGATTTTGCTGATTGCAAACTCATGGTACAGATCAATATATTCCTCCATTCTCTGTATTGTCTGCAAAATGGTAGTGAGATCCAAAGGTTGTATCAAACTTGTATTTAATCTACTTGGCACAATTATAGTTAACGTTGTGTTCTTTCATTGAAGAAATGTGTCTGGCAGCTTCTATCCTGATAATATTATCATTATTGATGTTTAAACCTTAGATTTATTAATCTGTTGGAGGCTGAAATATGATTACATTCTATCCCTATCATTTCCTTTTCACTTATTAGTAGAAATATTCTTATAAAAACACACTTCTCTGTACTATTCTATATCCCATATACTTACTGGAAAGGTATAACAAATACTTGATTTTTTCTATTTACCAGTTTTCAAGAAAATGAACTGATTTCCTATTGCTATCTAAATGTGATCAATTAATTTAAAAAAAATCATTATGAATGTATGGGTTTGAACTTAATTCATGGGAGTCAACCCTTTGTAATTCATATCCTAACTGAAGTTTAAACTTTTCCATCTTTAGCCAATGGAAGATTGTTAAAAATGACTCCTAAATCATTTCATTAAGGTCTTAGGTATGCTAACAATTTCAATCATGACAATGAAATTGTCTATTTCTTATTTTAATTGTGTTGACTTTTGCCTCACTGTTTTGAAGCACTCTTAGCACATATACCATTGCTATTTTCATGCCTTCCTGGTGAACTCTTTATTAATCTAAAAAGCCCTCTTTATTTCTAATACATTATCTCTGATAATATTTATTATCTTACAATCTACTTAATATAAAATCAGTATAGCCATTCTAACATTTTTTTGTTTTGTTTTGTTTTGTTTTTTTAAAGATTTATTTATTTATTTATACAAGCACTGGGTACAGTCAGAAGCGCAGGAGGGTGGGAGAATTTGCCAGAGCCAGAGTGGGGAACAGAACAAGCACACTGATGAAATACACTGCTGAGGGGAGCAGCGGGCGGCAGGAGAGGTCTGCGCACCATGTGGGACCCTCCTCCAGTGGCCGGGGAGCAGCCGGGGATCGAACTGGCACTGCAGAGGCTGCGGGCAGCTTCACAGCCCAGCGCTCAACCGCTGCGCCACCAGGGGAGGCCCAGCCATTCTAACATTTTTATTCATCTTTGATTTAAAATTTTTCTTCCACTTTTTCTCAGTTTAGCTTCATTTCTGAAATTATTTAGTTGACTGAGTAACAAAATTTCTGGACTCTTCTAATTTTTATTTATGTTTCTCATTTTGTGTCATTTTAATGTCTTGCAGCACAATTTGAAATAGTATTTTATAATATAAACTCTGATATGCCTTTTTCCTGTAGAAATATTTTTCTACTTTTCATTATCCTTTTTATTAAAATTTTGGACAGGGATTTATAGTGACTCTTTTGTGTTGCACATTTTTATGTGAAACTAGTTTATTCTGAACCTTAACATATGCCAGGTATCTTCAACAGAGATTCTCTTCAAAATTATTGTGTTTAGATTTTCTAATCTTGCTCCTCCATGGTCAGCTGGTTCTTTGATTTCCTACCTCTACATTGTCCTGATGCATTCTATGTTTAATTTGACTTCCAGCAGTTTGTCTTTAATGTGGCTGGTCATTTGTAGAGTTCTGAGGCACCGGAACTATTCCAATTCCTTCAGCATCTCTTACTCTTGGTCTCCTGGACTTCCCCTCTACTAGAAAGCAAAAAGCTTTCCCGATTTCAGCTGTTGCTCTCAATTGGCCCACCAAGGTTTCCGGTGAGGACCCACTGGCTTGTTTGTGGTTCTTCAGTTCTCAGCTTTGCCACACACCACATTACTATTATGTGTTCCTTCCCGTAAATGCTGTTTCTGTATGAGTCATGTCAGTGGTCTATCCTGCTTGCTTTACTGAAAGTGTTTGTTGGAGATAACTTGTAACTGAATTTTGTTGTTAACTTTGTTTGTGAGTTTTTGGCTTTGGTTTATATGGATATCTGAAGAGATTCAACATGTAAACTGCTACAATAAATACTACTTCCAACACTTTTGTTTTTAATTAAACACTTTTCAGATATGTCAGATGTAGAAGAGACCACAGAAGGACTGTGTCCACAAATAAAAGCAAACAAGAAAACATATACAAGTAAAAACTACAGAACTGACTAATCAAGGAGTTGAAATTTATCAGATGAATTAGCAACTTCTGACTTCACTTAGCAGTGAAACTGTGTTTCATATGAAGTTAACATAAATAAGGCAATTCTAGGATTTCAGTGAATAAAATTTAAGAAATGTGGGTTGAGGCAAAACATTCTTCACCCTTCCTTTAAAGTGGTACAAAAGGAAGATGCAGATACAGGTATTATAGGATTAATAAGGAAGAAATTAAACCGATGAGAAAAATCCCAGTTTATACATTACTAACCCAAGTAATAATTATTGTCATTTTAGAGAGGGTAAAATAACTTCTCATTTGCTTACCTTATACCAAGTGATGCTTGGTTTGACACTGGAAGGAAAAAATCCATCTACATTTGGGCAAGAGATCTTCTGTACACCAAATTCTAGATATATTTTATGTACTGGGAGTTTCATGGGAGACTTGAAGCAGTTATCTTTTTGAACAACTTCCAGAGGAAATGCAACTTTACTGCAATATGTGGTATTCCTATAATGAGAAATATTCAGTGAATGGGTAGTCTTACTTTCATTTGATTTAATGGAGCAAAACCATTAAAATGAACTAAGTGAAGCCATTCTATATATTGAGATTGTCTTTATAAGTATAAGTTCATGTAAAAATTAAATGCTTCATTGAAGTATTTCCTATACCACAGGACCTCACAAAGTAAAAATGACACAATTAACAATTATTGGTATGTAAATATTTTTACATAGTTCCTAAACACATGTGTGTATAGATATGTATGAATGCATGTATCTATACACATACATATTTCACCAAAAGAAAAACATGGTACAAAGAAAATCATGGTACAATCAAATTCATTGTACATATATAAATAAGCACACACATATATATATATGTATTCACACATGATCCTTTACTGGTGTGGGGAATATGGCTTTGTGTCTACACAAATGATCCTGTGCCATGATGTGATATAAGTATACACATGTTTATCCTCAAAACAACCTCAATATCACTAGTAGTTGTGAGAATAACCAATTAACTCAAGTTTTAATGGTATAAAAATTTTTCAAAATAAATGTTTCCAGAAGAACTAAAAATCTATAGTTTTTGCTCCAGTAACCCTGTTCCTGGAATTTTCTTCCTCATGACAGAAGTGTGGAAAAGGAGAATTGGAGAGAGCACATCATCAAAAATGCACATCCAGTGCTACATTAACAAGAAAATATTAGAATCAATGGAAAAATCTACAAAAGGAAGACAATAAACAAAATCATGGGATAACTATTCAGAGGTGTACATACCTGTTAAAAAAAAAAATCAAACCAGAAGAAAAAAATGCTTGTCAACACATAAAACTAATACTTAGGATGACTAGAGGATCATATTTCTATTTTAGAGTTTGCACAGGTTGTTTTAATCTGCCAGGGGGACTCTTCTTATCCCCTCACATTTCACACCAGGGTCTCTGAGTCACCTTCAAACCACCCAACATCTAAATTACATTTCTAATTCTCCAGTGTCCCAGACATTTCCTTAATTAAATTTATTATAGTTCAAGCAAAGATACGATCATGTGTGTGTTTTCTTTTATTTATTGCATCTAGTACAGTGCCTAAACTTTCAATAGATTTTGAATACATATTTGTTAAATGAATGGAATGGGTATAAAACATATATATGTATACATAAATAAATATTTATATTTCATTTATATATGAAAACAATGAAGGGAACATAGATAATAAATGTAACTGATTTTTTTCAGGGTGATGGGTCAATGGGTCATTCACTGTCTCCCCTTTTTGTGTGATTCTCTTTTTTACCGACCACAGATAATCACTTTTGAATTAAAACTGAATTCAATGGGAAATATCCCCACATTCTAGATTTCCTTTATAGTTATATAAGATAGGCATATAGTACATGAAGTTATAACAATCCAGAAATTGGGCCTCCCCTGGTGGTGCAGGCGGTTGAGCACTGCGCTATGAAGCTATCCCGCAGCCTCTGCAGTGCCGGTTCGATCCCAGCTGACTGGCGAGGGTCCCACATGGCGCGGCAGACCTCTCCTGTCTCGCCCGCTGCTCCCCTCAGCAGTGTATTTTGTCAGTCTGTCTGTTCTGTTCCCCGTTCTGTTTCTGGTGAATCCTCTCACCCTCCCACGCATCTGGCCTGTACCCCAGTTCTTGTATAAAATAAATAAATAAACCTTTTTTTAAAAATCCAGAAATTGATAAATAACATTAAAGGTACAATCAGACCTTAATAGCCATGTAGCCTTGCTTCAGTAATATCAAAGAAGTTTAGGAAAGTTTACGAAAGGACTTTAGACAAGTATTCAGTTGCCAAGGAAAAAGCAATAGAGATACTGAGCACTACAATATATAGTGGCAAAGACCCAGGTCATCCAGAAAACTGATGACCCCTTGATGGGTATTCACTGCTATCCTTTTGGGAAATGTAAATGGCTCACCAGTTGTCAAGAATGAAAAGGAACTCAAACAGCATGTAGGCCACCCTTCTCATCATACAGATACAGATACAAAAGCTCTTGGCTGTAAACATGGCTTACTTAATGGTACCAGCTAAGTAGTGGCAGAGCAGAGATGATGGCCTAGTTTTGTCTTATTTTTTTTTAAAGATTTATTTATTTATGCATATAAGAACTGGGGTACAGGCCAGAGGTGCAGGGGTTGAGAGGATTCACCAGATAGACTGGGGAACAGAACAGGCCGACTGACTGAAATACACTGCTGAGGCGAGCGGCAGGCGAGATAGGAAAGGTCTGCTGCACCATGTGGGTCAGCTCCCTGGAAGGCCAGGATTGAACTCATGCTGCAGAGGCTCTGAATAGCTTCACAGTGCTGTGCTTAACCCTTTGAGCCACCACGGAGGTCCAGTTTTGTCTTCTGGTTCAGTGTTCTTTCCATTATAAAATGTTCTGACCTCTCCTAAAGTCTGTATTAGTAAATAAATAATGGGCACATGAGTACTTCAGATTCCTTGGAGATACCAGTTAAGAGTCGATTCCAATAAAATTCAAGTGTCAGATGAAAGACTCAGAAGGGCCTTCTAGAGTTTACAAGGGACTCCTAAGGTCACAGTGATCAAAATTCTTTACTGGGATAAGAAGGTCCATTTTTCACTTAATCATAAAACAGCTTGTGTTTATCAAAGCATACTCATAGTTCCCCATCAGAGAATAGTAAGCATCCATGAGACAAGGAGGATTCAAAAGTTTTAGGATTACTCATTTTTAAGTTGTTTTTCTAAGTTGTTGCATGGCTAGGTTATGTTATTCAGCCCTATTGCTATGCACTGGATTGTGGCCACCCACTCTATCTAGACCTGTTTTCACAGTTTGATGATTTAACCTTCATACTCTAGAATTGACTGTACGTGGAGATAGGCACTGGAAAAGTAATGAATCTATAAGGGTGAGGCCTAATTAAAAATAACTGCTGTTCTTATCACAGGAGAGGATTAGGACAGAGAAGACACAGAAGGAACACCACCAGGAGATATAAAGAGGAGATGGCCATCTAGGAACCAAGGAGAAAAGAAAAAAACCAATACCACCTACACCTTGATCTTGGAAATCTAGCTTCCAGAGCTATAAGCAGGCAAATTTTGGTTGCTTAAGCCACCTAGTCTGTGATACTTTGTTATTACAGCCTGAAAGCTAAAAAGAGAATTGGGGGAAAAGATGGCTCCCCCAAACATTAATCTGTAGTAGAACAAAATTAAGTATACTGTGGAATAAAATGTAAAATCTAGATGAACTTTCAAGGAAAAAAAGCAGATTTGAAAGAAAGTTTGTACTAATAGAGTGTTTGGATTATATGCTTAGATTCCCAGAGGTCTGGTGCCCATCTGTGTCTTAAGTGAACTTTAGTGTAAAAGTTTGAAATGCATTGTTCTGACTACATTTGGTGTCTTCCAAATAGTCTTTCTTCTAGGAAAGCATACTGAATCTTTATTTTGTGCTAGGCACTTTAAAAGGTTCCAAGAATGGGAGATATGAATGTGTTCTCATTCCTGCTTTATTCATTGTCTAGGAATATAGATGCCTCCATGTGTGGCAAAAGTGTAGGCACATTTTAATGTCAGGGAAAGAAGATGAATAAATAAAAAAGGCTCCACATACAGACAACCCTGATATATATCAGGATTTGAAAATAAATCAGCTATGGAGAATGTTCTGAAGAACCCAATCATTTTCTCTGCACACTACTTTCAGTTAACCTTAACTAAGTCACAAAGAAGAAGTGTAGCTCTTTCTAAATACTTCCTTCTCATTTGCAACTTCATAGTACATAGTACATAGTACTTCCTTCATAGTACTTTGCTGGACGAAGGCCCAGGAATGAAAAGGAAAAGAGAAAGTCACTGCCAAGAGTCAGGCTACCTTAACATGCAAGTATAGTTGCCTGTGTCATTGAGGAGGGTGGGCCGGAACCAAAGCACATCTTTCTCCTTACTAATGCGGTTCTCAGGGAGACGGAAGTTAATTGGCTCCTCAAGGTCTCGGTCCTGCCTAGTCCAATACCAGATGAGAGTAAGGCCAGCTGAATGGGCTGTGCTGTAGTTATATTTCAAGAAGTGTTCAAAGAGTGGGCACTTGATGCGAGCTGGCTCGTCTTCAAACACTTGGATCTGCCTCATGGTATCTAGTCCCCAGTCATCACAGCGTTCTGGAAAAAAACAAAAAGAAAGGACAAATGAGTCACCTCATGTTCAAGGCCTCCAGAGAACACACCTTGTGTTTAGAATGCCCAACCTTCCTCAATACCCCCTTCTGGAGTAAACTTCAATAGCCTCTCTAATAATTGTATGCAACTGTCGGTGTGAAGAAATGACTTCCCCTCATTCCTTTATCAGCTTTGAACTATCTATTGGTTAACAGTTTGATCAGAAAGCTAGATCCTGTTGAAGCCTATAAGCCCTATGGGATAGAATCTTATCTGATAAAGAAGTCATGTGTTGTTTCACTTCGCTGGAGTCAGAGAAAGTTCTAAGGAGAAAATGGTAACTGAAATGATAAACCTTAAAGATTCGTGTTGCTCCACAGGTTCTCCTCATTTGGAAGCTAGATTAGTACTGCTCAATAGGAATAGAATGTGAGCCAGATATGTTGTTTTAGATGTCCTCATTGCCACATTAATAAAACAGATGCAGAGGAAACAAATTTTAATAATTTTTAAAACTTGATATATCTAAAACACCCCCAAATTTTAAATTATTTTACATTTACATTATTTTGTGGGCACTAAATCTTCAAAATTCAACCTGTTTTACACATACTGCATATCTCAATTTGGGGCTTGTCACATTATCTATCAACTACCATATTGGACAGTAGCACTGAAGACCTTAAGAAGTGAAGAAGTCACAGCAATTCTCCCTGGGAACAAAGGTCCTAGAGTTTCAATGACTGAGTCAAATAAAATGTGTAATGGCTTTATAATTTGTTTTTAATAATGAAAAGTAATCACTTTCATTCAGGAATTAAAAAAAAATAAACCATGTTAGTAAATGACTTTTTAAAAGAGTTTTATCTGAGTGGAGACACTAGATTTCATCTTAAGGACGCAAGAAGAGAGGTCAGGGCTGATACAGTCTTAGATGCCCAAAACAATCATCCTAAAACAGTTTTCTTTTCACTTTTCACCTTACAAACATACACACATAAGCATGTGTCTATATATCTGTATCTATAAAACTGTACTATTTTTGACTTATTTAAGTTGATATCTAAAACTTTTCATACTTTACATGTATAATAGTTGGAAAGGATATACTTAGTGTTATTTTTGCAAATAATGCCTTTTTAAAATAAGATGTCTATGCTAAACTTTTAATACATCATTTAATAACAGTGGAATAATGATTTAACACACACAAGTTTATTTAAAGGTAAGTAAGCACACTTTCTTTTAACCATTGGTAAATTTATTCTGTTCCTTGTCCTCTTTGAACTTGTATTATTAATTCTATTATCATTACACATAACTTTACTCTAATGGGATATATTTTTATGTTTTATAGTTCTCTCTCTGTCTCTCGCCTCGCTCTCTCTTTCTCTTTCTTTCTTCTTCTTTTTTTCTTTTTTCTTTTTTTCTTTTTTTTAATAATAAATTTTATTTTTATATTCCCCATACGATTGCAATCCCCCCATTCTGATCCCAATCCCTCCCCTCCCGCCCCCCACCCCCCAAAAAGTGTCTCTGTTTCATAGTTTTTTGTTGATTCTGATTTTCACTTTCTTATAGTTATTCATTTTCCTGGTCCCTTATTTAAGTTTTCTAGATTCCTGCTATGAGTGAAACCATCCCGTATTTTTCTTTTTCTTTCTGGCTTATTTCACTGAGCATGATCCCTTCCAGCGCCATCCATGTTGCTGCAAATTGCATGTGTTTATCTTTTTTGAATGCTGAGTAATATTCCATGGTGTATATGTACCACATCTTCTTGATCCAGTCATCTATTTTTGGGCATTTGGGTTGTTTCCAAAGCCTAGCTATTGTAAACAGTGCTGCTATAAACATAGGGGTGCAGGTGTAAAACTCGCAACAACAAATGTTGGCGAGGGTGTGGAGAAAAAGGAACTCTTCTGCACTGTTGGTGGGAGTGCAAACTGGTCCAACCACTATGGAGAGCTGTGTGGAGATTTCTGGACCTACTAAACATAGAGCTTCCATATGATCCAGCAATTCCACTCCTAGGTATTTACCCAAAGGACACAGAAACATCAATTCTTTCTCTTTCTTTCTTTCTGAGAGACAAAATTTCAACCTTCACACCTGTAGGTAGCAACTTTCAGCAGGAAGTAGGTACAGAAGATTGAGATTGTTGTCCCTACCCCTTAAAGATAAAGAGGGTGAAAGGTCTCTCTGGAATAATTAGACAGGAAGGGCCCTAGGACAGAGACCGAGGGTCTGTACTCAAGGACAGAAATTTTCTGTTCCCACTGATTTCATCAGAATGGTAAATAAGAGGGTTAATAAACATGAAAGTTACTGAAATCTTTGAAAGGGGAAAAGAACGGTTAGCTGCAACTCCTCACCCCTATTCAGTAATTCTGGATGACCCAAATCCTAATTATTTAAACTCTATCTTGGTTTAACCTCCAGGATCCTGGTATGATTCAATAGCCCCTAGTAACCACATATACATATATAATCTCAGCAGCCTTAAAACCCAAGGCAAGATTCTGCCCACACTTTTCTCGAGCATGTACTATATTATTTGCAATAAAAACTTGACTTCTCTCTCACTTAGTCTGACTCCCACACGAATACTTTCTTGCACTAAAGTCAAGGACCAGGGTCCCTCAGCATCCCAGAGCACAACAAAAGTCCCAAAAGAAGGGCCTCCCTGGTGGCGCAGTGGTTGAGCACTGGGTTGCGAAGGTGCCCGCAACCTTTGCAGCACCGGTTCTATCCCCGGCCGCCAGGCAAGGGTCCCACATGGTGCACCGTCCTCTCCTGCCACCTGCTGCTCCCCTCAGCAGCGTACTTCGTCAGTCTGCCTGTTCTGTTCCCGCTCTGCCTCTGGTGAATTCTCTCACCCTCCCATGCTTCTGACTGTACCCGGTGCTTGTATAAATAAATAAATAAATCTTTAAAAAAAAAAAAAAAGTCCCAAAAGAAAAGAAAAAAAGGAAAGAAGAAAATTCTCAAATATTTCAAAGGAAAAATAAATCCCAGGACTTAAGACCATAGCCTTCTAAATCAAAATGACCTTTCAACTGCCTCAGCACAGTGGATGAAAAAAGACTTACGCCACAAAAGCATTTTAAATTCTGTGGGAAAAGAGAAGATTCTATAAACTACCAGGAAGTGAAAAGTGGGGTGAAATGGTTACATACAAATGACAAATAGTCAATATGGATTTGGATTTCTCAAGAATAAGATGGAAAACTAGAAGATAATGAACCTGAAGGAAAATTATTTCTAATCTTAAATCTAAACCCAGTGAAACATTCAAGTATGTAAATGACATAGGCTTGTTATCAGGAAGCTCTGATGGTTTGTTTCACTAAAATGAAAGAGATAAAAACAAGAAAAAGGAAAATATGGGATACAGGAGTAGTTGACTCAATTCAAGAGAAAGGAGAAGGGATTCCCATAATAACAATAAAGGCGATCCTAGGATAATAGCTATGGGCAGCACAAGTAGGTGACAAACCATACAAGTAGAATGGAACGGAAATCTCCAAAAGAAGAAAATATTGCAACTGATAGGTTATCTGATAAGATTAGTACTATGGGAAATTATGCTGAAAGACAATTGTAAAATGTGAAAAAGTTTACCAAAGATAAAAGTAAGCATAGAAAGCAAGGTAATTAAATTCCAAAAATAAAAGAAGAAAGCTAACATAATCATAGCTTGCTAATAATAGATGAAGACATTTAGTGAATGATTACTGGTCAAGCCAACACTGTAACAGCATTATGTTTTGGAAAAATGGGTAAGAATTCTAAATGAGATAGCAGTTTTTAGAAATTTAAAAGAGATAATCCTTATCTACTATAATTAAAAAACTGAAAAAAAAAAGCCTAAGTTTTGTTAAAGGAAAAAGAACGACATGCACAAATTGGTTATCAACATAAAGATGGGAAATGCCAGAAAAAATAAATAAAATATTCAAAAGTAGTTGTGTCTGACAAAGTGAACTAGTGAGAGAAGAGGTAAGGCAGAAAAAGTAAAATTATTTTGGTATAAGCCTTTTAATATATTGGCCTTAAAAAATCTCTATGCATGACTTGATTTGAAAATAACAAATAAGAAGAAGAAAAAAGATAAAAAGGAAGGAAGGAGCCATTCTCAATCTCAAACCATCCTACTGATATTTACTTTCTATTAGGAAAAAAAGTCTTGATTTCATTTTAAAATTCTACAGATTATCTTAATAAGCATTGATATGGCAATCATTTCCCTTTTGGATTACAAGGGATAATTTAAAAGAGAAAGAAATACAGTTGGATAGCTGATGGTATATGCACCTTTACCACATTCAGTTTGCAGTATGGATGAAATAAACTGCTACTTCCATCTGTATTTCACAAAACTATTCTCTACACTGTTCCTAAAGTTATCAACATCAAGATCTTTGCACTACTTGTCCAAATTGGGATGATGGTAGAAACAAGACTATTAAATGAAAATTATCTTCCCTGCAACCCCTCTGTATAATATGCCTCAATTCAGATCACCCCAACTTGGACCAGTTCTGATGTTATGACTCATTCTTTAACAGGAACACCGGAAAGTTAAAAATAAAGAGGAAGCTCTTCTGGGGGTTAATGGCATTTTGATTAAAAGAGACTTTCTGACAGCATTACAAATGGTCACTTTGGGCCCACAGAATCTTTATAACTTTGGCAATGGTTAATAGTCAGCTAGATAATAAGTAATGGGTGGATTTTTCTTTTATAAAATGGGAGAATGCTAACTGTGGAAGGGGAGATGGGAAAAGAGAGCTAGTATGATATCTCAACCACACACACGTGTTAGGAACCAATTAAGGGGGAGGTAGGAAATAGATTTTTGATGATTAGAACCAATTAGGAGAAAGCAAGAAATAGATTTTTGGTGATCGCTAGGGCAGACAATATCTGAGACTAGCTAAATATTCATTAATAATCTTTTCTCTTCCTTGGCTCATATAAAAACCATGTATCCTTAGCAATTGGATTGGGGCTAAATTATTTGGTTTGAGCCAATAGAATGTTGCCACAGATGTTGTACAATCTGAAACTCTTGGCATAATCCTCCCTTAAGTAGAAATCCCGAGGCCAGAAATTTTTGAAAAAGTTAGCATCACAAGATGGAAAGAAACTGGACCTCTGCCATTACTTGGACAGAGCTGCTCAGGAATGCCATATCACTGGCAAAGAGCTATAACTGAGTAAAAATCAAAGTTCATTTTGTTAAACCACTGAGATTTGTGGGACTATTTGTTTATAGCAACTAGTAGCATCTACTTTGACTAACAGGGAAAGGAATAATTTTCCTTTTGTTAACATAATATTATCAAGAGCAAACACTTAAAAATAGCATTTGTTAAAGGTCCTTTATACTAAAATTTAAATACAGATCAATTATTAAGGTTTCTGGCTGGTTCCATAGACTTAAAATCTTTTCAATCAAATTAAATGCAATACATTTAAAGGGGGGAGATAAATCATTATACCCACTATGTATCTCCCTTACAGAATGTTTCATGGGCCAAATGAATATTTTTAAAAGTGAATCAGACTCCTTTACAATAGGAACTGAAAAGACACATATTAGTATTCTTAAACATTAGCAAAAATGGTATTATTATAGACTTTTTTCTCTGGGGTATTTTATTCTTTTAATTCAGTTGTGTGTGTTTTTATATTTTCCAGCCAGCCACCTGAGGGTATTTTGTCAGAGTTTTTTAAATTATTCAATGAACAAATAAAAATAAAATCTATGGCAACAGGCTGAAGTGTCATGTAATACCAAATTAATTATATGATTCACTGCAGGCACCAGCTGAAGAAAAGACTGGGGAAAGGTTGTTATGCAAATAGATTTGTCTCTAATAACAGCAAAGGGAATTTAGTGAATTACTGGCACAGCAAATTACTTTTTTGTATAAAATGTCCTTTCTTATCCAGTTTACTCCACACTGGAAGTCCTCTGCAAACTGGTTCCTCAACATGGGGGAACTACAAAGTCTTCATTTCCCTCAGTTAAAGGACTTCTTAAAGCCTGAGACTGTGGCACAGAGAACTAATGTAAATGTGCAAAAGCCTCCCAAAGCCAAGTCACTGGAAAATCCAACCCACGCTCCTGACAGCAATTAGCATTTATATAGCAGGGTATACATTTTAACTAATTAATCTCACAACACCCTCTTGGGCTTTCATGCCCATTCCCACATTACATGCCAGGAAACAGAGACAGAGAGATTAATTGACTTACTTTTGCCTGAGTGGTAGCACAAATAAAAGCTGCCAGAACATAGATCTAAGATGCTTGTCCCAAATCTATGCTTATACATTCAAAGCAAGATATTTCCCACAGGAAACCTATTCACATATTTGAATATGTTAAATGTGTAGTGGGAAACTGCTGTGAGCAAGATATTGTGCTGGATGCTGGGGCAGAGAGACACGAAGGCACAAAATTCAGGAAGTTCGGACATGGAAAAGACACAGGAAAAGAAAATACTGGAAGACTAAGTTGGAATTATGTAATTATTTTCCACATGCCACTTATGGGCTTATGGCTGCCATGTGACTTGGGACAAAATGTCTCCCCTCTCACTCAGTTTCTAACAGGTCTATCTTATAGTGGCATGTAAGATAAAGGGCTTGGCATATGGAAACAACTCAGGACACATGAACTGAATTGGCATAATAAATCTGAATGGATCCTCACCTATCAAGAAATTAAAAATCATGTAGTGTCTCACCTATATTTCCTTCTATATATTTTATGGTTTCAGGTCTTATGTCTAGTTCTTTAATCCATTTTGAGTTGGTTTTTGTGCATGGTCTGAGGTAGTAGTCAAGACTCATTCTTTTGCATGTAGCTACCCAGTTTGCACTGCTGGTGGGAGTGCAAACTGGTCCAACCACTATGGAAAGCTGTGTGGAGATTTCTCAACCTACCAAAGATAGAGCTTCCATATGATTGAGCAATTCCACTCCTAAGTATTTACCCAAAGGACACAAAAACATTAATTCCAAGAGCACCTGCACCCCTATGTTTATAGCAGCACTATTTACAATAGCTAAGCTTTGGAAACAACCCAAATGCCCAAAAATCCAGTCATCTGACTGGATCAACAAGGTGTGTACATATACACAATGGAATATTACTCAGCAATCAAAAAAGATAAACACATACAATTTGCAGCAACATGGATGGAGCTGGAAGGGATCATGCTCAGCGAAATAAGCCAAAAAGAAAAAGAAAAGTACCGGATGGTCTCACTCATAGCAGGAATCTAGAAAACCTAAATAAGGGACCAGGAAAAAGAATAACTATAAGAAAGAAAAAATCAAAATCAGCAAAAAACTATGAACAGAGACACAATATGGGGAAAGGAGTGATTGGGGTCAAAATAAGGGGGGTGCAATTGTATGGGGAATATAAAAATAAAAAAAAATTTAAAAAAAGAAATTAAAAATCTCAGAAAAAGAAATTGACACAAAATTAACTAAATGAAAATACCTGATGGTATGCACCAACTAAGCAGGAGCATAATTATATTTATAGTATAGTACAGTATAGTATAGAATAGTGAAGTACTATACAGTACACTATAGTATAATACAGTATGGTGCATTAATATGTTATCATATACGGTGGTAGGTAGAGACAGTAGTCCTGAGATTGAGCTGAGAGGATAACCAGTTTCTTTTATTATCCTAAGATGGAACCCAATGTGCTTTGAGAACAATGTAATTAACATATCCTAATCTATCTAAACCTGAGAGTTGAGACTAAATCTAATGGAAGGACTGGTTTATATCCATTCTGGAAGTTTTTCTTAATTTTGTTTTTCTAATGCTATTCTTTGCTCCTCAGGAAGTATTGGCCAGGGACCGTGATCCAGGAGGATCCAAGGTGGGAACAAACTGGGTAGGGTGGCTAACAATGCTGAATGAACGGTATGAAGACAGAATGTAAATCAACAGGTTAACTGTAGCCAAGTTTATTAGGCGAGATAGAGGAGTGCCAGAAATAAACACATGAATCGAAGCCCTAATAGCAAAGGCATGTAACGTAGAGCAGAGAGCATTAGGGTTGGAGTAACAGTTGTGACTCAAAGGTAGGCTTTGACACTTACGCTTTCTTAATTCATTTAAGAACTATGTTCTGAACATGTTCTCATGTGTCAAATACTAAAGCTGTTTGCTCACGATGTATCAGTGAACAAAAACAAAGGTCTCACAGAATCTATCTACTAACACAGGGAGACTGACAATAAATACCTGATGGGTTAAATAAGAAAAGTATAGAAACTATAAAAAGATGATAAGTAATGTGAAATAAAGAATACATGGAACCTGGTAAGAGAGATTTGGAATGAGGTAGAAGAGGACAGTCGGGGTCATGCAGTTTTAAAGGGGGTAGTCAGAATAACTTTCTCAACCATTATAAGCCTTAGTTTCCACATTCAAAAAATGAAATTTATAATATGAAAGTTGAAATAGTCCAGGATATAAATACCAAAGATACTGTGCAGTTCTAGACATGTTTATTTATAACTAATCTGTCTATTGCCATTTTCTATGACACTTTTGGAAAACTTCCTTTCTCCAGGTCTACAGCAGAAACTGCTAAACATGTTCCATGGACCTTGTTCTCAGAGATCCTTTCTTCTAGATTACTGGAATTTTCAGTTGGGTCCATAAGAATTCAGAATAAATGCTACATTTTCCAGCTTTCCTTTCATCTGGATACAGTCAAGTAACTAAGTTCTGCTCAACAGATATGTTTGAATTTGTCCTGTGGTGGATTCCAGAAACCATCATTGAGAGACACTGACATGGCCCTACAACCATTTCTTGCATTTCATTGCTTTGAATATGGGTGGGATGCCTGGAGCTGTATCATGGACCCTAAGAATGAAGACCTATATCCTACAGATGGTAGACTATGAAAATGAAGGGAGGTGGGACCTGGAATAAATATAGAACTGCCATACCAGCTCTGAGTTTTCTACCTTTAGATTTTACTCAAGAAATAAACTTTTTTATACCCTCACTATTAAATCTGTGCTCCAAAACCCACTAGTATCATCAATGTTCCTTGAAAGCTTGTCAGAACTTCTGACTTTTATATCCTACCCAGACCTACTGAATCAGAATCTGCAGCTAAACACACCCAGATGATGTTGTATTTTGTCTGTTAAAGTGAGCAGTTTGTTGAACTATTTCTTAGATCTTTTTATGAGTTTTGTTGATTAGTACTTATATTTAAAGATATAAAGCTTTTTGTTCCACAATGAAACAAATAGTTTAAAATGTCTGGATATTGTCCTAGCAATGTCCTATGATGAAACATCAGTTTAAAACAAAATAAAACAAAACAAATTATGCAACCACTATGGAAAGCTGCCTGGAGATTCCTCAGTCTACTAAAAACGGAGCTACCATATGACCTGGCAATTCCACTCCTAGGGATCTACCCAAAGGACACAAAAACATTGATTCAAAAGAACACCTGTACCCCTATGTTTATTGCAGCACTATTTACAATAGGTAAAACCTAGAAACAACGCAAATGCCCAAAAAGAGGTGACTGGATCAAGAAGATGTGGACTATTATTCAGCAATCAAAAAAGATAAACTCATTCCTGAGCTAGAAGGAATTATGCTCAGTGAAATAAATCAGAAGGAAAAAGAAAAATATCGGATGTTTTCACGTATAGCAGGAATATAGAGGGACCAAATAAAACATCAGTGTAAAAAAATAGTAACACTACAAAACACAACAAACAGACAATTATAAATCAGAGCCATACTGCAGGGGAGGAGGCGGGAGGGAGGGAGGAGCACAGGGGTCTGAGGTGATGGTGCACCGGTGCATTGGTGAAGGAAATTCTATGGGGACTACACCTGAGGGGGTGGGGGGAAGCAAGTATTGTTTAAAAATGAACAATGATGTAAAAAATAAAAATTAAAAATAGTAGTGCAAACAAACAAAAAAACCCTAAATCTCCATTTCCTAGAATATAATTTAAAAATAGACTTTTTTTTTTTTAATTCAAGAACTACTCAAACAAAGGTCCAGAAAATGTTTCTGAAATTGGACAGTTGTCAAGTAAGCCATCAAAAGGAGAGAGAGAGAAGTCAGAGATGGGAGGGGCAAGCTGGCCTGCCTCTGAGTATCCATCAGACTCCCTCACGTCGCTGGTACTGTTCAACAACACTGAGCTAATAACTCGGCAGATGGCTTTCCTGGACCAGATAATTAGACATACCTTACTCCCTCCCCCAAAAGGGAGTTTTCTTGATTGAGTAATTTGAAGAAAATTGGAAAAAGCCCTGAGTGAATGACAAGATTTGTCAGATAAGGAGAGAATGCCAAATCCTGAAAGCAGGCTAGAGAAGGGAAGCCACAGGCTAGAGCTTCAGTTTAGCAGGAGTTGTTAGAGTTTGTTTCTAGGACAAGCTTTATTCCCCTATAAAATACACTCCTTCTTGCAACCCTGAGCATTTATCATCACATTGTGCTATAAAGACTGTTATTTTATATCAATTAGAAATGGTAGGCCTGGTTAGTTAAAAACAGCATGGAGAAAGTCATTACCAGGCAAGCATGACAACAGACAAAATAAAGACAAGGATGAGACAGAAATGGAAAATGAACCCTCAAGGATAAAAACACACTCATGAGGTTTGCATTCAGAACATTTAAACCACAGTGGTGGTGCTTAAAGTCACAAATTATCCAAAGGATGACTCAGAGCAGGGTCTCTATGATTGTCACAGGACCCCTCTACCATCACTGATCAGTGTGGGTTTCATTCAATACCTGTCATGCAGAGGTGCCTCTCATAGGAATAGGACTGAGTAGGACTGACTCTTTGTACAGAGTTTTCCTTGCGTCAGAATTCAGGTTTCCCAGGAGAGTCTTACAGTTCTCAAATCTAGAAAAGCTGCTGAAGGTCTCTAGGCTCTTTCTTGGTCTCTATCCATTCATTTCAAAACTGGTTTTTGGAGCACCAACAAAAAGACCCTTAATGATCGTGGGTGGATGTTCAAAAAGGGTCTGACAAGCAGTCTTCCTGTTGCTCTGCAGAATGAGGGAGAACATGGAATAGCATCATCTAATGGCCACCTAGAAAAGCCTCTGCTTCTCTCATCAAAGAGGCAGCAGGGCTAGCAGGCTAAAGAATGGAGGCTGGGTGTGCTGCTCTGTACCATGGTTCCATTATTTTCTTTAAAAAAAAAAAAAACTGTTCTATGAGCATTCTCGCGTGACTAAACTCATGATTTTTGTTGCAGGGATGTTGTGACAATAAATAAACAGGCTTATGTCAACTGTGGCACAGTACACTAGGGAAACTAAGCAGTCATTAGCTGGTTTATATGTTTTTTTTCTTCCCCAAGCAATATTTTCTAATCTGTGATTAAGATGTAAAGATCCTATTACTATTCTCGTATAATAATCAAGCACCCGTCACTTTTTATTTTTATTATTAGGCAATATTTATTCAGAATCCTATGAGTGTTAAGGACTACACACCAAAGTTAGGGAAAAACATGTTATCTGCCTTCAAATTTCCCTTTAAGAGACAAATTGTGAGCACTGGAAGTAAAGGTATTTCACATATCCTCATAGAATCCCAGAACACATGGGTCAGAGATCTGGTCATGGTCTGGTGATGGTAGGATAGCTGGTAAGATCCACATTCCACAGATGAGGTGACTGAAGCTAAGAGAGGATAAAAGAGAGGTCTGAAAGATAGGTCAACTGTATACAGTAGAGGTGGGGAGGGATCAAACCAAGTCATTACATCATCCCAGAAAGGTAGGCCCTCCAAATATATACCCTACACAAACACTTCCCAACAATGTGGGGAATGTAAAGAGAGCACTAGCATATTCCCCTCCAAAGCAGAGGATGAAATAGGAGAAAAAAATAAAACCAGAAAATTGGAGAAGGTAATGTTAACAATTGACCATGGAAGTTATTTTGCATTGTGCTCAAAACATTCTCCTTCTCCCACTCTCATTTTACAAGTGAAGAAAGTGCTTTTTGGGTCTTGCTATGGAGGCTGAAAGTAAGATAAATGAGGCAACTAGAAGGATGATCCTATGCCTCAGTTTCCTCATAGGTAGTAGTGCTTGAAGCAAAATACAAAACTCACTAAAACACCTATCCCATGGAAATACTAATAAGGGAAAATAAAGACTATATACAAAAATACCACATGACCTCATGTGTATCATAAGAACTTAATGAATTTTAGTTTCAATTAATATGCTAATTTTACAAAGGCATTTACGTGTGGAAATATAGCAAGAGACATGAACCATTGTGTACATTTGCTTTTGAGTTTTTATTGCACTTTACCAGAGCCAGGGACAGAAAATTCAAAATTAGTTTTGAGTTCTAAAATGTAGAAAGCAAACTAAACATGGAATGAGTTCTTAATTAGTAAAGAAAGTTCAAGCAATCACTTTGCTTCTCAAGAATCTGACAGAAATTTAAAGCCCTCCAGGTGCTCAAGGGATATCTATCCCCTTCATCCACATCTCACTTCTCAGCCAGAGGGTCAGGGAGGCTTGTTAATGAAAGTACATCAGGGGACTTCAACTTTCAGTAGGAGCTGTACGATTCCCTCACCTCAAGATATGCAGCCGTCTTCTATACCCAACTACAAAGTCAAAGGAAAAAGTGTCTTGTGAGCCTTGCCAGCAATCTCCTCAGCAATGCTCAGGAAATTGCCTGGAGTAAAAGTATGTATGAGATCTTCATCACCTGCCAGAGAAAGAGAGGAAGGCTGCAATCCTGTCACTGCATTTAAGAGAAGCATCACCTGTGAAATGCCAGTGTAGTCTCATTCAATTTTAATGATGTGTCAAGCGTGTAGATTTTTCTTGAAGGCTGGTAGTGACAAGTAGAGAATAAAAGATTCCAAGAGAAGATTGGGGGAGCAAGCTTCAAAAGCTGAGAGCATGACTGGAGGGAATGTTTGCAAAAGAATGGGGATAGGGTGGTTAAGAATTCAGAAGGTAGGGGATCCAGTTGTGCCTCATTTTGAGAATAGTGTCAGTTCCCACAGGGAGAAGCAATGTCTTAGGAAGACAAATGCCAAGATGAAATCATGGGTCAAGATTCTGAATACTTCAATCACCTCTAACCCATTATGCACAGTAGAAAAACTACACTTATCTGAACTGGAAGGGGCTTCCGAAATCATCCAGGTACAGGACACATTAATCAAGGTGGGCCCTGGGACCAGAGAGGTGAAGAAAGACCCCCCCAAGAGGCCACAGGGAAGAAGGAAGATGCATCTGGGGTACAAAACAGGTTAGGAACAGAGACAGGATGAAATCTAAATTCTTCATGATTTGCCTCACATCTCATAATACTTCTTTCTATAAAACCAACTACTCAAGAGAGTTAACACTACACTCATGTCAGTCTTTGGTCTTTGTTTTTCCTGTTATGTCAGAGGCTGTATGTTTATTTATTTTTAAAGCAGATTTATTTATTTATACAAGAACTGGGGTACAGGCCAGAGACGCGGGAGGGTGAGAGAATTCACCAGAGACAGCGGGGAGCAGAACAGGCAGTTGGATTGAAGACACTGCTGAGGGGAGCTGCGCAGAGATAGAAGAGGTCTGTCACGCCATGTGGGTTGGCTCCCTGGCCAGCCAGGAATCAAACCCACACTGCAGAGGCTGTGGACAGCTTCAGAGCACTGCGCTCAACCCACTGCGCCACTGGGGAGGCCCCCAGAGGCTTTATGTTTATACCTATGTTTATGTTCAGCTTCTTGGCTCACTATAGTTTTAAGGTTGAGAACATCTGTTCAAGTATTTATCGCTGAAGATAAAGCAAAAACTACAAAACAACTTTTCTGAACTTCAGAGCACTTTAATCCAAGGAAGCAAGGTAAGAGAATGATATTTTCATATATGAAGCCAAAGGAAACACTCCAGAGAAATCAAAAGTAATAACTCTGATATTACATGTCTGTTACATAACACACTTTACGTGATATACACACTCCCTCTCCATAAACATTCCTCTGGGCTGTACACAAAAATTCTGTCATAGATAAAAAGAATAATAATTACCAAAAAGTTGGAAAATGAAAATAAGAAAAATAGGTGCTAGATAAGGAAAAGGCTCTGTACTCATACAAAAAATGGGCTTTTAGGAACTTCATGATACACATACAACTATCCAGGTATATATCTCTGGTGTGTGTGTTTGTGTGTATCCAATATGTATTCTACGGGAGAACTGTGAACTCCAGGACACTTGTCTCTGAGTAGTGTCAGTCTCCCAAAAGTATGATTTCCTGCCTCATGGAGAACTTGATAATGAAGGTGGTTAACTAAAAACACAGCCTTTTGTTTCCATACTCTTTGAGGCAGGAAAATGTTCCAAGCTCATCACTTGGGAGTCACTGCCTTCATTTTATTACTATATCTCATCAAAGAATACAAATTTTAATAGTTAACAGAATCCACAATAATTTATATTTTTGCACATAAATTTCAGATACATCATATTCTTTGGTCACCATTGTCCACTATGTCATGGCTCAGAAAACGACTCAGAAGTTCACATTACTATTAAGAGCAGTCTCACAATTCCAGAATCAGTCTTTTCTCTGCTGACCCCTCAGGTTCTCTGGTTTAAGTCTCAATCTTTTGGTTTCTAGTTTGGAGGCCTTATACATCTCCTTCTCTCAAATACTATACCAACATTGATTCTGTATGTTAAAGAATATGTTAAATCATGTTCTTTCCTTTTGTCTTATAGCAAAATAACTACTGACTCTTTCTCTTAAAATAGGAACTCATTTTCAGATATAGAGTTTGAAACTCCTCTGCCTCAAAATTTAGTTCCCAAGGTATATTAATAGTATTCTCTATAAAGAATAACAACATAGGGCCAGGAGACGTGATTTCTTGCCCTAACTTCCAGTGTGACAATCATTATTCCTATTTTAACTACCAACATTATCTAATAATGATTTTTTTCCAGATGCCAGTATTTAGTGCTTTACATTTATAATCTTTTCTAATTCTCTTAACAACTCTTCAGATGCTTTTATTATTGCTCCCATTTAACAATGAAGAGGATGAGGCTAATATAACTTAAAGAATATACACACAATTACACCGTGGTAAATTAATAAAAGAAGTCCCAATAGTCTGGGGTGTAGGAGGCTTCAATACCTTCATTGGTTATGTAAGGAAACCAAAACCTGTCTGTAATGTAGCAAGGTCAAATAATTGAAATCTAAAGACCATCAATCATAGTCAACTAGTTATTTCCAAACAATGCAACTAATTATGCAATAGCCAAAGCTACAGCCAATCAAATAATTCCCTCACTTTGCTTCTGTCTCTTCTCTATAAAGTCTTGTCCCTATCTAGTATCCATCCTTGCAGTGTTCCAAACCACTACCAGTTTGATGCTGCCTAATTTGAATTTATTTCTACTCAAAAAAACTTAGAATTTTTAATATGTCTCATTTTATCTTTTAACAATAGCAGTAAGTTAGAAATAAGGATTCTAGCATAGATCTGGGTCATTCCATAATCTAAACACTCATGCTGACTGTGAGTATGTCACTTTCCTTTTCTTGGATTGAGTTTTCTTGTGTATAATATAAGAAGCTAAAGCAAGATGATGATTTCTAACCCCTCCCAACTCCATAACATAATGGGTTTATCATTACTGCTAATTTCAAGAGTGTCTTCTAGTCTGAAACATAAAAATATAAAATCCAGCCAGTTTTTCAGGGGAAAAAAAAGTGGGAGTGGGGTAGGTGGGGACTATTTAATAGAAAATGGAAGAAACCGAGTGAGTCTCTTTAATGAGCCGCTTAAAATTCTTGATTAGGGGTCCCCAGCATTAGAAAGGAGCATGTCATAGCCAAGAGGCAGTGGGGCGGAGAGCATCTGTCTGAATTAGAGAGTGTCATTATGTAGTTCTGTTGCCAATGGAGACTCTGAAGCTATCTTCATGCTCAACTTTCCCTCATAACACCCACTTTTAAAAAGCAGAGGAGTCAGAAATGTCAGCTTGTCCTCGAAGGCAGCTCCCTCGGGCGTTAGCTGCCTTGGTCTTATTAAGTATAGTCAGGCATGACTCAGCTCCTCCATCAACTGTCTGAGAAGAACATTTCATGCTGGTAGAAAATCACCTTAAGCAGAACAGTGGAAGGCATTTAAAGTAGACAGTTAGATCTGGGTTGCTTATTACTCAAAATCAAATCACCATTTTCCTATCCTAGACAGGAGAGCATCGTCACAGCCAACAGGGAGACAAGACTGCATTTGCTTCCAACTCCTCAGATCACCCTGTCACCTCCAGTTACAACTATTAACCACTCTGACACCGCTTCTGTCTGGGTCACAAAGCAAGGTGAACTGTGGGTTATGTCATGTCCTTCAAACAATAAACCTTCAGTGAGAACCTACTACATGCAACAGCTTATAATAGACTCCAGTAGGGGGGCGAGACGCAAGGAAGCCACTGTTTCTGCTCTCAAAGACCCTACTATCTACAGAGGGATGACAGACAGGCAAACGATCACAATGCAAAGCAAAATGAAGTAAATGCTAAAAATAAAATGATGCAGCATGTTTTGACAGGGCAGAAGCAACTCTTAAAGCTAACTGTGAGAAGGGGGGAGTTCCATGAAGCCTTTCCAGAAGAGATGGCAACTGACTTAAGGACAAAAAATGAACAGAATGGTTTTAAAGTTTGCCTTTGTCTGACCCTTTGCTTGTTTTCTCTATATTCCACTTATAAGTGATGCTGGGGGTGAGGGGGAGCACAGTGGGCTCTGGTGGAGGATTATGGTTCTTTGGTGGTGGGAGAACTATAGTGACCACACCTGAGGGTAGAAATTGTATACTCTAAAAATATTAACAAAGATATAAAATAAATGAATGAATAAGGAAATAAACTTTACTATACTTAAAAAAACAAAAAAGAGAATAGAATGTATACTGACAATATAAGGGGTGGAGTCCAGGCTGGTGGACACATACACACTGGACTGGTAAAATACTTGTTTTCTGAGGCTATCAAATGGGTCATGTACACGTGCTCCTCCACATGTGTCAAGAATGGATTTTTTTTATCCTTTTGTTACCTCTGCCTTTATTTATACAAACCACCCATGAAGACAAAAGAGACAATTACTGGATCCTTGGCACGGGGAGAGAAAGGAGGTGGTGCAGCTAAGAGCCTTTGAGCCAGTCCTTTGCTCTACAATTGTTGGAGTGAAGTCTATGATTTATTAAGATGAGAACAACATTGACCAGTGCCTGCTTCTTTTCCATCTTCCAACCCCTGTCCTCATCTGTGAAAATACATGGGACTGTAGTGGGTACAAACATTTTATTAGTCTCTAGAACCTAACTATCCATTACTGTTTCTCTCTTGTGGAACTTGTCCTCAAAGAGACCTCATTAAATGATAATGTACTGTAGTGTAGCACACTATGCCTCCTCATGGCACTGAAAATATCATTCCATGGATTATAGATGTTTGGATACTTGTGTTCTCTGTACCATAACCTAAAGCTTGCTAGCTAATAGCACAAATGTCCTTCTCATTGTCATGCCCCCCAATGTTCCAAGAAAAGCTGGGCAACTCTGTAAGCATGCTGAGCAGAGAAGGAATGGTAGCTCTGATGCTGGGCCTGTGGACAGGGCATTAAAATACTAGAAAAATTAAAGTTTAGCAAAGGTCAGCCACAGATGAGAAAGAATATTTAAAAGTTATATATCTGATAAAATATTTTTATCCTGGATACATAAGGAATGCTCAATATTCAGTAAGAAAACAAAAACTTAAAAAGTGAAAAAAAGATTTCCATATATTTTATCAAAGTAGATGGATAGGTAGTAAATAAGCACATGGACAAATGCTCAAAGCCATTAATCATTAGATAAATGAAATTAAAACTCCCAATACTTAATAGAATGGTTAAAAAATTTTAAATAGAAAATACCAGGTGCTGAGAAGATAGACAGCAACTAGAACTCTTGTTTATTGCCGAAGGAAGTAGAAAACTAAGTACAATCATTTTTGGAAAACAGTTTGACATTTCCCTATTTAATTAAACATACACTTATGATATAACCCAGCAAAAGTAAGTCAAGGTATCTACCCAAGAAAAATGAATACTTATGCTTAAACAAAGGTCTGCAAACATAGATGCTTTATAGCAGCCTTATTCCTGATTGTCAAAACCTTCATGCAGTCAAAATTACTTCAGCGAGTGAATGAAACAAATGGTGGTAGATCTATACAATGGAATACTACTTAGCATTAAAGAATGAATTTCTGATAGACTTGACAACGTAAATGTATCTCAAATGGAAGTAAAGGAATCTCAGTCCCATATAATTGTGTCCATATGACATTTTGAAAAACGCAGTATTACCTTTTCCAAAGGAACAGAAAACTTATTGGTGAGCTAATTGCCATAGCACAAGGGAAGGCTGACTTCAGTGTCAGCATTTTTTACTTTGGGAGGATGATGTATCTTTTCTGCATCTTAATTTTAGTGGTTGTTTCACGACTATATGCAATTTGCCAAAATTAAAACAATGTACCACCAATAATTTAATTAACTACATGTAAATAAAAGAGTGAATAAAAAATGAAAGTAAAATTTAAAAGGTCAAGGGCTTTACAGAGTAAAAGATAATCCAAGTAATTTCAGCATACTGATTGGAGATAATGGCTTTACTTATAACAACTAACAGGAGGCAAGCATTCTGTTATGGACTCACTCCCACTCTATTCTGAAATCACAGGAATTCTTCAAAACTTAACTTGGACACCCCTCTAAATATAACTGTATTTTCAGTTTGCAAAAATTTATCTCAATTCTAAACAAAAACAGCAGTTTCTCTAGCCTCTGCCCTGACACTAACCACTCCATATACCTTGTATAGTTGTTTAAAAAGACATGGATGATCCCCTGTTAGACTGTGAGCTCAGAACATGTAACAGCTTGGGCCCTGGTCACACAGCACAGTGCCCAGTCAGAGTTGGGCAGATATTTGTTTCCAAATGCAATGGAATGAGGAAGCTAAGAGTAAAAGTAACCATCCATCATCTCATACTGATAAAAGCCTATGCTTCCCTAGAACTCCATGCCATTCCATTCAAAATAATCTCATAGCTGCTATAAAGACTGAAATTGTAGTCATTTATAATATCCATTTATTCATGCACTGAGTATTTTCTGAGCACCTCATTAGTGCAAAGCCTTCTGCTAGGCACTAAAGATACAGAAGTGAATAAAACTCTCTTCCTTGATGGAGTTTTCATTGTAGAGAAGATGAAGATATTAAATAACTAATGAACTAAGTAATTACACAATTACTAAGATAGCTGCTATTGGAATGGTTGCCATGAAAAAAAAAATTATAAAGGGTGACAGGGGCAGGTGTATAACAGGTATCTTACTGAGCCTGAGTACTTGGAGGAACAGGGGATTGGCTCCCTGAAGAAGTATTGTATGAGCTGTGTGCAGTAGAATATATTTTTAAGCATAGGTTTAGAGGGAAGTGTGTGAAGAGTAAAAAGGAAGTACTATAGGAGAATGTCAGGATTCCTGAAAGAATCCCAGGAAGCTTCATTGCCATGATCAAAAAAGTAGAAGACAAAGAGGAGAAAACAAGGCAAGACCTGAACACACAGGGCTACACAGGCTACTGCAAAGGATTGAAAGTTTATTCTAAGAATAATGGCAAATACTTCCAAGAATTCATCAAAGGAGATACATTCTTTAATTTACTCTTTTGGAAAAAACAGTAATGCTGGTTGTTGTATGAAGATATGGGTAGTAGTGGAGTAGTGGGTAGGATTGGAGGAAGACCATCCAGTTATGAAGCTACTTCAGAAAGGTGCAAGTGTGAGAAGTTAGTGATTTGCACTAGGATGATAGTAAAAAGGAGAGAAATGGACAAGCTAACGTGGCTTGATGAAAAGCAGAAAGGAAAAGAGAAGCAACTTAGTTTAGAGATACTTGAACCTCAGACTTACAACTTCAATTTTGGGATGCTAGAAGGCTAGAATCACAAAGAATTAAATGATTTTACAAATACAGAAAAGCTAAGTAATTTGTACAGGGTTACCCAGCAAAATAAGCAGCATACTTGAAAAGGTGTTAAGATCTTTTATGTTCCTTGTATTATTTCTCATTTATAAATTTTAGGGCCTGAATTCAGCCTCCACTTTATTCTTTATTTTTAAATCAAAGACAGTTAATAATGTCATCCAAGGGTCATGATGAAAAATAATAGAACCTAAGACATTTAGACATAAAACACAGGAGACTGTAAGTAGCATAAAGATAAGAATAGGACCTGTTTTATTTACCATTGTATCCTACAGCCTAGTAAATACTGGAGTCATCAAAATATATCAGAGAATCACTACTTAACTAAAAAATAAATTTTCTTTTGCAATTACATTGGATAATAAAATGGAAAAATAATACAAATCTTAACTAATTTAGAATCATCAAAGCCGAAATAAGTGCCAGAGAGTCATGGGTTCATAGGCTTGTTTTTAAGCACCTGGTTTTGAAGAATGTGCTCCTATTGTCTGAATTCTTAGGAAATTGATAATTAAATGAATATCTAAAGCAAATGATGATGCTTCTGAGAAACGGTTACAGTCATTAAGAAATGCCACTTCTTGTGGGCAAACATCCACCTTCCAATGCAAAAAGTCCCATCATTATCTCTTGATAAAGGGAACTCAAGTGCTAAGTGGGTGGTGTCAGTTTTCAGGCTCATTCTAATGAACTTCTGCTTTATTTACTTGCTTTTGCTGGTTACAGAATAACTTTGAAATTTATTAGCTCACTGGATCTCCATAACAACTTTGTGACATAGGCAGGACTAATATTATCAACTTCATTGCATAGATAAAGAGAGTCACATGGATTCAAGATTTGACTTGAATTAAGATTTTTTCCCTCTGGAAAACTGGGTCGCTACATGCAAAAGAATGAAGCTTGACCACTACCTCACACCATACACAAAAATCAACTCAAAATGGATTAAAGAACTAGACATAAGACCTGAAACCATAAAATATATAGAAGGAAATATAGGCGAAACACTACGCGATTTGCACATCAAAGACATCTTTACAGACACATCACCCAAAGCAGTGATAGTGAAGGCGAAGATAAACAGCTGGGACTACATCAAATTAAAGAACTTCTGCACAGCAAAAGAGACAATAACAAAAACAAAGAGAAACCCCACCAACTGGGAGAACATTTTTGCACCCAACACTAATGATAAAGGACTGATCACAAAAATCTGCAAAGAGCTGATGAGACTTAACAACAACAAAGAAAAGAATCCAGTCAAAAAATGGGCAGAAGAGCTAAAAAGAAACTTTTCTGAAGAGGAAATGCAAATGGCCAACAGGCATATGAAAAAATGTTCAACATCACTTGTCATCAGGGAAATGCAAATCAAAACTACCATGAGATACCATCTTACACCAGTGAGAATGGCACATATTAAAAAAACTAGCAACAACAAATGTTGGCGAGGGTGTGGAGAAAAAGGAACTCTTCTGCACTGTTGGTGGGAGTGCAAACTGGTCCAACCACTGTGGAGAGCTGTGTGGAGATTTCTGGACCTACTAAACATAGAGCTTCCATATGATCCAGCAATTCCACTCCTAGGTATTTACCCAAAGGACACAGAAACATCAATTCCAAAGAACACCTGCACCCCTATGTTTATAGCAGCACTGTTTACAATAGCTAAGCTTTGGAAACAACCCAAATGCCCAAAAATAGATGACTGGATCAAGAAGATGTGGTACATATATACCATGGAATATTACTCAGCATTCAAAAAAGATAAACACATGCAATTTGCAGCAACATGGATGGCACTGGAAGGGATCATGCTCAGCGAAATAAGCCAAAAAGAAAAAGAAAAATACTGGATGGTCTCACTCATAGCAGGAATCTAGAAAACTTAAATAAGGGACCAGGAAAATGAATAACTATAAGAAAGTGAAAATCAAAATCAACAAAAAACTACGAACCAGAGACACTTTTAGGGGGGCGGGGGTGGGAGGGGAGGGATTGGGGTCAGAATGGGGGGGCTGCAATTGTATGGGGAATATAAAAATAAAATTTATTATTAAAAAAAAATATTTTCCAATACAAGTAAGAGGAAAAAAAAAAAAAGATTTTTTCCCTCTGCATTTTATATGGTGAATTATTCAGGGTATTATCTAATCCAGGACATCTGAGTTTTCACAGCATTGAGACTGAATGTGTTACATTAGCAAAATAGAAAATACTCAGATATTACTTTTCTGGGAAGATCTCTGATTTACTGTGACCTTTTCTTTTTTGATGCAATATGTTTTGCCTTAAGGAAACATTCTGGAAAGAAGCTATGTGGCATAGTACCCTACTTGAGACTCATATACTATCCAATACTTCAGAAAATTATTTACAATGGTGTAATAACTTTTCAAAATAGTTTGGCAGTTCTTCAAAATATTAGACATAAAGTTACTAAATGATCCAGTGATTTTACTTGTAGGTATATACCCAAGAGAAATAAATAAAATATATGTCTGCACAAAATCTTGTACACAAATATGTATGACATTATTCTTAATGGATAAAAAGTGAAAACTATCCAAATGTCCATTGATATGAATAAATAATGAAGTATTATTCATCAATAAGAGGTAACGAAGTACTGATATATGCTACACCAAACATTATGCTAAGTAATAACATTTTTGCTAAGCCAGTTACAAAAAGTCACATATAAAATATGATTCTATTTCTAGGAAATTTGTAGAACAGGTGAACGTATTGAGACAGAAGTTGGATCAATGGTTGCACAGGACTAAGGAAAGGGACAGATGGTATGAGAATTGGCATTTAATGAACATAAAACTTCTTTTTCAGGTGTTGAATATCTTTATAGCTCATATTTTAGTGATGTCTAGAAGGCTAATATGACTGATTTCTATTGCTTTTAACCTAAGGAATCCTTAAAAAAATATTAAATTATACTCTTAGTAGTGAAAGGGTTGGGATCCTATGAATCTGCCAGGAATAGAATGATGAACTTGGGATTAGAAAACAAGGGCTTGAACCCAAGTTCTTCTGGTTAGTATCTGGATCTAAGTCTTAGACTAAGTCACTAATTCTATTCAAGTTTATACTTCCTTATCTGGATATGGCAATAATAATGATTGTGGTTATTCTGATGACCAAATAATGCAGGTATTTTAAAACCATGTGAAGTCATTCATCACTTTAATGATTAGTTGGTATAATTGCAATGCAAACTACATAAGTCCAATACTGCATGTGTTTTGATGGAGAAATGAAGGGATGCTGACAGATGAAGGAAGAAGCACTCATTTGCTTCACACATGTATAATTATTCCTACAGATACTGAAATATTGACAGCTGGCTGAGCATACTCTGTAGTACTGATCTCTTTAAAAATAAAACCACAAAGTTTTCTGTAATCAATATAAATGTTCAAATGAGAAGATAAAGTGGGGAATAATTAGGGTACATAATTAATTTTTTGAGCTGAGTGTCCAGTATTGTGAACTTTGAAACAGAGAATTGAAGCCTCACTGATTTCAATTTCTAAAACTTGGGTGGGCAGGAGTAATGCTTACTTCTTGATATTGTTAACAACTTCCTACCTTTGATGATATATCTAGAAAGGCCTTCTCCATGCCAACATTATAAAAAATATGTACATATATTTTCTTCTAGTAGTTTAAGAGTTTATTTTTTACCATTAAATATTTAACTGGCATTTGCATGGATTTAAGGTATATGGTAAGAATTTAACCTTGTTTTTAAAGAAATTATCCAATGTGCTAGCATTTAAATACATCATTCACCACTAACTCTGTATACTACCTTGGGAAGTCACCAGCTGCAGAACCTGCTTACTTTCTTTTCTGGATTTCTGTTTTCACTTCAATTTTGTCCTCTAAGGATTTCTTACTAACTCAGCAATTCACTTAAAAAAAGAAACTTCTTTTTTGAATGCAGCATTTCTAGCTTCTTCTGCAGGAAAAGAGTCGTTCAGGGGACCTTATCCACCATACTGAGAGACTGAAATCTTCTCTTATCTATTTTGACATAACAACGGGCATGAACATTTAATAACTAGATGATGCTCAAATTCTTTCAATTACATTTTTGTTGCAGTGAAGGTAAATGTACAAACACCCTTAATGTGTGCTGATCCTTGCCTACTTCTGCCTCATCTCGTGCCCTTTCTCCTTGTTCTCGAAACTCTAGCAACACTGGCAGCATAATTCTTAGAGCTTAGGGTTTTAACATGCCATTCTAGTGCATTCTCACTACTTTGCATAGATGGTTCTTTTTCATCTTCCAAAGTTTCCATAAAATGTCATTTTCTCAAACAGATCTTCTCTGACCAACTAACAACAGCAATGATGTCTGATTACCTGATTACTTCCCATCAAAATAGCACACTAAAATGAAAGGAAACCTGCATTCCCATTTTTATAGCAGCATTATTTACAATAACCAAGATACGGAGACAACCTAAGTACCCCAAAACAGATGAGTGGGTCCAGAAGATGTGGTATATGTACACAGTGGAATTCTAATCAGTGAGCAAAAAAGAAAAGTCATACCGACTACAACAACATGGAAGGACTTCACTAAGTAAAATAATTCAGAAGGAGAAAGATAAATACTGCATGATATCACTTATATGTGGACTATAGAAAAACCAAACAAAGGGTCAAAGACAAACTTTAAAACTAATCCTTAAAAACTGACCAAAGATTTTCTTTGGATTTCAGAAGAGTGAGCAAGAGAATGGTAAAAGCAGGGTGGTGGGGAAGAAGAATAAAATGGAATATGGTACTATCATGACTACACTTGACAGGGAAATCCATACTGTCAAAACACTAGCAAGGATTTAAATATTGATATTTCAATAACAATACATTTTTTAAAAATATTTTTTAAAAGATTTATTTATTTGTTTGCATGTTTGTTTGTTCATTTATTTATTTATACAAGCTCTGGGTATAGTCAGAAGCACAGGAGGGTGAGAGAATTCACCAGAGCCAGAGTGGGAAGCAGAACAGGCAGAAGGACCGAAGTACACTGCTGTGGGGAGCAGTGGGCGCACCAGGAGAAGTCTGCACGCCATGTGGGACCCTCGCCCGGCAGCTGGGGATTGAACTGGCACTGCAGAGGCTGCAGGCAGCTTCGCAGCCCAGCGTTCAACCACTGCGCCACCAGGGGAGGCCCAATAACAATTCATTTTTTTAAAATAGCACACATATATAATCTCCATAGAACTTTAAAAAATGTGTTTACTTTTTTTTCCTTTCTATCCCATACTCTCCCTAGAACTATAAATTCCATAAGTCCAAAGATCATTTCTGCCTGTTTACAAATAAATAAAGTATAGTGTCTAACACATACCCATATAGGATGAATTAATAAATGCAAACTGTTTTAGTCATCATTTATACAGCTTTGCATATAACACATCTCAGGGGATACTGCTGAGCTGGATTTCACAGTTAATCATGAAAAGCCAGCATTCCTAAGTATGGAGGTTATATCTACCTTTATCTGTTAAATGACAAAGGTGATTAAATCTCAGAATGAAAGGGGAATACTTATTATCCATATGTGATAGAAGTATTGTCTGCTTTACAATGGATAATTAGTTTAGAAACACATAAGGATTTCCCTGATATTGAAGAGGTCTTGTGCATTAAAATTAAAGATTCAAATTTTCAATTCTTGAGTTTGCAGTGGGTAAAGTAAGGTACCTATGTGGGGACTGGTGATTATGCCCCAGCCCAGTCTTTGAGCATTTGCTGTTTTGAGTACACACACACAAACACACACACACACACACACACACACACACGAGCGCACGCGCGCGCGCGCACACACACAGATACACACATGGTGACAGCTTCTGAAAAAGATAAAACATTTCAGCTCCATCAGAAATAAAATGGAACTTGGAGTCAAACCACCATCCAATTTCAAAATTCACAGCCAATCACTGCCAAAGTTTAGTAGAGAAAAAATAGTATTTTTGGACTGAAAAGAATTTCTAGAGCTAAATACTGCTGAATAATAAAAAGATCTTTGATCCCCATGCAAACATCACTCACTAAGACCAACAGTAGCTAGAGGAAGGGACAAAGCCTGCTGTCTCGGGGCAAAAGGAAAAGGCATGGAATTACAGTGATATTTTCCGGGTTAGCCACATTGGTAGCCAAATGCATAACATCAAGGCAAACTTGCAGCATGCTGAAGTTAACAGCATCCCACTCTACTCAAATTGCTGAACTTACCACCTTCCTTTCATCCATTTACAGCCTTGTTGAGAACTGTTTTGCTTTCGGAAGAATTTTAAAACCTTGGAAAAATATTTAATCTTAATATATACAGTTGAAATGTCCTGTTATGTTTTAGGAGCCTTGGAGCAAATCAATTTGAAATACTATTTGCAACACAAAAAAAAAACCACAAGAACTCAACTCAAGTTCGTTCTGGTAGAAAGTTTCTTTTAAAATGTGTGTGATTGATCCAGCAATTCCACTCCTAGGTATTTACCTAAAGGACACAGAAACATCAATTCCAAAGAACACCTGCACCCCTATGTTTATAGCAGCACTGTTTACAATAGCTAAGCTTTGGAAACAACCCAAATGCCCAAAAATAGATGACTGGATCAAGAAGATGTGGTACATATATACCATGGAATATTACTCAGCATTCAAAAAAGATAAACACATGCAATTTGCAGCAACATGGATGGTGCTGGAAGGGATCATGCTCAGCGAAATAAGCCAAAAAGAAAAAGAAAAATACTGGATGGTCTCACTCATAGCAGGAATCTAGAAAACTTAAATAAGGGACCAGGAAAATGAATTACTATAAGAAAGTGAAAATCAAAATCAACAAAAAACTATGAACCAGAGACACTTTTAGGGGGGCGGGGGCGGGAGGGGAGGGATTGGGGTCAGAATGGAGGGGCTGCAATTGTATGGGGAATATAAAAATAAAATTTATTATTTAAAAAACAATAAAATAAAATGTGTGTGATTGATGTCATCAATTATTGACAAGCAGATTTGACTGACATATTGAAAAATGAAGTCTTAATTGCAAAGAATACAATGGCAGCATGGAATTGTGCAAATACCAAATAGTTTATCTTGTGTTAAAGATAAATGGGTATACAAGTTCTACCACCTAATAGCTACCATAGTAAGTTCTTATGTCAAACTAGCATTTTAATTCACTTTCTTGAATCAGGAATGCCTCATTGATAAAGACAGATTAAAACACTTATCTCTACCTTATGAAGTTGTTCAGAAATGTATATAACACACACATATGTATATGTATACACATTAATTATATATATATATATATATATATATGCACACCATGGTTCAGTTAATGTTATTTTCCTCACACATTTACACACACACTCCACTATATAGTTATTACCGATTTATAGAGAATTAGAATAAAAGGGCTTTAAAGCCATGCTTAGCTTAACATGATCTTTTACTGATTAAAAAAAATCAATATTGTACAATGTTCACAACTATTATTGCAGTCATCAATTATCACTGCATTGTAGATGAGAGGAAGAACCTTTTTCATAACAGGATATTGAGAATAATAAAGGTGATATAACTAAGAGTTTGCTCTAATAAAGCCACCAGGAAAAAGCCCCATCTTCATTTTTTTTATTGAAATCCCTCTTAGCACTCACTTTGAACATGGCATAGAGTGTGTGTGGGGAACTCCTCCAACATCTTCCCTAACTTAATTCATGATTTCCATGATTTCAATTATTAGCCAAACAAAGTTACTCTCTCCTCATAGAGCTGAAGACAGACTGGGTTTCTACTGAAGCTCAAGTAGTCTATTCCTGCTAGGAAAGACATTTTACACTCAGTGTCAATTGCAAACAAGAGCAGACTGTTTCTGCCTTACCCTTATAAACACAGAGCTCAAAAGAAGATCCAGGGCCTATGTCTTCACCCACCATCTTTTTATCCTTCATTACTAGGAAGGTCAGGCACAGGACCCAATCGCCACCATCTTTGCTGTCCCCTTCCTTCACAGGACAAGTGTCCTGCCTGACAAAGCATAACTCTGAAGATGCTGATAACTCTCGTGACGGGAGGTGCACTACATGGAAGAAAGCTGCTATACTTTATGACTTCTATTTCATTTTATCCCCTTAATATACTAGGAAGGCAGGAAAGAGTGAGAATGTTTGAAAAAAAAAAAAAACAGAAGAAAATGAACACTTCTAAAAGGATACCATTCAATGAAGGCTCAGTAAAAATAAATTTTAAAAAGTAAGTACTAAAGTGTGATACTTAAAATACACACACACACACACACACACATATATATATATATATATATATATATATATATATACATATTTTATGTTCTGAAAAAGTATAGAGCTGTATGTGCATTAAATCCAGCAATTACCCCTGTGGGGAGGCTATATTTACATAGCTATTTTTTTTTCTTTGCCTTTCTCTCTCTCTCTCTCTTTCTCTCTGCCTCTCTCCTCCACTGTAGCACTCTCTTCTCTTTCTCCTTTCTTTAAATCTTCCCTCCCCCTCCCTCCCTGCTCCTCTTCATTTTCCTTTAAGTGGAGTGAGCAGTTAAAAATGAAGAGGCATTTAAAATCAAGCCATGGATGTCAAGTCTTGCATAAGAGAAATTCAATTTTCCCTTAAGAAACCATATAGATCAAAATGTCCAAAGCAAATTAGAAAATATAAGGATGAAATTAATGCCTTCTCTTTGAAAAGCAAAAAAATTGTTTATTAAGCAATTTTCTGGGCAGACTAAAGTCCCAAGAGTTAGAGAAGGACAGTTGCGCAGGTGCAATGATTGAGGCTCTTAGGCATAATGTGTTTAACCAACAAACAAGTCCACAGCAAATGATTAAAAGTTTTCCTCCATGGCAAAAAAGAGCAAAGGAAACTACATTAAATAATGGTGAATAAAATGGTTGCGGTCCACTTGGGTTACAATAATTTGTATATATATGTTTGCTTTGAAAATTAAATAGAGTTCTATATTTCAAGTAGAGCTGTAATTGCATGTAAGCTTAAGTACTTAAGAATCAAATCAAACCCATGATATATAGTAATAAAGAATTGTAGTTATGTTGAAAAAACAGCAGTGACTGAGGAATACCTTCTCTTATTTTCTTCTTGCATGTCTACACTTACTGAGTTGACCCACAGGTTTTATTGAGGAAGCTTCACTGCCTAACACTCTTCACTTGATGCCTCTCACTGCCATGGCAAGCCCAAACATGAAAAGGACAGCAAACTTCTATTGTATAACTTCAGTGGAAAATGCAAACATCAGTATTTTTGTATCTATCAAAATGTACTACCTCATGGAGTATTTAAAAAAAAAATGAAACTATCTCAGAAAGATAAAACAATGGGCTGGTGGACAAAGAACCTTAAACAATTATTCCAGACCTAAAAACACTTTAAGAAACTGATATGTATTTCCCAAAAAATCTCAGCTACACAAGGTCTCCGATTCTGATGCAGGAGATGTGCAATTCAGGAAAACAGTACAACTCAGCCAAGGGTAAACTATTGCAGGTGGGATTATTTTATCTCTTTTCCCTTGTTTCCTCAGCCATCTTGTATTTTTAGTTTTTGTACTGCTGATGAGTCAGGGGAAGATGAAAGAAGGAAATTCTATCAGTCTTACAGGTTTGGATGGGCAGCGTCTGAAGTTATTGACTAAGCTTCCAAATTATTTACAAAACATTTCTATTTTCTCTGTGTTCCCCCCAAATAAAGAACGAGGAAAGCACCCAGAGGATTGAAAGAAGATCGATTTGTTATCTTGAGGGGGAATACACATTTTATTTTCCAAATAATCAGTTTTAAAAAAATAAAATTTTAAATAGTGGAAGAAGAATGAATGTTAAGTGGTCTGCTAGTGAGGGTCAAGGTTAATCATGATGGTGAGGTGGTTCTCTAAACCTCATCTCAACCTGGCAATAAGAAGGTTCTTGGGGAGGGTAAGGTGACTCAAAGGGCAGCATAAATTCTTGAGCCAGACATTGTCATCTGTAACCATATGCACCCAAGGATTCCCCACAAATATAGTGGGATCTCTTAACTAACAGCCATGTGAAGGGAGAATCAGATCATTTTCCTAAATAGAAAATAAGCACTGCAATACAAAAAAAAAAAAAAAAAAAAAAAAAAGCTGTTCTAGAGTGTATATTTGTAGAGTCAGCATCCGGTCCAAAAATTGTGGTAGTCAAATCTTTTTTTTTCAGTAAAGTCACAGAATAACCACCCATAGGAAGCATAAGTAACTTAAAAATAAACATCAGTGTGTTTCAAAATACAAATGCAGCTTAAAAAAGAAAAAAAGGGTGAAGATTATCTGCTCTCAAGAGGGTTCATTTAAAGGACAACAGGGTGAAATGTTGTAATTCTAATGACCTTTAGGTCTAAGAATAAAATGAAACTGTATTCTTCAGACATTCTCCAAATGTTTGGACTAAATTACATAGAAACGAATTGTGTTCAGGATGACCAGCCATGAGCAACAGAGACAGCACTGAATGTCACAAGTACATCTGAGTATGGAGTTTTTCAAAAGCACATTCAAATAATATGAGGCCACTGGGGCTGGCAACAAATTGTATATTTACCAAAAGCTGAAAGATCCTACATAACATTAAAAATACTAAACGTCCTTGCAAAAGGAAGAAAATTAACAAAAGGAAAGACCTAGTCAACTATATTGAAAACACATTAAACACAAATATTCTCTTTACCTGCAGGGATTCCTGTCCTCCACAGTCTGTCCCCAACCAATATTTCTAGCTTGTTTTCTAAATACTTTCATACTATCCCTGGAGTTGTAGAGCCCTACTCGGTTACCAAATAAGAGCTGCATTTCTCCTAGAAAACTGAAGAGTCGTGCTTTGACAGAGAAGTCTTCCACAAATAAATCCCTGCGGGATTAGTAACTTTCTCTGCTTTCTCATGGCATTCTGTTTGGTTTTTATTTTCTCTTCTTTCTCTCAGGCTTTATCATAAGATGTTTACAAAAAGAATCTCCCTTATTTTCCCTGGATTCTCTTGTAAAAAATGATAGAACACATAATCTTGAGAATGAAATGAAATCACTGTAAGATAAACACTTGTTATTACAGAACTGGTTCAACTCAATAATTGGAAGATTGTATGCTGTGTATGTCCACAATGTGTAATATGTCATAATGCTCATTAATTTAAAAAAATGAGACAGAATTAGGGTTTTGTTGTTACTGCTTCTTTGCTTGTTTCATTTGGTTTACACATAAGGAAACAGTGACTCAGTGATTTCATTAAAATCGTTAAGTCAACTCTCAAAGTGAAAAACAGCCAGAACTGAACCAATGTCTCTTGGTTTCTGGGTAAACCTCAGTGTTTTTGCTTACTCACTTTGCATAGTGAATTGTGTATAATTCACTATCTAGAAGTCCAAAGATTATTTCCACCCTGCAAACTTCTTAAATATATTTTTATTTTTCTTGGATATTACCTCCATTAGCAGCGAAAAGGCTAGAGGAAAGCAATGGAAAAAGGAAAAGAATTTATGTAGAGTCAAGGCAGTTTTCAAAATCCAGCTCTGTCAGGCATGCTGAGCACTGCAACCTTAGGTCCCCTCTGTAACTCTTCATTTTCTAAACTAGAAAACACATATAAGGATCTCTAACCCCTCCATCAACAGTGTTTTCTGTGAAGTTCAAGTTTGTTGTCTCTGAAATAAAACACTATATTTAAACATCTCTGTGTGTGCACTTGGGAAGAAAATGCATTGTCACTTTTTATGCAGTCCATGTAGCAAATAATTTTGATATGACAATATTTTTTAAATTCACATATTATATGTGGTGCCATTTTCAATATCTCCCCAACTTGAAATCACAACTTCCAAATATTTATTTCTACTCCAAAGACAGTTTTAACATTTTGACTTTCTAACATGCTGCCAATGAAACACACCAAGAGAAATGTGTGATCAGCTGAAGTTTTCTTTTGCAATTCTTGCAAAGGAGGACTTCTTTTAGTTTAGTTTGAAAATGCTTAATACTATAAAAAGCAAAAAATGGGAAATTGAGCTTTGAACTTATATTACAGTGATTTTCCTCTTAAAGAAAACATCTTAAGGGTAAGGATTGGGGAGAGTAAAGTTACTCCTTATCTAGAAAGCACAGAAACCTATTTTTAAGTGATTCTTTAACAGCAAAACCTGTGATCCTTTTGGATCCTAATCTTCTTTCTAAATTGTTTCTATGCTGGTAGAGTCCAAGGGGAATATATTTAGCAAAAATAACATGAAATTTTAAAACTGGGGAATTAGTTGAAGTAACACTTATGCTAAGTGTTAGTTGTGTGACTTTGGGTGATTCACTTAACTACTTTTTTTCCCCTGGAAAAAAAATCAATATAATTATGGGGGTACATTTTTATACCTCCAGATGTATACATGTTTCATTTACTCCTTACCAAAACTCCCATGCCAATGCCCTATATCTTTTCTTCCCCTTCCTCGTCCACTTCCCCCCAATCCCTCTGTATAGTTTTCACATAGTCAAACTCTGAGATGAAAAGGAATGGCCTCCCTGGTAGCGCAGGGGTTAAGACACAACCTATGAAGCCATCTACAGTCACTGCAAGCACGAGTTCGATCCCTGGCCAGGAAGCAACCCACATGGCACAGCAGACGTCTCCTGTCTCACCTGCTTCTCCTCTTAGCAGTGTATTTCAGTCGATCCGCCTGTTCCGCTCACCACTCTGTCTCTGGTGAATCTTCTCCCCCACCCCACACCTCTGACCTGTTCCCCAGTTATTGTATGCATAAATAAATAAATCTTAAAATAAAAGTTTAAAAAAAAAAGAAAAGGTTTATGCACTCCTATGTTCATAGCAGTATTATGCACAATAACCAAGTCATGGAACTAACATAAGTATCCACCAACAGACAAGTAGATAAAGAAATTTTGAAACATATACTCAATGGAATAGTACTCAGTTATTTAAAAAGATGAAATAGTACCTTTGGGGACAAAAAGGATGGGTCTTGAGGTGATTATGCTAAGTGAAATAAGTCAGAAAGTGAAAGGCAATATGAGATGGTATCAATTATTTATGGACCGAAAATAACCAAAGAATGCACACTGGTAAATCATTTAACCATTTTGATGCTTGGATCTTAGATCTTGTAAAGAGTGTGGGGGGGCCCAGTGGACTATGGTGGCAGGACTATGGGTGCCATGGTGGTAAATGTGGCAATACACATCTGAAAAGGTGTGATCCTCTGAACCATATACAGTGTTGCATAGCTATAAAAATGGAGACAGAAGGGGTACAACAGCCTGACTACTTGATTTGGGTGTGAGAGTTAAAATGACATCCAGTATATAAAACTAAAGGTGCTTTCTTTTAGCAAAGGGAGCTTTGCTATCACCACCATAACTACCACATGACAATAACACTAATCACTATTGTAACTATTCAAAGCTTTAATTTCTTAAGAGAAAATACAGGGGACTTTTTGATTATTTTTTGTTGTCACCATCTGAGATGAAAATGTTGCCTCCATATTCCTGAGTGAATATGGAAATCACAGCACCACTACATAATGACTATGTTCTCAAGCTAGAATGTTGTGCCGTGAAATCCAGTTCACTATACTTGAAACACCACATACGGGCTTGGACCTCTTCCGGTGCTATTTACAGTTTGAAATTGGGCTTTTCCTTGTAAGAAGGGTTGATACAGAAGGGCCAAGAACAAGACAAAATTCTTAGTAATATCTTGTGTAGTGATATCTAATGTGCTTTAAGATCATAAGGTTATTTTTCCTTTATCCTTATATCAAGCCCATTAAAATGGGTACCTGAAGCACAGAAAGAGCCTCATGAGAGACGGACAAGTCAGCCGGCACCATATCACTGCACGAGGGACACCTTCACACACTCCAGGTCAGTTGGTCCCTCAGGATGTGCAGTGAACCCGTTTTTCCCCCAGTCACCCAGTCAGTTGCCCCTTTTATTTTTGTCAACACTTCTTTTTTGTTCCACTCCCTCCAACTAGGAAGTGCATCACTGACTCAGACACAATATACCTTTTCATAAGGAAGGCAAATGAATATGTGCCAGATGGGCTGAGGGGATTACAACATGTTTCCTGCCCCCATAGTGACTCAATGGGGCTGGTATGAGAACTTATCTTATTCAAGAACTCAGCTTCCCCGGCAGAATTATGAGTCACTGTTCCTGGGTAGAAAGCTCACTTTCCAACAACATTTGGGGTGGGGGTGGACGAGCTCCTTGGATGGATTACAGTCAAAGTCATTCAGAGAAGCAAAACTGCAGGGGCCGCTGGGGCGGGCACCAGCACCCACCAACTTCTGGGATTTCACGACCTTTCCGCAAGACTAATATGCTCCACTCTCCCTTTTCCTGCCAGGTGGAGGAACTGATAAATTATTGGTATAAACCAAACAAGTTCCATTTTAAAACTGGCCAGATTGTGCAAAATCCACTTAACACACACATATATAGATAGATATCTTCATATGTGTGTGTGTTTGTACACATATATCTATATATATGCATGTGTATACATATATGTGGATAGACAGATAACCTTGGGGGAGAGAGAGTATCACTATACTATGTATCTATGTGTCAATCATTCCTCCAAAACAACAAAAAGGGAAGTCCCTGACATTAGGAAGATTTTTTTTATTCATTTATTTTTAAAGATTTATTTACTTATTTACACAAGCACTGGGTACAGTCAGAAGTGCAGGAAGGTGAGAGAATTCACCAGAGCCAGAGTGGGGAGCAGAACAGACAGACTGAGGGATCGAACTGGCGCTGCAGAGGCTGCGGGCAGCTTCGCAGCCCAGCGCTCAACCACTGCGCTACCATGGGAGGCCCTACATTAGGAAGCTTTAAAGCATAGAAACAGGGAGAAAAGGAGGGTAAGAGAGAAAGAGAAAAGAAAGGAGAATCAAGAGACTACAGGAGCAAGGGGGTGGGAATTGTATGGGGACTATAACCAAGATGAAAATGCATATATTGTACAAAAATGAAAAATGATGTAAAAATATATAAAATTTAAAAAATAAAATAGAAAAAAGAGGAAGAAAGAGGGAGGAGGGGGAGTTGGAGAGGGAGGGAGAAGTGGGTAAGAGGGGGAGAGGAAGAAGGAGAGTAAATGAGAGCAGGATAGGAGGAGTACAAGGAAAAGAAAGGTAGGAAGGTGGAAGAGAAAGTTAATATAGCATCAAGAAATGTGAGTATTATAAATAAAACTAAAACAGGATAAAGAAGAGAGAATGATTGGCAGGGCTGTTTTAGTTAAGATGGTTCAGGAAGGCCTCTGTAAGCAGATAATATTCAAGCATAGAACTAAATCAAATAAGAACAAATTATAATCAGAGGTTATGTTCAACATATTTAAAAATCAGGACAGCATGACACTGGCCAATTAAATGGAACACTCAATCAAGCAGGAAAGATGTGGGTCTTTCCGACAGTGAAGCTATAGATCAGCTACATCCCAGCTGAATCAGCCTGGGTCGTAATACATCCCTTCCTGTGGGAAGCCCCAAGGGCCAACAAGGTTGAAAGTTAGCTCGACTTTTCTCAGCTTTGTGTTGTATTCTGCCCTAGTTACACCCCTCCTTTAGCACTATTTTTGGTTTCCAATAAAATGCTTTAAATGGCATAGAAAAGCTGAAACACTCCCAGGAAAGATAACCAGATTTGCTGCAGGGCTCAGTTCCATGCCTTGCAAGAACAGTTGAAGGTACAGACTAGAGAACACTGGGCAGAGTTACATGATCCTTATTTTCATATCTTAAGGTCTCTTACACAGAAGAGGTATTGAAGCAATAATGTTCAAAATATGGTCCATGATCTTCAGGAGAATTATATGTGGGAAGTTTTTTATATGTGGGAAGTTTTTATAAATGAAGAGACTTAACTTCCCTATATTAACATTAGAGAACCATAGGATTAGGTCCTTTCTGTTTAAATCAAGCAGTTGAACCAAATACATGTAATATGCAAATGATAGACAAATTTCATTTATATGCACAGAAACTTTCTAAGAATTTGCTCAGTCCAGAGACATAACTATATGATCACTAGTCAGAGTTACTATAGAAGGGTTCTGAGCAGTAATTTTGGAAATGAGAAGAGACCTAAAAGATGGCCTTTCAAGACCTTTATAACTTTGACTTCATAAGATACAGGTCCATGATGACTGAGTTTGGGTATTCAGACTCATTAGTCTTTGTCTAGCTCCCCGTATGAGGCAACATCCAAGAAAGAATGACTCAAGTGTCAGGTCCTTTCTTTCCTGTATAATAATAGTATTTGTTTCTATAAGGTTTCAATGAACTGTTATCACTGAGACTATCTCCACCACTGATTTTGAGAACAGAGTCCTGCTACCATCACTGTCATTTCTTTTCCCATGGGTCCTGAAATAAGGGAAAGAAGCAGAATTCTATGATGCTTGGATGTGAAGGTGATGGGTAATTCCTGCATTTTTATATGCTAGACCACTGCCCCAAGTGTACTATAACCCCATGAAGATTAGAGATGTCAGCTGCTCCTCCCATCAACAAATAAAGTTTCTTAACTCACTTTCATAGAAAGATGACACATTAACCTATGCCTGAGTTGCATGGTAATAGATTAGCAAGGTCAATCACTTACCTGAGGCATCACTTTGCAGGATCCCATAGAAGCAGAGGCTCACAACACACCACAGAAGTCCCATCCTGTCAAAATAAATACAGATGTAAGGAAGAGTACTTATTACTCTCATTGCTTAAATAATACTCAGTGTAAAAACATGCTGATTATTGACTAGTAAATACTCTAAGAATTTTACAATATTAACAGGATTAATTGTCAGAACCAGCCAATAAGAAAGACTTTGTATTTAAATGTTCTTATTACAGATGGAGAAATTGAGTAAGTTTAAAAAACATAACCAAATCCTTTGGTTAGAAAGTAGCACAGAAAATAACCAAACTCTAGTAATCTTGTTTTAGACCCACCTCTATAACAACTTACTTAAAAAAAAAAAAAATCATAGTTCTGGCAGATAAGCTTGATTTCTCACCTTCCTTTAATTCGCTTGTTGATACTATCAACTGGAAATATATGATCCAGGCACTGTTCCCTCCTTAGCAATGAATAGAAAGTCTAGAAATCCTGGATTCAGACTTGGTCTGCAGTCCACCACACTCTAAATTGATAGTCAGGGGAATACATAAACCTCATGGCCCAGTGTTCACCTCTTCTCACCAGAAGCACAAATGATGAGGCTGGAGTCCAGTTTCTGTGATCTTTAGTCTTTCTGTTGATAATCAACTGAAACAGCCACTAGCAAGAGTCATGGCCTTATATTTGGCCGTGTGATCTTTAATGCAGAGGGCTGGAGATTTATCAAAGTCTGTGAAATGTTTCTTTTCCTACAACTTTAGACTTATTTGGACCCTGATAAAACTTCCATAAGGTTCTAAAAACAGAAACCTGAATATCACTGAGACATTGTATAGTCAAGGCTTCTTTTTTTGCTTAGGACACAAGAGATGGATAATGGTGCTTACTGAGGTCTTAGTCACTTATTCAGATCATCGTTTCGGTAACTGAGATGAGATTTATACTCCTATCTGGCTAATGGCCAACCCTATGATCCTAAACATTAGCCTATGCCACATGTTTCAGTCACAAGGACCCACCAGCCTAAAAAGGTCAGAGAGGCAATAGGACATTTGATAACCAGGGTAACCAAACAACAGCATTTTAAAAGGAATAATTTTAAAAACACTAACTGAAACAAAGGGATAAACTGGATGTACTGGTACTGGTACTGCTAAGCAATACAGAGTGTGTGATCACTTTAAAGCACAATGCAAATTTCCAACATCTATCACTCTCTTGACCGCATAGCATCAAAATCTCTAGTTCATATTATGCTTGCTCCTTAATGACTGTACACAAATCACAGGTGAATTTACTACATATTAAACAGCCACTTGATCTCAGAGATTAAATGTATCAGGCTTGCTACCACCATTCCCTTCCATTTCATATACCATTGCCTTAGGGAAATCCTTCCTTCCATTCATCCACCCAGTAAAGTATGTGTTGAGCACTTTCTGTTTACAAGTCACTATGATATAATTTCACAAGGCTCTGATGAGCAAGATGGAGGGTTACCTCTAAAGGCTGCTTCTCCAAAGAAAGGAAATAAACCAAATGCAAATCACTTCAATATCACCTACTATAAGTAATATACATGTAGAAGCACCAGGCTATGAAAGGATTTATCAGACAAAAACTCTAGCACTAGGTGGAGTGTAAAAGAGACTTGAAGTGTGTACCAAAAAAAAAAAAAAGGACTGCAATACAAAGTAAACAGTGATAAAAATAGTCAGAAAGGAACAGGTAAGTGTTATTGAAGTTGAGCAAAAGAGAGAGATTACTCCAGCCAAGGCAATCAAAGAAGCATCAACACAAGAGGTAGTTTTTTTCCGTTTATTTTTTTGAGAGGTAGTTTTTAAACTGAGCAATAACTGGCTTGGAAATTATGAATTGAGGTAGGAGGAAAGCATAAGGAAAAGAAACATGGTGGATAATGATGCTCAAAATAGGAAAAGCATAGAATATAAATAGGAAAGTGACTATAAATGATTGCAATTGGCTGAAAAACAGCATGTAAGGAAAAAAAAATAGAAGATTTTGTTGGAAAGCAAGGAATGTTATGATCAGAACAGGCCTAGAATAACAGGCTGCGGACTTGGAATTAAATATAAACAACAAATAAGAAATCACTGAAGGTTTTCGATTAGAGGAGTGATGTGATCATCAAGCCGTGCCTTATGAAGATCATTCTTCCAGGCTTCTGCTGGATGGATCGCCACTAAATCTTGTCTTGAAATCATTTGGCTCCTGAATCTGGCATCATAATAATTGCTATCCCTCTAGCCTTGGTATCATCTATAAACTTGATCAGCATGCCACTATATTCCCATATAAGTCATTAATAAAAGTAATTAATAATTCAGCATTAATCCTTGTCAACAGAGAGCAACTAAATATTTATTATAGATTCAGGGCATAGCAATTTCAAGCCCATGTTAAAGCACTTTAGCCTCCTAAATTGCTTTTGACTATTAAAAAAAAAACTCATACCTCTAGATTTCCCCAACTTGCCTGCATATAAGCTGCTGAATTCTTGAGGCAACACTTAGAGTACATTCTAATTAGTGTGATTGAGGGCCTTAATTGATATTCCCATGTGTAACTGGATTATGCCAGGGGCAACAGGAGTCAGGACACCAAGGTAAAGCTATCTAAAGATAACCTGTGTGTGAACACAAATCCAGGGTCAACCCTGCCTGGTGATGAATTAGAATAAAGCAGACTAGAAAGAAAACTTAGCTGTTCAGGCTGGTTTTGAGACACTAAAAGAACCTAGGTGAGTGGGAAGTGGTTGGCTGGTCTGAAACCTTGCAGAGAAGACTGATTCATTTAACATCGCCCTGCATTCTGTCTCAGAATGTTATTATTGCAACTAGCAATACCCTTTTAATGCTTGTTTCATGGGGGAAAGGGACACTGATATTTTCAGAGATGGGAAAATTATCAGAAAGCAAAAAAAGCTGCCTAATAATGCTTGATTTCTCATGGTTTGATTTATGACCAAGCTTTAGATTATTTTGATGAGGTTTAAAAGACTCTGCCCTTGTGGCAGATGATTGAAACATACATATAATAAGTTCTTAGTCTGCTTTTGCTGCATATTTCTTATTCTTTACTATATGACCATGCTCATACTTCCCCTCCTATATGTTGTTACTTCTCTCACATTTTATGCCACCATTCCTCAGTATATCAGCTAGGATGGCTATATCATCTAGCATGAACTTCCAAATACATACTTAGCTCTGTGTTATCAACAAATGAGACTGATGGTGGCTAACATATACTTAGCAAGATAATAGCTATTTCTTACATAGTAATCTTTCTATTGTCTGCATTCTCTAGGCTCAATAAGCTTCAAGATCTCCTTACCTCTGAGTCAGCCCTGACCAGTGGATACTCTCACTGAGCCAGCAGGCAACAAGATGATGTTCAAGGGTGGTGTTAAATCTGAATCACCATTTTTTTAGACTTCCCTTTTACAGCAGCAGTTGACCATGCCACAGCACTAGATTTCTCCCTTAGTTTCCATTTTCCACATACAGTTCCATACGCAGATAACAGCCAATCCATGAAGCCCATGAAGCCCACCAGTCTGGATGGGACCTCGACCCCCAACACAGTGGTTACCAGATTTCATTTCTAGGAACCTACATTTTGTCATCTATAAGATCTTACACCATAAACCTTCTATAAATATAAAACTGGTATCATTTGCTTTAATCTTGGATGATACTTGCCATTTGCTATAACCTGCTATCTCAAACAATGCCTATCCAAAACCTGGCCATTAAGGCATAAGGCTAGATGGCCGTCACAATATGGAGTTAGACCAGCAGCCAAATTTCTTCCATGAGTCCTGATCCCATCTGAATACTCCCTTTACTCTTCTCGAACTTACTGATAAGGTTTGAGCAGTTTTTGCATCTATGCCCACCTGAGATATGACAAAGGAGCTTTTGCAGGACACAAGTCATTATCCCATTTTACAGGAAAATACATAGCATTTATTAAGAAACCAGTTATTTGCATCATCACTTTTATCTTGTTTAGTTTCTTAAACCATAAAAAGTTTGTACAGAATACTTCAGAATCCAGGATTTATTTGAAAACAAAAATTCATGCAAATTGATAAGGGTTCGTATTCTAAGTAAAATAAAGGAACCGCTACTCTGTCTGTCTTTTATGGGGAATATAACCCTGCATATAATAAATGGAACTATAAGCCTGCATATAATAAATGGAACAAGTATCTGAGTACTTGAAAAATTACATAATAATAGTATATTCCTTACAGGTACACATGGAATATTCATCAAGATAAGCCATATTATGTACCATAAAGCAAAGCTTAACAAGTCTAAAAGAACTAAAAGTATAATCTCTATTCATAGAAAACAAGTATATTATAAAAAAGAAAGCCATAAACCAATATAGATGCAAAAATTCTCAACAAAAAATTGGCAAAATGATAACTCCGTTTTAGTCTATTTTTCTTGTAATATTTTTGGCAACTGGGGTTTTTTTATAGTTTCACATAAATTCTATATTCTCTTATGAAAGGGTAATACACAGTGATCAAGTAGGATTTCTTCTGTAAATGCAAGGACATTTTGACCTACACAAATCAATTAACTTGATATACCATATCAACAACATAAAAGATAAAAAACATACCACCATCTCAATAGATGTGGAAAAACCATTTGATAAAATTCAACACTCATTTATGATGAAAATTCTCAATAAAACGAAAAAAGGACAGCATTGCAACATAATAAAGGCCATATTTGACAAACCCACAGCAAGCATCATTCACAATAGTAAAAAACTGAAAGCTCTCCTGTAATATGAATAAGACAATGATGCTCACTATTATCATAATATTCAACATAGTATTGAAAGTCCTAGCCAAAGCTAGGACTTTGTTTAGCCAGAGCAAATAAACAAAAATAGAAATAAGTATCATCCAAATAGGAAGGGAAGAAATAAAACTGTCACTATTTGTAAATAATAGTATTTTATGCATAAAAAAATTCAAAAGATTTCATGAAAAAAATCATTAGAAATAATAAATGAATACAGTTAATTGTAGGGTACAACATTAATACACAAAAGTAAGTTGTGGTTTTGTATGAAAACAATGAACTATCAGAAGAGAAATTAAGAAGATACTCATCTATAATTACATCAGAAAGAATAAAATACCTGGGAAAAAGTTTAACTAAGAAGTGTCTTACACTGAAAACTGTAAGACACTACTGACAGATTAAAGAAGATGCAAAATACATGGAGAAATATCTTGTGTTCATGCATTGGAAGAATTAACACTGTTAAACATTTTACCTAAAGCCCTATACAAATTCAATGCAATCCCTGTCATAATCCCAATTGCATTCTTTATTATAATTGAACCAAAAATTATACAATTTATTTGGAACTACAGAAGACCCCAGTAGCCAAAAATATTCTGAGAAAAATAGAATAAAATGAAATATAGTACTCCCCAACCTCATAGGGATAGTAATTAAAACAGCATGGTATCGGAGTAAAGGCAGATCAATGAAATAAAACTGAGAACCCAGAAATAAAGCCACACCTATATGTACAACTAATTTCTGCAAATGAGGTAAGAGCATAAAAAAAAGTAAAGAAAGTCCTCAATAAATGGTGCTAAGAAAACAGGGCATTCATACACAAAAAAAAAAACACTAACAGCAAACACAAGAATTCAAAATCGATCAAAGATTTGAATGTAAGATCAAAACCCATAGGATACATTAAAGAAAATATAGGTGGTGAGCTTTTTGACATCGGCCTTAGTGATGTCTTTGAGGATTTGACTCCAATAGCAATGAAAACAAAAATAAAAGTTAACAAATGAGTCTATGTCAACTGAAAAGCTTCTACACAGCAAATAAAATGGTAAGGTAACCTATTTGCAAATCACACATTCAACAAGGGGTTAATATACAAAATACAAAATTCAACAACAAATAAACAACTCAATTTAAAAATAGGCAGCAGATCTGAATTGAAACTTTTACTGAAACAGTCAGTCAGACAGCCAACAAACACATGGAAATATGTCATCATTTCTTCTTATTAGGGGAAAGCAAACCAGAACAACAATGAGAAATCACCTTACATTTTTTTGTAATGACCATAATCCAAAAACAAGAAATAAGTGTTAGAGAAGACGTGGAGAGACAGAAAGCCTTGTATACGGGTAGTGGGAATGTTAATTGGTGCACTTACTATGGAAAACAGTATGGCGAGTCCTCAGAAATTAAAAATAGAAATACCATATGTTCCAGCTATTGCAATGCTGGGTATTTATCCAAAGAATGCAAAAATACTAATTCAAGTAGATATATGAATTCTCTCTAATTCAAAGAGATGTGAATAATGCAGCATTATCCATAATAGTCAAGAGCAGAAAACAAACTACGTGCCCATAGATGGATGAGCTGATAAAGATGTGATATGTGTGTGTATGAATAGTATCCAAACAATTAAAAAATAAAGATGAAATTTTGCATTTGCAACAACATGGGTGAATCCAGAGTGTATTAGGCTTAGTGAAATAAGTCAGATGCAGAAGTACAGTGTATGATTTCACTCACATGTGGTAAATAAAGAAATAAAGCAAATGAAAAAACAGGACCAAAATCTTGGGCGATAAGAAGAAATCAGTAGTTACCAGAAAGAAGAGGGATAGGGTGTTAACTATATGACAGTGGATATACACTAGACTTCTAGTGGAGAGCATAATTTAGTACATACAGATGTAGAGTTATAAGGCTATATAACTGAAACCTATATATTGTTATAAACTTGTGTTACTTCAATAAAATTAAGAAATAAAAAAATAGGAAAATCTCTAAACCCTTAGAAATAAAAGAATATAATTCTAAATAATCCATTAGTCAATGAGTAAGTCTAAAACCAAATTAGTAAATACTTAAAAATGAACAAAATTGAAAACACAGCTTACCAAAATGTGTGGGATGCAATGAAGGCAGTGCTTAAAGGATAATTTATAGCATTGAAGTTTTATATTATAAAATATAAAAAAATCCCCAATCGAACTAATCTTCTACCTTTGATTATGGTGGAAGATTATGAATGCTTCTGACGGTTAAGGTGTGGTAAATTATATCTGAAGAGATGTGAACTTATATCCCTAATTTGTATATTGCATGGTAAACCACTGCTACCTCAATAAAAAATACAACTTTTAAGAATAAGGTATTTATTAATTTTCAGAGTAATTACTGTAAAATGTAAGATTAAATCATGACCTCAATCTAAAAAAGGACTTTAAAAAAAGCTATGCATTCATCAAAGTAATCACTTAGTCAGAAAGAAAAAGAAAATTACTGAATGGTTTCTCTTATAAGTGAAATATAAGGCAGCAAAGCAAATGAACTAACAAAATTCAAAAAAAGATAACTCTTCGACTCCAACAACCAAGTAGTGGTTACAGGAAGAGAAGGAGAGGTGGGTGAAAGGAAAGGGTAGAGGGGAGTAATTTTATGCTGGTGAATAGATTTAGAACATTGGTGATTGGTACAGTGTGGTATATATATACTTGCATGAAGGTATGAAGCAATAGAATTGAAACTTAAATAGTTTTATAGATCAATGAAAGTAATAATAAGTACATGACCTAAAGTAAGTAGAGAACACTCAAACAAACAAGCAAAATAGGGGAAATAATGAAGAGTAGAGATCAAATAATTTTAACATAGGAAAAAATATAATGAAAAGATGTCCAACACCATTAGTCATAAGTGAAATGAAAATTAAAACCACAAAATTAGATCCTACTGCACAACTTTCAAAATAACTAAAATAAGAAGTCCTGGCAAGACCAGTATTTTGATGAGAACACAGAGCATCTAGGACTCTCCTGCTGGTACCAGAAAGCAGCACTGTCTCTCTCGAAAACAATGTGGCATATTCTTGTGAAGTTAAACACACTTACCGTAACAGTCTCACTCCTAGGTATTGACCCAACAGAAAGGAACAAAAACCTATCTTAGAATATTTATAGCAGTCCTCTGATTCATTGCCAAAAAAACAGAAACAACTCAAATGTACCTCAACAAAGCAAATGTATAAACAACCTCTGGTACATCCAAAATATAAAATACTTTTCAGCAATACAAAGCAAGGAGCTGATGATAACCACAACTTGGATGAATCCCAAAGGTATTACACTGAGTGAAAAGAGTCGGTGTCAATAGGCCACTGACTGTCCAATTCCAGTGAAATGTCATGCCCAATAGGATAAAACCAGAGTAGCAGAGAACAGAGCAGGAGCTATAGGAGACAGGAGGATGTAGCTGACAAGGGTTAGCACAGGAAGTTGTTTAAGGGTGAGAGAAGTTCTGTGATTGGTGAAGTGCGTCCATACATGAGTTAAAATTTTTCGAGTTGCAACTCAGAAAAAGCCCATTTATTGTATGTTAATTAAAAATATATTTTTCAATAGCTTGATTTTTTTCATTTTAAAATACTCCACAAATGATTTGCGAATCCTTTTAGACAGTTTAAATAAATGAAAGTGGTTTTAACCTACATATGGTTTCTATTTTCAACATTTACTTTGAAAATAACATAGTCCTCTTCTTAGATACTGAATGTTCCAGAAAAGTGTAGCAATAGAAGAACACAGGGAGATCAATGAACTGTCCCAACTTTCGGCATATCAAGCCAGTGTTGCTTACCTCCCTAACAACAGCAGAGTCAAAGTTCACATCCGAAAACATTAGCACATTCCTCTTAGATATTGCCTCCTGCTCTCTTCCTTCATAGCTTCAAAGTGTTTGGAACTTGGAGAGGACATATATAACAGAATATGCTGCAACCCTGATAGATAGAAGCTTGGAATAGAATGTGAGCAGACTGATTCTTCTTTGTTCTTTAATATTTTGAATAGACACATGCTCTCTGGGGTGAGAGAAGAAATATCAAGTCTCATCCCTCGCAAGAACTAGAACTAGATTTTCCGTGAGATGAAAGTGAAAGGGCACTTTAAAAAGAGCACTGAACTTGAAATTCTAAGTTTGACTGCATGATCTTAGACCACCTGAGAGAAGAGGAGAGGGATATTTGCAGCACCACTAGGTAGTATTATAACCTGGTCTCTGTCTTGATAACTTATTCTGTGTGCTAGACATTGGTAAACACTTCTTAATGGGGACAGAGGGTTTTTCATTGTATCCTCTCCCTAGGATGAGTGAGCATTCTATACTTAGGAATACTGAGGAGAGTTGAGTTCTAAATGGAGGAGATAGAGACTAATAAACTACCTCATCTGTTTATTGAGGAGTGTACTTAGCACTAGCCAGGAACATAAGTAGCTTTCAGCAAACACAATCTAGTTCTTATTAAAAGAGAGAATGTATGTGAGACACTTGAGAGACTGGAACAGCAGACAATTGTCAGCTGCTGTTAACATCATTTATAAAGGGCTCAAATTACTTGGTTCAAGCTGACCATTGACCATTTGACAAAACCTGCACTTTCCTACTCTTGGGATGTGCTAAGTCCAAGTTTAGTGCTCGGTTTCCCAAATATTTCAGAGAAGACAGTTGAAAAATTGGTCTCTGAAACTTAAGGAAAGATAGCACTTCTATAATGCACTCTATAACACAGCTTGAACTTGGAGAACTGATGGTCTAGGATATGTCCTTCCCTAGTCCTCAAATCCCTCATTTCAAAAATGAAAACAAAATGCTCTGTCCTGTCTATCTCATAGGGACTTCACAGGATAAATCATGTCACACATGGAAGGAGACTATGTAATTATAAAATGCTATACTAATGTGACATTGGTTTCTATTGTGAGATAAGTCGCCATTTACTTTTGTTTTGTTTCACTTACATTGAAAGAATATGAAGGGTTGGAGATGTCAAAAATTAAACATGTTTAATTTGCTATTTCAAATCAGAACCTGGGCTACCTTTCCTGATATTGAAGGGAAGAAAAAGAATAAAGCTTCTAAGGTCTGGTAATCTGTTTCTCAGGTGATTGTTACATAAAAATGCTTTCATAAAAAGTATTTGTACACTTAATATTTATATTTATTTGTAGATTTAATATTTATGTACTTTGCTTTTGTTTAAAAAGTACAGGAAACTTTCAATTGGAGTTAAAAAGAACAGAGAGGTTAGAGAAAGGGACAGGGTTATACTATGTACAACCTTTTAAATCAAGAAAGCAATTTAAAATCCAACAGAGGATGTGACAGGGAGTTATCTTGGGGCACATCAAGGCTGGCAAGAATATTTCTGGTGCATATATCTCTATTCCTTCTAATTAACACCACAAATATTCATTAAGCTCTGGACACAGTCTGAGAGAAGCAGGGTCAGAAAGCAACCCCTGTCCCCATGCGCCTTGCAGTCTGAGACATATAAACCTCCAGAGCCCAGAGAACAGTGCTATGGCCGAGCTCTCCTTAAGCCTGGGAGAGTGCATGAGAGGGAGAAGCTTACTGGAAAAATGTGGTCATCTGAAAGAATCAGGTGAAATTATAATAACCACAGACACAAAACAGTCACATCACCTGGTAGACAAAGATCAAGTCACCTCCAAGTTAGGAAATTAATTACTTTCCCCAGCACAGAAAAAAGCTTCTTAGCCATCTGAGATTTCCTCCCCTTAAATTTCATGTAATGACATTGCCACAAATAACCTCTCTAATTCAAAGGGATGGTCTGAAGATCACGATCCTGTCTGTGAGGTTCTCAAGAGATAGACACTATCTACACACTGTTAGAAATGCCACAGCAACAAAACTGTGGCCAAGTTTTATAGATTTCCCCATAAAGACTAAGTTTGCTGAATCGAATTTTGTTCAAATCAAAAGTATTTATTGAGCCCTATTTCATACAATTTAATCAAAACTGTGCAGTGCACAGAAATAAACACACTTCTTAGAATCATGGATATCATCATTTTGGAGCAAACTGAGACTATAAACCTAATTTTTTTTAAAAAAGGAAGTGAAGAAAAGAACAAGTAGGTGGTCAAGTATAATACAATAACAACAACAAAAAAATGCATGATGAAAAGAACTATTATATCTCCTAATGAGCATTCTTTCAAAAGAATATGTGAACAAATGGGTTGAGGAAGGTAATAAGCTATGTGTCCCTCTTTCATGGAGATTCACAACACATAACGGGCATTTTAATCCATCAGATAATCTACTAAGCAAACATTGTGGTTGACCTGTTCTATCACACAGCATTAAGCAAACTTATTCACACCGAGCTCTTTTTTTGCACATTATATCTCTTAAGATTCAGATACTAATCTCCAGATCAATCCTCCATCTGTAACGGGATGGTCCCCAGGAAAGGGGGAGGTTCCAGGTTTCCTGCCCCACCCAAAAGAGGGTGGAGCTGAGCAGAGAGAGAAGAAGCTGCAGAGGATACTGAGGAAGGAAGGAAGCAGGATGGAGCCAGAAGGAGACCTGGAGGAGGCACATGGAGCCGAGAGACACATAAAGAAACTGTGCTTGCCATTTGGTTGTGAACTAGTTGAAACAGATGCAGGTGAGAGACCCATGGGGAGGTGACAATGGTGGTTTTTGTCTTGATTTTGATTTTGCTCTTTTCCCTCTAGACTTGTCTGGTTGTTTCTGACCCTTTTCTGTGGGTCCCCACTGGAAGATGCTTTCGACTTGTAACAGGCTTTGGGGCCTTGCTCTGGGCCAATCCCATTTGGATGGACTTTTACCCACGAGGGGATGGGTAATTTTGGGTGCTTGATTTAGAAACTATATTCTTTGCCTTTCCTGTATCGCTCACTAATTGTATTAAAGTTCCTTCCCACTGAAGTCTCATTTGTTTTGTGCTGATGTGACAGATGGCAGAACCTATTTAGAGAAGGCAGGTTTGCAGGTCTGGGCTGCCCCTCTCCCTGCCCTGTAACACATCCATGAGATGTGGATGTGTTTCAAAATCACCCAGCTTCACTGGAGACTGTGCAGACTACTAGGAAAAAGAAGTGAATCATGACTTTTACAGTCTTACCTCCCCTCTGCATTCCTTCCTGGTCCCCTTCCACCTTGACGCTCACTGGAAGTAAACCATGTATTTTCTAAAACACTGGCCAGGTGTCTGTACTTCTTTTCAATCCCTAGACATTTGACCAATAAAACAAACAATAAAAGTGTTTCTTTTATTTAGGGTTTGCCTTTACACACATGCACATGTACACACACACCTTTTTTTCTTTGTAAAGACTGGGGCTCCAAGTTTGTGTCCACAGTACATAATCTAATGCTGTTACACAGGAACCATATATAAATATAAGGCCATTCAAGGTAGGAAAAGAGCCTCTTCCTAACACATCAGTCTCTGTTCTAGCTTGCTGTTGGTCACTTTTTAATTGCTTGCCCTTAGATGATTTATTGAATGTCTGTGGACCCTGATATCCTTACCATTAAAATAAGGATAATGACTATTTACTACATAGGCTGCTATAAAGATCAATTATTTTCATACACAGTAAAGTGTGATGTAAATAAAGGCATTCACAAGAACACTATATTATTCAGCAAGGCGAAGGGTCATCCAGAGGAAGCAGTCTCCTCCAGGGGTGGGTGTAAACAAAGGTCACTGTGAGTTCTGCCTCATTCAATATTCACTGCCTAATAAGTGAACCTGTCTTCAGAAATGAAACTGGAATGGCTCGATGCCATCCTTGGTCTCACAACATAGTCAGTTGTCCTTTCACTGAGCACTTTCCTGCACCACCCCCACCCCTCACTTCTTTCAGAAAAATGATGGTTTGTGAAGGATCGCCCAACAGACCAGGGCCTCACCTGCCCTCCTCCCTGGAACCTCAAGCAGGCCTTTGCTACAGAAATATACCCTGCAGCACCCAGGGGCTCCACGTTCTCAATTACACATAGAAATAGAAGAGGTGAGTCTGGGTCCTAGTCCTGACTCTTCTACTAATTAGCTGTGAGACTTCTGCCTATACTTCTGATTGTCCTGGTGCTTTAGTTTTCACAAACAGTTTTATTCAGAAGAATTAAAGCCGGGCCTCCCCTGGTGGCACAGCAGTTGAGTGCTGGGCTGCAAAGCTGCCCGCAGCTTCTGCAGCACCGGTTTGATCCCCGGCCGCAGGCAAGGGTCCCACATGGCATGACAGACCTCTCCTGCTGCCCACTGCTCCCCTCAGCAGTGTATTTCATCAGTCTACCTGATCTGTTCTCCGCTCTGGCTCTGGTGAATTCTCTTATCCTCCCGCGCTTCTGACTGTACCCAGTGCTTGTATAAATAAATAAATCTTAAAAAAAAAAAAGAATTAAAGTCAATAGTTAAATCAGAATTTTCAGAGAAGACTTACTGTGTACCAAAGTGACACGAGACAGCACCAACTGTGAGAAAGCACTGGGGTTTCAGGAGAGGCTCGACCTTTAGGCATTCTGTCTACTGGAGAACATGTCCATTAAGCATCCTCCCCAAACCCATCCCCAATCTTGCCCCAGAAATACAAAGGCCCTATTCCAAGGCTTCCTGGGAATCCACATCAGACAAAAATAGAAAATCTTAAAGAAATATCCTATCTCTGTTTCTAAAGTGTTAAAGAATAATCCCCTTGGGGACACTGAGGAGATCTGTGTGAGTCTGTGTCCTTATTGAGAAAATTCTAAGACTTCTTTCACTGATTTTTGGACACCAGGATCATCCTGACAGATGGCAACATGCACCCAGTGGTCTCCTTGTCTGAAATGTGACCTCAGTTCATCATATCACTCTGATGGAGGGAAGTGGGTAGGGGCTTTGATCACAGTTCTTTACGTATGCATCCGACATTTGGTGACTTTACTGCCAATAAAGTAAGACCATGCAAGTCCCCTTTCATCAGACGAGAATGAACTAGAATGTTATAGTGCTATTATCTACTCATCCATAAACCACTAAAGACTCAAGTGACCCTAATTTCAACAAGTAAATCTTACCTTTACCATACAGCTACTAAGGGGAAAAAAAAAAAAAGAGTCCCTACAGAGAGGTATTCAGGTACTACGTGGTGCTTAATATGAGGTTTTTTAATGCTTTGACAAGAAAATTGAGCACAAAAGCCAGGATATACACTAAAAATAGACTGATGGAGTACAAGCAGGGCATTTTTTGCTGTACCTTATGCTTTTTTTTGGGTGGGGGAGTCATTGTTTTTCCAGGGCAAAGCTATTAGACAGCAACTAAGTACCTACCACGTGGTCTCTCTCTACCAAATGTGAAAGGATAAAATGGATTTTAACATGTCCCTGGCATATAGAACTCACAGTCTAACAGGCATCTCTTGCTTGTATGTTACTAGTTATAACCTTGCAGTTAAGGCCTATTCATTAGCTATTCCAATCCCTGCTTTTGCTACTTAACTGATACCTGCAGAATACTGGAAAGTTTGTGCCTTAGTTTTCTCAACTTTAAAGTGGGAAGAATAGCAGCTACTCCTTATGTTTGTTGAGAAGATTATAAGTTGACAAGTATGAAATGCCCAAGATAATTATTGTTACCAGTTCTTTAGCTGTACAAGGTAGTTTAACTGTACTTTGTCCTGTTATTATTACATTTATAAATCAGTTCAAGCAACATGCATTGAGGAAGGAATTATCTGCATTTCAGTGTGGAGAGGGGTGTGGGGGTAGGTATGGTAAGAAAGAATCCTTGAATCAGAGAGCATTACTGCTGGGCTCTGAAGACAGGTCGCAACCATGCATACAGAAAAAAAAAAGTTATTTAGGGCAAAATAAAATACAACAAACCTTACTTGTTACCACTGAGTACAGAGGAGGAAGGAAACCTTGTTGAAAATTATGATTAGATGAATCTTATCTTATAGTCATGAACTTCCTAAAACTAGGTACTAGGAATACTATGGATTAGAAATAAGAATTTTATTCTTCACATCATTTCAAGGACATACACTCCTTGGAGCTGCTAATCATATCAACGCATGGTTACCGCATTCTGCCCTAGGTAGCAATACTCGTGATGATAGGAGTTAATAGGACATTACCCAAGCAATGGGGCCATAAAAAGCATGTTCGATTTTGCCGACCCTTCCAGTTAAACAATGGAAGGCTTTCTTGTTAGCACAGAAAATATTTTTAAAACACCATCACTCACAAAGCTTTTTTTCCCCCCTCCACTCATAATATATTCATTTAAAATGCCAAAGATGGACAGGTGTTTGGTATTTAGTACCAATTCCATTTTACAGAAGTTGTGATTCCCCCAAGTTCACGGGGGGAATCAAACTGAGACCAGTATTCAAACTGAGACCAAGACCAAATCTCAAGACTTCCCCACTTGAGGCTGGCTTCCTCTCTTGTCATTACTTTAAAATTTCGTGTTAGAGACAGGGGCCACAGAAACTCTATTTCTCCCGCATTCTGAATATCTATCTTCTGCTTAGCAAACCATCTCAGTATTTGTCATGTCCTAAAAAATCCCACGTTGCTTCATGCCATTGATCTGTGGCTGTCTCCAACAAAAGGACCTCAATGTCTGCTGTGGCCCTGGGAATTTTAAATAAGAAGTCAATGAGAGATGCTGGTAAGTGTTTCTGTAATTGTCTAGAGGCGGATAAAACCTTGGTGGAATAATAATCATATCAATATGCTGGCTACACGGATGATCCTGCAGTGAATTACAACAGGGCACTTCAACTCTAAAGCCTAGGGTGGCACATCTGCATAATTAATCTCACTCTGCAATAACCCCGCCGGGTCAGCAGCATTGGCATTCTGCGGCAGAAATTAATGTCTTGTTATTTCAGTCCCCTTTGCTGTTTCTTTAGATTCAGAAAAATAATATCAGTTCTAGTAGCTCTGTTGCCACACAGAGGGTCTTAAAGGATCATCAAGTTATAAAAAATTTAAAAAATTCTCACATAAATCCTGGTAGGTAGACAGGATGAATTCAATGCACAGTCCGAATATACCTACTAAATTCAAGACTCTTGATATATACTTTTTATTTTATTCTTGAATTAATTTATATCCTCTGAAGGCAACACATTGATCCATAATTTGATCCATAATGTCCAGCTATAGTTTCTACAAAATGATTTCAAAAATTACATTTTAGTATTGTGCCCTCATTTTAGAGAAGCATTAGGTTATTAACATCAGGTTAAAAATTAGGTTAAAAAGCTCTCTTTTTCTGTGGGACTTCTCAGGGCCTCTAGTACATGAACGTATGCTGTGAAACTAACTTACTTAGGAATCATTTACAGGCTCCTCAAATTTAATTGACTTTAGGAAACCTTGTTTAACATCTCCAAGCATTAGAATTCTTTGCACAGTTTGGAAATGCTGACTGATGCTCTTTTAGGAAAAAAAAAAATGTGGAGTGTGGGGGCTGGTGGGGACAGGGGAGAGGGTTTCATCTGCATAAGGCACCACTGTGAAAAATCCCTGTAAATTCTTTCATGGGGTATATTAGCAAAAGAAAAAAAAAATCCTTATGAGTTGAGGGTCATGAATTCTTAATTGTGGAAAAAAGTGGGAAATTCAAATCAATTTTCTAAGCCATGCCTGTGGCAAGCTGATAGAGAAATAATAGCATAATGACTAACTAAAATGAGACATAAGACATGCTGGTGGATTTAAGTATGGTGATGCTATGCTCGGTCAGTGTAGCTAATTGGAGTTGATTATGATTTCACTTCTTGTAGCATTTTGGATGCATAAAGACTTGCCAAATCAGAACATAAGATACCATAGAGGGAGAGTCAGAGAACAGAGCACAGCTCTTATTTCTCCAATTATAAAGAGTCAGCACACATGAAGAGACATGGCAAATAACTCCTTCACCTGCGACGTTAACACACACTAGAAAAATTAAAAGTGCTATTATGTTTAATTGGTCTACCCTCCTATGGAAAAAAAAAAAGGAGAAAATGCATGTATTCATTAGGCTAACCTAAAAACAGTTGCTTTTTGCATGTAAATATTCTTTCTATCCACTGATGCTTGAAAAACAGACTGAAATCTTGTTCTCCAACACCGAAAGAAGAGCTGTTTCCCATATCACAAATAGGAAGGCTGTAAAAGCCTTAGTTAAGTTTTGGGTGCCATGAAGACACCTGTAAAGGTTGACTGATGACAAGGACCAAATCAATTTTCCCACACAGCACATCTTAATTCCATTTCCCTGCTGTCCTTCATATGACATTCTGGATCCTCCAGGATTTGACAGCAAACCCTGCTCCACACCACTCCTTGCAAAACCCGGAGTCAGGTCACAGGTACACACAGAGACTGTGCTATAAATCACCCTCGTCTTCTTTCCCTTTTAATCATTCCTTCCGCCTGGAATGCCCCTCTTCACATATACAAACACTGACCATCCTTCAAGATCTATTTCCAAAACCATTTCCCTCATGAAACTTCCATGTTTCCCTTAGTCGGATGTCATTTATTCCTTCTTCTTACAACATTCCCTGATGGTGGCAGTAATGCAATTCTTTACCTTGTACCACTATTAAGTGTGGATATATTTTCTCTAGAGACCCTCGAGCAAGGGCTCTACCTCTGATGGTCAGTCTGGCAGGGCAAGCACATCCTGCACAGGGAAAGTACTCTGGACAATGGCACGAAGGACTGTGACATCCTGATGGAGTGACTCTACAGGCTTTTTCTCAGTCCAAGAAAATGGTAGAACTCTTTCATTTGTTTTCCACACCTCTGATAACTCAACGCTCATTTTTTTTTCCTCCAGATCATCTTTAGGGAGGTGTTTGCTCACAATACTATCTCAGACAAATAACAAGAACATCCTGGGACTGCCATCTATTTTGTTCATATGAGTTGGTCATACCTTACAATACATACATATTCATGTATCCTGTGCATGATGGCACTAAACAGGATAGTCTTCTTGGGGAGCCTGTGCCTAAGTGGCCATCCAGGGAACTCTTGGGACTAGCCATGGAATGCTGTTTGATTTGGAGTCACAGTGCCTGATTAACATCATAGCAGTTTATTTTATTTATTTATTTTTTGTCAGGGTGATATCCCCTGAGCATGTTGCTTCTGGAGGTAGAGGGTTGGCGGGGGGGATCCCATTCTTCCTAACTATGCATGTTCCATTGGATGATAGTATTTCTTTTTTTTTTTTAACATTTATTAATTTGTTTATACAAGCACTGGGTACAGTCAGAAGCGCAGGAGGGTGAGAGAATTCACCAGAGTCAGAGCGGGCAGCAGAGCAGGCAGAGGGACCGAAGTACACTGCTGAGGGGAGCCGGGGATCGAACCAGCACAGCAGAGGCTGCGGGCAGCTTCGCAACCCAGCGCTCAACCGCTGCGCCACCGGGGAGGCCCCTGGATGATAGTATTTCTTACTGTTATTGCTAGCCCTTTAGAAACTCTGAGGAAGAACCTAATCTCCAAAAGGTAGAGCTGATGTAACAGACATTCTTTGATCCCATCATATCACTCCTAAATCTTGAACTCTGGAGTTTTTAAACATTAAGTATGATGTCAGACAGGAGACAGGGGTCTGATGAGGAATCAGATGAAAGTAGAGAGCAGAGACTATAAACCAAAGCAGAAAATGTGTGTGGACAGAAGAGAATGCAAGAAGATTTAATTGTGCAAGCAATATCTGCTCATTCGTTCAACAAAATTTTCCAAATCCCTACTATATTCTGGGTGCATTACTTAACTGAAATAACTCATCTTTTGACAGTTTGCACAGCACTTCCTTTTATGTCTTATTTTATTTAGCATTCACAACACTTATTCAGAAAGGAATATAATTTTCTTGTTTTACAGATGAAGAAATTAGGTGTAAAAAGGTGAAGAGTCTTACTCAAGATATCACAGCAATCAAATACCAGAGTTTGGTTTTAAATAAGGTTCTCTGATTGCAGCAGACTGTCTGCCTGATTCTTTCACATCATTCTCCCCAATGCCCATGGCAAACATAAAACAAAACATAGCAAGAAAGTGTTTGATATTTAGTTTGCTGTGCTTCACAAAATAATCCAACAGATCAATGAAGAAAGATAAAGATTCACTGGAGCAAAGGTCATGGAAAATGCCAATCTACGTTAGGAAAATCCCTGAATTATAAGCAAAAAATATTTCAGTGGCAGAGCGGTTTTCATTACTTTCAAAGTAATGGCGTGGCACAAATGAGACATTTCTGGGAACTGCACAGACTTAGATTATTTGTAATTAGTGTAGCATCACTTAGATAAGTGGGGCACCACATTCAAGGGTTTTAAAGTTGCTTTTCTCAGCCAGTTTCCTAAGAAAACACCTTTGTGTTTCAAATCCTGGGCAATCAGGATTCTCATTATTGCATATAGGCAGGATATTGAGATTTCATGGGCAGTTTTTAATAGGTAGGTTAAAATGCTAATGATGGCAGTTGCAGGGTCAGGGTGTATGGAGGATATAAAAGACTTTGTGTTTAAAGAGTACAGGTTCTGTTGAGGAAGATGAAAAAATTGTAGAGATGGAGGCTGATGAGAGCTGCACAACAGGATGGCCCTGATGCCATGAATTGTACATATCATAGTAGTCAAAATAGTAAATTGAGTATATTTTACCACAATGAGAATAAAAAAAATAAATGCTAATGATTTGCAAATTAGATTTCATCATGAAGGTTTATAATTTATTATGCAAGCCCAAAGGCAAACCTCAGCTGAATCCTTGGCTGATTGCTAACTCAGAAAAAAATAGACATTAATATTAAACTATATCAGTTGAACATACTAAAACATGTCGTAGTCTCTGCAAAAGCAAATACAAATTAAAAATAAGAAGATTAATTCTCTTGTTGAAATAAGCAAAGATTTCCCTCTCTTTTTTGTCAGTGCACTTACTATAGAAAACTAGTAATTATGAGATATCTTTGAATGACCCTACTTGCCTCTACCTTTATTTTTTTTTAAGATTTATTTATTTTTATACAAGAACCAGGGTACAGGCCAGATGCGTGGCAGGGTGAGAGGATTCACCAGAGACAGAGCGGGGAACAGAACAGGCAGACTGACTGAAACACTTCAGAGGGGAGCAGCGGGAGAGACAGGAGAGGTCTGCCGTGCCATGTGAGACCCTTGCCGGCTGGCCAGGATGGAACCCGCGCTGCAAAGTCCGCGGACAGCTTCACAGTGCTGTGCTCAACTGCCTGTACCACCAAGGAGGCCCACCACTACCTTTATTTTTAAAATATCTTTTATTACAATAACACTTTTACAACACGGTATATATCTCAGAAATATAGCATCCCAGTTCTTCAGCTGTATGTTACAACACTATATCCATTACCAGGTCACCAGTAGTCCTCTACCATATTATTGGGTATTTTCTCTGAAATGTGTATAAATCATGTTGAAGATTAGATAGGTCTTTTGTGACCTTAGTAACATAGTTATGTCTTTCTTGAACACCTGTAGGTGATATCCTTGAAAAGTAAACATCAAGGGAGATAGTAACCCTATCTTCCAGTTTCTTTGGGTAGGTATGAGTCTAACTCTGGGGGAACACTTTTCTCCAAGTTGCAAAACTTATCTCTTGTCAGATCCAGCAAATTTACTTTTGAGTATTAACTCAAAAATATTCAAATCGGATCCTAAAACGATAGCTTCACTCCCTTATCCACTGTAACACTATTCACAACAGTCAGGATGTGAAAACAACCTAAATGCCTGTCTAGATAAATGGATAAAGAAACTGTCACGGAGAAACACAATGTAATGCTAATCAGCCTTAGGAAAGGAAATTCTGAATTATGTAGCAACAATGGCTAAGCCTTGAAGACATTAAGTGAAATAAGCCAGTCACAGAAAAACAAATACTACAAGACTCTATTTGCATGAGATATTTAAAATAATCAATTCATAATATCAAAGAGTGGAATAGTGGTTGCCAAGGGCTGGAGGAGGGGGAAACTGAATAAAGTTTCAGTTGAGAAACATGAATAGGCTCTAGAGATTTGCTATGCGACACTGTATCTATAGTCAACAATAATGTATTGTAGTCAAAATTTTAGGAGGGTACACAGGGGGTAACATAAATTAAGTATTCTTCCCACAATAAAATACAATTGAAAAATAAAGATAATGAGAAGTTTGTTTCTCCTCTGGATAAAGCCAACACAGAAGGTCACCCCAATTTTAAACAAAGGCAGGATGAACTATTATGACAAATGATGCTATCAAGCCTCCTGACTTGAGACAAGTTATTGCTTATCCTGAAACCCTGTGAGCAATAGGCTGCTTGGACATAGAAAAAGGTAAGATTTCTTTTTGTTTCTGCACAGGTTTGCCCGATGTGTATCATATTTGGATTTAATACTTACTCAGTAATAAAAGTATTTTGTTTTTCTCTTACCTTCATGGAGAATACCTCTGGGGTGAGGGATTTGGCTACTTTTGTTATTTATTGTTGTTTAATTTTCAATTGAACTAACACTGGTTAATTTTTTGAGTTCCTAGACCCAATTTCCAATGTGAACATACATGGAAGAAAGCAATTCTCAGATATAGGCAGTGCATCTAATAATTCAACTCAATCATGACACTATCCATCCAGTGATAATGATGGAGGACAGGAATAGAAAAAAAAAAAAAAAACAACAACAAAGAAAACTGAAAAGGAGGTGTGCCACAAGACCAGAACCTTGGCTCACAAGTAGGTGGGGTAGAAGACATTAACGTAGCCATTGACACAGCTATGGAAACCAAGATCCTTAGATGCAGACAGCACAGTTGCAGAAACTCTTCTCCTTAAGCAACTGGTATCTATCCTTAGGCACAGACTAGAATCCTTATGCGTGGACGCCTAGATTACAAAGCATGACATCCAAGCAGGTATCCGAGGGTCCATCCAAAGGTAAAATATGGAGATTGAGCACATTGTAGAATCTCTAGTCCCCTTTCAAATTCTACAGTTATCTAAAATTAGCTACCAACTGACACTCACAAGGAGTGACCCCTCCCAAACAGAATAAGACTGCATCAGTTCAGTCTCTGCACAGACTCCGGGCAGCATCCCCACTCCTCACCTGTGATTATGCAGGTGCTTCTTTTCACCAACTCTCTTCCTCCGCAGGGCAGCAGCCTCCTGCCTGCCTGTAACCTGTACCATGCTGGGACTTCTCTTCACTGACCTCCCTCAGCAGAGGCAGCTCTCCTCAATGCCACCCACCTGCAACTATGCAGGCCTCTCTCAGCAAACCTGTCCCTTCTGGGGCAGCTCTTCGTGCTCGCTTGTGTCTATGCAAGTGTCTTTTACTCTTCTGTCCCTTTCCCTGATAAACCTGCCCTTTAAATATAACTATTGTCTCCATCTCATGGAGAAACTCGCCTAGGAATCTTGCCAAGTGTTGCTGAAACAGGAGCTCTGATGAACTCAAAGACCCTGCACTCCAAACCCACAGACTCCAAAAACCACAACGATAACATCAGATTCTACAGTTTAAGGGCTCAGTCTTCCAAGACCAAGCTCCATTTCATATATCAGTGGCCAGCCTAGACTGTTATGTGTTCTTCCAACCAAGTGTTTAAATATTAGAGGTTTCCAGGACCCCCTCCTTAGACTTCAAGTGCCAGTTGTAAGCTCTGTACTCCTGACCAATTGCCTACATAAATCAGAGATTTCCAGGAAACACTCCTCAGGTTCCATTAATTTGCTTGAGCAGCTCACAGAATTCAGGAAACCCATTTACTAGATCACTGATTTATTATATAAGATATTATGCAGGAACAGCCAATTTGAAGAGATGCAAGGTATGGGAAAAGCGAATGGGGCTTCCATGCCTTCTCCAGGGATGCCATTTTCACCTGTCTCATACTCACAAGTTGGAAGTCCTCAGAAGCCCATCCTCTTGGTCTTTTTTTTTTTTTTTTAAAGATTTATTTATTTATTTATACAAGCACTGGGTACATTCAGAAGCGCTGGAGGGTAAGAGAATTCACCAGAGCCAGAGCAGGGAACAGAACAGGCAGACTGACAAAATACATTGCTGGGGGGAGCAGTGGGTGGCAGGAGAGGTCTGTCGTGCCATGTGGGACCCTTGCCGGTGGCCAGGGATCGAACCGGTGCTGCAGAGGCCATGGGCAGCTGCACAGCACAGCACTCAACCACTGTGCCACCAGGGGAGGCCTCCTCTTGGGTTTTCATTGAGGTTTCATTCATTGTGTCAGCATGTTTACAAATTCATTGGTTATGGGAAATTGACCTTAATCTCCAACCCTTCCCCCTCCCCAGAAGTCTGGGGTTGGAACTAGAAGTGCCTCAAGAATTGTTCTCCAGGCAATCAGCCCTATCCAAAAGGTACTTTCCAAAAAGTCAACTTACTAACAACAAGAGATACCTTTATCTCTCTCAACACTGAGGAAATTCCAAGGCGTTTGGAACCTGTGAGACAGGAACTGGGATGAAGACAAAACACATATGAGAAGTGGATTTTGGTCATCTGGATGGCCAACTACGTATTTTTCTTATAAAACAAAATATTGCAGTCGGCCATTGGAGTTGTATGTCTTCTTGGAACAAGTGTCTATTCAGATCCCCTGCCCATTTTTTAATTGGGTTGTTTATTCTTGAGATTTATAAATTTTGGATATTAATCCAAATATGTATGATATGCAAGTATCTTCACCTGTTCAGTAGACTGCCTTTTCATTTTGACAATAGTTTCTTTCTCTCTATGCAGAAACCTTTTAGTCTGATGATGTCCCACTGGTTAACTTTTGCTTTTGTTTTCCTTGCCCATGGAATCCATAAAACGTCTTTACCGCCGAAGTCAAGAAGCATTATCACCCTTGTTTTATTCTATGCGTTTTATGTTCTGAGGTCTTACATTCAAATCTTTATTCAATTTTCAAGTAATTCTCCTGCTTGTCACTTGGAGGTCTAGTTTCATTCTTTTGTATGTGGCTGTCCAGTTTTCCCAACACCATTTGTTGAAGAGATTTTTCTTTTTTTTTTTTAAGATGTATTTATTTATGCATACAAGAATAGGGTACAGGCCAGAGGTGTGGAGGGTGAGAGGATTCACCAGAGACAGAGTGGGGAACAAAACAGGCAGATTGACCAAAGTACACTGTTGAGGGGAGCAGCGGGTGAGTCAGGAGAGGTCTGCTAAGCCACGTGGGTTGCTTCCTGGCCAGCCGGGGTTTGAACTCTTGCTGCAGTGGCTGCGGATAGCCTCATAAGAGCTAGCTTAACCCCTTGCGCCACCAGAGAGGCCCAGAAGATATTTTTCTTGCTCTATGTATGCTCTTAGCTTCTTTGTCATAAATTATTTGTCCATACATTGAGTTGTCAGGAAAGTCATGACATTTTTTTTTGAGAAAACATAGAAAAACATAGGAAAAAAATGCATCATGACTTTTCCGACAACCCAATATGTTTAGGTTTATTTCTGTGTTCTCAATTTTGTTCCATTGATCTGTGTGTCTGTTTTTAGTCCCAATAGCATGTTGTTTTGATTGTTACTGCTTTGTAGTATAGTTTAAAGTTGGGGAGCATGATAGCTCCACATTTTTGTTCTTTATTTTCTCAGATTGTTTTGACTGTTTGAGGCCTTTAGCAGTTATGTTCAATTTCTATGAAAAATATCACTTGCATTTTGATAGATTGCTTTGTATCTTTATATTGCTTTAAGTAATGTGGCCATTTTAACAATGTCAATCTTGTAATTCATCAGCATAAAACCTCTTTCCATATCTTTGTATCTTTTCTATTCCTTTCAATAATATCTGATACTTTTTAATGTATAGGTCCTTTACCTGCTTGGTTAAATTTATCCCTAGGTAATTATGTTTTATGTGATATAAATAGAATTGTTTTCCTGACTTCTCTTTCTGCTAGTTCCTTCCTTATGTGTAGAAATACAACATATTTTTGTATATTAATTTTTTTTAGCTTAAGGGATTTTATTTTATTATATCTCCTAATACCTCTAAAATCTGTAACAAGATAAATTTTAGGGGAGGGGGGCAAAATTACAGAAATTACAAACTGGTAGGAAAACCAGAAGAACCAAATGAACTTCTGGAAGAAAAGAAAAACAAATTGAAAATATATTTTCATATTGAAAACAAATAAATGTTTAATTTTACATCCAGGAAAAAAATTTCTCTATAGACTCATGAAGAAGGTTTATAAAATGACTATTTTTCAAGTAGAAAATTCTATGCCTTTTGAGAATTTCAGGTACAGAGAGGTATGACACAAACACTGGTCCACAAAAGACCAAAAAAAAAAAAAAAGCAATGGCAAAAGAGAAGAAAATGTAAAAAAAAAAAAAAAAACACTTACAAAGGAGGAGGAAGGATGACAGGGAGGGAAGCAGTAGGGGTGGGGTGAAAGAGAGAATAATAAACTTTCTCTCATTTCTGCATATGCAATATCTTCTGAAATTCTCTAAACAAAAATGTTATGACAAATTTATTATAGGTTTGTTAGTATTTAATCCCTTCTACCTGTATTATAGTTATTTATGTGCATGTCTCATCTCTTATATTTCATTGTTAGCACCTTAAAAGGCTTAAAGGCAAACAATCTTTGTTTCACTGTTCTATAATTCATTTTTGAGTTCCATTAAAATGACATATGAAGAGCATATGGAGAAAATATCTTCTAAATCAATCAATGAATGTAAGTATAAAGGCATATTCAAACAATTTCATTATCTTAATCTTAAAGAATGAAATGCTACAGTCATTACATAGTCAAGATTTGCTTTTAATAACAGGTTAAAAAATAGCTAGTCTCCACTGGAATTAACTTTACATAAATCAAATAGTCACCTATTTGTTATTTCTTTGTTTTTGATTATTTAAAGTGCATTTTATTGTACTTGTTTCATTATTATATTGATTCATTATTTTATTGATTTAATTTTTAAATTTTATGTATTTACTTATTATAATTGTATTAATTTCTCTCAACATTTTTGTAAATGAGCAGTTATATTAGCAGAGTTATACAGGACAGAAGTTTGGGAATAATGAGTTGAATAAGCAAAAAAAAAAGTTACAAAACAAAGATAAAGACACTAGAAAATGGAAGTTAATAGACAACAACAAAATGCCTGGGGAATAATAGGAAAGAATGAGAAAGAATCTGAAGAGAATTTACAATAGAGATAGAAAAAGCCCGTTTGAAACTTTCAAAATATTAAAATATAACATATAATCATCTAAAACAATGATATTTTCCCAATATTAGATACACCAAAATCTGATTCTGGACCTTACTCTGACCTTAGGTTTGGCCTTCTGATTCTTAAAAATATACAATCATGCCAATTGTACAGATATAACCCTATTTAAAAAAATACCAACGCCAAGTGTTTCCCTGTGAATTTGCTTGAGTTTCTGAGAGCTTTAATATTGCATATGTCATTATGGCACTGCTCAAAAAAGTGAGAGAGGAAAAAAAAAGTGAGAGGAGGAAACAGATTTGATAATGGGGAAAGCCCTTTTGGGAGAGGTCTGTAAAAATCTGACCACAGCAACAACAGGAATGAGACAATTTCAAAGATATCTTGCTGACAAGAATACCCTGCATTCATATATTTCCCTCACATACCCCTCCTCTTTAAAAGCTCAGGCTTTCATTTAACAACACACACTAAAGGGCCTATGCAGCATGCAAAGCCCTGCACCGTGCCCTGCAGATGAAAGATGAAGACACAGTCCCTGATCACAATACGCAGTCTATCAGAACGCACTGACACAAAGGCAATCAAATGAAAGGCAAAGTTGGCTATCAGTTCTAAGACAGTGCCTCTTGAATTGTAATGTACACAAGAATAACTTGGAGATATTGGTAAAATGGAAATTCTTATTCAGTAAGTCTACAACAGGGCTCAAGGTTCTACATTTCTAGTGAGTCCACAGAGATTGCGTTTGGTGATGCTCCATGGACCATAGACAGAAAAGCAACAGCCTAAATGATAAAGTGTAAATAAAAGTTATGGAAATAATACCTTAGAAGTGACTCCTTTTCACTGACAGACTTAGAGGGGTTTCATAGAAAAGATCCTACATTCAAACAGGTAATAGATATGTGCCTTGCCATAAAGCAAATATGATAAATGGCAATTGCAGAATCGAGGCAGAGATGATATGGGTATTCACTGTAACATATTTTAAACTTTGTATGTATTTTTAAGTATGCATAACAAATATAAACTATTGGGGGATTATCTATAATTCTATTAATCTCCTTTAAAAATATATTAGATAAGAAGTGAAAATATTACATACCCTATTTCTCTCTTTTCAGCATTTATTAAACTCACTCCCAACATAATCACATGCAAGTACTAGCTTTATACTTTTTCAATAACTGATTCTTTTTACAAAAATTGAATCATGACTTTGGGTCTATGAGTTGCTTCTGTTTAACAATACGTCATTCACAGTCTTCCATATTAGTGAATATAACTTTATTCTTTTTCATGGCTAAATACAAGTCCACTGTCCAGCTATACCACAGTGTATTTAACTTAACCTTTTCTCTATTAATGGCATTTTGATGAATCCAACAGATGTCCAGTTGCCAACTACTAGGCACATGAATGCTCGAAGCAACAAGAAGAATAGGTTCTGCATCAACCTAAAAAATTCAATCAACTTCACTGAGAGTACAGTCTCTCAGATCTTCATTCTAACAACTTGGTTGTCTGAGTCCTTATGCCAAAGCAATGGAGAGTTAAAAAAAAATTTGGATGGAAGGCAAAAGGTTTTTATAAGTAAGCATGTCAATAGTGAAAAAGTTGAGGGCCTCCTCTGGTGGTGCAGGTGGTTGAGCGCAGAGCTCTGAAGCTGTCCACAGCCTCTGCAGCACAGGTTTGATCCCGGGCGGCCGGGGAGATACCCACATGGCACAGCAGACCTCTCCTGTCACACCCACTGCTCCCCTCAGCAATGTATTTCAGTCAGTCAGCCTGTTCTGTTCCCCGCTTTGTCTCTGGTGAATACTCTCACCCTTCCGAACATCTGGCCTGTACCCTGGTTCTTGAATGCATGAATAAATAAATTCAGAAAAATAGTGAAAAAGTTAAGCTATTTAAAGCAAATAAGAAAGCTGAAAAACCACCAAATAAAAACAGTGATAAGGGAGTCTAGGCTCACTGAGTGCTTACATGTAGTCTTACAGATTTCAAGAGGACAGCATTGTGTGTGCACAGTAAAAAAAAAAAAAAAAAAAAAAAAAAAATTGATGTTCAAAATCAGAGGCATAAATTATTAAATAAAGACATAATTTCTTTAGGCACTTGCTATAAGACAGCTGTGCAGTATGGAATACACTTTAGAAAGAGATATTCTGAAAACATTTCCAAGATCCTTAATAATTGAATACCTAAGGAAGCCTTTGGGCCAAGCACCCCACTTAACAGACAGAAAAACAAAAGGTACCACCATCCATCCAAGGTCAGCTGGTTGCCTATACATTAGGGAAGGATGAATCTTAGTTGCTATGTTTGCTACAATCCTGGATTACAAAATCAGTAATCACCTCAACTTTTCAAAATACTCTACAGCATTGAATGTGTCATTCACTGTGTATTTTCAGAAGCTGAGATTTTACATTAAGAAATACTGTGGCTGTACCTCTGAATCATATGCAAGGTTGTAAACCAATGTTATTTAAAAATATAATTTACAATGAAAAAATTTAAGTGAAAGTTTATTACTGTGATCAAAGAAGTGAAGGCGAGAGGTCTATTGGGGACCCTGAGAGTTAGGTAGAAAGCATAGACCTTCTAAGCCCTAATAGAAAGGAAAACATGTTTTGGCCAGGAACAGAGCAACACAGAAAGTAACTTACACCCACTACATTTATTACAGGGAAAATAGCCATACACATACAAATACATATGAACACACACACACACACACACACACACACACACAGAACAACTTTCCTTGCTGTGTTTTTCTGGTCACTAAACTCTTCTACCATTTCGAATCAGGCACCTTGGAGAATCCAGCCTGATTCTTTCTCTAAAGAGTTCTTGTTGCTAAATAAAAAGTACAGCAATGTGTTCAATGTGAACTGCACACAGTGGACAGTTGAGTTCAAGGCTCTTTGCAACTCTGTGAGGGTTTCAGACTTGTTATATGTGAAATGAGGGACCAGAATGTGATGATCTCTAAACTTCTTCATAGTTATGAGTCATGTTTCTGTTCAGCATCTAGCAAATAGAAATGAGGCAAATAGAGGATATTCAGATACCTTGTAGGACATGAGAGAATGTTTCATATATTTGCTACAAGTATTTTCTGAGTTGTATTTAAATGATTTCTTTTTCTAAGCCTTATCTTCCCTTGACTGTTTCTTAATTCTTCCATCCCCCTTATCTATCTTCTCATCAAGACGACCTTTAGAAAATAAGAAAAGGCCTCAGATGTTAATATTTGGGACACCATGTGGGAAACAAGAGCCCAGGAAGGTGAGGTGACTTTGAAGAGGTCAATAGCTCACTTGTGAAAAGGTGGAGAGGTAGCTTTTGAAGCCCTTCATTGATGAAGCCTCCCAACTCTGAAAAACTACTAGGAAATATGAGTGTCCCCTAAAATAACACATCATTTATATCCTGGGAGTCATGTCTAAACAGGCAGCAGTCCTGTGTCAAAGGAAGACAGCTCTTTCGGCTGAGGAGCAATGAGCAGTCTGTTGGAGGTGCTGAAGTCTCTGCCCTCCTCCCGTGACTTTGTGAAGATTTATGTGCAAACAGGAATCTCAGCCAGACTACCTCCAGGCAGTGTTGGACCAGATCCCTAAGGAGCCCTGCAGCTATGAAGCTTTTATCATATTTATTTCCTGGGGACAGTGCGGTTGACCTGACTTTGGATAGCTGTGAGTTCCTGAAGCTTCCCTATAAGGGACAAGACTTCATATGTTAAAATATCCAAACATGATAGATTTGAGCAAAGCATGCTCAGCTATAACACCACACACACACAGGCACACTTGAACTGGGTTGAAGATTTGGTAAAGTCTTTATAAGCTGTGAGGAGAAAGATCACTGTATTTAATTGAAAAGCATTGTCCATTCTGAGTTGAAGCACTAAAACCTGCAGCCAGTGTGCATATCTGTTTTTATTCTTTCAAATCAAAGTGGTTAATCAACTGCTGGACACTTTCTGTCATTGTAACACTCCTTCCTTCAAGAACCAAGGAATTGTCTCAATTCTGACATTAAATCGAAGGATTATCATTTTTGAACAGCACAGCTTTCAGATTAGCAGCAAGCCAATTAAAAAAATAGGGGGAAAAAAAAAGAAGCTTTGCCCTCCTGACACCCTAGGCAGCCTGCAAGCGGCTCTCCTTTGAAATGGCAAGAAGAAACTGCTCTCAAAGACACTTTCTCATGTGCTGCCAACTACACGGGAATATTTTTCAGGCAATGCTTGTCTGGTCTGACTTGAACTTGTTTCAGGGTGTGTCTTCATTCCTGTGAGAGGTCTGCCCTGGGCCAGACTGCATTCATCAGTGATTAAAAAAAAAATTGTAAAAAATCTAGAGCTGGCAGTGGGTAGGAGGTTTTTCGACATGGATGTGCACTTCCCACGTGCTCTATCACAGACACAACTGGGCTGGTAAGAGGGCCGACGGATCCGTGCCAGGCCCAGACACAAGTCTTCCATTCTGACCCGGAGGGCTGCCAAGTGGGAAGAAGCCACATCCTTCCTCATCCTAAGTTCCCTTCTTAAATCGAGTAGTTGTTCAGACAGGGGAAGCACAGGGGGGAGGGAGGAGGCGACATCACTAGTTGATGTTAATTATAACAAGGGGAAACCTTTATTCCCAATATAAAGTTTCTAAGTGAATTCAAGACAGAATCTCAAGGCCGGAAAGGCTCTCACATGTCATTTTGATTCAAACTTCTTTTTCCAATGTTCAAATCTCCCTGTAACATCTCTGCCAAGTGGCCGTCTAGGCCCTCTTTAAATTTCTCCAGTCTCGATGAACTCATTACCAATTTAGTTTTCATATGGCTCAGTAAGTAACAAATGTCTCCTTACGCTGAGCCAGATTCTGATACCCTGGAACACACCTACCTGCTCATCTGGGTTGAGGTCTCTGGAGTCACGTCAGGAAAGTGTCTTTCTCGACTACAGACACTGCTGAGCACTTAACCCAGTGGTTCCCTACTGAAAGCAGATCTCACTTTCAAAAAGGGAAGACTCGGTAAACCAATGTTACCACAATTTTTAAAAAAGGTGGGGAGAAACTAAAGCTTTTGGAAAACACTCATTCCTCTACTCACCTCAAAGACTGAAAACCATATTGAGGTAACCTGAATGTGACTAAAACAGGAAAAACTGGCAGCAGTGAATGAAGGTACCTCCCACCCTGTCTGGGCTTAAAAGGAAATTGAAAAAGGAGAAAAGGGCGGGCTTCCCCGGTGGCGCAGCGGTTGAGCGCTGGGTTGCGAAGCTGCCCGCAGCCTCTGCGGCGCCGGTTCGATCCCCGGCTGCTCCCCGGCCACCGGAGGAGGGTCCCACATGGCGCGCAGACCTCTCCTGCCGCCCGCTGCTCCCCTCAGCAGTGTACTTCGGTCCTTCTGCCTGCTCTGCTCCCCGCTCTGGCTCTGGTGAATTCTCTCACCCTCCCGCACTTCTGACTGTGCCCCAGTGCTTGTATAAATAAATAAATAAATCTTTAAAAAAAAAAAAAAAAAAAAAAAGAAAAAGGAGAAAAGGGAGCAATTAAATGTCAGCAATTCCACTGGCCAAAGGACTAGCTCAGCCCAAGTTGGGTTTCTAGGGAATTGTCAAAGACTCAGCGTAGTGACTAATATCTGCTGCCATGAGATGTTTATATACTTTCTATACCATAGAAGCCGATTGGATAGAGGCTATGAGGTAGAGGGCGCACCTCAGCACAATGAGGCCAAGTACAAGATTTGGGCTCGGGTTGCAGTTATACAGACTCGACTCAAATTCTCCAGGCTGTGCACACTTCTTACCTGTGACAAGTCTCAGTTTCATTACTGGTGAACAATTTAAGCCCCACTTGAAATATAGATGTGAGGATTATGTGAGATCCTTGTGTGAAATGGCTGGCACTTAGACAACAGCTAAATTTGTCAGTTAATATTATTCTCTTTTTCTCTTATTACTAGAATTTCAGCTCTCCATCCTTATAAATGTTTCCCTACATCTTTTAACATCTTTTAAGGAGGCAGAAAGCTCACGGGCTTGATAGGCAGTTCTCACATGGGAGCTCTGAAGCAGAAGCAGCATGGAAAGGACACGGCACTAGAAAGGACACTGCACTTTAAATAAAGCACAACCTTCGCTGGTCTATTTCAAGGAGTTAACCTTTTTGACCCAAATGATCTAGTATTTTAGGAAAACCATTAGACATATTCAGTTGAAAGACACCTGGAAAAGCTAGGCTTCTCTATGTCTCCTCTGCTCCCATGAGCCAAGACCCTACATTAATAACTGCAACATCCCAGATGCCCCAAAGCTCAGAACATGAGGTTGTCTCTCTGATTTTTCTTGTTCTAGGGTCCCCTCTAGGAGTAAAAAATTCTGTGGCTGTTCATTGAATGGAGGTGGTAGGCTTTGTATTTGCTTGCTCTTGACTGTTGAAATTTCAGGAGATACAGCATTGGGTGTAAGCAAGTATTTTAAATAAGTTAAGACAAGTGAATAAGTTCTGCTGTGTTTGGACAAATAGGAAGCCAGGAGATAAGTTTTTTAAACATTCAGGAGTGTGCACTTGGAAGAGTTGGCAGAGAAAACTTACAAAACAACCTCATTCAAAGATGTGTGGATCTCTTGGGGGTGTTAGGGCACCTGCTCCAGTCGGCTATACAAAGAAGGCTGTCTTCTTTACCCTGAATTTGGTATTCTGTGGTTTGATCGAAAACAGTAAAAATCTGGCAAAGGAGTGGAGAAGCACAGCTGGGACTGTAATACCTGGGTTAGGAGGAGCCTGCTCACTGAGTGGAAAGAGACTTAAAGGCAATGAAGTCTAAAACATGGGACAGTTTTAAAAACAGGGAAACAGCATAGCCAGAGGTGGTCCCAATCCATGAACTGCAGTGAACTCTCTTGTATCTCCAAGGGCTAAGTGGCCACTTGATTATCACCAACACTGAGCTTCAGTTTTCTCACTTATACTAATTCAGACCAAACTGACCTTCAAGAGTCCTTGTCAAATCAAATGAGATAATGGACATGTGAGTACTTTGCAAATTATTAGGCACTTGGGCAAACATGAGGGGACACTCTTATTATTACTCAGTAGAGCCAAAAGGTCTTTGTGCACTAAAAGCAATATTTATTTTTATAGGATCTCTTCTCTCAAAATGAAACCAACTTAGTTTTATTTAAGTCAATGTTCCAATTACATATACACTTTCTCTTCTCTTCACATATTAGACACAGAATCATCAGAGAATTTAAAAAAAAAGTTATCTAGTTATGTCAGAGGATATTATAGTCAATAATTTTAGCCACAGGTCAAGCCACCTGGCCTTGCAATGCACAGCAACATTTTTATTTCCCAGCATGGTCCTGAACAACCTCTTATGATGACTCTGAGCCACCTCCTTACATGAGAACAGGAAAAACAAAAGCTCTGGGAATGCAAATTTTCTTGTCTGAATTATTATAATAGAATCCTCATTAGTTGCCCCACCAATTCTCTGTCTAAGCTCCACTGTTTTGACATTCAGTGCCATAATTGTCTAAAACACAGATCTGATAATGCCCCTCCCTTGCTCAAGAATATTCAATGTTTCTCCTTGCCTGATGATATTAAGTGCAAATACCTCAATGGGGTATTTAATATTCTCAATAACAAGGTCCCTGATCACTTTTTTTTTTAGTGTGGTCTTCAATGACCCCAGTGTTCACACAGCATTTCCAGTCCAAAGGGGTTAATCAGGAGTAAGACACCTGTTTCCCTCCTTCACAACATGTTTTCATCTTTCATGTTTTATCACGTGTTTTTAACTCTGTCAACTCTTCTCTGTATGGTTCTCAGTCAGAAATTGACATAGGAGGCCTCCCTGGTGACGCAAGAGGTTAAGCACCACACTATGAAGCAGTCCGAAGCCTCTCTGCAGCATGAGTTCAATCCCCGGCCGGCCAGGAAGAAACCCACATGGCGCGGCAGACCACTCCTGTAGTGCCCACTGCTCCTTAGCAGTGTATTTCAGTCGATCTGCCTGTTCTGTTCCCCATTCTATCTCTGGTGAATTCTCTCACCCCCTGCATCTCTGTCCTGTGCCCCAGCTCTTGTATGCATAAACAAATCTTTTAAAAAAAAAGAAATTGACACACGAAAATTTGTATGCGTGCTGGATGGGACGAGTGAATCAGCAGCCATTGCTTTGAGAAGACCCCTAGGCACCCACTGAATCTCATGCACTGGAACTGCTGATCTGGCAGCCATTGCTCTCTCTAACTTCTCCAAGTCCAAGGCCAGACAGATGTGAAGGTCAATGGCTAAATACACTAGCCATTTTTGCAGCGCACCCACCATGCCAAAGCTAGATACCATGAGAGATAGTAAAAGGTTACAGTTTGTCCTCATGGACTCCAGATTGCTCTCTCCCACTCCCTATCCAGCTTCTCTTTCTATCTGCCCACCACAGCACAGAGAGTAAACCCACAGACTCCTTCATCAACTCCTTCCCAGGGTCCTTGATTAGTGACTTTAATTTCTGGCCTTCCCCTTTTACATATTTTTTAAAAATATTTATTTACTTATGCATACAAGAACTTGGGTACAGGTTAGAGGTGTGGGGTGGGGTGGGGGAAAGGATTCACCAGAGGCAGAGTGGGGAACAGAACAGGCAGAGTAACTGAAATACACTGCTGAGGGGAGCAGCAGGCCTGACAGGAGAGGTCTGCTGTGCCATGTGGGTCACCTCCCTGGCTGGGGACCAAACTCGTGCTGCAGTGGCTGCAGACTGTTTCATAGTGCTGCGACTTAACCCCTTGTGCCACCAGGGAGGCCCCGTCCCTTTTACATCTTTAATAGCCCAGCTTCTCTCACAATAAGCCTGACACCTATGATAAAACTGTATCCCATAACATTCATCCATATCATTTCTGATGCCCCTGTCAGTCCTAAATCATATGGCACACTTCCCTACCAGTCTTTCTCTGTCCAAAATCTATCCATCACTTCATGTCTCACTTCAAATACCACTCTGCACAACCCCTTTCCTGAATAACACAGGTATCTCTTTTCTTTAAATACCAAAATGTTTTATCATATATCTTTTAGGACTTGTGTTATATATTCCTTTGCACTTTCAAAGACTAAACACATTATAATGCAAACACCTATCTATATCTTATCTTCATAAAAATCTATAAATTCTTAAACTTCAGGAGCTGTGTTTATGCAATTGAATTTTATTTATTTTAACACTGAATACAATTTTATTTAGTTAGTTTCATTTATTTTCTTTAAAGATTTATTTATGCATACAAGAACTGGGGTATAGGCCAGAGGTGTGGGGGGTGAGAAGATTGACCAGAGACAGAGTGGGGAAGAGAACAGGCAGACTGACTGAAATACACTGCTGAGGGGAGCAGTGTGAGAGTCAGGAGAGATCTGCTGCGCCATGTGGGTAGCTCTCTGTCCGGGGATTGAACTCGTGCTGCAGTGGCTACGGATAGCTTCATAGGTTGCATCTTAACCCCTTGAGCCACCAGGGAGGCCTATTTAGTTTCATTTAAATACAGTATTCTTTTCTTAAAATTTTTAAACATTGCATTATAACATTATATAAGTTTTAGGTATTCATAGTTGACAATCGCCATATATGATACTATATTAAGTTTATGGCTCAAGGTACAAATCTATTCTTCACCATACCACTGTCCCCTTTCCTGATCTCTCTTTCCCTTTCCATACTGATAACCACTAACTGGTCTTATAGTAAAAAAGTTTATTTTTGCTTTATTTAATTCATCTGTTTTCTCTGTGTTTGTCTTTCTCTGTCTGGCTTATTTCACTGAACATAATCCTCTCTAGCTCCATCATGTTGTTGCAAATGGCAGGATTTCATCATTTTTTATAGCTGAATAGTATTCCATTGTGTGTGTGTGTATACACTGTGTGTGTGTGTGTGTGTGTGTATATATATATATATATATATATATATATATATATATATGCCAATAGATAGGCATTTAGGTTGTTTCCAGTTCTTGGATACTGTAAACAATGCTGCTTTACACATGGGGTACATCTTTCTCCTCAAATTAGTGGTTTTGTATGATTTTTGTATAATCTCAAGTGGGATAACTGGTTTATAAAGAAATTCTATTTTTAATTTTTGAGGAATCTCCATGCTGCTTTCCATAATGACTATACTAGTTTACTGTCCCAACAGTGTTCAGTGTGGAGAGAGGTCCCTTCTTTCCACAACCTCTCCAACCTTGTTGTTTCTGGTCTTTTGGGTTATAGCCATTTTCACAGGTATGAGGTATATGATTGCATTCTAATCTCCATACTTCTCCAGTGTCCTGGTTATAAAAGGTTCTTTTGTTGTCCAAAAGAGAAAAAAAAAAGAATGCTAAATGCATCCTCCATATTACTGCTTCCTTATTAACAACACAGGCATCTGAAACCCGAAGTTGCTGTTTCAGATATTGCCTCATTACATGAAGACACTTTTCATGACCACTTTACCTTTCCATTTCTCAGAGTGGAGCCTCTCTAAGTCTAAATTCAACACTGTTTATTATTACCATCCCCATAGTTCTAACAAAACCAGTCTACAGTATAGTAGAAATAATGGCATGGGAAATGAAGAGAAAAATGCTGGAGCAAGATGTGCTCAAAGCAAATAATAATAACAGACAATGAAAGAGAAAAAACAGAATTTACCAGAACCAGATTACACAGATTTAAAAGTATACCAATCTGTGGCCATTCACTATCATAAATGATCTCACCTCAATAAATTCTAAAGGAATTGTAGCCCATTCCTCTAAGTATCTTGAATCACCAAGATTAAGGAGTGCCCATATTTTAGAGTAATCTGAATCATTTTAAAAACAAAAATAAAAAAGCAAGTTACATATTAAAGTAACATCAGTTTTTAAAAATTCCACAGCAGCTCCTACTCTCAAGGGAAAAGAAGAATGCCTGTATTTTGTCAGGCATTCATTCAATAAATACATGGTGAGGCATTATAACTCAGGCACTGGTGTGTGTGTGTGTGTGTGTGTGTGTGTGTGTGTGTGTGTAGGAGGAGGGGGAAAAGAAGGGAAAGAGGAGGAAGGGAGAGAGGGAGAGAGGGGGAGAAGACCTCTCCTGAAAGTAAATCATCAAACATGGGATCATCAAACATGGGAATTGTGGAAGGATAAAAGATACACCCTTTTAAAAATCTCATCAAGAAAATAAGGCCTTATAAATCAAAATCATATTGGTTTCTTTCTTACAAAAAAGTAAGCAAATGCAATGAACAAAACAGGACTAAGTTCACTGTTACTAGCTTCTTCCAGGGCAAAATCAGCTGTCAAGTAGAATGAAGCTTCTTGCCTTGCCCACACAACCTTTGCCTCATTTCTCTGCCAAACAGTTCTTCACTGCAGGCAGGACCTTGGAGACTCTAAAGGTGCTGCAACCCTGCACAATTTGCTTTGGAAGAAAAATGTGGCAAAACACAGGGAAGAAATATTTGATTTTATCATCATAGTCCCAGAAAACATGTGAAAATAAGGTGATACTTTTTAATTTTTCTGTTTTACAACTAAAATTTAAATTTTGCAGATCACTGCAGTAAGGGTTGAATGAGATAAGAAAATTAAGTGCTCAGCACAGCTCCTGGCACACCGGAGGCACTAGATCAATACTAGTGATTATGATTAGCAAGAGGTCCTAAACTCCCAACAAGCTCTGTAAATTAGGCCCATTAAGTGTTATCTGGGGCAAAATTTGAGTCTGCTGCTGTTTTTCCCTTGTCACCCAGAATGCTCTGGGGCTGTCACTAGAATACAAAATAACTTCTCAGCAAGCCAGATCCAAGCTAGTGAGAAGGATGGGCAGGGTTAGAAGTATGTCTGCAGGCGTGTCAGATGTGCGGAGATGACAGACAGGGCCATCCTATAGAACCCCTTGTTTGAAATCCCTATAGCATTCCCCAGGATTGGGTCCTTCTACCTATAAGAATATCCTGGAGATGGCAAGGTGCCAGAATTGGTCCTGGAACAAAATTAACATTGCTGACAATATGATTGGATTTTTGGCTTTGATTTTTTTAAAAGAGAAATTAAATGAAACAAGCAAATTTGTGTATGCAAGTGTAAGCATATTTGGGGAGGTTATAATAGTTTTTAAAAAATAAGATAGCTCAATAAACTGAGCACAAACTATGCTACAGGCACTGAGATAAGCACTTTGCTATGTAGTTCATTCTAACAATGGTTTTACCATTGTCCCAATGTAACAGGGTGGTCCCCAGGAAAGGGGGGGGTCCAGGTTTCCTGCCCCACCCAAAAGGAGGGTGGAGCTGAGCAGGGAGAGAAGAAGCTGCAGAGGAGACTGAGGAAGGAAGGAAGCAGGATGGAGAGCCAGAAGGAGACCTGGAGGAGGCACATGGAGCTGAGAGACACATGAAGAAACTGCGCTTGCCTTTTGGTCATGGACTGGGTGACACAGATGTTGGAGAGAGACGCGGGGGGAGGTGACAATGGCGGGTTTTGTCTTGATTTTTATTTTGCTCTTTTCCTTCCAGACTTGTCTGGTTGTTTCTGATCCTTTTCTATGGGTGCCCACTGGAAGATACTTTAGACTTGTGGCTGGCTTTGAGGCCTTGCTCTGGGCCAATCCTGCTTGGGTGGACTTTTACTCACGAGGGGATGGGTAACTTTGGGTGCTTGATTTAGAAACTATATTCTTTGCCTTTTCTGTATTGTTTCCTAATTGTATTAAAGTTCCTTCCCATGAAAGTCTCATATGCTTTCTTTGTGTTGATGCGGCAGATGGCAGAACCTATTTAGAGCAGGCAGGTTTGCTGGGTCTGGGCTGCCCCTCTCCCTGCCCTGTAATACCAACAACACAAAGAAATGGGTTTATAGATTTTATAGATTTAAATGATTTTAATGCATCCCAGACGTATTTAGTAGCACTACCCTGACCAGTTGTCCAAGTCTAAAACCCATGCTTTACCATTATATGCTAATGAAATGATACAACTTAAAAGAATTGGTCACACAATCCTACTGATTATTTATGGAACTGTTCTTTCATTTGAGGCACCATGGAGTGGAACAAATAAAGATGAAGAAAATATTCAGGATAACTTCTTCCCATCAAAGGGAAGAATGGTGTATGGTTAAGCTTGCCCAAGTTCAAACTTGGCTCTATTATTAACCCTGTGATCTTGAATCTTATTTTTTTCTTTGGTAAAATTGTGATTACAGCACATGTCTCATAAACCTATTCTGTAGTTTTGATAAGTCAACATTTTAAAGCACTTGAAAGACACCCAGCACATGGTATGAAGGTAACTTTAACTCACATTATTAAAAGAGTCATGTATGAGATTATGCATATGTTAGAAAAGAGTTCATGGAGTTTCACATCTTGAAGTGCTAAGCACCATTAGACCTGTAAAATCAGGAAGAAGAAACTGATCTTATATGGAATGTAATTTGCCTTTCACATACTCACTCTTGGGTCCTGCACATTTCAGATACCGGTATGTAAAATAATATAAGGAGACTGCTCCAGGTCCAGTGCTTCAGGAGACTGATTACATAAAACACGTACACAAGAACTGTAAATTTTCCAGCTAAATTGAATTCAGCAACAAAGAATTCAGCAACCATCCATTACTTAGTGAATTGGAAGTAAGAGTGACAACATTTGAGAGAAAGCTAAGAAATCTGGTTTTGCCAATTTTATCAGGTTCACTTGAAGTTGTTTTAATATGAAAGAAAGACAATGAATGACATCAATGAATTAATTTGTCTTTTTCCTTCATTCATTTCTATATCACAATGCAGTTTAGCTCTTCATCTAATAAATAAAGGCTTTCATATTCCTTCACTCTATTGAAGGAATTCATCAACCTGGTCACCATCATTCCTGAGACCTTTTGGTGATTTCCTATTGCCTTGTGCACAAAATTCAAACCATGCTTGGCAAGGCCATTCTAATCTAGGCCCTGCTTCCTTAGGAACTTCTCTTCATCCCTTCCCTCCCTCTTCCCTGGCTCTGTCACCTTAGCCGTGATCATGGACCTCTCCCAGACTGGCAGACTTTTTTCTTAGTTCAAAATTTGCCTTCTCAGAGGAGCCATCCAAGACTCTCCCTCTTCCACATCTCTCCAACAGTACTGCTATTTTCAGTGTTTTAATCTCAGCTGCTTATTTCTTATAACTGTATTTCTTCTATTTGTTTGTCTGTTGTCTGTCTATTAATATAGTTATTTTTGGTTTGTTTTTCCTAAACTAGCCTTATAACATTCTAACAACAAGCAACCACCCCAACACCTATACTTACCAAGGCAATTTTGGACATTGTCTCTCTCTCAATCTAATAATACATGCATATATACATATACATATATACACACACATGCTCACATACATATAAATTTTATCCCAACATTCTAAATATATAGTCATCATTCTCAAATATGTATGCACCTATATACACTTATACATATACATGTGTGTACATGGGTGTGTACAAGTACATCCATATAATATATATATATTATATATATATATATTGCTTCCACGTTCAATTCCATCTATTTCTTTCTACTTCTTGGGGATGCATAATTAAATACTAACATCTACCGACATGTTGGTTTATTCACTATTCACTCATGATCAGGTAATGACTCTTTGCAAGGCATTATTCCAGGCACCCAGATACAGCAATGAATAAAACAGAGTTCCTGTACTTGTGGAATTTACATCATAGAGGGAGTTAAATAAATAATAAATAAACTAATAATTAATTTAACCAACTTAATGTATGCAAAAGCTGATAAGGATCCACATACATGGAACAAAAAGCAGAATTAAAAGTAGGTGAATCAGGAATGGCAGGGATGGAGAAGGGGGGCAGAATGAGGAATTACTTTATATACAGCAAACAAAATAATCTTCTTTGAGAAGATACTGAGCAAAGGCTTCAAGGAGATAAAGGAGTTAGTCATGTAGTTATCTGGGAAATTAGGTCAGAGGAAAAACAGAATGCAAATCATAGGACAGCCAGCAAGATATTTTACTACTGCCTCGTTCACTAAGTGAAATAATGTGTGGTTACTTGTGCCAATGACCATTCATATGTATGAAGTGATTCTGTCCTCATAGCAGGCCAATGAGTTATGTATCATGGGCATCACATTCTACAGAGAACAGTTCAATAACTTGCTCAGGATTAGAGAGATGGTGCCCAAACTTGAACATATGTAGAAAGACTACAGACTCCTATAATATACTATCTATCTGCATAGAAAATTCTAAACCAGTTATTCTCAGACTTCTGTACAGCAGCCCTAGATACCTGCCTCCTTAACAAGCTCTCTAGATGATTCTGAAGTAGATGGTCTATGCACCTCAATTTATCACTGGCCTCGTTCCTCCTCCACAGGAAAGGTTTCCCAATATTTTAAGGTAAATATCACATTCATTTCCTATCCCTTCACCTTCCCTTTGCTTTTCAAACTGGAAAGCACATCCTTAGAAGCCCTGAAGCACCTACTCAATATACTCCCCTTCTCCATCTGAGTTTCATCAAATGGGTGAGGCTTTGGAATATAAGGTAGAACTGAATGAAGAGAGAAGAATGAATATTTATTGAGTTCCTTTTGGGTGCCAGATACAAAGTGCTAGTCACGCAATAGATTTATCTGACATTTACCACACATACATGGCTATTGATATAGAGCGTCCGTGTCTCTCTCTGAGATAGGTATTACCATTTTACAGATGAGGAAACTAAGTCTGCACAGGCTGCGTGAGCAGTCCTAGAATTCAAATCCAATTCTGACTTCAATGCGAGGCAACCTTTCACTACCCACTCACTATCCCACACCCACCATTGTCTCACTATGTAATTGGAAAACTGATGTATAATCTTCCAGAAAGGTATTATTTAGTGTATAATACCACTCTGGAGTGTCTATCATTTCTATAATTTAAAAGAACTGCTATATTTATTTCAACAGGAGTCAAGTCTCTTCTATGAACACTAAATTAGCTCAAAAGAAGGCAGAAAATGTGCACTCATAATGCTAAAATTCAAATGAAAGCCAAATATTTTATCCCTTTATTTCTTTGTAGAAGATTATGGTGATTAATGGTGTTACAGAGCTTGCTTTATATAAAAGGCTCTATTTTCAATTCCCCAACAATAAATGTCAGTGTGCTAACCCAGCATCTATTTTCCCTCCCACCCCAAACCTGTATCCTGATGGTGTAAAGCAGTCCGCAGGTTGTGGGAATGTGCCAAAGTCACATAATTAAGAACACAGCGGTATCTTAGTGGATATGACTCCTAGTGCAGTGCTCAGCTCTGATTCTCAGGCCCAAGCGAGCTGCCTGATAGCTGGGACTTACATTGCCCCACATACCCTCAATACAGGGATGCTATCCCTTATGACATAGGAACACAAGCACAGTTATGCTCCTTTCTTTAAAAAAAAAAAATTATTTTTTTATTTATGCATATAAGAACTGGAGTGTACGCCAGAGGTGCGAAGGGCGGGAGGGCCCATGAGATAGAATGGGGAGCAGAACAGGCACATCTACTGAAATACACTGCTGAAGGGAGCAGCAGGTGAGACAGGAGAGGTCTGCTGAGCCACATGGGGTAGCTCCCTGACTGGGGATTGAACTCATGCCGCAGCATGGAGATAGCATGATAGCGCTGAGACTTTAAACCCTGAGCCATCAGGGAGGCTCACTGCTCCTTTCTTTTCATGGTATCTCCTGAGTCACTGCTGTACAGGCACAGACCCATGGAACACTGTACCACAGAGAGCACCTTGTCCACATTCCTCATTTTAAAGGTGAGAAAATGAATTCTTCAGAGAAAGAAAAGCAACTAACCAGTACTAGCACTGGTGGACTAATGACAGAGGGGACAAAACACAATCTTGACTAGGTTCAAAGTCGCTTCACTATTTGCTAGCTGTGTGTGGTCTTAGCAAACATTAATCCTCTCAGACTCAGGACATAAAATATTGTGGGCAACATCTGCCTTGACCACTTCATAGTTATTGTAAAAAGCAAAACCAAAAACAAACAAAAACCTTTATGTGTGTACAGGTGTGTATATAATAATGAATATTTTGAAGGCTAAAGTTCTAGATAAACAAATTATTATTGTCTAGGCCTATGCCTTTTATTTTTTAACCCAATAATCATGTGCACAGGCAACTGGATCATTACTATCACTGCAGTTGTTAATCACAATAAAGGTGATTAAAATCTCTGTGTGCCAAGTTCTCAACAATGTTAGACCACATGACTGACACATACCTAAATCTGACAAAATGGTTTTTTAATTCCCTTTCTACAGATGATGAAAATTAAGTAGAGAGAAGCCAAATAACTTTTCCAAAATCAAACCCAAGAAGGTTGGTTTGTTGCCAAAGCCCATGATGTTACATGGAGACAATTTTTGGTCACCAAAAATTTTTGATCACCATTTGGCATGAAGAGGTGTGCTACCTATGAAATGAACATCTCCAGATATATGAGTTTATAAAATGACTGGTTCTCTTTTCTGTTGCCTTTAGCCTTGATTGGGAGATGAGGAATCCAATGTAATCATAAGGGCTATGTGCCAGACAGGTAGAAAACACAGGCACCTCCTGGATATAAACTAGACATAAAAGGTCACCTGTCCATATGTCCTATTATAGAAAATATTAGCTAGACTGATATGAACTCTTCACAGCTCTTGGAAATCTTGAGATCAAAGCTCATTGCTGCTGCCCACTTCCCTGGAACCTTTCTGCTTTCTTGCACATAATTTTTTTTTGAAACTGGCCTTGTCAATATATGCAAGCATGCACTTCAGTGTCATCCTTCACTGTGTTTGCTTCAAGATGTGCTTTATTGGGATTGAAATTTTTTTTCCCCTATCATTGAGCCAGTGATGCTCAACCTTGTTAGAGTCCATGACTCTTTATCATTTGCTTGCTGTTGATCACATATTAAAGGAAATTAAAATTACTTTATTAGTCTATGGAGATAGCCTTTACTAATAATTACTTTATTAGTCTATGGAGATAGCCTTTATTAGTCTACAGAGATAGCCTCAATGACTAATGACAATGATGAAGTGTGAGAAAACTTCACCATGGATGAGTCCATGCATGCATTCAGTTCTGTAACTTTTCTGTCCAAGGCCCTGTGCACGCATGAGGCAGTATAAACCATGTCATCAGCTGCTTGAGAGTTAAAAAGTGCTTGGCTAAGAACACAAAGAGACAAATTACTAGCTCAGAGGGGAAAAAAAAAGTCATACTAGAGGTAGAAGAAATTATAAACCTTTAAAGGAGTCTCTTGCACTGGGATGAATCAAGAGAAGATTTGAGAAACATGTGGGAAGGAAAGGGGAGGAAAGGAAGTAGCAGGGAAGGTGATGTAGTATGAGGCTACAGGGAAGAGGTATTTATAAGCCCAGTTACACATCTTCAGAATTTGTAGTGTGGCAGCTAGTATACTTGACATAAAGAGCCAAAATCTTTGAGCTCAGGAACACACACTGGTTCTATCTTTTACTAATTGGATAACCTTGGGCAAGTCTTTAAGTTTCCCTGAGCCTCGGTCTTTCATCTGTAAAAGGCAGACAATAATATACATCTGAGAATTCTTTTCTGCTTAAACGAAATGACAGAAATACATGCACCAATGAATGCTGATTTCCTTTGCCCTCCTCTGTTTGACCGGGAAATAGATCTCCTGACATTAAACAATAAGGGTATTTTCTCTTTATTCCGCTTCCCCCTTTTAGCCTTGACTTTTGCAAAGAAATATGACAATATAATTTCAGGGTGGAAAGGAATTTGAAAGAAAAATAACAATGTATTGTAGCAGAAGAACATTAGTGATCACTTGTTCAGATGTATACATTTTAGGTTCAAAGACAGAGACTTCTCAAATAGCAGGATCTGAATGGCAGGATGGGGATTGGGTGGGATGTGGGTTCTCACCCTAGTCGTCAGTTCTAGTCCAGAGGCTGTGCAATTTAAAGTCTTTCCTAGGTCTAAAATGAAATGCATGGATGAGTCTCAACATTAATACTCTCTTTGTGTTTTGTGACATAGGTCATTCTATTTAACTTTATTGTGCCTCAGTTGCCTTAAATAACACACAGGATCCCCTTAACAATTGAATGAGATGATATATGTATAAACCACAACAGTTTTCAGTAAAGGGTAGCTATTAAATTTTGGTTTTACAATGTAACCGATTGATATACTAATGCCAGAAGAATGGTCTGATTTTTACTCAACTGTCTTCTATGAATGAGGTGCTGAGAGAGGGCCTCGAGCTTCTAAGGAGGCATCAGTGTTCCTGTTTTCTCACTAAAGAGGCTCATCACAACACAATAATTTGCCTCAGGTACCTGCCAGATTGATCTCAAACTCCTCATTATCACAGCTGCTAGAACTAGTCAGAATAAGGAGAGGTTGGGAGGCAATCTCCCAACAACCCCATTAAAGTAAAGCAGGTATTCTCATATTAAAAAAAAAAAAAAAAAAAAAAAAAAAGCTGAGCTAATGAACACCTAGCCTGAATTAATTCCCCACAGTATCAGATGTTAAACGTTCTATGATCTTCCTTCTTATTTTTTGTAGTTGTTACTTCCCTTACAGAATTATTTCCAAAATGGACAAAGAACACAATAGGTGACTCTCTTTAATATTCACTGGCAAGCCAACAGTGATTCACCAGAGCCCACATCTGTGTCACCTGTAAAGGCCTGACAAAGTTGAGCAACAGATGAAACTGTGTAGGTTGATGATATCCTTTCTTATTTTTCTTCTGCCTTCTCTTTTGATTTCCTCCAGCCACATTCTGCTTTTTGAACTGTGTCAGGTAAGATGACGCTACTGCCTAACTTTTGGCAAAAGCAAACATATGTTCCCAAATGCCAAGAGCAAGGAGCAAATGTTTCCCCCAGAACTGCATTTGTAAGCCTGTCTGCCTGCTGCAAAGCAGAGAAACCTGATGGCTGTGGGGAGTCTCAACAGATAAATGGTCCCATGGCCTGCACTGGAGACAGATCTGTTCATTTTCTTATAAGCCTGCAGCCATCAGTTTCCACAGGGAGGACAGAAACTTCAGACCAGTGATCAGCACCTCCACCAAGTGCTGGTCTTTTCTGCAAATGAGGCCTCTTCATACTGCTTTCTATATTCCATCCTCTACCTATGGATTTGGCAAAGGAAGTGAAAAATGCTATGGCCACTAATGATATTTGTTTCTCAATATCTTACAACCTGTGAATTAGCATGAGGAGGGCAGAGGGAAAAAAACACTTAGAACAGGAAGATAGATGTGACATAATTTTGAATGTGTCTTCATAATACCCTCCCTGCTAGGAATCAAGGTGCATCACATCAAACACAGGAAAGTAAAAAGGCTACCCTTGCAATCTTTGTTTTGAAACTCCTGCTCATCCTGTGAGTTGACCCTATTAAACTCCACACAGCATGTTTAAGGATTGTTCCCTCAGCAAGGAAGTACCCTTTTTGGGACAGAAAGGATATCCTGCAATCACCAGCAAAATAAGTTCAATCTAGCAACTGAAGTAACTGTTAACCATTCCTTTCGAGAAGCAACAGGGTGTGAAGGGGAAAGTTCTCAACTAAAAGTCAAAAGGTGTGAACTGTGTTTTCAGGACTGAAACTTACTAAAGACATGACCTCTGGCAACCTTGTATTTCTCTTGAGTCTCACTCAGTTTCCTTCTCAATACACTGACACCAGTTAAGAGATCATTTAATGAGCACCTATGTGTACTTTGCATTATTTCATTTAATCTAATCTTCACAAGATCCTCGAGGTTAAGTACTGCCCCCTGCCCCCACTTTGAATTGGATAAAACAGAAATTCTAAATGGTGAAATAAATTGCTTAGTATTATTCAGCTACATAGGAATTAGGACTGAAATTTAAAGTCCACCATAAAATTTGGACTCCATCTATTAATATGCCTTCCCTCAGGGCTACTGCAAGTAATAAGGAAGATAGATATATATACACTTAAGAAATTTTAAGTTTTTTATATATATATATATATATACACACACACACACAATCATATACATATATACAAACACATTCATATATATCTTGCTCAGTATAACCAAATATAGAACATTTGGTATACATACATACACATATGTATAGTTTTGGTAACCAATAATCTGGATAAAGAGGAAAGGTATAACAGGGTATCTTTTCTTTAGAGAACCAGAATCTAAAGGCATTAGCTTTCAATATCCCTTCCATCCCCTTGTTCTGACCTTATTTTGAACATATTCCTTTTCCACACAAGTGCCGTTCTTTCAGGCACGCGTTCAGATGTATCCTGGCCAGCTCATCACAATGCATGCACACGGAACAGGCTGATGGAAGCAAGCCCATCCTCTGCAAATTCTTGGTGCAGGAGGTACCTAAGGGGGCACCAACGAGTTGGTCCCTTCCCTCAAGATGCATCACACCCCCTCGCCTGCACTCATCAATATCACACACAAATGCAATGGACTGTGAAAGAGACAGCCAACTCTAAATGCCGGATGCTCAATTCGGGGACTTACAGCACAGCCAGGAGATAGTAGTAAATCACTGTATGAAGTCAATCAGAATAAAATCAATTGCCACAAGCAGGTTAGGGATATATAAAGAATGTTATTTCATTTTAAAATATGAATAATAAAGGAAAACTAGTATGGGCGTGTGTGAATGTTTGTGTTTCAATAAGGGAAGTTTGTGTCTAAAAGAGAATGAATTTGCCAGCATCACCACGAGATTTTTGGTGTTCTCCTAAGCTAGCTAACCTAAGACAGCAGGAATAAAAGACATAAAATAGTCTGAACAAAAATGGAACTTCAACTCATCCTCTCATCTTCCCAGCTTTCATCAAATTCAAGACCCTCTTTGCCAATAAAGATTGTCTCGGACCAGAGTTTCACAGACCTGAGGCTTGGCCTAAAAAATAGTAGGAATTGATAACACTGCAAAACATTAATTCTATATTACAAATCAAGCATTCATGATAAAAGTCACATGCAGACAGCATTCAGAAAACATTTACTATAAAAGAGGTTCAAACCCCAAAGAAGAAAACATAATATTTCCAGATTAAAATAAAATGTCCCTATAAGGTAGTCTGAAATCACCTTTCTGAAAAACCCACTCTCTCCAAGGTTACCATAAAAAGATATTTACAATAGTTGCCATCAATAATGTCGACCTGGCCAGGCACTGTGCTAACCATGTTACTGGAATCATTCCATTTCATCCTCCCAACTATCTTAAGAGTTCCTTGTGACTATTATAATGTCCATGTCCAACTGGGGGGAAAATGAATTATCACAAAGATTGAATAACTTGCCCAAGTTCACACAGCTAAAATGAGAGAAAGCTGGAGTTAAAACCAGGTAAAATCCTTCTCAGTCACTAGCTAACTCAAGAATCTGTGGAGAAGGGCCACAAAAAAGCTTCCAGAGGCACAGAGGTTCACAATTCCACAACCAGGAGGCTGAGGGAAGACTGCCCCAAGACCGGGTCAGGAAACATCAGAAGTTTGCTTTTATGTTGCAGATTTCTCTTTAACTCAGCTTCCTTGTTTACTCAGATTACTCAGAAGTGAGAGGGGCGACTGGTCCATGGAGTCAGCTGTTGCTAAAAGGGGGCCATCCTATTCTACACAGGTCCACCAAGAGACTGATGGAAAGAGAACTAGGTTGGAAAGAGAACCAGGAGTGCCATAGGAGGTCACCAGCGCCCCAAAGATCCCCACCTCTCCCCAAGAAATTGACCAACACCCTCCACAGGGGCTTCTTTCTGGGAAAGCAGGTCAGGAGAGGAAGGAGCTAAGCTGCAAGCAGCCTTTATCCAGGTTGTCACAGCTCCAGGCTGGGGGCGACGCGGTATCCAGTGGGTACGCAGGGACGCCTGCCCTATTCTATCCTCAAGGCTCACAGCAGCGCTCAGAGAAACCAACGCGGGGCTCTACCAAGACAGAGCCCTTAAAGGGCTAGGAGCGGGGTGCAGCACCGCGCAGCCAACCCACAACTGCGTTACTTTAAATGCCCACAAAACCAGGATGAAGCTCTGGACAGTTGGGTTCGAGTCCTGGCTACAACACTCACGAGCTACGTGGCCCACCACCACCTCTGTCTCCTCCTGTGCCTCAGTTTGCCCTTCTGGGCAATAAGAGGGTTGAGCTATGCCTGTAGGAATCCTTCGACCCTGAGATTCTGTGGCTCGCTGATTCCCCGAGTCCGCATGGCAGCGTGAGACTCACCTTTCCTGCGAGTCAGCGAGGACGCAGCGAGAGCCGCGGGGGCAGCTAGAGGGTCGCCACGCGCGTTCTCCTCTCCGTGCGTCTTGCCAAAGTGGAGCCTGGGAGACCCTGATCCCGCCAGTCTTCCCCAGTGAGCGTCTTACTTTCCGCCGCACTTTCTTTTTCCCCCTTTAGGACTCCTCCCCCGACGCGGAGCGATTGGCCGCGCGCGGCGCGAGCTCCACCCGCCGCCTTGGCTCGCCAGCCGCCCGCGCTGTGGGCTTCCCGGAGCGGCCGAGGGGCGGCACCGAGGGCAGCTCCACCCGCGGCGAGGAGGAGCCGGGCGGGCCTGCGGGCGGACACGAGGCTGCGCGGGTCCCTTCCGCGCCCTGTCACCGCCCGGACTGGCTGGAACACGCAGGAAAGACGAGCTTTGGTGCTGCAGCTTGGCACGCCGCCAGGCGCTGTGGGCAGATACGCCCCCCGCTGCACACAGAGACGCACACATGCGCTCATTTCAAGAGCCTGGTCTTGCAGGCTAGATCGATGGCATCCTGCTTTTTCTTCCTGGCTCTGTGCATTTGGTTTCCAAACTGCAAGGCCGGTGGTCAATTCAGGTTGCAGGATTTGCCCTCGCCTACCTACCATGTGCCGAGCACAGAGCAGGTGGAAGAAACAGGGTATCTTGTGGTCTGGAGCTCCTGCTCCCTGTGAGGGAGTCGTGGTAGAAAGAAAATAAGTGGTCACGACAGCAGAACGGCTGTTGTATTTTCCATTGGCGTATACCCAATGCCTCGTGAGAGAATGGATGGATGGATGGACGGATGGATGAATGAATGAATGAATGAATGAACAATCTCAAAAGAACTCTGTCCCTTTCATTCTTTACAGTTTCTTCAGGTTTCTGCCAGAGCACTCCTCTGTCCTTTCCGACTCTAGGTGGTAGTTTGTGTAATCAACCTGAGAAGCTTTATAGTGGCTTTCATTAAGGCAACTTGCTTTGCTCGAGAATCTTCTTTTGTTCCCCATCAGGGTGTCTTCCTAACTGGCAAGACCCTTCATCACTTGTCTCCATTCTGAAACTCCATAATAAAGGTAATCTACCAAGTTGACTTGTTTCTTGCTCACTGTCACCTCCTTGCCTTTCCTTCCACTTGTAGAATTACCTCTTTGCATCTTATTAATTTATTCAAGACATTGAGATCTAGAGACAACAACTAAGGAAAAGAAGAAAAAAGATGTGAAAGGAGAAAAAGGTCTTTAGTGTACTAGCAGGTGGAACTAAAGGTTCTCATGCACCAGCTAAAGATGACAGCTGGGCCAACCTCAGCCACTGTTCCTGCGCTGCAGAGCTTAACGCCCCACAGTGAAGTAATAGTGTAATTGAAGCTGTGGGAATGTGCATGTTATTCCATTTACTGATAGCACTCACGAAAATTAGTCCCAAGAAATGATTATTCATCTCTGCATATCTGGCACATAGTATGTATGTGCCCACAACATTGTTACTGAACCAAAAAGGAAATAATCCAAAAGAATTTTGAAACGATCTCAATGAAGCAAAAAGGTAAAACGATTCTTTGATTTATTAGTCATTCATGAAATATATTCAAAAGCATTGACTGTTTTCTTATGTACTACACTTACCAAGCACTTACGTATGCTTACAATGTAGCAAGCAGTTTGCATATATTAACTCATTTAATTCTCACAACAACCTGGAAGGTACTATTATTATTTCCAATTTATGGATGAGGTATAAAGAAGTTGTATTTTGCCCAAGGCTACAAACCTGCAAGTGGAGAATACAAGATGAGAACTGAGACAGTCAGCCCTCCTGCTCTTAACCACTCTGTTCTATAGTCTTAAATGATTCCTAAAAGACAAGCATGTGCTGGTTACTCAGAATTAAACCAGATAGAATATTGGTCTTTCAGGAGCTATTCAGAGTTTAATGAAGATGAGAGGCATATGGAATAGTAATCATAGAATTATATTTTGTAATCTAAAGACAACATAATTGGAAATGGAAATGATCAGGTAACCGACATGTATATTCACACAATAAAGTATTTGCTGTCATAGTTAATGTGTTATGAAAATATGTCTATGAAGGAAAGGCTCACTATATAATTAATACAGTTAAATAAAAGCTATGTAAACATATGGACAGCAGTTGAAACAAACGTAAAAATGTTAATGTTAGTGATATTGGAGTATAGACAAACTTTTACAATTTTGAAATTTTTCTTTAACTTTAAAATATTATAACAAGCAGGAAAACAGTGTTAAAACTCACAGACTAGGAATTCGATGAAAAATTATCACATAAATGAATGAATGAGGCTGCAAATTCATTGGTTCCGGAGACTAACAATGCTAGGTGTGTAGGAGGTACTCGATAAAACATTTTGAAATTGAAGTATTTGGAAAGCTGTTATTACCCTCTTTTCTGTTACTACCCTCTATCTTTCTTCTAGGTCATCTTTAAATCATTTTGCATAGCTGGAAGCCTCAGAATTTTGTTAATCCCTATAGTCCAATTTGATCAGGCTTTTGTTTCTAACAGTCCATAGTCAAGTTATAGAATCACCTCCACTCTGAAAAATTTATGGTCAATTCTTGTTCTTCATCTTACCTTAACCTATTCACAGCACTAGACATAGTAGATTAGTTTTCTTCACATTCCTGCTTCTTTGACTATTTTCTATCAATTTCATCAGCTGCTCCATTCCAGACTCTTGTTTAATCTTTTATCCCTTCATGATCTCTGAGGGTTAAAGTGTTTCAGGGCTCAGTTCTGGGTGTGATTATTTTTCCCTCCCTAAGAGATCTCATCCAGACACATTACTTTCGCAATCTTCTGTATGATAAAGACCTGTGAATTTAAATCAACAGTCTAAACCCCAGGTTCTATTTACCTATTTCTTTCTTCCTATCTCTTCTTAGGTGTTTCCTATATATTTGAAACATTTCATGTTTAAAATAATCTTTGTTTCTCACCTTCAACAAGTCACCTCCTCACCTATTGTTCCCATTTTTTTCCTAGTTGCTCAGGCCAACACTTTGGATTCATTACTGGCCCTTCTCTTCTCTCACAGCTGATACACATTCCATCAGCAAATTTTTGTTTCCTCTACATGCAGAGCATATCACAAATTTGACCATTGTTTTTTTCCACCACCACAACCACCATTGTTCAAATTATTATTCACTCTATCTCATTGTTCTCTCTGCTTATTCCTGCAAATTCTTGCCCCAGACTCTACTCCTCACATGTCAGAGTGATCCTTATAAATAGAAATCAGAATAAATACAAACTAGTCATCAAAAGCAAGGACATTGGACTCAAGTTTGAATTTTATAATATATTTACATGACCCAAACAAATCACTTAATTTGTTGTGCCTCAGCTCCATCATCTATGAAATAATAACAATTATCAATAATAATACCTACATCAGAGGGTTGGAAGAATAAATGAGTTACTTGGGACAGGGACTCTCATAAAAGTGCTATGTAAATATTAACTATTATTTTTACTAGTAACAATATATTCTGCTCTCAGTCAATGATTTTTCAGAATGATTAGAAAAAAAATTCTGGAGTCCTTTCTGTGGTCTGCAAGACCCTACATGATCTGGCACCAAATTGTTTCTTCAAATCTCTCAATGGGGTCCTCTTGCTGTTGCCCAAATACACTGACAATTCCCGTGCTCCAGCCTTTGCACTTGCAGTTCCATCTGCCCTGAATGTTCCCTCAGCTTAGAGTGCTATCACACATGCTCACTTCCTCACCTCATTCACATCTTCATGATACCCCAGCTCACCTGTCTCATGAAAACCTGTCTGACAACCATATAAGGACCACTTCTTTTATGCTCTATCTTAGTTATTTCACACTTTATTTGTGTATTGGATGTCCCTTTCACTAGAATATAAGCTTCAGGAGGTAACATGCTGTTTCACTAGAAATAAACAGTACTTTGTACATAATACTCCTTTAATAAACATTTGCTTAATTATGAATCCAATCCAAAACTCTCAAGGCTAACCTGAGACCCAAAGATATTAAGTGACTAATTTCTAGCACCCTCCTTTTATTTACATTTGGGGGTAGCCAGAATAATCAGAAGTAAAACAATAGTAGCCTTTTGGGGGTGGGGGTGACTAATGACAGGGTAAAGAAAATACAATGCAGAAATGTTTTATGTTAAGATTTTGGAAAAAGGGCCTCCCCTGTGGCACAGCAGGTTGAGCACAGCATTGAGGCTGTCCACAGCCTCTGCAGTGTGGGTTCAATTCCCGGCCGGCCAGGGAGATTCCACATGGAGTGGCAGACCTCTCCTGGCGCACCCGCTGCTCCCCTCAGCAGTGCTTTCGATCTGTCTGCCTGTTCTGTTCCCCCCCCACTGTCTCTGGTGAATCATTTCACCCTCCTGTGCCTCTGGCCTGTACTCCAGACATTTTATAGATAAAAAATACATCTTAAAAAAAAAAAAAAAGATTTTGGGAAAAAAGTAAACAGTGGGACTAAGACAAAAGGAAAAATGTGAAAAAGGAAAAAAGTAATTATGTCATCTTCGCTATCCTTTTGTATTTCCACCTTTTATACTTTTGAGTCCTTTTTACCCCCCATCCCCACTCAACCCCTTACCTGCCCTCTAATTTCTATGGTCTTGTGGTGCCCATGCCTTTCTCCACCCCCTCCCCACAAAAAAGGTGCATGTGCTTGAAAGTCATCTTTCCCTCTTCTTCCCTGTTACCTCTGTCCCTGGAATAAAAAGACAAAAGCCCCTCTGCCTTCACTTTTCTGGCACTAGATGTAGAGACTCAGGCAGATTGAATAATCTTGTCAGAGGTACATGCTCATTTGCCCAACTACATATATTTAACTACTGTAATTCAAGTAGCTTGGAAGAGAAAATTTGGCAATGCCATGGGAGATGTTCTTCATTCATCTATCAGACCTCTCAGACTGGCTATGTGTAGCCTTAAATGAAGACAGGCAATATAGAAACCTCTGAATCCCATCCAGAACTCTATTTGCATAGCAGTGGAGGTTAGTCCCAAGAATGGGGATTTCTCCCACGTGGAGGTGTCAAAGATCAACAGTCAGCTATTACTTAAAATAGTGAAAACAGATTTGATTCAGTAACTAGTGATTCAGTAACTACAGATTTTACTGAGTAGGGAAAGAGCTGAGCTCCATTTGGTTTTGTGCAGAGGAGGTTTTAATATTTTAAAGGGAGATTGAGAAATGGAGGGCAGAGTCTCAGTAGATTCAGAAAAGTGAAAAATTGCAAAGAGTTGGTCAATGTAAACATGATTAGGCCATCTGTACTTGCTGCTTGGCAGTTATTGAAGTTCGGATTCCATCCTCCTACAGAGGCCCTATTCTTATCATACATTTCCAAGGAGTGATTCTAAAGGCCTTGAGAAAGACACTTCCCAGTTGCAAGAGATACATATTCACAACTGCCAGCCCTTTTTAGTAAATGCTATAAGAAAAGGAGGTCAGAGGTCTGCTATCAGGTATTGGCTAGAACAAGTAGCAAATTTTCTGGCAGCCTTGAGCTTTCCCAAGCATACAATTTAATGGAATGGAGGCACTGCAGAGGCACAGAACACGTGTGGCTCCCAGACATGATGGAACTCGGGCAGGTCTCTTAGGGCTGGGGTTTGGAAGGAGCTGTTGTGTGTCAAGAATTCTGGAGTTCTCAGAGTTCTCACAGCATAGATGAAGTTGGAGAACCAGCATCCCATTCTCCCAGTCACTTCTCCTTTAAATGTTTAAATGTTCTCCTTTAAATGTCGTCCTTCTCTTCCCTTGAAATGTTTGTCTTCAAGTTGATGCTCCTCTAGTCCCACCATCACAGGAGCACATCTAGATGAATGACAGGGTGACGGGCAAAGACATGTTTTCCAAAAGACAGCCTGAGTCTTCTTGGCCTATGGCCTAAACCTTCTGGAGACTGTTAGAAAAAGACCTAATTTTCTCTCCTTGTGTTTCTCCTTCCAAACAGAAGCTTTGAAGCAAAGGTCAGGATTTTAATAAAGTCTTGGAGGATGGTTATTATGCAATGTTGACACTTCACTACAGCAGGAAATTTAAAGACAAGAATTTTGCATGCAAAAAGGGGAAACTTACCTTTATGTTTCTAACTTGGCCATGTAGGTACTTAACAAGACACTTACCAATTTCCAGACCCAAAAATCTAACCTAAATTGAAGACATGCTCTTTATATGAGACCATCACCTGTATGATCCCATAGGTTAAACCACTGCAATATTCTTTAGGACTGACTCAATCTAAATCGATCACCATCTAGTGAATAACAGCACTCAATGCCGGTTAAAACCATGCCAATATTTTCTTGGTCGTACAATAATATGAGAGTGCTATGCCACTTAGCCCTTACTTCTGTGTAGCAAAAAGAAGACTGGATGGAGCCCCAGCAGGCAGGGAGTTGTTATATTCACCTCCAGAAAAGAATTTTCAAATCTATGAGTCAGAGAATTTGTATGGGATTCTTTTTGTGCCATCAGCAATTGAGAATTTTGTTTTTTCTTTTATTCATTCATATATTCAAATGTGTGTTGAACATTTGCTCTATAGGGGCACTTTGAACAATGCTGAGATAGGTTAGCCAGGGCTCTTTCTTAATTGAAGAAACAAGAGGTGCACAGATTCTATAATACAAGATAGAAATAATATTCCTGGGGCCTCCCTGGTGGTGCACGGGGTTAAGAAGCAACCTACGAAGTTATCTGCAGCCACTGCAGCACCAGTTTGATTCCCGCCAAGGAGCGACCCACATGATGCAGCAGACCTCTCCTCTCTCACCCACTGCTCCCCTCAGCAGTGTATTTCAGTCAATCTGCCATTCTTTTCCCAACTCTATTGATGATGAATCCCCTCACCCCCCACACCTCTGGCCTGTACCCCAGTTCTTGTATGCATAAATAAAATAAATCTTTAAAAAAAGAAATAATATTCCTCTTTATTGAACAACTACTGTGTGGCATGCCCTTCAACCCATGTTATTTCTAAACCTTGCAATGGTCTTAGATATGTATATAGTTTTTTTTTTCTTTTTTCAGTGATAAACTGATAGAGATGATTACTTGCCTAAGACCATAGCTAGTTAACGTTGAACTAGTAGCAATCCCCAGGTTTAACAGAATCTAATCTACACTTTTCCACACCACATTATGGTTCATAATATCAAATAAAGTAGTCTTCAAGTATTGAAGAAGTGCAGTTACTTCTCTTTGGAGGATATTAAGTGAAAAACAAACAAACAACAATAACAAAAAGAAAAGAGAAGTCACTAGCAGAAACTGGAAGGAAAGGTGGAATTAAGATTTATGGTGACACCACTGCTTTTCAATATAATACTGGAAGTCCTAGCCAGAGCAATAAGACAAGAGAAAGACATACAAGGAATCCAAATAGGAGAAGAAGAAGTCAAACTATCACTATTTGCAGATGATATGATAATATACATAGAGAACCCCAAAAACTCCGCAGAAAAACTAATTCAACTCATCAATCAATTCAGTAAAGTGGCAGGATACAAAATCAACATGCAAAATTCAGTAGCCTTCCTATACACAAACAATAAATCTGAAGAAGAAGAAATAAAAAAAAACATCCCTTTTATTATCGAAACAAAAAAAAATCAAATATTTGGGAATAAATCTAACAAAAGAGGTAAAGGACCTATACAAAGAAAACTATAAAACACTGTTAAAGAAATAGAAGAAGATACAAAGAAATGGAAAGACATCCCCTGCTCATGGATTGGAAGAATAAACATTATTAAAATGGCCATCCTACCAAAAGCAATCTACAGATTCAATGCTATTCCAATCAAAATTTCAATGTCATTCTTCAAAGAAATAGAACAATTATTGATGAAATTCATATGGAATCACAAAAAAACCCAAATAGCCAAAGCTCTACTGAAAAAAAAAAAGAAGGAAATGGAGGCATCACACTCCCAGACTTCAAACTATACTACAAAGCCATAATCATCAAAACTGCATGGTATTGGAACAAGAACAGACACACAGACCAATGGAATCGAACAGAAAATCCAGAAATAAACCCACAGATTTATGGTCAACTAATCTTTGACAAAGGAGCAAAGACTATGTATTGGAGCAAAGAAAGTTTGTTCAATAAATGGTGCTGGGAAAACTGGGTTGCTACATGCAAAAGAATGAAGCTTGACCACTACCTCACACCATACACAAAAATCAACTCAAAATGGATTAAAGAACTAGACATAAGACCTGAAACCATAAAATACATAGAAGGAAATATAGGCGAAACACTACGTGATTTGCATATCAAAGACATCTTTACAGACACATCACCCAAAGCAGTGATAGTGAAGGCAAAGATAAACAGCTGGGACTACATCAAATTAAAGAGCTTCTGCACAGCAAAAGAGACAATAACAAAAACAAAGAGAAACCCCACCAACTGGGAGAACATTTATGCACACAACACTAATGATAAAGGACTGATCACAAAAATCTGCAAAGAGCTGATGAGACTCAGCAACAACAAAGAAAATAATCCAGTCAAAAAATGGGCAGAAGAGCTAAAAAGAAACTTCTCTGAAGAGGAAATGCAAACGGCCAACAGACATATGAAAAAATGTTCAACATCACTTGTAATCAGGGAAATGCAAATCAAAACTACCATGAGATACCATCTTACACCAGTGAGAGTGGCACATATTAAAAAACTAGCAACAGCAAATGTTGGCGAGGGTGTGGAGAAAAAGGAACTCTTCTAGATTGTTGGTGGGAGTGCAAACTGGTCCAACCACTGTGGAGAGCTGTGTGGAGATTTCTGGACCTACTAAACATAGAGCTTCCACAGGATCCAGCAATTCCACTCCTAGGTATTTACCCAAAGGACACAGAAACATCAATTCCAAAGAACACCTGCACCCCTATGTTTATAGCAGCACTATTTACAATAGCTAAGCTTTGGAAACAGCCCAAATGCCCAAAAATAGATGACTGGATCAAGAAGATGTGGTACATATATACCATGGAATATTACTCAGCATTCAAAAAAGATAAACACATGCAATTTGCAGCAACATGGATGGCGCTGGAAGGGATCATGCTCAGCAAAATAAGCCAAAAAGAAAAAGAAAAATACCGGATGGTCTCACTCATAGCAGGAATCTAGAAAACTTAAATAAGGGACCAGGAAAATGAATAACTATAAGAAAGTGAAAATCAAAATCAACAAAAAACTATGAACCAGAGACACTTTTTGGGGTGGGGGCCGGGAGGGGAGGGATTGGGGTCAGAATGGGGGGTTTGCAATTGTTTGGGGGAATGTAAAAATAAAATTTATTATTTTAAAAAAAATAAAAAAAAATAAAAAAAAAATTTATGGTGACAAGAGGGTGGGATTAAGACATTACAGGAGAGGGTCCTCCCTGGTGGCTCAGGGATTAAGACAGCACTATCAAGCTACGGCCAGCCACTGCAGCACAAGTTTGATGCCCAGCCAGGGAGCTGACCCATATGGTGCAGCAGACCTCTCCCGTCCAGCCCACTGCTCCCCTCAGTAGATATGCCTGTTCTACTCCCAACTCTCCCTGGTGAATCCTCTCACCCCCCCATCCCCACCCCTCTGGCTTATACCCCAGTCCTTATATGCATAAATAAATAAATCTTTTTTAAAAAAGGACATTACAGGAGAAGCAAAGAGTATTCATCCATTCAACTGTGATTCCATATATAAATGAGATAACCAACATGATGTGGTAAGTGCTTCTGGAAAACTAGTACTGTACCCTGGGTAAAGCCAGAGGAAGGTGTTTGCATATATCACTGAGCATCGGAAGGGAAAGGTGGTGTATCCTATGACTCCAGCTGGAGAGCATGTGGGAGAGAGAGGGAAGAAGGGGCTGGAGAACTGTACTTAATCAGATATTGGAAGGAAAGGGGGGGGGGGATAATATTGAAACTCCTCATTAGAGAATGAGAACTATAACTTATTGATCTTTAAATTCCTTAATGGTGCTTGATAGAAAAAGTGTTTGAAGAAATGTATGACTGATGTTTGCTGAGAACCAAGTGCTACCTAAGTCTGTTTTTTTGTTTTTGTTTTTGCAAATATTGTACAATGTTATCATCACAGCATCTCCAAGAGGTAGGTATTTGCTTTTTCTATTTAAGAGGTAGGAATGATTCTGAGGTTCAGGGGGGACGTATGACTTCTCTAACCTTACAGAGCTAGGAAGATATAGAAGCAGCTTTCAAAATTTGACCCTGGAACTTGTCATTTTCCCCACACTGCCCTAAGTGTCAGAATAAGACCATGTTCTATTGTTAGTATTTTTTTTTTTGGTTATTTAAAATAAACATTTTAGGGAAACATACATAAAACTATTGTTTGTATACAGTGTGATGCATTTCACAAAATAAACATGATCATATAACTGAAATCTAGATTGAAAAACCACATTGCCACGGGTTACATAGTTTGACTTAATATGGTAGTTAATATCTTCATATCTGTTGAGCTAAAAAACTCCCCTGCAATTTTCACTCACGTACACAATGTTCATGAAAACTCATGAGCTATTGAGTCATACCCTGCTTGGAAAATGAGTTAATCATTAAATGATACTTCTCTTTAAGGAGTTGTGCATTCCCTCAAGTCAAAGTTCCCTATTTAGTGGCAGCACCTGAGGCATAGCTGGGAATTATAGGACCTGGAGCAAATTTGTTGCCTCAAGCAGCAAAAACGTATTTAGTGGTGAGACTTCTGTATCTCACTTAAAAACTTATGTTTAATTGTCCTGCTAGTTTATTGTATTTCTATAATTGTAATTTTTAAAAGTTACAGCAATCTGAGACTTGCCCAGATATAGAAAATCCTTGAAAAATAGGAAAGGGGCACTTAACAGATTCCAGGAAACTTGGGCTTCTGTCTAGGTCTGGCTGCTCATTCTCTCTGTGGTCTTAACAATTACTTTAGTACTTTTGCTTTCTGAAAGTCTGGTCCCTTACCTTTAAAAATGTCATGAACTTATAATATAGTACTAGAACAGTGGCCATCAACTCTTACTGAGCATCTAAACCGCCTGTGGATTTTTCTGTAATTTATTATTTTTTTGTATGTTCATTTGAGATGCCCAATCATACTAACTTGTGGGCTGTAGGTATTGTGTGATATTAATCACCTCACTCCAGAAGTGATTCTAAACATTGAAATTGGATATAGAGAATGACTTGCTGATTCCCCAGTTATTTTTCAGGGTTACATTCCTGAGATCTCATATTAATTCACACATAAATTGGGTAAAGTTCATAGGAGGTTACTTAACCTTACTCCATAAGAAATTACCTATGAAATTAGATATTTAAAATGCATTTATCTGAAAGACTGACCCTACAATTTTAGTAACAAGAGATAGTTAAATTTAAGATACATTGGAACTAGAAAGGAGAATGTTAAGTAAAGTAAGTCAGAAAGAGAAAGGCAAATTTAGGGTGATTTCATTTCTATGTGGAATATGAAAGAACAAAGCAAAAGGTCAGACAAAACCAAACCAATAACAAACCCTTGATATCTGGCTGCAGAAGTGGGGCAACCAGAATGAAGTGTAGGGGAGTGGGAAGGGGGAGGAAAGGGGCCCAATTGAGCATGGTCAGGGACTATTGGGATATTGGTGGGAGCACAGCGTAACAATACTCATCTGTAGAGACTTGAACCTATAACCCCTAAAACAAATACCATGCTGTAAACCAACTGTACCTCAATAAACATAATTGAAAAATAATTAATACAATAAAATACATTTAGTAAAATTTGCACATTTGTAGTAGTTGAATATCACATAAAATCCACAGGAAGAGCAATTCAGAGATTATTCGTGTATTCTTATTAAATCTCAAGTGAACTATAATATAGTTTGCTTATCTAAGATCTGCTCTGTTATTTAGAAAGGTTATCATGTAAAAATAAAGTGCAAAACAAATCAGAGGTTAAAATAATTAGTAAATATAGGACTTTGCATTGTGTTACTCAGAAAATAAACAGTAAACTTAAAGAGAAATTTCTAATATAAGAGCTGGGACAGCTAATACACTCTCACATTCATGCTATGGAACAAATAATAACTATCACCTGGAAATCAAGGGCAGTTTTGTGGAAATGGTAATTAAACTCAGTATTGAAAGATGGATAGGATTCGTCAAGAGGAGAGGGAAGTTGGAGACATTAAAGCAGTAGGAAGAGCATGGACAGAAGCATAGTGGCATGGATGGATGTGCATAGCAGATGACAAGAAATGTCCTAGCCACTTAGCTGTCATCTGTGTCATTGGAAATAGGTGAAGATCAAGCATGAAAAGCTTCTTAGAGACTAGTCATGGCAGGCCTGTCTGTGTTAAAACATTGTTTTCAGGAACCATGGGAAGTTGCTGAAAGTTTATAGGTAAAGGAATGAGTTGCTTAAGGTCACACAGGTATTAAAAGTTGTAAGAGTTTCACTGGAATTCAGATTTTCTGATCTGAAGTCCAAAGATCTTTTTTACTACCTCACCTACTGAAATGGGTTCAGTAGGGTCACAGAAAATAACCATGCCAAGTACATCACACATGAAGACCTCTGAACTCAGCCCAAGTGCTGTTATAGAAATGAAAGACAATGATATTTATAATGACTTCTCCCCTGGTGGCTTCAAAGTCTTTTCCAGGGTGGAGGGCACTAGTTACTTAATGCAGAGCAGCAGCATGGGTTAAGCTGGCATCAGGAAAGACAGAAGGGTATTGTACTAGAAACTGCAGAGGGAATTATAAATTGACCAAATGCAATTACCCAAGTTGGGATTTGACCAAGGTCTCAAAATTTAATATCATCACTCCTCCTAAGTCCCTTTAAAGACCCTCTGTAGTTAGAAACCTTAATTTTATTGCTCCTGTAAAATTCATGGGAGAACATTGCTCACTCTCCCCCACCCCAAACAAGGAGTCTTTACTTTCTTTTCTTGGCCATGGTGTTTCCAATATGGCTTTGATTGCTGCTGCTGACACCAAGACACTGTCACTGCCCCTGAAGGCCATTTTATTTATTGGTGCTATGTTTCCAAAGATGCATTTCCTCCACCAATATGTTCAGCTGGCCACGTAATAGCACATGCTGACATTTTGGTCACCACTCAGGAGAGCAGCAGATTGTGTAAATTCCACAGCTCTGGCATGTCAATTGTGAGGTGCCTTGAAAAAATTTGTACAGGTTGACCTTGCTTTAAAAAAAGAATCATAGAAAATAAACAGTCATAGAAAATAAACTATGAGCTAAAATCTAGTATCACATTTCAAAAGTCAGAAAGATTTAATCAACCATCATGCATACATATGCATAACTTTTTTTATAGTAAAAATGCAAGCCTAACTAAAATAAAAGATATGTGTAAAAATACTTTTGTAGAGTATTTGGAAATTCATGAACCAAATATCCAAATTTAAATAGTTCAATAGGCAAAAAGGTGATCAAACTATTAACAAAGAAGTGTAGCGAGACCAAAAACATTTGCAACAGTATGTAACTTTACTAGTTGAATGCAAATGTAGACAATGATGAAATTTTACACTTGTTTGAAAGAAACTTAAAATTAATCATGTTAATGAAATTTTGGAATTACTGGGATCCTGCTGTATTTCCATGATCTTAAAGCTAGTAGGAAACTCAATTAAAAAAAAAAGTTGGTAGGCACAGCTTTTGGAAGAAGCAACTTTGTCAATTAAAGTTAAGATCTTAAAAATGCTGTTTTTCAAGCTGAGAATTTCAATTTTTGGAAATTTACTTAAAGAAATAATTCAAACAAAAAGAAAATGTATCCTTATAGATATTCACTGCAAAATACATTGGTAACCTGAGGTTAATATTCAGAATATATAAATAACTCCTACAATTCAGCAATAAAAAACGAATATCCTGACCAAAAAAATAGAGAGATGTTAGAGAACTTCTGTATGGTTGGTGAAATGTAAATTGCACCACCCATGGAAAGCAGTATGATGATTCTTCATGAAAATTAAAAGTAGAATTACATATGACCTAGCTTTTGGCATATATCTGAATTCTAGTTGGGGATATATACCTAAAAGAATTGAAAGCAATATCTTTAACAAGTATCTGTGCACCCATGTTCATTATAGTATTGTTCACAATAGTTAAAAGGTGGAAGTAACCCAAGTGTTCATTAACTAAAGGATGAATAAGCAAAATTGTAATAAATACATACAATGGAATATTATTCAGCCATAAAAAGGAAGCACATGCTACAATATGGATGAAACTTGAGGACATTATGCTAAATGAAACAAGTTGATTACAAAAATACAAATTCTGTATTATTTTACTTAAATGAGGTAGTTACATTTATAAACACATAAATTAAAATGAGAATCAGGGCCTCCCCAGTTGCGCAGTGGGTTGAACGCAGTGTTGTGAAGCTGTCTGCAGCCTCTGTGGTGCAGGTTTGATTCCCGACCAGCAAGGGGGGATGCCCACATGGTGTGGCAGACCTTTCCTGTCTCGCCCACTGCTCCCCTTGGCAGTGTTTTCGGTCATCTGCCTGTTCTGCTCCCCACTCTGTCTCTGGTGAATTTTCTCACTCTCCCGTGCCTCTGGCTTGTACCCCAGTTCTTGTAAATAAATAAATCTTTAAAAATAAATAATACGAGGATCACTAGGGCTAGAGGTATGGGGAATGGGAAGTTATTATTTAATAGATGTAGAATTTTGATTTTTGCAAGATAGAGAAAAAATTCAGAAACTGATTACATACGAGTATAAATATTCTTTAACTACCAACCAGTACACTGAAGAATAGTACATTTTATGCTATGTGAATTTTACCACTTTATTCTCTAAATGGTAACCTGATTTTGTTAGAAACTAGGAAAATGATTTAGTTGATTTTGAAAGGTCATGTGCTAAAATATGATACAACCATTTGATGTTATAATTATACACAGAATTAAGTAACAAAAATCTGACAGAATTAATTTTAAAAGTCTAATTGGTTTTATTAAATGATTCATGAGGGCAGCATCCCATGTAGCAAGAAGAAAGTCCCTGCATAGAGTTGTACAAAATAGGAAGTTTTATCGTCAGAGAATAGAGAAGGACAGCAACAGAATGACTATTTCAGGCAAAGCCACTTTCTCTTAAGGGGAAGCAGGGGATCTTCTGCAGATGACCCACTAGTGTTGACCAGGAAATTCCAGATTAATTGGTTTAAAATTCCACTTTGGGGAGAGGTTGAAACTGCAGTTAGGTTAGGTATTAAGTCTTAGTGAAGATTGACAAAAAGACTCCACTTCAGCCCTGTTGTTTCTTCTTTTTCAACAATTGTATATAAATTCTTATGATATTTAAATTTTAAAACACAGAATTCAAAATTCTTACATTTATAGGCATGCAGCCTAAATATGAAAATGAAAATAAATGTTAAAATGGAAGGACTGTATATAAACATGATGTTTTATTTATATTATTCTACAATAAAGTTATTTGGGAAAGAAAGAAAATTGGTACTATGACTCCCAAACAGGGGTTTTTAATATCATTTCTCTTGTGGTAAAGGATTAAAAATAAATGTTCTTCCTCCCCATGGGAAAGTAAACAAGTAAGTAATTTGTATGTAGAAAAGCCTCTTTGGAAAGAAAAATCAAAACATGGTATATATTTTGGTATAAAAACAAAGAAATAAACTGAAGTTTAAAGCATGAACTAAAGAAAATTCTAAGAATACAAAAAACAAAAACAAAACACATAGTATTATTTAACACTTTGTGCTTTAGCATATCAATGTGTAATTCATTTTTAATACTGTTGTTCTTTTATACAAGTTTTTTCTCTTAGATGTATGGTTTTATGAGGTTAGTAATCTTGCTTTGTATTTGTTTACACCTAATGCTGCAAAAACATTTTTTTTGGTATATATCTCCAGTATATGCCTATTATGTTGTAATAGGCATCAACAGAAAAATATGATTTGGTATATTTGTTTTGTAATAAGCATTTTCAGGGGATACCATTGCTAGCTTCAAGTGTTCATTCAATATTTATTGAATGCATTTTCTTTTACTTTACTACATAATTTGTGATAATTTATATTAAAATCAGATTTCACAAAGATGTCATGTTTCTGAGATATTCAGCATGCTGCTGTTTTTCTAACTGTAAAAAACTTCATCATCATCTTTTTTTTTTTTTAAAGATTTATCTATTTATGCATACAAGAGCTGGGACACAGGCCAGAGGTTTGAGGGGTGAGAGGATTCACCAGAGACAGAGTGGGGAACAGAACAGGCGGATTGACTAAAATACACTGCTGAGGGGGGCAGCGGGCGAGACAGGAGAGGTCTGCTGTGTCATGTGGGTAGCTCCCTGGCCAGACAGGGATCGCATCATAGTACTGTGCTTAACCCCTTACTCTACCAGTGAGCCCCTCGTCTTCTTTACAGTAAACATCCTGTGAGGATAAATGAAAACATATGAAACTACTTTATATGAAACAGCAGTTAAGTGAAAATTCAATTGTGAAGCAAACTGCTAAAGAATGAGAGAAAGAGAGAGAGAGAAAGAGAGAGAGAGAGAGAGAAAGAGAGAGAGAGAGAGAGAGAGCATCCCACAATGTTGACTAGATGTACATAAAGGAGGAACCACAAGAAAAAAAGAGAGAAAGATGGAAGGACAACCCCCTCGCCCCAGCACACTTGGCCAGCCTTTGCTTTTGAATAGAAGCAACTTATTAGCTTAGGTTGAATTTCCAGCTGTATATTCTTGAATAAATTATCTGACATCTTTATGCCTCAGCATTTACACATGAAAAATAGACATTAAAAGAACCTCTATCTCAAAGGGTAAATTATTGTAAAAATTAAGATGGATAATGCATTGAAGTGCCTACCATCATGTCTGGGGCATTACATGTGAACAGAGCATGGAAGTTCCTAGACCTAAAGTGAATTTCTAGCTTGTCTTTTGTCTCAGAGAAACCACAGGTACATAAGGGAACCATCGTTGATATGAACTCTCACTCTTCCCAAAGTATCACACAATTCTTCCCATTGGGTAAGTACATACCAGGTCCTTCCTAGAATTAGTGTAATAATTGCAATTCTTCATGTTTATGAACTTCAATATATCTTCTTGACAAAACATTATCGTCTGTAACTTGGTTCTCAGAACAATTATGCTTGAACATTAAAAAGCAGGCATATTTTTTCCCATTTTAACATGAAGCACAAATTAGTTGAACTAACTTGTAAATATAGTAAATGTTAGCAAAGGGACTGGAATCCATTTCTGTAATCCTTTATTTCCTTTACAGCACTGCTTTGGTGCAGTCTTGTTCTGTCACACACAACTTTGTAGTCCTGACTTTATTATTTGCCTATATCCAGCGCAGAGCACTCAGAATCTTCATTACTAGACTCCAGAGTGTTTAGCTATGAGTCTCCACCTACTATTGCATGAGGTTTAATGAGACAAGTTGACTTACCCCTCTAGAAGGACATAAAAAGATAATTTTTTAAATTAAAATCACTGTAATCATTATTAATTCATATGGTTCATTCAACCAATGCTTTGCATACTCCAGTTATATTAAATAATCATCCACTTTTGAATTTCTTTATCTTTGAATACCATAATTCAGACCTGAGGTTTGAAAAGAGCCTCAGAGTAAAATGAGTGGGTGGAATTGTCTAGCCTAATTAAATGATATTGGCATCTCAAGAAGGAGACTGCCAACATCCGTCCCAAGCATCATTGATGGAAACTGTCTGGCATGAGCACAGATGCCATGTGATTTGGTTTCATCAGGCAGCCCTGCTGATATAACAAGATGATACCTTGTCACCTAGGAAGTTCTGATACATTAGGCAACATTAAATCATGTGGGTGTCCTCATTCCATTGGCATATCTTAGAGTGAGCAAAAATGATTCTCTGAAACTGATTAACAACATAATGCAGTGACAGTGAAACCTCATATTGTAATCTACATTCCTTGAATATTCACCTTGAAATCCTTCTCATGTTTAAACCTGATCAAGCGTTATTTACCATGTACCTACTAAGCATGAAGTATTGTGCAAGACTTTATGGAGAAAGACATTATGAATCAGACCCATTCTGTGCCCACAACAAATTTTTGGAATCTCAGAGGAGGGAAGAGTACATAAATAGATATCACTGAAGGAAGATGGGATGAGAGGTATAGACAGAGATTACAAAGGAGTTTAGAGAATTTAAAAAGAAAAATCACTCCACTTGGCTCCATCTGGCAAATTGTCTCCCCATATATATTCCTTGGTTTTAAATAAGTCTGTTAACAGACCTAACATCCCACACTTATACTTTGTATCTATGTTGGCTATTTCTGAATTAATCACATCAAAAGATAAAGGTCTCTTTTTGACTCTTCTATTCCTACTGCTAATTTTAGAAAGAAAAGCTTTATTTTGTCCATTTAGTGGTTTTAAATATTGTGTTTTATTTTCTACTAATGGAAACCTTGGCACCCATATAGTTAAATTTTCAAGGGACACATAGAGGGTTATTTGTCCAGTTCTCTGTACTCAAGCTCATCACTTCTGACTTAGGAACACATCTTACAAAGGACAATGGAGGAAAGACAACATCTGACAGCAATACCTGCAACCCATTACTGAGAGTTTCAAAGGTCAGACAGCAAGTGACTTTCTCTTACATGTGAATTTCCCGATGACTGAAGAACAAATGCTCTAAAGAGATTAGTTGGATAAAATGACTATTATAAACTCACCATTTATGTATGTCAGGACAAATGGAGCAGCATAAGAGCATTTTTTTTCTGGATTTCTTTGAGGTATGACAGAGAAAATTAATTTGAGACTAGAGAATAGGAAGGGAGAGTTATAAATTTGGAATTTGACAAATAAGCCTTGCTTATACAATGTGCCAAGTCTGAAATAAAAAATGAACTGATTAGAAAATTCCAAGTCCTTGTGAAGAAGCTGCTTCTCTTAAAAGATTTTTGACAGTTGGGTTTGTTTCTATTTTTTCACTTTTTCATTGTTAATCTTGTTTTTATTGTGTTTCCAAAGTCTTAACCATGGTAAGATCAACACCACTATCGTTATCATGGGAAAAGAATACATTAAGTTTGGTGTAAATTTTTTCTGGATTATGTACTAGTTAGTATATAGACACTTTAAGCTTTAAATGAGGGGGTCAAATTTAAGGAAATTTAAGGAACTTACTAAAATTAAACACTAGCACTTATATACATCTATTTACATATATACAATATGTATTTAGGGCAACTATAAATTTATGGTGATTTCTCATATGCATATATGCATGAATGTATGTGTGTGTACGCACACAAATCTTACATGCTCAGGAAGTACTCTTACTATATATGTGTATGTGTGCATACAAACTCACATGTACATCACTTTATATAGCACTTTGCCCATCTGTTTAAGCTTTTATATATTCCCTTTAATTAGAATTAAATATGAGCATGTGCTGTACATTTAAGATCCAGTGAAACCATTTCATCATTTCTGCACAGCACATGGTATACAGGGCCCCACAGTAGGCACTTAGTAGATATTATTTGAAATAAATTGAGTTGAATGATGAACACTACATGAATGAATTAAATCAATATGACATTGATGATGTATGGAACAGACGCAATGAGGCTTGGTTTAAATCTATGAACAGATTAATTCAAGTTTTGGAGTATTATCACATGATAGAAAGGGCACACAAAGACATGGAAATCATAGAATGCAGGTGAATTTCTGCTCTGCTTCTAAATAGCTATGAGATGATTTGCTTAAAATTTCATAACACTTAACATTGTTTGAAACTTCAAGTTAAATAAAGTGTACAGTCAATTCATAGTAAGTACTTTGCTACATACTGCTTTTTTCCTCCTTTTCTATTCTGACCAAATTTTAGTTGCTTAATAATTGGAAATATATTTTTCTTTTGTGGATTTCAAATATGTACTCTCTTCCCCACTTAACAGATTATTAAATGTTTAAAAATGTTAGACTTTTGAATTAATTCAGTTAGTCTTCCTATCATTTTAGTTAGCGAATGTGCATTTTCCAGTGTAGTATTCACTTCTATGCAACTGTCCTAATATTGGGGAACACACCTGGTAAAAGAATTGGAAGGTTGGCATATTCTCTAGGCATCCCATCTACATGAGCATGGAAAATCATTTCTCCAAATTCTGGGCAATTCTTCTCTATATAAAATGAGGGAAGGATACCATATCTAAAGACAATCCTAAGAGTTTTACAATTCTGCATGTAGAAAAAGATTCTAGTTTACTGGAATTTATGTGAATCAATGGAGATAGAAGGGTGTGGGGAAAGACTAGTCAAAGAATGTGTTCTTTTGAATTTCCCTCTGGCCCATAATGCTATTGAAGTGCACTTTTTTTCTAGACAATTCTCCCATAGCTAAAAAATATAGACATTTGATTATGCTTGCTTTGTAATTTGAATTATTATTGTGTCAAACAATGACAATTAATCTTATGCTCATATTCTCTTTGTCCTTCCCATCCATTTTAATCACTTGCTGAGAGCATCCTGAATGTCATCTGTCTCAGTGCTGTGTGGCCTGCACAAAATAAGACACGGTCCCTGTTGCCAAGCTGTTCACAGCCTGGTGAGTTTAGAAAGAAAGACAAAGCAACTAAGGAAGAATAATTAGGGCATGAGAAGGTGGGGAATAGAGGGGAAAGTAATTAATTCTGACTGAGGGAAGCAATGCTTAATGACCTTAAATAAACGTATTGTAAATTTTCATGTCACTTTCTCTGAATGACTACTTCTTTAAAAAATAATAATATTTCAGAATGAAGTAAGGTTAGCTTTCACAATACTGCTAATTCAAAGCTTTACACTAAGATACTGGATCCCAACAGTCTTGATAAGACACGAGTCAGCTATTGGGAGGAGACTCTTGAACCTAACTGCCGTAACCCTTACTTCTGCTTCCAACTCTTTCAACATTCAACAAATATTTATGGAAAACTCCTCTGTGCCAGTTACTGTTCTGGGTGCTGGAGATATAGAAATAGAACTAGCAAAGATGTGCTGGTGTTCCATAGATAAATGGCTAATTCTGGGGCAAGGAATACCAAGAAAAGCCTAGAGCATCTTGCAATACCAGGAATTAAGACATTGTTTTCAAAAATTGACGGAGATGTTTAAAATGGATACAGTCTAGGTTAAAAGTGGAATAATTTCAGCAATAAAATAAAGTTGTATTGGGTAATAAATCCAGGCATAAAAGAAAATATACTTGAGCTTACATTGACAGAAATAAATGATTGAATAAGTTAATGAATAGGTGAGGACACAATTCTCCCTTGTAGAATAATCCTCAATAATTTATATAGATATTCTTCCATCAAAGAGTTTAGGCATAACTCTCCCTCCCTTAAGTGTAGGCTGTTTACAATGCCTCCCCTCCAAAGATTAAAATATGGACATAAACTTGGGGCTACAAAGTTAGGGTTGGGGAGGGCAATAGTCTAGTGGAGAAACATGAGAAACACAGCATCATTTAGAAGACCAAGGTCAACATCCTCAGTCAGAATTCATGGTGAGGATATGTGTACTTGATGTAACGTGATGAAATGGTATTTTACCTTTGTGATCTTCCTCTCCAAAGTCCATAACCTCAGTCTCATTAGGAGTAAAAAATCAGGAAATTTTCAATCGAGGGACATTCAACAACTATCAGACAATCACTTTTCAAAACTATCAAGATCATCATAAACAAGGAAGGTCTAGGGCCTCCCTGGTGGTGCAAGGGGTTAAGTCTCAGCACTTTCAAACTATTATTGCCAGCCACTGTAATACCTCTGGCCTACACCCCAGTTCTTATAAATAAATAAAATAAATCTTAAAAAAAAAAAAACAAGGACTTCTGAGGGGCTTTCCCAAGAGAAGCCTAATTATTACAAGTTAATGTAATATCATGTCCAGTTTGGATCATGAATACAGAACAAGACATTATAGAAAAACTAAGGAAATCTCAACAAACTAACAATATTTCTATATCAGTTCTTCAATTCTGACAAAAGAACTATGCTAAATAAAGATCTTCATGATAAGAGAAATTGGGAACCAGTTACACAGGAAGTCTGTACTACCATCTCAATTTTTGTGAAGCTATAAAGTTGTTTTCAAAATTAACATCTTTTTAGAACTCACAACTTAATGGAGCTTACTAATTTATATAAAATAAATTCTAAAACATGTAGTATGTTAGATGAAATAAAGTCTATGAAAAAGAATAAAGAAGCAAATGAATAGAGAGTGCAACAAGTAGTTGTTTTATCCAACGTGATCAGAGAAGGACCATTTCAAGAGGCATTTGAACATAGACGTTAAAAGGTGAGGTAGTGAATCACATCACAGATTGAGAGAAGAGATTCCAAGAAGATGGCAAACCAAGAAGAAGAGATTCCAAGAAGAAGTGCAAGAGAATTCCAAGGGATTCCAAGAAGAAGTGCAAAGGCCCCAAGGTCTGTTTCTTGCATTTATTGCTATTTGAGCAATAGCAAGGGCACCAGTGTAACTGTAACAGAGTAGAAAGTGAAGTGAGACATGTTTGCCCAAGTCATGTAAGGCCTTTGAACCACCGTAAGTTATTTACCACTGAAAAGTGACACTGCTGGTAGTGGGTTTCAAATATCAAATGAGTATGATCTGACCTACTTTTTTAATGGGATTTTTCCTAGCACTGTGCAGATGATAGACTATAGCAGAAAAGGAAGCAGGTGAGTATATTGACATAATATAAGTGAGAGAGGATGGCAGATTGGTTTGGGATTTAGAGGGAGATTGAGAAAGAGGATTTTGTATAAATTTTGAATATAAACCCAACAGATTACTGAATATTTTAATGAAGGGTATGAGGGAGATACTCCAAGGAACATCAAAAAGGATGGCATGGTCACTAACTAAATCTGGGAAGATTATAAAAGGTGAAAACCTAAAGTTTATCACTGAGTTTCTTTCTTTTTTTTTTTTTTAAAGATTTATGTATTTATGCATAACACAACGGGGGTGTAGGCCAGAGTTGTGGGAGTGAGAGGATTCACCAGAGAGAGCGGGGAGCAGAATAGGCAGATTGACTGAAATACACTGCTGAGGGGAGCAGCAGGCAAAACAGGAGAAGTTTGCTGTGCCATGTGGGTAGCTCCCTGGCCTGCCGGAGATCAAACTCGTGCTGCAGAGGCCACGGATATCTTGCTTCACAGTGCTTTGCTTAACCCCTTGTGCCACCCAGGCGGCCCTATCACCGAATTTCTTAACTCATAACTATTAAATAGATTTCTGATTTACCTTTGTGTTACCTCCTTTGTAATCACTCCCATCAAATTCCTATCATTCTAACTCCCAGACTTTTGTCATAGACTCCTAACTGATCTTCATTCTTACTACCTACTGTTTACTTACTTCTTACTATTTTACTCTCATACTAAAAGTGATATGATCAATTGAAAATGTAAATGGAGCCAAACTTTCCTTGTACAAAACCCTTCAAAAGATTCCTATTTACTCATTACAGCTAAAATCCTTATCCCTGCTTGTAACTTCATCCTCATTATTTTACTCACTAATTTCCAATCATGTTGGTCTTTTCTCAGTTCCACCTGCAAACTCTTTTCTTCCTTGCCCATCTCTATTTCTTACCCACCAAGTCCTGCCTCTTCCATTTGCACAAACTCTTCCTTCTGCCTGGAATACACCTCCTGTGTTTATATCATCCTTTTCTTTACTCTTCTTCCTCAGAAAATTTCTCTTTGTTTCCTATTGAAAAAAAAAACTCCCCCTCTCCTTGTTGTCTCAGCAACATGTAGTATTTCTCTTCACGATTTGTCATTTTGATACCTCTGTCTTTCCACCTTATCTATAAATTTTAAGAAATCAGGGATGAAACATTTATAGTTCGATAATTTATTCCAATTGCCTAATACAGAGCCATAAATCATATTAGGAGCTCAATAAATACTGGATGAATTCATATATTTATGAGTTTTTCCTGTTATTTTATCAACATATTCCTTGGGCAGGTCTTTGACCTCGGTTTTACACTTTCATCCTGACTATGAAATTACGGAGTCCCTAGAGCTCATAGAGAAACACTAATAAATGCTTAACCTGTAAAACCTGCAAAATAGCTAGCCTTGGTGATAGAATCTCATCGAGTGGGCCTCTATTCTGTTCAAGTGGAGTAAAAATAGGCACTGCTTAGCAACCAGCATTTTGTACTGAGCTCTCTCCTCTGAGGAAGGCAGAGCAATGTTAGGGCTAAAACAGTGAAGGGATTTAGGATCTCATAAGCATATTCAACAATTAGGGAAAAGTGCTTTTGAGAAAAGGGTCCAAGCAGTAGCTCCAGAAAGAATACAAAGATGATGTGCCAATATGAAAGGGCTGTTTTTAACAGAAAATCTTTGTCAAATCCCAAATTAGGGAGTAGAGTCAGGTCATATCTCAGAAGGTAATCCATGTAAAGCAAGATAGATGAACTGCACACAAATCTTCCCTACTCCTCCTGCTTAATTTGATTCATTGCTTTTACATTATATTCATCTACTATGGAAGTAAACTTAGAACTAAACTAAAACTGGGTTTATTCTGTTACTTTAGGACTTTGGTTTTGGATTTAATTATTTCTTATTGTCATCATTTATTTATGTATGCTTTTGATCCATGACAGCCAATTGTTGTTTTGGTTTTCTTTGTGCTTTTCAAAATTTTGAATGTTAACACATCAGTAAATAGATTTTATCAGAATTTTATATATGGTTCAATCTCTATCCTATTATATACAGTTTTGCTTCTTAGAATTTTTTTTCTTTTTCAATTATGTTTATTGAGGTAATGTTGATTTATAATATTGTATTTATTTTAAGAATGATAAGTTCAAAACTCTACAAATGTATGTTTTCCCACCACCAAACTCCCAATAATCCTCCACTATGTTCCAATGGGTCACTTCTCTCCCCTGCTTCCACCCACCACCCTCCCTTTCTGGCTGTCTCAGTTTTGCCCTCATATGTTATGGATTTGTTATTAGTTTGGTTTTGTCTAACCCTTTGTCTTGTTTCTCTATTTCCACCTATCAATGAAACCATCCCATATTTGTCTTTCTCCTTCTGACTTATTTTATTAAACATTAGAACAATGTGACATATATACACAATAGAATACTATTTAACAATTAAATGAAAGAAATCTTGCCATTTTTGAAAACATATTGATAGATTGAACAGTTTCTTAATTCTAATTTTTAATTATAATCTGCTAGCCATATTTTCAAATTTCAATTTTATATCTGTCAATCAATCTTTGTACAGACTTGGGCAATTCACTTTTTCTCTCTTAGAGGGTAAAGGTCTTGGTTATTTAAAAGAAAAAGCAACATCTTGCAGAATAAAATATTTTGAAGAAGACAGTTTTTGACAAACATTGATCTCAAGCTTATCTTAATTAACTTGGGAACAAGAAGTAATGATTGTCAAAGAAAGTTCTATCTAACCCTAAGGAAGGACTGAGGAGCATTTTGGGTCATTAGAAAAAGCATACTCACTTTTGCTTTCAAATGTCAGTTCTTTTTCCTATTTTTAATATTGTGAAATCCTTTTGGAATTAAAAGAGATAAGTAGGAAATATCAATATAACAGATAGTGAAATTAACCTATTGCAAGCTTTAGGAAACTTTTGTCTAGAAAGTTCTATCCTTCAAAAACTTGTAGTGTCTATTCCCACCTGGGAGGAAGTCACTAGGGGATGGTGCAAGAAACCATCTTGTTCCTAATATGGTTCAATGTTCTGTTACTGGATAAAAACAAAGAGGAGAAAGCCATTAAACTTTCAAATAACAGCTGTTGTGGGGAATAACAAAAGTATAGGTATAGAATAAAGAACTACAAAGTTTTGTATAGAACTGAAGCTATAATTAAAAAAAAAAGCAAATAAAAACTGTCTTCAGTAGATGTAGAATTTAAGACGAGTTCCTAAAATTTTACAGCTCTCCTCAAAGGAGAGAAAGTTTACTATTTTCTCAAATAAGGAATGATGTACACCGCCTGTCTCTGCTGATTTCTCTTGGTAAAAGTGGAACCCTTGATGAATTTTTAGAAAGATTCATAAATATCAAGGATTTTCTCTCTTGGTCTTGCTTTCTTTCAACAGTGCCTAAGGAGCAGACAAGGGCTGCACCTAGACAAAGCCATAAATCTGGTCAATTTACGTTGAAAAGAAAAGGAAGTCAATTGAGTGAGAAATAAATCAGGGACACATCAGCTCCAAACAATTCCTTTCATGATTCAATTTTTCAGTTTCCCCATCCATATGAGTGTCTTATGTAGTGCATATAACCACAGAAATTTGAGTTGGATTTATGGAAGTTATAAGCAGACCTCAGCCCATAATTCAAAATGTGTCTTATATATACATTTACCTTAGAGAAAGTCACCTTAAAGGACTTATGATAATGAAGAATATTATAAAAATAAAAAAAATCTAATAATTATTGAAAACATCCTATTTTCCAGGTACTATGGTTAACACTTTACTTACTCTTAAAGATTATAAAACTTACTAAATTCATACTGTTTGAAAACTGGATTTGTTGGATTTAAATCCTGCTGTGTCTGACTTGAAAACCACTTTTCTGCACTGCCAAAGTTGAAAGGAACCTGAACATCATTTAAGTCCATACCCTGTTTTGTGGGAGAAAGAGGACTGAGAGGAGAAAATTATGTACAAAGCTTGTGATATTAAATTCTCCCTGGTGCTGTAGTGTGGGTTTCTGAGTCTGCCTGTGTAGAGGGTATGGTGTGGTGAATGGGACTGGGGGAAGTGAAACAGTAGTTGAATAAATTTATATCACAGTTTTTGCATTTATAAAGTTCAGATATGGATAATCAGTTAATTGCTTTTTTCCATGCTTATTTTGGAACAGATAATTTTTCAGGTGTGATAGGAGAACAAAAATCAGATATAACCCTGCCCTTCAAAATAATTTTAGTATTGTAGAAGAAAAGTATAATCTACAAACTAATTTAGTGTAAGACAGAGCTGTTCAAGTCCATAATTTTTTTTTTTAGAAGAGTATTGGCTTGGATAATTAACTAATATCTTCACCATATTAAAAGCTTCGTGATGTAGTGGTTAAAAGCTTAGTCTTTAGATAATACCACCCTCTGAGTTTGAAATAAGGCTTTAAAATAATCCAGAAGAAGGTAAGAAGGAAGAAAGGAGAAAGGGAAGGATGCAAAATGCTGTTGGGTATAGAAGAGATATTAATTAATTTTGTTGAGTAAAGTCATTCTTTTCACCCAGGAAAGTCATGGAAGCTAGCTTAGCTTACTTTGGAAGATTTCATAAAGTTCAGTATATAGAGTTCAACTAAAAATTTGTCTTATTCTCAGAGTTGTAAGTAATTTATAAAATGAAAGGCTAATTAATATTTTCCCCACCTCTGGAGGGACATTCAAACTTTGTATCTTTAAGTAGAGGACAAAAGTCACTAACTTGCAGCCTTTAGACTGATGTTAACCAGAATTCTCTTTTGATTGGTCCAGGAAATTTTTAGGCATTTTAAATCATTCCCCAAGCTATGCAAGTCAAGAGAATTTGCATAAAATGGCATTTTATCATTTATCATTTATCTTCAGCTCTGGTAGAAATAGTCATAAATGACTTAAGTCCAGAAACTATTTCCTAAGTTTTCTGGACCCCATAAACCTCCAGGTTCCTGCATGATCCTGAGGAGGGGAGGAGACCCTCTGCCTCTCTTGGAACAATGAGTGGCATAAAGCTTCCTGCCAATCCTTCTGCCTGGAGACAAATCTAGATATATTTTTGTCAGGCTAATAAAGAAATGTGAGCTTTTTAAAGGCATATGAACAAAATTATCTCTTTACAAGTATAGATGGATGTAAAACGAACATTGTTGGTTGAGAGACTAGGCAATGACTCAAAGTGTGTTCAGGAAGGTAAAGAAACAAATGAATCATTTCAGGGTGTGAGTAGATGGTGAAGGGAACAAAGAGGTGTGCAAAAAGGTAAGTGATATTTTGAAAGAATCATAGAAATTTTTGAATATCAGTCTAAGGTGTGCGGATTAAATTCCTTTCCCTTCTTTGCCCTCTTGAAAAATGTTTTAAAACATTTACTAAACAAATATATCTAAACAAAAATTAAAAAAAGGAAAATATACACAATCATAATCCATTCAAAGAGTATGGCTTCATCTTCATTTTTCCTCCCCACATTTTTTCCCTTAAGTTTGGATCTGTTATTTATCATAGTCACTAAATATTTTTAAAACTATATCTATAAGAGGAATGCAATTCAAATAAATCATCTGGTCCCATAATCATCTCTTGGTCAAGCAGTGTTTTATTACTTTGCTTTAACAAGTATTTCTATATACAACATAATTATCTGTTATTGTTCTATCTCATGAGAACCCCAGATGGAACAAGATCCCATGTTTTGTGCCTCCAAGTCCATGTCTTTACAAAATATTCCCTAGTTACTATTGTGACTCATTTGTTCTTGTTACTCTGGACCCATGGGCACAAAAAAGGGAACACTCTACAGTCTAGGGCTAGTGAAAGAATAACCTAGAACCAGATGCGTTAAACAAGATTAAACAGGGTTGAGCAGGGGAAAAGGTATGGGGAGTTACCAGTCTGGATTTCAGGAAGGGAAATGAAAAGGAGCGAGAGATGCTCAGAGTTCCAGCAGGAAGGCAGGGGGTCAGCTCTGTGGTGGGTATGTAGGAAGAATAAAGAAAAGTCTATATCCCCTTCTGCAGGTCCAGAAGACAGATTCAGAAATTATAGTGCAGAATCCAGGAAAATCTAGATTCAGAGTTATGCTATTATAAATGGCAGTCATTCTCAGACTTTCAAGCACATTAAAATCCCCCAGGGGAATATCTTTTTAAATTACAGATTGTGATTAAGTTTAGAGTAGAAGCTGAGATTCTATATCTCTAGTAAGCTCCAAGCTTTTGTATATGCTGATGGTTCTCTGGTGAGAAGCAAAGCTCTGAAGTAAAATGTCTAGTCAGGACAGATTAGATGCCAGGGGCCCTTAAAGTTGCCTAAGGTCCATCCTGAAAATTGAAGAAATAACAAGTGGGAATCACTTAACCTCTGCAATATGAAATATGGGGCTGAAAGAACTCCACACAAGGCTAGGTTTGACCCACCTCCCTAGGCACTGTTGACAGAAATAGAGCACAATTCCTACTCAGTAAACAAGAACTTCAAGACCCACAGCCGTGCAGACTCATTCTGAAATAATAATTGGGAATGTAAATATTTTTAAACAGGCTTTCCAATCTGTGCAGAAAAAATCAAAGTTAGTCATTTTAAACCCTGCCCTAGGTCAGTGGGAAATAATAAGTACTTGATTTTATTACTTTAAAACTGGCTAAATTTGGGAGCATGGCTCAGCTTCTGTAGCTTGCCCAAGAGAGCTGAAAATAGGACTCACTGGTAGAGAATGTCATCTGCTATGTTTGAGATTAAAACAAAAGCCAGATGGGCCCCCAAGACAGAAAAAGAGGTGGGGCAGATGGGAAATGCCCACCATGGGCTATATAAAAATCAAGATGAGAAACTTGCTTATATTTTACCCTTCTGGGCCCAAGGGATGTTACGGAAGTGTTCACTTGGAAATGAGGTAGGCAGCTGTGTAATGTCAAAGACAAAGATGGACACTAGTTAAAGTGGTCAGGACAGATTTTAATCAGTAAGATACTGTTGCACGAGGGAAAAGAGCCCAGTGTGAATGGAATTCAACTCAGATTTGTACACAGGTGACTGCACATTTAAAGGGAGAATGAGGGACTCTGGGACGGAGTGATGGGGCATCAGTAGAGTCAGGGAAATAAAAAAATACAAAAAAGTAGGAAGAGTAGAGATGTGAAACCCCTCTGAGTTTGTTAACTCGTATTTATCAAAGTAAGGTTCCCAGTCTCCCACAGATGGTGGGAGACAGGGATCCTATCTTCAAGAATTGGTTGGAATAAATTGTAAATTCTTTTGCCAACCTTGAATTTTCTCAAGAAGGCACTTTAAGAGGGGATAGTGTCACCCGAGACATGCGGACTTAAGCTGATAGAAGTCATTGTTTTTTTTTTTTTCCAAATCTTTACAGATCATGGTTGATACCTAGTCAAGAAGAGAGAACAGAGGCACTTGACTCGAGTTTGATAAAGGGAAAATATCTCGAAGTAGTGTGACATTGCAGGTGCTAGGGAATTCCCAAGTGACCCCACCTTTGGAAAATTCTGGAAACTGAAAAATAAGCTCACAGATTCATCTTTGATGTGAGTCAGTCACAGCACTAAGACTACCATGAAAATTAGTATCAGTTATATTGATAGTAGCAAAGTAAATCCATGAAAGACTAGTGCTAGGACCTAAGGAGTTTATAATGACAACTCTGCCCCTCACCAACCCCATCTTCTCCTCCTTTTCATAAATGTGCACAATGTAACCTGAGGAAAGGTGTATTTTTCAAGATAAAGCTTTGTTTGGGAGAGAGTCAGGTATTTGTTATACAGATGTTTTAGGCCAGCAAGACATGTGCTGCAGAAATAATGTGGGGAATTTGACATCATAAATACTGGGCTTCTAGCCCTCCTAAATGGAGTTTGCTGTGGCTTCCCAGATCTCTCCACACCCACATCCAGGCCCATTCTTGGCAGCATCCACCGTCTCAGGTGTAGTGGGAGGCAGTGAGTCCCGATGCCATCTGTGCTGCTAGGATGCCCTGGTATTTCCACCCTCCGCCCCCTACATCTCATCTCCACCCCTGCATTTTTTCTTTAGAAAAATCTGCAATAGGAGCAAAGAACTGTTTGATCTCATCCCTCTCTCCTCTCTCCCTTACTAACCACCCCCCCACCCGCCACACACACACACACACACACACACACACCCCACAAACACACATTTCTCCCTTGAGTCCGTTTGTCAAACCTTTTGTTATTTACCCGTTAGCGTCACAAATAAGTCTGGTCTTGCCAACATTAACCACATTGCAGTATTATTGATATAGCAGCAATTGCTTCCTGCATCTGTGATTATAACCTAGGGGAAAGAACCAGAGCACCGGCTGGTCTTTCAAGTGTTTCCTTTTTGCTTAAGTCATTAATGTTTCAACATTCCGTGCAGGTTTTCTGCCATGGCTTTTAGCTGCTAAACCAACGTTACATTAAAGTGATAAATGATGCTATAAAATGAGGAACCCCAGCTGAGGGATTAATGTGAGGTGCCCTTTTAAAAGGATTTAAATTGTGTATTTTGAATGTATTTGTTATGAGATTCCTTGAGCATTTTAGTAATACACCAGCTTTAAACCCATGCATGCTGATGTTGTCTGTTTAAACAATGTCAGATCAACTCTCGCTTCATAGACACCAAAGATAAATCTTCTCATTAAATGAAGCCCTTTTGGTTCTATCCAGATAGAAGCCTATGGTAGGCAAATGATGAAGCGGCTCCTCTGAACTCATTATCATTCATTAGGTCCACTGCCTCCCTCTTCCTCATCTCTTCCTTTCTCTTTCCCTCCACAAGAGCCTGCTTTTTTCACACCAAATGCATGAACCCTTCTCTGACAGTCTGCCCTACAAAAGCAGTTCAGCAGAGGATAAAATCTTCAATGCTAAGATTTTTTGTTGTTGTTGTTATTCAGTCTATTCTCAAAAAAAAAAAACAAAAAGTTTTATATTATCATTCAATTGTTTCAGTGTACTTAGAGGTTAAGGAAAGTTAAAATATTTCCCCATTTTCATCATAGATTTTATTTTACTTGTTGTATTTATGAGAAGCTTTTAAACTAAAGCTCTTTCAACCAGTCCCCAAGCTGCTGAAGTCATTACATCATAAGACATATGTGCTAACATTGGCTGTGAGATAATCACGTTTCCATTAACTAGAATGCTGACATTAAATTATTCCTTAATGTCACCTTTAGTGAGTAGGTCTTTTTCCCTTCATGCCTTTAATCTTATGTCACTATCCTGTCTTTTGCTAACATTCAGAAACACTTGTGATAAAGGATGACATATGTGTAATAGGTGTCATCATAGCAACCAGAAGAAGCTGCAATTATTCTTCAGGACTTTCAATTTGGTTTTGCAGGGAGTTACGGTCTTTTTTTTAAAAAGTGTATTTCCTTTTCAAGTTAAAGCAATTAGAAGTCTGTGAATTTCGGTTATTATGTGGAACCTTCAAAAGCACAACTATGCCTAAAAATTCAGCTGCTTGTTTGTAACAAGGATAATGTCAGCTGGTGGAAAGAAAAGTGGGGAACACAGGGAATTTTACTGCTAATTCAAGATAAAACTGTTTTGACCGATTCCTCTGTGTCTTCTATTTTGTCCTTAAAATCCTAATTGAAGAATTAAATATCTTCACAAACATATCAAGTCTCCTAACTTCTCTAGTTCCCTTTCTTTGCTATTCAATCTTGCACATCGAATAGCTTATAGGTCTTTGGGCATATTCAGAGACACAGGAAAACTGTTCAGTTTCTTAAAAATTAGAGCCCCGAAGTAAATCATAAGGATAATTCAAAAATCGGGGCCTCCCCGGTGGCACAGCGTTTGAGCGCTGGGTTGCAAAGCTGCCTGCAGCCTCTGCAGCGCCTGTTCGATTCCTGGCTGCTCCCCGGCCACCAGAGGAGGGTCCCACATGGCGTGCAGACCTCTCCTGCCGCCCGCTGCTCCCCTCAGCAGTGTACTTCGGTCCTTCTGCCTGCTCTGCTCCCTGCTCTGGCTCTGGTGAATTACCTCACCCTCCCGTGCTTCCGACTGTACCCAGTGCTTGTATAAATAAATAAATAAATAAATCTTTAAAAAAAAAAAGGATAATTCAAAAATCACAATTATACATGGCTAGTCAGGAAAATCAGTTTCCTGTATTAAAGACACCAGCTGGAAACCTGTTTCCTAAGTACAAACACAGCAAGATTACTGAGCTATACTCTATATGGATGACCATTTTATATTTACTTATTTATTTTTTACATTGTAGAAGGACAGGTTTATTAGAAGGAAAGAAAGAAAGAAAGAAAAAGAGGCACCTGTATAGTCATGGGTGGGCAAGAGAGCTGCTGCCGCTGCTTTGCAAAAGGAAAAGTTTGTGAAGGAAAGACTTGCATAGTCACGGGTGGGCAGGAGAGCTGTCTATATGGATGACCATTTTATCTCCCTGTTACTCATCAATACCAAAACAATGTTTTCATTTACTATCGTTTAAACCATCAAGCTCTCAACTCTATGCCAAAATTCATGACATGATTACTTGTGTCTAATTTTTACCTTTGCTATTTTAAATGATTTTTTTTAATAGGGGCATGTTTTATTTATTTATTTGTTTGTTTGTTTGTTTTGTTTATACATGCACTGGGTACAGTCAGAAGCGCGGGAGGGTGAGAGAATTCACCAGAGCCAGAGCAGGGAGCAGAGCAGGCAGAAGGACCGAAGTACACTGCTGAGGGGAGCAGCGGGCGGCAGGAGAGGTCTGTGCGCCATGTGGGACCCTCCTCTGGTGGCCAGGGAGCAGCCGGGGATCGAACCGGCGCCGCAGAGGCCGCGGGCAGCTTCGCAACCCAGCGCTCAACTGCTGCGCCACCGGGGAGGCCCTTAAATGTTTTTTTAAAATATTTAAATAGTTAAAAATATTAACTATTTAAATTTTTAAAAATATTTTTAAAATATTTTCACTATTACCTTCATTTTTGCTGTCCTTTTTCATTCACTATTTTAAATATTTTCAAGAGCCCCTTAATTATAAAATTTATACCCATTTGGGCCTCCCCTGGTGGCACAGGTGGTTGAGTGCAGCCCTGTGAAGTTGTCCGCAGCCTCTGCAGCACTGGCTAGATCCTGGCCAGCTGGATGAGGGTCCCACATGACGTGGCAGACTTCTCCTGTTGCGCCCGCTGCTCCCCTCAGCAGTGAATTTCTTCAGTCTGCCTGTTCTGTTCCCTGCTCTGTCTCTGGTGAATCCTCTCACCCTCCCACAAATCTGGCCTGAAACCCCGTTCTTGTATAAACAAACAAATAAATAAATAAATCTTAAAAAAAAATCATACCCGTTTGTACTATCGGATCTCCATCATTCTGGCTAAACCTATTGTCTTTCAAGGGTTTTCTTAGTAATTTGATGAACTAGTTTTAGTTGGGTCATTGGATCCAGATGTCAGATGTACTAATCCTCTCATTCATCTATATGACTCCATCCCCAGGAATAAAAATATACATATATAGGAAATAATGGAGGGAGGTAAAGAAGCCAGGATGGGAAACTGAAATGGTATATATAATTCCAAATTATAATAGAGGAATTTTATGAAAGATCATTTATTGTATCAATAATTACCTCTGTCCCACACAAATACTTATCTCCCATATAACATAATCATTTATTTCCTTGTCTCAGTCTTTCTTTGCATACACACTGCAAAATTAATTAAAATATTTTAATGGTCATTCCCTATTTCAAAAATATCTAATCAGTTAATCAGTGTCACAAGGTGTGGTCAATGAACACTCTGTTTCAGAATCCCTAGGGGAATGATGGATTCCTACTATCTTCCCCAATCTAGGAATACAGAACCTCTGTACTCTTCTAACAAACCCCTTTGGTGATTCTGATCATCAGCAATTAACATAGTCTAAAACACCCAACTTGCTAAAATACCTAATTAGCAAGAATTAATTTCTTGCTAGCCTTCTTAGTCTTTGGATTAGTCAGCTTTTCTGGTTTAAGAACCACATAATCCCTCCAAGTTATTGGACTGAGGTAGCCTAGGACAAACTACTCTCTGACCTCTCCAAAGAACCCCATGGTTTCTCATTGGGGAGCTTCTGTTCCCTCACTATGACAGGGATTCCATCTTACAATTTTCCCTCTCTACCTCTCTTCCAGCTTTATCTTCCACTGAAATTTTGAGTCTCTAAGCTAAAATAATCAAGATAGGGAATATGATAGGCCTCATTCATCTTTTTGGTCAAACCAACATATGGGTTTTTGTGCTGCTAGTGTAGAACTGTTAATCTTTAATCCAATTTAGGACATTTGGAAACAAGGTTATGTGGTAGTAATCATAGCTACCTAAGAGAAAGTTCTGAGTGATAGCTATTTATAAAGGTGGCCTCAAAGAGGATACTGCATATGGTAAGAATTGCTATCAGTAAACCAGTTGTACTTCTATTTCCCATCCAAAATACTGAGTCAATATAATTGTCTTTCCTAAAAACATGCCCACTTTTCTCAACACTCTGCCTTTGTGTATGTATTCTTCCAATCTGAAATCACCTACTTTTGTAGTCTACATCTGCTGAAGTCTAATTATTCCTTTAAGGTATTTTCCCAGTTAAATTTCATGAAGGTTTCCCAAACTCTCTAAATAGATTAAATACTCCATGACCTATTCTTTCAATGTTATTTTATCTATAAATAACATCATTTTATCTATAAATGATGTTATTTTATCTATAAATAACATCATTTGGATAACTGTGAACCACTGGAGGTCAGGAACATGTAGAATTCATTTATGGTTCCTTTGCAGAGTTAAGCACAATGACTATAAGCATTAAGCATCAAACTGATGTTTTTAAATTCTATTTAATAATGTGGCTAATTCAATATTGTAAAGTTTACATCTTTATGTTGGGATTTGTGACTCGGAGTATCATTGATTTAGCTATCATTATCAATTTACATAATGTTAAAATACTTAAGAACAGTTAGTGTGAATGGAAAGAGTAACAAAAACAATACCTATGAGATGCGTTACTTCAAATAACATGGAGAGTCCTAGAGATTTTATGACATTGTTTTCCTGTTGATAAATGAATTACCAACATTATAAACATCAAGTCTTATTACTTTGGCTTCTCTGTGCCTTATTTTCTCCACTGATGAAATAAAGAAGGCACGAGGGATGATCTGTATGATCTCTAAAAGTACCTTTCAACTTTCATGTATTCATGATTTCCAGTATAATTATTAATGCCACATTCCCTGTCATTCCTATTCTCCCTTTTTTCCCCTATCCATTAAAAAATATTTTTGTAGTTTCTGCTTCCTCATCTCCAAAGACACAATCTAGGCCTCCAAGTTCATTGCATTTATATTAGTCAGATGCTACTTGTCCTTCACCTCCCTTGAATGAATAGTGAAACTTTCATAGACACTTGTTACCTTCCATTTCAAGCTACATTGCAAGAAATACTCAGTATCTCAGAATTTTCATGGTTTAATTTTCTTCATTCTAAAATAATGGAGATGCTTAGAATATATTGTGTAAGTACACAATCTAACTGTCACCACAAAGTGCAGAGAGACTTCCAGGAAGTTTGTTGGAACACATGCACTGGGCTACTCTTCCCCCTAGGGTATCCCAGCTGGTGAGTCAAGACTGTGCTGGCAGAGCCCTTGAAAGATTCTGGAAAATAAAATGCTTGCAAGGGGCAGATTATTCTTCTTCGTGGAAAATGCCAGGCTGTAAAAACAGAGACTGAATGACTGAATGTACAGCAGTAATTATCTCAGAATGATAATTAACTATTTTCTTCAAGTTTTCAGAGATTTAAATGCCTCCTACTTTGCTGTAACTCTGTTTCAGCATGAGTGTGTTTGTATACTCTGTGTGGATTCCAGAGAAAGAATGAAAACTTGTTTTCATAGGAATTGTGTACTTCATAGGAATTGTGTACTCATCCCCAACTTGGTCTCATGTTCTGTGATGGAAATTACTTTTTTTGAACTGGTGCTTGTTTTTTGTTTAATATAAATAACTATGAGTTGATATATCAATTTTGAAAACTTTGCAACAACATAATTTTCTACCTTATGGTGAGTTAAGATCTCAAGCTTCTTGGTCTCTGGTGAATGTAGGTCTAGTTTGCTCTCTACTGCACGGGGATGTATAAACTTCCCAGCAACTAAGCTCTCAGTCAAATTGTTATGTTGCCTCTCCTTGAGAAATGTGTGAGATTACTAAGGAATGAATTCCTGAAATTCATTTGAGAATTTTTAAGTTAATAGTTACTGAAAATATCTTTCCATTGGTTGTACATATATAATCATAAGATTATTAGTTTCCTTACACTTTTGCCAATATTGTGTATCAAGTTTTCTTTAAAAATGTCTGATAGAAAATTTTATTTCAAAGTATTTTCATTTAAATTATGATGTAGTTAAGCAGATTTTCATGTGTTTAAAGTCAGATGTTGTGATGATTTAATTTTATTTGTCAAAGATATCCAGTAAAACATAATTACTGGTGTGTCTGTGAGTGTCTCTGGGAGATACTAGTATTTGAGTCAATAGGCAGAGTAAAGATCACTCTCATCAATGCAGGTGGCTATCACTAAACTGAGGGTTTGAGTAGGACAAAATGGTGAAGGAGGGTGAATTCACTCTCTGCTGACATTCATCTATTTCTGCCTTGAGATAGCAGTGTTCCTAGTTCTCAAGCTTTCAAACTCAAATAGCTCTACCACTGGTCCAGGAATTCAGTCTCAGATTGAATTATACCAGTAGTTTTCCTGCTTCTTCTCTTTGCTGAATGTAAAATACAGGAATTTCCTTCCATAGTGTAGATTATTATATTGCCACAATATATTTTCTATATGATAATATCTATCACTTCTCATTTCTGTACTTTTCCAAAAATATCCTGGGTATTTTACTTGTGTAGTTTTCCATGTGAATATTAGAAACAGCTAATCTAGTTATGAAATCAAAATTCCATTCATAATGTTAATTTCTCATTGTTTTAATTTATATAGTAATTAAAATTTTACAATAGTTTCCTTAGAGAAACTGGTATTCTCAAGTCTTGGTTCATTTGCTCAAAAGTTTGTATTCACATAGTTCTTATTTGTTGTAAGAGGAGAATTTATTTTGGGGGTAACAATTTTTTTGTGTAATAATTTTGTACTTAGAAATGGAGATGAATTCTAATGTTACAGTCTGAAATCTAAATATATAACCAATGACCAAACATAAATCTTTCAAAATGAAGGAGTTGAACAAAATAAATAGAAAATATGTATCATTGGTGCTAATATGGATAATTAAAAGAAAGAATGTAATAGTCATACAAAAAACAGTATTCAGAGACCACAGAGGTTAAAGATATTTCTTTAAAAATATATATGTAAGTACATGGAGGACATTTGAAGTTAAAATAGTTGCTCAGATAAACATTTCAAGAGAATTGTTGAGAGAGGAATTCAAAGAAATCTCCCACTTTTATGCAAACCTAAAAAAATTCTCCATATTGAATGGAAAGAATTGTGTTAGTTCTACGTCTCCAGCTTTTCTATAGCAACACCACACTAAACACACATAATCTCCTCTGACGTCTTTCCATCTTGCATTTGTTTTCTAATTTTAGTTTACCTGACCAAAATAGTCAAAGCAACTTTCTTGCTATTTGTTTTGATTTACTATGTGAAATCTACCCAGCTTTTCCAAACTAGATAAACTTAACACTCCAAAGCACTTTGTGGTACATAAGCAGAGGGCATTAGCTGTTTGCTTGTTATTGACTGTGATTGTTGATTTTATATCTCATCCTGTCTGGACCAAAGGTTGTCCAGATAGCTGGTCAAAAAATTATTCTGGGTTTGTCTGTGAGGATGCTCTGGATGAAATTAACATTTGAACCCATAGATTGAATAAAAGATTGCCTTATGTTATGAAGGTAGACTTCATCCAATCAATTTGAATATCTGTATAGAACAAAAAGTCTGAGTAAGAGGGAATTCCTCTACTTGACTGTTTGAGTTGGGGTATATGTTCTTTTCCTTGCTTTCAGAATCAAAATGACACATATGTTCATTCTGGGTTTTGAGCCTGCCAGCTTTAGGGTTAGCAACATACCAAGAACTCTCCTGGGTTTCCAGCTTGCCAACTACAGATCTTGATTATGTCAGCTTCCATAAATGAGTATATGTACTTGTGCATATGTTTGTGTGTTCTAGAGAACTAAATCACCAAAAGTGAAAAATAGCCATTCCAGATCTTCAAAATTTGCTGCAATATGCAAACACAAATATTAGGTGAAGCAGGACAATGGGTTATAATAAAAAGAATGAATAGAGCCTCCCTAGTGATGCAAGGGGTTAAGCGTCAGCACCATGAAACTATCCACAGCCACTGCAGCACGAGTTTGATCCCTGGAGGGGGAGGTACCCCAGATGGCGCAGCAGACCTCTCCTGTCTCCCCCGCTGCTCCCCTCAGCAGTGTATTTCAGTCTGCTCTGTTCCCCACTCTGTCTCTGATGAAGCCTCTCACCCCCAGCACCTCTGGCCTGTACCCCAGTTTTTGTATGCATAAACGGATGTCTTGAAAGAAAGAAAGAAAGAAAGAAAGAAAGAAAGAAAGAAAGAAAGAAAGAAAGAAAGAAAGAAAGAAAGAAAGAAAGAAAGAAAGAAAGAAAGAAAGAAAGAAAGAAAGAAAGAAAGAAAGAAGAATGAACAGAAGAAATCAGAAGACCTGAGTCGAGGTCAGTCTTTGCCAAGACTTCTTGGAGATGCTGTCAATTACTTCACCCAGCTAAAACTCAGTTTCCAATGTCCATAAAAATTGGGGTTTGAGTAGATGAATTTCATGTCATTTCCTATTTACAATCTTATGACTTTTTTGTAAAAATTTCTTCTGTTTCCGTTAGATTTATCAAAGTACTACCATAGAATCATATATTCATTCATCCATCACAATTTGTGTCATCCACTTCTCCATCTTCTGACTGTTGAAATTCTTTTCCTTGTTCAAATTCCAGCTCTCTGCCCTTTCTTTCATAAGTCCTTTTCCTCTAAGTAAAATTAACCTCAGTCTATTTTCCCACTGCATACTTTTCCCTTATGTCTTTGTTTAATTACATTGTGCATTGTATTATAAATTATTTATGTATTAATTGCTTTCACTATTAAACTAGGGATTCTTAGAAGATAGATGCTATCTGCATGCGCTCTTTATTGTAAATTCTGAAGAGAGCATCTAAGACATAGTGGACACTATGGATTGATGTTAAATGAAAACTCAATTTTAAAAATGTTGATTATGTAGCTCACACAACACTGCATATCATATGGAATCCAAGATGAGTGAGACCCAGTCCATGATACTTATAACTCAAAGTAGAGGGGATAAAACATCAAATTAATATACTACAAACCGAAGCAAGGTTTCTTATTCTCAACCTCATCACTGCTGACATTTTGGTTCAAATAATTCTTTAATGTGGGAAGATCGTCCTATGTATTAAATATGTGTGTCATCATTTCTGGCTTCTATTATTCACATAATTTCATCCAGCTGTGTCCACCTGAAATGTCTCTAGACATTGTCAAATGTCCCCTGGTGGACAAAACTATCAGTTATAGAGACAGGTATCATAGAAAGATATACAAAATTCTTTAAGGATTAAATATAAGGTGACACATACCTAGTGGGAAAAATCAGATATTTTTTTGTGGAAAATTGCAGATGAGCCATTATTAGCATTATGTTTGAAATTTTAAATATTAAAATTATGCACCCCTTATGTTTTGAACAAGTTTGATTTATTAGTTTGAGCATGAATGTTAGCAAAGGCCATTTATAAAGCTAGAAGAAAATTATTTTGGGGAATGTTTTCTAAAATATAAATATCAAGGAGAGAATACTATCATCTGTTTGAGTCTTTGTATATTTTCCAAATAAATCTTTGATTTGTAAGAGTTTTGCTATTACTTTGAAAATACATTTCAGTCTGAATCTTTTAATAGGTAATTTTATACCATTTGTATCTAACTGGCAAGTTTAGATCTCTCATATTTACTATAAGTTCTGATGAATTTAAGTTCATTTTACCATTGTACTTATTATACATATAGAAAAATTGTAGTTGTAATAAAATGGACTCTGAAACCAGACTTTGAGTTCTCTGACTTCTACTTACAAGTTGCGAGTTTGAGCAAACTATTTAAATCATTTCCATGTCAATTTTCTAATCTTTATGATGAGTGATTATTATACTTATTGCCCAACATCACTATAAGCTTTAAATGACAAAACATATCTAATGTACAAAATACTGCCTAATTTTATATTACTTAGTCAATAGGTTTATTTTTATATATAATTTCATGCTTTGGGTATCATGATGCCTCTTTGTCCTTTTTCTCTTTTCTATTCTTCCATTGGCATAATCTTAGTATAAGACAACTTATTCTTTTCTTTTGTCATTACTAGGTTTAAGGTTCCACATTTTTATTTATATTCATTTGTGTTACTTTTTACTTCTACATTTGGCATAAACTTTAATCAATACCTATACATTCCATGCAGATGATGCAAAGTTTGTAGGAATACATTAATGTTTAAATTTACTCACATATTTCCCAAAATTATGCTTGTCATTTTCTTTTTGTATCCCTTTTCTTATAATATTTTAAATCCTTTCTGCAGAGGGTCTTGTCAGGGCAAAGCTCTCTCACTCTGTTTGTCTGAAATTTTCTTCACATGATTTTCATTCATGAGATTAGCTGGGCAGAGAATTATAGGTTGATAGATATATTCTTTGCACAATGTGAAGATACTATTCCATCATCTTGATGTCTATGTTTTCACTGAGCCATCCATAGTCACTCTAATTACAGTTCTTTTGTACGTAATCTGTCTTTTCTATTTAGTATTTTACATAGTTTGTTTGACGTAATATTTTGAAGTTTCACTAACGTGGCTAAGTATGGAATTATTTATTCTTTAAGGAATTAATGCATTTGAAATGAATAATATTAATTCTGAAACTTCTTATCCACGTTGTATTTAAATATAGATTCCCTTATTTTCTATATTTTCTTCTTCTGGAACTGTCATCTAGCATAAGCTGGGCATTCTTATTCTTTTCTCCATATCTCTGACCTTGTCTTCCACATTTCTACACTATTATCTCTGGTTGCATCACAGATGAATTTCTCCAATTTATCTTTAGATTCTCTAATTCTTTTTTTGTTCTTACCAACAGTATGTAAACTATTTTCATTGTTACAAAATTTCAACAGGCCTTCTTTGTAAGAGCTTCTTATGATCTAGATTGTAGAATGTCTTATTAGAGCAGTTTTATATTTGCTTTTGTTATTCACACATTGATTTATAATCAACACTGACTACAATATTGAAATGGAAGATTCTACATTTTACAATCACTGATAATTTAGACCTAAGGACGTGGGTTAAGGTTCACAAGTTCTCTTTTTTCTTAAATTATCCATATAGAATTTAAGCATAGAGAAACTTTATTTTTCCTTATCTGCTTCCTAACTAAGTGCATAGATTTTATTCTAGTTTATCCATATACTGAAGTTTTGATTCACTGAGGGTCTCAGCTATATGCATCAATCTCTTTTCCAACATTTTACTAACGTGAAATTATTAACCTCTAAGTGTTAGACTTACTAAGCTTGATACTCAATGATAATGTCTTCTGTGTTTTATGGTTTCCAAAAATTTAAAACATGAACTTAACTACTTGTCATTTTTAGCACCAGAGGATTTTCATTCCATCTTGTTAGTTCAACTTTATATTTCATGTGTTGTATTAAAATCAATATCCTTACTTTTCATAGTAGGAGGAATTTTGTAGTATTTTTATCTATCATTTTACCAGAATCAGATGATATAAGACTACCACTATAAATACATTGAAAATTCATAATGCATAAAATGTCACAGGAGAATTCAAGCCTCTGTGATGATAATGGCAACAGGATTTTTCCATTTACAAGTAGCAGAAAACCAGAGAGTTACTTGGTTTATCCAACCAGTTGAAAGAATTTAGAAAAGATACCCAGAAAGTTTTCTGGTTTACTTTTAGGATTACACAATTTCAAAGAGCAGAAATTAAAATTGAGGTCATAAAAATATAATAGATCATACATTGTGGTTCCAGAGATGTTACCAATAAAAAATGATGAGTGAAAAATAAGAGATATGGAATTATATTACAAGTGAATTATGGATAAGTTCTTTGAAAACATGGAATAAAAATGAATTATTCACAGTCATTGAAATTTGAAGATTTTCAATTATCGTTTTTGGTATTTTTATTGTATCATTCATATATACAATTCAAATGTGAAATTTCAACTATAGTATGCATGAATCAGTTGTTAAAGTATCTTAAAGTAAGGTATATTTCAGTATCATTGCTTTATGGATTGCCAAGGAAATTGAGTTGATAATGTTTTATGAATATGACAACTATTATTAATTTCAAAGTCCAATCTAACACTTTATCAGCATCTCAAAAAAAGAATTTAAAAAATTCAATTTTTATATTTAAAAAAGTCATTGATGTCTTTTTGTCCTTTTCTTTCCAGGATTAAGCAAAATTTATGACTTAAAATCCCAAACAAACTATTTTTGTCATGACTTTTAACCTACATGCCAGTTCTAAGTAATATCTAGACACAAATTTTAATGAAAAAATAAATGTTGTGAAGACACAGAAATAAGTAACTGCATGAAAGACCAAATGTAATTTAAAAATTACTCCTCACTCATTTAGTGGAAAGTAAAAAGCTTATTAAAATCAAAAATTATAGTCACAGTGGTTTAAGCTTTAAATCCATAAATTTCAGATGTATTTTATTGCCTTGCTATTTTTCTAAGTGATGAGGATCATAAAGAGCTTTCAGACAGTCTTTCTAACTGTGGGATCATCACATTCTTAATTGCTTTCTCTAAAGAATAGAACCAATCTATAAGTTAATACGCAGATAAGATAATTTCTAATTTAGATCCCTAATTCCAAGCCTGCCTGAAAAGTAGGCAAAGAAAAATAGGCTCAGGGGACATGATAGATCAGAAGATGATGATTATTTCAGTTTCAAATAGTGGGGGTGGCAACAACATGGATTAAGTCACATATCAAAACCCAATTTTTGCATGCTCCTTAGGTTGCTCTTTGACTTTGGCAAAATGGGTGCATTAATGTTAAAATGCTTCTTTCTAGCCAAAGAGAGTAAACAAAATTATACATTAGGATAGCTGTGTCAGGATTCTGAATGTATCACCTCATATATTCCGTGGAAATATGGGTTTTATAAAAAATTGCTACACAAAGGTCTGAAAATATATGCCTAAGTAAATTGATGCTTTGAGAAGCAAAGTGACATTCCCAAGCCCTAACAACTAATTAATTTCAAATAAGAATAAAACTCAGACTGTCTTTCCTCTCTAGCTTGAGCCTCATCATACACTGAAGTTGCAGGATAATTGACTACCATTTCTTTTGCATAACCCTTTTTATTTCTTTATACTCTAAAGTATAATTCCCTTTGGAATACATAACCCAAAAGCTGGGACAGAGCACTTTATTGTGGTTATGTGAGCCTCCATAGTTCAACCTTCCTAACAATAGCAATTATAAAATCTAGAAAAATAGAAAAAACAATACTAGATTTTGTATACTAGAGAGAGTTAACAAAGGTAAATAGACTGTGGAAATAAATCAAAATGTGGAAAAGTGATTATATGGGGTTAATTTGAAATAAAATACTTGGCAGTATTTGAAGGTGAACCATAGTCACAGGGTGATGCAGCGTGATCAGCTAAAGTTCCAAACAACTCAACCTTTATTCTTAAGTCAATTAAAAGTTTAGGGTTGGGCAGATGGAAGAGGTCATAATTCTGTGAATGAACCCACACAATTCTCAGTCTAACTATATGTGTGGACTGACCCAACAATGGAGTAAAGTTTTAAGAAGCTGAATTCAGACTTGAGTTACCATTCTCAGAAGGTGAGACAGAATTTTTAGTTTAAATAAAAGTGGATTGATAAGAATGTTTTCATGAGAATTATAGCAGAATTCCACAGTATAAGAAATAATATTCACAACTTACCTGCCATGCTCCAAAGCCAGCTGATATACAAAGAATTAAGACATGTGAGTCATTCTAAGGGAAAAGATAATTAACAGATGCCAATCCAAATGATGTGACATTAAAATGATCAGATAGAACTTTAAAACATCTGTCACACTATGTTTCATAGAGTAAAATATATATTAGAAAGAATAGGAAATTTCAGCAAAGTAATAGAAAATAACACACAAAGTATAGAGCTAAAAAGTGCAATACCTGTGTGGACGCAGTAGCAGAATAAAGATGATAGAGGAAAATTCCAATGAGCTTGAATGTACGTAGTAGAAATTGGCCAATCTGAATAACAGAATAAAAAATAAGTTATAAAAATGAATAGAGCCTCAGATACCTTTGGGACAGTATAAAATAGTTTTAATATATATGTAATTGGTACCTCAGTGGGATAGGAAAGAGAAGTAAGCATAGAAAAAAATTAAAGAATATCTAAAATCTTTAACAATTTGGATCAAGTTATGCATTTAGACTCCAAAATCTCAGTAGATATTATGTAGGTTAAATTAAATCTAGAAAAGAAAAAAAAAACAATGCTTTTGCAAATCATAATCATAAACTGCTAATATCAAAGATAAAAAGTCTACCTTAGAAACAGAAAAATGATACATGATGTGATGTGATGAGAACGATTTAAATAAGAAACTTAAATTTCTTATTGCTACAAATACTAACTAAAAAGATCAAATGCTGATATATAAGAGTGAAAACCGTAAAGTTTTTGCAAAAACAGAAATGTAAATCTTCATATTCTTGGATTAGACAATGATTTTTTAGGGATAACAACTAAAACACAAAGAAAAGAGATAAATTAGATTTCTTCCATTTAAAAATTGAAAATATATTTTAAAGGACACTCTCAGGAAAATTAAAAGGCAACTATTATAATGGGAAACTCATATAACTTACTAACAAAAATACAAATAACCAAATTTTTAAATAGGAAAGAGTTTTGAATATATGTTTCTCCAAAGAAATTATACAAATGGTCAATAAATACAAGAAAAGATGCTAAAAGACACAAGTCATTAAGAAATTTCTAATAAAAACTGAAATTTAATATAATTTCCCACCTACTAAGATGACCAATAAAAAAGTCTCAAAATAGCAAATGTTAACAAGAAAAGAGGAAGTCAGAACCTTCATATAGTGCGATGAGAGTATAAATTGGTACAGTCACTTTGGGAAATGGCATGGCATTTCCTCAGAAAGTTAAATACCATTTGACCCATCCATTCCAATCCTATAAATACCATTTGACCCATTCATTCCAATCCTATATATATACCCCAAAGACATTAATGCACATTCCTATACACAAACGTGCTCATGAGTGTTATTACAACCTTATTCATAGCTGTCAAATATTGAAAACAACCAAAATAACCACCAATTAATAATGGATAAAGGCAATGAGGCAGTTTAATACATTGGAATGAATCATATAACATTTTATTCTTAATTTTTTGAGAATCTCTATTCTATTCTTTTGTGATTTCAAAATCCGGAAATAAAAGCAATGTGTGGAAGATTGAGATGGAAAAATCTCATAATTGAAAGAAGAAATGTTCTGCAGTTTGTGAGAATGTGCAGTTAAAATGAACTGACCCAGTCAGAGAAATATGGACAGAAGAATCTCATGTCAGAGGAGCACGGATTCATGGATAGAGCTGCCATAATTTTATCACCCTCATCTAGAAGTCCTTAATATGCATTGGGTTGAATAATATGTAACTGTTAATATTTGGCTATTTTTAACCAACCAAAACTGATAATTTACTGATTACATTCAATATTTACTGAATTAAAAAAATGAATGAATGAATGAATGAATGAATAATGAATGGTTATTGGACTAGGAAGTGCTTTGTAATCAGTTCTAAAAACACTGGAACATAATACATATTGCAGGTTGCCAGAGGAAAAAATGATTCCGTGCAACTTCAAGTAAAAATTTTGAAGGATCCAAAAGTGCTATCTTCATTAAGTATTACATATATATTTATTACTTAATAAATTTAAGCAGATAGATTGTGCTAAAAATCCATTGTGTGTTTAAAAGCAAAATTATTATTCTATTTATTATTATTACAGATGACAACTAAAAAGGAAAAAAATTACCTAATAAATTTACCTCTGAGTCAGAGAATGCAGTTGCATAATTCTGTTTTTTTTTAATTTAAAGAAAAATATCTTGTCTCCCAATTCAGTTTATATGATTCAATTTCAATTGGCTTTTTATAAGATCCATTTATAAGAATCTTCAGCTACACAGAAGAAAAGAAATTGCTAGTTGTTGATTTTTTTAATGATTCTGAGTTACTATGAATATAATTTCCTCATGTTGTTTCCTGAGAGTCATAAATGTCACCACAAGTACAATTTTTTATTCTTATTTTGATTTCTATTGACTAAGCCTTTCCCTTTTCAGCCACTTAGTGTCACCCTATCACAACCCAAATTATAGTCTAAATTACAAAGACAAAGTGCTCCTCTCCTCAGCCATAGTGGAATGTAGACTCCACAGAGCATAAATTGTTCCCTAGGGCAAGTAGTAGTCAATCTCTCATTTCTTTCACATTCCTCATTCAAAAAAATTCTGGCAAAATTATATGATAGAAAAATGAACATTTTGTTTCTTTGACATTTTGGTACATTAATAGTCTAAATTATTTCCATCGTTCTGTTAGGATTTTGATTAATTATTAGTATGTCTAACGTTTGAATAAAACTAAACACATGATTGAACATTAATAATTTGCTAAAGTACATGTAGCTATTTTCTGGATCTAGAGGTTAATAAGTAAAAACACATTACCTGACATTTTCTCCAGCCAGAATCATCATTCCCAAGGGAGATACTGACCATGGTGCCACCACGCTCAAAAATCTAAACAATTTCATTTTGAAGGGGAAGATTTATCCAGTCTCATTATTCTGATATACTCAAGGCCTTAATGATCTGGTCCTACATCTGTGATTCTAGCCACACTGGAGTCCATGGTTGCCATTTTCAATTCCAGCTTACAGATTCTTGACTCTGTACCTCTGTTCACCCTTTTATTTCCACCTGAAATAACCTTCCCTTCAATTTACTTCTATATATCATTTATTATCCATTTTCAGTATCATTTCCTCTATGAAATATGCTATAAAATAGAACAATTTAAATACAAAACATCCAATGTCAGAAATGTTTTCTCATTATCTGGTTAATATTTCTTAGAGTTAAGAAATGTTTCCTATAATCCATGTTCCTGACAGCATGTTGCCTCTCATGTAATATATTGTCAATAGTGTTACGTATCATGCCTAAAGTAATTACTAGTAAAGCAAGTAAGCGGAAACCAAAAATCTAGTGGTGTAACCAAGTCACCTGGGAGAAGAATAAATAGCTCAATGAAACAGTGTTTGAAGAAGGGAAGAGTAGATTTTGGGTAGACAGTTATTATTTTGATGAATAATAACTTGCTATCTCTTTAAATTTCAATTGTATTTTCTTTTCTCTTGTTAATCATTTTATTTATTTATTTTTTAATTAAGGTAACATTGGTTTACAGCATTGTATGTGAATCAGAAATATGGGATCCAACCTCTTCGTATATAAATCACTACACCACCACACCTACCAAAGCACCCAGAGTCTTTCACCATAGTCCATTGTGCCCCCACTTTTGCTCCCCACCCTCACCGGTACCCTCACTTTTACAGTCAGATTTCTGTTTTGGGGTTGTTTTTGTCTGACTCTTTGTGTTATTTCTCTATATGCCACATATAAGCAATAGTATCCGGTATTTGTCTTTCTCCTTCTGGTTTGTTTTGCTTAGCATAATCCCCAGCAGTTCCATCCATGTTGTTGCAAATGGCAAGACTTCATCTCTTTTTAATGCTCAGTAGTAGTTCATTTTGTGTGTATGTGTGTGTATGTGTGTGTATGTATATATCATATATATGTATATATATATTGCATATATCTATCACATCTTAACCTACTCATTTGTCTTTGAACACTTAGTTTCCAATGCTTATTATGTATTACATATATTATATTATATATTATAAATATTATATGTCCCTTCACATTAGTGTTTTTACAGTCTTCATGTAGATACCTAGCAGTGGACTAGATCATATGGTAGATCTATTTTTAATATTTTGAGAAACTTCCATACTATTTTCCATATGGGGCTGGACCTTTCTGTATTTTGGTTACACAGTTATTTAAAACAAACAAACAAACAAACCAACAAAAGCCTATTCCAGTGAGCCTGTGTTAGACACACAAAGCAAACAAGACTTTATCTGGATATCCCTGGTATTTGACATACAATGGGTACCAAAAAAAGGTCTGTGGAAGCAGATTTTATTTAATTATCACCCAGGTTCTTGAATAACAGAGTGATACTATATACACCCATGTCGAGAAGGCAACAGGGTTAAAGTTACAAGGAAAAAAAGGAGTGTTTGTGTATACTTACTGTTGGAGGACACAGTCATTTCTGTTTCTAATGCTGCCTGCTAATTCCTACCTATGTGAATTTGGGCAAGTTACTTATGTCCCATAACTTTACTTTTTCCATATATAAAGTGCAATGACTTTACATGAAAATAAATTATAGTAAGACTTAAGTGAATCAATGTTTCTAAATTGCTTATCCCAGTGACAGAGACTTAGTAATTAGTAATTTCAGTTAGTACAATCTTTTGGATTAGAAAGTTATGGTTCTTTTATCAGTGCAGAGTTTGATAATAAAATAAGCCTCCTGGAATATGTATTCTTTCCACAAATCAAAAAGTCAATTTTCAAACTGTTAGTTGTATCTAACATGGCACATTTAACTTTTACTGTCATGATAATAAAGTTAGCAAAATTAATAAACTTTAAATAATCCCATTACTTCTTCTGGATAAAAAAAAAAACAGTTCAAAGGGTATTTTTAATTATTTTTAAAAAATTAACATTTATTCTAAGTTATTTGAAAAGGAAGAAAACCAAGCATCTCAAAATGAAAGTAGGGAGAAAATGTGAGATATGAAAGAAAAACTAAGAATATCCTTCAGTCATTCATAAAATTTGAGTAATGTTTTGTAAAATCAAATTTGGAAATATATAAACCTAAACTTTTAATATTTAACAAGAAAAAAAATCCACTGATATTTATAAAAGTAACAAAGAGGTAGATTTTAATGAGTCATATTATATTTAACATGTCATATGATATGTAATGTTTATTAAAGAAAAATAACCTCAGTACTTAGCAACTAGAATGTTTATCTACTGGTTTTTAAAATGCAAAAAAAAATTTTCAGTTTTCAGGATTTCAGTAATGTTACTAGGTAATAAAACAACTCAATCTTACTTGCATCTAACTTAAGCATGGTTTGTCAATTATTACCATAAACGGTCACACTTATAGCAAATGTTTAACTCCAAGTTATGTCAAGGCACTCTTCAGAGTGATATAATTTGTGTTAAATCTGCAAAGGACTACATTTAATGGTCCATTTCAGACATGGCCTCTTAGTTGCTGGTACAATCTAGTAATGAATGTAGAACAAACCAATGTCGAGATTTTCCATTCAAAAAGCCATAGAGACCTTATCTCCCCCAGCTGATCTTACATTTATCAAACTACTGTGCATTTATTGCAATCTGATTCCCTTCTTCTTGCTGTATTCTTTTTTTCTGGTTGACTTTTTTTATGTTTATGTGACACTAGCTTGGTCAGTAAAATTCTAGCAAAAGTGACCTAAAATTTCTCTCCTTTCACACTGTTTAGAAGATGCTTTTTCTAGAAGAATGTCTTGTCCTCTGCTCCCACAAGTAGCTTGCCCTCTAATCAGCCAGATGTCTGTGAAACACTTTGGTCAGTCTTCAAGTCAATTCATTCACTCATTACTTAATTAATCAACAGGTTCATCTAGTTGACAAATGTTTATTAAAGACTTAGTATGTGAAAGCACTGTTCTAGGTATTAGAGATACACAGTGAACAAAATAGATGATACCTCCTTTCCTCTTAAACATTTCATTCCAGAGGAGGTATAAAAATAATAAATGTATTAAACATTTCCCAGATAAATGTAATAAACCTTTCTTTCATTGGAAAACATAAATTGCACATAAAGAGGATGGGGCGTGTTGGCTGGTGGTTGTTATAGTGTCAAATATAGTGGTCAGGGAAACCCCCACTGAAAATATGGCATTTGAGCAATGAATTTAAGAAGGAGAGGGTGTAAGCCATATGGATAAACAAGGGAAGTGCTTAACAGGCAGAGAAAGAGTGTACTGAGGAAGGAGAAAGCCTTGGAAATTCAAGGAAAATCAAGGTGGCCTGTATGTCTGGAGCAATGGTACTCACCAAATTGTACAATAATATGTAATTTGGTGGCAAATCAATAAAACTAAAAAGGAAAGAAGAAAAGGAAGGACGAGAGGGAGGGATGGCGTGACAAAGGGAGGGAGGAAAGAAAGAGACCAAGAGAACATTAGGCCAGAGAAGGAAGAAAAAACAAGCCTTGTAAGACTTTGTACATGATTGCAAGGATATCCTCTTTTCACTTTGAAGGCAACAAAAAAGCCTGTCAAATTTTGTGCAGAGCAGTGAAAGAATCTAATTTACTGTGAGGGCATCACTGTAGTTGCTATATTAAGGGTAAACTGTGGACAGGCAAATGTAAAAATAAAAGGACCTATTAGGAAACTATTGAAATAATTCAGGTGAAATATGATGGTGATTGGTGAGTAATTCAGGTAAAAAACAAAAGTTGTTGCTGGAGATAGTGAAAAGAGGTGGTTGTCTGTGTGTAACTTGAAGGTAGAGACTACAAGATTTACTGATTCGTTGGAGATGGTACCCGAAGAGACATCTCAAAAATCTTACACTACTTTTGGCCTTGAACAACTAAAAGGAAAGCATTGTAATTTACTGATATAGGAAAGATCCATGGGAATAAAAGGGTAGAGGAGGTATGGGGAAAATCAGAAAGTATATTTGGAGCAAATTTATTTGCAAAAGTCTAGTAGTCATCCAGATGGTGACACAAAGTTGAATGTTGGTTAGTTCAGGGAAGTGATCTGGCTTAGACATATACTTGGGAGTTATCAGATTATGGGAGATAATCTATGAAACTGAATGAGATTTCTGAGAGAACAAATGGATAAGAAAAGAAAGACATCAGAAGTTCAACTCTAGGATTCTCCTAAGATGTTAAGTCTAGAGAAATGAAGCAAATCAGCAAAGAAGACTGAAAGAAGCAGTCAAAAAATTGGGAGATAAGGGGGGGTGCAATTGTATGGGGAATATAAAAATAAAAAAAATAAAAATAAATTAAAAAAATTGGGAGACAAGTCAGGAAACATATCATTCTGTTTCTATAGGCCAGTTATAAAAAATGTTTAAGTGATTAGCTATGTCAAATGCTGCCAATTAGTTCGGGTAAGATGAAGCCTGGAAATTGACCATTAGTTTAGCAATGTGATCATTATGTCTTCTCACTGGGAAGATGCAAATGATGAAACCGGACAACTAGACATGCTGTCTTATTTGAAGTCCTGCTACATAATAACTGCTCCCATACTGTCTATGGACTTGTGAACTAATTTTGGCATTCTTTATTTGGTTTTATTATGCTCCAGGAATCAATCCTTTATGTCTTTGCCATGCCTGATTTCATGTTGATATTTCCAAGTTGAGCTTTTAAACAATTGTTGGCTTGTAGAAAATAAAGTTTTTAGGAAGATAAATGTTTCATTGCCACACTTCTGGTTAGTGACAAAGCAGTGATCTCATTCTAGGCCTTCTGATTCTAAGAACATTTTGCTGCTCTTCTAATTTCCATAAAGAGAGGGACTGATGCCTCCTTGCTTATTCTTGGACCTTCCTTTATGCATTGCCCACTTCTGTTCATACCTTCTATTTATTCTTGCCTAATCCATTGAATTTTGGTCCTTAGTTTTTTTTTGAACAGCTGAATACCTTGACCTTTAAGGACAAATATCAATATGACTTTAGAGCTTCAGGGAATTTGGATTTCAGCCAGACTCCAAATCCAGAGACTAGTTCTCATATCCACTCCTCTCCATTCTTTATTGCAGGATTTACTTCCGCCTAGCGCAAGAGAGAGGCTGGGTAAATGACCACTACTGTATCATTGAACATAAATGTGCCCATTCTCTTGTTTCAGCCATGAGGATTATAGGGTTCAACACCCAAGTACTCAGTAAATCTTATGAATGGAATCTCAGATATCATTATAGTAAATGTCTTCTTTCTTCTTCTAGATTCTTTGCAAAAGGTTTATTTCTTTCTGTCTATATTGTCAAACACAAGAAGGCTATAGAATTTTGGTGACATGAATTCATGTAGTTACATATAGCAGCCTCAGTTTAAGTTTACCTCCATACATTCATGCACATAAACAGGCAGCTCAAAAATACATATTGAATGAATCACAAATTTTAAATGATAAAACACTAATTACAAAAATCATGTGTCAGTGGGTTGTATCAGCCTCAGTTTTCTGGTTGTGATACTGCACAATAATTAGGGAAGATGTTATCACTGGGATATGCTGGGTTAAGGGTATAGGAAAAAATCTGTATTATAGGTTCTGCTTGTGAACCTATCATTATAGGTTTCTCAAAATTAAAAACTTAAAAATATATGCAGATAAAAGAATATTCTTGGTCCTACTTATTTTTCCAAAACCATTAAACTGCCCAGAAGATGACAAGGAATGTATTAGGGTAGCTGCAATCTTAGGCAGAATCTATTACACTGGCCTTTGAAAGTGGTATGAGAAAAGTACAGATAAATGGTAATCTGAGAAGGGAGAGGTGAGTGTGAATTTATATTTTATCACCAAATACAGTAATGGTGATAGTAATATCACTGTGACTATAGACTCAACCTCCAATCAGTTGCCATCCACCCCGGCAGTCACCTGTGCAGGGCCATGCATTTTTTCCCCCACAAGAATAATTTAATCTTTGTATCTGGTTGTTCATAGTTCCAGTTTCTAAAGCTAAACTGAACATGTTTCTCTTGATTCCATTCCATGTCTTTTCTAGTCATCTGGCCTTCCTTTCCTTTCCCAGGATTTCTTAAGATCACTGATGGAAGTCAAGCTTCTGACCGCCTAATAAATAAGTTCACCAGTGAAAAGCCTATTTTTTATTCTGTTTAATTACAGACTTCAGAGACACTCAAAATGGAGGGTGTCTTGAGGACAAATAATACTGTAGGCTTGGTTTACTTATCTCCTATTGGCATTGGCACCAAGCCCTTACTCTGCTTTGAAATTCATGGCTATGTCTGTGGCTGCATACTAAACAGACCAAGGCCACCACACAGCCAGCTTAGCCTGCCCAGATGCAGCTCACTTAATCCATATACCTTATGATCAATTCAGAGCAGTAGTTTAGATAACTAATACAGCCAGTTTGTTTCTAAGCATTCTATATACGTGATCACAAATATGATCATACATTACATTTGAATTAGATTTGGTGAACTCTACTGAAGCTTGAACTATCACGTTTGTTATGAATTCTACAAAATTGGATTCAAAATTGGCCCTTATAAATGTATTTGTGTGTAAAATTATTGGATGACATAGAGAATATTTTAAAAATCGAAGCTAAGAGTGGAAAGTAAATTTCCCTCCTCCTCTTGTGTCCTTAGACTCTCATTTCCCTTTTATTTCATTTTTTTTATTAACTGTACAGATCAAAGAACTTATATGAACTAATAAGAAAAACAATTCCAAAGGAAAATTCAACAAAGGATATGGAAAATTCACAGAATTCCAGGTACTTAATAAAAGCACATGAAAACTCCTACTGTCAGTATTCAAAGACATATAAATAACAAACATGAATGTGTATATGAGGTTTCTTAGAGTTATTCCACCTTGGAGGGAAAATGAGGAATATCAGCTTATGTGTAGTTGGTATTATGATGATAAAGTGTAAGTAATAACTTTTTACCAGTCAGTGACTGGTTCTCATTTCCTTTTTACAAAGACAATTGATATTAATAGTTTATAGCAGAGACATTCTAGGCACATGAGTTTGTATGTGTTAGTTTCATACAGAGAGAACACTGCCTCTGTAATTCTCTGTTGCATAAAAGAAACCATGATTTGCATAGTGTTCTATACTTTGTTTCTTTTATTTAATGATTACTCTAAGAGGTCTTTCTATAACAGCATCTATGATCTGTTTCCACATTTTCAAACAGCTGCTTGGTATTCTGATGAGTGAATATAATCATTTTGTATTTTAATCCATCACATTTTGATGGATGTTTGCTGTTTCCAATATTGTTTTATTGCCAACAAAGCTTCTATGAACATCATTGCATGTAATTGCTTGTGCCACGTGTAGTGGTATATGTAGGATACATTATTAGAAGGAAAATTCTTGACCAAAGGGTATATTCAGTTTTTAGATTACTAGATAGTCCCAAACTACTACCTAGTTTTCATTATAGTATTGATTTTTCTTGCAGTTGTTAATCTGACTATGCTCATAAATTATTTTTTTTAATTATGAATGTGGTTGAGCACCTTAAAAATCATTCCTTTCATTCTTTCTCAGTTCACCATTCCATGAATAATATCAACTTACTCCTCATTGGTTGAAAATGGCAGCTAAAATATACATTAAAATGTATCTTGTTTAAAAGTAGAGTACAGTCCTTGAAATAAAGAAGAAAGCTTTAGAATAGGGGTTGGATTAGACTTGGGACTGACAGTGATGCATAGGAAAGAAGAGCAAAGAGGCCCAGCACAGAATAAAACTAAAAATTCCAAATACAAGACTCTATTAAAAAAAATATCAAGCAGAAATACCCTGGAATAAAGCATGCACATGAATATCCTAAATTAAACAGTCAGCTAATTTTGCAGGTTGGCTTGTATAACCCTTGCTTTTAAGGGCTTGACAAACAGTATCAAGGTTCTGACCTTAAACTGAAATTCCTTGAACTCTCAGTACATGAAAGCATGCACCCAACATTCCTGACCCCACCCAGCATGCACTTTGCCAGTCACAAGGAGCTACCACTGAGTGCTCTGGTGGAAAGCATAACTTACCACGAAGCTAATAAGTTCTGAGAGAGAGAGGAAGATAAACAGACGGCATCCTACTACCTTGAGCAGCTTGTTCTTTAATATGTCGAGATCCACACCTTTAAGTTTTGCTTCAGTGATCTCAAAGACAGGAACCTTGTATTTTCCACTATTCCAGGTAACCATCTCTCTTTCTGGGAAAAGATTTTTGGAGGTACTCCTATAACCTGCTCTGTTATAGATTTGTTCTTTGGGTAATTGAACTACTCCCACATTTAAAAGATTTCCTTTAAGAAAGTGTTACCAGCATCTTATGACTTATTACAATACATTAAGGGCCAGAGATACAGAAATGGTCTCTGACACTAGTACTATTTCTTCTTTAGTTCTATTGCTTTTGAAGTAATATAATGCAACTTAAAATTTGCATACTGTCAACTTTTTGAAAATCAAAATGCTATGGCCAGATTAATGTAAGATATGTTTACTGTTGCCTACATACATACTTGAGTTTGACAGTTTTTCCGTGCCGAACAATGTAGACAGAAACATCTTAGGCTTTATCTTTCCCCTGCTGTGTTACTTGAATGCAATATATTTGAAAGATTTAGGTCTGAAATACATTAAGACTTTGCTTGCCATTTCACGATAACCCCAAAGTCTGACAGCCAATGCATTGGCAGTGATGTGGTAATAATGTAATACTGTGTACTGCTTGCTGGCATGCAGCACACCAGAAGACTAGGAAGTGACTTGAAAATGAAATGCTGGCTTTATTTGTTTATCTGTTAGTTGGATCCCAAATGATTTCATCTACTCGTAAATAAACTTTCTTTATGGACAAAATTTGAATGTTCATTTTCCTCTTAGTTAGTATGCAAATCTATTTGCAACATTCTAGCAAAAGAGAGTGCAACTCATTTTGTGTGCTTATAAATTGTTCATTACTATAATCTCTGAAGGCCAATTCGTGGTTCCATCTGTAACTCCACAAATCGCTTTGCCCACGTGAACTTGGTGGAGTAAATATAAGGTACTAAAGAAGATAGGTTTGGGATTAAGTGGGAAAAAAGAGACATATCTTATAGATTACCCAAGTCTATCAATTTAAAGTTTTGTAACTTCTTACTGCATTTATTTATATTTTTATGTTTGTAGCCTAGGAAAAATATATTTTTGACCTCACCAACCCAATTTTTAGGGCTACATGTAAATAAATAATATTTAAAGATTTCTCATTGAATGCAGAGGGAATATCATTTCAATTGAAAAGCAAACATTCAAGAAAACAAATAAAACATCTAAAAAGGGGCTTCACTGGTGGCATAGGGGTTAAGTCTCAGTGCTATCACCCCAATGGCCTGAATTTGCTCTCCTGCCAGGGAGCTGACCCACACATGGCTCAGCAGACCTCGCCTGTCTCACCTGCTACTCGCCTTAGGAGTATATTTCAGTAAATCAGCCTGTTGTGCTCCCCACTCTGTCTCTTATTATTGTGACCTAAAAGGCTCCACACACACAACTAAGGTAATTGTGTTAATGTTTATGGGTTGGACCTTATAATACTAAGCAATCACTGTTATTTCCTTCACCTCTTCTTTACATTTCTAAAAGAGAAACGTAAATCTCAAAAAGAATTTCTGTCATCTTAGCTCAACCTTAGTCACAATAGGTCAAAATCACTTCTTCATGCTTATATTTAACATTCATTGATGCTAATGGAATGGACTTCTGTTTTCATGTAGGGAACTTGATTCCTTTGCATAAAAATAATACTCACAAATAATAAACATCCTCCCTTTACCTAAAATGTGAAACAAAGATATGCAAGGTGAACAAAAGCTCTTCAGAGCAAGCAAAATCTGTCTATGGAAAAAACAAAAAAGTGATTTCATATCCATCTATAGTGCTGTGCAGGGTAGGAATCTGACTCACAATATATATCTCCTGTCACTGCTTAGCTGGAGAATCTACCCAGAGATTTTTTTCAATTAAAATTCTGTGCGCCAACAATAGACTCTGCTATGGAGTTTTTAATTAAAAAAAAAAAGAAATGATATAAACCCACATTGTCTCTAGGCACTGTTTGTATTAAAGGTTTAGACTGATGAGATGCTTGGATCTTATTGTTCTAAACATGTGTTTCAGTTGGTGCTCTCGGACTCACCATGTGAAGAAAATGAAATGTAAGTAAATAGCAAGAGGCTTCATATTTTTATTTAGCATTTTCAAAACTCAAAGAATAAAAAGATTCAAAAAATTTTAGAAAACCCTGATGTGTTTCAAATGATTATTATAATGAAAAGAGAGTAAATTATTTTTATATGCAAACGGCTTAAATTTTCTAAAAACGGTGAAGATGCACTTCCATTATGATCAGCTTTTTAAATAAATAAAGGACCTAGTTGACTTCTAGGTATTTTTGTTCACTGCATTCCCAACTCATGAGTTTTCAAGGATTCTTTAAGTTCATAAAAGATCACTATCTATGGCTGCATCCCTATGTCAGGGTAATGATGGGTGGCAGTTTACTGGATAATTACGTTTCAAATAAAAGCAAACTAAGAAAAATTCTAACCTGGGTTCGGTGAATAATTCAAAGTGCTTTGAAATAAATTATGTGACTAATTGACTCTATTTTCTCACTTTTTGTGCAGTAAACTTAATGGCTTTCAGAATTCTATTCAGGAAATATAGAGAAGGTGCCATTAATAATGCTGCAACTGATGAATGATGTCTGTAATGCACTGTGACTTAGTGCAAGTGTTGGAAATGCACCTGTGCCAAGCCCTGGCTTCTGGGTGCAGCCTCACTGTCAGCTAGCTGCTTCAATTGTCATTGCCTATGAACTCCAGGCCAGGAGCTCTGAAACACCCAACAGGTTAAGAGATGATGCTCGGTGGAATGATTTCCATAGCCCTAGAATCATTCACCTAATTCTAGTGGGTCAGTTTGCTATTAATCATCTGCTGCCTGTTAAGTTTATGCCACTACTTCAGCTTCTGCCTGGCTCTCCATTGCTGTTTTATTGCATTAAATTTGGACTTACCTTTTTCTCTTTGTTCTGGTGTTTGTGACATAATGAGGTTTTGATTGCTGATATGTTTACCTAATTCTTGAATTCATGGCTGCCTTATCTTGCTTCTTCATCTCCTGCCTTTGACCCAGAACAATAAAGAGTTAGTGTTTGAAAAGCTTCATAAAAGTTGAATCTAATTCTCCAGTCAACATGACAGGAAAATATGTTATTGAGAAACATTATAAGCTGATTTTAAAGTCATGAGGCTACAAGTCTCCTTTTCAAGTAAAGAAATGAAGACCCAAAGGGAGTTAGTAATCAATTAACTGTGGGGCTTCTACTAGTATTTAAGTATTGGAAAAGCCTGTTCTGGACACCTTGGTAAAAGCCTATATGAGTATTTGGGGGGAGGCCCATCTTACATATATGGGTAAGGTAATTTATAAAACATAAATGCGATCATACATATACAAGGTTCTATAAATTAACTGTATGAATAGATTCTTCAAGACAGGCCACTATCTTTCCTATATTTGGAAAATGAAGTATATTGCTCAAGCATGTAAAAAGCAGAAGTTGGATTTGGACCTAGGACTAACTCCTTAGGCATGAGTTTTAACTACAAATCATTTTATCAATATATAAATTAAATAAAGTTACTCACCTGGTAAAAGACCTGAGGGGTATACAACTCATTAATTCTTCTAGACTCTATATAATTTACCCCAGCTTAATTAGATCAGGCCACCAATCTCATGGTGATAGGATTTAGCACCCATCTTGTCCCTCAAATTATTGTTCCTGAGTTGTACTCTGGCCTGTGTTAAGGAATGATCAAAAAAAAAAAAAAAAAAAAAAAAAGCATGACCCATGGAATTTCTTATTGCATTTATTCTAAGAGTACTATAAAAAACATTGTTCCTGTTCTTAACCGTGTCCTCTTTAAAAAGCTCTGTAGCTTGATGTTTTCTGTTGTCTATACCAGAAATAGTTGTGCATCTGGTGAGTAATGTTGCATGTTTTTGTTAATTTTTGAGAACACTATATCACCATTTCTCTTTTACCCTGTTAACTGCTAGAACATTTAAGAGCCAGGTGTGGAATTTAGTTCTAATTGCAAATAGGGGATTTTCTATGTTCAATTTATAAACTGACCTCACTTTGGTTTATTCATTGATACTCTGAAGGCTCTCATTTCTAATTTTTTCTTATTTTTATTTTCTTCAAGCATTTTGGAACACAGGACATTGAATGCATTCAGGCAAATACTCCACAGAGTAACATGAGGCTACAGCTGGCTTTTACCATTCCCAGTTGCAGTGCTAATAATATGGACTCCACAGTCAGATCATTTGGGTTTAAAACCTCTGCACTTCCAGCTATGTTATCTTAGGCAAGTTACTTAATTTCTCTGTGACTAAATTTTCTCAATTGTAAAGATGAGGATATAATAATGTCATCCTACCTTACAGTACTGCAAGTATTAAAGCCAGTTAATAAACATGAGATTTTGAAGAATTCCTGGCACATGGAATTATAGGTGATTCTAGCAGAGTTGATGAAGCAACAGCAGTTTTCACTTGAATATATCAAATCAATGAATTTCTAGTTAATCTTAGGTCCACAGATTCTTTGCACTAAGAAGAATGATAAATATCAATTAATCTAACCATTCTTGTAGGTCAGGAAATCCTCTGAAGCTTCAAGTAAAGTAGGACACTAATTGTTTGGGTAGGGACAGAAATGACCTTTATAACTAGATCTAGAAAACTTGGTTTTTGGAAATGTCTATTTTAAATATCACTGTCAGTTTTCACTTCTCTCTGATATGTTTTGTTTTGGGCACCATCATCCCAAATTGACCAAGCATACATAAATCTCTGAATAATAGCTTCATTTTCAAAAAATATCTTTCTTACCCTAAAGAGCTTACATCTAAAATCTGAGTAATTACAATATTATTTCAGATACTCAGTTTTAAATTTTTAATAACTCAAAACATTTGCTTAAAAACAATTTGAAATATGGAAAGAAATAATAGTAAGGAACAGGAAGCACAGGGAATCAGAATACCCATTGTAGGGGCAGAAATGGACACAGGGCAGGTTTTCAAGGATCCCATGCAGAATGGGTAAAGAAGGAGTTCTGGAGCCCTCAGGGGTTTTGCAGGTCTTTTATTGGGCATATGGCAGGCAGGGGTGCTGGGGGGCCGGGAGGCTGGCAGGGCTCCCAGCCCCCAGCAGGTCTTCACTCTGGGCTCTCCCGCCTTCTCTCAGCTTCTCTTTTGGCTTCTCCTCGGCTTCTGCTGGCATCCACGTGACGCCACTCTTAAAGTGCAGTCTCAGCCCAGGTGAATCCCATCTACCTATGTCCACACCCTATTCCAGGTGCCCGCCATGAGGCATGCATTCAGGACCGCAAGGATCCATCATCTTTCCTGATGGCGGGAGGGCAGAAAAGCTTGACATTTTTCCTTACCCTACACCCATATTCTGGTTTAAGATCTGTGGCCACTAGTGACCTCCGCACTTAACTGTTTCACTCTGTGTGGAACAGTGGGTGAGTGAAATCCTAAGGATGAAATAAATTACCACCAAAATACCTGCAAATCTGAAATTACATGATCACTTTATATTTCGCCGGGAAACTGCTTCCTGACAATTTTATTTTGTATCAGAACCTCTATCACAAAATCAAAAAAGAAAGTAATAAGTCATATTGGTTCCAAATTGGGGAAAATTATTAGCTCTGAAGAAAAGATTAAGAAGCTCAGAAATTAGAACTAAGAAATAAAATAATATTTAGAATTGAGATTATTACAGTAAGTAGATGGTCTACTCTTAAAACGTCATGAAAGAGAAGCAGAGGTTTATATGTAACACTCCTGGCCATCAGCTTAGATGTGAATATTCAACAGCAAGAAGCTTCAGCTGTTTTATTGGACCAGGATACCATGATAATTTCTTTACACCCATCTCTAAAGTCAGATATGCTATGTAAAATAACATACCAAAAGTAGAGTTGCGTTGTATTATTTAATTAACAAGGCTGTAACGGTGGGAGGGGACGGAGCAGGATCTCTGATTCTATGCAGATGGTGTAAGAAGGAGTCCTGGTGTCCTTGGTGGCTTTTATATGCTTTTATTGATTTTATCAGGTGCACGGCAGGCAGGGGTGCTGGCAGGCCTCCCAGCAGCCAGCAAGTCTTCACTCTTTCGGGCTCTCTGACGTTCTTTCGTGGCCTTTGCATCTCTGCTCCGTTCTTTCTGCTGTTCTGCTGGCGTCCCAGTAACGCCACCCCTATAAGTGCAGTCGCAGTCTCTCAGCCCGGGTGTTCCCACCTAGCGATGCCCACCCCCTACTCCAGGTGCCCGCCATCAGGCATGCATTCAGGACTGCAGGATTCATCATCAATCCTAGTGGTGGGAGGGCAGAAAAGCCTGAAACTTTACTTACCCTACAAAGGCTTGTAATTATAAATATCAATCTATGTCTTTTTGATGAGTGGATAATATTCCTTTATAAATATATGCCATTAATTATTTTTAAAATCTTGCATTGATGACCACGCGAACTATTTATATTTTTATAAATAGTTGCTATTCCCTTTATATTTCAGTTTATATTTATATTTTATATTTCAGTTGCTATTCCCTTTGCCACCCCTTCACCCCCAGTGTTTGTACCTATATACTTCCCTAAAGCCTCTAAGTGCAACAAAAATTATCCCCCCAAAACAAATAACAAAATACTTTTTGTTTGGGTGACTGAGTTTTGACTTAAATGTCTGGAGTAAATTTTTTAAGTTGACACTTTACGTATGTTAAAAGGTTATTTCTGACTAGTATGGTGATAAACATTACACGCTACCTCTTTAGAGAGGCTGGGAGCAATAAATTAGCTGACATTTATGAATGCTTTCAAGCTGAAAAGTACTGAGTGTTATTTTAACAATAGCTGAAGAAGACATGATTAAGTGTAGTTCCAACAAGAAGCTTATCGGGCTGTGATGAACAGACTTACACCATTTAATCCCAGAATACTTTAACAGGATTTCATATATTGAAATATGAAAAATATCTACTGATATATATATATATATATATATATACATATACATTTAGTGTATCTTGTCTGGTGTACAGAGGGTCCTGGAATGAATAAGTATCTATACCTGGGAAGTTAAACTTTCTGCAAATCACACTGTGGGCTTTGCATTTCTGTGATCTTTTAAAACTTATCTCAGGAATGACTGAACTGTGCTAGATGACTTGCCTGATAATAATGATAATGCCTAATCACAAATGATTTGACAAGCCAGACTGAGACATCAACTTCTAACTCCTTGGAAAATGACAGGCATGGCCACACATTCTCTCCCCATTTTTCCTAACTCTTTCCTCCAATCAGAGTGTCACGGATGCTGTTACCAATGCAGATGTTAAAGGTTAGGAGAGATTATAAACCTTCCCTGGAGAATTTGCATTTTAAAGATTATAGTTTTATGAATAACAGAGCAGTGGAAAACTGTAATAATGCCAACTACTACAGTGCAATCATCTGTTTACATATTTGAGAATTTCATGCTTATTTGTATTCTCAGTGGCTTGAATCATGTGGGTGTAGGTAAACATTTGCCTAATTGTGTTGGAGAGAAGTGCAGTGTGTAGATGGTTTTTCTGGAGATACAAGTGTAGTCAAAATAAATATTATGGTCCAGAAAAAAATTGGGTTTTGGAAATTTTAGAGGCCCACCACTAATTGTACATCTTTCATCATCAGGTGCTCAAAGTATAAAGATCAATATCCTCATGACTGGTATATTTGGTAAGCACACCCCTCTATATTTTTTTAATAAAAATTTTAGTGAAATATATATACCCCTTTTCTTAAATAGTTGAGAGACACATGGAGGTTTCACAGCTTAAGGAAATTTTAGGGGCCAGGTGACTCAAGGTATATAGACATAACTTTCAGGTTGTTGGCCAGTATTCACTTAAACACTTCCTGTGGCGGGGAAATTACTATTTTAAAGAGTGAACATTTATTCCTGGGTTGGAGATCTTTAGCAGTAAAATAATTGTTCTTTCCCTTGAAATCTCCCTAGATGATTACTCCAATGATTTTAGTTTTGACTTTAACTGCCATTCAAAATAAGACTACTATCTCCTTGAAGAGTTAGTCCTTCAGAAAATTTAATAGCGTTGTTATCTCCCAGCATTACCTGCTCTGTCAGTTGGGTGGTTAACTTCTCAAAGACAGAGACACTGTGTTGTTTTCCTTTGAATCCCCAACCACAATATCCGGAATCTGTTAAGTTGCTTAACTGAGTGAACTGAATGAAAGGAATAATGGCTGGATGAACTAAGGAACCAAGACATTTCTCCTTAGAACAACTCTCTAGTTTCCAAAGAGGAAATGACTATCATCATGTCACAAGTTGGACCCACTCTGAATTCGTTGAAATATGCCAGGTTCAGTGAGAGTATATAGTGGTAGAGGGTTGCTAAGGAATCCAGATTGCTACTAGTCAATCTTGCTGAGTTCTTTTGAGTTCTTTCTCCCTTTCCGGGAAGTGAGCGGAACTCTTTTATTTTTTTTCCCTACATATATTTTTTTAAATTATTTATTTGTTTATACAAGCACTGAGTACAGTCAGAAGCGTGGGAGGGTGAGAATTCAGCAGAGCCAGAGAGGAGAGAAGAGCAAGGAGAGTGAGGAAGTACACTGCTGAGGGGAGCAGCAGGTGAGATAGGAGAGGTCTGCGCCCCATGTGGGACCCTCCCCAGTGTCCAGGGATCGAACCAGCGCTGCAGAGGCTGCGGGCAGCTTCACAACCCAGCGCTCAACCGCCTCGCCACTGGGGAGGCCCAAGAAGAACTCTTAACATGACTGCATGCCCCTTAACACCTCCTCTGCTTCTTCTGGTGTCAGGTTCTTGCTACTAATTTGCATGGTGGCTCTCCTTTTTGGACTATTTCTCTTCTGCCTTCAGTGCTGGCTGAGACCCCAAATTGATTCCCCAAGACACACTATGGCTGTTTTTGCAGTTGGAGACTTGGACCCTGTTTATGGTAAGCTGTCTGCACACTTCTGGATTTCTCCTTTGAAACCTTATGTTTTTGTGGTGAATTGAAAAATGAACCTCTGAGAAGAATATTTCTGGCTGCAGAATAACGCATAATTTATTGGAGACTCAAAGGCATGTATTGAGTATCTGAGAAAAATTCAGAAGACTCCAAAAGAAGAAAAAAATGTGTCTTGGGAAAGTGACTCAGATGGCTGTGGGAATGAAACTAAACGTATCATTCAGTAAACAAGCAGAAGAGAAGAGATGCACAGGGCAGGTCCTTCCATGTGGGTGGTAAGGTTTAAGGTGCAGAAAAACCTCTCAGCTTTTAGTGTCTACCCTTTGTTTAGTGTTTCACGTATCTGCAGTAACATTAAAACACACTTCCCAGATTACTGCCAATGCAGAGTCCAAAATAATTGAGCTGGTTACTGGAGTGTCAGTGCTCATATCCTTTCTCCCCAACCACACAAGTAGCATCTTGCTCCTGCCTGATCCCAAACCCCAGCCCCTCCACCCCCACCCCAATCATACTCTTCCTGTTATTTTCCATTCTGCATTGGGAGGTAGGGAATGGCGGAAATTGAGGTCTTCGTTACTTGTAATTTTGAGCCTTAACTATAAGTGGAAAAGCAATCACATTGATTTCTGGGACTTCACTATTGATAGTTCACTTCTTGGTAAGCACTGTCCCCATGCAGACCATCTGTTAGGAAACACTCCTTTTAAGGTACTGTGCAGTGTACCGCATTTTCCTCAAGGGTACATGGCAGAGATTGTCAACTGCACTTCAGAAACTTAGACCAGGAAAATATTTCAATCTATGAACTGAGCTTGTTCTGCAGAAACTCACGGCTAGAGAAAATGAAGGGCAAAAAATAAACTAAAATGTTTTAAACTCAAAACTCAGTACTCAAAGACTTAGTGATAATTTTCACTATTGGCTTCTTGTAAGTCACTATTTAACAAGGGAAAGACATTGTTTATTTGAGAAATGTTTTATGGGGGACAGATAACTAAAAACTCCAGTGAAGATTGTTATTTTTCCTAAAATCCAAGAACACTTTCCATTTAGCACAGAGGGAAATAGGTTATTGACCCTCTAAAAAACTTATAAACCCAAGGGGCTAACATGGTTACAAGTGGTCTACTTTTTCTTTATTTAACTAGAGGTATTAATAAATAAATGCAATTATGTTTCTTCAAGCATCATTTGAGTTTCTAAAGGCAAGAATGCAATCTGATCTTAGCCCTTCACTCACTCTTAGGAAGATTCTTTTACTAGCCTACTTTGCATTTTTAAAAAAAAATCTGTTTTTAATTTTGAGTAAGAAAGCTACCCAGTTATACTGTTAAAATTTTAAGTTAGTTTATGTGCCACAGTTATATTACTATGTGCCACAGTTATATTTATCTAATGTTTTTACATTTCCTTGATGGTAGTTTACATATTTGCTTTGGAATTTTCCTGAACTTACCAAAACAGGTATGACCATGAGTGAAAGGCATCAAGGCTGACCTATTATTTCAATAAACTGCATGTAATAATGAGTACAGGGCATAAGAATCACATTTTCAGGCCTCCCTGGTAGCACAGGGATGAAGTCTTAGTCCTATCACCACCGTACCCTAAGTTCTATCCCTGGCCAGGTTGCTAACCCACATATAGTGGAGCAAACCTCTCTTATCTCCCCACTGCTCCTCTTCGCAGTGTATTTCAGTAGATCCATCTGCTCTGCTTCCCACTCTGACTCTGGTGAATCCTCTCAACACCAGCACCTCTGGCCTACACCCCAGTTCTCCTATGCATAAATAAATAAAAACAAATCACATTCTCTATACCCTGAAGTCAGTATGACAAGAAAAGAAAATACTTGGGAAGAAATAGATTTTTAACAAAATAATATAGTCACTATTTTATTTCACGTATGCCAAGTGTTAATTTTAATTTTTAAACAAAATAATAACAATTTATCTCATATCTACTATGTACAGTAGGTCAGGGGCTTCTAAAATGCTATCTCTACTTCTTAAATACCAGTTCAGAAAAGTGACTATTATTTCTCATAGAAGATGTTGTCTACTTTTTTCATTCTACTGGATTTATATAGTGTATGTCAACAACATCCAGAATTGAGGTTAGGGAGTCAATAAAAATTTGGGCTGGACACTTATGGTTAAGTCACCTCATCTCTAGACATAGGTACAGCCTCTATACTGAACTTTCAGACATTCCCATAAAGTGATTCATCAAAGGTAGGATTTGCTCTCCAGAATCCTCATTTCCTTTCTCATTCTATCTTTTCCTCCATAATCCCACTGGTATTATTCTGGATCTTATTTTGCTTAAGAAGCATTTAAACTTTCCTTCACTGAAGTTGTATTACAAAATTTTCTTCTACTGATTTCTGTCTCGGAGATCATAGGCTCAGTTACCCCTTCCTAATTTTTTTCTTTCTCTCCTACACTGAGTTTAATATTAGTTTATTCCACCTACTGCACATCTCCTATCTCGTCCCAGGGCAGTTCAGGATGGTTGGACAGGAAATGAATATAGTCTTTGATGTGGAGGTGGTCCCCAGAGTTGTGTTTCTTGTTTTTCCTGCTACTTCTTTCTGAAAAAATTCAGAGTCAGTAGGAAGTGGTATTCTCTGTGATCTCTGGTAACCTTTTCTTAACTAGTCATTTCTGGATGCAAATTCCAGAGAGTAATATTTTAAGACAGTCTGAAATCAGACCCATAGTAGATTCCCTTTCCCCATTGGATCTCCATTATATTTTTACTTCTCCTAACAAATGTTTTTTATTCTCCCTAATATTTGCATAAAATGAGCTGTTTTCCATAAGGGAAGTGAAAAATTCATAGGATATTTTTCTGTTGAGTGGGAGGTAAGGATGAAAAACTCAGATTCTACTTTCACAACCCCACAAAGCATGTGCTCACAGCAGAGAGTCGAGTCCAGCTACTTGCAGGTCTAATGTGTCTACATACAAGATTATGGGGTTGCATTTCTGAGTCTTCCTTCTAGGCACTATTCAGAGGGGGAGAGGAAAATGAGCCCTCACTTGAAAGACATTGGTGATATATGTGGAGATACTGTAAAATGTTCTGGGAGTGAACCCTCCCTTCTCTAACGGATAAGAGAGCAGTGTCATCTGCATAGAGGTGGAAGTCTGAGAAGCATTTATACAAAATCTACTGCCTGTGGGTAAAGCGTCTTTTCAGCCTCCACTAATGACCATGGAGCCAGTTAAAGAAGATTTAATCAATGAGACCTCAGCCTCTGCATCCCCACAATGCATTCTTCAAAAAGGAAAAGTTTAAATTCTAGCATTGCCTTTCTCTGCACGTAGATAGCATGCACATATCTTTAGGTCAAAATAACTTGGAACCAGAGGCTCCCCTGTCAAGAATAATTATAATTTATATGTCAATGATTTACTGTTCCTACTTATATAAAATAAATTCAAATTCATATTTGTTGGAAGAGTTCTCACAAAGTATAGTCTGTCACACAGCTTTCTGGGTTCAATTCCTTATTTTGATTCTGACAAATTCTTAGTCTAGCTATACTTGAGAATTTTATTCCATATTAGAATATGAAATAGGTTTTCTAGACTCCTGGCCACCTTATGTGTACAAAGGGGAAGATATGATTTCTCATCCTGAATTCAGAATGTAGGAAATGGGTCATTAAAACACTTAAAAGGGGAGATGAGAGTGGATATATTAACCTTTACTTCTTCCTCATGCTTCATTTTATTTCTTCAGAAATTACTTCACATTATTACCACTATTTGGAGAATAACTTAGTTGAAATTGTTCTGCTCTTCTGGTCTGTGGGTCTGAGATTTTACTCTGTGGACCTCATAGAAACTGCCTTCAGCTGAAAAGAACTAAGAGAGGAATTGTGACTGAATATCAGATGCTAGAATGGATTGAACTTTATTGATGTTATAATATATGAAAACAGGAAATTTCTCTAACAGTTCCTGACAAGATTACTTAACTCAGATTGCTGATTATCTTGATTAGAAATATTAAAGATAGAAAGAACACTTGCCTTGAGGTCATCATAAAAGGAATTTAAGGAAGGTCTTTCCAGCCCAATGCATTGCAGTGTCTGATGTGATTTTTATCTGGGAAAGGCTGTTGAGAATCACAGACAAAAGCCCAGGGCCCAGTTGCATCTTTTGAGTCATTCATTTTACAGTTTTTACAGTTTTTACAGTTCTTGGCTCACCCAGTGTTTGTATTTCTCAATTTTTCTCCCCTCTCATAAAATATATGTTTTCCTGTCCATAATACATTAGGGTGACACACTTTACTTACCAAAACTGGAGAAATAATCCCTACTATGCCCTTTTGGAAGAAAAAGGGGAAGGAGAGGTATTATAGAGAAAGAGAAAAGAAAACAAGGAAAAAGGCAAGAAGGTGGACGAGCAGGGAAAGGAAGAAGAACAAGAAGAGAATGAACTTACAGTTTGAAGTTGGAGATATTCTAAGGACTGAAATTAAAACATACTTACTTTACAGAAGCCGTAAAATCAATTTTTTCCTGGATCCAGCCCCAGGGGTGTCCTGTATAATCCTTTTTTACTTAATTATTCTGACCCAATCCTGATTCATTTCTGGATCCAGTTTTCTTTTACCATCTCTGCTATATGGATGCCAGAAAATGTTACCAAACTAAGTGGGTGGTATCACTTGAGTTCAGAAAGCCAGATTCTGAACCACAAGGTTGTTTCCATTAAGGAAATCCTTTATTAATGTGTGATGCCACCACAGGAGGATGACAGTATTTTAAAGAAAACTTTAAGTGGTGAGTGAAGGAAGATTGTATAGGAAAGAAATAAACTTGAGGATGTGCCAGCACGGGGAAGATTTCTTCATTCTTGCGTCTGGGAGGTAGGCAGTTTAGATGCATTTAGTCACAGTATTATCAATGACTTTCCTGAAATAGTTTGCTGTCTTCTCTGTTACCAGTTTAAAATGATTTGAGGGTGTTCATCAGGCACTGATGTTATTTGCATTCTCAGAATGAACAACATATCTCTTTAAGCATTAAGCGACCTCTAACCATAACCCAACAAGGAATGTGGCACATTCTAAGCATAATACAAGGAGGTGTTTTCAGCACCTATGCTAGAGGTAAAAAAATATTTTGTGTCAACATTTTCTTATCAAATTTTCTATTTTAATGGACTATTTTCTCTCTAATCATCCAACTCTAAATGACGGAAATTTGCAACCAGATTTGTTTTTTTTTTTTTTTTCCTTCCTCAAGTGTATAAACAGTGAGAACATTCATTGGACCACATGAAGTGATTTTGAAAAAGATTATATGCAAATTTTCAGTAAGGGTGGAAAAAGAAGAAGGAAACAAAATCATTAAAACTCTCCAAATCCATCTATATTTCAAATAGAAATCAGTTCTCTCTCTCTTTACAAGTCCAAGGACTTAGAAGATAGTGTGAATAAGTAGAAGTGTAAGTGATTTAAAAAAGAAGAAAAAGTTTTGTATTTGTTTGATTAATTGTTTTATTACTTAATTTGTATTTGAAAAATAAGTGATGTCACTGGAGTTTTGAATTTTATTATTAAAAATATTTTTTAAAAACTAAATGAAAATAAATTTTCATTGAAAAGAAAGTTGTGAAGCTAAGTAAAATTCCTTATTCATGAGTAAGACAGACATTAGAGGTAATAAAGAGAAAGACGTTTGGAAATTAGGAGGTGAGGGGGGGGTCAAGTGCTTAAGGTAGAAAAAGAATGTCTTGCTTATTAGGAAAGAGAATTTGAGATCATAGGAAAGGGACTGCCATTTTATCTGTCCATATTATTAACAAAATAGTACATTACAATAAAATCTATGTTGAATCTTTTTCTCTCCAACTCATGTGAATCCAAGCTGGGTCCCCTCAGCACTGATAAGACAGAAAGCAAGTCAGTGCTTTTCCAGGGATGACAGGGAGGTGAGAATCCATAGGGACACCCCTGCTGGGGACGTTCCTTCATCTTGGCTTAACTTCTCCTCAGATCTGATCTCCCCTATAATGTTGCCTTTCAACCATCCCATCACTCGAACCTTGTTTCTTCCACAATTTCAGAGATAATCTTTCCTTTTTCTTATTTCAAGGCAAGTAGAAAAGCTAGTCTTCCAGCAGTGATTAAATGTGAGTGATTTGATTTGAGGCGAGGAAAGAACTGGACGGAGAATAACAAGGAGCTGCCCTTGCAAGCTCTCCTTCTAGCTCTCCCAGGATCCTGCTCATTTTAGGATACTTTTGAAATGCTATTTCCCAAAACTTTGGGTTCTGCATGTAAATGTCCTGTGACTTATTTTAGATTAGGAAAGTGAATGTATTTCACTTACATAATTTCTTGGAAGGGCATGATAATAATGATGGCTTGTACCTACTGAGCATTTGACATGTGCCATGCTCCGTGCTAACACTTGACATCTCTACTCTCATTAATCCGTCCATGAAACTCTAAGAGGGGTTCACTATCTTTTTTTTTAAAGATTTATTTATTTATTTATTTATTTATTTACACAAGCACTGGCTACAGTCAGAAGCGTGGGAGGGTGAGAGAATTCACCAGAGCCAGAGCGGGGAGCAGAGCAGGCAGAAGGACCGAAGTACACTGCTGAGGGGAGCAGCGGGCGGCAGGAGAGGTCTGTGCGCCATGAGGAACCCTCCTCCAGTGGCTGGGGAGCAGCCGGGGATCGAACCGTGCCGCAGAGGCCGCGTGCAGCTTTGCAACCCAGCGCTCAACAGCTGAGCCACTGGGGAGGCCCAGTTCACTATCATTCTTAACACTAAAGATAAGGAAATAAAGGCACCTGTAGGTTAAGAAACACGAGTAATAGATACTAGCTCTGTGACTCAAATTCAGGCTTTCTTAACCACTCCCATATAAGAGAAAGGGATGAGATAGAGAAGGGAGAAAAGCAGAAAGAAGTATAATGTTAAAATAAACCAAGCCATTGATTGGAGTGATTCTTAATGTGGGAAATAATATGGCTATAAAATCTCAGTAGTAATTGTATTGGTTTTACAAAATTAAATAAAAACCTTGATGTTTTCACTGAGAAGTCCGTCAAAATTATAAATTTTTGCCAGGCATTTTTAATTATGTTCTTTTGGAGCTCTTAATGTATCAGAAAACAAAATAATTCCTGCTCATCTTGCCATCACATGATATTGTATATAAATATGCTTTGAAAAAATTGATAACTGATATTATGTATCTTCAATTTTAAAAAGCTCCTGAAACCACTGACTTCATTATGCTTATTAAATAAATACTTTGTGAATTTCATAACAAATTTAAGAGCAATGGCTAAATTTGTAGTAAGGCAATAGTAAAATGTTCCTACCACAGAGAGCAGTTGTCAATATCCTATTGCCTGAAGCACAACATTGATAATGGTCGTGGCAGAACTAAATTTGAGCTAATAATTGTGTCAAGTCAATTTGGTGCAGCACCCCATGAAGAATAATAGCTAAGTTACCATTGACTGTGTATTCTACACACCAGGAGCAGCTCACCTAGAAAATGGACAGTGCTTAGTAGAAGTGTCTATTATGGAGGAAAAGGTACAAGTTATAGGTATGTATGAGGCAGGTACAAATTGCCAGTGTTAACTCTCACTAATTAAGCCTCCTACAGGCTTAACTTATGTCATCTTAAACTTCCTAACTGCAAAAGACCTTAATGCTTGTAATATTAATAATGATAATTAAGTTATTGCTTGACCATTGAAATAAAGTAGATTGGGAAATGCTACTAGAAATAAAAGAAGGGGAAAGAAAAAAAAAGTAAAATAAAATGAATGCATATTCCTAGAGTAATACAATTCTTGTTATGTAATAATGTTAACAATGATAAAATGATAATAAACCTTTAATGAGTAATTTTTGTGTGTCTGGCCTTGTTTTAAGCACTTTACAATAATTTTGCTGCTTTCATAGATGTTTACACTATCATTATCCTTTTATTGTAAAAGAGAAAAGTAACGTAGAGAAACCTTAATAAATTAGAAGATTATTTAATTAATTAACCACTTAAGAAAAATGTTGAAATATGTAAGACATAATCTACACAATTCTATCCTTCAATTATTATATCAGCATTTGAATTACTATGTTTTGCAAACCAGTGAGGTAAAAAAAAGAAAAATACAAATGTACAAAAATCTATGATTCTAAAAACATGGTAATTACTCCAAAGTTATACATTAGAATGATATATATAGGTGGATTCCAGTGATACATTTATTGCTTAATATGTAAGTATTTTTTGTCTTGATAATTGTGGCAAGTTCTTTGGAATCCATGATGGTATCAAATCTTAATCTTTAAAGAAGAGGGCAGCAAACATTTTATACTAAGGCCATGTAGGACATATATTTGGCTTTGCAGACCAGCAGGTCTGCAAATGGGGTTACTCATTGTGTGATTGTAACACAAAACAGAGAGACACTATGTAAATGAATGGGTATGACTAATTTCCAATTAAATTTAACACACAAAAAGAGTTAAAGGGCCTGGTTACTTCAAGAGTCAGTTTCTTCTTTAAAGATGATTTTATCATTGTTACTATTGTTTTGGGTGAAAGCAATCAAATCATTCCAAAACAGCTAAAGAACTAGGTGAAATAAAGAAAAAATGAAACGATATTGCTATAAAAAATTACTGCTTATTTCCTCTATGACTCAAAAAATAGTATTTCAAAATACTAAAAGAAGATTTTCAAAAAAGCTATTGGAATAAGTTCAAGGTCTTTCAAAGTGTTCAATTTGAAGAAGTGCTTTTAAAAAATATTTAATGGGTGGTGAAGTGCATAGTCTAAAAGCTAAGAACTTTGATTTCAAAGCATTATTTTAAATTGGAGAAAGGTTTTTCTTATTATGTGTGTGTAATTTAAATGCAAACGTCACAACTTAGCATTTTTGCTACTCATCTTAAAGAAAGGTTTAAAATAATTCATTGTGTTAGGTATGATTTGCAAGCATAAATATAAAATAATGAAGTTAAGAAGTAGTATTTCAATGATTCTAGTGAGACTTGCATTTCCCATGATGGAAACATTATTTAAAATGTCTTCAGTATTTACAGGAATCTTGTCTTCTGATCTACCAAAAAGTGTATTTCTTCTCATTTCAGCTACTAAATTGTAAATGTTTCTTGATGGATTCATCAGTGATATAATCAGTTCCTAAGAGCAAATTTTCTCTCAGTAGAGACTAAACTATCACTGCAGACAGCAAGTTGGTTGTAAATTTTTTTCAAGGGTACAAATAATGTTTTTGCTGCTCCAGTGATTCAATAAATGACTGATTTTATTAGGCAGTTCATGTATTTCTGTTTTATGCTGACTAGAAAGATTACAAGTCTCCATCTTTCTCTTTCCAGGGATGGAAGCAGCTATGAGTTCAACTGTTGGAATTCACCTTCAAACTCAAAACCCTGAACACTCTCATGCCCCAAGTCATGGAACTTTAGGTCCCCCACCTCCATATGAGGAAATTATAAAATCAAATCAATTTTAGATCTTGAATTATCAATTGGAAAATATTAGAAATACTCTAAATAAAACAACATTAAATTTAAAAACAAGTATTTCATTCAGTAGAAAATTCCAGAGATCAACTAATATAGTCAAAAAATGAGAAATTGACACAATAATGCATGTAGAAAATAATTTTGGTCATAAAAGGCTGGCATAGTAAGTAGTGAACTCATTATTTTGGCTGTGTTATATTTTTATGCAAAATAAATCAATTTTTCTCCACGAGAGGTAGTTCCTATTAAATTTAGGATTCTACCCCACTACACATCACACATCTCTCTGCCTCAATATCTCTGTTTTAATCTCCTCCATTATAGAGTCAATAAAAAGTATCATAATTTTATAGTGGCTGAAACACTTTCAAACATGTCTAGAACCTGACCAGGGAGAGAATATTTGAATTTTGGTGACAGGAAAGAGTAGGAAGAAAGAGCATTTGGAGTTAAAGCATAATGAAAGAACTAAGGGGGCCTCCCTGGTGGAGCAAGGGGTTAAGATGCAACCTATGAAGCTGTCCACAGCCACTGCAGCATGAATTCCGTCCCTGGCCAGGGAGCTACCCACATAGTGCAGCAGACCTCTCCTGACTTCCCTTGTCCTCCCCTTAGCAGTATTTCAGTTAATCTTTCTGTTCTGTTCCCCAGTCTGTCTCCAGTGAATCTTTTCACCTTCCCCGCACCCCCCATTCCTCTGGCCTACACCTTAGTTCCTGTATGCATAAATAAATAAATCTTTAAAAAAATAAATAAATAAAAGAACAAAGAAGAAGATAAGAAATCTCAGTCCTCACACTGATATGTCTCAATCTGAGGAGAGAGAAGTATAAACAGAAGCTAAAGGAGATTACTCAAAATGTAGGACACAGATGGTGCCACAATGTGGAGAACAAGGTGAAGGCTCTCATTTGATGTGGGTGAATGTGGACTCCAGAGTCTATAGACCTTCTCTGGTGCCTCAGACTTGGTATTTCTTGGAGAACCATGATAAGAATGCTTGGCTTAGATATAAGTGATCTCATTGATAACTCTGATTATAGCAGTAGTCGTGAAACATTAACTATCAAATGCCATTTTTTAGTGACCATGAAAAAACGGAGCAGGAAAAGGGACCTAGGACTGTGTGTTAATGTGCTCTACCAATCCCTGATATGTGCAGAGGGCTTCCAGGTACATAAGCTGCTGTTGGGTTTTGTTCTCATAGCAATTTTGTAACCTGCCTATTCCTATATTCGAGATATACACATTACATAATCAAACATATCCACCCTTTTCTGAAACCCATTAATATTAAAGAAAAGGAATAAAAGTGTTTTTAGGTCACAAGAACCGAAAGAATGACAGGAATCTGACATGATGATGAGAATCAAGGTTGTAATACATGGAAAGATGGTATAGATGGATAATAGTAAATTTTTTTTGAGTAAGGTTTCAAGTTTCTCCACTTTGTTAAAGTGTCATTAAAAGAAACTTAGATGAAGCAAATTCATGTGTTAGCAATTCAGAAATGTCCCAAGAATTATGGCAGGAGAGGTGAGAAATGGTGGATATGTCCATGAACTTGTTCTATAAGAAAATAGTGTTAAAATAACCCAGAGAAAAGCCAGTTCTAATCAGAACATGATAGCAAAGAGCCTCAGAAGGATAGAGAAATGATTAAGGAAAAATATATAATAAAAAGGTGGTTATAAATTAACAATTGGTAAATGGAAAATGGGAACTGAAAAGATAAGGTAGTTATAATCTATGAAAAACAAAACTGAATTAATTCCTTAAAATGTTTAAGATATGAATAGTGTAAATAAGTAATATTAAGTTTTAAAATGTGCATTATTCATATTGACAAATGAAGAAAAGGGGAAAGTGTATCCAAGGGAAGCAGGCAGGATATAATAAAAGAGTTAAGTCTTAATATTCGGTTATGGGAATCCAATGAATAGCATCTAAAATGAAAAGAAAAAAATCAAGAAAAATTAATAAGTAATTAATTTGGAAATTAGATAACATATATGAAACAAGACATGATAAGTTTGATGTTATTGTCTCAAAAAATGGAAATATATATATAGAGAGATTACATATATACACTATATACACACACACATATAGATGTATAAATCACTGTCTTCATTTAACTAATGAGAAAATGCATAGGAGTTAGTGTGGGAGGCAAAACTAGACACTAGGTATGGTGACCTTTTAATTCCTATTCCAGGTATTTTTCCATGGTGATGTTCTATCTTCAAAAGTGGCTATGAAAATAAACATCAGCAAATGTAGGTTATAATTACATTGATCTCAAGTGTGTAACTGCAAGAAAAGAGTTTTTTTCATAACTTATAAACAATGTGTGCTAAAATCCACTCCAATTGCAGAACAGGCAGTATAATTAACACCTAAAAAAGTGTAAGCACATCTGGAGACAGGGTAATGTTTCAGCAGCTGGAGTTTGCCAAAGACATTAATGCAATTCAGTATAGAAGAGATTGGAATTTATTTTTAAGTGACTTGTATTTAGTGACAGTGCAAACCTAACCACAGTATGCTTGTGTGTGGTTGGTTGATTTATTTTGGAGGATAGAGAAGGAAGTGTGAGAATAAGATGTAGGCAGGTGGGTAGATATGGTAGAAAAAGTTTATTTTCATAGAAACTTTTCTAATAAAATCTCTTAAATTGTCATTTGATGTCTAAAATATATTGAATTATTTGAATTAATTGAATTGAATGTTAATATAACTATTGTACAAGTTCCTGGATATATTTCTCCAACACATGCTATTAGTATTATTATTAATGATATGATACTAGAGTTTCACCAGATTTTCATTTGAATGATAAATGCTTAATGGAAAATTGTTCTGACCTTCAGACATTTGAAAGTTTTGTGGCAGTGCTTTTTAATGTCCATTGAAAACTACTGCAAAAAAACCCAAAATAATAAAACTAGATTGGATTATATTATTATGACATTTTGAAAATTAAAAAGAGAAACCAATATTTCTTTTCTGTCTTCTCGTCTTTGAGTACTTGCATCTTAGTTCACTAAGTCATTATGACTCTATTTAATCTGGTATCTCAGATTTTATTTTATTTTTTTGGTTGCATCTAATAGACTTTCTAATTGTCTTAATCCAACGACAGTAAAAAGGGACTTGCAAGCTCTAACTTTTGTCACCACAGCCTAAAGCAAGATGCAGATTTTAACTTTGACATGAATGGATTTGTTCTGTTCTCACGTTAAAGAACATTCACTTAAAAAAAGAAAAAAATTGAGGTAACAAAATTTGCATCATAGTTTGTGTATTAGAAACATAGGATCTCCCTCCTCAGGTATTACCATACTACTCACATCACTGACACACTTTAATACATCGCCAAAGTCCATTGTACTCCCACCCCACCTTGCCCTCATTTTTAAATGAGGTTTTTCTTACTGCTAAAAGGTGTAGATTGTTCTTTGAACATCCAGCAGAGGGCATGAAAGCCTATCTATGACTCCAACCCATTAGATTTGACTTAATGGCAAAATAAAACCATGAGCTTGGTTGCTATTGATACCAGGTTTTTGAGACCTTAGCAGAATGGAATAATAATGAGGCTCAAATTTGCAAAGAGAAGCCTGATACTTCAGTTCATATTTCTCACAGAGAAGCTGAGCATCGGATAAGATGCCTGTCATGGGGAGAGTACATTTGTAATGTACTCCCATTTCTGAGGATGAGACCTGTGAGTTTGAGTTGCCTGCAAAGGCAGGCAAATTTGTGTGTATGCTGCTCACGTGGTATGTAACATCTAAAGTGCTGACCCTGTAGGTCTAGCCTATTTCTTTTTTACCTAACCACAAGTTCCCCTTTAATTTTCAGTATTGTAGCTTCGAATTTGTTTCATATGTGTTAGAAGTACAACTTTTATAAAATACAACTTTAAAATTCAATATCTTTCACAGAAATGAAATAGAACTGAGATAGAACTGAACAGCATCATGTGGACAATGAAATGAAACCAATGAGAATATTATATTTAAGGCAAAATGTGAAATACTTCAGAACTGTATAAGAGAAAATGAGACAATGAAAATGTGTTGGCTATAAGACCCCACATTTGATAGAAAATGGTTATTTTAAACTCACAACAAAGAAGTGAAATAGAATGTTCTTTCCAAAGGAATCTTTTAAACTCATTTTGCTTTGTGATTTTATACAAAATAACTACATACAGACCTCTTTTTCTTAGTTAATACTATACCCTAAAAAAGTGGGTTTTTTATTATTTCACCAACTGTAGTTCTAGGAAAATGAAATAAAAGTAATGTCCCTTTATATAATGGAATAGTTTGATGATTAAAAAAGTAATATATATTTGTACATTTGGAAAATAGTTACTTTTTTCCTTTTAAAATTTTATGACTGCACCTACTGTCTGACTGATGAAGCAAATAATATTTATCAATCAAGATATATTTTTACATTAAGAAGATAAAAAAGTTTTGCTTAGAAGCACTGAAATTTTTGATAAATGCACATTGTTTGATTTTTATTATTTGTTGGGGGAAAGTTTCCTCTTGGAAAATTCTGTTTGGGGGATGCAATGAGCAGAACTAATATAATTTCCTTTTCTAGTAACTAATATGTTTTTGTCTCTCTTTACATTAATTTTAGTTCCTAAATCAGATATGAAAACTGAAGTCATGTATCAATTCAGATTATATTCTCTTTATTGTATCCAAATTTGTGTAAATGAATAATGTTTAAAAGTCTTTGATATTACTGATTAATTGCCTTCTAGATTTAGAAGGACTGGAGTCATTATTTTTAGCTGGAAGAATACTGAGAGACACAAACTAAGAAAGCCTATAGATTTATTAGAAGCAATCAATGGACAATTGCATGTTTACCTGACATCTGGTGGAATGCATGCGAAGAGAGGGCCAGCAAAATACATCAATGCTGTCTGAGGAGATTTGGATGAAGGACTGAGATGTCAGTCTCCAAAGGTTGTCAAGACATTACTAGGGGCTAAGGGATTTCTGCTAATGTAAGACTTCTGTTTAAAGGGGAGTTAGATAGATGAAAGGAAGCTAGCATTAATTACTAAAGAAAGAGGCAGCCATCTAAAGAATAGACTCAAGTACCAACAGATGCTGACTGAAATGAGTGAGTCTGTGTAGCTGGTAGGGTTTCTGTTTTGCTGTTTGAGGTACACAGATCAGAATTAAGTTGTGTAAAACTGGAGAAAAAGTTTATTTACTTTGTATATATAGATTTTTTTAACTATAATTTTATTTGTAGAGGAGAGGATTCCATTAAGAAGGTGACTAAAAGGCCTCCCCTGGTGGCGCAACAGTTGAGCGCTGGGCTGCAAAGCTGCCCGTAGCCTCTGCAGCGCTGGTTCAATCCCCGGCCACCGGCAAGGGTCCCACATGGTGTGCAGAACTCTCCTGCCGCGCCCACTGCACCCCTCAGCAGTGTATTTCGTCACTCTGCCTGTTCTGTTCCCCGTTCTGGCTCTGGTGAATTATCTAACCCTCCCCCACTTCTGACTGTACCCAGTGCTTGTATAAATAAACAAATAAATATATCTTAAAAAAAAAAGTGACTAGAATGGCTACACACTCAACAAAACAGCCATTTCTGGAAGATTACCCTCCCCCATCAAGCCTCCGCTGTATATTTAGCTCCCCATTTTTATTCTTCAATAATGCATTAATTGATGTTTTTTTCTCATCTTTATTTTGTTGATTTTGACAAGGTCTTCCTACTATTTGTCCTTAACTAAGGGAAAATATTTTTTTTGGTTTGTTTCTATTTACTGAACTTGAAGCCTTCCCCTTCTTTAAAATGGAGCCCCCTGTCTGATTTCCTGCTACAAGCAATACTTCCCATTCAATAGCATTAATGACAAAGGTATTGCATGATGTTTCTTTTAATTTATGTTTATATTAATATAGTAAAAGGAAAATGGACACTTTAAACTAGAGCATCCTTTCCATGATCCCATAAGCATGGCTTTCTATACAAAATCTTAAATAACAAAAAAGTCTGATTTCAACAACCCTCCCCATATTTCCTTTTATAACCAACCCTTCATTTATGGGGCCAGGTCTGCTTGGTTTCATCTTCCCAAAGATTTCATCAAAAAGGCATCCCCTTTCCCTATTTAAAAACTTCCATTTTCCTTTTCAAATCCAGTTTTGCTTTTTTCCAGACAATTATTATGAACAAACATTTAATCTGTCAGTTTTATGGGCGCACTCAAACTTTTGTAAGGGAAATTTTATATACTTTGAGTTTTTCAAAAGTCTCCTAAAAGGTATTGAAATAGAGATTATAGAAATTAAAATTACAGTATTTTACTTAAAATTCATTTCAATGTATTATTGTAGACCATTTTAGATCTTGAATTTTGGATCCAAATTTAGACAATTAGAGCAAAGAAAACATTAGGAAAATTGGCATTGAAGAATTGTTAACTGCTGATGTTACTGACTTTGATAGTGATGACATAGTAATATTATTAAAATGTCCTCTGCTTTACATTTATAATGAAATATTTATGATTAAAATTTATATTCTGAGGTTCATTTTAAATAACCAAGGAAAAAAATGAATGGGGAAATATTATATATCTTATATGCATTTTTTTTCTTACTATATTAACAGATTATCTGCATGTGGGAATAATTGTTTTCTTTTTTCCTTTTTCTGTTTGACACAAATACATGTTATTTCAAAAAAAAAATTACTAAATCAGTAGCATTTATGTATGAATGGAAAAGTAGAGGACCAGTATTGGATTGTGCATTTTATTGATTTCCACATAATTTCAGCATATCAAGGTCCAACATTAGTCACCTGAGAACAATTATTTCTGAGCTCAAAAACTGCAGAAATTGCTGTAAAAATGATTTTTCTACCTAATTCCCACCTTATCCCTTAAAGTGAGATAGGGTCTATTCTCTCCAGTTTGACAATGTTGAGATAGAACCAAAAAGGTAAAAGAATTGATTTGAAAGAAGATTAAATTGTAAAGGAAAGGAGAACATATGGGGGAAAGATTAAATTGGGACTCAGAATTATCTCCGTGATGGCAAAGACTGGCTTAACAAGATTTTTCTAGGAAGATGATACCTCTAAGAAACTGACTGTAGGAGGGAAACCAAGATGGTTACCTGGCATAAAAAACAAACAAACAAACTTGCAATTGAAATTTTGAAATTGGATTTTATTTCTAATGATGATGTCGAGGGCTTTTTAACAAATCTCCTTATCTCAATTTTCCTATCTTGAAAGGGCACGAGTTCTATCCTCTCCTGGTTTTCACCGTCATTTGTGTATGCCAAACCTCCTCTGACTGCTTATGCTCTGTGTACACAGAACTGCTTGTGATTTTTAAGCACCTAGTTGCCCTCCCTTGATTCTATTTCTTCGTGCATGCTGTTCTCTTTACGCAGAATTCTTTCCCCAAATTGCTCTCTTTGAACACGTTTATAATTTTTCTTTACTCGCCTGAAAATCTCCCTCTCTGTGAAGTCTCCCTGATAGATGCAGGGAGAGCTTTTCCTATGGCATTTTGTACACACATGTGTTAAGATATTATTTTATTGTTCTCTAGCTTGTGTGTTTTATGCCTCTGAATCCTCTATGCCTTAGGTTGCTTGAAAACACAGAGGTGACTTTTTCAATAAAACTGTACAAAAGTAAAGATGAATAAAGGAAGGAATAATCCAATGAACAAATCAGTTGCATGCAGTGGATGCTTGTTTAGTTTTTCCAGGCAAGGCATTTATTATCATGTATGTATAATCTATCTATCTATCTATATTTATATAATCTAGCTATTAATATATTAATTATATCAATATCTATTAATTATATTAATATATAGAGATGCATGAGGCACCATTCCTTATACTGAGACTAAAACTATATACAAAGTAGAAAATGTTTTTCCCTCTTAGAGTTTGCACTTTTATAGGTAGCTGAGATATGGAACAAGAAAGCACATTCAAAAGTGAAGTGAAATGGGTACTCTCATACATTGTCATTGAGTTTTAACACCAGTATATCTGAAAAATTTTTAATTTGCAGTACTATGAACAAGAAAATAAGATGACAGTTATAGTTTGGAGAGCATAATAGTGTGTTATGCAGTCCTGTATGGAAATCATCTTTACCCAGATGTTTTTCTAAAAGGGATTTTTAAACTTGGATCAGGTAAGTGAGGCTATGCAATCTGCAAGAGAATCATCTAGGAAGTGTGCTGAAAATAGCTCTGGAGTGCCATTGTAGCAATGTTTTCTAATCTGGGTGATGTTCACAAAGTGTAGTCAGTTTGTAAAAAATTATCAAATTATACATGTATGATTTGTGTATAGATGTTATACTTTATAAAGTTTGCATAAAATTTTATTAAAATACTTTAGAGAAAAACAGAGATGAATATCATCATATTTCTGGGTGAAGAAAAATTTCTTAATCAGTACACATAAAATAATAAAGGGAAAAATGGAAAAATTGGACTACATAAAAAATAATTTCTCTTCATCAGAAAATATCTTTAAAATAGTGAAACTGCAACACACAAGTTAGGAGAAGATATTTATAGTACATATATCAAGAATATATAGAAGATGCTGACAAATCAATGACGAAAGACAGGTAAACCAAAAGAAAAATTGGTCAAAAATTGAACATAAAATTCATTAAATCAAATATCCAAATGGTTAATAAATGTGTAAACATAATCATTATTTCACTAGTTATTAGGAAGATAACAGTTAAAAAATACACTTTTTTTACTTTTTGATACCACTCAACACTGGCTAACAGAAAGATAATACTAGGTGTTGACAAGAATGTGGAATATTGTGTTCTGCTGTGGAAGTGTTAATTGATTGAAGCAATTTGGAAAACTGACAATATCCTCTTTATCTGAACTTACACACACCTGTGGTAGAATAATTCCACCTCCAGGTGTCAAAGAATGAGGTGCATATGTCTCCAAAAATCATATATAAGAATATTGCATCATTTGTAATAAGTAAAAATTGGAAACACACCAAATATTTATCACCAGTACTACCATGAGATACCATCTTACACCAGTGAGAATGGCACATATTAAAAAAACTAGCAACAACAAATGTTGGCAAGGTTGTGGAGAAAAAGGAACTCTCCTGCACTGTTGGTGGGAGTGCAAACTGGTCCAACCACTATGGAGAGCTGTGTGGAGATTTCTTGACCTACTAAACATAGAGCTTCCATATGATCCAGCAATTCCACTCCTAGGTATTTACCCAAAGGACACAGAAACATCAATTCCAAAGAGCACCTGCACCCCTATGTTTATAGCAGCACTGTTTACAATAGCTAAGCTTTGGAAACAACACAAATGCCCAAAAATAGATGACTGGATCAAGAAGATGTGGTACATATATACCATGGAATATTACTCAGCATTCAAAAAAGATAAACACATGCAATTTGCAGCAACATGGATGGCACTGGAAGGGATCATGCTCAGTGAAATAAGCCAAAAAGAAAAAGAAAAATACCGGATGGTCTCACTCATAGCAGGAATCTAGAAAACTTAAATAAGGGACCAGGAAAATGAATAACTATAAGAAAGTGAAAATCAAAATCAACAAAAAACTATGAACCAGAGACACTTTTTGGGGGTGGGGGGCGGGAGGGGAGGGATTGGGGTCAGAATGGGGGGGTTGCAATTGTATGGGGAATATAAAAATAAAATTTATTATAAAAAAAAATGTTGGGTATATTTGGGGCCTCCCTGGTGGTCCAAAGGTTTAAACACAGCACTGTGAAGCTATCCACTGCTTCTGCAGCACAAGTTTGATCCCTGGCCAGCCAGGGATCTACCCACCGGTGCAGCAGACCTCTCCTGTCTCACTTGCTGCTCCCCTCAGTGGTGTATTTCAGTTAGTCTGCCTGTTCTGTTCCCTACTCTGTCTCTGGTGATTCTCACCCCTGGCAACTCTGGCCTGTTCCCCATATCTTGTATGCATAAATAAATAAATCTTTAAAAAAATGACTGGATCAAGAAGATGTGGTACATATACACAATGGAATATTACTCAGCAATCAGAAAAGATAAACAAGTGCAGTTTGCAGCAATATGGATGGAGTTAGAAGGGATCATGCTCAGCAAAATAAGAAAGAAAAAGAAAAATACTGGATGGTTTCACTCATAGCAGGAATTTAGAAAACCTAAATAAGGGACCAGGAAAAAGACTAATTAATACAAAGTAAAAATCAAAATCAACAAGCAACTATAAACCAGAGATACACTATGGTGGGGAGGGGCAAGGACAGGAAGGACTAGGGTCAAAATAAGGGGAGGTGCAATTGTATGGGGAATATAACCAAAATGAAAATGCATACATTGTGCAAAAAATGAAAAATGATGTAAGAATTATATAAAATAAAATATTTTTAAAAATTGGGGTATATTTATACACTAGAATACTATATGCCAAGGAAAACAAGCAAACTAAATTACACAATGACAAACTAAATGACAATAAAGATGAATCTTGACTCTCACCATTGTAATTTTGAGTGAAAAAAATTTTGATACAAAAAAGTTAAATGTACTATAATTCAGAAAAAGACCAAGCTCATCTGTCGGGGTAGTGGTTACCCATAGGATAGTGAAGACAGCTGCTGGAAGGTGGGATAGAGTAGCTCCTGAGAAGGGATAGGTTTCTACTTCTTGATATGTATTCTGATTATATAAGTAGATTCACTTTGTGAAATTCATCTAGCTATAAACTTGCACTTTTCTTTCTGTATTATTTAGATCACTAAAACAACAACAAATAACTCTCAAAGGCTACATCAAAAAACATAGAAGATAGTTTAAGAAAGTGGTTACTAACCAAGGATTAACTAATAAAGTATCAAAATAATAATAGTGGTTTAAATCACTAAAATGTTAAAAATCTGTATCCAAATTAAAACTCAAAAAAATAAAAATACTGAAAATCACATGTTTCTTAGTTTCTCTCTTTAAACTAAGAGAAACCATAACGCTTGCTTGATTAAAAGAAACTTAAGGGGCATAACAAACAAATGAAATGCACATCTGGATTTTGATAAACCAGCTAAATAGTACACTTTGAGAAACTTTGGGGAGTTTAAATATAGATTGGGTATTATATGAGAAGAAAATTTATTGCTTTGAAAAGGCAGAGATAGTTGATGGAGGGAACAAGTAGTTTACAAAGAAACATATGAAATAATCTCATTGTAGAAATCTGTATATAGTGTGACTGTCTTTGGGTATGTATATGTGGAAGATGTATAAATTGAATAAGGGTTAGGAGTAGCAAGTTTCCAGGTGGAGAAAACATGGTTCCATGATATTTAAATAAGTTACCTTTTTGGTTGTATTTGTTTTTCCAAATTTCTACAGTATATACATACAACATTTATGACAAAAGGCTAATTTCAATTTAAATGTGATTAAAAAAATAGTTATAAAGTATAATCTTAACAATCTTATTTTTTCTTCTGTAATGAACAGGGCATGACTAAATTATAATCCCCAGAATTTAGAAGGTCATTATAATGTTTCAACCTAATAATCTTATTGTGCATATTTTGGGCTTACATTATTCTTTGTTGGCATGTTGAGCTACCACCAAGTCAGTTATTACTTCTTCACTGTTTAATATTTATTTTGTTATTAACTAGTCACTATACAAATATATATTCTTTGTCATGCTTTTATTATGGGTTGCTTAATTATAGTGGCATAGGATTAAACATTCCAAGGAAAATTTAAAAAAACTAATATTTCTGTGAGGATATGTAAAACATTTTTATTGAGAAAAAGTCAAAGCAGTAATAGAGGTCAGTTATCACCATAATCTTCAAAATATTTTTTCATATAAATAAAATCTTTAAAGAGGGAAATTGTATCTCTAAAATCTATTGAACTACGTATTTTTTTAAAGATTTATTTATTTATGCATACAAGAACTGGAGTACAGGCCAGAGGTGTGGGGAGTGAAAGGAGTCACCAGAGACAGAGTGGGGAACAGAACCTGCAGACTGACTGAAATACACTGCTGAGGGGAGCAGTGGGTGAGTCAGGAGAGGGCTGCTATGCCACATGGGTATCTCCCTGGCGGAAATTGAACTCATGCTGTAGCAGCTGCGGATAGCTTCATAGGTTGTGTCTTAACCCCTTGCATGACCAGGGAGGCCCTATTGAACTACTTAATTAATTTTTACCCTGTCTTTCCCCAGAAGGATTTCAAGAGACTTATTATAATATATAAAATATGCTAAGCTATATATCATAAATTTAAATTGGGAATAAAAATTTTAAAAACCAAAGTTGAAAAAAAACACAAAATAAGTTTTCAAATGAATAGAAAATACCCATATAACTAGTAAACATGATCAACAAATAATTTTTAAATGTCAAATGCATAGTTAGTAATATTCATGAAATAAAAGGAATAAATTGCCCTAAATTCTAAAATTATATTGGAAATTTTCCTGCATTTAATAGTACAGAAATACTGCATAAAGACATGACATGAACACCATTCTCAACATTTTATATTATATTTACACATACATACACAACGCATATGAACACTGAGTTTTAACCATCTCATTTTTACATTATTTCTAGCTTTTTAAATTTGAAACACTCCTTTGAGGGTCTTTAGAAATTCACAATTCAGTTTCCTTTCCTCCAAAGAACTAATTTCTAATTCAGTTGATAGTCTGTTAAGTTACTGCAAGGGTATTAATGTTATTCATATAAATGATAGGGAATCAGAAAACCTGAGATTAAATTTTGTAACCTTTTTAAGTCTCTACCATTTAAAAATCTCAGCTTGATTACTTTATGAATATGACTAAAATCCCATTAGCAATCATTCACTGATTTCTTTAAGTGAGTATATTTCTCTTTCTTTCCAAAAAGCACATAAATTATAAGGAAATCAATTTTTTTTTCAATATAGAGCTGTGAACTGTTATTTCAATTTTTCGATCAATAAACATTTGTTAAACTATATCATATATTAGATATTTTTGCAGGGTGCTGTATACCTTGATAAGCAGATGCCAAAGCTGGCTAACTCTGGCATAATGCATTCATGAAACATATTTGGATATCCAATCAATAAAGAGTGCATTCCCGGGTTTATCTCTGTCTAATAATTTGGTAACTTATAAGCAAACTTGGAGAAGTGATAAAATAATACACAAATTTTTGTTGCTAATGAGGGAGAAAGTTACCACTGGTTTCTGTGTTAATTTTGTACTTGCCTATGACATTTAGAGTGCAGGAGAGAAATTTCTTATCTTAAACTCCACTGGTAGCTGGCCCATGAATCTGTGATTTTCTTTTTCTATGTTAAAGAATCACAGCATTGGTAAGCTTTTGTATACTTGTTTGAATTTGGAAGAATCATCTTCAAAGTTATCAAATAACTTATTCAGTTGAGAATACAAAATGTGAACCAAAAGCCAGAAAAGGGCTATGAGCTTGTCAATCTCTTCAAAGATTAGAATCTCTAGTCTCTTTTGAAGGTGGCTTTCTGTACTTAAAGTGTCATTTTATTTTAATATCATCATGTCACAATTTCTAATAGAAATATACAAATCACAAGAAAAAAAATTATACCCTAGTGTTGTCTTTAAATAAAGGGAATTGTGTGTGTGTGTATGTGTGTGTGTGTGAGAAAGGAGAGTAGAAAGAATAAGAGAATGGAGGAGGAAAATGAAAATTTTTGATTAAACTGAGTCATTAATTTAACTGAGCATGAAGTCTAAAGTTCCTACATTGATAGACTATTTTATTAACCTTAACACAATGATTAATTAAAGAACACAAACACAGACTGATCTGTGGACACAGACTTTACACCCTTGTATCAACAGCATACATTTTGGCGGTCTCTGTTCTAGGGGTCTTATATGATTTGGCCATGGAAACAGCAGCAGTTGAAGCCCTCCTCATAGAAACAGCAGCAGTTGAAGCCTTCCTCATAGAAATAGCTGCAGTTGAAGCCTTCCTCATAGAATAAGGGTAGTTTCTCTCAGGTCCCACATCTGTTTAAAAGAGATACAGGTAGAGATATAAAAACAATTATGGCTCAGTAAACATTGGAAACTTAAAAAAATGTCATTTTATATATTCTTTGTAAAAGGCAAGAACGTATTATAAAAAGAAATCATCTAAGAAGAAACCTAGGAGAAAATCTAAGATTTGTATTCTGAAAATTGTTTTATATTTAAAATTTAATCAAGTAACTTCCTTCTTTTATCCTTTTCTGGTGAAGAAAGGAATCCCCCTAGTTTGTTTTCTTTTTTTAAAAGATTTATTTACTTTTATACAAGAACCGGGGTACAGGCCAGATGTGCAGGAGGGTGAGACAGAGCGGGGAACAGAACAGGCAGACTGAAGAAATACACTGCTGAGGGGAGCAGCAGGTGAGACAGGAGAGGTTGCTTCACTAGTGGGATTCTTGCCTGCCGGCAGGGAATGAACCCATGGTGCAGAGGCTGTGGACAGCTTCACAGTGTGGCGCTCAACCACCTGCACCACCAGGGAGAGCTCCCCTGCCTGCCCCACCCTGCCCCGCCCCCCTAGTTTTTAAAGTCCTATTTTTTGAAACCTAACAGTAACACATTAAGTTCTTTAACAGCAAATATTTGACTTAGTTCTCAATTACTTCTTTGCTTAACTTGGATATAAATAGTAGATTGGGTAAAGACATGTAAGATTATAATACATTAAATAATTACTATATATTTGAATACTGAACACAGTTCTAGATATTTTTTTCATTAAAAATGCTACTAGTTGAATAATAATAATATTGTGTGCTAGGGTAATTGCTTCCATTGGTTTGGAGGCAAGGAAGTTTTCTATAGCATTGATGCCTACCTTTGAAGAGGTATAAGCAGCATGTGAGGACAGCTCCAGCCACAAAGCAACCCAGAGACCCAGCCATTCCAAGCCAACAGGACCAACCAAATTTATATTGGATGCCAAGAAATATATTATGCAAAACTAGGGAAGAACGTTCTACATAAACATCAACAGCATACCACACAGATCCAATGATTCCTGGAGCACCTGTAAAAGAGAGATGTTAAGAAAAATCCAAGTTTTTTTTTTTTCCAATTTTAAATCCAAGATCTGCCTATTACCCCAAATAGATATTATTTAAATGGATAATAATAATAATAATATAGATTCATGGCCAACTCAAATTTGGACACCTTATCTATATCTTCTTTTCCTCTTCCATCTTGCATTTCTTCAAAATATATTTCCATTTATACATAAAAATACATACAAAAATGTAATAGTGCAATGTACACCTGTTTGTGTAAACCTAAGATGATCATTATGGTTTTCTTTAATTTTCCAATAATTCCAGTGCTATTTTAATGTTGCATAAAGGAAAACATTGAAAACAAGGAAAGAAGAGTAAGGACAGATAATTGAGGACAAATAATACAGAACATATGTTTATCGATATTGATTTTTCTTTATTTAAAGGGTGCATCTTTAAGAGTATCCTGTTGCTTCTTGACCCCCACCTCTCCATGATTGAAATTATGCCACTCACTCAATCAGCACCCATAAAGAAACTATATTTTTAAAATCATTCACTTCAGTGTATTGGGATTAAAAACAAATTTATCTGAAGTAACAGTTTACAATATTTTAAAATAAATCCTTATCTATCAATCCCACACCACATAAGAATGCACTAGGAAATTTACTCACTTTATAAAATTTAATTCCTGCAGATTAGTTTATCTGAAGACTGACTGGTTTAAAATGATGCCACTAGGGTCCTTTAACTTTAAAGGTGTAAGTTGCAAGTCAAGCATTAGATGTAATAAAAATAGGTGGGGAGTTGCGGGACAAAAAGCTATGTGTAATGATGTTTCTCAAATCTTTATTCTTAAAGTTTCACATTTTTTCCTAGGGAGTCTGTGTTATCTATTTCAGACACCATTTAATTGCATTCTTCTTCCAATTACTTAACACAAAATTTTAGGAAAGACCAGATCATGAATATATAACCTTTAGATAACAGGGTATAAATTGCCATACCTTTCGCTAATACTGTAACTAATAGGTTTAGAATGGGAATATCTTTTTTGAAACTTTGAAATAGATTATGACTATATATGTGATATATGGATGTATAGATATGCAATAGCTATATAATCTACTTTGCTACTGCCATACAAGGTATTGGATCTATACAACATATCTATATATCATACTAATTTGTAATGATGGCATCAAGGCTTTCGCCAATGTTGGTTATTTAATTTAGCCATTTCTTCAGCCATGCCTGCAGCAATTTTTTCATTGACATGTCTCCTAAAAATTTAGTTTGCTTTTTTGTTTAAAAAATAAAAGTGGGGGACTCCCTGGTGGTGCAGGCGGTTGAGCACCACACTGTGAAGCTGTCCGCAGCCTCTGCAGCACGGGTTCCATCCCGGCCGGCCGGCGAGAATCCCACATGGCACAGCAGACCTCTCCTGTCTTGCCTGCTGCTCCCCTCAGCAGTGTATATCTTCAGTCTGCCTGTTCTGTTCCCCGCTCTGTCTCTGGTGAATCCTTTCACCCTCCCGCACATCTGGCCTGTACCCTGGTTCTTGTATGGAAAAATATTAATAAATAAATAAATTAATAAATGTGGACTCTAATGATGCCTCAAAACGTATTCTGAAGAAAAAACTGTACAGTATTAAGTGTTTGAATTTGTTAAATAGATTGCCACATACAACAGCTTTATCACCAGACTGGATGTGAGAATACATGTCTTAAAAAAAGAAATATCATTAAATACTTGTGATTTTTAATACAATCTAAGGATCATAGGGTCTTGACTCAATATTTGTATGGGAAATCTTAGGGGGACCCCAATTTTGAATGTGTGATGTGTTAAACCCTCTGCTATGAACTCATTTTGGATTTTCACAATAACAATCAAAGTATAAATTAATACCTAGGCCTCACCCTATTGTGCAGATTAGGAAACAATGGCGACTACTGAAGTAACTGGCCTAAAGTCTCATGTCATATGCAGATAGATGGAAAATGAGGGCATGAGTTTATAGCATACAGAAAAAGGTAACATTGAACTCACAGAGGTAACCAAAAAACACAACACACATTAACATAGGCTCCTGAAAAAATAAGATTTTAAATCTGTATGAACTAAGAATTAAATACACTTTTTTTTAATAAAACTCAAAAACATTATGAATAGACATTATATGTGTGTGTGTGTATATGTTGTGTGACCTTGGGCTAGATAAACATATTCAGTTTCATGTATATGTTCTTTATTGTGTTTTATATATATGATTTATATCTTTAGTATCATATCTTTTTACATATATGTATTTACATCTAAAACGCCTATCTATTTACTATCCTACACTGCTCCCTGGTCAGTTTTGCAATTTTACATTTGTTTTGCTAGCTTTTTCCACTGCCATAAACAGAGATGTGAAGGTGTGCCCATTGGATTCAAACTTCATGCACTTTGATTTCTGTGACATTATGCTTCCTTCCAACGTGCATCAAGATCTAAAGAGGATATCATGCTGTCTATAGGAAGACTAAGTTTTGAAGTTGATGGCAAATTCAAGTAAGATGCTAATATTTTATTGTTTCACTAATAAACATGTGTAAAGTGTTTCTTAACCCATGTTTATTAGGCATACTTCATATAAGTCTTCATAATTCCATTTCTTCATCTCCTTCCTAAGTGAAGATAATATTATAATCTGTTTATTGCTACATTTATGATCAAATGGGCTGGTGCATGAGAAAAGCCTAACATAGGTCCTGACACAATTTAATTCACTGCCAAAAAGACTTGGTGGATTTAGTACAAGTAGAGAGGTGGTGGCTTAGGTCTTACTTTACAATTTAACTGCAGGAAAATCACAAAGGAAATTATTTTAACAATTTAAGGAATTATATAGCTTTTGTAATGGCTAAAAAAAGTTTGAGAACTTTGATCTGGGGTAACTAACAGGAGATTGATGAATTGATTCCAAAGCCAAAGAAATGAAGCTGGGAAAAAAAAAGAAAAAGAAATGAAGCTGGATAACATGTTCTTAATTCATCCAATCTACAAAAGCAAAACACATATGATTCTAAAATCACTTGCTTCAGAACACATCCTCTCCTTCACCTTTTAAGCCCTTAGAGGTAGTACATTAGTCCAGACCAGTACCTGCTATTAGCAATGTAGTTCCAGCAACATAGCAGATGCGGACTTTGATGGATGGTTCATCAGGAAGGAATTTCACACAGTTAAGACCCAGGAGCAGAGTAATAAGTCCAAACCCAGCTAGAATGTCTGCAGTGATCATCAATGCTCGAGTTACCACCAACTTCACTGGAAGATGAGAGCATGTGGTTATGGTAAACTGAGGAAGGAAACATTAACTTACAGAGGTAGACAAAAATCATAACCACATACGTTAACACACCTTGCTGAAAAAGTTTTAATTTGCATGAGCTTGGAAATGAACACCCTTAATGTTTTCAAAAATCTCAAAATTGTTATGAAAGACTAACATTATTATTTGTTTAAATATTTATTGTTTCTTAGTTTTGCCAGCTCCTAGCAAAATGCCTGGCATAGACTAGGGACTAAATGTCTCTTTTTGACTTAATCTGAAATGAGTCTTGTTCACATGTATTATAGCTAAGCTGAACTGAAAGTAGAGTATTCATTCTGCAGAGGTTACCCAATAAATATTCAATGAATAAATGATAAGTGCATTTGTGAGACTTAAAAAGAAGAATTAAAAATAACTTCAAAATTTGATACAGGGGAGCAGAATCAAATACTTCCAAGATGTCTCTTGCCAATTCAGGCTGATGGGAGCAATGAGCAGAATTGTAGAAAAAGAAGAAATTTTGCTATTAAGTAAAAGATAACTTCTGGAAGCAAGCTCATATTTTCTCTCTTGCAACACTGCAGCCTTGCACTGTCAATTGAGGATATTTCAAAGCTATAGTCAATGAGCATGTGTGGTAGAAGGCTCAGGGAAGGGGAAGTCAGATAAAGAGAATTGGAATAATGATAGTCCTCTTCTGCAATACACACAATTTTAACTGAGAAAGACTCCTGAACTGTGAGTCCCACTGATGCTAAATTAAATATAGGGAAATTTTGTCACAAATAGAGTTAATTACCTGAAGTCAGTACAACCACATTTTAGCTGGCTAATGGAGAGAAGTAATAAAATGTATTCCTTTGTTAGTACTATAATTATATTTTACTTTCATAATGATTTGGGGATTCTTTGCATTTTTTAATAAGTTCTCTCAATAGTAATAGGTTACTTAGAAGAATATGGCCAATTTTCCTTATTTGAAATAAAAAAGAATATTTTGTGAACCATCTAAGGTGGAAATCAATGCATAAAATTAGCTCCTACCTTATTAATAGATGATATTTAATATATAATTATGTTATTAATATGTGAGTATAGTTGCTTCTAGAATGGAATTTTTTTTTTTTGTGGGACCCTCGCGGGTGGCCTGGGAATGAACTGGCGCTGCAGAGGCTGCGGGCAGCCTCGCAACCCAGTGCTCAACAGCTGCGCAACGAGGAGAGGCCCTAGAATGGAATTTTTAAGGCCACTAAATTTGACAATCTTTAAAAAAAAAAAAGGTTCAAATTTCAAATATAAGCCAAGTCTAAGGCTCATTTTTCTAAAAATGGAGAAAAGAGAAATGTAACTCATTGTGTCATATTAGCTTTTACATTTCATCATAGCCTCTTGATCCCAACTGGTCTATACAAGTGAATCTCCTAGTCAGCATTCCAGGTCAGGTGGTCCCAATACTTTGAAGCGACTCCATTGAATTTGTTTAAGTTCCTTTTTACAACCTGGGACCACCCAGAGCCAGAAAAGCCATCTGTGTGGGGTGCTCTAAAATCACTGTGTGCCCTGGTCTTCCCCTTCCCTTGGGCACTCTCTGACCCATGATCTCACAGAGAAACTGTGAAACACAGGACTAATATTTAGGGGGTACTCGAAGGGCCTCATGGCTAACCCTGTTCCAAAGGCAGCTCTGCAAGCAGGCTGCTATGCTGGCCAGCCAAGCGTTGCTGATCGTTTGAGATTTAGCAGCTGGTATTATTAATATTTCAAGTTAGTGGAAACTCAAATGAACTATTCCAGCAGGAACCTTTAAAAAATATTTAGCTGGGTCTGTATAGCTTAGAAATCCAGGGTAATGGAGGTAGTTATTTAATTGTGACTGTAGGAAATATATCAAAGGCTAAAACTAAAATCCTACTCACATGAGTAATAGTTTAGGGGGTACAGATATATTATTTCCTTAGAATGCATTTTCATCCCTATTGTCTTAATACTTAATACCTCATACTAAAGTATGAGGTAGAATTTTTAAAAGAAAAATAATGAATCTTTAGCATATTATTTGAAATTAATAGTTAAAAATATATCAAAAGAAAAATGTAAGCTAGAATAAGCAAAAAATAAAAAAGGGATATTTTCAATATAAACAGTATTTTTTTTGTGCAGTAGGCTTATGAGTGATTTTATTTTGCTCTTGCATAAATGTACATGACAGTATTTAAAAGTCTGAAAGATTTGATCTTTGTTTTTCTTTTCAGTTCTCACGATTGCATTTCTAGAACACCTTGTGTCCACATGAGTTTCCATTTTATTAATTTACATATACTTTACATCATTCTTCATTTTTGTACAATGTATGCTTTCTTCTCTCAGCTATAGTCCCCCTTTCTCTTATAGGAGTTTCCATTCTTATGACCAAACCATGCTTCTTTATAGACAGAAGTAGGTTAGTGCAGGGAGGGGAAAAGAGAAAGAATTAAGGAGACTTTTTTTTAAAAAAAATGAAATGCATTACTTGGGAATTATGCTAAAATATGTTTCCGATTCTTAAGTCCTAAATAGCAGAAGAATGTATTTTAGAGTACTACTTCTTTTAAGTGATTTTTCTGGGACTGAAATAGCTGTTCAGGGGAAAAGTCACATTCCAAGGGTTTACGTTTCATTTATCTTGAAAAAAGGAGTTTCCATTTGGTGATAGCACCCATTATTTGCTTTGAAAGGGAGTAAAACTGAATTATTTTAATAAACAGCACCAGTATTTCTTGGCAATATTTGTTGTTCCAAAAATTAAAAATAAATGTTATAGGGTAGAATTGAGAGAATTAAAAATAAGATTTTTAATTATAAAATATTTTATGCATAAAAATAGGGTCCTTGCTAACACTTAGTTATAATTTAAAGCTAAAGGTAAAGAAGATAAAGGAGTTGGGTTTTCTTGTTATAATGTATGTAGATATTTTTCATTCATTGATCCTTAATCTGTGTCTCTCTTTGTCTGTCTCTGTTTTTCTCCTCTCTATCTGCCCCTCTGCCTCTACCTCTATCTTCCTTATCAAATCTTCAACTGAAATACTGTAAACCTTGTAACTGAGCTAAATCAAAGCTAAAAGACCCCTCCAAAATGCTTTACATCTAACCCATCAATTCTAATCATAAAATCACAGCACCCTGAAGAATTTATTTCAACTTTAACAGTATTTTCTATAAGCTGACTCTGTATAAGGCACTATGCCAGAATATATAAATACATGGAAAAAAGATAAACTATGCTAAAATATGTTCAAATTCACATTTTAAAAATGAACTAAATTCTCAATCAAAACATTTAAAACTGAACAGAACTTTAATATATTTTTGGAGAAAAATACACACACGTATCAGAAACCTAAGTTCAATTTTCTAAGTCATTATCTTCCTGGCAGTCAGGAGTCTGAAATATACATACACGGGTGTTCTGCAAAAATAGAATCGTATTCATCACAGGTCCGAATTCCATCAAAAACATTTGTGACACACTCCCACCAGAGGCCTCGGCATTTTGTGCTCACCTAGATGTTGAAGAAGACACTGGGTGAAAAAAGCGCATGCAGACACATTTTAGTTCCCCTTGATCAAAGGGAGAACTTGACTGTTGTGAATTTGAGAGCATAGTACAGTGGTTACAAGTATCATCAGAATTCCATTTCCAACAAACACAATGCATTTTAGAACATTTTCCCTTACAGACTGAAAATTATAAGCTTTCCTTGCCAGAACTGAATTTGTTTCCTGATTTGATGGAGAGAAATCATGTCAAAGATAGATAAAATCAGAATTAATTATATTCAAATGCCTATGGCTGGTTCTATCATAGTCATAGTGGAATACAGAGATAATTAATTTCATTTCCCTGTGCTGACATTTACTCATCAAAAAAATTAATATAACAATAGATGATAAATGTTGACTTCTTGAGTCTATTAGGGATGTACATTAATTTTTCTTCATCATGAACACTGTGTTCTATGAAAAAAGGTGTTATTATATATGAGGCTCATAAATTTAAAATAATTATCGAAGAAAGCTATACATTGACACCAACAAATGAATTATGAAGGTCCCAAGACTTCTCTTCCTTGTTCCACTGACAGATACAAATACCTATGCTATGTTATGGATGTAAACTTAGCATTAATTTCATACAATCTGATAACTATAAGCCACTTTGAGTTTAAAATGCTGTGCAGATGATTCTGCCCACTTAGAGCTAAAAGGTAGCAGTGCCCTGAGTTCCCATACTTCATCTACAAACTGTAAGTCACAATAGATTTCTCAAAATGGTTAACATGCCAACAGAAAGTAGTTTCAAGTATTCTTAACAGAGCTCATGCATATGGAACAGAACTAATATGATTTTTTTTTCTTTTGACTCAATTATGGATTTGCATTACCTTGGAAATCTTAGAGTAGTGCAGTAAGATTTAAGTAAGAATTATCTCGGAAAATGAAAACTTTCCCTAAAATATATATACATATATTAACAGAGCAAGGTAGGTAAAGAAACACAAAGGCAGGAGGTTATAATTAGTGTAGAGGAGAAAAGAAGGAATTTAATCTCTTTGGCTTATAAAAGGAAATCCTATCAAGGAATAAAAACACTAGAAAATGCTGACCCATGTTCTGATTTAAAGCTTTATTGGCAAAAAAGCTTTGCGTGGCAAATAATATCTGTTATGCATAAAATACTTACAATTGGTGTGACGATATGATTTATAAGAAATATGTGTTTTGGTCATTCAGATGACAAAAAAAATATATTTTTCAAAATTTGGTCTTCATCCACAGTCCTGGCTCACAGCTTCCAAAAGCCTTGGAATTTCCTAAGTGTTAAATGTTAAGGTTGGCTTTTGCTATGTTTATGGGGTAAACTTTTGAAAACCCTTCAAGACATGAGCTGGTTACGAAGGAAATCAACCTGAGGATTAGGACTTTTAGTTTCCCCCTTAAATTTGGGAGGGGAGAGGAGATGGAGGTTGACATCAGTCTTAATGACCAGTAATTTAATCAATCAGACCTGTGTAATGAAGCCTCCATAAAAGCCTAAGAGGAGCACCTTCAGATCAGGTAGGGCTGGTGAGCATGTAGAGATTTGGGGTAATGACACACTTGGAGAGCCCATGGAAGCTCTGGGCATTTTCCTCCATACCTCACCCTATGCACCTCATTCATTTCACTGTTGATTTGTACCTTTTAATGTCCTTTGCAATAAACTGTGGTCTAGTAAGTAAATGGGTTTCCTGAGTTCTGTGAGAAATCTTTAGCAAATTAATTGAATCTGGGCCTCCCTGGTGGCGCAGTGGTTGAGTGCTGGGCTGCGAAGCTGCCTGCAGTCTCTGCAGTGCCGGTTCTATCCCTGGCCACCGGGCTAGGGTCCCACATGGCGTGACAGACCTCTCCTGCTGTGCGTGCTGCTCCTCTCAGCAGTGTATTTCTTCATCAGTCTGCCTGTTCTGTTCCCCACTCTGTCTCTGGTGAATTCTCTCACCCTCCCGTGCTTCTGACTGTACCCAGTGCTTGTATAAATAAATAAATAAATCTTAAAAAAAAATTGAATCTAAGAAGGGTGTCCTTGGAATCTCTGATTTATATACAGTCAGTCAGATGCATACGTGATAATCTGGTTTGACAACAGGCTCCTGAATTCCGAAGAAGGGGCATTGGAGACCTCCCTTCTGTATTCAGTTGATCAGTTGATCAGTTGACTAGGTGGCAGCCTGAAGCCTGTGTAGAACTTTCACCCAGCATCTGAAATGGAAGGCAGTCTTGAGGACCTGAGCCCTTTAATTGTGGAATCGGATACAATATCTGAGTAGATAGTGTCACAATTGAGTTGAATTCTCAGATACTCTGCTAGTGTCTGAGAACCGTTATTGGAATGGGGAGGTCTAGTTACACCCTGGTTGGAAATTGGGTCCAGGAACCAAGTAATGCAATTAGTAATGATGAATAATTCTATATTAAACCTATACTAGGAAACAGTTGCTCTTTAAACATGCCATTATCTCATTCATTGAAGGATTCTGTAAAATATCATTATTATGTTTATTTTATAAATAAATAATCCCAAGAAAGTATAACAAGTAAATGGGGAGACAGGACATAAGAATAACCATCTGTGTATATGCTCTTAAATATTGCATTACACTAAATTTTTTTTTTAATCCAAATCCATTTCAGGCTAACATACTCTAAAATGGAAAATTGGAAGGTAGCTTTATGTGAAGCAGTAAATTTAACTTTAATGTCCTCCTCTGGCCATTGTTCTACAAAACCTCACTTTAGCTTGCTCTTCCCAAGGTTAAAAATTGAGGTGATGTTCTGGAATTCATGGAATATTATCTGACCTGAAGAATGACAGAGACCAAAAATGTAATAAAGAAAATCCATCTTATTAAATTTAACACAATTTTTAAAGAAGGATGTGCATTTACATATGCATAAAATGTAATCAACAGTTAAAAAGATATGTATTTTAAGTATAAATTGTGTTGTTGGCCACATACTTCTCAATTTATCTGAATAAAGAAGATAATGACAGAGTAGTTATAAGAATATTATAATCACACATATAAATTTTTTGCTCAATAAATATTAGATGCCATAGGTGCTTAAACATTATATTAACCTGAATAGTGACTAGCTAACTACAATGAAAGTGGAGAAAGTTATGTATCATGAATGTGGCCTCCCCAAGCATATGTTCTTGTCCTATCCCCCAGAACTTAATGGCTGTGATCTCATTTAAATGGAAAAAGCAACTCTGCCTATGTAATTAAGGATCTTGAGATAAGACAATCATCTTGGATCACCAGACTAGGCCCTAAATTGAATGACAAGTGTTGTTATAAAGAACCAAGTATGGAGAGAGAGCTACAGAAGAGAGGGAGGCCACGTGACCACAAGTAGCCGATACTTAGTGATGTAGCCACAAATCAAAGAATGCCCAACTTCTTCCAGGAACCAGAGAGGCAAGGAACCGGTTCTCCCCTAGAGTCTTCAGAAGAGGCTGCACTGCCAACACCTTGCATTCCAACTGCTGGCTTATAGAGCTGCAAGAGTACACATTTCTCTGGTTTTAAGCCACTAAGTTGTGTTCATTTGTTATGGAAGCCATACGATTCTAATACAGTAGAGGCAATTGGTACTGAACTATTATAGCATAGCAGAAAACAGACTTTCTCATAGCCTACTGCCCTTCAGTCTCTCACTTAACAGGAACACACAGAATCCAGTTTATTCCAACTTGAGCTAGGTTATGCGGATTTTAAGTCACTGCTCTATAATACTGTCCTTAATTTCTTGCTAACTCATTCATTAAAACTAACAAACCTACTACAGACAATCTTGCTATATGTGAAGCTATTCAGAAAATGTGCTGAGATATAGATGAATACTTATTTTACACTGAAAGGAATATTTATTTTTTGCCAAAATAATCCAGCAATGGTGTCAATTTTAAGGCTATTGATCATTTACTTGCAATGACCATATTTAGAAAAACAATGAGCTCATTAGAGGAAACAAGGAATCCAATTTCATTAGATATTAATGCTCTGGGGCACACTGTTAGATTGCTTGGTATTCACACTCAGTTAAGGTACGTGAGAATAGTGGCTGTAATTAACTAAACTTCTGTGTTAATATAGCACTTACTGGAGACACCCTTTAAGGTGCCTTTGTGCACAAAAGACAAGGTTAAAAGATTCTATGTTATTTATCATATTTAGGAAAATCCTCCCCTCTGTAATACATAGTCTTTTCTAAAATTGTTGTAAAATGGCTTGTTAAAAACTCTTTAAAAGGCATGCAAATCTAAGTTCTTGAAAGTTTTAAGACAAGGTTCTTAAAAAGCAGACCAATGCTTAAAATATTATGGTTAACCTTTCTTAAAGGGCAAGAAATGCAAAATGTTAGCTAATAATTTTTATCTCATAGTGTCGTACAAAAGAAGAGTCTAAATTTAAGCTTTCTCTTTTTTAATGTGTGATTTATGTATTAATAAATGACAGGAAATAATGCAAGAGGAATATTTACATTACTTCAGTGAATATTTGTTGATACTGAAGTGAGGAGGGGAATATTCTCTCTTAGATGGGGACACATCAAGAGTCATTTTTATTTCCCATGTGGAATGGGAAGTGTCACAGGAAAGGGGATATGCCCAATAAAATGTGTGTTATTTAACACCTTATTCCTCTAGGTAAAGTGGAAAAATCTAAGAGCCAGAACAATGCCATCCTTAGAATTAGCCCATTCAGGGAGAAACTATTATTAAAACCACAGGGTTTATAGTGATTTGGTGTCAGCCTGGACCCTATTTACTATACTGACTCTAGAAAGTCTGTACCTTTAATACTCAGGATGAGCAAGCAGGATGTCACTTGGGAAAAGTTTTAGGACACCATGGTGATGACTCTTTCCAGTTGAGTTTATAGAGGCATAAATTAGTTCTTTAATCTTGGAATTTCTTATTCTGAACTATTTATCAGTCTCTCCTTAATTTTCTCTATTTAAGTCTTTGTCAGTTTCTCTTCTCTGTCATTCCAGAAATATTTACAAGTAGCCACACACACTTTTTATCTGCATTGTCATGTTTACTACAGTTTTGGGGGTGCGCCTCCATATATTTTATATATATTTTGAGAATTAAAGAAACTTAAAAATACTTTAATTAAATGGCATTTTTTCCTTCTCCAGTCATGTATATGTATATATACATACACATATATATATACATATATATTCTGTACACATACAGTAAACATAGTAAATATTTACACATTGTTAGTTGAATTACCAAACAACATCTTTATTTGTCAATATGCATTACAAATGCATATGCTTTGGGATTTATATGTAAATACAATACATGTGCAGTTATATGAAGAATGCATAGAGCAAAAGAAAAAGAGAACAAGCCATGAGGACATTATTTTTGTAACCACCTTATATATGCATATTATAGGAATTATAGTTTTCACACCCCTTTACCATCCTTGTGCTAATATACTTTAACACCAAAGGTGTAACTTACCTTTCCATTATTTATTTAAACACATTTGTTAATATGCAAAAGTTATAATAATGCCATGTTTTACTACTAAAGCTTGAAACATCTTCAATATTAACACAAAATGCAACTGAATATTTTTATACAAGGATTCTAAAATTTCAACATATTTTAATTTTTTACTATCTCAATTTGTAAAAGAACTTAACTCAGGCATTTTTAATGATAACAAAGCAAGATTTAAATCAGCATAATAGAATGCCATCTTTCCTTTTATTCTTTTTTGTGGCTCTGCCTGCTTATTCGTGAAGCTCTCACAAAGGTACAAGTGGCAAGAATGGGATAATGTAGGCAAATATAATTTTGTGACCTTTGTCATAAGTTACCTAATTTTAGTATCCAATCTAAATGTTTCAGTTTTACCATTTAATTTATTTAAGCCACAATTAATCATTTTAGAGTGTGTTTCCTATGGTAGCACAACTTCGTAGTGATTACTACCCACTGACAGAGAACACAATTTATATTGAGTGAAATGATTATAAAATACTCATTTCTACTTTCCCTCTCCCTTTATTTCTTTCTCTTTTGAAGCACCAGAGAGAAAAGCTATATTCTCCAGACCAGTATACACTCTTCACCAACTTTATTATACATCCCAGGAGATGAGATCCTTATTCCTCTCTTATTAAAAAGAGAAATGAAATTCATATCTTGAAAGGATTTAAATTGTAGCAAGATAAAACATCTTGCCTAAAAAAAAAAAAAAAAACGGTGCTTCTCATCTAAGGTTCAAGCCAGAATTCAAAAGACAGATTACATTATATTGCATTCATTTATTCATTATTTTAATAATTATGCCAAGTATCTTAATAGATGTCTCCATCGTTTCATGTTAACAAATGCTCATGACTTCCCATTATGTGAATGTCAGTGCTAAGTGCTGAAGGAGATCACGAGATGAATGAAAGAGTATCTGTAGCCTCGAATATATGCTGGAGTTTGAAATCAATTGTCAAGTAAAACTAGAATATAAAAAATCAGAGATCTTGCTAGATACAATCATTTTAATATTTACTTTATGTCTGAAAGAATTGTGTCACTAATGCAAATAAAAATCCTAGGGGAGAATCTGGTTATGGAGATAAAACTAATTCAAATGTGGGACACTTTCATTTGAGGTAACAAAATTTTAAATTATGACAGTGTTTGGTGTATAGAAAGTTTTTAGTAAATAATTAACAAAAGCTTAACTGAAATATGGAACAATCTTGTGAAAACATTTTTCCTTCTGGTAATTAAGAGACTAGTAACTTTGAGAAGAAATTACTTTTCTATTACAGTGTCAGTAATTTAAACTTACATATCTTATGATGTAGTTAACATTAATAGTGTCATTAATTCATAATTTTCCTTCTAAAGTGTATTTTAATAGATAACTTGCACTATTTGTCTCTATTGTGTGAGTTATTCCTTAGGTTAGATGAAAAGAAATCAGTTACAAGTATAAAAATAGACAAAGCACAGTTCAGAGAAGTAAACAAAATTTCTCCAAAAGAATCAATAGCAAAAATAGGAACAGAACTTAGAGCTCATATCTCTCTCCAGTAAACATTATACAAAATGCCATCTCCTCTTCCAGAATAAAAACAAAAAAATAAACTGTAAGTAGACAGTAATATATCTAACATTTATTGACTGATTTGTATTTGGCTGGTACTGTGGTAAATGTTTTCAATACACAAACTTGTTTAATTCTTGCAAGACATTTATGATACACATATTATTATTCTTTCTGTATAGAAGAGGAAATGTGGTTTATAGGAGTTTGAACATCTGTCTCAATTCATTCTGCTAACTACTATCTGAAAGGTGGGATTTCATCTTTTCATTTTCATCTCTGACATCAGTCCAACATGACAACTTCTCCACAATAAAGCACTGTGGTTCTGGTCCCTCCAGGGGCTGTATTATAAATTATGTGAGAAGAAATGAGTTGGATGGTTCAGAGATGTGGCTCCTTGATGACTTGTGTACAGAAACTATACTTTTTTCTTCCATTTACAGTTTAGATAAATGATTCCACCATTCCTCCAGTTGGCTCAACCTTGACTTTTCTTCCTCAGCCTTATTTCCCTGCATACAATCAATGATCAATCTTATCAATTCAAATTCTTTAGTTTGCCATAGCCACACATATCTCTATGTTTGCTGCCATCTTAATGCAGAACACCTTTATTTCCTGTCTATGGCAAACCTCCTAATAGGTCTCTGTTTCATTTTACTGTTTCTGAACATTCCCCACAAGTAACCAGAATAATTGACCTTTCTAAAATACATATATATGTTTCCATGTAGTGAAGCACACTTGTCAAGATAAGATCTATATTTTACATGACACACGAAATCACTTTATGTTGGAAAATCTTATCATAATGAAATATGTACAAAGCCACATGCACACACAGCTAATGTACCTGGATCTTTACCTATACCATTTCTTCTGCTTGGAATACTCTCTACTTTTGCCTTTTTCACCTGTCCTTCAATCCTAGTTAAGATATTTTGTCTTTGTTGATTATCCAAAATTAAGTGTGCTGCCCACTTGGAGTTATTTGTCATATTGTACTCTAACTGTGGTTCACCTGTCTCCCCAGGACATGAGGAGAAACTTAAGGAAGATCCACAACGTGTTCTCCTTCATAAACCTACACCCACCACAGTACTAGGGAGACAGTAGGTGTCAAGCACATGGTATAATGAAGGAAGATAGAAAAGAAAAATGAAAAGAGAAAGGGATAGATATAAAAAGATGAATGATAAAAGGAGGGGGACAAGGAAGAATGGAGAAAAAGAACAGAGAGGACAGAAAAAGGAAGAAAGAGAGAGAGGTGAGAATGGAGAGAAAAAAAAGGAAAAAGAGAGGAAGGAGGAGAGAAAGCAAGAAGGAAAATGTAAAGAGGAAAGGAAAATAGAAAAAAATCATTGGGAATTACAGAGAAGTGGAGAACATTCTATTTGAAATATCTGGGAGGCCCTAAACATGCTCAGTGCCTCAGTGACTGGCCATCCTTTGGAAATGCAGACTATGCAGTAGTCAAGGAGTCTTGGTGTAAAAAAAAAAATTAATGTAAACTAAAAAGAATCATAATAATTGAGCTCAGCTTCCTCTTATAATTGAGAAAACTGGGTCAAGGACATGAGGATGTAACTTGTTCAACAGAAGGAGCCTAAGAGACAAACACCGCCTGGGATGATCTCAAAATCCAGTGTTCACACCAGCCTTCCCAGAGACACAAATGAGTCAGTGATGACAGGAGCAGGCTGGGGGCCTAGGGCTTTTGGTTCCTGATTTGGGGCTGTGCATACTGCAATTCTGTGTACTTTTTTTCTTTTTTCCTAACGTACTTAATGCAATGAAATTCACTGTTCAGGCAGGTATAAACAAGGCAACAAGGGACCTCCCTGGTGGCTCAAGGGATTAAGCACAGCACTATGAAGCTCTCCGCTACCTCTGCAGTACAAGTTCGATCCCCAGCGTAGGCAGGGAGCTAACCCACATGGCACAGCAGACCTCTATTGTCTCGCTCGCTGCTCCCCTCAGCAGTGTACTTCAGTCAGTCTGCCTGTTCTGTTCCCCACTCTGTCTCCGGTGAATCCTCTCAACCCCCACACCTCTGGCCCGTACCCCAGTTCTTGAATGCATAAATAAGTAAATCTAAAAAAAAGTAGGCAACAAAATAATTTGTAGTATCTGAGTAATTTGTAGTAAGACAAAAGAATATTTGAGTTCCTTGTTACTGGAGTTAATCATCTAAGAAGCTCTAAACATTTCCTCACTGTACATTGGCCACATGTCCTCTCTTTTGGAAAGGTCCTGCTGCCCATTTCTATTTTTTTAAATGCTTTGCATCTTTTTGAGGTTTTGTTCAAATACTTTTTTCCTCTCCAAGACCTGCTTCAGTGTCCATGACAGGAAATAATCGTTCTCTCTTCTTTGCCCTAATGATACTTGGTTCATTTCATTCTGACATATGAATCAGCCTTTTTCAGAGCTTCATGTGTATATCTCTTCCTCACTAAATGTACACTTGAGGAGGGTAGAACCCATTCTTGCTGCATCTTTGCCTCCTCTGGCAGGATAGTACAGCACTTTTATATGTCACACATTTCATGTATGTTGTGTGTTGAACAACAAAATCTATTTTCCAACTCTCAAGCCTACATCATTCTAAAAAGCCAACAAAGCTAGAAATTCATAATAGTTGTTTGTTAAAATTGTCCATAGCTATGTTTTTTTTTTTAAAAGCACTTTTATTGTGCCAACTTTTATCTAACAGTTGGTTAAAATGAGCTAAAATAAATGACCAAAGGTGATAAATGAAAGAGGAAGGAAGCAAGGAAGGAGAGCAATGTAATTAATTTGGGAGTATTGGAACCTTCAAATTTATGATAAAGTATGATTTCACATGCTGGTCAATTGAAGAAGCAATTATTGTGAGAGATCACTATCCCTTTAAACATTGGCAAGTTAAGAGATTGTTGAAAGAGAAGGGGGTCTCATTTGTTAAAGGGCTTTTCTTTTCATTGGAGACTTCTTCAGGAATATTTATAGCAAAACTAACCAAGTATGAAAATAAGAAAGAACCTTAGAGATACTCAGTAAGTCTTGACCAAGGTTAGCAAGGATTTACAGAGCTAAATAACCCAAACTGCTCATTCCATTCATTTTAACTAGAAGTGTTCTTGCACAGAGCAGATGTTAAATTGGTCTGATGGACTGAAATGAAAGCAAGAAGCCACTATAAATTCTGGGACTCCCAATCTCTCTCAGCAAGGTTTGGCCCTTTCTAAGCTTCCATTTCTTATCAAGTAAAGTCAGCAATTCCATCAGTGTAAGCAGAAAGATTTTCAAATTGTTTTATAAAGTCTCTTAACAATGTTTTTTGATGAGATTTTGCATATTTTAAAGACATAGTTTTAAGTGGGCTCAAGTTCTAGCTATTTCTGTAGTAATCATCTAATACTCGCAATCTAGACCTTGACAGGCTAGTGGCAGCGGACTGCTATTTACTACACTTTTCCCTAAGTGCTGTTTAAAGGGCATTTTTTTCATTCACCACTTATGTATATGGCCAAATAAAATGCATCGCTGGCCTCACACATAACAGATATTCCTTACAATAGTTCAATCCTATCACAATTTTCAGAAATATAATTTTCTAGCATGAAGAACTATTTATAACTCCATTGATTTTGAAATGCCATGTAGAAATCAAAAGAAAATTAAAAATAAGAAAAACACAGCAAAAATAATGCACATAAACAGCAAAATGCAAAGATTATTACTTTCTATTTCTAACTCCAAATTGAGAGACTAATAAATAAAACAGGGAGAAAAATAAACACACTTGCTCTCGGTTATCTTCCCTAAACTTCATAAAGGTGACATTATAATATTTATTAGGGTAAATTGTTCCCTTCAGGACAAACATCATAGAACAAATTGGGTTGCAATATACTCTTTATTTGAGTTCCTGATATATTGTTTCTTTTCCTTACCTAAACTTTCCTAAACCTTAATAATGAATAGTAGCTGATTCCCAAGATTTGATTTTTACTCTCTGATTCCTTTAGCTATGGGGAAGGCTTTTAGCCTTCAAAATTACTTTTTTCTAACTTTCTCTAGTGAGAAAAATAAAATCCTCAAATTTAAACCATTCACCCATCTCTTGTATAACAAAAAACTAAACCATCTCAAGGACAGCTCATTCTTAATAGTGAGGTTCTTAAAATCCATATCTGACCCCTATGGAACACAGTGAACAAATATTTCTCCTTTGGAATCTTTTCTCCTCCTTGGAAATGCCTTAAGACAATATGTTTCCACTGCATACCCAATTGTGTGTATGTATGTGTATATGCCTGTGTGCCTTGTGTTTGATTACGAAATGTCTTAGATCATCACCATTCTTTAAAAAAGTCTGTCAGGCTTCTCTTTGCAATTTGTCTTTAAGAGAAATGATGTTACTGGAACACTATTCAACTTGTAAATGCAGAAAAGAAAGATGTGACTTTTTGAACAGCTCAGTAACAGTAATTATGTAATTCCCTTTGTGTGAATATACCTATATAATTAAAGAGGGATTAGTCAGCTAACTCATCTGTAAAATGGGATGGTAACTATACCCACCTGCTAGGTTAGCTATGAGGATTAAGTGAGGGAATAACACCTAGATGCAGTAAGCAGTATGTAAGAAGTAAGACCATACATGTGGGCAATTATTTCTGTCACTAGTCCTAATAAAAGAACTGAGGCAGTGAGGCTTATTAATTGAGGTAGGCTTGGGTCAGAAAAAGAACTTGCTGACTTCTTACCTCCAGAGAATCGTCGGCATTTACCATCCAACAGTCTGTCCAGGTGGCCACAACCAAGAAGCCAGTAGAAAAAAGCGCAAAGAAGCAGGCGACGTACTGAAGAAGATCCCTCATCTTAGCGAGCAGCCTGCCTGGAAGGGGCACGCGGGCAGCCGAGGTCCCAGGCCCACTCAGGTATCTGGAATGCCGTCAATCTTCTGTGCTTCTGGAACGTGGGGGTGCGGGAATGCTACTTCTTTACTTTTCCCCACAACCCGCTGCAGGCGTCTTAAAATGCGGTAAGAGTCATAGGCACAGGCTGTTACCCACGAAGGGGTCCTGGAGGTCATTATCCGAAGCAACCAGCCTCCAATCAGAAGCCAGGGCAGGGAAAGGATTGAGTATGTTTGGGTGGGGGAGAAAGCAGCCCTGGTAACGTTTTCGGCCCAGACTGTGGGTTTATGAGAGATGATGGTCTCCGAGGCACGTGCCAGTACCAAGATGGAGAGAAGTAAGAAGGGCGACTCCGCATGTTGACGCTGTAAACTGATCTTTCTCAGGCCCTCCAGGGAAAGTGAGCTATTTGCCTCCCCCTCAGTAAGGAGGCTACACGGTTGACTGAGTGCTATTTTATTATTAGGACTATTTTAATATTCCCTGACTACCTTAGACAGACAGGCCACTGGTGAAACTATGCTAAACAAGTGCTTGCTCAAGGGAGTTTGCATTCCAAAGTGTTGGACAGAACAGCCTCATGAAGGGTTTCCTGCACCTGGGCCCCAGCTAGAGCCAGGACACCTAACCTTTTGACACTAAAGAGTGGGGGAAAGTGTGCATTTTAATCTGCACAACTGTGGGTATAAATCCCTGCTCTGAAACTTATAGGCCGAGGGCACTTGGGTTCTAGTTTTTGTAAAATACGAGTGTTAATACCTTCTTACTAAGATGTTTATAAGAACTGAGTAGTATGGTGTCTGTAAATCATTTAGTTTGGTGTCTGAAAAAAAATTTTAAAAAGCTAAATGGTTAATATTAACATCCAAGAGTTCCCTATGTAAAATTACTTTTCCCTCAAGGACCAATATTTGAAAATATGTCTCAAAAATACTGGGTATGTTTTTTTAAAAGGATATTTATTTTCAAAAGGTTTGTGATATAGCAGGGACAATTGTTATTTTGCCCATAAGTAAATAGTAGCTTTATTGTGTATAAATATTCCATAGCCAGCAGCTTTTTAAAATACTTAAAAGAAGATATATACCACCATCTTGTCATCATTAGAGTTCTCTCTACTAACATGCAAATTATAATTGACAATAATAAACAGTATTTACAAAGTTTTTAATACAAGAGAGTGAAAAAGGTGTATAGAGAGAGGAGGGAAAGGGTTAGAAATAGGTCATTATTCTGGGAAGAATCAACTACTAAGATAGTTATTTTAGTAACAGTTAATGAGAAATTACTTTTGATTTAATTATGATTAGATTTAGGGTATGAGGCTAAAATCAATATACATAAAAACTCCTTCAAGAATATATAAAAATAAAAACGATTTGTGACGAAAATTTCTTCTTTTTGAATTTTAATTGTAGTCAAAAATATAAAATGTAAATGAAAACATAAAAGCTGCATATAAAACCGTTTGTGGACTATAAGTCCAATTATGTCATAAATAAGGATATACATATATATGCACACACATATATCATCTCCTTTGTGGGGTTCTTTTCAACTTATTTTATTTCACTTAACAACTGGGAATTTTTTTTTAAAGCGCTCATTCAAAGAATGGAATTACCTATTAGTATAAGGCAGTGTGAATGCATGCATGCTGCTTTGGTGAGTCACAAGTGAATCTTTCCCTGTTCTCTGAAATCTAAAATACTCATGCTCTATTGACCTGGGAGAGGAAACCAATTCCAAAAGCACATGCCCATTACAGGAAAAGTCCCAAGCTTAACTGCTAGTTTTCCACTCAGGGAGACCTTTCATAAAGTAATTTTCCTGCTAAAAGTGCACACCTGGGTAATAGCTCTTAAACTTGAATGCACAGTGCACTTACCAAAGCCACTTGCTATAAATGCAAATCTTGGAACTCCACCCTCAGATCTGCATTAAGGAAATTGGGAATGGGTGCCATTAGTACACATTTCATATATGTCTTATATGAAATTCTAATTCAGAAACAAATGACCATGCTTGGAGAAACTAGGAAGAAGAGAAGTCAGCATTGAAACCAGCATATTGTTTTTCAGCTACTGCAGAAAAACTGTGGGAAGGCAGATATTAGGATTCCATCTTTGGTACAAACGCTTCCCTAACCAGTACCAATAGCAGGTCCCAAATGCAAATATCAGTACTTAACAGAGGGGATTAAGGAGGGAAAAAGAAAAATGAGCTCACATGCAAACATACACACAATCTGAGACTCTTCCACAAGAAAAGATTAGACTGTGACTTAATTTATATTATTCCCCATTTTGTACTACTGCACATGTTTGAGGGTTGGGTCACTACAGAACTGTTCCTGATCAAAGTTTACTTCTTTTAGAGAATAACATAAGACAGTCGTGCTTACCTATTCATTTTTGTCCTTGGAGCTATGGTGAGTTAAGCTATTGTAGGGGCAGGAAGGGCACAGGGCAGGATCTCTATGATCCTATGCAGTAGGGTGAAGGAGAGAGTTCTGGAGCCCTCAGTGGCCTTTTCAGGCTTTTATTGGGATTTACCAGGTACACGGCAGGCAGGGGTGCTGGGGAGCCAGGAGGCTGGCAGGCCTCCCAGACCCCAGCAAATCTTCACTCTTTCTGGGCTCTCCAGCAATCTCTTGTGGTCTCCACTTCTTTGCTGGTTCTCTTACGGTCTCTCGCTTATTCTCCTTCTGGTGTTCTGCTGGTTCTCCATGACGCCACTCTTATAAGCTTCCTCTCAGCCCAGGTGAACCCACCTACATACACCCACATCCTACTCCAGGTGCCCGCCATCAGGCATGCATTCAAGACTGCAGGGATCCATCATCAATCCTAATAGCGAGAGGGCAGAAAAGCCTGACAATTATTTACCCTACAGTGATCCAAGAAAGGAGAACCCTGAAGACTAACAGAGTAGAAGAACTGTATGAGGAGGACCTTAGTACCTTTGAAGAAAGGTAAACTTGTGGGTAGCTGTGAGGATGCAAGGGTGCTATGCTCCAATATTTAGCTTCATCAACTCAGTTTAGTTCCAGTCCATGCAGCAGACATTTACGGACAGGCTACTCTGACTCCAATACGATGCTGGGTTCCTAAACAGAGAGAAAATAGAAGATGGAAGACATGGTGGCTATTGAGATGCTGCTGTGAGTGAGCCAGAGGCAGGCATTTGCTAGGAAGTAAAGACCTCCATTTGGATACCTTAAGTGGTACCACTCCTAATATTAGTGCTGGAGCACATTAGTTAGAAATATGCAAGGTTCCCGAAGCAGCATAAACACAGAGGACAATTACTATTCAGTGTACAGCTCAGTAGTATTTGCAAAACATTTTCAAGTACATTATCTCATCTAAGCTCTCTGAAGACAGACAGCTTTGTTATGTTCACGAATGAATCTCAAGTACCTAAATTCCAGCTGGCATATCATAGGCTCTCAATAAATATATGTTGAATTTAGTTGCATCCTTATGGTCTCCACATTTTATAAAAGAGGAAGTCATGGTGGACTTGCTCTTTTTGAACCAAGATCCCCCTGGATAGACACTAGGCTAATAGATGTGACTGATATGCGCAGTTTCATATCTCTTGTTTTGCACAATCCCTAAGACAATCATTTCAGTCCATTCATGTACACTGTGCTCCAACTGGCCCAGGGCTTGTGCTGTTTCTGGCTGAAGCTTTAGAGACACCTGGTGATGAGAAGAGTGGTGCCCTCAACCTGGCAGTCTGGCAACAGCTGTGTGAAAGGATTTAAAAACTGGAAATACTGCTATTGTTCATTTGACCTGTAGGTGGCATCAGCTCTGCGTTTTCAGTTGAGCACAACTGCAGATTGTTTTTGTGTTAACTGCTCTTTCTGTTAATGTCACAAACTGTTACCCTCTATATTCATTACAATATTACAAGTACTTAGATGGACTAAGAGGGTTCATACCATTTCTTATGAATGATTTTCTCCCTCTTAATTTCTCAGCGCTTAGTGGAAAAACCTACACAATAAAATTAACTGCTGTTGTCAGAGGCCATACTGGCTATAACTGACGGCAAAATAAATCAGTGGTTGAAAGCTCAGACTTCAGAATCAGAGAGACTTGAGTTCAGGCTAATCAACCAAACATATTGAGATCTTGGGCAAGCTACATAAGAGTTTACTTGATAAAATGAGAGTTATGTATTGTCTATGGTGGCTATAAAATTCTTGTAGCCCCTGGAATATAATAAACAATCAATAAATTAAAGTTCTTTTTTTTAAAGATTTATTTTTTTATTTATGCAATAGCTGGGGTTCAGGCCAGAGGCATGGGAGGGTGAGAGGATTCACCAGAGACAGAGCATGGAGCAGAACAAGCAAACAGACTGAAAGCATTGCTGAGGGGAGCAGTGGGTGTGACAGGAGAGGTCTGCTGCACCATGTGGGAATCTCCCTGGCTGGCTGGGAATTGAACCCACTCTGCAGAGGCTGTGGACAGTTTCACATTGCTGTGCTCAACCCGCTACACCACTGGGGAAGCCCAAAGTTCTTATTATTTTTATGTTACAACATTGCTTTTCTACATATGTGCTCTATATACATGCGTTATGTGTGCATACACATATACATCGATGTGTAAATGCTTATAAACATATGTTGTGTCTGTGTCTATGATATATGCATGTATACATAAAACAATTTAGTCAATTAAACATACAGGAAATAAAAGATCTAATCAGAAGCAATTTTTATTGGTCTTCTGTGATTCTTTTAGAGTCATCTGACTGAGTCAATTCCTCCCCTGTCCTTTGGATAAAATCTAAGGTGAATTCTAAGACATTTCTGTCATTCCTAGGTATTATAAATGCTTCCAGTCATTTTTAACACAATGATATAGCCTCATTCCAGGGATGCCAAAATTTGTACTTTGTAGAGAGTCCAGTCCTATTGTAGCCACTTCATCATCACATGGGACTCAGAGCAGTGCCCCTGCCAGTCTCTGCCTGTAGGTTTCTTAGGCCAAGATGTCCCACAGTCTATTGTGTCTCTTAGAACCAGGAGCCAAACACCAGGCAGATGAGTTGAAATTCCTTTCCTCAAGCTTAAAGTGAAGTACAAACCTCTCACCCCTCCTCTATGATAACAGGAAGGGAGATTCAATACATACTCAATACTAAAAGCTCTGCTAATATTTATTTCCTTTTTTGGAGTTACTTTTATGGGGAAGGGGGAAGGGCAGAGATAGCTGAATTGTAAAACTGACTGTAAGACAACTTTTGCCACTCCTGCTGCAGAGCTCATTTTGGAATAGGGCAGTCTTGAGAATTCCCACCACCAGGTGCAGCAGACCTCTCCTGTCTTACCCACTGCTCCCCTCAGCAGTGTATTTCAGTCACTGCCTGTTCTATTCTCCACTCTCTCTGGTGAATCCTCTCACCCTCCGCATTTCTGGCCTGTACCCCAGTTCTTATATGCATAAATAAGTAAATCTTAAAAAAAAAAAAAGAATTCCCACCACCAGTTCACCAGTGCACCATCATTATAGTCCCTTGTTTTGATCCCTCTCCTTTCCCCTCCCCCTTCAGAATGTCTCTGATTTATAGTTGCCTATGAATTTTGTTTTGTTTTTATTATTATTATTATTTTTCCCCTGATCCCTTATTTGGTTCCCCTATATTCCTCCTTTAAGTGAAGCCATACGTTATTTTTCATTTTCTTTCTGACTTATTTCACTGAGCATAATCCCTTCTAGCTCCATCCATGTTGCTGCAAATGGCATTAGTTTATCTTTTTGATTACTGAATAGTATTCCATTGCGTATATATTTCACATCTTGTAGAAGACATTCTTATATACAGTCAGATTGTGTCTTTATCACTGTCCCTGTGCTCACTTCTCCAATTCAATTGTTTAGTTGAAATATTCTTAACTCAGTTTGCCAGGAAGGAAAGTGCACAGAGACAGCCCTATGTTAAACAGTAGATTACTTCAAGTTACATTCAGTACACTAGTGCTAAATAAGGGCCTAAAGGCAGAATAACAAATCTGAGATAAAGAAATATGTGTTCTGTTATATTCATAGTTTAATATATCTTTGTATTTTATTCCATCATGGTTCACCCAAAGCATGTTTGATGGTTTAATTGTATTGTTCCATGAGTGGAAAATGAAGGTGGAGTGGCAAGTTATGATCACATCACAGAAGATCGTCAATTCCAAATTGAGGATATGAATTAACTTGCCATTCATTGAGAGTCCTGAAAGTTTTTCTACACCTACACATCCAGCAGTATTTTCATGATCAATCTTGAGCTGGAAAAGCAGTAGGAAATGAGAAGAAAACAGGAATTCAAAAAAAAGGTGGTTTAGAAGGGGCACTTCACCACTACGTGTCCATATTCTGTGCTGTGATCCAAGAAGATGATCATTGCTAGAAGCACAAATACTGGTCCTTTCCTGACATATACCCTTGCTAATGAATCAGGAATAACCCACACACAAACTCTTAAATCCATTTATCCCAAAGCACATAGCCTTCAGGATGCCTTTTTTCAGAAATCATTTTGCTAGTAATGCTGGATGAATTTTATCTTTCCTAATGTTTTCTCTATATACCTTGTGATGGCAATTTGATTGGATTCCAGGATGCCCAAATATTTGCTCAAACATTACTCTGGATGTTTCTGTGAGGGCAATTTTGGTGAGATTAATTAAATAAGTGAATTGAATAAAGTAGATTACCCTCCCTAATATGCATGGACCCCATTCATTCCTCAAAAGCCTGAATTCCTACTACCAGGACTGCCCTTGAACTAGGACATTGCCTTTGTTCTTCCCTTCACAGTTGAACTGAAACATTTCTTCTTCTTGGGTTTGGAGCCCCCGAGTCATCAGATGGGAACTACATCATTGGCTCTCCTTGATCTCACACCATTGAACTGTGAACCTAGTTCTCCTTAGTCACCAGCTAACCTAACTCTCCCTATAAACCTTAGGAAGTGACTTGCCAACCTTCAGAATCCAGTGAGCCAATTACTTGGAATGCATGAATGAATCCCTCATCCTTTAACTCCTGACTAATATATATCTTATAAGACAATAATATGTCATCCATTCTTTGTTCATCCAATTCTTTTCAGTAGAACTCCTATGCTAGTCATTATGCCATTTCTTTCTTAATCTTTAGATGCTTCTGTCTTTGAACATATGATTATGCCATTTCTTCTAACTAGAATGTTTTTATTTTTCTTGTCATTTGTTAAAATTCAAAACATCAACCAAAAAGTGAACATTAGCTTCATGAAGCTGAGTTGATTAATTTACTTTCTCTATCTATTGACATGTAATCAACAACGACATAGTTTAGCATTTCATCATTTCAAATTTTCTAAGTGTTTGCTTGATATCTCCAGATATTTCTATTAGTCAATAACAACAAAAACAGATTCACCAATAGAATGTGTCAGGCACAGGGTCAGGCACTTAACGTCCAAATTTTAGTAAGATAGGATTCAACAAATTTGTAGTTAAGTAAGAGGATAGATAGATAGATAGATAGAATGATGAATAGATACTGCGATGAAATATGTGCTTCTGAAAAAATACTTTAGAAGTGTAAATGATACAGTGATTAATATCTCTGGGAAATAATTACAAAAAGATTCATGGAAGAGATTATGCTTGATTTGGCTTTAATTGATAAGAATTTGCTAATCAGACAGGAGTGTTCCTGACTAGGGAAACATCTTGAGTCAAGGAGTGTGAATGGTGTATCACTTCACTGAGTACCAAATGTGTGACAAGCATCATATAACTTGGAAACAACTTGGGAGCAGGGATACTATTTTTCAAATTTTATTTTATGATATGTTCTACTTGTACTTTAAATACCCAGCAACACTAACTATTGTGATTGTGTCCTTGCAGAAGCCTGTGTGCTAAGTGATTTGTTTGCTTAAGAATTCAAACCCCATGGATATAGGGACTGTGCAGTTAGCTTTATTAAATGCTCGTCTTCAATAAATCTCTGTGTTGAGTAAAGAAATAAATGAATGACTTAGTTCTATGTGCCATTCAGTGTTCTAGGCACTAGAATCCTATCATATCAAAGAACAAAATATTCTGGTGGGGGAAGAATATTTAATATTTAGGTTATTAATCAATACTTGTCATCTCTGTGTTAGATATTTAGGTAACTGTGAGTATACTAAAGAAGTTCTGCTAAGGTGGCCCGCTGGTAGTATAACTTATTTGTATATATTTTATTTTTAAAAGTCAGGACATTTTAATAAAAATTCTGGGTTAGTATTGTACATGTTTGGTTTCAGTCCAAGGCACACTTTAGCTTTTCTAGATTGTATATTATAATAATGGAGTCAGAAGTTAAGTAACCAGCAAATTTTATAATTGTAGATAACCAATCTTTATAACTGTGACTTTAAAACAAAAAAGGCAAGTAAGGGCCTCCCTGGTGGTGCAGCAGGTTGAGCACAGAGCTGTGAAACTATCTGCAGCCTCTGCAGTGCAGCTTCGATTCCCGGCTGGCCAGGGAGATTCCCACATGGCGCGGCAGACCTCTCCTGTCATGCCTGCTGCTCCCCTCAGCAGTGTATTTCGGTTGTCTGCCTGTTCTGCTCCCCTCTCTGTCTCTGGTGAATCCTCTCACCCCCTACCCCCCGCACCTCTGGCCTGTTCCCAGCTCTTGTATAAAAATAAATAAATCTTTGAAAAGAAAAAAGAACAGTTCAGTTAAAAAAAAAAAGGCAAGTAAGTTCCTTTACTTATGCTTCAAATGAATAAAAGATCTACATAGCAGTGTTTGAAGACTTAGGGAAATTTTTCTTAAACAATATTCCCTATTTTAGTCATATTCAATTGGATTGCATAGACATTTGACTTATATTATTTGCATTAAAAACATAATTGGATAGCTATAGCACCATTTTACAAATGAGGAAATGAGGCTGTCAGGTGATTTATTCAACCTGACAGAGCTCTAAGGTGTCTGACACACAGTTTGATCTAAGACAAAGTAGAACATGGGCATGCACCCAGTGGAAACTAGGAACAGTAGATGAAGCAGGGAATTGGAAGTCCTGAGGAGAGCAAGGACTGCTCAAGCCTGGCAAATATCTAGGACAGACTTCTATTCCACCTGGTACCTGTCCAAAATCTCGATGTCTTAAGATCTGAAATAGGAATCAGAGGAGATTCTCAGCACTACTGAATAGAATGGAATCAGGGCCTGGCACTCGTGTTATCCTAGTACTTAAAAAAAAAAAAAAAAAGTTCTCTGTTGAAACTATGAAGTAAGTCATTTTACACCTTGGAGTTTATCAGTGAAATAGTTTCAACCAATCTGCCCTCAGGTAGGCAGGGAAATGTAATGACATCACTCATGAAAGGTGAAAGACTCTATTATATTTATACCATTTCATACATATGTAGAAATGTTGTGATGGTCTACCCTTCATCAGAAAGAACTTCTCCTCCCACTCTTGTCTCTCTCTCATCTCATGTTGTATGTGTATGAGAGGATAATGATCCTGACTGATCCAGAAATGGGTATAATTGAAATGGAGTGACTTATGCTAACAATTTAAAATGAAAGTGACCACTTGTTTGTGAGGACATGGGTAAACAGACACACGAGGAAAGTGGCCAAGCTTAATATACTAGCAGGTGATGCTGATAATTCGCTTCTGATAAGTATAAATATAGGAACTGAAAAACTAATCTGAGATGCTTTGGACACCACATCTTGGGCTATCTATCCAAAGCCTTTTCCAGATTGTGGCTTTTACCACTGGAAACTCTGCCCAAAAAACAGCACTAACCTCCTTTATGAGCTGATGGCCACAAGCAAAGTTCTGGGAACGGAAAGCCTTCATTTCTGCACTGTTCTCACAAACCTCCTCTTAGCAGTTTATATCTCCCCATTTTACTACTAAGTGAATTGTATGTTTATATTGTTTTAGTGTTAATTTCCTCCAGTTAACCATACTGTAATTACATGTGATTGTCTTGAGTGTCTAAGTGAAACCTCTCCACCTAGATGAGAGTTAGCGCATGGAGTCTGAACCTTATATCACAACTTCCAAACCCAGCAGATGAGATCTTTTTCTATCTTCAACAGTTTTCTTCTGAAAGTTTATCTTTTATAAGTGCATTATGAGGTCTCCGCTTGTATGGAAACTCCCCTTTGAATTAATTTTAACTCTTTGCTTGTTATAACAAAAATAATGGTTATAATTATAAACATTTATTGAGGACTTACAGGCCATTGACTACAATAATTGTTTGTTGAGCATTATCTCTTTTTGTTCTCCCAACAATCATAAGAGGTGGTTACTATTATAACCACACACCATTTATGGATGATGAAACAGATGATTAGATGAAACAGAGTGATAGTTTAACTTGTCCCAGTTTGCACATCCAGGAAATAAATAACCAGCCTCTAAACCCGAGTCTCACTGACTTCAGAGAATATAGTCCTCCAATTTGCATTATAAACATGCTTCTTCCTACTAGATTACTGGAAACCCATGGTTAAATCTAGAAGACTACCTTGGAAATAATCTTGTCTGGCCATCTCATCTTACAAATGAAGAAACTGAGACACCAGAAAAGTGTTTTGGTCAAGGTAACATAACTGTTAATGAGACAGATAAGAACCAAACTTCTACTTTTCATATTGCTTATAAGATTCAAAAAGGCAGGAGGCTACCTTGTCATCCTTTTTTCACCAGCAGCACTCAACACACATCTTGCTTATAACAAATGCTTAAGCATTAAATTTTATTGAAAAATTTTGTGATCAGGGATCACTAACTACAGTATGCAGGCATACTGATCATATCGTGTTTTTTTTTTTTTAAAGATTTATTTATTTATGCATACAAGAGCTGGGGTACAGGCCAGAGGTATGGTGGGGTGAGAGGATTCACCAAAGACAGAGCAGGGAACAGAACAGTCAGAGGGGCTGAAATACACTGCTGAGGGGAGCAGCGAGCGAGCCAGAAGAGGTCTGCCATGACATGTGGGCAGCTCCCTGGCCAGTGGGGATCAAACCAGCACTGCAGAGGTTGTGGACAGCTTCACAGTGCTGCGCTCAACCACCTGTGCTACTGGGGAGGCCCCATATCATGGTTATTAATGCTATACATAATAGTGTAATTTGCCACTACTCACATATCTAAGGGGACTTTCAACACATGATCAAAACTTGTTTTTTAGTAATTTTTTTAAACCAGCAACCAACTAAGAGCTTCTGAGTAAAACTGATTACAGAGATAGAATTAAATGAGATAAAGCCCAAAATGAAGTCTAAGAGTGAAAACTCTTACATTATAAGGAAACGTAATAATGTGTCCTCTCCATTTTAGTGAAATATTCTAACCACATAATTCAGACATCAGTGAAAAATATCTCCTTGGAGATTAAATGTGTTAGTGGCAATTTATTGGTGCCTTCTTTACCACATTGCTCTCCAATACCTTTTTAAGATTCCCATCACTATCAGGAGAAACGACACAGAATATTTAACACGGTATGCAAGGTCCTTTCCAATTTGATCCTTCTATTTCCCCAGATGTACTGCTTATGAGTCTACAATGTGTATTTTGGTTCCTTTTGGAGGCTCAGTTTCCCCAAAAGAGTTAGATATGTTTTTTCTCAATATGACCAGAGTAGGCCTCTTGTGAGCTTGGTATGGAAACTAAAGGTCGATCAAGGCCCTATGGGCCTTGGGTGGTCTAATATATGAAGACTATTTTGAGTTGAGAACATTGGAGGACTGGAAACCTGGGAGAAACTTCTGTGCTTAACTAAGTTCTTTGCCCTTCCCCAATTGAAGAAAAATTCTTCATGTCCTAAGCTTTTGACCCTTTTCCTATTGGAAGAAGAAGCAAACGTTGCTCCTATTTTTAGGTTGGAGGTCTTTTCCTATCTAAGAATCTCATCTTTACTTTCAAAGTAAAGATGAGGTCACCCCTTGCTTGTCTCCTCCTCTCTGTTCTTGATAGCCCAGATTTCAAAATGCAGGATAAATGCTCCCAGTCCACTCCATTATGCTCTAGAATTTTTAAGCATTTAAATTCTCCTTATGTTTGTTATTGTTTTTCCTTTGCTTAGTGGTCTGATGCTTTTTTAATTATTCATCTGGCCCTAGAAGAACCTAGAGAGACACACAGGATGATTTCTTTGGGCTCCAAAACTTATACCATTCTGGCTTCTAGAAAAAGAGCTTCCCTTCACAGGGAAAAACACTGCCTTTACTTTCTTCTCACTAATTAACTAACTCATCTGCTTCCTTCTAACCTTTGGTTTCATTACCTCATAGCTGATCAATACTAAAACCTGACTAACCATCTGAATCATCTGAGGAGTTAATATAAAAAACAACGGTTACAACAGAGATTATGATTTGTAGGCATCATGATTTCTTAGAAGATTTCTGAGTGATTCTGGTAAATTACATCCTTAGAAAAATGTTTCTAAACATATACTTCCCCATTACATCATTTATTAAACTCTAATTGTTGTGTTTCTCCTCCCTACCAGATCAGAAACCCCTTATTGGAAGAGAGATACATCTTCCATTTCTCTAACACTAGCTAACATTAGGACAGTAACAAAGGTTGGATGAAAGAAATAATAAATGAAATTGTCATCAGCTTCTTTCTCAAGCTATTTCTCTGCTTACAATATGATCATATCTACTCCATTGCTTTTAATAACCTTTTCACATCCTCTTGAATCTCCACTTGCCATATATTACCAAGGTAGATATTTTTGTTTATTTTTTCTACTAACATCTTGTAGCTTAACAGATTATTTATTTGTCTACCTCTCCCACTGAGTTCTGAGCCCCTGAAGTCATGATCAAAGTCTTTTTCAATTTTGTAATTCAGAAATCATCAATACCTCCCTTCCATACTTGTTGAATTAAACTTAAAATCTGTATTTCTTTAATTTCCTAATCTTTCATTACTGAAGTTCCCAGAATAAAATCTTTCTGACTGCCTAACACATAACATTTCACAGAAATACATTCAGTAATCTTGAGTTAATGTCAGATGCAAAAGTTCCCAAGGAAAAAATTAGGTCAACACTCACACTCATAAAGTGTGTGGGGGGTATGTCTGTGTGTGTGTGTGTGTGTATCCAATAAAAGAGTGATGAGGTTTCATGACTTTGGAGGGGGCCATAATTGGGACAAGGAGATTTATACTTGATGGTTTCAGCAGAAATTATTCAGAAGGTATTGGTATGGATTATAAATGCTCCTCAATGTGTAATATTACATCCCAATGAATATATCCTTAGTTGAAAATGTTACCAGGTAAAAATATGTTTAATATGCCCAACCTACCAAACACCACAGCTTAGCCCAGCCTATCTTAAACAATCTGAGAACATTTACCTTTGCCTACAATTAGGCAGTTATCTTGAATTTTATCTAAAGAGCCATTGTCCTCTTCTTAACAAAAGCATCAGACAATAGATGGGTATTTTTGTAGAGGTGATGGTATGTAAAAACACAGAACACAATATACAAAAATAATGTTAGCAACACAGGACACTGTAGAGTACTGTTTGTTTACCTTTGTGAATGTGTGGCTCCCTGGTCAGCTTGCTGCTGTTGCATGCATCATGAGACTATGAGACTGCGTATTGCTACCCTGCAAAAGAACAGAATTCCAGATTGGTTTCTACTGAATACATGTTGCTTTCATTTCATCATAAAGTCACAAAATGATAAGCAAAACTATCTTCAGCTGGGCCTATACTCAGAAAATTATACCTTAGCCATATGACTCTAATGTTCATTCATTTCCAAGCTACTACTCTCCTAGGACACAGCAATAAAAGTATTACATGAGACTGGCTGTTATGCTTGGCAAAGTGAGAGTGGTGGTTACTGACATTACTGTCCCAGAGAGAATCTGAAATCAAGATACTGTGACAACAGAGACTTAAATTTAGAGCTAGGTCACTACTCAGTTATATAAAGAAAATAGAAGTACTGAGCCAAGGTAAGGGTGAAGAAATGAACAAGAATTAGAGAAAAAAGGTGACTGGAGGAAGGCTATAATTGAGTTGGAGAAGCTGAATCTTCTCAAAATGTTAAACCTACAGGGCACTTATTTTGGATTAACCCATAAATATTTTGTTGGATAGAGAGAAGACTCTAGAGGGAATAAACTGGAATCAACTGTAAATGTTGAACAAACAGGTAAAGGAAGAATGAATAAATGCATGAAAGAATATCTGGGACAGTATCCATAATGTCAAGTAGTATGAACATATGCTATTTTATATACCCTCCATCATTCTCTTTGGGCAGAAATAGCTGAATCTCTCAATTGGAACTGGGCTCCAGCACTAAACAAATTAGTTTTCTCCTTCATGGACCATTTTCATGTCTGAATTATTTCCTCTTACTCCCCTAATATAGGTCTCCTTTCCTCTGAGTTCCTGGAATGGCCAATGACTTCCTCTTGAATAGCCCAACCTGATCTATAATGAGGTTACACTCAGAACTCTGGCATTCAAAAAAACCCAGGGGTTGAAGCAAAATTAAATGCCAAGTCTGCAAAACAAAATGCAATAGCCTAAATCCCTTTGGTCAGTTAATATTTGCAAAAACACTGTCAGTGAGTTATTAAGCAAACACAATTTATTTGACCTTCAGGTATTATATCTGAAAGAAAAAGGTAGGGGTGCTTATCATTTATCCAAAAGTGCATCTCACTAACTGAAGTTTGAACATTCCTTCCAAATATATAAAAATGACAGGGGTAAGTGTAGTGGGGAGAGAAACGAAAATATAGAACTTCACAATAACTCACAAGCTATTTTTGAAAATTTTGTGAGTATATACCCTTTTTATCAAGAAATATAGTGTAGCTATAAATCCAAAGACCTGTAAATCTAGTGCTATTCAAACTTATGTAACTGTTTCCTACTATACCTTTAATTTAAAGATGCCCAATATAATGATAGACCTAATTATTATTTGCTTATAACCTTATTAATACTACTTAAAATCAGACCAAATATAGTATTAAGAATCAGCATACAGTATGCATAAAAATGTTTAATTTTCTTTTCAATAGTATCACTTTCAATCTTGTTTTTAGAACAGAAAGGCTCCTTTCTGTTTATTTGAACAACTGGCATTGCTGTCTTATTTTGAAAAAAAAAAAAAAAAGAAAAAGGAGTTCCAATTGAAAAATTAGGTCTAATAAATTATGTACTTGGGTCTAGCTAAAAAGTTGGGGTCTCGATGTGGGAGAGAACTCACAAATCTTACATATTGAATGCCATGTGCCGCATATATTAGGTTTAACCACAGGAAAATGGTTTTCCAAACAGATGGCCACCAGCAAGTCCAGTCCTGCAGAGTGATAAACAATGGAGTATTTCAGGGTGATAGAAAGGACAGGAGAAGAGGGAGAGAAACAGTCAACTAGCCACTCCTTTTGATGGCGTTCCTCATAAACTGTAAACTTTTACTGACCTAGATTAATTCATGGAACTTGCTGATGACTTATATGTTTAATCATATATATATTAAGGACCTCCTACTGTACCTCGGGAAACACACACACACACACACCCCCAAATAACGTCAGTGTTGGAGGGAAAATAGAAACCCTTAGAGTTGTCTCCAATGATTTATGAGCCCATTTCTCATGTGATAGACCAGTCTGCGTTCTTAGTACCTGGGTTTTTCCTTTTACCTGGCTTATGGATCTCTCCAAAACCTTTCTATGTCTGAGTTTTGTGGTTATGTAAGATGTAAACTAATAAGCTCAAATTCTGCTGCCTAAAATCTCTACTCTTATTTTCACCACCCATAAAGGAAAATAAACATCAAAGACAGCACATCAGAAATTTCTCCTTGCAGAAAGGAAAGGAGAGGCGGAGTCAGAAATTTCCTAACAAGTAAGATGAGCTTTTTTTAATTGAAGGAGAACTGTGTAAGGAACTCTCAGATCCCTTACCAGTCTACCAAAGCAATGCTAGACCTCTCATAGCTTTTAAATTATGAGAACACATAATTGTGATTTGTCATGCTTTCTGTGTCATTAATGGGTCCTGAAGACCAGTCATTTATTTACTGCTCCACTGAAAGCCTCTGAAAAATTCATTCATATAGAAAAAATGTTGCCTGAGCACAATACTAGATATTGGGCAATCAAAGGAGACTTAGACATTCAAAGTTGTTTTCTAGGAGCTCACAAGCTACTTTGAATGCAATAGGGTTACTTAGAATAATGTCAATTACTTAAGTAACATGGAGTGCATCCATATTGGAGACATCTACTCAAGTTCACAAAATGGGCCTTTCAGAAATTATATATTAAAAAACAGAATTAAGTCAGAGTTTCTCTGTTTAAGCTTGCCAAGCATATTAGGAATCAGGGAACACCTTTATTTTCATAAATCAGCAATTCCTTAAAATATAACATGTGTTCAGCCTGTATGCTTTATGGAATCATTCCTAAAATGCTTCTAATGTCATAGATATAAAGTAAGGATTTAAAGCTAATAGTTTCTGGGACACCATGGAGATGGTCTTCCACAACAGGTGAGCAAATCAATGGACTCAGATTCTAGAAGACCCAAGTTTCAGTATCAACTAAGACATACATTCATCATATTAGGAAAAAATATTTCATTACTTTTAGTAGTATTTTCAAAGCAAAGAGAAGAAACAAAATGACTTTCCAGCTCTTCAAAAGTCTTATTCCTACATTATATTTCCTAAGCCCCACTATATCCAACAAAGTTCACTGAGGGACAGAGAGAGTCAGGCTAGTTCTTTCAGGGATTGGAAGGAAGAACAACGAATCTTGATTTTTAGATTCAGGCATATATTAGCATGTCCACTACAGACTGAGACACAGATAGAAATACCAGGGGTAAGCGGACAAAGCCCAAAGCCAATAGCCAAGAAATAGGAGGTGAAGAGGCAGGCCCTAAAAAGCAAGCAGATCAGAGACAAGTCACCTGCATTAGGAAGACTTGCTACCTAAAATAGGTATCCAGCAATGCCAGCCTTTGCATTTCTTTTTAAGGGAAGGAATGAAGGAAAGCTAATTTTCCATATTATGCACTTTACAAATGCTAGCTCTTTAATTACATTTTAAATTTGAGGAAATGGAGGTTCAGAGAATGTTAGTGACTTGCTCAAGATTCAGGAGATATGAGGGAACTAAGAGGCTATCCTAAAAGGTCTCATAATGAGCCCTTTGGTTGAGTCTTGTCTCTTTTGTAAAGCCTTTCACTTTTGGGGAGGTTATAAAAAATTTATCTCCGAAAGCTGTCCAAATGGAAGAACTATTTTTTTAAAGATTTATTTATTCATTCATATAAGAACTGGGGTATAGGCCAGAGGTGTGGGGGGTGAGAGGATTCACCAGAGCCTGAGCGGGTAACAGAACAGGCAGAGGGGCTGAAATACACTGCTGAGGGGAGCAGTAGGTGAGACAGGAGAGGTCTGCCTCGCGATGTGGGTTGCTCCCTGGCCAGGGATCGAACTCGTGCTGCAGTGGCTACAGACAGCCTCACAGGCTGTGTCTTAACCCCTTGTGCCACCAGGGAGGCCCTGGAAGATCTATTGTTAACCAGACTTTAGGTACACTGATTTCTGCCAGGATGTGCACTAAGTGGATACTGAGAATGGCTGGGACCTAGAGACAAGACATATTTCACAGTGGGGCAGGTACTCAGAGCCAGACTAAGACCTCTAAAGATATGAGAGCAAACACCACAGGAGATAGAACACAGAAACAAAAGATAATAGTGGCCATGGACAAGCAGCATCCCAGCAAGGCAGACGTTAGTTTCTGAACAGCAGACACCAGACACATGTGCTCTAGTGTCACAGTCTGGGGCCTGGCAAAATACCGAATCAAGGAGAATGGTAAGGTTTCTGGACACATGCCTAGGGTCCTGCTTGGAATTGGGATTTAGGAGTGCACAAAATCCCAGCTGTCAGTTGAATTGGATAGGACAGCACCCTATCATTTAATTAATAAATCAACAGTGACTAATTTTGCACCTGCTGAATTCAGGGTCTTGTTCTAGGCAGGGATCAATGAGCAAAGCAGACCAAAATGCCTACCTCAGGGGAATGTGGAGGAGTAAAACAAAGTGGGGAGGGAGAACAGTAGTCTATGGGTGTTTGGTGGGTATGCTAAGGTAAGAACACCTGAAAGGGTAGGGACCCTGTACTTTTATAACATAAACAAGGATATAAACCAGCATTGCCTCTATAAAGAAATATCAAAAAATCAATGAAACATTAACCTGCAGAAAAAATGCCCAACTTCATAGAATTTCCTTTTTACTGGAAGAAGGAACCCAGCAAATATATCAGGTACCAAAGAATAAAGCAAGAACATACATGAGAACAATCATGAGAACATCAGAGATCTGACTTAATTTTCTCTGACTAAATTATTAGTCTCTGATTAAAAAGCTCCTTCTTAATAGGAATACAGTGGGCCTTCAAGTGTGGAGGGGGATTGAACCTACAGAGTATAAAATTTGGAGGGGTAGGACAGCAGGAAAGCCACTACTGGGGTCAAAGAATACATTCAAAGGAAATGGTCAGGGACTAATTTAACCCTCTTTTATGTATAACTTACTCATATTTACCTTATCATTTGGATGAAAAGGTCAAGAATTATGGATTCATTTATGGTCACAACAGAGACGTATGCAGGTGACATTACACAAGCCGGGTTCATCATTCACATCACAGTCTGTGAAGTACATCCCTGCAGAAATGCAGTGCACAATTAAATGGTTGTATCTAGCAGCCCTAAACCTTTACCAAGACCTATAATATAATGACAGATATTATCTCAGCAGTGGTATTCACCGTGCTCTAGGACACTAAGATTAGTTTGCCAAATACTGAGCGAAATTAACCCATTTAAAATAACCAGTATAGGGCCTCCCCCGTGGCGCAGCGGTTGAGCGCTGGGTTGCGAAGCTGCCCGCAGCCTCTGCAGTGCCAGTTCGATCCCCGGCTGCTCCCCGGCCACCGGAGGAGGGTCCCACATGGCGCGCAGACCTCTCCTGCCGCCCGCTGCTCCCCTCAGCAGTGTACTTAGGTCCTTCTGCCTGCTGTGCTCCCCGCTCTGGCTCTGGTGAATTCTCTCACCCTCCTGCGCTTCTGACTGTATCCAGTGCATGTATAAACAAACAAACAAATAAATAAAACATGCCTCAAAAAAAATAAAATAAAATAAAATAAAATAACCAGTATATTCAAAAATAGAAAGGTTAAGACATACAATAATTTGAGATTTCCTAATCATTCTGTCTTCTTTATTCTAGCCCAAAGAGAAACATTCAAATGGAAAAAAAAGAATAGCAAATCTACACAACACTGATGCTCTATGTGTGTTTTTTAAACATTCCTTCAATTGAATTTTAAAGACTCATAAAACAGCATAGCTAAGATACTTCTAAGAGACTTCTTAAAGGGAAAGAGACCCTCCCCAAATTACTTAAATGCACGTGACAGTCTTAAATTTGGAGCCAGTTCTCCTGAGGGACCCTTTAGTGCTTGGTCTGCCTTACCCACACAACCCCAGCATTCATATAGAAAATTGGCAGCTATTTAGCATGAGAAGAAATGTCTCTGTTTGTCTCAGGATTTCTCAGAATATAAAGTTTGCTTTGAAACTTTATACTAATTCTGACTCAGGCCACAGAACTTTCACAGGTTTCATCTACCCACACCTACTTTTGTTTGAGCAAGCAAAAATAACATTTAGTTCTTCCCTCCAACAAACAAGTCTCGACAAAGCCAAAGCTGGTTTAGTCATTTTTCCAGTCTTTCTTTTGTAACACCTTATTTATCATAATGAACCTGAGTCACTGTTTTCCTAAAAGTGGACAGGAGGAAATAAATGATAGTGACTATTCTGACATAGAACTGAACAAATTAACATATTTGTGTTTATTGACATGATAAGATCTTTATAATAAGTTTTTCAATGATAAAAAGTTAATTCATAAAGGGCTAGGGCTCCTATTTTAAGATGCATAAATAGTTTTTATTAGCAAAAGTTTAAAATAATTTGTCAAATTTTAAACAGTCAAAATTTTCCTCTGTTGGGTATATTTTATATTTTAATCAAGAGAGTAGTAGTTTGTCTAGATTTCCTACATTTTCTAAAATGAATATTTATTGCCTAATAAAAATGATGGACTGGGGCCTCCCCTGGTGGCGCAGTGGCTGAGCGCTGGGCTGCGAAGCTGCCTGCAGCCTCTGCAGCGCCGGTTCGATACCTGGCCACAGGCGAGAGTCCCACATGGCGCGCAGACCTCTCCTGCCGCCCGCTGCTCCCCTCAGCAGTGTACTTCGGTCCTTCTGCCTGCTCTGCTCCCCGCTCTGGCTCTGGTGAATTCTCTCACCCTCCCGCGCTTCTGACTGTACCCAGTGCTTGTGTAAATAAATAAATAAATCTTTAAAAAAAAAAAAAAAAAAAAAAGATGGACTGCACAAATCATGCCAGCATTTCATTTCATGTTCCTTTAGAGACATTTAAAATTCACTTAAGGAGCATGTTTATGCATCAAACATATGTTTTCTGATCAACTCCTATAACTCACACCTGTACACGATTTCATTTAATCTCATAATAGCTTGAAATATATGCTATAACTAGGACCTCATTGGTAATCACCAGAGAGACAGGAAAAGACAGGGTTAGGTAGAAGGAACCAATAAAACTGACCTGACTTTAGGAGAGGCCACTCAAAGGCATTGAGATATGGAGATGGGGTCTGAATCCAGGAACGGCATGTGGGGGTGGCATTCTGCTGAGGAGAGAAACTCTAAATGAGGTGAACAATGGTGTTATGTGGGAGGGAATTCACCTGTCTGAAAGCAAGTTTCAAGACAATCTAGAGAAAGAGAAAGAAGAATTAATCAGGTAGTCAAGATCTATGACCAGGTGTTTGAGATCCAGACAATCAGGGATATTTTACAAGATCACTCTTTCCCCTGTAATAATACAGTGTAATAATACAATATAAGCTATGATACTGGTTAAAGTTCAAAGGTTTGCTTTCTACCTATTTATGCATTGGGATTTTCGGGGGTTAGTAAGTGTCAGAAACAAAATCGATCTAATTTAAGCGAAAAAGGTTTGGTTGTTTGCGTAAGAGAAAATACTTAGGGGAAAGATGGAATATCAAGTTTTTCTTTATCAGAGTTCTTTCTCTGTCTCCACAATTCTTTATGTTCTACCCTCTTCAGCATGACAGCTTTGTCCTCCAACTGGATTTCTTTATCTTGGCAGAAGAGCTCCAACATTCACATACACACATTTCACCATCTAGAAGACAGGCGATCATCCATTTACTAGAATTCCCATTAAAAGTCCAAGAAGTCACTCTGAATGGACCAACTTAGGTGAATGTCTACCTCTGTTCCTACTGTTATGCAAGAGGTCTACAATGCACTGATGGCATTAGTTCAAATTGTTGTATTAGGTATTTACTTTTGTGTAAAAAATGATTTGCAAACATAGCAGCTTGAAACAATAAAAATTTGTTGCCATGTGTCAGGAACACATGGTCTGCTTAGCTGGGAGATTCTGATTCAGGAGGCCTCATGAGGTCTAACTTTTGGTCAGGACTGCTGTCTTAGCTGAAGCTACATCTTGAGCAATTTCTTCACTGGTTATTGACTACTCATTTCAGATCTTTTTTTTTTTTTAATAGTGGCATGTTTTATTTATTTATTTATTTGTTTGTTTGTTTGTTTGTTTTGTTTATACATGCACTGGGTACAGTCAGAAGCGCGGGAGGGTGAGAGAATTCACCAGAGCCAGAGCCGGGAGCAGAGCAGGCAGAAGGACCGAAGTACACTGCTGAGGGGAGCAGCGGGCGGCAGGAGAGGTCTGTGCGCCATGTGGGACCCTCCTCTGGTGGCCGGGGAACAGCCGGGGATCGAACCGACGCCGCAGAGGCCGTGGGCAGCTTTGCAACCCAGCGCTCAACCGCTGCGCCACCGGGGAGGCCCTCATTTCAGATCTTAATCACATAGATCTACCGATTGTCTGAGTGTGCTCATGACATGGCAGTTGACTTGCCAAAGAGTGAGCAGAGAAAGACAGAGTATTCTCCCAATAAGGAACCCACTGTCATTTTATAATCTAATCTTAGAAGTAATGTACCATCAATTCTCCCAAATTCTGTTGGTCACACATACCAACACCAGTAAAATAGAAGAGGGGACTACACAAGATGTGAATACCTGGAAGAGAGAAATCACTGGAAGCTATTTTGTACCAGTCTAAGCCAGGAACATTACCAGCTTCCCTAGCATAAGAGGGGACTCCAATAGAAATTACATTCCGCTGTGCCCCCATGGAACACTAATAATAATGAGTTATAAGGAGTGTCACAAAATGTGGGCTCTAAGGCCAGAAAAGTTCAGTTAACAAAATTCAACAGATTTCTTTTGGGATAATAAAACCCTTCTAAAACAAAGCATTTTTATGTTCTCTTTTCTAACACACTCTGGCAAATAACTACTTGGACATTTGAAGAAGAATTTTACCTCACTCTTATAAACCTACTATATGCTCCTTGTTTTGTCTACAAGTACATATTAAATACCCCACTGGAAGAAATTAACAAAAAGGTAGTCATTTTTGAGTCTTTAATTCACAGACCAAATTTCACTATTTGATAGACTTCATCAAGTATATGAGTAAATTCCAAAGGGAGGATAATTTATGCCTATAATTTTGAGTAGTAAGCATCAATTTCCAAAGGTCACAGGACAGAAAGATTATTTCATAGAAGTAATAATGATATATATTATCTTGCTTTCTATCACACTCTATATTTTCAATATGCACTTTTATATTCATCATCAAATACAAACCTTTGTAGTTATCAAGACAGAAAGGAATATCTTATCATAAAATAAAGAAGAAAAAAAACTTTTCTTTCAGAATGACAAATGAATCTCCCTACTCAAAAGGAAGCAGGATATGAAAGATAGTCTTACTGAAGATAAGAAGGATTTCAAAATAACCCAAGATTTCAAATGCTGTGTTTAAAAGAAAGTTTTGGATGTTTGTGTTTTTCTTGAACCCTCCCACATCCTGCCCTGGAGCAATTTTAGGCCTTTGTAGTCTTTAGATGTGCCTATTTTTGAGGCCTCAGGCCACATCACAGTGCAATATAGTGGAAGCTATGCTATGCTGCCTAAACCCCCCAAAGGAGTAAAGGCACTGTTTCCCCCAACTTCCTGAGAATATTGGATGCTGGTGCATCACAGCTGAGATTCTCCTCCAGATATTGTTCTCAGTTATAGGGAACTTCTCATCCATTTATATACACTTCCTCCTGGGAAGCAGCACACACCCCAGGAGGAAGGATCATCCTAAATCAAGAGTTCCCTGCAGTACTGGCCCAAACTTGTTGCAACTACATCAAAGTGTAACCGCTTCCCCATCCTATCTTATCCCCTAGTACTCTTGCAAGTATTCCAGTGAGCACATCTCAGTTTTTCTGCTGCCAAGTCTCCATCTCAGAGTTGTTTTCCCAAGAAAACTGACTTAAGACTCTTGTTATCTATAGTGGGGATAAGAAACAGATTTTAAAATAAGATTTTTGAAGCTGGTTACCTGTTAGTGGAGTAGTTATGGTCATTTGCATACTATATAAGTAAAATTGTTAAATTTCACTCATGACTAACTTGGATGGGATAATGTTGTAATGGAATGTCCTGATAGAATAATATACCATACATTTAAGGAAAGACAATGAAAGGCTAAAGCAGATAACTTATCTATTTAAATGTCCACCTTAGAAGTGGTCACCGTAAGTGACCACCGTAAAAGTCAGAACAACATTTAACATATAATCTCCATTATCTAGAAGGCCAATAAGAGCATAACTACAGCTCATGAACTGCAAAGTGTGGATTTGCTTTCTAGAAAGTCTGTTGTCCCAAGGTCAGAGCCCCAATTGGGAAGAAGTTGGATCCTCATACTTGGGAAAGGAAGTAGTTAAGTTGATGCACTGAAAACCTCCACTTCCCAACCAAAACTCTAAAGGAACGTAAAAGTTCCATATTCCTCTGGATTAAAGGCAAGTATTCTTGAGACTTATGTAGAGGCCTCTGCCTTACAAGGAAACCTCTTCCCTCCCCAAACTGTTGAATATGTCGACACTTCTCTTCTAGACAAATAGTTAAGATTAAGAAAAGTATAATTTAGCTGGCATGTACTGGGCCTGTAAGTGAGGAACGGGACAATGTGCTGAAGAAATTACTAGGCACAAACCACGAGAGTGTATAAGGGACTAATCTCCAAGTGTGTAAATGAAAGGAATGGCAGAACATACACCTGAATAAGGGAGAATTGTTTGATATGTGATTGTTCTTCTGTGACATAAGATTTAATTGTTGACCACGGAGTTTGGGGACAGTTTTACTAAGCTTCTAGAATGAATCTTGGAAGCTTAGGGATGGATCACTCATATTATGTGAAGTAGAAATGTTGGAGGAACAGTTTGTCCTGAACATAAGCTAAGAGTGGTGATAAGCTATCTAAAAGAAGAATATTTAATGACTGTAGAGATCAGAGTGGCAGCCCAGGAACATGAGAGATGTGCAGATCTAAGGATATAGTTAACAGATTATAGTGTGCTCAAGCATAAACAGGACAGCCCAAAAGAATGTCACTTAATTTATATAAATCAAGGATTCAACAACAGAAAGCAGAGGGCTACCGTCCCCAGAAAAGTTCTAGTTTACAGATCTTAGCCTCCTTTTTTTTTTTTTTTTTTTATAGAGGCATGTTTATTTATTTATTTGTTTGTTTTTGTTTATACATGCACTGGGTACAGTCAGAAGCGCGGGAGGGTGAGAGAATTCACCAGAGCCAGAGCAGGGAGCAGGGCAGGCAGAAAGACCGAAGTACACTGCTGAGGGGAGCAGCGGGTGGCAGGAGAGGTCTGCGCGCCATGTGGGACCCTCCTCTGGTGGCCGGGGAGCAGCCGGGGATTGAACCAGCGCTGCAGAAGCCGCGGGCAGCTTTGCAACCCAGCGCTCAACCGCTGCGCCACCGGGGAGGCCCCTTAGCCTCTTTTCAAAATCACAAGGAGCAACAAGATCTGAAAGAGGAGAAAAAACAAAAAAATATTTAGGGAGTCCACCACATCAGCGAGATTTTTGTGAATTTTGTGGTATATGATATGCTGTGATACCCTCCAAAAAACAAAATCCTTGATAGTACTCTTTGGAGGCAGTGTATTCCACATTTGGGATGACATCTTTCACTCATTTGTCAAATGATAAGCAAGACTGTTAACTTTGAATGGGCACACCCAGAAAAATAAAGAGCAACATAGCAGATATTGACTGCTGAACATGGAACCTTGCCACTTGAGTTATATGACCAGTGGATCCTAATGTCACTGTAAGTATGGTAAGTCCTAGTTGGAGAATCACAATACAAATTCTTGGGATTCTAGAACAAGACCATATATGTCATCTGAAGCAAAAAAGCAAACACAGTTTTGAGTCTCCCTGGTGGCACAAGAGGTTAAGCACAGCACCATGAAGCTATCTGCAGCCTCTGCAACATGAGTTTGATCTCTGGCTGGCCAGGGAGCTACCCACATGGCACAACAGACCTCTCCTGACTTGCCCACTGCTCCCCTCAGCAGTGTTTTCAGTCATTCTGCCTGCAATGTTCCCCGCTCTGGCTCTGGTGTGTCATCTCACCCCCCCACACCTCTGACCTGTACCCCAGTTCTTGTATGAATAAATAAACCTTTAAAAATAAAAGATAAATGCAGTTTGGAAAACAAGCATGCTTCTAGAACCTGGTTAAGGTAGAGAATCTATCCATGTACCAAAAGAAACATTTGACTAAGGCAACCCAGAGTGAGCTTCATTTTATCAGAAAAACAAAGACAAAACATGTCCACTGAAATGTATTGTGAATCAAAAGACATATATCCAGGATGGCATAGGCGGGTCAGAGCTATATGAATAGGTCATCTAGACTCCCAAAACATACACTACTGTTTAACTAGCTCTTGTCTCTCAACCAAAACTGTTTTCACATAGGGATTTTCTTACATCTGGTTAGATGAAAGAGGAAAAAAAGAAGATATGCTTGATTCACAAATCCTGACCAGTTCCTTTCCCGTTTAGATGTGATGATATATCTCATCTATTAAAAAAAAAATCATCTAAAGGTGAGTATAGGAATCTGAACAAATGTCTTCATTTTCCTCTCTGGAAGTAGCCTTCAACTTTTTAGAAAACTTTGAGACCCTCTTCCTTGGGCTAGATTTCTAATTCTACTCTAGTTTGCAGAGCATCTATATTTAGTTTGCAAAGTTTTTTTCTTGTTTTTCCTACTTTTTTTTTTTTATAAAAGATTTATTTATCTTTATACAAGAACTGGGGTATAGGCCAGAGATGCAGGAGGGCGAGAGGACTCACCAGAGACAGATCAGGGAACAGAACAGGCAGACGGACCGAAGTACACGGCTGAGGAGAGCAGCAGGCGAGACAGGAAAGGTCTGTCCTGCCATATGGGTTTCTCCCTGGCTGGCCGGGAATCGAACCGGTGCTGCAGAGGCCACAGAGAGCTCTGCAGTGCTGCACTCAACCCGCTGCGCCACCGGGGAGACCCCCATTGTCTTTCCTACTTTGCCATAAATATTATCATCAATGTCTTCTTGATCCACAATTTAGAGGTCAAAGTTCAGTCAACACTCAATTCCAGCTCAGCCCAAACAAACACAGGCCGGGACAGCACCATAAAGAATCCTAGGCTGTATCAGAAACACCTGACTTGGCCATGAAAACCATCCAAATATTTGCACTGTCAAAACTTGAGCATTCAGTTACCTTCACATTAATTTATGGCTCTTCCTTTAGACCTGGTTATTCACAACAAAATTTTACGAATTTCCTGGACATACTTTTTTTCCGTCATTTGTTTATATCTTTTTGCTCCCTATTTTTCTCTTTCTCTTCTGAAATACCTTGAGCATTTTCTCTACTTTGGGAACTACCATCCTCTAAAATTTGGCACAGATCTCCTACTTAGTTGTGACAACTTTTACAAACCTACTTAACCTGTCTCCCTCTTCTTCCTCGGTGCATCTGTACCACTTTGGACCAGCACAGGTCACACTGAATTGTCCTATCTAATTGTTCCCATCATTAAACTGTAAGAGCAAGATTTTATCTTTCTATCTCCTGTGCATTTAGTACTACTGCAGATTAAAAAGATTTTATTAAGTGATAGTTCACTGAACATATAATTTGTTATAAATGAGAACAAGAAATCTATCAAAAATAATGGAAAGCTATACCCATTATCTGGTTAGTAACAACTGTAGAATTGCAATAAATTAAATTTGATTCATTCATTTAATTCAACCAAAGTTTGCTAAGAATCTCTTAGGGCTTAAAATACATGCAGGGAAACTATGGTTAAAAATATTGAATAGAGACAGTCGAATTTAAATTCCATTATCCAAAGTGTTTAAAGTCTGACCTTAATTTAATGTTGGGTTGTTTGTTTAGGGATGTTGTTGTGAAGCTAATTTTTATTCAGCAAAATTTTTGCCAGCAAAAGGGCAAATTAAAGGACAAATAAGATCATGAGAGGTGCTTAAAACATATCAAAGACCAAATTCTAGTTATTTACAAGTACTCAATAATATAAAGAAAATTGAGAGCTTGATTAAAAATCATTCTTACCGAGCATTCAGTTACTAGCATTCTCGGTAGAAGTATACCTCCTGCTTTTTTTGAAAATTTTCCCACTTTTGTGAATTAATTAGTCAGTTTTCTATCAGTCCAGACTTAAAAATCATCTTACATTCTTACTAAGATTCAAAATACTTCTACTCAACAATAATTTATTAATTAATTTGAGTAAATATATACATTAAAACAACAGAATATTAGAAGGCCAAGAATTTGTAAATTTGCATTCTTTAAAAAAACAGCACAAAAATTAGATCTCAGTAGTGTCCTGGGTCATGAATACTTTCCAAAGGAAGGACCAAATGAAGGGATAAATAAAGGACCACTTTATTTAGGTAAATTTACCTTTTACTTATTAAATTTCAATAAACACTAAGTCCTTCCAAGAATGGTAACTAGAGGAAAGAAATATGATCTTCAGTAGAATTGAATTTAATTAGAAGACTGTGTTCATTGAATTTCAATTTAAGCAGGCCAATACAATTGGCCATCATCTATTTTTTTAATATAGTCTTGGCTTGCTGTAAAGCAACGAACTTGTTTTTGAATTTTCCAGGAAAAATTTACTGTGGAGATTAATTATGACATCTGGGAATAAGCAGCAAGCTCTCATCTCAAAACCCCCTCACAATTTGCAATCATCCTACAAGTGCTGCTGTCCCTGGGGATGCTCGTACTTCCAATTCAACTCTTCTGTGTGATAGAGAATTTATAGAGTGAGTTTCTCAGTCTGACTGATCCATTTTTTTTTTTTTTGTACTCAGGAGGTATTCAAGAGATTTTTATTTACGTATTCAGTCTTATGTGTCATTTTTACTTTGAAAGTTGCTGAACTGGGGAAATGAGTGCATTAATGGTTACAGATTCTTCTTATATTGCGAGAGAAAGTATACTTTATAAGTACTGCTTTACTTTTAATATATCTTTATAGCACTTCTCAGTGGTCGTTGTTATGATATAAAATTCGCAAAGTCACAACCTGAAATTACAAATAAGAAATTTGAGGACAGTAGAAAATGTTTCTCACATCACAAAGAAAATTATATTCAATCTTATTTGTGGAAGTATATAAAAATGAGTGAACCCAGGGAACAGAATTCAAAATCACATAGTCCCACTATTTTATAATACTTCTTATTCCTCAATGTGTATAGAAATTCCAATCTATAGTTACATGTTGAACATTTATTATTTATATAACGGTGTGCTTTCCTTTGACCTGGAGGAGATGCTAACATAGAAGCAAAATAAACAATCCTTCCCCTCAAGGAATAAATTGTGACAGAGAAATAAAATAATCCAAATATGAATTAGAATATAATTAGGGCCCTGAGACCAATATAAAGTGCTGAGGTCTTATGGAGAAGAAAATGTAAGTGAAAGAAACTCACTATATGGCTTTATGTCTACAGCTGAAATGCTTGGTGTGGAATTTAAAAGAAAGGAAGAGTTTATGAATGATAAAATGGGGCAAGTCTGCAGTCTGGACTGATAGAAAACGGAGTAATTAATTCACCAAAGTGGGAAAATTTTCAAAAAAAGGCAGGAGGTATACTTATACTGAGAACGCTTGTGTGGGAGTCAGAAAGGTAAGTTCAGATGATGTTTATGAAGAATTTTGAGTGTTATACTAAGATATTGGATTTTAGTTTCTGGGAAATGAGAGGCCCTTAAAGATTATGTTTGAGTTTGGAATGAATCCACTAGAACAGAGTAAAGTGTGGAAGAAGAAGTGGATTAAGTAAATGGAAATAAAATGAAGACAAGGAAATGAATTAAGGGCAGGTTGTTTTAGTTCAGGCAAAAATAAAATACACTTTCAGAATACTGGCAGTTGTGCCAGAGCAAGTAGTCAAATAAAAATAAAAGGCATCCAAATTAAAAAGGAAGAAGGAAAATCATCTCTGTGTGCAGATGATATGGTCTTCTATGCAGAAAAGTCTAAAATACTATTTTTTCCTTATAACAAAATCACTAGAGTAAATAAATTCAGCAAAGCAGCAGGATATAAAGCCAGTACACAAAAACCTCACAATTTTATATACTAACAATCTGAAAGGGAAATTATGAAAAATATTCCATTTATAGTAATATAAAAAAATAAAATATTTAGGTATTAATTTAATCAAGGAAGTGAAAGACTTATAAAATAAAAAGGAAATAATCACAGAAAGAAATTAAATACATAAATAAGTGGACATATCCCACATTCATGGGTTGAAAGATTTAATACTGTCAAAATACCAATACTATATGAAGCAATCTATTGATTCAATGCAATCTCTGTCAAAATCCCAATGACTATTTTGCAGAATTAAAAATCCTAAAATTCATATGGGATCTCAAGGGACCCTATATAGAAAAAAACAAATTTTGTTGTGAAGAAAAAACTGGAAGAAAAAAGCTGGTAATCTCACATTTTTTAAAATTCAATATTGACTACAAAGCTATAGGAATATTGTACTACTGGCTGAAAAACAAATACATACATCAATGGAACAGAATAGAAATAACAGAAAATAAATCCTCACCTGTATGCCATATGATTTTTGACAAGGTTGCTAATACCATTCAAGGGGAAAAGAACAATCTTTTCAACAAATGGTGCTGGAAAAACTAGATATTCACATGCAAAAGAGTGAATTTTGACTGTTATCTCACACCATGTAAAATTAACTCAACATGGATCAACAATCTAAATGTAAGGCTTAAAACAGTAAAATTCTTAAAGAAGACATAAGGCAAAAGCTTCACAAAATTGGCTTTGGCAAAGATTTTTTGGATATAACGCAAAAGGCACAGGTAACAAAAGAATAATTAGAAGTATTTGAACTTGTGAATATTTTTTAAATTTGCATATCAAAAGACACTATTAAGCGAGTGAAAGGAGAACCCATAAAAAGGGAGAAAATATTTGAAAATCATATATCTGATGAAGGACTAATATCCAGAGGAAAGAATTCCTAAAATTAAGCAATGAAAAAAATTAAACAATCCAACTCAAAAAAAAAAAATAGGCAAGGAGCTCAAATAGACATTTCTACAAATGACAATTAAGCACATGAAAAGATGGTTACTGTGAAAAGGGTTATAGGATAGTTATGCAACATTATGAATGTATTTAATTCCAATGAATTTATACTTAAAAATTATTAAGTTGGCAAATTTTGTTATTTGAATTTATCACAATAAAAAAGATATAGAACCTTGAATCAGTGTTGACTCAGAGGATAAAGAGGAAACAATGAAAGAGAAATTTTTCAGAGACAAAATTTAAAGGTTTCAATTATGGAAGTGAGGCTTAATGATTAAGTAAAGTCAATACTCTATTGGTTCAAATGCCCGCTTTGTTATTTATTAGCTTTTTTGATTTAGAAAATTTCCATGACTTAAAAGCATGTGTTCGGAATGCTTCCAAAATTTGACATTAGTACTTAGTCTTTGGAAAGATATTCACTCCTTAAACATTCCCTGTAAAAATTGAGGAAGTTTGTTTTTAAGTAAAAAATAGGGTTATGATTAAATTGAATCCCTTTAAAATGGGTATATAAAAAAGAACTTGGCATATATTAGATAATAATGAATAAATAGAGCAGTAATTTTAATCTTTTGAGACTATAAAATACAGTACTATGTAATCTCACTTAGTGAATCATATACCAACTCTATGATTATCCTTGTATAGTAGTTCACACAGGATGGTTTTTCAATTTGAATCTAAATCTTGGGGGTTATTGTGACCAAATAATCGATTTGAAGGCAATATTATATAATGTGCTTAATAATTGATTGATAAAATATTTTCAATATAAATAATGAATTTTATCTGCAAAATTCAAAATTAAATGATTGCTAGTTGTAATCAGAATTTTTGTTTTCTTTTGTAGTATTAAATACCTTATTTCAGCAAGACTTTATGGTGTAAGACAATATAACTATTTTCTCCAAAATAGCTATCACAACACTGTTTTTAAAATCTCAGCTTTATTACAAAGTAAATCATATTATATGTTTGAATATGAATAACATTGAATTTCAATTGAGACTGGGGAGGGAATCATCTAGTCACTTTGGATAAACATACATTTGGTTTACCACAAGTAGGTAATTTACTACAGTATTATTCGTGCTTGGCAGTTCAAAATTTCCATCAACAGGCACATTGGCCTGAAAATATACAGATTGGTCCAGACATGATGTATCTACACTCCTTGTACACAAACATTCTGCTACAAATAAATATCACTTGACTTGAAAGTTCTTATAGTTTCCAAATTATGTGACTTACTAAGTAATTTATAGACAAACCATAACAATCTGAGGAAAGGAAAGAGACATATATAAATTTATTGTTTCTTAATATCATAAAAAGTAATCATAAAAATAACCTATGTGTAATTATTAATATATTGCTTAAATTTATTTATTGATATATTTATAAGAACCTAAAATGAGTTTTCACATGTTCAGTTCACCAAGATGACATTCTTACTATTTTCTCCAAAATTGCTTTTGCTTTTTTTTTCTTGATTTCTTTTATACTGCATTTTTAATGATCCTAAATCTCTTCATGTGTAAGATCCTAAAATATAAAAATTGACAACTTCAGATGATCTTCAAATAGAAAAGTAAAAAAATAAAAACCCCAAAAACAAAAATACCCCACATATTAGAAATCTGACTATGAACCTGAATATTGTCTTGTTTTCATTTCATTCCTAACTTGTACTAATAATTAGTTATATTTCAATTTTCCTTTTATATGTGACCTCCTCCTTCTCCTCCTCCTCCATTGACTATGTACATGCACTAGGGTATTAGTGAATGAGAACATTCCTTAAAATACCCTTTACTGGGTTTCCATGATGTGAGGCAATTTTTCTTTTACAAATTATAATAACATCTTTATTATCAGAACTATTGGAGAAAGCTACATAAAAACCCATTAAACATTTAACCCATTAAACCCACTAAACATTTAAAATTAAACATTTTTCTAATAATCTGAGATCTGATATTTTCTTTTAAATTCTTATTCTATTTAAATCTACTTAGAGGGTCCTCCCTGGACCCTCTAGAGGTTAAGACACAGCACTATGAAGCTAGCCACAGCCACTGCATCATGAGTTCAATCCCTGGCCAAGATGCTACACACATGGCGCAGCAGACCTCTCCTGACTCACCCACTGCTCCCCTCAGCAGTGTATTTCAGTAGATCTGCCTGTTCTGCTTCCCACTCTGTCTCTGGTGAATCCTCTCATACCCCTTCCCCCCATCTCTGGCCTGCACCCCAGCTTTTGTATGCATAAATAAATAAATCTTAAACAAATAAATGAATAAATAAATAAATCCACTTGGTGAAAAAGCGAAGCTTTCCACAAAATTATTTCACAAATAACTTTTATTTGAAAGTTTTCCAAAAACAATAAAGAGAAGCAAAAAACACATTGTCCTTTTATTACCAAATCAAATATTTAAAGAGAAAAGACTAGGACCTAGGAATTTTCCACAAGAGAGTAATTATTTAAGTATCTGACTAAAGCAAGTTAAAGATCACGGAAATCAATATGTTGGAAGAAATGAAAATACAAAAACAACAAAGTTAAAGGTGTCAAGACAAAAGGAAATAAGCGTGTCTAGCCAGGGAAAATCCTGTTTATCACAGACATTTAATTATCTCTAAAAGTGTGTAATAATGGTGTACGAAAGAGAAGCCAGATTACTAGGAGGGTATGTTGTGTGGAAGAGTAAGTCTAGCTCAAGAGAGTTCCAAAACAAGTTTCATAATAATTTATATATGTTTGAGATTCTTATTGTTTCTTTTGCTTGGGTAAATATAATAGTGTCTACAGCCCCCCAATCAGAGACCTGTATAATAAAGTCTACTTATTGAACAGCTACTCTGAATACCTTCTGTGTCCAACACCATTTATTAAGTACTCTAAACATGTTCTTCAGCACTCTGTAAAAGTGTGAAAATCAATTGCTTCATGCAAAATATTTTTTTAACACATATGTAAAGGAACAGTTATCAGAAAGTGCAGGGATATATCTAGTCTCAGAGATATACAAATCCATGAAATGAAACACTTTGGGATTTCCCACCTCTTCTCTCTGTTCCTCCCTATCTTTTGGGTTCATTCATTAATGGTAGAAAATCCACAGCACCTCATTCATGGACCTTTAGGTGGGTAGATTGTCCTGGATTATCAGGGAGACAGAGGGAGATTTAATACAGACAGAAGAGATGGCAATGTACCCACATAGGCAGAAGTTGGCATGATGTGGTCACAAGTCAAGTAAATCCAATCCAATGGCCACCAAAAGCTAGATAAGGCAAAGAAAGTTTATTCCTCTAGAAAACACTTCAGAACCGGGGGTGGGGGGGTTGGGGGGGTGATTTCAGTTCAATGAAACTAATTTTGGACATTTGGTTTCCAGTGTCATAAGAGAATATTTTCTGTTCTTTTAAAGTCTGGAAATTGTGATCATTTGTTATAGGAGACACGGGAAACTAACATACAAACCATAGGTTGGAGACAAGACTAATGTAAGAAGAGGGAAACTCCATAACTCCATGAGAAGAACAGAAATGTCACTTTTACTACTTGAGCCTGCTCTTTGTCAGCAATTTTATGAATAAACATGATGATTTCAAGCAGGTCCTACAGAATCAGACAAAAACAGATATTTCAGGAAGACTATTTGATGTCACTTATCCTAAGTGTTTATAATGTTTAGAATACTGAAAATTTATTAAACTAGGGTTTATTTAACTGGGATCACAATGTGTCTATAATGTAAGTGGTATAAAAAATTAGTGATCCATGGACATCAGATATAAACAATTTGATATATATAGTCTTCTTTCTTTCTTTCTTTCTTTCTTTCTTTCTTTCTTTCTTTCCCCTCCCTCACTCTCTCCCCCCCCCTTTGCCCTAATTTCAAGGCGTCTCCATAAAAATTAGAACCTACTAGAAGCTTAGGGTTATGCACTTGTCATGATAAAATTTGTTTTATAACTTTGGTAGTACTGTGGAAAGTAGGAGTTGTAGAGAAGATTCTTTGAGATAAATACCATCTTGACTCCATTTTACAAAATAATTCATTCAACAAATACTATCAAACATTTACTATGGATTTAGTGATTTATTAGGGATTAAGAGGGAAATTAAGATTAATTGGGGGTCACGGGCCTTTCGAACTTCATACAACTTCAAGATATTGAGCTAGTACCATATTCACATCTGTCTGACACCATTCTGAAGAGCAGAATGAAGGGAAGAAGATAAGAACAAAACATGAAATAATTTAGAACTACCATAATTCCTTAAAGCCAGTGATCTGCCAATTATCTGAAGGTGATTGATATGAGAAAATCTATAAAACCCTAATAAACTTCAAGAGATGCTCACCTGGAGGTCCCCTACTACTCTGAAAGCAACAACAGCATTTCAAGGTCCTTTTGATGTCCTGAATTATAGCTTTGGCTAATACTAATTAGCCACTAAAAAAAGAAAGCCATCACATTCAAACACAGTAGTTTTCTGTGCAACTTTTCTCAACCATTGCTAATTTGATTTCTAATTACATGACTAGACGCTAACATGATTAGCTAGCTCTGTCTAGGATAAGTAATTCAAACAGCACTTTGCTACAGAAAGTGGAATTTACTGTTGGATTTAACATTCCAGAATAGTGACATAAATATTCCCAAAGCTGGAATGACCTTGAATATTCATTTTATTCCTACTATTACTTTCATTCTTTTACTGTAAATCTATAGGGCAACTTTACATAAGGATAGATGATTTTGATCCAGTATCCTATTTCTGAATCATTATAATATAATTAAATATACCATATTAGTTTAGAGTTTATATAGTAAGTACAAGATCTAGAAAAAGAAAAAACTAAATTCCCTTGGTAATTCTTCCTTTTTTAAAAATTAATTATGTTTGACATTAGAAAGAAGTAATCCAAACTCCCTTCCTCGTTCATTAAGTTTTATTTAATTATTTTCCTTTTTTTAAGCAAATGCATGCCTTTAGTTGCCCTCCACTTTCAGTTTCAGACAAATAATGTTGAGTAAAGCATGTTCCCAAATTGTAATCACAATCAAATGAAGACCATTAATTACCTGTGTGCTTTCAACCTAAGCAAAATGTAGAATGTATGTAATTACTGGGATAATTCAAGCCAGGAAAAACATTTTGCTATACTTGCTAGGCCTTTCTGACATTCTGATTTATATTTTAGAGTAGATTGCCCAGTTTAACCTGAATGCTCTTGAACTTTTCATAATCAAAAGAGAATTCAGTCCTCAATAGCCCTCAACATCACTATAACACCAAGACCAAGTTGTTCAACTCTGGAATCAAATACCCAGGGTAATAAGTTCATTTTAATGGGTAATAAGTAAAATTAACTCAGGTTTTCATGATATTTTGACTATTTATATTTACCTTAATTGTATTTATAGTTTGTTTCTTCATTATTATTTAATTTTCCATTCATTTTATACCTATTTCTCCCTAGCAAGCAGTCCTCAGTTGGGGATCTGCTAATGTGTTCTGTTTTTGATTTAAAAGGGGGAAAAAAGGAAAGAAGTAATAATAACAACAGCAATAATTAAGGCTATGTAAATTAATTCAACCTTTACTAACTGCCAGTCACTGTACAATTTTACTTAAAATTTATTAGCTCATTCAGCCTTATAATATTACCATGGCAGCTGTTCAAGTTTACATGTGAGGAAACTGAAACTCAGAAAGGCTAGTGTGTTAATTTGGAGTCTCAAGAAGCAGCTGCCAAGATGGGATTAAATGTGCAAAAATTTTATTAGAAAAACATTTGTGCTGAATAAAATATGGAGGGAGCTAGAGGATTCAGGGAAGGAAATCAAAACACAGGTTTGACCTAGCATGAAGGCGTGAAAGAAAGGAGGTTGTGAAGGTATCTGAGACGTCTGTAATCTAAGGAAGTTTGGACAAAATTCCTGAGAGCCCTTGAATCTAAGCCTCTGACAATGGTAGATATGCGAGAATATAAGAAGGAATCACAAGGTCACTAGAGGCCAGCACTCAGAACTAGGCCCCTACACTCCCACTTTATGCTCCTGGCCAAAGCAAGTCACACAGTGAAACCCTATGCAAGTTATGAGTAAGGAGACTATGCAATATTTCTTTTGTGAAAAAAAGAAAACGAGCAGACACATAGCTAAGGATATGGATCCAGGAAAATATAAAGGTTTGGTGCCATCGATGATTACCATTAAAGAGGGTCCTACATTCCTATTGCTTTTCATCATTTGCTATAAATTTTTTAGATACGTATTGACACAATTTTGAACAAAACACTTTTATTTGTAATGAGGGGACAAATTCCAGTTTAATAGTAGACACAAATATGAAAACACATTATCACATAATCCTGAATTTATCTCTTTTCTCTCCAAACCTGTCCTCTGCCCAGAGTTCTTTATCTAGAATTTCCATCCAGTTGTTCGGGTCAAGAAAAACTGGACTCCGCCCTCTCATCATATCAAAATTATTAACAAATTTTACCAGTCATACTTTAAAATATTGCCCAAAACCATTCCCCTCTTTTCATACCCACTGCCACCCCTTTTGTATCTCTGTGAGTGATAGATTCCTAACTGCCCCCCTCTGCCAATCCACCTTGGTGCAGATAAATTTTCTAAATTTGCCACATTTCTTAACTTCACAGATACTTAGTATCTTCATGTTTTAAATTGGATTAACTCTTAAGGTTACTGTTGTAGGTTAAATAATGCTCCCCCCCCCAAAAAAAAAAAAAATCACATCTATCCAGAACCTCAGAATGTGGGCATTTGGAAACAGGATCTTTGTAGATGTAATCAACTGAGGTCATATTGGAATAAGGTGGGCTCTAATCCAATTATTAGTGTCTTTAGAAGAAAAGGGAGATTTGGAGGCAAGGGAGAATGTTATCCAGTATTTAGAATAATGAATCCACAAGTCAAGGAATGCAAAAAGATTGACAGCAGCCACCAGAAGCTAGGAAGAAGCAACAGATCTTGACCTTGTTGACAGCTTGACTTCAGATTTCTAGTCTGCAGAACTGGGAAAGAATGCATCTCTCTCATTCTACACCACTTCGTTTCTGGTAATTTGTTACAGCATTGTAGGCAACTAACACAGTTGTTGTGAAGAACAACTTATGTTTATAACTTATACCTTCGAGTATAGTACTCATGCAATAAAATTTAATTACTGCTTTATTTTCATGGTCATTATCATCCAGATTGAAATTCTTAAAATGTAAATATGATAAGGGAGTATTCCTACTTAAAACTTAACAGAGAATTTTTAACACCCCCATCGCAAATTCAAAACCTTATAACTCAAATGCCCTGAATAAAATCTGACCACATGTCATCTCTATATACTTCTCCTTCATTCTCTCTTCTCCAGCTTCACAGACTTTTTTTCAAAGCCTCATTCTTTTATTCAGTCTCCAGATATTCTCTCTCCTGCTGTTCCTTCTGTCTAGAGAATTCTTTCTTGTCCTTTCCCAGGATACTCATATCCTACAGGTCTCTTCCTTTAAGGGAAACATTCCTGATTAGAAGAGATCCCTCTCTCTTGCATCCCTTATTACTTTCTACTTCTAGCTTCTACTACTTGTAGCATAAATGTGAATGTTTGTTTGTATTCCTAGTTACACTGTAAGCTCTAAAAGGACTGGCCACAATTTTGTCCTGTTCTCTGTTTCTGGGATTAGTGTGTACTGACTCAGCAAGTATATATTACAAAAATGAATGAATAAAAGTATTTAATAAAATGTAAAAAACATAAGATAATAAACATACCATCTTGACATCATCAGAGAACAAATAGGATGGCAGGTCAACTAGCATGTATTAAAGGGCATAGATTTGTACGGATAGAAAATGCACTAAAGTGCAATTATTTTAGTCCCTTCATATAATTCAAGAATGAAGAAGCCTAAGTCCAGTGAAATATAGCATTGGCCAAAAGCTGAATAGCCATCAGTGGCAAAAGTAGAACCAGAATTCCTTTTCCTTATCAGAGAGTAATATAAATGTACTACAGTTTACACTAATAAAAGTTGGAGTCAGAACCTTTAAAAAAATAAATGAATAAGAAATATTACAACTGACATAATGGACTCAGCGAAAACACTAGATCCACTTACAAATGGCAAAAATAATGGAGATGAGATGAAAATAAGTTCAAATTAATTCAGATTTTCCAAATAGAGAGATTCAAAATTGATAGGAAGAAACTCAAATTCCTTAAGTGCAGCTGGAGAATGTGTAACTGAGGAGAAATTAAATTCCTGAAGTGCAGTGAGTGTGTGAACTGAGGAGAGGAGGAGAGACATTCTCTAAATTGAGATACCAAAAAGGAGCAGAAAATTTATGAAAGACCCATTATCTAGTCATGTATGTATTCAAGAAAAATCCTCCCTGTCTCTCTGGTCCTGAAAGCTTGCTCCAGCTGCCTATCTCCCGTTACATTATTGAGCTGGTAAAACAAGATCTAAGGATGCAGCTGATGACAGATAACAGAGTAGCACTGTATATATGTCAGGGCAAGGTGTCTTCCATCAGTGTCTTTATTCCTAAATCCACAAAATTCCATGATAATGCAGGGGTTAGATTAATACTTCATCTGTCCCTAAGGCTGCCTACATTTTTCTATACTCTTTTCTCAGTGAAAGATCAGTCTTATTCCCTCTACTTATACATCTGGGTAAATAGAAAATTATATCTACTCCATCAACCAATCTGGAAAACTCAGTTTACCTGACCCTCTTCTGACAACGCTCAATCAGCCCCAAATCCCAACCAAATTCCCACTATGGACAAAAAGACTTTTCATAACTTGACCTCCACAGACTTTTAAAACTTTCTTTCCAGACATTTACCTTCACATAAATTATACTGTTCTCTGAAATCATTAAGCATTTTTTACATTTTCACACTTTTGTTTGCTATTTCTCAAAGAATAATGGGTGAGTTAGTCAGAATGTGAGCATTTGGAAATAGAATCTCTGCAGATGTAATCAAATTAAGACAAGGTCCTACTTACTAGATTAGGGTGGACTCTAAACCAATGAGTGGTATCCTTTTAAGAGGAGGAAAATGTGGCCCAATGAGAGACAAGTGAAGATGTGATTTGCCATGTGCAGATGATGGCAGAAATTAGAGTGATGAATCTACAAGTCAAAGGAATGTGAAGGATTGTCAAAAACCACCAGGGGCTAGTAATTTCTTCCTGAACACTTTGCCAAAATAAAAATGTATGCTAAAATCATCAATGCATAGACAACTTTAATTTATTATATAATGGTATATGTTTTAACATGCAGTATATATGACATGCAATAACAAGAAACATTTATAATTATTAATTCTTATACATAGCATATGCATTATTCATTACTATTTTATACTTATATGAAAATTTAACAATTAAAATACATATTAAAATCCATTAAATGATAATGACTGTTTAAATAATATTTAATAACAGTCTCTTTGTAATTCTTTCAATAGCAGTAATGAATATGATTTAAATAATTAGCATAGTCCCTGGGAGATCGATGTCTAAAAATCTACTTACAGCTTTTTTGTTTTGATTATAAAAAGTTACTCAGAGATATTTGGGTAATACAGCAATTTCTTGAAGTCATGTATTTCATTATAGAAATTAGGCAATTCTGTACTTTATTACCTCAGAGTGATGCTATGTATTTTCACAGCCCTTTGCTTTTAACTCCAATATAATAAATTGTCCTTCGCAGGATGATAGGGTTCCAGTGTTATCAACTAAGTGTCTGGTGGTTGGTTTCCTTAAAAGGCAGTATCATATCAAGACCTCAGAATTAGAATTTGTTTTGGGATTGGCTTGACATCTAGCTGTAGCATTAGCTAGATCAGCTTCAATGAGAGGGAGCCCATGCTATTGGTATCTAGATAGATTACATCTCTGTCACCATGGTTACTGTAGACATGAGTCCACTGAGCAAGCACAGAGGTTCATTTATAATCTGTTGAACCAGTCATTCTCCACACCTGGCCATTTTGCTTTTCTTCAACAGTGAATATGATGGGTGTTAATATATGATGGTAAATTTCTCTTGCTTTGTTCCCGTTCCCATATATTCACCCACATTCTTCGTTCCTGAACTTCCTTGTCTCTAATTTATCAATTTTGATCCTATAAGCCTCCAAGTAATGATTGAAGTCATTCAGCATTGCCTGTGAGTTTATGTATATCCTTATTTTGAGGATATATCATTTGTCTCAAGAAACTTGATGAGTACTGCTGAACAAGTTCCTGTCTAGTATTTGAATTTTCTCATAAATTTTGACTTTTTTTACATGCAAAAAACTATATTAGGGCCTCCCCGGTGGCGCAGCGATTGAGCGCTGGATTGCGAAGCTGCCCGCAGTCTCTGCAGCGCTGGTTTGATCCCCGGCTGCTCCCCGGCCACTGGAGGAGGGTCCCACATGGCACCCAGACCTCTCCTGCCGCCCACTGCTCCCCTCAGCAGTGTATGTTAGTCCTTCTGCCTGCTCTGCTCCCTGCTCTGACTCTGGTGAATTCTCTCACCCTCCCGCGCTTCTGGCTGTACCCAGTGCTTGTATAAATAAATAAATAAATGTTTAAAAAATAAATAAATAAACGGGCCTTCTTTAAAAAAAAAAAAGCTATATTATAATAGCAGTTCATCCTTATACAAAACTAAATACCAAGCTGAATTATTCATGTATGAAGATTGAGTTGTTTTCTTCCTCTATTAAGGTTGTTACAGGGCAGGGAGAGGGGCAGCCCAAACCCCGCAAACCTGACTATTCTATATAGGGTTCTGCCATCCGCTGCATTAACACAAAACATGAGATGTTCATGGGAAGGAACTTTAATACAATTAGGAAACAATACAGGAAAGGCAACGAATCTAGTTCCTAAATCAAGCACCCAAAGTTACCCGTCCCCTCGTGGGTAAAACTCCATCCAAATGGGATTGGCCCAGAGCAAGGCCCCAAAGCCTGTTACAAGTCGAAAGCATCTTCCAGTGGGGACCCACAGAAAAGGGTCAGAAACAACAAGACAAGCCCGGAAGGAAAAGAGCAAAATCAAAATCAAGATAAAAGCTGCCATTGTCACCTCCCCACGGGTCTCACCCACATCTGTGTCAAACAGTCCACGACCCAAAGGCAAGTACAGTTTCTTTACGTGTCTCTCGGCTCCATGTGCCTGCTCCAGGTCCCCTTCTGGCTCTCCATCCTGCTTGCTTCCTTCCTCAGTCTCCTCTGCAGCTTCTTCTCTCCCGGCTCAGCTCCACCCTCCCTTGGATGGGGCAGGAAACCTGGAATCTTTCATTTTCTTGGGGACCACACTGTTACGATGTGATCATAGAATCTTTCATGAGATCACAAGTGTGATGTGTGTGTGTGTGTGTATGTGTGTATGACATGGTACCTGGGAAACTTTATCATCCATCTTCTTCTTGCCCTTTGGATCTGCTTGCCCTTTGGACCTTAAGATTGGCCCAAGATTCAATTCTTTCATTTTATAAATAATCACTGCTGGGTTGTTACAGTTTATGATTAGGCATGACAGCAACCAGTTTGCAACAAGCAGGTCTGGTGTTATGGTTGCTTGATATCCCTTGGTCAGATATTTATTTTCACTGTGATCCCAACAGCCAAGGGGAAATTGGACTACTATTCCACATTGCAGGTAAGGCAGAGTATTACTAGAATACAGGAAATCCATTAAGATATCTTTAGTATTACCATGGCCTATGATTAAAGTCAATGGAAAGCTATAACAATCCAGTCCATGTAGGACTATCACGCCCAGACCTCTCAAGAATGAAAATTTTGGTCACTCTGCAAAGTAAAGAACAAAGAGCCAGTGAGGTACTAGCTGAAGGCAAATGAAATATATAGAATGGGTACCAGAAGGTAGTTATAAATACCAGCTATAATCATGTATCCAATTACAGAAACAAGGACTATAATAGTCATATGTCGTCTCTCCTAATTTTGTTATGAATACATTTACATGTACATATCATATAATAAGCACATATCCTTGTTTTCTTTCCTCTCTTATTCCCTTTACATGTAACATAAGATATATTGCTTTATATCAGTATTTTAGTATTTTTAACTTTACTCCATAGGTCATAGTATTTAACTTTTGGGATATCAGGAAAGGAGGAAACAGCACTCAAGGACATTACTTCCCCTTCTGGAGAAGGGATTAGCGTATTTTCAGCTGCATGAAGGACACTTGAAAGGTGGAATTATGACCTCATTTTTTATCTCTATTTCGAGATTAAGTGTGGTTTAAGAAGATGCCTTTAGATGCCAAGTTGATAAAGGGTGGACTTTTGAAGGTTAATTTCATGTGTCAACTTGACTGGGCTAAGGAATGCAAGGAGAACTGGTAAAACATTATTTATGGGTGTGTCTGTGAGGCTGTCTTTGGAGGAAATTTGCACTTGAATCCTTGAATCAGGACAGAGAGCAAAAGAGATCTCCCTTATCAACCTCCCTTATCTAATTCATTGAAGGCATAGATAGAATAAAAAGGCAAAGGAAGAATTTGCTCTCTGCCTGAGATAGAACATCTATTAAAATCTTGCTCTCAGATGTTGATGCTACTGGTTTTCTGCCTTTTGGATTTGGATTGAATTTATACCACAGGCTTTCCTGGGTCTCCAGCTTATAGATGATACATGGTCTCCACAATTATATGAACCAATTCTTATAATACACTCCTTATATATAATTATATATGTTCTATTTACATTACAATAAATTATATAACAATATAATGGACTAATGCAATGCAATACATATGGTTTATGTATTGTTTCATTATTTATATGTGCATATGTATGGATGTGTGTATATCTATCTATATAATTGGTTTGCTTCTCTGGTGAGCAAATATATCATTCCCAGTAGCATTCTAACAGCTGCATTTTGATGGTGTTCTCTGCTGCAAATGGAATGATCTTGCTCCAGAATTGCAATCATCTGCTCTGAAATTCTTCTGTTGGGACTTGTCAGACTCCACATGCATGTTTATCACTTACAGATAACTTTTGCACTACTATAGGATCTACTGGGTCACATGACCCATGTGGTAGGACTGCTTGTACTATAGCCTGGGCATGCCCTTTCTTGCTTAAGTTCCCCACTGAGAATTGGCAGCTTTCCATATTACTTGCTAAATCATTAAGTGTAGTATTCCCAAGGGAGGTTTTTTTAATGAATTTTTTTAAATGGCAGAATGCATAATGAGCAATGCTTTACCATTTACCTGGGAGGGGATATCCCAGATCAGATCCCAGGAGTTGTCACAGGTGTGATAAGCCACTGAATCTTTATGTGGTTTATCTCTACCCCTCTCAAAAGCCTGTATATCTTATCATGCCATCCATAGCCCTACCTCAGTTGTAAATTCAGGCTTCTCTGAGGTTCTGCTATTCTCACAGTTAAGTCCTGTGCCTTTTCATCAGCTATATATGCCCTCAAGTTGCAGGTGATGAGTTTTTAAAGACTGCCAAGGAGTATGTCTAATCATTACACTTAGATTTAAATTGATGCGAAATCATTTTTCTCTCATGAGTGCACCAGTAAGCAGTCACCAATAGCCATCCAGTTCCATACTCCTTAATTTTATTATTTTCCCTGTAATTGTCAAATGTCAGAAACACTGTAAAAGTGAATGCATCACCATCATCTTAGCAATTGTACTGCTAAACCATCCAAGGAACCATCAATATCACACTAGCCTCTAGGGATAGGCCTTCATTGCCACACAGCTGGAATATGATCCAACTCCAGAATTAAATACTCAGTTTGTTTTATGGCACCATCTCTGGTACCAACTAGCTTAAATCAAGTTCTCTAGAGGTAAATCTGGGACAAAGCATCTTATGCAATTGATTTATTCATGGAATAGTGTCAGGATAAACTTTTAAAGGGGCAAAGAAAACAGGATAGGGCAAGGAAAGAAACTAGACAATATGTGGTTTCAGGAAAACTTGATCCTTAGCTATGATCATGAAGAGCCCTGAAGTCTCAATTGTTTACAGAGGTTGGATTAAGAAGATGGAAGGTTGTTCTGCCATTCTGCCTTTCATTGATCATCATTTGGTGACCACTGATAAAGTGGAGTGTTACATAACTTTCTAAGTATCTCCTGATAAGATGGCCCATGCTTGTTGAAAACCAATGACTCTTCTGATTGCTACTAAAATCTAAGTTGTCAACAGCCAACAACTGCAGCACCTAGGACATGAGCATATCACACTAAAAGGCTAGAGTAGGGTGCCAGTAGCTTTTGTAATACCAGTCCCACTCTTCTCCAGCCATCTAATTGCCTACAGGTGCTTCTCTGGTGAAAGCCAAATGATGAGAAAAACCAGGAAGGCAACAGTAAGGTTTCACCTCCTGGGAACACAAAGCAGTACAGAGATGATTGCGAAATCAATATAGAGGAACATGCAGAAAAGTCCAACACAAACCCAAAGTCCTCTGCTGTTCACAGTGTCTCTGGTTTGTTTTGAGGCTTCATGTTTCACAGCCTCCTACCTGATATGACATGTACTGTAGTCAAAAATTCTCAGATCTCCATTTTTCAAATACTTTTCTTGTTGCCTGGTTATCACCTTTCAGTCTCCATACTTTTCCCTGCCACCTTGTCTTATTCTCCCTACTGTGCCAAACACACACACACACAGTTGCACACTAAAGGCAATCACTCTGAACTCTAGTTCTTTATAAGTCTATTTCTCAAAAAGATTTTCAATTACTTGGGAAGGTGGATGACTTTGCTTATGTGTTGCTTGGACATGAAGTAACAATGAGCAAATGAATGGAACAAATAATGAATGATTCATTCATATTATTCAACATTCCGTTTTAAGTAACATCTTTTTATGGCTGACTCTGATTTCTCCTTCCTGTCTCAATCCATTCTGTTTCCATAACCCTTAACTTCATGTTTCATAGAACTTTCCACATGACATTACAGTAGTTTTGTCAGGTGCCATCAACCCACTGTAATACTTTCATCATTGTATTTCTTGTGCTTGGCAAATAATTCCTTGAAGAATATAAACATGAGTAAATGACGGAATGAATGTACTAGTGACAAACCATAAACTCTCAAAGAAGGGTACATATTTTTCTTTATCTGAATCAAAGGGAGAGTTTCAAATAATAATAGTATTTTGATAAATGTGGCATGTTCTATGGGCTGCACAATATTTGACAGAACTATCATAAATAGACAGGTCTTAGATAAGAAAATAGGTTCTATAGCTAGAACTAAAAATAGATAGAGGAGGAGTAACATTATCCAATTAGTTTTTTTTTCCTAGAAAGGAATATTTTGACTGAGATCTATATATAATTTTGAGTAAGGATATATTTAAGTTAGATTATTTTAAGGTACTCACAATGTTGATATATTTAGAGTTCCATCGGTCCAAAGATTTCTAATAGTCTGCTTGATCTCTAGTACAATATTTTTTAGACAAAATAATTATAAAACACCTTGATCAGAAAGTTGTAGCCCTTGGGCCTCCCCGGTGGCGCAGCTATTGAGCGCTGGGCAGTAAAGCACTGGGCTGCAAAGCTGCAGCACCGGTTGGATCCCCGGCCGCAGGCCAGGGTCCCACATTGCACATAGACCTCTCCTGCCGTGCCCGCTGCTCCCCTCAGCAGTGTACTTCGGTCCTTCTGCCTGCTCTGCTCCCCGCTCTGGCCCTGGTGAATTCTCTCACCCTCCTGCACTTCTTACTGTACCCAGTGCTTGTATAAACAAATAAATCTTAAAAAAAAAAAAAAAGTTGTAGCTCTTCAGATTTCTTAGACCCCAGGTTTATTTCACTTAAAAAGAAAAGAAAAACTCCTCAAGCAGAATGTTGTGGAGAAAAAGGCTTTATCTAATTCTTTGGGGTTCAGTGAGCTCCTGCATGACACACATTGATGCAGGGAGTCTCACTTGCTTGTGAACTTTGTTGAGTACAAAGGTTTATTTGCAAAAAGTCTAGTAGCTTTCGGCAGAATTGTAGCCCTCCTAACAACAATAATATTCATCTGTCTTCTCACCACCTGATTAAAATAAATCAGAGAGATGCAGAGTCCTTTAAACACATCTTGGACTAATAATTACCCGATTCCAGTGAGCAGGGCAGGCTGCTCTTAAGAATCTTTCATCTACTTGCTCCACAGTGAAGCAGTGTATGCAAACACAGTCCTCAACCTCAGTTTGACTATTTCTATCCAACTATTTTCACCTCTTTAGTCATAGTATATCTTCTCTTACAGCAAAAATAAAAATCTGCTCTGCTTCTCTGATGAAATCATCTCTCTTTAGTCCTCCTGTTTTATTTTGAAGTAATATGGAAGAAGTCTGTATTGCTCAATATTGTACTTTTTAAAAGATATTATTTTTCTTTTAGCTTAAGTCAGAAAGGAATATTTTAATAATTGTAATGGACACTAGAGATAATGTTATTGACATGAAAAACTACAGAGAAATCATACCAGTTGGTTGTGCAAGGATGAAAATCCTGGTTTTTTGCTTAAAAATCTCCATCATTTATCCTACACTACTACTTAAGATTCTATTACTGCCTCTGCTCATTCATTTATGAGTTTATGCCTGTAAGCTAATAGAATCTTAGACTTAGTTTCTGGTGCATGTTAGTATGAGATATTAATATTTTATCTTTCTTATAATCAACTGATTTATATTACTCCATTAAATGTAAGCAGATTTTTGTTAAATCAGAAATATATGCGTAATTATCTGTAGCATATTTATGTAGTCTCTTCAAGAAGAATCATTGTACACATTTTATAAAATATTCACTTATCAAGGTAGGTAGAATAATAGTCCTGCTCAAAGTTGTCTGTATTTTAATTCCCCAAACCTGGGAATATATTACATCACATGACAGAAGGAGAATTAAAATTTCAGGGAATTAAAGTTGCTAATCTAGTGGCCTTCAGATGTAAAATTATTTTGGACTCTCCAATGGGCACGATGTTTTCTTCTAAGTTTTCTTCTAAGTGGAAAAGGGAGGTCAAGGAGAGGAGATGGCAGGAAGAAAAGGACTTAATCTGAAATTCCTGACTTTGAAGATGGAGGAAAAGAGCCAAGAGAAGAGTCCAGAAATGCGGGCAGCCTACAATCTGTAACAAAAAGAAATGAAGCCTGCAGAAAGATCTAAAGTCCTGCTGACAACTTAATTTTAACCCAGAGAGATCCATTTTGGTCTTGTGAAATATGGAATTGTAGAATAATACATTTGATGTTTAAGTCATTTAATTAGTGGCCATTTGTTACAGTGTCCATAAAAATAATATACTGATTTTTAGAGTTTATTTGAAAACATTTCAAGAGATACAGATTTGATCAAATCAACTATAGAATTGCGACCACAGCACTCTAGCACAGTGCTGAACCGGAGAATAACTAACCATGATAGAATGCTCTGTATCTCATTGTCTGGGGTGCAGCTGCTTACTATACTGAGCCCTAGAAATGTAGAAAGCACAAAAAAGAAACTGTCTTTTAATTTTAATTAAAATGTAAATAGTTACACATGACTAGTAGCTACCAAGTTAGTTAAATTCGTCCATGGATTATAATAGGATTAAATGTTATTCCCCTATATACCACCAAGGGATTGAAAGACAACTTTCACAGAGTAATAATGTAGCAAAATTGTGGCCTTTTATAAATATTGGAGCCACATGTAGCAGACTATGTACTCTGTAAATATTTAATGAAGTTCGTGGGAATGGAGTTACAGCCATCATTAACATGAAGGAGGTACAGGGGGTCAGTTACAGGAGGAGGGACCAAGTTGTCACAGCCAAATTCCGATGACCTGGCCTCTGCTGCAGGGAGGCCGCTGTGTCCCTCCAGCCGGTAGTTCTCATCTAATGGCCCTGACCCCACACAAGTGTGGAATTACAGGTCACAGTAAGAGAAAATTGGTTTCAAATTCACTCCTCACTGTGGGACTTTTGCAATGTGGAGTTCTTTGTCCTCTTTCTATTTCTCCTGTTTACTCATTGATTCTGGTTTAACCTCTACCTTGTGCAACTTGCATAGGATAAGCAGTCTTCGTGGGCTTTCTCAGATGAGGGAAAATGGAATGGGAGAGAGGGCTGATACGGGTAGAATTATTTTGAAAGTTTGTTTGAAGTAAATCATATATACATACATCCTTTTGGAAAATTAGTTTCAGTTAGCTTTGAATATTTTTCAGTGGTTATAGGATTTTAATTATTTATTCATACTTTATTTTAAAATTAATTTGTCAGTCATGTACATGCCTATATAATTTTGGGGTTGCATTTTTACTCCTCCCTATGTACACATGCTTCATTCACTCTCCACCAAACCTCCTGCAGCAATGCCCAGCCATCTTCCACTCACCCCCTTCTCCCCCTTCTGTTCCCTCTGATAATGGTATATATTTCACAAAGTCAAAAACTAGTTTTTGGTGTGCTTCAGTAGTGTGTGTGTGTATATGTATTCTACACATATACATGCTATTTATATTCAACAGATTGGTGAAACCATCCCATTATCTTTTACTTACTGATTTAGTTCACTTAACATAATTTCCTCAAAGTCCATCCATTTTGTTCCCACAGACACTATTTCATCCTCTTTAATAGCTGTGTAATGTTCCATTGAGTTTGCATTCCACAATTCTCTTTTTAAAGATTTATTTATTTATGCATATAAGAACTGGGGTGTAGGCCAGAGGTGCTGGGGTGAGAGGATATCCAACTCATGTCGCAGTGACTGGCAATAGCTTGATAGCACTGTGTCTTTAATCCTTCTACCACTAGGGAGGCCCCTGTATCCACAATTATTAACCCAGTCACCTGTCATTGGGCATTTGGACTAGGCTCATGACTTGGTAATTGTGCACAGTGCTATGAACATAAGAGTGCATAAGTTTTTTGCATTAGTGTTTTAATATTCTTTGGAGAAATATCTATTAGTGGTATTGCTGGAACATAAGCATATGGGATTATCATTTTTATATTTTTTAAAGTTATCTCCATGGCTTTTTCCATAGAGGCTGCACCAAATTACATTCCCACCCACAGTGGATGAGTGTCCCTCCCCGCCCCCCTCCACACCCACACACACACACAGACACACACACCCACACACACACATTCTTATCACCATCCACTGTTTCTATTCTTTTATATATAGGTCAGTCTCAGCCATGTAGTGATACTTCATTGTGGTTTTGACTCACATTTCCTTTATAAAAGTGATAACAACTTGTCAGGTAGCTGTAGGTCTTAATGTCTTCTTTAGAAAAATGTCTACTTATGTCTTTGAGATAAAATTTTTTTTTGGTTTGATGTGGTCCAGATTATTTTTGGTTTTGGTTCCCTTGTTATTGGGGTTGTGTCCCCAAATACGTCTTTGTGGTTGGTGTCTAGTAGTGTATTCCCTCTACCTTCTTTAATTATTTTATAGTTTCAGGTCTCATATCCAAGTTTTTAATTCATTTTGAATTAGTTTTTGTGTACAGAGGTCAGTGTGGATATAGTTTCTTCTTTTTTTTTTTTTCTTTGCATGAGGTTGTTTGTATTTCCCAACACCATTAGTAAAAGAGGCTTTCCGTCTTCTGGCCCTAGTCAAAGACTAACTGTTCATATCTGTATGGGTTTATTTCTGGGCTTTCTAATCTATTGCATTGGACTGTGTTTTGATTTCTGTTCCAATACCATACTATTTTTATTACTATTGCTGTGTGGTATAGTTTAAAGTCTGTGATATCTTTTTCTTCTTTTCTGTCAGGATTAATTTGGCTATTCAGGGTTTTACATGGCGCCATATAGATTTTGTAATTATTTATTCTATTTCCTTGAAAAAAGACCATTGGGATTTTAGAAAGTATTGTGTTGAATCGGTAAATTGCTATAGGTAATATGTCCATTTCAACAATATTTATTTTTCCAATTCATGAACACAGGAGAGTTCTCTATTTCTTTAGGTCTTTTTTTATTTCCTTTAACAGTCTTATTTTATGGCACAATAAAGGAGTTTCTTCCATTGCAAAATCTATTACTTTTGCCACACTCTCTAGCCTTAATATTATGTACTTGTTCAGATCTGTATTGTCTTCCTCCATTTCAATTATTTTAAAAGACAATATTTACTGAGCAGATTACATATGCCTGGCCCTTCCTTAATGTTGTTACATGCAATAACCCATTCCTTACTACCGCCTAATGATGGTAGTAATGCTAGTATCCTTATTTTCAAGTAAAGAAAATGATGCATCCTGATCTCCCTGGTGGGGTTTAAGTCTCTTGCTCTCAAGCTATCACCAACAACTATAGCCTGCCTGAATTCAATCCCCATCCAGGGAGCTAAACCACATGGCACGGCAGACCTCTCCTGTCTCACCCACTGCTCCCTCAGCAGTATTTTCAATAGAGCTGGCTGTTCTGCTCCTCACTCTGTCTCTGGTGAATCCTCTTACTCCCCGCCCCCTGCACCTCTGGCCTACACCCCAGTTCTTGTATGCACAAATAATAAAAATAAATCTTTTTTTAAAAAAAGAAAAGCCAAAGGATAATAAGTAGTTTGACTAATATTACACAGCTATCAATCTGCAAAGTCAGAATTGGAATGTACAAAATCTGAAGATAAGACCCCTGCTCTTAACTATTTTTGCCACATTGACTTAAAGACCTTCATTATAATGCATAAAATGTGAGCACTGGTTGGAAGATAAATCATTATTAATATGTTACTATTAAAAATTACTACAGCTAATTTAATAATTTAATAACTAACTTATTCCTTAGAGTCAACAATTGGCAATAATATATTTTCAGTAAAAAAAGGGGGTTTACTTTATATTTCTAAAAGTCACAGGGAGAAAACCTAGAATGGTGAGCATATACTTAGAACTCGATCAATTTTAGTTATTTTATTCTTGTATTAGGATCTCATTGTAGCTCACCAGAAATTACACATACTCTTGCATACTGTCACATAAATAATTAAGGGAGAAAACTGAAATCTCTGACCTACAATATTTTAGTAATTCCTTAATTAGGTATCTAACTCATCACAGCATATCAATGTCTAATTCCTTCATACTTTTTCTATTGTTTACTTCCATTTTTCTCTCAATTTGAGCCCTCTAGTTCTGACCTCTAACTCCCACCCAGATTAAAGGAATACCCTCCTAACTGGAATGGACTGTATTATCCCTGCACAAGCTGTTGTTTCCCCCTCACAGTAATATTGTTAAAAACATTATTGAAAAAAAATGATCAGAACTTGCTTCTACCTAAAACTTTTTAATATCTTCTTATTGCCATCAGGGGAAAAGACCAAATACATTCAGGTAAATTTCATCATTCACATTTACTTGTAATACTCTCTAGTACCCCTTCTTCCTTACTGCCCAAGTCTTTTTCTTCCTCCATACAATAGGGCTGAGATGCATTTTATAGACTAAAATCTATGAAAATCTCTTAGTAAGAAGCTATATTAAAGGCTGAAATACTGTGTAAATCCAAAGGCGCAGTTTCTCTTTCATTTTCAAATGAGAGAATCCCTCAGGGATGCATCTAAAGTCTCCATTCTGTGTTGCTAGATCAAAGCACTCTGCAATTTAAAAAATTATTGTCACTCTTGGCTCAGCATAAATATATAAATCACATAAGGCAGACAAGATTCACTTCCACCCATCTCTTAAGGTACACTCTTCTCTCTGTCTCCAGAGTCACTGCCTATGACATTGTTCCAACCCTCTTACAAACCCATTCCTACACTCTTTCTTCTGCCTTCTTATTAACCTGACTTCTACCTCTGTTTTCTATAGAGAACAGAAAACTCTTTGAAAAACTAAAATATGCTCAAGTATCTGCTTAAAATTCTATGGTTGCTCCCAGTTGCCTAGTACATGATAACGTTCATGCTCATCAAGGCATGAAAGTCTTGCCAACTCAACTACTATTTACATACACTCCTATGTGCATATCAGCACAAAATGCCTACTGGAGCCAGAAAAGTAATATACCTTTTAAAAGTAGGAATAGCAGATATTGGAGATATGGAAAATCACATAGTATAGCCCATCTAAAGCTACAGAACATTGTCACCTAGATTTTGTTAGGAGAAATCTTCCAATTTTTCAAAGGTAAATTAATTTAACTTTTGGAAAATTATTGGGCAGTTCAAACAAAATGTATATTCAGGTCAAATTTGAGATGCAGTTCACCAGTTTACAACTTTATTATTTGGTATAAATGTTTTCCTTTGCCTATCAATAAAATATTCTCTCTTATGTAGCTGGGAGTTTAGCTCTTCTATATAGTTTGACAAGATCCAATTCAATAGAAGATACCTACCATCCTCTGTTTTATGGCACTGGGATATTTACCCAGATTCTTACAGAACTATTATTTATCTAACAGAATCAAAGCAAGAAAAAGTTTGTTGGGGGGCCTCCCTGGTGGCACAAGGGGTTAAGGCACAGAACTATGAAGCTATCCCCAGCCACTGTGGCACGAGTTCAATACCCAGCCAGGAAGGTGACCCGCAAGGCACACCTTCTTATGTCTCACCTCAGCTGTGTACTTCAGTAGATCTGTCTGTTCTGCTTGCTCCCCACTCTGCCTCTGGTGAATCCTCTCACCCCCGCACCTCTGGCCTACACCCCAGTTCTTGTATGCATAAATAAATAAATCTTTAAAAAAAAGAAAAAATCTTTTTGAACAAATACAAGGATGCTTTGTAAACAGCAGGATTAGCTACTTAAATGTATCTGTTCTACGTGAAATAATAACTACCTTTTCTGTTTGTGATATTTCAACTTCTAAGTAATGAACATGTATTGACTTGTTCAATGATTACAATACTATAGAGTTTTATTTATTTGAAAGAGGAAAATAATGAAAGGCATAAATGTGTTGTACACATTTCTCAAAGTTACTCTACCATTAAATGATAGAACTAGTATTCAAAAAGTTTGCATTTTTAACTATTATACCTCACTACTTCTCAAAAATGCAAGGAGAGTCAACAAACACTTTTAAGCAGATATGAATGGAATGCACTGCTGATCTTTAGTATTAATAGCCTGTATTCTCAAATACTTAAATTGATGTTAAATTTTCAAATTTGTACCCTGATGCCTTTCTCAAGCCCTAGAGAATTTTATAACGCATAGGTTATTAAGAAATGTGTATATCCATTCTGACTTTACCACTTGAGAAGCCCTGAAAAGTCAAGGTAGGGCTTCCCTGGTGGCACAAGGGGTTAAGACACAACAACCTGTGAACTCTGCAGCATGAGTTCAATCCCTGGCCAGGCAGGGAGCAACCCACATAGCACAGCTCCTGACTCAGCCGCTGCTCCCCTCAGCAGTGTACTTTGGTCAATCTGCCTGCTTTGTTCCCCATTCTGTCTCTGGTGAATCATCTCACCCCCCACACCTCTGGCCTGTACCCCTGCTCTTGTATGCATAAATAAATAAATCTTTGAAAAAAAAAAGCCAAGGTAAACATGCTTTGTCACTAAGTGAAGACTTTTACTCTCATGATTGACTATGCCTGAGAATCTGTCATGTTGTCAGTTGGGAATAAATTTCTTCATCTACTCTCACTTCTACCACCCATAGTCTGACCTATTCTTTTATTTCCTTATGTATCTCTTTTAGTTATTCCTAATTCTTGGGTTTATGGCTGAGCCCAAGTATCAGTTACAAGTGGATGTGTGAAAATCTGCAGGTCATTGGACGTTTTCCCCCATTTTTCCTTCCTCCTCAGCAGCCTCACCTACCACACATGATTGTGGATTCCTGAGGTATAGAGTCTCAGTGGGCAGGGGCAGAGAAGGGACAGGAAGAAGCAGGAAGGTGATCCCAGCATGGAAGGGCTCACTGGAGATAGAAATACATAACAGGGAAATCTAAGCCTTAAAAGCCAATGATCTCCATTGATTTGGTTCACATAGAAAAATACTATAAGATTTCACTTAAAAGTGCAAAGTCTCTTGTTTAGAATCCCAGCAGTTACATTTACCAAATATGGAGGGCAAGCAGTTCCATTTACCAAGGGCAAGTGATTTTTGCCAGGGGGCTAAGGAGAAAGGGAAGGCACTATATCTTGTGCCTATATCTAGGCACTATATCTAGGAATGTACACATACACACCTTGCTTAGTTTGCACACACACACTGTATGACTTAATAATCTATTTTCCTTAAACTAAGACTCCAAAACTGAGTTCCTGCCCTGATGATGTCTGAATGAGTGCCAGACATTGACACCATCAGATATACCAAGGTCAAAACAACCAGGAAGCTGATAACAAGTTCTCAGGGTTGAACGCAATGAATACTAGGAACATCAAGCTGTGATGAGATGTTCTGATGGGCTGTTTGCTTATGACTATCTTTGTCAAACCCATTATAAAAAGGTCAATTCAAGATGAGATGTCAGAATGGTCTCTTCAGGGTGCTGTGCCTGCTGTTCTCTCAGATTATTGGCCAGCAAATCTGAAAAATAAAAGCACTTATAGTTTCATTTCCTGTCTCTGCTCTTTGACTTTCTGTAGTGACACACAGCATTACCCAGGCTTTATTCTGCTGACATTTCGACCCCTTTGTGTCTCTGTCACTTTCATATAGGAGAGAGTACATTATAGGATTGAGTTCAATACAATACATGCTGCCTACAAGTGTCAGCTAATGTTACTTAGAGTTGGAAAGTTTTAGACATGGGTGATGTTTCAGAAGTCAATTTTTAACTCTTATTGACAGGAAGACTGAGCCAGGGAAAGAAAGTAATTTGTATGAGCGCATATAGCAGAAATTCCTACACAAAAGAGAAGTTCGCACACTGTAGCTGGGCTTTGTAGAAACTTTCAAGCCACGGTGCTGCCTGTATTTTTTATGCTCCATATATGAAAGGTCAATGTTGTTAAGTTATTTTTCCTCTTGAGTTGATGCATTTATGCTGAGCCATTATTTCACCTATCTGCTCCATGGGAAAGACAAAAAAACTAGACAGGATTAGGGATGCTGGAGATGGGCATGGATCACAGTGGAGTAAACAACATCCACCACAGCCTCCCAAATAGGGCTGTGGGAATGAAGTCATCAGCCTCACACAGACTTGGCATAAAAAAAAAAACAAAAAACAAAAAACATGGGGTCATATTGACCACAAAATTCCTCATCCAATTCCCTGCCAACTATAGGTTGATAGCAACAGGTCTTAATATAGATTAAAAGAGTCTGTGCATAGGTATATTCATCAAATTCAAATCTTGTCTTCATTAATCCAATCTGAACAACAGAGGGAACTTTTAAAAAATCATTTTAGGGGCTAAGCACAGCACTGTGAAACTACCCTCAGCCTCTGCGTCACAAACTTGATCCCTGACTGGCCAGGTAGATACCCACATGGCGCAGCAGACCTCCCCTGTCTCGCCCACTGCTCCCCTCAGCAGTGAATTTCACAGTGTCTGCTTGTTCTGTTCCCCACTCTGTCTCCGGTGAATCCTCTCACCCCCACACCTCTGGCCGACACCCCAGCTTTTGTGTGTATAAATAAATAAATCTTAAAAAAATCATTTTAATTCTGAATTAAGAGAAAAGATGTTTTATGTCAGTAGTCTAGCCTACAGGAATTCTGAGAATGCCCTCTGAGCTAATAATTCTGGAGAATAAATAAATCAAATGTTATTGATACCTCTCATGCACACCCATAGGTGCCCACAGAACATCCATCTAAACCTAGAGTGAACGAATGACTCTGGGTAATTAAGTTGTATTGGTTCTACTGTGTAGAACTTATTTAGAGCCCTCCTGGAATCTGGGGAGGCTGGGACAAGAAGAGCGGCACTTGTTTTAATCTTACTTTCTCCACATAAATCTCTTCAGCCAGCTCAAGTGTTATCCTCTCTCTAGCTAGTCCTCACATATCTGTGTGGCCCTTCCTTTGGTCTGACACCTTTAAGGATATCTGGACATAGCCAGGATGGAGGTCAGGGTGGTGGATTTTTTTTTTCTTTTTAACAGATTTGTCTTTAAGGGCAATTTCAAGTTCACAGCAAAATTGAACAGACATTATAGAAATTCCCACAATTACTGTCAACTTCTCACAAGTGGTAGAGATTTTCTATCATTCATTCTGTTCCTACTCTGGACTTTTAAAGTTTTTGCCACAGGCTGTCAGTTCCACAGTAATTTGAGGGGAGGAACCTGTCTTGTTTTTTCCATAACATGTTTATTTCTGTCTCTGAGATGCTTCTGTTTTTACCAAAACCAAAGAGGCTTCTCCTACTACCACACTCACACCACACACAGAAAGCAGCTGGGAAAACATTTTAATTATTCCAAACCACAACATCATTTCTGAGTGACTAAAAAGAAGGAAGCTTTAGAGACCCGCAGAGGAAAGCTAAAGGCTCAACTAAACCAAAACCTGAGGAGGAGGCCATAGTCAGTTCCTGAAAAAGTGGGAGTCACTGTCCAGACTTCCTAAATCACAGCCCAGTTCTCTTTCTACTGAATAATATTTTTAGATGCCTCACCTTTGATGTAGGACATCTGATAATTCAGTAATGAAACACCCTTTGGGGGTAGGAGCCCACTGTCCATGTCCCTCTGATAATGCACCCTTGCTCTAAGGCAAATGACTCTAGGGAAGAGTCTGGTGTGTGTGTGTGTGTGTGTGTGTGTGTGTGTGTGTGTGAAGGTGGGTAGGTTGCATTTTCTTAAGGATTATAATAGATTAAAGGACAACTTGGATCAAGTTGCTATGCATTGGAAAAGAGTGAGCTGGGAAAGGGAAACTGGCTATGTTGTTAGCCTGCTGCGTGGTGATCTTATGAAAGTCATGTTTCCTCTCAGTTCCCTAAACTACTCAGTATGGGCATTTTTAACGACCCTTGCTGAGGGTCGTTAGACTAGTGTCGTTAGACACTAGGCAAGTCTAGCAAGGGGTGGGGTGGAGGCAGGGGGACAGAAGGAAGAAAGGAGAAGGTAGAGGAAACTGAAGAAAACCAGAAGTGTGTGGGAAGGAAGGGAGGTAGCGTGGAAATAGAAATTAATAAGAATAAAAAAATTGAAAATGAAAATTTGGATTTCATGAGGATTCTGTTTTGCATCTTTATTCATTTTTGCTATTTACGCATTCGCACTCAATTTTGGAAAAATGTAGATGAGATGGATGCGGAGCCTCAGGAGGCTCCCGGGCGGGAAGAAGAGGGGAGATGGGAAGGAGCTGGGGTTTGGCATCTCTCTGGGTTCTGCTCCTCCACGGGTTTCATGGCCGGTCTCCCACTCACTCCCTTTCCCAGGGAGCTGCCCCGAAAGCGCCAGGGGGCGCTGAGCCGCGCGGGGCGGGTCCCGAGGGCGGAGCTGCTTTAAATCTGGGCGCCCAGCGGGTAGGCGTCTCAGTGCGCGAACCTGGGAGCAGCCTAAGCTTCTTCCCACACCCTAAGTCCAGGGCCCGCCGGGACCTGCCAGAGCCTCTCCAGCGGCGGCGCGGGGAGCGGGGCTCCGCGAACTAACTTGCTCTGCGCGACTCGGCCGCTCGCGGGATCCCCGGTGCGCACCTGCGAACTCCACCTCCTGCACCTGCCACCCCTGAGCCGGCGCGGGCGCCCGAGCGAGCCATGGCCAACGCGGGGCTGCAGCTTTTGGGCTTCATTCTGGCTTTCCTGGGCTGGATCGGCGCCATCGTGAGCACGGCGCTGCCCCAGTGGAAGATTTACTCCTATGCTGGCGACAACATCGTGACGGCCCAGGCCATCTACGAGGGTCTCTGGATGTCCTGCGTGTCGCAGAGCACCGGGCAGATCCAGTGCAAAGTCTTCGACTCCTTGCTGAATCTGAATAGTGAGTGTATTTCCGTACCCATTAAATCCCCCACAGCTGTGACCCCGAGACCCCAAGTCTCCAGTGGCTTTAATACAGGTCGTGGCTACCAGCTGATTCTGTTGTGTTGTTACTCGTTCATCAGTCTTTGGTTGATCAAGGCTTCTGGTCGTGCACTACACTGTAAGGAGGTGGAGAGAACCCTGATTTGGGGAGAGGGAGGCCCAGACCTAAGCTTAGTTTGGTCTTTAACTCTTGGGGAGACTCTTTGTTCCCCTTTCATCTTAAATTCCAATGGGAGTCCAGTGAAGGCTAAACTCAAACTTGAACTCTTAGGTCTCTCCTGAACCTTCTACGATTCTGAGTAATTTGAAGGTTGGTAGGGTTTGAAGAAGGAAATGAAGTTCTTTGAAAAGTTTACAACTCGGTGGCTTCTCAAGTGCACAATTAAATAGAAAATCCTAAAGTTTTCTTTTTAAACTGTATTTACTATTACTTTTCATAGTAAAACCCACACTTTTAATGAAATAACCCGACTCAGTTTCTTCTACTCATATTTGTGTTTGAATCGCTTGATTAAGTTCCAGTAAGTGTGGGGAGACTGAGCTCTTTTGTTTCTCCTTCCATGGTCCTTGAAGAAGCCTCCTGAGATTCCCCTGAAGGGTTTACCTTTCAAGCTAGGGAACTGAAGAAGAAGCAGATTGCATGGAGTTACTTTGGAAAGTGAGGGTTGGCGAGAGCTAGCAAAAGGATGACTGGAAAGAATTCTGAAAAAGCTCCCTCTTCTAATATGAAAGGAAGAGTAAGGCACTGAGGAGAATGGCCACAGTGGACAAACACCTGAGGAAAGCAGAGGTCAACCGCCGGGGAGGTAGTGAGAGAAAGAGTAGGTCTTCTCCCAGTGCCCTTCTTTCAAAAAGGGATTTCTGTAATGAAACTCTCTTCTTACTTTAGTCAAATTGGGAAGAATTATATAGACAGAAATATTTTTAAGGGTTGGGAGAAGGGTGATAGCGTGCCTTTTTCCCTCTCGCTATTTTTTTCCAATAAAAAAGCACTTGCGTATCTTGTCAGAAACTCACTAAATTCCCACTAACTTAGGTAATAAGGATTCATTGCTGGAATGTCTTCCTTGAGATATTGTATTAGTGTCTCTCACTGTGTGTCTGTTAAGCCCTTAAACTAACTTGAAGAAAAGAGTCCTTAGTCTTTGCCTAGGTAAACAAACCTGCCTGCCAGCCCCATTTGTGTGCTGAGGGTGAGCAGTGTTATCCTTGCTCAAGTTTACTTCAGCTGCTTTGTCCATACCCTGCATGTGGTTGTGGCAAAAGTCACACAATTTAGGACTGTTAAACTGTTCCAAATATGTTTAAACATCTCACAAACCTGTGCACTTTGGTTACTTGGTATGTTGTCATTTTAGCTTTTCAAAGTCACCAAATGAGGACTTCTTAATACCAAATATAAGAAGTATATTAGTTATACTTCTTTATACCTAATCTATGTTTCATCATTGTCTGTTGTTTAATGCCCTTGTGAACTATATTTACATTTCTGAAGTGAACAGTTGAGAAATATTCATTGAATCCCCCTGTGGAGAGATAAACACATGCATGGAAAGAGTATCAATTATTTGGGGGCTTATGATGAACAATTGGCAGATGGAGTGAAAGTTCTAAGGGCAGAACCTTCAGAGTGGTCTATGATTCCTCTAACCAAAATGGTTAATTTACAACATGTTTCAGTAGGTTTCTTTTATCTTCTGTAAATGACCAATACAATCAGATCAGTCCATGTTATAAACATACATACACACACACATACACACACACACACACACACATACCCCGTGGTGGGGTGGGGGCGAGAGTTTCACATACCCCATGGTGGGGTGGGGGCGAGAGTTTCTCCTGATTATATATATTTTTTTTAAACTCCAGATTCCTTGTTTTGTGAGTAGTTTTGGTTTTGTGTGACAGTCAGAGTTTATCCAAGGTGGGGCCAAGGGCTTTCTCTCAAAACTGATTCCCAGAAGAGGGAGTCTTGACTCACCCACTGGTTCTCTCCCCAGCCTACTAATGACTCACCGGATGCCTTTGGATGGAATCCAGAGAACCTGTCTCAGTTTCTCCACCTGGGCACTGATGCTTACACCCACCTGCTGTAGAGACCTGGGGTAGTGATTTATTGGCTGGTTTGTGACATCTAGAGGTGAACAAGATTACTTGTATGTATTAATAGTGTTTCCTGTTAAAGATGGCATTCCAGGAAGTGCTTTTTTAGGTGAAAAGCTTGTCTGGGAGTTTCCTGAAATGGTACATTGTTCTGCTTGCCACTGAGCCCACTTGACATCTTAGAGTCCAAATACAGGGATTTATCAAGGTTGTAGCATGAGACATGTTAAAAGCCATTGATCCTGTGCTATAACCAGTGTCAGCTGTAAAAAGCACATGATCTCCATAATATATCTGAAGGAATCCAGTATGCTTATACCAATGTAAGAAGCGAGATACAGCAGGATTTCTTTTAGGTGGTTCCTAAAAAGCAGTTTATGAAAATTTAACTGAGAAACTTCCTGGGGCTACAAATGTTACACTGAGTATTGTGATTTTACTGTACCTGAGACAATTCCCATTCTATCTAAAATATGTGTTTATTGACACTGATAGCACCTGCAGCTGAAAATTGGACTATGCAAAAGAGTACCAGATAGATTTGCAATAGACTCCTCTTGATACATCTGCACATTTTGCCTTGTTTTGATCCAATTCCCAGACATTAGACAAGCTAGTGCTTATTTTCTGTGCTTAGTTACGTGCTTCTTTTTACTTGACTTTAAAAGCTAGATCCATCCAAAGATTGGGCTGACCTGAGAAGCGACGTGATGGGAGGTGTGCAAGCAGGGAATAAGTAAGCATTTTGTAGGAATGTTAATGGAGAAAATCCAAGTACCAGACAAATGGGAGGTTAGGCTAGACTCTCTCCAAGGCTCTTCTAACTCTGGGATTCTGTAATTTGTTTGTAAGCTCCTCCAGCCTGTTCAACTTGCTCTGCATGAATCCACATGTGTGTAGGTGTGCTTAATGAGCATTGGTTGTCAGGAGGTTTCCCAGCACTCTCACCATGATGTCAGGCTCAATCAGAGAGTCAAAATCACTGACTTGGACAGTCTTTGAAGCATAAGCAGAGAGGGGGACACCCACTTAGACTTCTCCACATTGCACTATGCCTGCTGAACCAAGGGTGCTCAGAGGGGCAGTGATATTCAGATCTGTTTTATCAAAATTAGTTTTGATTTTGGAATGATGGAAGTCAAACGAAAATTTGGACTTCATCAGAAGTCTTTGTTCTTATCCTGGTTTAAACTCTCCTGTATCGGTAATGTTGACTCTCTAGACTCTGGTGCCCCACTTGAAAACTAAGGCAGAATGAGAGGAATGGGGAGAGGGATTCATGAATCATTCGTCCATTCAACAAATGTGAGCCAGACCCAATTCTTGCTCCTAGGGATGCAGCTAAGGTGATTTATAAAGTGCCAATGTTGATTCTGTCCAGTGTCAACATTTTTTATTACTAATTGCAGTGATTGAAGTGAAAGAGGCAAGTGGCATAGTCAAGGTTCCCTTGATTACAGGGATGAGTAAGTGACATAAAGGTTATACAGAAGCATCAATTAAAACATGAACCGGTTTCTCTCAGAAACAAAAAGGCAGCAAAACATCTCTGGACATCCTGGAAATTGGTAAGTTCTGTTCCATCCCGGCCTACTTCAGTTACTGACTAGGCCATATTATGAGGTCACGCCCAGTGACACCAACTCATGTACATAATAAAACAGAACTCTAACAATGAAGATTCTTGAGAAACTTTGAATTAAGTAAAAGCAAAAGATTTAATGAGTGAAGTAGCCATAGGAGAATGGTTTGGTGACAGTCTGTGATGAACTCACATTTACTTGTGAAGAACATTTTTGTTCTAGTCATCTAATATTCAGTTCATTTGTTTGTCTAATATTTATTAAGCAACTATTAATGCAAAGAGGGATTGTATGAGGACGTGGATATAATTAAAATCTATTATGTTTATGATATATAGTCTAGAATAATCAGAGTAATATGGCTAGTAAATAGCACATTGGATGTCACAGATTGACAGGAGATTCTGCTGCTTGTACAGTACAACTTTAAGGAAAAAATGCACTTGTCTATGTTTATCTTTTTATACTTGTGTTGATTAACCCAATGAAGGTAGATAAGTAACTTCCAAATGACTTCTTGTCTTTTAAGTAGAGATCTTTGTAAGAATGTTTTCAAATTATACTTTCAAATTGCAAGTGGTGAGACTCCTTAGGGAGTTTTTAATCCCAAGATTACCAGTCTAGTTAAGTATAATTAAAAGACTGCTTTCCACCTTTACTGCTGAATAAGTAAAGAGGAGATGAGAAATAATAGTGTAAATTTTTTAATGTTTGCTAGCCATTTTCTTTACAGACAACTTTACTGAGTGACAGCAATATTAGAGATCTGCAAACTTATTGTAATAGGCCAAGAAAGAATTGCTCCTAGATTTGATGTAATCAGATCAACAACATTATCAAATCTATTCTGTATATCTCTCGTCGAAAATACTATTTTATAATATCTTTCCACTTCTGTGCCCTCCCAAAAATCATTCCACTAGGGAAAAACCTTCATCTTTAAAACTCACTAGACACAAATTTAAAGCTTCAGAAAAATTTGAAAAATAGATCAAGTTAAGCAAAAGGTATGAATTTTTCCCTCTGTATGAGTTCCTAACTTTTAATGAAGTCTATCTAGATTAAACTAAGTCTGACTTTATCTAGCAAGATTTTAACATAGCTGTATAGGGAGGTGTTTTTTCAATGTTATTTCAAACACTAAGCTAATGACAGTTGTATTTTTACCTATCATGTGAGTTCAGTTTTGAAAGGGAAAAGATCTTCTAATTTGAATTCATTGAACACAGATAGACTAATCACTGTAGGTTGCCAAGTACAATTCTTAGTGCTTGGAAAGAAAATGTGAACACATATCCGGCCCAAGTCATCTAGGAGCTCACAATTATGTGTTTTAGATCTCTGATTTGAAAGGCTTCCATAAGACCTTAATTTAAAAGATTCATCTGGTTCCAGCTGAAAACTGTGCAATTTAGATTCTATCTGCACATAAAACCTTCATGACTTGTGTCACAACACTCGCTTACTTTGACTTGTAATCCATCATTACATATACCTGGCTAATGAGTTCTCATGATCCAGTGATCCTTAGACTTATTTTTTGTGATACTTTTTACATTTCCCCCGCATGTAACTATTTAATAATTCATCCAGATGTCTCTAATGAAGCAGAATGAGATTGACTGATGCCCATTTACACCCAAAAATGGCGTGTGGTAAAACACAAAGAAATTTTGAAAGTCAATAGATGCCATGAAGTAAATGAAAAACATTCCCTTGCAAAATAATACTTTTTTTTCAGATTTTAATAAAGGAAATTTGATCCCCTTGCTCTCTGTGGTTTGTATGATTCCAAAGTATAGATTATTTTTTATTTTCTCCATTATTTTTTGTGTATGATACAAACAATACATGACTCTTTCTAAAATATACTGGGCTTTGTAGCAAACATAGATCAGAATTTCTGTCCCCTCCCACTTTGTCACTTTGTAAAAGAAGAAAAAAAGAGTCAAATATGTATATGATATGAATAAAATATGTTTTCTCTAAGAACTTGAAGGGGAAAAATATTAGAGATGAAAAGAATGAGTCTCATATTATTTCAGGTGAAGGCAGATGGAGCTCTGACATATTGCATCTATGTGTGCTCGCTGCCTGGGTGGTTTTATACAGGTCTGACTCAGGAGATTGAGGCCCAACAGACTCCTTGTGAAGAGTAACGTGTGATCCCAGTGCTCCAACCTGCTGGGCTGGTGGCCTGCTATTCTTGTGTGAAGTGCAGATCAGAATGATTACTTTAGAAGCTGGGTCTGGTCTGGACCTTCCAGCTCAAACAAAATGGAAAACTTGGAGAGAGATCAGAGAAAACAACAAAAGTTGATTAATAAAGGGTTAGAAAACTGAGTATTTATGAGAAAAAAAAAATGGAGGTGGCTGAGAGATTAAAAGTCTGTACATATTTGAAAGGCTACCATAGGAAGAATGTTTACTAATTGTGCTCTTAGACTCTAGGGAGGGTAAAATCCTGTCATCCTTCCTTTAAGGCCTTCCAGTGACTTGTGATTATATTTACAATAAATTAAATTCCAAACGCCTTACCCTAGCTTGCAAGTCCTGCACACTCTCCTCATTTTACTTTCATATCCTGTCCTCCTCCAGTAGAGGGGACAGTTATAGTTTGTCAAGGTTTGAGGGCTTTTTTAGATGCAAGACTTGTTGTTTTAAAATGCTAGCAGGCTCAGGCAAATGGACCATTGGCCCCTCGTCCTCTAGGCCCGTGGACCCTCTCTGTGACTTTCAGTACCTCTTCTTCAAGTGTTTCTCTGCTGGAAGTACTTTCCCTTCTGAGTGGAATCTTAGGACCAAGTCTAAAATATGTATACATATAAGAGCATAGTTGTTTTATTTTTTTCTTCCTCCTAAGTAATGGTTGTCTTTGTAAAACCTGTTGGTAAATCAGAAGGAAGAACATATCATCACAGTGGAGTCCTTGGTACTTTCCTCTTCATACCACAGTGTGGCTTGTGATTCCAAGGAAAAAGTTTTGCAATAACCATTTAAGAAGTTTCTCGTCCTGTAAATCAATGGTGCATGGCGTGTGTGTGTGTGTGTGTGTGTGTGTGTGTTTCAGCAGCAGTTGTATCACCCTGGAATCGTAAGATAAATGCGTGTGGGGTAGAGTTCAGATGTGCCTGAATAAACTTATGAAAAGGTGGATGGAAATGTGAGGGGAGGAGGTATTGTCTTTGGTTTGTTTTTTGATTAAGTAAAATATATTTTTGTTTCTAAAAGATATCTCAGATACAGAAAAAAATAGCTTTCATACTTCTTCCAAAGAGGTTACATTAATTTTATCATGGATTGGATGGGTGTGGCAAAGATGAAGAGATCAGTAAATTAAAACTGAATGATGTTTTAGAAATTTTACATTCTAATTATGATTAGTAACCTGAATTCTCAACTCTAAAAATGCTAACACTGAGCCCAGGTCTAATGTGTGAGATAGAAAAGTTTTTCATCATCTCAACTACTTTTGAAGATTATCAAGAATTTCATTCTTCCCAGCTCCCTGTTCAGAGATATTATCAGTCAAACTTTACATAGTAGAAACTGGTCACAAAGGTCATTTACCCAAGATAGCATGGTTTGTTATATTATAAATAATATCTATAAGTGAAAAAAAGCTTGTCATATGTTAATGCTATGGGAAAGAGATCCTTATTTGAAAGGAGAAAATACATGTAGAATTTAAACAAACTATTCTAACCAGAACAGCTTCAATTTCTTTCTTTTTAGCTCTGCCATTATGCCACTAACTTGAAATATGAAGTATCATATCAACATAATCTCTTAAACCTGACCCTACCTATTAGATCATGACCCAATAAAACAACAATAATAGACAATTGGAAAATTAGTGGAATCCTCTGAAAAACATTGAATTATTGTACTCTTTTATAACCTCACAGTTTAAAGCTCTTGATATCTCTGAATATGAATCTATTATGTTCCCAGCCAACATCACAATGGTTATTTTGTTGCGTACTAAGAAAAATGGCATTCATGTCTCTCATCCCGACCCCAGTAACTGGAGATGCAAATGATGCTTATCCAACCATGATAACTTAGCAACGATTCATTGATCTCCCAAAATCACTGGTTTTTCTGAGGCTTGATGATTGGAATGTAAAGCTCTTGCCTATTTCCAAGATATATTGTAAACTATTGAATTTTAAATGGTTTGACATTAAGTATAATATCTGTGGTCTATTCATGAGGATTAAAAAGGTAGTCATTCAGCTAAACTAGTTCATTAATCATTTTTCCAGAGGATTTTGAATTTACTGTTGAAAGCGTCAAATGTTAGAGCTGGAGGGCTTCTTATTCATCATTCAGCCTGGGTTGTTTGCTTTTCTGAGGAAGAAATCTTGTTGGTTACTGGCAACATACAAACGTAAAAAAAAATGAAAATTAAAAACATAAAAACTGGGGTGTCCATACTCCTTGTTCAATTTTTCTCTTCCATACAATATTGAAATACATTTAGTTTTATGTCACTGTTTGACTTTTGGTCTAGACATGATTTTCACATGTTCTAAATGTTTTCTACCAGGTACTTTGCAAGCAACCCGTGCCCTGATGGTGATTGGCATCCTGCTGGGACTACTCGCCATCTGTGTGGCCACTGTTGGCATGAAGTGTATGAAATGCATGGAAGATGATGAGGTACAGAAGATGCGAATGGCTGTCATTGGGGGAGTAATATTTCTTATTGCAGGTAAGAGAGGCCATGTCTCCCTTCATTTTACTGAACTGTTTCTGAAGGTTTGATATCTAGTTTTCACTTTCTTTAGACTATGTTGAGTTTGTTGTACTTTGATTTATTTCAGTCCTTTAAAATCTGAAGTCATAGAAACTTTCAGTCCAGTTGATTTTCACAATTTCAAATAGGAGCCAAATGAGATTTGAAATCTGTGCTCACAGTGGACAGGTCTATTCATTGATGTTCCAGATACCAATTGGTTTGTTAGAACCAGTTTGCCCAGGTTAAAAGAGATATTTTCTACCTAGTAAACACTAAAAACAATTCTGTATATTTTGGAAATTTTTTTCCATATCAAGTTCCATAGACACTATATAGAAAAATGGGGGAGGGGGAGTAGTAGGAAAGCACATAAAGAATGTCTGAGTTACACAGGTCTGTGAGGAAGAGATGTCGTGTGGATTGTTGGAGAAAAATAAGGATAGTGTTTCAGGTGAGCCGATCAGATTCCAAAATGAACAGAATGTACCCAGAGATCAGTGAAGAGAGAGACCAATTGGAGAGGAGGTGGAATGTCGGAATGGCAGGGAATTAGATTCAGTGAGTTAAGAGAACAATAAAGAAAGATCCTGAAGAAAAATGATAAAAGAATGAAGTTGTATTTTCCATATTAAATAAGTATGTGTGTTGCTTTATTCAAATGTTGATGATGAATTAGTTATGTGACTTCTGAGAAAGTGAGAGCCAGAAGAAGACAGACAGTTCCATAATAAAATCTTTAATAAGACATATTAAATGAGATAGTTTGTGTTTATAAAATTTTGGATATAAATCACTATTATATAGTGATTGCATATATGCTTTATAATATATATAGTCGTTTACTTCTTGAAAACATTAGTATATATGCTATATATAATACATATATTATAGCATATTGTTTTTAAAAAGACATTGTTAGTTTAATCTACCATTAGGAAAAGGTAGAATTAGGCTTTTCCCTTCTCATTTCCTCTTTGAGAAAAAGACCTTGTTTGGGGCCTTTGTCTCAGCGCAATACATGAATTTAACCAATAATGAAAGAAGTGGGATTATGACTTTGCTAAAGATTTTGTTAAAATGATCAGTCTTTTAGTTTATCCAGATTATCTCCTATCAAAAAATATGGATAGTGTTTTATTCCCAACAGTTTAATTTTGCATCAAAGGCTATGAATAAACTTATATAGCACCCTTCCTTTGCTTGCCTTCTTGTAACTCCAGTAAGTGATTCTATCAATCCCACTTAGGTTTCAGGAACTTGGTAGAGAGAAAGTCAAAATGATCTGTCTGAACAGCAAAAGGCAGCAGTATTATTTCTATCCTTTAGTAAGTAAAGGAAGGGGAAAGAGGCAAGCTAGAAAGATTCAGACTGTCTATATTGGTAGTTTCTTAGAATTACTGTAAAACATTATTTAATTTCTTGGGTTTAGAAATGTAAAGATATTTTATACTTCTTATAAGTGATGGAATGGATTATTTGGACTAATTAGTTTCTCTGGCATTGTTGAACTATGAAAAGCATGGGAAATTGAGAGTGTGCTGCATAAATTGATCTGACATAGCATCTCAGCAAACCACAAGGTTACACCTCACCTGACATGTCAGGGCTATAGGAATTTGGGTGGTCTAGTTCATTCTGAGACAGGTTCTGCTCTCCCCTGCTATCTGGCTGCTTACTGTCTTTTGACCATGCAGTTTTGAGTTTTTTGTCTTCCCTTTTGCAAGTGACTCTGGATTTATCAAAAATATTTTATTACACTAATGTACAACAAGAGCTTTAAAGAAGATGTGGAATGATATGACCTGCTGAATTGTTTCCAAAAAGCTATTTGTTATAATTATTATTATTTAATAACCTTAAACTATAAGGTTATAGTTTAAGATTGCAAAAAGAGTAAAACCCATTCCTAATTCTAACCTAATGTTTTTGTCTGTCTTAAAATAATACTTGGAATAAATCATTTCTGAAGTTTTAATCTCCCTAAGTTAAAATTGGCTAAATATAAAATATCAACACTATTAATAAGATTTAATTCTTGTAAAATATGTGTATATTTAATGGGCTGTGTCTTTATGCTTAGTGTTCCATAACGATTAACTGTGTTTTGTTTTGAATTTCTGTAGGTCTGGCTCTTTTAGTTGCCACAGCATGGTATGGAAATAGAATTGTTCAAGAATTCTATGACCCCATGACCCCGGTCAATGCCAGGTAATGCTTTTTACATACAAAATAAATTGGTCTCTGAGAAAGTACTTTTTGTGTTTTGCAAAGTCAAGCTAGTACCATACCTTCCCAGATTTGATTTCCACAATTTTAGAGAAATTTATGTCACATTTGAAAATAATTTGAATGCCCAGTGACTCATGTTAAAATGAGTTTGATAATTGCTTTAATAGCCTATAGTGATGACAAATGCATTTTAAAGGTTTCAAGCACTAAACTTTCCAACTCTATGGTAGACCTACTTTTTTATATTAATAAAAATGTTAATATATTTGAAGTTTCCTTTTTTGAAGTGCATTTTGATATAACACTTAATTGTGATTTTTTTAAACTAGTACAGTTTATGATTGTTTGAAGAAAATAATACTGTTGTGGGGGGTCATTTCCAGTAGTTTAATTTTACTTATGAATACAAAGTTTAATTTATTTATGAAAAAAAATAAGTTGCAATACCACTTTCAAATTATATGTTCCACCACAACTATAAATTTGACTTTACTATGGTCATTCTTCTTAATATTACAAGTTGTGGAAGTTAAAGACCTGATTCTTGCCTGTCATGTAATGACACTCTTTGATCAGCGACAAGGCTCTTTGTCTCTCCGTGTTCACATCTTTAAAGCCTCATAATTACCTTCAGAGTCAGGATGTTAAAATGTAATTATTGTTTGTTGAGTCTAGGATGAATGGATGAAAAATCCCCATGGTTGGAGAGATAAGGTGTGATTCTTTTTATATAATCACCCACGTATAGGAGAACACATGCGGCAGTGATTGTGTTGGAACTCTTCCCATGAGATTTTCAGGGTAGGGACAGAAACTGCTGGAGGTCAAGGCTAAATTTTATTAGTAATGGATGCAAAAGCACTTTATAAATTGCTAGGGACTGTACACTTGTTATTTACATTGTCTCATGTGAAATTGCTCCTGAAAGCATTTCAATGAGGCAGGTAGGATAATCTTGTTCTACAAAAAGCAGAAACTGAGGTTGAGAAGTGAGGCTATGAGTCCACAATTGCAGCAAGTGAGAGTTTGCTTCAAGATTCAAACCCAGACCTTATAACCTTAGATCCAGCCCTGCTCTACCTTTATTCCTCAGTTAGCCACAAATCCTCTCCCCTTGAGTCTGCAGAACATCTCCACGTGAATCAATTTAATCTAGAATGGCCTCTGAGCTGTATAGAGGTCTTTTTCACCAAACCATAAACTTCACATTTCAGTATATATAGGTACCTGGGATCAGCAATTAAAAATGATAATCATTTTCATAACACTCTAGCAGTTTCTTTATAGAATATGGTTACAACTTGCTGATAACATAGCTTTTTAAGCTTTAGCTTAGGAACCAGGGTTCAAACTCAACTTCTTAAATGTAGGAACATGATTTGCCAATCTCCTACACATGGAAAAATCTTTAGAAATAGTTGCACAATTAACCTGGTGTTGCATACCGTGTTGCCTGATCTATTATTGCAAATTGTCAACAATTGCAATGTAAACATTCTTGTGTTTGTGTTCATAAAACTTAAACTACTTCCCCAAGGGATTGGGTTTTTTTTCCCCCAGTGGAAAAAAAATGAGTATGGTCTTTATATCTTTTAATTATTTAGATTAGAAAATTTCAATGATCGCTTCTCAGCCTTTTGGCTAAGATCAAGTGTAGAAAATTTCCAGTGATTCTTAGACTAACCTAATGCACTATTCTTTGTTTTTAAGGTATGAATTTGGTCAGGCTCTCTTCACTGGCTGGGCTGCTGCTTCTCTCTGCATTCTGGGAGGTGCCCTACTTTGCTGTTCCTGTCCCAGAAAAACAACATCTTACCCAACACCACGGCCATATCCCAAACCCGCACCATCCAGTGGTAAAGACTATGTGTGACACAGAAGCAAAAAAGGAGATAACCCTGTTGGCACAAAACAAAATGGACCTTGAAATACTATCATTGACATTAACACCTTAGACTTGACTTTTGTAGTCTGAACTGTGGTATTACTACCCTCCTCCATCCCCCCAAAAAACATCCTTTTTTTAAAAAATACCCATTGATAAAAATGGCTTAGCGTTCTTTTATCTCCTTTCCTCAATACAGAGGGAAGTCTTTTCCATTTGTATTATTGGATCCCACTGAGTAACCACTTCAAATATGGGGAGGGGAGCACATCTTAAATATATATAGATATGTATATATACCTGTTTTTCTATAAAAATTTAGATAGTACAAATTCTTATTCTCATTATGTTACTACCAATATAATTAAAATATATCTAAAAAGAAATATGTATTTAATTCTATGTTGATTAAGTTAGCAGTTTATTTGGTATATTTCTTGTTTCTATATGTATACATATATAATAGATCAAATATCATCTACCTTCCTTCAGCCTTTAGTGATTATTTGTAACTAATGCACAGTTTATGACAGAAGACTTAAACTACAAGTATGCATTCTCTCAATTCTTGTGCTTCTTTTTATATGCTTATTTTATTTTTTTTACTATAATCTGTTAGCACTTGCTTTGACAAGTCATTCTTCTGTCTTTATGTGTTTTTTTTTTTATTAGGTGGGGCTTAAGTTTTGTATCTAATAACACATTTCAGGAGCTTGCAATTTAATTCCTAATGTAAGTAGGAACTGCTTACAAATCAGAACTTTGAGGCAACTCTTTCTTTATGACCAGAATGATATATTCTGTTGACCTTTCCACATGATCCCTGTACTCTGACCTATAACGATCTTGTTTACTTTGAAAATATTTGTCCCATTGAGTAGCCATGAGCTGTTTTCCCAGATGTTGTAACACAATTTTATCGATTAAATTTTCAAGCTACTTATTCGCAGTTACACATCCCCTCCAATCACCTGATATTTCCCCTTCACCTCCTCATTTCTGTTGTTTTCTCCTTTGTCCTTATCATGTAGTTTACTTCTTCCTAAAGAGGTGTGGTCTGTTTGTCTGAATGATGTGCTAGACTTTCTGTAGTGATAATCTGGTGACTAGGATTCTCTACGTAGCTCTAAGCCAGTCACTTAATCTTTCTCTATTTTCCCATCTGTCAAATTGAGATAATAATACTTAAACAGCTGTTAGAGGTGGTGTGAGTATCAATTAGGTGGTATTATGTACATTCTTTGAACATGAAGTGTGTGTCAGTAGTGCTTTTATTTGCCCAATTGGCTATTAAGAAGTCATTGAACCAAACCTACAAACATACCTTCCCATCATTCAGCACCTTCCTTTCCCCACCAGATCATTCCCTTTCTTTTAGCTGGACCTAGCATTTCATTTGTGCTTTGTTCCATTTTAACAATTGTTCTTAGTTTTCCAGTCTGTGGAAAATGCTTCTTCACGTAAGCCAGGTGATGTAATGAAAGGGTGTCAGCTTTGCTGTCTGGAGACCTTACTTGAGTCTTGGTGCTATCAATTACTGTCTGAGTTTGGGCAAGGCACTTGGCTGCCCTAGATTTATTGCTCCATCTGTAAAAAGGGGATTGTAATTCCTGACCTGCCTACCTCACAGAGCTGTTGTGGGGATCCAGTGAGATGGGATATATGTAAATGTGGTTTTATAAGGTGAAACCTACTGTACTAGGGGAAAGAATTAAGGAATTTAAATGCATAGGTTTTAGATTACCTTTTGAATGACTGCAAAGAGGGAAATTTTTAAAACATGGGTTTGTTACCCTATCAAATCTCTGAAGTGAAGAGACACTAAAGCAAAATCCAGCTTACTAAATGAAAAGGATTTTAAGCAATTCTTAGTTCCTTCAATCAGTTTGACCCTATGCTTTTTGTCACTAAGCCTTTCCCCTTTCAAGAATGCAGACTTGGCCTCGGAAAAGTCTGCAGATGTGATGGGTAAAACAAGTATAAGTGTTGGCAAAGTCAAAATATGGAAGGCTTTTTGAATTATAATAATTTGCAATGGTATCCAAGGTGAATTACTTTTAAATGATACCAACAGTGCTATTGCTACAAGCTAACAGCTGACAATAGGATATGATAGTTTGGGCATGGTAATTCATAATGAGATCTTATCCAAGAGACTGCATCATAGGAAGTTTTGAACCTAGAGTGTCTTCCAAACCTGAGAGTCTATGCCTCTAGCAGGTATATTACTGATGTGTCAGTGTAAATGCATATGGTTACTAGTTGTTAAACTCCATGAAGAAATCTATAGTCCAAAACAGTCAACAGAATTGTTACATCAGAATTTCTTCAATTTTGATATTTTTGTACTCTGCTATCATATCTGGAAACAGGACCAATAGATATTTTGGGGTTTTGTAATGGGAATTTGTATAAAGCATTACTCTTTTTCAATAAATTGTGTGTGTGTGTTTTTTTAATAAAATTGAATCCTTGGCTTGTTTTTCTAATTATTTCAAGATGGCCATGCTTGGAAGAGGAGATGTTTAGGTAGGATCAGACTCACTGGGCTCCTGGAGTAAACCTGTAGTGCTATTGCTTGGGGCTATCTATCCATTACTTCAGTTACCCCACCCACTAGGATGCCCTATTTCTCTGCAACAGAGCTCCTTTCTCATCAAGGCAGTGATAGAAGATAATGCCTGGAAAATTTACTGAATTTCCCTCATCCATAAGAAGTGGACATTCTATAATCAAAGACTAAAAGATCAAATAGCGGTCATAGCACCCCGTGCAAGATGAAGGTAGCTGTGTTGCCCGCTAAGGTGGGAGAGACAACAAACTACAAATCCATTGTTGTCATAAAGATTGTTATCAAAACTACCTAAAGTAAGTAATGAAACCAGTTCACTTGTTATCAGAGAATATCAGTAATGAGTAGTCTTAATTGTGACTTCTCTAGGGCAATTTTTCATATTAAAGAAACATTTGCAAGGGAAGGATTACAGATCTCTATATGGGTTAGTCGCCAGCATTAGCATGAGAGGTGGGTGAGAGACTGAGATCACTATGAGTTTGAATTGAACCTCCCTTAAATTAAGCATGTACATCAGATTCTCCACTTTTTCTATGGAATTTAAATTTCAGGGGGTGGAGCCCAGGCCCATGATGCTTCAGAGGAAGGAAAACTTGTAGGTGTTCCTGACAAAAGCTCTCAGGGGAGAATCTAGATGCTTAATCATACCAAGAAGACACCTACTTCTCTGTGAGCTCCACCTTACTGACTGCATTCCTGCACACCTCTGCCTTTCACCTCCCCCTCATTTATAACTTTCTTGGTGAATAAGTGCCAGGTCCAGGGAAAACCCCATCCCGTACTCCGTCTCCACATTCACACATTTTTAAGTCTGTTTTAACGTTAGTAAGATCTCATAGCAGATTTTAGTTTTAACCTCTTTTTGCATGATGCTCAGTTGTAAGATTTCTGCAGTCTCTTTCTCCCACAGTCTAGACAGACTCTCTGTTCCCCCAGTCTGGTCAAAAATCTCTATAATAATTAGCTGCTACCATGAAACTGACACAGTCTTTGAAGGTTCTAGGGTTAAGTGGGGACAGCTTATTGATTTTAAAACAATCAGAAATTTTTCCAATTCCAAGAAGCTCTCTGCAAACCTCATGACATTTTGTATACTCATTTACCATTGACAGGTTTTCCCAACATGGTCAGTATTGGCAATCTGACACAAGATACGAATGTATTCAATTCATATTTACTAAACACCTATCATAGATTCAGTGCCATTAAATACAAACAAAATTAGAAATGAATAAAACCAAGACTGTTGGCCCAAGGTGAAGAATGTTTAGTGGCAAGAGAAATGAGCTTGAAATCTAGCACTTGTTATGTTATTGATGGGTCACAGAGAGCTATGGAGATATTCATCCAGTGTTTATTCATTTGTAAAACAAAGTGCTTGGACTGATATAGTGTGTCTTACACATAACATTATTGGGGTACAATTTAATAAGGTTAAACTAAGCCCCATTCTTGCAGAGTAGATAGTTTTGGGAAGCCTGAGTAGATAAGGGACTGGATAAGGCTGCCTTGGGGACAAGGCCTTAATACCCAACCACCATGACCGGAAAAACCAGTCCAGCTCCAAGAATGCAGAAGCAGAGACCAGGACATATTTCTGTGTCAAATGCCAGCACCAGAGACCAGACATCTCAGCAAGTAACTGCTGCAAACTGGTGCCCTAAGTTAGAAAGCTCAGGAAAATAGAACATAAAATAAATCAAATCCTTCCTGTGCATCCTTCCTCTCCAGTTTTACCCTTTGCTTCTCTTAGAGTATTTAAATAAATCTACCTCTTTTGTTCTCCACTTTGTCTGTAATGAATTCCTTCACCCCCACACCTCCAGCCTACCCCAATATTTCTCCCACTAAAAACATGTTAGAATTACCCAGGAGTTTTTGAAATTTCTCAATTTCAAGATCTTAGCCCAGATAAGGAGAAACAGAACCTTTCAGAGGAGCACACAAGAATGAACTTTCTAGGGGATTCTAATGCACAATCTCCAGAGCAAAACATTGGACTATAGCATACCTCAGAAGCAATCCTGTTCAGTAACTTTTTTTTTAAAATTTATTTATTTATATCTAAAAGAACTGGGGTACAGGCCAGAGGTGTTGGGGTTGAGAGGATTTACCAGAGACAGAGTGGGGAACAGAACAGGCAGCTCAACTGAAATACACTGCTGAGGGCAGCAGTGGGTGAGACAGGAGAGGTCTGCACCATGTGGGTATCTCCCTGGCCAGGGATCGAACTCATGCTGCAGTGGCCGTGGATAGCTTCATAGGTTGTATCTTAACCCCTTGAGCCACCAGGGAGGCCCTGTTCAGTAACTTTTCTAAGTGAACACACTTCCTGGCACTTAATAGTGTTTGAATTTAATTTTTCAGTTTTGGGTATTGTTTGTGTTTGGTGAGTAGAGGCGACGTGGTCTTCAGAAGCACTTGTCATAATTATTTGGCTAAAAACCTCCATTCCTGTAATCTTCTATTATTTTTAAATGAATCCCAAGAATAGACATTAATGCAAAGTTGTTTTTTTTTTTTTTAAAGAACAGCCTCTTTAACAAATAATGTTAGTTCAAGAGAATAATAATAAAGTAGAGCCTGAGTTATCTTCCTCTCTTGTGTGAAATTTTCAGACAAGGCTTGGGCAAACCAAATCTTACTTCATTTATTTTAAATGAATAGCAATTCTGTAATTTTATTTCATTGTCAAAGTGTTTTATTTCTTTGATTCTCCTCATCCCAAAAAAGAAAAAGTAAAGATAAACACACACAAACACAGATACATACACCAATTCGAACTAAATTTCTGTTATTTATTTCTGAAAGAATCCTAATATAATCGCTTTATGTACAAATAAATAAGTTGAGATCAAGAAAAAGGAAAATTTTTTTACTAACTTGCAAGATTATGCAATGGAGTCAAGACTTAAAATAGGATCCTCTGAATCCAAACAAATGCTTTCCTACTATATTGCTTAGTTGGTTGCAAAAATAAAGTCTAGCCTGCTCATGATCTCAGGTGGTTGTACATTTACAAAACAACCTAATATTCAGGCCAGGAATCCTAGGAAATTAAGTAGGTTGAGATGAAGTTTCCTGTGATGTTTAATCTTTTTAAATTTAAACGGCTACCTCACCATGGGGGAGTCTAACTCAGAAAAAAAAAATTCTCCAAAGAACATATCAGGGCTAATCCTTTCAATGTGACTTAAGCTATAGATTTGCTAGAGAAAGGAAAATTGCTTTTACAAAGACTTGTTTTCCTCAGAAACTTGTAACATACATGCTTTCCCCTCCTGGGTTTATTGCATGTCATAAATCTTTAAATTCCCTGCATCCTGCTGAATGTAACCCAATCATTGTTTCTGTGCACTAATGTGAACCTGTCAGCCCAAACAAGCTCAATTTGGGGAATGTCAGAAAATTGTCAGAAAGTGTCAGTCTCAGTACCTGGCACATGGTAGCCATTTGGTACCTTCTGTTCTTAAAATATGAACATGAATGTGTCCTGTCCACAGTACCACAGAGAGTTGCAGGAAAATTTCTTAATATTAATTCTTTTCAGGGTCTAAAATAATAACCTTTATTGGATTTCCATGTTTTCACTGTATTAGAAAATGAGCGATTTCCATATTATATTTTTATTTTGCTAAAGAAGAGAAAACATGGAATATATCTCCCCACAGGAATACAAACTCTTTGAAAATGGGAACATTTTTAATTTTATTCACTGCTCTAGCTCCAATTTTCACAATTGTTCCTGGCTCAGAACAGGCACTAAATAACTTCTTGATTAATTAGTAATTAAATTTTCTTCTTTTCTATAAATAATGTCATATAGTTGGTTTCACAGATGTCTAGTGAAGAAGAATCTTATCAATTTCTTATCTCTGACTTTTCTACCTTCCTTGCATAAAATGGAAGTAGTATCACATCTCTGTTTTAAGGATTCATTGTGAGTTAGCAGAAGTGTAGAATAAAAGATAAAATGTCCTCCTTAATTACATCTTTGTAGAATTCCAGGGATGAGGCTTATGGAAATGAAAACAGTGAGATGAAAGGCAGTGGGTATTTTTTTTTTTTTTTTGCATTAAATTCTTTTCGGCCTAGGACTTCATGAGATCTTAGAGGTCAAGTGGTGCAACCTAGACTAGACTCAGTTCTTTTCCCAGCACCTTGGGCAAGCATTATTCCTCCTACCGCCAAAGATGAGAAATTCACTGAAATGCAGACCCCATTTATCATAGTCAGAAAGTTCTCCTGAGTAATCTTTGCCCTTTGAAGTATCTTTAGCACATTATGAGGTTATGTTCACTGCAGTTTTCTTCCTGTCAAGTCCCCAAAGAACTGCTTTCTAGATCGTCTCAGGCATGATCCTAATCAAGTAGAAAACCTGTCATGATTTTTGAAGCTTAGCAGCAGGCTTTGCTGTGTTCCACCCAGCCCCAAGGTCCTGAGGCAACTTTATTGAGCTTTTGTAACCATGACTCAGTCCTCAGGTCCCAGCAAAGTGACATTGGTGCCTGAGAGTCTTTTGTCATGAACCCACAGCAGGACAGGATTATGTGAAAGGTTTGTCTTGCCAAAGAATAGTAATGCCAGTTACAGTTCTAAGAATGGGGACCCACCTACTTGGGTAAGTGATTTCTTGACTCTTTCTTTAAACAGTTCTGGAAATTCACAATGACACTTAAATAGCTTTATGATCAAGTTCCCTTCCACTTACTACCTCTGTGACCGCAATGAGATAATTAATATTCTAATCCCCAATTTCCTCAGCTTTAATTTGAAATAATAAGTGCCTAATTCATTGGATTGTTGTTAGTATTAAATAAATTATTATACTTCCCAGTCATAGCAGTTACAAAATAAACATTACCTACTATTAGTTATTCTTTTCTTGAGAATGGCCTTGGGGAAAAATAGTTATGAGTTTCTCTGCTAGTACTTTTTACTATTGAGTCAATGAAAGTTTCCATTTACATGTAACTAGAAGCTAATATTTGTTAGAGTTGGTTAAAATTAAATTTTTGATCATTGGTGTAGAATTTTTTGTGAAATATTTTGCAAATGTATTGTTACAGTGAAAGGTAATCACATACTTGAAGTCAGTCTACTTAATAAATAATAATATAATAAAATATTCTTATTCAATTATCTAGATGATTTAATAACTTAAATTTATAGCCATCTTTTTTTGGTATTGTTATGAACATTTATCCTACTTGGTAACACTGGGAATCTCAGATATAATGCAGTTCAATTTTTTGAGAAATAGATAGTTTTGTTTAGGTGATAAAGGAAATCAAAAATTAAAGTCTTTTCTAGTTTTGTAGAATAATCACACAAATTGAGTGGCTTTAAAGTTGTTGCTCAATTCGGAAACTTCAGAGGTTTTTTTTTAAGTCAAAATAATTTTTATAACACTACTCAGTTTTTAACGTGTTCACAATGGCACTGGAAGACAAAACTGCTAGTATCTAAACACAATCAAGGTTTGATGCCCAACTATAGTGGTGCTCATTGTATTCTTTGCTGCCACATCTGTCTCGTCTCATTCATTCATCAAAGAATGTCTTTCATGACGCATAAAGGATTATTAATTTTATTAAATTTCAACACTTGACTCCATGCCATCTGTGATGAAATGTGAAGTATGAGTAAAGCACTTCCACTGCACACTGCAGTGTGACATGTGTCTCAAAGGAAAGCATGTGTCATTATTGGAGTCACAAATAGAACCAGCTGCATTTTTGATGAAACACCATTTTCATCTGAAAGACAAACTTGTTATTTAAACTTGGATTTAGCAAAATATTTTCTTGAAAATAAGTGAAGTGGGGGCTTCCCTGGTGGCTCAGGGGGTTAAGACGTAACCTATGAAGCTGTCTGCAGCCACTGAAGCACAAGTTCAATCCCTGGCCAGGGAGATACTCACATGGTGCAGACCTCTCCTGACTCGCCCGCTGCTCCCCTGAGCAGTGTATTTCAGTCAATCCACTTGTTCTGTTCCCCACTCTGTCTCTGGTGAATCATTTCACCCCCCCACAACTCTGGCCTATACCCCTGTTCTTGTATACAAAATAAATAAATCTTTTTAAAAAAAGAAAATAGGTGAAGTGAAATGGCTAATTTAAGGGAAACAATCCACAGTATTTTTTGCCAATGATGAAATGTGCACTTTTAAGTGAAAATTAACACTTATTTGTAATTTGGAAATTGTATAACTACAACCATGTGTTTGACAGTTTTACAACAGAAGAATTTTCTGAGGAGATTGATGATATTAGCAAAGGTGATTTATTAATATTGTGGAGTGAAATGTATAATCCATTTGGAAGATTTACCTCACTTAGTGAACTGATATTTTATAAGTAATCAATGCATAAGGATAGTGTTATAGATGTTACCTATGATGCGCAGGTAAACTATTTATTTAAAGTACAAGACAACCATTTTATGCATATACCATATGAATTTCTAATTGTTGGAACTTTATGTTTTTTCTATATCATGACTATTGTAAATAGTACTACAGTAAGCATGATAATACAGCATCTCTTTGAGATCTTGATTTCAATTCCTTGGATAAATATCCAGAAGTGGGATTGCAGGGATCATATGATAATACTATTTTTAATTTTTTGGACAGCTTCATAGATTTTCAATAATAACTGTTAATTTACATTCCCACCAGCAATGTATAAAGTTTCTATTTTTTCCACATCCTCATCAACATATGTTGTTATTATTTTAATAGAAAACCATTCTAACAGGTGTGAGGCAATATCTCATTTTGGTTTTGATTTGCATTTCCTCATAATTAGTGATGTTGAGCACTGCTTCATACATCTGTTCACCATTTGTCTTCTTTGGAGAAATGTGGGACTCTGCTATTTTAATTTTGGATTATTACTTTAATTGTTATACTACTACTGCTATTATTATTATTTACTTTAAGTTGTAGGAATTGCTTATGTATTTTGGATATTAACCACTTATCAGATAGAATTTGCAAATATTTTCTCCCATTCTGTAGATTACCTTTTCATTTTAGTGATTATTTCTTTTGCTGTGCAGCATTTTATTTTGATGCAATCTCATTTATTTATTGCTATTTTGTTACCTGTGCTTCTGGTGTCCTACTGAAAAATCATTGTCAAGACCAATGTCAAGGAACTATTTCCCTGGGTTATCTTCTAGAAGTTTTATGGTTTCAGGTCTTTTGTTTAAGTCTTTATCCATTTTAAGTTGATTTTCACAAATGGTGTAAGAGGCTATTTTATTTCTTCCTTTCCATTTTGGATGCCTTTTTTTTTTTTTTTTTCTTGTCAAATAGATCTGGTTAATTCTGTTGGATAGAAATGGTGAGTATGGGCAACATTGTCTTTTTGATGATTTTAGAGGGAAAATGTTCAACCTTTCACTGTTGGGTATAATGTTAGCTGTTGGCTTACAGATGTGGTCTTTACTATCTTATGGTATTTATAAATAATTTGTTGAGAGCTTTTATCATGGAAGGATAAATTTTATCAAATGCTTTTTCTGCATCTATATAATTGATCATAAGATTTTTATCCTGTATACTGTTAACTAGATATATCACATTTATTGATTTGTGTATGAACCATCCTTGTATCACATGGGAAAATTCTACTTGGTGATAGTGTGTGATGATTCTAATGTGCCATTGAAGTAATTTTTTTAAAGACTTATTTTTATTTATTTATGCATATAAGAACTGGGATGTAGGCCTGAGGTGTGGGGGTAGGGAGTGGTGAGAGGTTTCACCAGAGATAGTGGGGAGCAGAACAGGCAGATCTACTGAAATACACTGCTGAGGGGAGCAGCAGGTGAGACAGGAGAGGTCTGCTGTGCCATGTGGGTCAGCTCCCTGGCAGGGGATGGAACTCATGCCACAGTGGCTGGCCATAGCTTGATAGCGCTGAGACTTTACCCCCTGCACCACCAGGGATGCCCTTGTTAAAGTACTTTTGCTAACACTTTATTGAGAATTTTTGCATCTACATTCATTTCACTTTTGTTTTATTGAAGGTGGTAATCATATCCCCATTCCATCCAAATCACAGTTAATTGAGTAATAACCCTGTTTAAAAAAACATGAAAAACATCAAATGAACATCAAGTCTTACCTAATGGAATTGATCTGTGTACTTAGCCATAGGCAGTAGAGTTGAAAAATGGCAGGAATTTTCTGAATGGGCAAGGCTTGTCCCATAATATTTATGGATTGGAGGAGGATGGAGAAAACTAAAGAATGCCTGCAGACTGAGCCCTGGTCAGGACCTAGAAAAGAGAAAAGCTAAGTTATATACACGCAATCCTTCCCTCAAGACACCCAATCAGATAAATAATTATTCTTGTGAATCACAAAAGTGAGGGAGATGGAGAGAAGGGAGACAATCCCATCAAAATTCCAAATGAGGGCCTCCCCGGTGGCGCAGTGGTTGAGCGCTGGGTTGCGAAGCTGCCCGAAGACTCTGCAGCGCCGGTTCAATCCCCGGCTGCTCCTGGGCCACCGGAGGAGGGCGTGCAGACCTCTCCTGTTGCCCGCTGCGCCCGCTGCTCCCCTCAGCAATGTACTTCGGTCCTTCTGCCTGCTCTGCTCCCCGCTCTGGCTCTGGTGAACTCTCTTACCCTCCCGCGCTTCTGACTGTACCCAATGCTTGTAAAAATAAATAAATAAATAAATAAATAAATAAATAAATAAATAAATCTTAGATAGAACTTCTTTTATGGACTGCTGCAGAAAAACAAGACAATAGGAAAAAGATGCTCACCATAATATCTTCCAGTGTCTGCCCATGGAGAGTTTTCTTATTATTATTGTCATAACCAGAATACATGTTTATCTCATTAACTGTATTAACATATTGCATGGATCAGCCTACTGGCCATAATCATGATGTTATTACCTAATATTAGTCCATTACATGATGAGGTATATTTTAATGAGAGCTCTCTTATGATTGTCTATTTTAATTGCTTCATTTTCAATTTGATAATGATCTTCTAGCATATTCACCTCTTCTTTTTAAATTTTTTTTTCTTTAAAGATTTATTTGTTTATACAAGAGCTGGGGTACAGGCCAGAGGTGTGGGAGGGTGAAAGAATTCACCAGAGACAGAGTAGGGAGCAGAACACTGAAAACACTGAAAACACTTTTCTCAGCTAAAAACACTGCTGAGGGAAGCAGCAACCAAGACAAGAGAAGTTTGCCATGCCATGTGGGTATCTCCCTTGCCGGCTGGGAATCCAATGCTTGCTGCAGCTGGGCTCAACCTGATGCACCACCAAGAACGCCCTAATTTTTTTTTTAAGATTTATTTATTTATGCATACAAGAACTGGGGTACAGGCCAGAGGTGCCGGAGGGTGAGAGGATCACCAGAGACAGAGCGGGGATCAGAATAGGCAGGTGGCCGAAAACACTGCTCAGGGGAGCAGCCGGCGAACAGGGGAGGTCTGCTGCACCATATGGGTCTCGCCCTGGCTGGCCGGGAATCGAACTGGCACCGCAGAGTCTGCGGACAGCTTCACAGTGTTGCGTTCAGCATTCTGCGCCACCAGGGAGGCCCTTTAAAATTTTTTTGATAGATTTCCATAAATGGGATTACTGAATCTTATATTACCAAATTGCTGTGCAAAAGAATATACACAACTTTACTGCTACCGTAATGACTAGGTTTGCAATAATTTAACCAGTAATGTAGCCTATGGAATTAACTTTGTTTTAATTTAATCAATTTAAAATGTCCTATATAAAATCTCACATATTCCTATTTATAATTATAGTTTTATTTGATAAATACAGGTGCCACTTTATTCCTCTGGAATATGTGCATTTTTTAGGAGTCTTACTTTTTGACGAATTCATAAATTTATAACATTCTTCAGAATTGTGAACTTTAACTTATTAATGAGTAGCTGATACACACAATAAAGACATTATTCTATGTGGTAGGAGACAGAGAGATTAGAATCTAGTAAGAGAGAAAAGGCATATAAGCACCCACAATGATCACAAGGTCAGTAATCTCAGTGTAATTAAATTTGTTTTGTTCCTATGCTTCTCCAGAGGTTAAAGTACTACTCATACATCTGTGACTACCACTTATTTCTGGGTTCAGAAAACTCTGAAGTACTCTTAAAAACCAACTTTTTCCAAATTAAAGTTCCACCAAGTTATGTGTGAATATTAGCAAAGTGAATCTAAATTTTATACGGAAAAGCAAAAGACCCAAAATACCTTACACAATATTCAAAGAGAGGATCAAAAATGAAGATCTAACATTACTTGACTTCAAGACTTACACAAAATCACAGTTATGCATACAGCTGGTATGGGTGACAGAATAAAACATAAATCAATGGAGTAGAATAGAGAGTCCAGTAATAAAACTCCAATAGCTACAATTAAGTTCTCATAAGGCACTAAAGGCAATACAATGGAGCAAAAGTAGTCTATTCAATAAATGGTACTTGCAAATAAGAATTAATCTAGGCACAGAATTTAACTTTGCTCACAAAAGTCACCTCCAAAAAGATAATAAACCTAAAAGTTAAACTAAAAAAGCAAAAATTATTAGAAATTACCCAAAGAGAAAACTTAGACGACCTTGGATACGGTGATCCTTTTTTGGATATGACACCAAAGACATGATCCTTGAAAGAAGTAATTGATGAACTAAATTGAATTAAAGTGAAAAACTTCTCTGTGAAGGACAATGTTCCCACACTTAAAAAGCAATCCAAAACTGGGAGAAAATAATTGCAAAAGTTACAACTAATAAAGGATTGTTATCTAAAATATGCAAAATCTCTTAAACTCAATGATAAACAAACAACCTAATTTTAAAAATGAAGCAAAGTCGTTAGCAGATATTTCACCAAAGAAGATATAGAGAAGACAAGCATATGAAGAGGTTCTATATCAGATGTTAAAAGGAAAATCCAAATTAAAATCACAAAAAAAGATAACTCTAAAACAGCGATTCCATATTTCGATTGGAATACACCTATTAGAATGGTCAAAATCTGGAACACTGGAAACACCAAATGCTGGTGAAGATGTGAAGCAACAGGAACTCTTACATACTGCCAGTGAGAATGAAAAATAGTACAGCTGCTTGGAAGATAATTTGGTTGTTTCCTAGAAAGTGAAGCCTGTTCTCAGCATCCAATCTAATATTTATGCTCCTTGATATTTACCCAAAGCATCTGAATAGTTATGTCCCTATAAAAACCTACACAGCTTTATTTATAGCAACTTTACTTAATATTGTCAGCACTTGGAGCCATCAAAATACCCTTCAGAAGATGAATGGATAAACTGTGCTTAAAGCAGACAATGAAATATTGAATGCGGCACTAAAAAAGAAATGATCAAGTCACAAAAAGACAAGGAGGAACCTTAAAAGCAAATTATCAAGTGAAAAAAATTAACCTGAAAGGCTACAAACTGTGATTCCAACTATATGATACTCTGTAAAAGGTAAAACTATGGTAAAAAAATGAAAAGCTAGTGAGTGATACAGATATTAGGGGAGATTAAACATGTAGGGTCAGGGGCATATATAGGAAGTTTCTGTACCTCTCTTTCAATTTTGTTGTAAAACTACTCTAGAAAATAATAGAAGTCTTTTAAGAAAGCACTATCAACAAAAACAGAACTTTAGTGACTACTGAACTTGTCAGACTTTGACCAAAAGAACAGACATTGGGAGAGTCCAGCTTTGAAAATAATGCCTAATAAAGAGTTTACACATTTTAAGTCCCCTCCCTACCTCATAAATACTTGACAACTTCCCACTGTTCTCCTGTTCCTCCCTTTGATAGGCTTGCCAAAGCTCCACAATAGACCACCTCCTAGGATATTTAAGGAACTGAATGGAGCTGGAAATCCAAGGTCAAAGTCAGGGAGCTCTCCAGTAAGGAAGATTGCACAATACTCAGAATGTGCTCAGGAGTATAGCCACTCACTCACTCCTCTTCTGCCTCACACTGCTCTATGAATTATTTTGATTTGAGAACCAACTTCTTGCTTGTTTAGGTCTGCAAAGCAGCCCTAACTGGAATCTGAAAGTAGGTATCAAACATCTTAAGCAAGGGCTTGGGTCTATCAATCTTTCAATTGTCTTCCAACATGACTCTATTTTTCTCTACGTGCACAATAAATGTTAGTTGCTACTATCTTCAGAAACTCAAAGATCTCAAATCTCAGTTGTTTAGATCATTTGTCTTTCATCTAGTTTTTCTCAAGATAATTGTTTGCATCCTGCTCTTCAGTTTTTCAACTTTGGCAAGACGCCTGATTGTTCCCTAACTAATTTTCAATTATTTTCCTATGTAGAACATCCAATTATTTTCTCATTCCTGATACAAGAAATGCATCTCTTATAATTATCTTTTTGGTCTTCAGAGATTATGTGCTTATCAGGATGGCATTTTGGGACTTTTCTGACATGACCTGTTTCATACTTCTTTTTCTATCTCATGCTCTCATTCCATTGTGCTATGATTTTTCTTTCTACTAAAGTACAATGTATTTTACCATTATATGTGTCAGGTGTGAATCATTGAAAACTTACATTTGTATATGCTGCATTAAGTTTACTACTAAAAGCTTAATTCTATCCACATTATAATTACTCAAATTCTGTGAGAAACACAGATATTAACTTTTTGTGATTCATGCATTATCCCATGAATTTAGATGGAGGTTTTAGTACATGTGAAACATTAACATATACCAGAAAGATGAATTTTTAATTTCCTTTGATTTTAGTGTTGCTAGAGCTAATAAATAGTGTTACTAAAATTAAAAATGAAAGGGTTTTCTAACTGTGCTGAATTATGCCCTATATTTCACTGTAGTTTTTAGGAATTAGCATAAAGGCACATACAATAAGTACTTAAATGTCTCATTATTGAGCCATAGAGATATTTTATCAGTTTATAGTGAGATCATTATTAATAAAATTGTTTTAGTTATCTTTTCCTCACATTGTCACTAAGTTGAAAATTGATAATAATAAACACAATAGGGGCCTCCTTAGTGGCACAGGGGTTAAAGTCTCGGTGTTACCAAGCTATCAGCAGAAACTGCAGCCTGAGTTCGATCCCCAGCCAGGGAGCTAACTCACATGACTCAGCAGACCTCTCCTGTCTCATCCACTGGTCACCTCAGAAGTGTATTTCAGTAGATCTGCCTGTTCTGCTGCCCACTCTGTCTCTTGTGAATCCTCTCACCTCCAACACCTCTGGCCTACATGCCAGTACTTGTATGCATAAATAAATAAAATTAAATATTTTTTAAAAATAAAATAAATGTAATAGTAATGGAAGCATAAAGTGTCAAGTTTCTGGTGAATGACTTTCTAGGTAACCACAGCCAAGGGAAGGTCTACTGACAATTGAACTTGCTAGTTCACTCCACTCCCCTAAATGAAATGGAAAATGCATGGAACAAGCCTGAAGTCATGTGTTTCGGACATGATTTTTTCTATGCCACTCCTTTGTTCTGAATTTAAAAACTTATTTTTGGACTAATTGCCTATTTGTGGAAAATTCCCAGATTTTTCTGGGAAAATTCTCTCTGTCCCTCTCTGTCTGTCTGTCTCTGTCATACACACACACACACACACACACACACACACACACACACACACACACACTAGCAATTATAAGCTAGGATATCCTTATCATTTCTCTAGTGAGTTGGTCTTTGTAGCCAGTAAAAAAAAAAAAAATGCTGATTTTCAGTCTAAAAAGATGTCCAGGGGATGTATTAATCTGCCAATCCTCTATTCATGGATTATATAACTTTCTATTATCAACTGTGCCTCCTAATAACCTTAATCATGACAATAACTGGCAATCCATGAGAGTGACAGACATATCTCCTTCTTTCTCTGTTATCTAGTCAATTGCTGACTGCCCTTTTTTGTCTTACTAATAACTGGAGAGACAAATGGGTTAAATATTCAAGGTTTGTTTTGAATGGCATCTGTATCTGCCTCATAAACATGGTTGACTTTGTAAACAATTTTTAATTATTTTTCTCTCAAATCTAATCTGTCACTAAACCATACTGATTTTTTCTTTTAAATATAGTTCAAACCATGTATTTCTTTGCATTTTTCTTGTCACTGACTTAGTCTAAGTCACTAAACTATTTTAATGCTTTTTCCCCCTCCCTCCAATTATTTTGTGATTTATAGTTTTTTATTATGGCAACATTAGTTTACAACACTATATATGATTCAGACATATAAGGTTCCGCTTCTTTAGGTATGTTTCCACACCAACAGCCACCACCAAAGCACCCAAAGTACTCCTTCATAGTCCATATACCTCTCCCTTCCACCCTTCTGTACCTCCTTTGCCACACCTGAGTCTGTTATCCTAAATCAATTCCTTACTCTTCCCAAGGGATGCTTCCCTAAAAGGGAGGCTAACCCTTGAAAACTGAAATAACCATGCTTTGTGTCAGCTGACTTCCTTCTGGTTCTGCTCACTGGAGATTGTGGCAGGAGATTGGGTGATGCGAGAGAAGAGAGATGCCAGCTCTGTCTCTCTTCCTTCCTTGTTTTGGCCAGTGGTTCTGGCACACCTACATCTCTTCTGTAATCTAGCTTTCAGTTCCCATGATTCCAGCTTTTGCTAGGAGATCTGTCTCTTTTTTTTTTTTTTTTAAGATTTATTTATTTATGCATACAAGAGCTGGGGTGTAGGCCAGAGGGTGGGGGTGTGTGTGAAAGGATTCACCAGAGACAGAGTGGGGAGCAGAACAGGCAGATTGACTGAAATACATGTTGACAGGAGCAGCAGGGTGAGACAGGAGAGTTCTGCTGTTCCAGGTGGCTCACCTCCCTGGCCAGTGATCTAACTGTGTTTCAGTAGCTGTGGATTGCTTCATAGTGCTGATACTTAACCCTGTGCACCACCAGGGAGGCCTCACTAGGAGATTAAAGTCTAGGCACCTGTTTTTCACTTTCTTCCTTGGTCTCTCCAAACTTGGTGAATTAGGGACTTCTAGCTGTTGATAACTCTGGATTACCTTGTTGTCATCTGTTGACTTTTAACACATTTTATCAGCTTTCCACTGTCAATTGACTCTTTCCAGATTAGGTATGTCAAAGAAAGTAATTAAACAGATCTAATCAGCACTGTTCCACTTCTCAAGACTAGGAATAAATCCAGTGACATAAAATAATAAAGTATTATTACATGTTTGTTGTCAAATGTTCTTTCCAAGCCCTAATACTGCAACCCCTCAACAGAAATTGAATAAGAAAACAAATAGAAGGGGAAATAAGGAACACACAAAATAAAAAGAAAATTGATTACAAATTGTTCATTCTCCATTTGGGCCACTAATGATTGTTTATCATGTAAAGTCTCTCTAGCTGGTTCATTCTTTTCCCTAATATGACTGGTTGCAGTATCTGCTTCTAGACAGACCGCATAAGTATAGATTCAGATGCAGCAATACATGAAATTCTTTAGTGAGGAGAGTTTTTTTTCTATCGTTTATTCAATTACTGAGCAAAGACTGTGTGCTTCATCTTTAATTGCCATATTGCTCTGCAGTGCACACAATTCCTTTTCTGCACTCTTAGCACCTTCTCAGCAATGTTGGTGGTCAAAAATACCTGCAGATTCCAAATCCATTGGGCCACTGCATAATTTAAAAATTTACTTGTTTTTATTTTTATTCTTGGGAATCACACTTTGGGTCTCACTAGTTCTCCTTCCCTTATAGATTTAACATGCTATAAACTCATTGCAGTGAACTTGAAAGAAACAAAAAAAGTCCCAAACTATTTCAATTAGATTTAACATATTTACAACTTGTTACTTATACAGGGGAACAAACAGGCTCTGACTACTACTGACTATCTTCTTTTCAAATTCATTTTTTTTCCAAAGAAAGAAATTATTTTTCATGAGATGCTATCACCATAACTTTTCTAAGTAAAAGTAAATTGATCTCAGTGTTTGCCTCTGGCTTAATAAGCAAGACAGTGGTCAAAGCACTGATTCCAAATTTGAGAAACCTAGATTTGACTTATGGTTCCACACTTACCATCAGTGTAAACTTGGGTAAATTAAGCTCCCAGTGCCTTGCTTTTCTCATTTCTATAGCAAGAGTAATAAAAAAAAATATTGTGAGAAATAATGGGCATATGTGTGAAATGCTTACCATAATGTTTGACACCCAGGGAGTCAGATAAATACTAGTTATGCTCTTCTCATTATATTTTTATTCTTACTAAGTCTATGTATTTTCTATGGATTTCATAGGAAAAGTTTCTCTATATTTTGAGTAAATTCCTTCTTCAACTAATAAACATAAAATCAAGAGTAAGCTATCCATAATAACTAACTGAACATGTCTGTGAAGTTATTGCATTAGGGTCATCATATTCATATAATCTAATCTGGAAGAAATTATTGTTCCTCCTTTACAAATACTGGCATCACTTGATTTTTAAACGTTCATGTGAGACCCCTTTGCTTCTACGAAAGCCCACAAAAGTTCCTGTTCTAACTGAAAAAAAAAAAAAATCCAGAGAGGATTTTTACTTTAATGACAGAAAGTGAAAAGCAAAAATAGTTTTCAGCACTTTTTTTTGCAGCAATGGTTCTAGAAACATCAATAGGTACCTCAAGTTCCTTCTCTAGGGAACTAATTCATACAGGTTGTGCATTCATCACATCATTCCTCAAATTTTGTGTTATTTTAAGTTATTTGGTATAATTTGATAGGTTATTTTTGGGTCTAGGAATATTCAAAAAAAAGTGTCCATATAAATTAATGACTATGTTTCTTCACTTTTTGCCATTTTGGTTTACAAAAGCTATTATAGGAATACTCTCTTTCCATATAGAGGGGGAGACCAAATAGAAATCAAGATTTCAGGAAAATATGCGATTAAAAGTAGCTCTCATCTTCACACTTACCAATAAACATCTCTTCAGTTCCAAAGCAATTTGATTCAATTCAATTTGAGTCAAGATAATAGAAATATAAATATTTTGAAGATAAGTACATTCCTTTAGAAGTTCAAAATTTCATAAATAATGAACTTCACAAATGGTAATACCCAGTTGTTTGTTCGTTTTTGCATAGAAGAAGTAGGATGAAGGCCAGAGGTACAAGAGACTGAGTGGGGAGAAGAATAGATGGACTGTCTGAAATACACTGCTAAGGGGAACATCAGGAGAGACAGGAAAGATCTACTGCACCATATGTGGGTCAGCTCCCTCCCCGGGGATGGAACTCAGTGATAGCCCTGAGACTTAACCCTTAGGCCACCATGGAGGCCCTGGGTTTTTTTTTTTTTTTTCTTTAAACAGTTACACAAGAAATACAGTGTTCAAAGAGATCACATCTTGTGTGTTTTTTTAAAAAGACTTTTGAAGCAACCTTAAAAGATGATTATATTTTGACCATGTGAAAATATGAGTAGCATGAGTTATTATACCCAGAAGTGTCCTCTAGGGAGCACAGACTTGTTTTACTTTCATAGCATTATTGTAAGTAGAGTGAGGAAGGTGGTGGGACCATTTTGTGGAATGTTTAGAATATCAGAACAAACATTGTACACATACACCAAATTTGATAGCCAATAGGAAAAAATGTAAAGCCACATATAAGTACTTACTATTATATTTTTATATATTTATTTTGCTGTAGAATTTAAATTCTATACTACTTTGACATGAAATATAACAACTCTCAAAATCAAAGTATATGATCTTGCCATATTTTCCTCTACTTAAAATATAGACGTTGGATTATTAATTAAAGATTTCATCAATGAGTATTTTCATCCTCCAAATACTTTGGGTGGGAAAGTAAAGATATTCATACCGATGTGCTTGTATATTTGCTTATTTTCATCTCAAGTCATAAAATATATCAAAATGAATAAGTCCAATTACTTTTTCTTTCCTATTATAAGCATAGAGAGAAATTTAAGTATCTTGGTTCAGTTCTCTTGATAGAGATTTGGGGAATTTCTATTTGTCTTTTTATGGAATTGTAAGGAGGAAAAGATACTACATTCTATATTATTTATTGAAACATTATAGGAAGAAAAATGCCTACTTTTTAATAGCAATGTATAAATCACATAAAGAAAATACAAATGGCATTATAAATCCCTATGGAAAAATAGTAGATCACATATAAACAACTGCTTTGCTAAAATATATACTTGCTAAGTCACATTCGAGGACTCTGCCATGGTAACAATCTCTTTTCTTCATCCTACCTGTGCTCCCTCTTTCCAATCATTTATCTAAAATATATCTATTTCCGGGGCCTCCCTGGTGGTGCAAGGGATTAAGCCTCAGCAATATGAAGCTATTGTCAGCTGCTGTGAGTTCAATCCCCAACCAGGGAGCTAACATGGCACAGCAGACCTCTCCTGGTTCGCCTGCTGCTCCCCTCAGCAGTGTATTTCGGTTCAATCTGCCTATTTTGTTTCCCACTCTGACTCTGGTGAATCCTCTCACTGCCCCCCACCCTATATCTCTGTCCTACACCCCTGCTCTTGTGTGCATAAATAAAAATAAATCTTTAAAAATAAATAAATTATATCTATTTCCTTTTGGTCTTTTTCACCCCTTAATAATCTCACCAAAGGTGAACAATTTTACGTATTTTTAATAATCAATATTTGATTTTTCTACTTGTCCCTAAACATTTTTTTATTTCACCAATATCTACTTTTCCTATTAGCTCATTTCAAAATGAGAATTACTACATTATTTGATATATAAGCACTATATTATATTTTATTTGTGTAATAGTTAATAATTTGTTGTGTACACATGTATACATCATGTTAATCACTGTAAAGAATGCATTCAGTACAATATTTTACATATTTTATATACATTAAATTTTCATAATACTGTGTTGAATTACATTAAAACTTTCCAGAATAGGCAGAACAGATCTCCTGATCTGATTATATAGGAGAAACTGGTTACAGAAGTAGCTTGATATGTGCAGGATCACACATCTTTAGTAGGAAGACTGGGATTAAAACTCAATACCAAAAGTCTTAGGTACATCGCTTTTATTTTGAATTTAAACTACATAAAATTAAGCTATATTATTTTCCAGTTATTGTCCTTTGAGTTGAATGATTGCTCTCTACTAAATCACATATGGAAGAGTGACAATGAGTTAGAAATCTTACCTGATTGGGGCTTACATAAATGGGTGTCATTTTAAAGGAAAAAACCTTTCTGAGCCACAGCTTTGCCAGATTATTTAGGGAGGTGACTGGAATCAGTCAGCCTGATTTCACAGGGTTGGGCAGGAACCAGTCTGGACTTTTCTGAAAGGAGAGTAATAAGATGGGAAGCTTTACTAAGCTATAGAAAGGATTCCATAATTCCAAGCACTATAATTTCCATGGATCAGGCTTGTGCGAAATCATTTTTTAAAAATGACGAGATGGTGAAAATCCGCAGGGATAGCAGTATCAGCTAACTTCAGTATTAGTAAATGTTGAATGTATAAACAAACTGCCATTCCAGCCAGAACATTTAAAGACATTGAAAGCTTCTATCTTTTTAGAGTTATTTTTAAAAACCAACTTCTCTGTATAACTAGCCAGAAAAATGGAGAGGGGAGTCGTAGCTACATAAAGAATGGCGAAGTTGAAACATTTCAAAGCATTCTAATGGTCACTAATACAGAGTACACAGCATCCAAAGCTCCATTATAATATTATTTCCCAAGATGTTCCAAAATGGAAGAGAAATATATTGCTCTTACGTTTATTTAACACTATAAGATAATATTAAACATGTTTTGTATCCTTTTATTATTTAAAAAAAATGTCATGTAATGCTGGTTTAATTTAAAAACTGGATGAAAAAATCTTGAGGTACTCAAACTGTGACTGAATGAAATGCAAAAAGTGAGATCTCTAGTAAGTAGAATTAACAAAATAACCAAAACAGAGTAGCAGGGATACCAAAACAGGGATATCAATGATCTTTAAGACAAACTACTAATGATGTCTAGAGTAATTTAATTCAAGGATATCAACTTATTACTGTAGAGTTCACTTTCTTTTTACAAGGGGTACATATAAAATTGAATTTTTATATTGGGTGGTACTCAAAATAGTGTATAAAAAGGACATAATTTGATTTTTCTTTTTTTTTAACCTGCTATAATGTTAAAAGCATCAAATTTAAAAGTATTATCTCACAATTTCTTTTTTTATTTTTATTTATTTATGCATATAAGAACTGAGGTGTAGACAAGAGGTGTGGGGGGTGAGAGGATTCATCAGAGACAGTGGGGAGCAGAACAGGCAGATCTACTGAAATACCCTGCTGAGGGGAGCAGCAGGTGAGACAGGAGAGGTGTGCTGCACCATTTGGGTTAGCTTCCTGGCCAGGAGTCAAACTCCTGCTGCAATTGCTGGCAATAGCTTGATAGTGCTGATATTTTAACCCCTGTGCCAGTAGGGAGGCCCTCTTTCACCATTTCTTGCAACAATTTGGTTTTAAGTCCTTTTAGCTGCTTATTGTATTCACTGTGTATTATATCTTATGATTCTTTATGAGGTCTATATCAATACATTATAATCTTAGGAGTGTTCCAGTGGTCTGATAAGATAGGGAACATACAATCTCAGGAGGCATTTATATGTAAGAAATATATATATATCATAATTAGATAGTTCCTCAATTTGGGTAGATTTATTAAATAGTTATTAGTTTACTGAAGGATTTTTATCCCTGCAAATTACACAAAGAGGCTACAATGGACAGCACAGCCTTGGATTCTCAGGCAAGAAAGAAGCATCAATATAATCTATTCAAACACTGATGGTGTAATTTTTCATAACATCTACACCTCAAGCAATGATGCCTGAATTTCATTCATATATACTGTTAAGCATCTATCAAATTGAGAGAGATGTGAAGAGCAAATATTTATTTCTCAAAGAATGAGGTAAGTGTTCATTATATTATTATTCAACTTTCATAAAAATAATATGAAATATATTTTATTATTATGCTCTGAGATGTAAGAAAGCTACATGACTTGATAGAAATCACGAAAGTGAGACACCATGCAAATGAAGAATGGTCTGAGTATATATGTATGTGTGTGTGTGTGTGTATACATATATATATGAAAGCACTTTCACCCATCATCTACATATAAACTGTCAAGGACATCAAATTCTTACCTACAATAAATAGCCCATGAAGCCAACCAGCTATTAGTGAGACTTACAGGAGGGCAAATTTCTATCTCTGGTAATCAAGTGATCTATAAATCCTGTAGCAATAAACCCAAAATAGCCAGGACTTGATTAACTGCCAAGTTCCCTAATTTCCCCATTTCCAACTTAGGGTCAATCAGAAAGTCAAATATAGAACCCTAACCTATCACATAGGCAGTCCCACTTCTAGTCAGCCCACCTAGACCTTCCTCATGTCAGCAGCCTCTAACGAGGCACACCTGAAGTCTCCCTGTTTTCCCTTATAAAGCATTCCACTCACCTACTTACCTGTGAAACACGGTGACAGTTGATGACTCTCTTGGTATAACCGGCTCTCAGTAAGTAGCTCTTATTTTTCTCAGTTGGTTGGACTACTTTTTTGCCCACAAAAACTGATTTTAAAAATATATGACTTCATTATTAACATGTGCAACAAGCTACAGGTACAAGAATATTCATGTGACATAGTTTAAGATAGACAAATGTTCATCAATAACAAATTGTTACATAATGGTGTCATTGTATAACAGAAAATCTTAGAGCAATGAAAAAGGTACTAACTACAGCTATAGATAGAAATATGAAGAAGTTGGGGCCTCCCCAGAGGCCCAGGGGTTAAAGTCTCAGCGCTATCAAGCTATCACCAGCAACTGCAGCATGAGTTTGATCCCTGACCAGGGTGCTAATACACATATGGCACAGCAGACCTCTCCTGTCTCGCCCACTGCTTCCCTCAGCAGTGTATTTCAGTAGATCTGCTTGTTCTGCTCCCCACTCTGTCTCTTGTGAATCTTCTCACCCGCCCCCCACTCCTCTGACCTATACTTCAGTTCATGTATGCATAAATAAAAATAGATCTTTTTAAAAAATATGAAGAAGTTTTCCTTTTAGGGAGAAGGTATTAGTGGTTATTAACAAGGCACATGCAGGGTGCTTACAGCATACCAACATCTGATAGTTATTGACCTGGCTGGAGATACTTGGGATTGGTTCTCAATACAGACTCCTTTGCTGTATATATTTTTTTCCAGGGATAAAATTCTTAATTATTTATTGAACTTGAAGTTCAAGTATAAAAGGTGTAGGCCACTTCCAACTTCTATGGTATGGGCATTGTTGATAAATTGGTACTTTACTCAGAAAAATTTCTTTCTAAGAATATGAGCTTCCTTTAAAATTTACTCCTAAATTGTTTCCACAAGCCAGGTTTGTGCAGCTCCTACACCACAGCCAGAACTCCTTCTCCACTGCTGGAAAAGAATAACAGCTTAGCTACACTGGATTGCTAAACAAATTCTAGTCCTTGAATGCAGCCAGATAGGAGTGAGGAGTCATTTCTTAGGCTGGGGCTAGATTTCTCTTTTATATATAGTCCTGTTCTTAGCCCATCCAATTGGGAATCAGAAAAATTCTCTGAAGTTATATCATAGAGGTACAACAATCTTGTGGGGACAAGGACAGAGCACTTCTAATGCGGTTGTTGGTGAAGGGGCATAGACAAATCACACTGACTTAAACCTTGAAGTCAGAGCAAGGTTTTGTTTGTTTCAACATTTGAACATGATGTATGGCCCTCTCCTTGCTTTTCTCTTTTCTACTTTTTATTTGAAATGATTGTAGATTCACAGGAAAGTTATAAAACTGGTATAGAGATTTCCCCTATTATCTCCACCCAGTTTTCCCATTCACATCTTAGAAATATATGTATATAAACTGATCAAGCATGCACACGCATGCATTTTCATTGTTCTATCTATGTGTAGGTGTGTGTCTCTGAAATCAGAAGTTCATGCTGGTATCTCTGATTCTAACCCAACACTAGGTTCATGCCAATCCTCCTGAAAAAAAAAAAATGGCAAGAATTTTGATAGCAGAGAAGTTCATTAAACTATTGTAACAAAAACAGAGATTCAAAAGTATCAGGTGTACTGAAGGGAAGGGTCAGTTTTTGCTTGAAATACATGGTCAAAAGAGGGTTTAACCTGTGAAAATACTGCCAGTGAGTGAAAAGACAAGGAGGGAATTAAGGTTAATAAATGAACTGCTACATGACAGAGCTACCCATAGAACAATATTTGTTTGATTTATGCTCATAAGATTATAACTTGAAGCTGCATTATAATGATAAGTCATTCTTGCCTTGTAACAAATTTAGTCTCAGTCGTGAAGTTTTTTCCCACCCATTATTCTCACCTTCCAACTCCTATTTACTCAGAAATGTACTATTATGTATCGTAAAAGTTAGAGTTCATGGGTTAAAATCTATTTTCTCTTTCACAGTCTTGGCAGCATTTGGTGTATTTTCTGCCAAAATTCCAGCAGCTGTGCAAAATCTGGTGCTTAGGAATGAGCACACATGTGAATTCTTAGTGTGGGTGTTATTGTTTGGTGAAAATTTATAGATTTCCCTTTTGGGTTTCATATTTATAAGCAGTATGAATAATCTCTGACATAGATTGTAATTTTATTCAAAAACGTACATCCAACACTGCATATTAATATATTTTGGATTGCACAAGCTTTTTTCTTAAGTATTCTTAGGAATACTCACTGATTCTGTGAATGAGGTATCTAGGTTTCCTGATATGAATGACAGTTTGTACCACTCTGCTGATTCAACACTAATACTTTACAATTTGTGGAACTTCTGTTCTGTTTGATATAAGCTGAGTTGAATAACAAACAGCTCATACACACATTTTCCCCATACTATTCCACATCCAACAACTTCTGCTTTCACACCCAACATTGTAAAGAATTTAAAAGTCACCACACCTGTCCTGACAACAAGCAAAAAGCTGAACAAATTGAAAATCATTAACTTTTCCTGGACACATCAAAGATGTGAGATTGAAGGGCAAACCACTACCCTGGAGAGACAGATGAATTCAGAGTAACACAGCTACTCACCTGGAGCAGAAACTACCACAGCCTTTAACTGGTAAGAAAACTTAAATGGCGATTTTGGTGAAATGTGGGAAGCTGAGTATAGATAAGCATGGCAAGAAAAAAATCCTGGGGGCTGCTATTCTGAGGATATTTCCACACTGTTGTGGGTTTTATCTCCTGGAAACCCACTAAGATTTTTAAGTTGAAGACTTAAGAAAGCTTCTTTCTTGTCTCTTGCAGAGGTAGAGGAGATAGACTCATTATGAAATTTAGAAACAATCTCCATAAGGAAGAGCTTCTCTTAAAGGAAAAGAGCATCAGGGACTTATCCCACTTGGAGGAAGGTAATTCCTCTAATTCTACCCACTTTGAGCCTTCCAGTCTCACCTGAGGGCAGTGGGTAGGGAGAAGTTATATCACTAATGAAACTCTTGGAAAGGTCATAGTGAAAAAACTGAGATTTAATCATAAGATTATAGAATGCTTCCCCTCCCCAATATTTTACCACCACATATGCAGGCTCCAGTAAAACAGCTTCAGACCTTAACTGAAAGAACCACAAAAACAGTCTCCCTTTCAGGAAGAGTACTTAGGGAAGTCCCAAATCAAGTCAGGAGACAAAAAAAGGGGATAGTACAGAAATTTGAAATCTGTGGCATGTACCTATAAGTATAGCAAACATTAAAAACAGTTCAACTCCTAGTCAGATTAACTTAAATCCTTATACTAAAGTCCTATTTACCTCAGTTCCTACTATTTGGTATATCATACCCAACTTTAAGCAAACATATTATAAAATAGGCCAGAAAACAAGGAAAATATACAGGTCAAGGAGACAAAGCAAGCATCAGAAACAAACTCAGATATGACATAGGTGTCGTAAGCACAAGGCAAAGAGTTTCAAACACCTATGTTTAATATGTTAGGGCTTTAAAGGAAAAAGTAGACAACACCAAAGAATAGATAGGCAGTGTTAGTCAAGATATGGATATTCTAAGAAAGAATCAAAAGTTAATACTAGAACTCAAAAATGTTGTAACAGAAATGAATGTTTTTGATGGGCATATTGGTGGACTGGACATAGATGAGAGCTTTAAGAAAGATGGATAGAAACTTCCCAAGCTGAAAAGCAAAGAGAAAAAGAATAAACAACAATCCTCAAACATCCAAGAATTGTAGAACAATTTCAAAATGTGTAATGTGGGAGTCATGGCAATACCAGCATAAGTAAGAGACAATTGTGGGGAGAGATTCAAACTGTGATCTGTCAGGGATAGTGTCAGTAGATTATACTTGGGAAAGTATGTCAATTTATATAGAGCCTTGATGAAATAGAAACATGATTTAACAAATGGGAAGCAGTATTAAGCCTTGACCAGCTTTCTTAATTTTTCAATCCATTTCATAAATTTGAATTTCCCTGGACCTGGGTGACTGTAGAAACCTCCTACAGTAAGAGTGAGTCTCAAAGTTTCTTATTATGACATTTAAAGGTCAGCTCAGGCAGGTCTGAACCACAGCTTGGTGGCTCTGTTTGTGCCACCACCTTGCCAGCTACAGATTCCTTTTTCTGTTCCCCTTGGCTTGTCCCTATCAAATCAACCTTCTCCTGAAGTGGAATCACAACAATGATGAAGAATAAAAGTTGTAGCAACAAATACCTTGTCTGGCTCTTTCTCAAGCACCTGTGATACCCTATACCTGATTTATAAAATAATCCTGAGTCATATAGTCCAGAGGAATTTAAGCATGAGTTTTTCCAAAATTATGTTATATGAAATTTTTCTGTATTCAGATCTCTAGCCTGGCTTTCAAGTCCAATGTTTTGATCTTTATTTAGGAATTTAGTATAATTAAAAGCTTCATTCTTTTACTGCTTTGAGAGTGATTTTTTGGTAGACAAGACTGGAGACAGGAATTAGGAAATATAGAAGCAATTTATATGCACGTGATTAAGATATGAATTAATATTGTGGTAGTATTGAGTAGACAAAGAATAGATTGATGGAAGAGAAAGGATATGGGTTCAAAATGAATATTGAGGATAGAGAAAAGTTTACATGTGAGGACGATGCAAACTGTATCTATTCCCTAGTGAGAATGCATTAGTATTATTGCTTATAAGAAACAAGGCTCAGAAATATGAGTAGGACAATGATGAAATAAACTTCTTGGGATGCCATCTATATTTTAAGGAGTCAAATATGTTTGCAAAAAGTAGGGGATGCAGGTTATGAAAAGCCACACAAGTTTGAAATAGTTGAACATGATGCCACAGACAAGAAGGAGCCAATAGAGAATCTTGAATGACTTCATGCAGCAATTTGAAGGATGTGTGGGAGGAAGACAGACTGGAGGTCGAGAGAAATTGTTTGCAGGATTTCAGACATGGATTGAGTGTACTTGAGCCAGCTAGGGGCAACAGAGAAGTTGGAAAGGACTGTCCATTGATCAAAGGTACATAATATCTCTCTATTCTCACTTATAAAGGAAGAGTAGTTAATTCTAATATCACACAATTATTGCCAGGCTCAAATCAGCAGCAGAATAGCACAATGTAGATGAGTACAGTCAGATACCATATTTTGGGGGTTAAAAATCTCAACTCTGCCACTTACTAGCTGAATGTACTTGTCCAAGTTGCTGAAGCTCTTGTGCCTTTGTTTCAAACTCATCTGTGGGATGAAACTTAAAGCAATATCAACTTCAGAGAATTATGTGAAGGTTTATGGACTACATATACACAAAGAACTCTATTCAACACACAATAAATGCTATGCAAGTGTTGGCTATAATTACATATATAGAGTACTTTGCTCAGTACTTCATGCAGTATTCAATAAATTATATAGCTTGCATTTTATAAACATAATAGTTGAAAAAAAAGTACAATAGGTACAGACTTAAAGGTCACCTATTTCAATTCATCTAAGTCTTAGTATCTAATATTTCCCCTACAGTATCTTTGCTCTGAAGTTGTCCAGCCTCTACTTGAACATTTCCAATAGTAAGGAGTTCAGAAAGACATTTCATGAAATATGCCAGGACTCTAGAGTAAGATTTGCACTCTACTTCAGCCTCTCTCTGGTTTCTGGATGTAATCATGAGTCATTGTCCACTTACTCTTGGTAAGGATCATAAAGCCAAAGCAGATGGCAAAGGAACTTTGCCCTGATGTCAGTAGTTGCAGTTTTTTTTGAGACTGTGTCTCTTCTAGAAGCTGAAAGAATCTGCCTCTTTCCTCTTCTGCCACTCTATTAGATCCTCTATTCCCTATAACAACCCAATGAAAAATGTAGACTTCCATATCCTTTTCTTGATTCAGCAATTTCCTCATATATCATCAGTGATAAAATATATAAATAGCCTAGAATTTGATAATTGAATTAATTCAGTAAATATCTATTGAAAATACACCAAGTATCAGGTACTGAGCTAAAAGATGAGACTAAAAATAAATCAAATATTAATCTTTCCTTCTAGAACCAAGGAAAAGGTTATTTGGAAAGATATTCATATGAAGAAATAAATTCAGAGCAAGGTCTCAAATCAATTCTTAATAAAAATAGGTTCTAGACTCTCCCTTCTAAGACTCAAGTTCATTTTTCTTGGATTATTCCAACTGTGGCAATTCAAATCGTGGAATAGGTAAAGATAAAAGGATTTGTCTGAGAACTAGAATATTGGCAAATGTATCCATGGAGGGTTTAAGCCTGGAGGATAAGAAACACAATGGTAAAAATGATAAAAAATGTAGAGCTGTAAAAAACCATTAGAAAAAAGCATGGGTTTAATTTAGTAGAAACTCTCAATATGAATTTGAAGCTACACTGAATACCAGAAACAGTTTCTTCTACCATCTAAATAAACTCACAATAATATTGAAAACAAGACCAAAGAGAGATTTGCCCAAATTTCGTAGGTGGCATGCAAGAGCAAGAAAAAGTGCTGAGCTGATGCTAGAGCATCAATGAAAAATATGTCTCACAAACATTTGAAATCTTTAGCTAGAGTTTGGGCGAGGATGCAATATGGAGGTACCTCTTGACTATTGATGTAGTTTAAGTCCTGCCAGAGATTAAATCATTCCAGGGTAATTGTTTAGAGTGAAGGGATGAGAACCAAAGGCCAAGTCATGTGATAAATAATCATGACTTAGTTAAGAAAAGAATGAAAAACCTGTTAAGTAGACCACAAAAAAATTCACCTATAAAGTAGTAGAAAACTTGAAGAGAACACTGTCATGGGAACACGAGATATTAGGGTTTCAAACAGAAAAGAATGGTCAGCAAATTCCAACCATCTAAACAGTTCAGAGAAATTATTGACTGAGAATTGACTAAATGAGGTCCCTAATGACATTTAAAAGATGTAATTTCAGAAGTTATTGACAGCAGAATCTATAATTCAAGGTATTCCATTGGGGATTGAAGTTTGCCTCTCACATAACCATGTACTACCATCCATCTCTTTTGGTAAGGTAACAGGGAAGACTGGAGTGGAATCCTTGACCTGCTGCCAGCATGCGATGACTCCTCTTTGGCTCAAGGGGAGAACTTTAGATTTATAGAGCTTGATGCCGCTCTGAGCGATACCTACCAGGTTGCATTTCCCTTTAATTTTAAAAGGTCCCTGCTTATTGTGCCTAACGTTAATGTCTGTTCTTTTTCCTGGCAGTTTTCAAGTGTAGATACATTTTTCTACCAAATGGTGATATTTTCTGGATCTGGGAAATTTCTTAATGGAGATGTTATACTCAGTTGATAGCGTTCTGCCTAAAGCTATGTGTTACAGAGAATGCCATTGTGTGCCACTGAAGGTATTAAAATTAGTGGAGGTTTATTCCATGCCTGATGGAGAAAAGATACAAAATCAATATCCAATGTGTTGTACAGATAAATAGAATGGGTCAGAGAACAGGGAAGGTAGAGTCTAAATTGCACTTAGTTTGCAATTTTGCGAAGTTTTGTCAACAGAAATGCTATTTTCTTCCAAGTAGCTCCAGCTGTGGGCCTCCTGCTTCCTCTCCTTTTCCCTTCCCCATGCACAGTAAGCTGTACTAGGTTGTGGGTGGCAAGTCTTGTTCTATGCAGATGGAAAGACGTCATTTTAGACTTGTGTTCCTGAATCTCTTGACTTGCCAGTTAATACGGCATCTGACTCATGGTGCCACAGGTAGTTATTGCCCAACAAGCCAGGTGCGATAACTCTGGGAGATCCAAATCCCACAGTCATAATGAAGGCTGGAATTTTCATTTAGTAAACAACTTGGTCTGTAATTTTGTCTTTGTTTTCTTACTTGATTGAGCTGTTCCCTGAAAAATACTGACTTATAAAATACATAATTTAAATTGATTTCAAGAAAGTGTGCCGATTTAATTACAAAATTTGGAATAGTTTTTTCTCCATTTTCTTGCATGTTTAATTATATGTCTAATATGTCTTCAAATCTCCTAATATCTGTATGGGTGCAAACCCTAAAAATGATCTAATCTGGGGCTCCTATCTGACTCTTGAATCAATTGTTCATCATTCTTGCCATGTGCACACCTCACCTTCCTGTCACTCATTGGTGGGTGGCATATGATTATTCTTATCGTCACTCCATAATACTGGGCTTTCTTTATGAAATTGCCTATTACTTATTCTGTGTCTTATTTTTTTCTCATTTTTAGAACAGAAATCGCAATACAACAATTTTATCTTAGTGTTGCACAATTTTCAAATTGCTTTCACGTGAATTTCCTCATGTGATTCTTACATTACTGTGAAGAAAACTGAACTGGTATTATCACCATATCACCACATCTCCAGTCTGAGGTTGTGTTCACTACCTCATACCATGATAACTGTCAAAATCTTTTCAACACTTCCTCATGACTGCCCCAAAGACCTATATCAGTACTGAACTTATGCTATTACAGATTTAAGATAAACATATCATGCCTTAATGTTTAAATTAACTTTTTATTCTTGGTGTTGACTGAAAAAAATACTATTAACTCACATTAATATGCTATTGGGCTATACCATCATTGTGAGGAAAATAATGCTATTAATTTTTCCATTCAATAATAAATTTGGATTCTTTAAGACATCAAACTCTTAGTGAGATGCCAGAGATTAGGCTTGGAATCATATCAAATAATAGCCATTGTTGATTTAGTGCCCATGTGGCAGTCTCTAAGCTAAGTTCTCTGAACATATCACCTCCCTTAAAGGTGAGTGAATGACCACTCTGAGTTAAGTGTCATTCTCATTTTATACTTGAGAAAACTAAATCTCAATCAGGTTGAAAAAAAAACATGCAATCATGGAAAGCCAGGGACTTCAAGCTCAGGAATTTAAGCCTAGACTTTCATTACTTGAAATACCGTGTTAGGGTATCTCCCTGGTGGTGCAAGGGGTTAAGCAAAGCACTACGAAGCTTTTCAAAGCCACTGCGACTACTTCCATTCCTGGCAAGCCAAGGACCTACCCACATGGCACAGCAGACCTCTCCTGACTTGTCCACTGCTCTCCTCAGCAGTGTATTTCAGTTAGTCTTCCTGTTCTGTTCCCTACTCTGTCTCTGGTAAATCCTCACACGCCATGCAGCTCTGTCCTGTACCCCAGTTCTTGTATGCATAAATAAATAAATCTTAAAAAAATGAAATACTGTGTTAGTATTGCTTTAAGTGTGGTGTCCAGATGACCTGTCTTAATTGGATTTACCTCGGGTGTGTATCAAATAAATTAGTTTCCTGAAATTTTGCCAAGGATACTGAATGAGAATTTCTAGAGACAGGGTTCAAGCATCCTCATTAGGAACATGTTTTCATTTGGAACATTAAGATTTGAGAACCACAACACAGTGCCCATCCTCCTTCTCAAATACTTGTATGAGGGTGTGGAAAAGCTTTGGGTTTCACTGCACACTATGGTTACTACCATGTGATTATGATTGCAACCCGTGTTTACTGGGGCATATGACCATCCAGGGAGTTGGCTATTTTGACACTACACAGGATGGCTTGAGTCCAGTTTTTGACAGAATTGCAAAGTGGAGAGTTTTTGCTATCTTCCACTGTTATGTTTAGAGATAGTAAGGATACATGAAGACTTGACATTTCCAAACTCACTATTTTGTAGCAAGGTTGCACACATTTCTAATTTCTTCTTGTTGTTGCAAAGCCTCTGCAGGTATGTTATTATCCTCCTGGATGATTCCTGCCACAATTTGCTTTCTCTAAACAAATGGGGCAAGAGCAGTGAGTAAACCTCACTGAGCCATTGAGGAGTGCTTACTGTAGAGAAAAATGTCAGAATGAAAATCTTCAGTTTGATCTATGAAGAGGATACTGCAATGTGGAGATAAAGAATCCTCAGAAACCCTCTGAAATTTGCAAAAGGAGGTGTTCATGAGGAAAGACATAGAAGGTCATAGTGTCGTCAGGGTTTAGAAATGAGTCAATATTACACATGGGGAACCTTCATAATTAAAGTATCAGTGTGAGTTCGCTCATTAAAATTGCTACCTGCTGGCTGGCTTTTGTGACTGGGTCCTGCCTCTGCGGGTTGTTTGCCTCCCAGACTTCTTTGTAATTGCCCCAAGTTCTAGTGCAGTGAAATGCATGAATTTGGTTACATTTTAATGTTGATTATGAAAATCCAGTTGCAATTTGGATAAACTTTAAGCTAGAGAAACTTGATTTTCAAAGGTAGCATTAAAGTTGGTTGTTACTCTTTTATTTTTGTGAAATGTTGTATTACTTCTACAAAATTAGTATAGTAATAGTACCATTGAAGGTTTTTCCCCAACTTTTTAGTTTACCATATGCTTGTGTGTGTGTGTTTGTGTGTGCGTGATTAATTTAAACAATCAATCGAGAGGGACTAGCCAATGTTGCATATATAGGCAGTGTTCTCATTTTTACTTATAGAAGAAAACATGATCAGAGAAGTGAAGGTGATTGCACAAAGGAATAGAATGAATGCCAGATTCAAAATAGTAATTAAGTCACTCCAAACCAAGAGCATTTTCCTCTTAAAGAAAGCTCCAGGGGAAAAATATTGTCCAAAGAGAGTCAGAAATTATAAATTACCATTGTTATTGCTGTGTGCTATTGATGTTATGCTTCGTGTTGACTTAGCTTCTTTCCTTCTAAAACGCTAATACCTATTCCAGATCTACATGATAATACACTGTCAAAGATTTCTTACTTATGAAAGTTTTGAGATTAAAAATGCAAAACCTTTTTGAAGAACAGGATATTGTTTTCATTTATTTTCTGTGTGGGTGGTCTGCTGAGATTCCCAAGACCACCACCATCGTGGGGCTAGAACACTGGCCAATGGTGCACTAGGGAATTAAGAGTAAGGAGTGTTATTTTGCTTTCCAAAACAGTTGAGCTAGCCAAACCCAGATCAGAATGCACACATGTGTGCACACAACACACACACATCTGCATAAAGAAAGTAGCCTCCAGCTTCAACTCCACCCACTCAACCCTTCATTTAAGAGGTTCTCTTGCCTTTCCAAGGCTTCCACTCCCATCCACAGACATCTGGATATCTAAGCATGTAGATGTCATGACCCTAGGGACAGATTCACAAAAGGAACCCCAATCCAATAACCTAGTTTTCTCAAACAGCAACCTGAGCAGAGGGTCAGAGAATTTACATTTCTCAACACATCTCTCATCTTGAAAATACAATAAACGTCTGCCTCTCTGTCCAGAGGTTCCAGTGTGCATTAAGGGAAAAAACAAATACACCAATCCTAATGATATGCTTCTGTTAGACTATCTGGTATGTGTCAGGTATATTCAGAAAATCAGAGGCAGGCCAGGGATCTGCCCAGCCTCTAACTCCAATTCTAATATTTCAGTCCACAGTCTGCAGCTGATAACTACCTGCAGAATTTCTTAAGGCATATCACTTTATTTTTTTAATTGAAAATATTTTATTATATTATTATTTTAAAAAATAATTTATTGTTTTAATTGTGGTCACATTAGGATCCTCCCCATCAGGTATCAACACCATAGGGTGCCTGCCACCCACAGTCCTCCCCAATAGTCCACTGAAGCATGTCACTTTAAAAAGATCATTTTGGCAAGTACCTTTTCCTAGTCCCTGGAGGATATGCCAAGTTGTGGTGGGAGTTAGTCACATTTCAGCTTTTCCAGTGAGAAATCACTAATTAAAGACCAGTGGAGGTACTTTTGACATGTTGTTTTAGACAAATTTGAATTGAGAAAAGCATTTGTATTTTCCTTTTCTTTGTTTGCCCCAGTGAACTTTTGTTCCATCAGAAGTGTTCTTTCTTCAGAATCTGGCATTTGCTGCTCAAACCACCCCCTCACACTCAGACATGTTTATGAACTTTTCTTTGAAAGTTCTGACGTCCTTCTCTTTGTCAGAAGCTTTTCCTTGTAGCCAAACCTTAATGAATTCTCAACTACTCCTCAAGACCTCCTTCAGACACTGCTGTGATTCAGGGCAAGATGGTCACTCTCCACTTTTCAAAAAAAGCAGTGGAGGAACTAAAATGGTCTTGGAAAAACAATCTGTTCTCATTCCCAGGATATGCTACCACAAAAGGTGCGGCATAGGGTTACCTAACCTCAGCTTGGGTTTCAGAAACCCCTGTGGAATAAGCAGAAAACTTGAGCATACTCAAAAGTTCACAGTAGAAGTCTAAGGTCCTAGCAAAGAGGAGCAGAAGGAAAGGCTTGAAGGAAAAAATGTTAACAATAGGAGCTGCTTTGTGCAAACGGGAAGAAACTCATTCTTGTTCAATAGTTACAGGTTTTCGGTAAAGCCTGGTAAGTGTATAATCTCATCTAATTCTCATGTTCAAAAGAAGGTTGAATTGTGTGCCTTCCTCCAAATGGATAGAATGGAGTTCAAGCCCTTTATACCTCAGAATGTGACATTATTTGGAAATTTTTGGTAATTATTTCAGTTAAGATGAGGTTGTTTGTGTGAACCCTAGTCCATTATAACTGGTGTCCTGACATAAAAGAGAAATTTGAGCACACACAGACACTCTTAGAGAGAAGAGACACTGAAATGGCATGAGAAGGCAGACATCTATGAAGTGAGAAGACAAATATGGGACAGTCCTCTCTCTCAGCCTCAGAGGAATCAAGCTAACACATTGATTTTGGACTTCTAACATCCAGATTAATGATGTAGTAAATTTATGTTGTTTAATTCACTTGTGATATTATGCAGCCCTAGCAAACTAATATAAAAGGTACAATTATTATCGTCTCATAAAGACAAAACCAGGGACTGGAGAATTTACTCAGGCTCATTTATAGTAAATGCATTGGGATTTGAATATAGATCTGTCTGATGCCAGAATCCCGTACTTTTTCCTATAACCCCACTGAATATTGTTGGTGGAATAAAATATGACCCTCTTCAAACAGAACGTGATAACACTGGTTTACAAACACTTTGGCTATAGACTCCTTTGTTCATGTTCAATGAAGAAGCTCACTGTATAAAAAAAAATAAGGTCAGTGCCTGATATGTGCCAGTCCGAGCAGAGTGGAGGCTATCTGACGTGGTGGTCGTCCCTCCACCCATTGCAACATTATGATGGTCCTTGCAAGGCCTATGAAAGATCCAACGTTCTACAAAACACTAGAAAACCACGGTATGTAAAAGGAATCAGCACAGTTCCTACAGTGGGCATAACATAAGGGAGCAAGAAATGATCATTATTAAGCCCAAAAGATAAAAGCAGAAATTATTCCCCTTCCTTCAATGGCATAAAGGATGGCCTTAAAATCATCACCAACATCAAGTTGTTGGAATTTGGCAGGGAAGAGAGAGGAGCACTGGACAGGAGCAGTTATTTTTGTGTTTTGTTGCAAGTTCTTTCCTCTCTGACTATTTCCCTAAGACTGAGGTCATCGTGTCTGCTGAGTCCCTCAGTTTCAGTAAGATGAAAATTGAAATAATGGTTGTGAAAAGGGTTTTGCAAATCACGTAGTAAAGTGTTTCAACATGATGAGATTTACTGTCTCTAGAGGGCTCAGCTAGAGAGAGTAAACCTCATATATATATATATATATATATATGCATATGTATGTGTGTGTGTGTATATATATATATATATACATATATATATATATATAAAAGATACTAGGTTGAACATGTTGAGGAATCAGGGAGGAAACTTGAGGTGAAGACTCCTGATTCTCAAGCAAAGTCAGTAAGAGTTGGTTGAGCACTGTGTCTTGAAGAATCAACACACTGTGAAATTATGAAGTGTGATCATTAACTGGGCCATTCTGTGCAGACCTTCATCTCTGTTTTCAGTGTTTTCTTTGAAGGCCACAACCTTCTCAGTGTCACTGAACTTCTGAATGACTACCCTGAACTGAATGGAGCATCCCATCCCACCCTGCTTATGTAATCAGACGAGGGTCACTACGCACAATCAGAGACCCTGGTTAGCATACATCCCAGCAATTTGAGTGGGGCACTTGAGAGCCTGGTGATGCACAGAAGTTTTACACTCAGGCATGCACAACCAACTTCAGGAAAAACAAGTAACCTAGGGTTTGTTTTTGTTCTTCCAGTCATGTTGGAAATTGTGAAGAGACTTACCTCTTTTTTTTTTTTTTTGAAATTCATGAATATTTTTATAACTATATTTGCAATAGTCTTAAACTAATAGTTTTATTCGTTTTTTTTATTTTTTTTATTTTTTTTTTATTTTTTTTTAATAATAAATTTTATTTTTATATTCCCCATACAATTGCAGCCCCCCCATTCTGACCCCAATCCCTCCCCTCCTACCCCCGCCCCCCTAAAAGTGTCTCTGGTTCATAGTTTTTGTTGATTTTGATTTTCACTTTCTTATAGTTATTCGTTTTCCTGGTCCCTTATTTAAGTTTTCTAGATTCCTGCTATGAGTGAGACCATCCGGTATTTTTCTTTTTCTTTTTGGCTTATTTCGCTGAGCATGATCCCTTCCAGTGCCATCCATGTTGCTGCAAATTGCATGTGTTTATCTTTTTTGAATGCTGAGTAATATTCCATGGTATATATGTACCACATCTTCTTGATCCAGTCATCTATTTTTGGGCATTTGGGTTGTTTCCAAAGCTTAGCTATTGTAAACAGTGCTGCTATAAACATAGGGGTGCAGGTGCTCTTTGGAATTGATGTTTCTGTGTCCTTTGGGTAAATACCTAGGAGTGGAATTGCTGGATCATATGGAAGCTCTATGTTTAGTAGGTCCAGAAATCTCCACACAGCTCTCCACAGTGGTTGGACCAGTTTGCACTCCCACCAACAGTGCAGAAGAGTTCCTTTTTCTCCACACCCTCGCCAACATTTGTTGTTGCTAGTTTTTTTAATATGTGCCATTCTCACTGGTGTAAGATGGTATCTCATGGTAGTTTTGATTTGCATTTCCCTGATGACAAGTGATGTTGAACATTTTTTCATATGCCTGTTGGCCATTTGCATTTCCTCTTCAGAGAAGTTTCTTTTTAGCTCTTCTGCCCATTTTTTGACTGGATTCTTTTCTTTGTTGTTGTTGAATCTCATCAGCTCTTTGCAGATTTTTGTGATCAGTCCTTTATCATTAGTGTTGGGTGCAAAAATGTTCTCCCAGTTGGTGGGGTTTCTCTTTGTTTTTGTTATTGTCTCTTTTGCTGTGCAGAAGCTCTTTAATTTGATGTAGTCCCAGCTGTTTATCTTCACCTTCACTATCGCTGCTTTGGGTGATGTGTCTGTAAAGATGTCTTTGATGTGCAAATCACATAGTGTTTCGCCTATATTTCCTTCTATATATTTTATGGTTTCAGGTCTTATGTCTAGTTCTTTAATCCATTTTGAGTTGATTTTTGTGTATGGTGTGAGGTAGTGGTCAAGCTTCATTCTTTTGCATGTAGCGAAATCAAAAGAATAATCAGTAACTACTATGAACAGTTATATGGAAACAAGTTTAACAATCTAGAGGAGATGGACAAATTCCTACAACTCTACAATCACCCAAAGCTAGATAAAGAAGAAATAGAACACCTAAACAGACCAATTACAAGCAGCGAAATTGAAATGGTAATCAAAAACCTCCCCAAAAACAAAAGCCCGGGACCTGATGGATTTACAAATGAATTCTACCAAACATTCAGAGACGAATTAGTGCCTATCCTTCACAAACTCTTCCAAAAAATTGAGAAGGGACAATACCAAACACGTTCTATGAAGCCAACATTACACTAATACCAAAACCAAACAAGGACAACACAAAAAAGGAAAACTACAGGCCAATCTCCCTAATGAACACTGATGCAAAAATCCTCAATAAAATTTTAGCTATCAGAATCCAACAATGCATCCATAAGATAACTCACCACGACCAAGTAGGATTCATTCCAGGGACACAAGGATGGTTTAACATCCGAAAATCAATCAACGTTATCCAACACATCAACAAAAAGAAATATAAAAACCATATGATAATATCAATAGATGCTGAGAAAGCTTTTGACAAAGTGCAACACCCATTCATGATAAAAGCCCTTGAATTTCTTGGGATACAAGGAACATACCTCAACATCATAAAGGCCATCTATGACAAGCCAACAGCCAGTATCATTCTCAATGGTGAAAAGCTGAAAGCAATTCCATTAAGATCTGGAACAAGACAAGGATGTCCACTCTCACCACTGCTTTTCAATATAATACTGGAAGTCCTAGCCAGAGCAATAAGACAAGAGAAAGACATCCAAGGAATCCAAATAGGAAAAGAAGAAGTCAAACTATCACTATTTGCAGATGATATGATAATATACATAGAGAACCCCAAAAAGTCCACAGAAAAACTAATTCAACTCATCAATCAGTTCAGTAAAGTGGCAGGATACAAAATCAACACGCAAAAGTCAGTAGCCTTCCTATACACAAACAATAAATCTGAAGAAGAAGAAATCAAAAAAACCATCCCTTTTTTTATTGAAACAAAAAAAATCAAATATTTGGGAATAAATCTAACAAAAGAGGTAAAGGACCTATACAAAGAAAACTATAAAACACTGTTAAAAGAAATAGAAGAAGACACAAAGAAATGGAAAGACATCCCCTGCTCATGGATTGGAAGAATAAACATTATTAAAATGGCCATCCTTCCAAAAGCAATATACAGATTCAATGCTATTCCAATCAAAATTTCAATGTCATTCTTCAAAGAAATAGAACAATTATTGATGAAATTCATATGGAATCACAAAAAACCCCGAATAGCCAAAGCTCTCCTGAAAAAAAAAGAAGGGAATGGAGGCATCACACTCCCAGACTTCAAACTCTACTACAAAGCCATAATCATCAAAACTGCATGGTATTGGAACAAGAACAGACATACAGACCAATGGAATCGAATAGAAAATCCAGAAATAAACCCACAGATTTATGGTCAACTAATATTTGACAAAGGAGCAAAGACTATGCATTGGAGCAAAGAAAGTTTGTTCAATAAATGGTGCTGGGAAAACTGAGACTTACCTCTTTTTAATGGAGGGTTTAACTAATACTCTGCTAATAACAATGCAAAGGCATTGTTAGGGCATAGTTCACTTTAAGCCTAGATTTCAAAAGCTCTGGAGTGCCTGAGGATGAAGGGAACGTGGAGGTCACTTAGTATAATTCTTGATTTAAAGATGGAGAAAGAAAGTCCCCAAGGGAAATTGGTTCTTCAAAATTCACTCAATGGGTTAACAGGAGAGCAGCTTTGGAATTCAGATCAATTACTTCCAACCTTGTATTCTATTTATGGACACCCAAACTAATGCTCAAATTAGTATTAAAGGGATGCTAGGGAGGTTGAGGAGATGAAATCTCATTTGTACATTTTATTTGGGACTTTAACAACAAAGACATATCTTGTGCCTAATTGTGCGGCTCAGAGAGGCATAGAAATTGTAGGTTTCGGGCCTCCCTGGTGGCGCAGGGGTTGAGCGCTGGGCTGCGAAGCTGCCCCCAGCCTCTGCAGCTCTGGTTAGATCCCCGGCCTCAGGGCGAGTGTCCCACATGGCGTGCAGCGCAGACCTCTCCTGTCTCACCCGCTGCTCCCCTCAGCAGTGTACTTCGGTCTTTCTGCTCTGGCTCTGGTGAATTCTCTCCCCCTTCCACGCTTCTGACTGTACCCATTGCTTGTGTAAATAAATAAATAAGTCTTTTAAAAGAAAAGAAATTGTAGGTTTCATTATCTGTGAAATTATACATTTCAGGTATATGCATATATCAACAAGATTAAAATATTAAACATCTTCATATTGGTGCTTGTATTTTCATAAATTATCAAACCTGATGACTTAGTAATTACTTTGTCATTTCTAAACTTTGATAAATCAATCACATGAATATAGCTTCTAAAGCATTACAGGCATTCTACAAAAATTCTATAAAAACAGATGGTTATTGGAGTTAATAATAGCTTCTGTACCAATTTAGAGCACTTTAGAAAAACCTCTATGAGGTCGAATTTTACTCCAAGAAAACTAAGAAGCAAAATGATTCCAGTTCTTAAGCTGCGTAGCTGTAGGTAGTCTATTTCTTGGTCTTCTAGTCTATTTCTAGTCTATTTCTTGGTCTTCTATGAAACGGGGATAGTTAGGTAATATTATCCACTCTTGGGGCTATTGCGCTAGGGGGAATAATATATGTAAAACACTTAAAATATTCATTTCATTTATAATCATTTGTAAATTCACACAGATGAGAAATTCTGAAATAGGTAAAAGAATCTATGGTTTCTACTCCACTTTCTCTGCTTTTCATTCCTCCATTTTTGTTCCACCAGATATTTTGAATTATCAACGTTTTATGGGTATTTCTTTCCTTAAGGAATTTTTCTTTACAATTTGGTGCACCAATTCCTCCCCATTTCAGCTTTATTTTAAGTTACCCTCTTTTAGAAATAGCATGAGCCTTTCCAAATATATGACTAGATTTAGATATTTCCAGTTCTTGTTGTACAGTTATAAATCTGAACCCCTTATTTTTTCAAAGGAAATAATATTTTCAGTTTTTGAGCACATTACAGATGCAAAATTATGTATCTATTATTTAATGGAATTTTTAAAAAGAATCCTGTGCACTAATCATAACACACATTTTATGGTTGAATCCCTGAGTTTCAAAAAAAGCTGAATAACTACAAAATATCAAATATATGTCTCCGAGAAAAGACCAGAATCTGATTCAAATGCCATGAACCCAGATTCCTCTAAAGGTTGAACAGGAACAATGCACCAGGGAATTTTGAAGTCTGTGGGAAATGAGGGAGCTCTAAATACGAAAATGCTGAACCAGTATCACTGAGCCTTCCTAGTATTTAAGAGTATTTTTATGTGAAGTATTCTAATTTTTAAAACACTTTAAATTCCAAACACAACATATCCTTGGGCCACCTGTTTGCAACTTTTGGTTGAGACTAAGAAAGTCTTGGCTGCATGCTTCCCTGCCCTACCGAACTTATTTCATAAGAAGGACTACTTATCAACATGTGTATTTATCCTTCTGCCTAGAATAAACCAAGTCAACTATTTCTAATCTCAAAACCTAGACTCTGATATCTAATAACCAATTCAAAAGTAATAGCAAAATTGGAACTATTATGTTTTTCCTTTTGTCCCTGTCTGACAAAGCTGTATCTTTTCCTAGTCCTCTTTATCTCAATAAACAATTCTACCATCCACATGGTTGCTCAAACTAAGATCCTTAGTCTCCCTTGACTCCTCTCCCTGAAATACAACATCAACCACATAAGAAAATTCTCTCTCTCCCCCTCTCCTTCTACTAAACCATAACCCAACTATGTCTTATATGATACTGCTATCACCCTCCTAAGCTACAATTATGTTTTATTTGCTCTCTGATCACTACATCCTAGTCACTGTGCCTCACGTCTACCCTCCCAGAATCTATCCTCTGCACAGCAGTCAGAATGATGATTTTAAAATGAAGGCCAGATAATATACTCCTTTTTCTTAAAACCTCTTAAAGGCTTCCCATGGTGATCATTAAAGTTCCAGCTGACCTCACCTGCCTCTACTCTTTCCTCTTTTGTGAATAGGCTTCAGTCACATAGACTATTGTTTGGTCACACAAACATAGTCAGCTCATTCTTTGCTAAGATCTTTGCAATTTATATTTCTTCCAGGAAAATACTGCTGCCCAGATTGTTGAGAGGTGCTACAGTGTAAGAACCCCAGGCTCAGAGCTAGGATTCCCAGTTCAAATCCTAGCTCTGTCACATCAGACAAGTGGTTCAATGTCTCTGTGCTTCAGTATCCTTGTCTGGAATGTGGTGATAGTAAGTAATAGTATCATCTTTATAGGGTTGCAGTGAAGCTTAAATTGCTTAACAAAATTAGTTAATAAATTAGTTATGTCCACACAGTAAGTCATCAGTGTCTTCAGATGTTATTGGTGTATACATGCTGACGTCACCCTATTCAGGTTTCCATTAAAATAGCACCTCCTCAAACCAGGTTTCACTGACCACCCCCTAAAAAGCCCCCTTAGTTTAATTTATGTATACAAGAGCTGGGGTACAGGCCAGAGGTATGGGGGGGGTGGTTAGAAGATTCACCACAGACAAAGGGGGGAATAGAACAGGCAGATTTAACTGAAATAACACTGTTAAGGAGAGCAATGGGTGAGACCGGAGAGGTCTGCTGTGCCATGTGGGTTAGCTCCTTGGCCAGGAAGCAAACATGCTGCAGATAGCTTCATAGTGCTGAGACAACCCCTTGTGCTACCAGGAAGTCCCCCACATTGCTTTATATATAGCATTTCTCAGCACCTGACATTTTCTGATTTACTTATTTATCTACATGTTTACAGAACATGTAAGCCCGTGGAGGACAGGGATCTGATCTGATCTGTTCCTGAAATGCTGAGCATGATAATCCCATATGCAGAGAAGAGTGTTTAATACATGGTGGGTGTCCAGTAAAACTTGTTTTGCATGCAGGTCCACAGAGCTAACAAACAGGAGGTGCATAGTGAGGATTTGCTCATATAAAATACATCAAAATACTTTTTATCATGCTCTCCCACTTTGGAGGAAGCTTATACCTTGAGCACTTTAGAGCAGCCAATAAAATCCAGCAGTCCAATGAGGGTGTTATCCTTCTTTACATAGGCCAGTTGGGAATAAAATAAAGTGCTCGAATTTTTTACATGTTAGATGTGATTGCATTCTGCATGTTTTCTGCTATGAAAATCCCACCTATGCAATTTATCCTAGGACTTTTTTACTTTAGTTGTTTCCATGCACTTTAAAGAATAATGGTAAAATATTAACAACAGAAAATGTCATAAAAAAACACTCCACCACAATTGCTGTCACTAATTACAGGCATCTTAAATCACACTTGGAGGCGATGTCTTGCTTTTAGAAATGCCAGCTACTATATCAATTTCTAATAAAATTGTATCTAAGGACATTCACCACAAAATTACCACGGGAAGAGTGTTAGTGTGACACCTCATTAAGCAAAGGAAGCCTCTGAGGTCTAGAGAGGGGACTACGGTCACCAGACTCAGCTAGTTTTATTCACATTCCAGAGATTTCACTACTACCTAAAACTGACTTTCTATATCCTTTTTGACTATGAAATATTGTCATGCAAGTGAACAAAAGAGAGAGAAAGCAGTGTGATAAACATTCTTACATCCATAATAAATATTGGACAATTATTATTTTGCTGTACTTTTGTCATCTATTATTTTACTGAAGATGTTTAGTAAATTACTGATAACATGGGATTTTTCACTCTCATGTATTTCTAAAAAATAAGAAAATTTACCTTTATAATCACAATATCATTATTATATTTTACATAATTAAGAATAATTTCTTAACATCATGTAATACCCAAATCCTATGAAGTTTCTTCCAAATGTTACAATAATTTAACTTATAGCTGGTATTTTCTAACTGGGATTCAATCAAAGCTCACACACTGCTTCTGATTGCTATGACACTTAAACACACTCATTTAAAACATTCCCCCTTTTAATGTCAGAACCTATGATTTCCTTTTATCATTTTGTTTCCCATAACATTGACTATTGAAGAGATAGGCTAATTAATTCATAAAGCTTGAATCTTCTCGATTATTCTAAATCCTTATTTAAGGGTATGTGAGCTGTTAGTCCACCCCCATTTCCTATTGTTGGGTTGTGAAATCTAGAGGTTTGATTATATTAACATCGAAGTGCTTTTTTTTGTAGAAATTTGCAACCATTTTTCTGTTATAATCAATTGAATAAAACCCTGAAAATTTGTTGAAGTTTGAAGAAGCTATAAAGGATAGGAAGGAAAAGACAGGAAAAGCCTAAAGGCAGTGTGGGGAAGAGGAGATTATCCCACTTACACCATTGCATTCCAGGATCAGTTATTTGGCTTACTTGTGGTCATCAGTATTTGAACATATTTAAAGAGACACTAAAGGAATATGAAACACAAATCAGAGTATTACTTTTATAACTTGTAATGAGATATATGAGCATTAAACTAACTGGAATGTTATCATTGGTAAGATGAGTACATTTCCCCCCATAGACCAGTGGTTTTCAAGCCCAGTTGCATATAAAAATCATCTGGATGCTTAAAAAAAGACTCCCCCAGAGATTCTGATTTAATGAGTTCTGTGTGGAAACTGGGCATCCGTATTTCTTATAAGTTTCCCAGGTGGTTCAAAAATGCTACTGGGACTGAGAAACTCTGCTGTAGGTAGGTTTAAATCAGAAGCCAATTTGCCTTCAGAAACTTGTTTTGGAAACGCAGAAATGGGAATGTCAGTGATGTGAATAAAGAACATTTGTAGAGTCTAGTAGTGGCATCCAAAAATTTTTTTGCACTTAACAGTCATCAAGATATGCTGGATCTCTGTTTTCCACTTCATTTCATCTTCCCTATCCCCTTTAAAATTCTGTTTGAAGAACTCTAAGGTGGGGCCCTGTATGCTTACTTGAATGCACAGCAAAGGTGATTGGATTGTAGATAATCCACAGTTCACACACTAAGGAATGCTAGTCTGTGTCTTCTGGAACACACATGCATTGAGGAATAGATAAGACCCGAATTCCCAAACTTAAGCTGCTTCAGAAAGAACTGCAAAGCATGTTAAAACAGATTGCTAGGCTTTCCCCCAAGAGTTTCTGATTTGATAGGTTGGGGGTGGAGTCTACAGTTGCCATTTCTTTTTTTAAATAAATTTATTTATTTGTGCATACAAGAATTGGGGTACAGGCCAGAGGTGTGGGGGGTGAGAGGATTCACCAGAGATAGAGTGGGGATCAGAACAGGCAGACTGACTGAAATACACTTCTGAGGGGAGCAGCAGCAAGCGAGACAGGAGAGGTCTGCTGTGCTATGTGGGCCACCTCCCTGGCCGGCCTGGGATGGAACTCATGTTGCAGAGGCTGAAGATAGCTTCACAGTGCTATGCTTAATGCCTTGTGCCAGCAGGGAGGCCCCTGCAGTTGGCATTTCTAACACAGTCGAAGGCAGTGGATCTCAGCCAAGGGGATTTTGCCTTCCAGGAGACATTGGGCAGTATGTGAAGACACATTTTTTTAAGACTTTTTTATAAAGAGCAGTTTTAGGGTCACAGCAAAATTAAGAGCAAAGTGTAGAGATTTCCCATATGCCCCCTCTCCCCACAAACATAGCCTCTCCCATTTTCAACCTAATCCACCAATCCTCCTTTCAAAATCGTCCCATTTTTTTCCTCTATCTTTTAATCTCAGGATATTGGAGATCTTTTCAAAGGTTACCCCTTCATTCTTTTTCATTGGTATTCTTTACAATTTTATAAATACCGGGGGTATTTTTCTTTTTATTTAGATACCTACCCTTGCAAACCATCTACTATATAACTCTCATCCATGGAAATAATTATCTTTTATTCTGAACTGTTTGAAATATGCTCATCCACATAGTAATATAACAAAAATATAAAATATGACCATTTAAAAACAGTAGAATTTATAATAGTATTTATCAATTAAACATTTATCTTTTATTTCCATAATTTTTTTCTTATACCACTTGCACCACAATGCTAATTTCTTAAAGATCAAAATAAGTCTTCTTACAGTCTAGTGCACATGTATCTGTGTTATACTAGAGCACGATATTATGTTTTATGAAATGAGAAAGGGTGGAAATTTTTTTTGAGGTGAAGAGATGTTTTCATAGGACCTGAAGAACAAGTTTAACATGTTTGGATTCAGCCCCCAGGGTGCACAGTTAACCTCAAAGGACCATAGAATTTGAGGGTTATAATCATGGCTTACCTACTCCAGACTGCAGGAGCAAAGTCTGGGTTTTTTTTCTTATCCTTGAAAGAGATGTTCCCATTGAAATGATTTATTCTTGAACCCACATATTTCAGAATGAGTAAGAAATGAGTATTATAAAATCTTGTAAAATCACACAAACATGAAAAACATAATCTAGTAAGACAGATTGATTTGTGCCAGTAGGAGAGACAATTAGAAATTACAAATAACTCTAAAACAGAAGAAAACCCATATGCTCTAGTAGAGACACATGTGATCTGTGGTTGTGCTTGATTTGAGTAATCACAGGAGGTTTCAGAAAGGAATAGCATTGAATGTTCTCTGGGATTTAAAGTGGTAGAGCTGGTCAAAGATGTTTCAGGCTGAGAGGATACTATAAAGAAAGATGTCTAGGCATATGTAGATAGGCAAACCAATAGTACAAGAGTTAAATGCACCTTGAAGGGCTATGAGGGTCCAACAGGGGGATAGAAAAATTTAGTGGAAAATAAAATGGGATGCCTCATTGATATGAACTACACAGAAACAGTTCTTATTTTGATAAGGATTCCAAGTCTGGTTGTATGTTGACGATTTCCCTGGGTATGCACTTAAAGCTCTCTAGAAACTGTTGGTGTCTTCTGTGCTGTATTCTAAGGGCAGACAATAAGTGAGTGAGATATATGAATCCAGGATTTTCCACCCTGGAAAGCCATTTGAACCCAAGAAAAACTTCATCTTTGTATGAAACTTGGGGTGCTAGGAAACTTTACAACACAGTCTTTGTGGCTTTATTATTCCTTGGGTTTTTCTTTTTCTTTAATTTTTATTTTAATTTGGGGGTTGCATTTCCTCTTTCATATGTGCACATGTTCCACTCACACTCCACCAAACCACTTGCGGATTTGTTTCTTTCTTTGTCTAATATCTATATGTGTTTATTACATTAACTGGAGTGTGGTTAAAGTTCTCAACTTTAAATAAATCACTGTCGAAACATTTCAAAGTACTACCTGTTGACTGCTATCGCAAACACAATTTCTGTGACAATATTGGCAATCTATTCAGAAGGAGAAAGCTGGAGGGCATCCAGCAGCATATTTCAGCATTTCTAGTAAGCAACTGAAGCAGGCTGTCACTTTACAGTGTAAGCAGACTCTGCACTCCAAGCAGCCACCTTGAGGCAACTGAAAGAAGCCCAGTCAGCCACTGGGTTGGGGTAATTCCAGGGGTGGCACCCTTTAATAGTGGTATTCTGATGATGGAATCAGTCAAGAATGAACTTTCAGAAAGATCCCAGAAAGTCTGATGTCATTTAGAATCTCAATTACCCAAGTAAAAGAAGTAGAATGTGAAGTGGGAATTTCCTGTCATCAGTTTGGCACAAGCCCAGAGGGTCTGACAAGCCACAGAAGGAAGCAGTTCTTCCTCTATGCTGTGATGTTTCCTACATCGTGAGTCAGGGCTGTGTGAATGGGGAACCTTAGATAAATCAATAGATCTTTAAGTCAGAAGGGATTATTGTGGGTGAGATTTGGTTTCAAGGTACGTCCTCATATAAAATATCTGGAAGAGATGGAAAAGGAAGGTCTACGGTGGAAGAAGCACAGGTTTTATTTAATTATTTTTTAAAGATTTATCTATTTATTTATACAAGCACTGGGTACAGTCAAAAGTGCGGGAGGGTGAGAGAATTCACCAGAGTCAGAGCAGAGAGCAGAGCAGGCAGACTGACGAAGTACACTGCTGAGGGGAGCAGCGGGCGGCAAGAGAGGTCTGCGCGTCATGTGGGACCCTCGCCAGCGGGCCAGGGATCGAACCGGCGCTGCAGAGGCTGAGGGCAGATTCACAACCCAGCGCTCAATCGCTGCGCCTCCAGGGAGGCCCAGAAGGAGCACAGGTTTTAGAGTCAGAAAGTCCATGTCTAAATCCCTCGACCACCACGCCTAGACATGACTCTCTGGCTTAACTTCTCTGTGTTTCAGTTGAAAATGGATGTTGGGGGAGGGGGGGCTCCCTGGTAGTGCAAGGGGTTAAGTGTCAGCACTATCAAGGTATCACCAGCCACTACAGCGCGAGTTCAAACTCTGATCACCAGCCAGGGAGCTACCCACATGGTGCAGCAGACCTCTCCCATTTCGCCCACTGCATCCCTCAGCAGTGTATTTCAGTAGATCTGCCTGTTCTGCTCCCCAGCCCGCACCTCTGGCCTACCCCCCAGTTCTTGTATGCATAAATAAATAAAATTAATCTTAAAAAAATTAAAAGAAAAAATAGGGCTTGGGGAGGGCAAGGTATTAACACTGTTTTTAAAAGAATAGTTTCAAAATTCAACTGAAATAATGTATCTGAAAGTGCCTCTCATGCCAGTGAGCCTTAAATTTTAATATGCATACAAACCACCCAAAGATTTTGTTAAAAATACAGATTCTGGTTGGTAGGTTAAGGGCTGAGGAATCTGCATTTCTATCAAGCTCCCAGGTGATGTTCCTTGTGACAATTCCTACTGCACCCCTGGATATCATGCGGTAGACAACAAAGTGTCAAGATAGTAACTGGCTATTGTTCACCTATTTTAAAAGGTTTTCAGGGAAGGATATTCATTCAATTTTACATTTTCACTTTTTCCCTTCTTTCACTCATTCCTACCCCGACCCTCCACATCAACCCACACATCTATAGCCATTGTTTCATGTTCACTTAATATAGTGAATCCTGCCCAAAATGACCACCAACAGTTTCATGGAAGAGAAGACTTAAGGAAAAGCCCCCCCCCCAATTTCTTTTTTCTTTTTTTTAAATTCTTTTTTTTTAAAGATTTATTTATTTATTTTTACAAGCACTGGGTACAGTCAGAAGTGCGGGAGGGTGAGAGAATTCACCAGAGCCAGAGCGGGGAACAGAACAGGCAGACTGACGAACTACACTGCTGAGGGGAGCAGCAGGAGGCAGGAGAGGTCTGCGCACCATGTGGGACCCTCTCCGGTGGCCAGGGATCGAACCCAAGCTGCAGAGGCTGTGGGCAGCTTCGCAGCCCAGAGCTCAACTGCTGCGCCACCAGGGGAGGCCCACTAATTTCTTATATACAACAATTTCACAATTATCTCTGTGAACATCAGATGTTAGGGAACTATGATGGGGGAAAAACCTTTTTTTTAAAGAGTGCTTGATAAGTTACAAGAGTAAACTGAATGTGAGAATATAAAAGGATCTGTGGAAATGATTTGCATTTGGACATCACTAATGATATTCGTATAGTGTGCATATTTTTATAACTTGCATATTTGTGTAATATTTTAGATAATATTTTACATTTTTCAGGAAACATTCAGATATGTTATCTCACTCTTTACAAACAGTTTGCTTGGGAAGGTATCATTTGGCCCATTTTACAGATGACAGAACTAGAACATAGTGAGGTGAGTATTCACCTCACTACAAGCCTAAGGCACAATGTAGTACTTTAAACAAAAGAACTTCCCCTCATCTGCTCAAAATTCAGATTAAATCTACAGAAAATTCAGCACTTCCTCTGGTGTTCTTTCTCCTGTCTCCCTATTCTCGGTGTTTATCATACTAACTCATAAACAGTTCTGATTTGGTTTGTTGAACTCTGGCTATGAATAAGAATGTGAAATCAGGTAGCAGAATGGGAATGACAGCCGGCAGCATAGATGTTGTTATTGTGTATCCACATTCAGCCTGTGAACCGGGATATCTCTCATACTAATCAGATGAAAACCAACTCCAGCCCTGCATTTTCAGATGATTCATTTGCTTGCTTCATTTCCAGCCAAGAATGCAATGTCCTATTCCTTTTGGAATGTTTGCAGATGAGAGTAGAACCTGGGGGTGGAGGACAACTTGATTATTAGAATCATCCCAAAGGGGTGCCTGGATTTTTGCTCTCTAAAAATATTCTTCTTACCTCTTCTATAGTATGCTCCTCACCACTCCAACTCCTAGTGCTTGCCTCTGTCCTTCCTCGTTCATGCTAAAACCTTGTGAGTGACGCTGGTAATGGTGGCTTCTTATGCTGATCTGTTGCCTGTGGCAGTTTCATTTGTGTGTGTGTGTGTGTGTCTGTGTTTCCTGCCAAATGCAATTGGGAATTCTTTGAGAGCAGGGACAAACATGTTTCATCATGTATTGAATGAAGGCAATAACATCAATCAATATTCAATTTCAACAGAGTGAGAATTATAATACACTGTAAGTTGGAGCAAAATAATCTGGAGCAACTTCTCAATCATGTGATCCTGGGAACAAGACCCTGAAACCCTGAATTTTTACTGCCTCATCTACAAATTGAGGATATTAGTACTTATCCCATGCTATTGTCATGGAAAGTCAATGAAATAATAAGGGCAAAGGTACTTTGCATACTCACAAGAGCTATACAGATAAAAAGAATGCATTTGCACTCACTTTAAGGACAATGCACATTAAATGGAAGGAATCTGATGGTAACAGCAGTCATATACAGATGTATTTGATTTGCCATAAATTTCTATGTCTTTTGTCTTGCTATGCAAAGAAATAAAGCCACATGGAAATATTTTTTTTTTTTTGCAAAAGTGGGAAAGATTAAAGATCTATAGTTCAAGGAAAGCTGATAGAACCCAGATGCTAAAAATGTTCATTAAGAGCTGTCAAAATTGCAGTTCCATGAAACCCATATACCAGGAGTTAAATTTGGCTTAGGAAATTCCCTTTTGCATTCACAGTAATTTTGCAGAAGTATTAAGTGAAGTAGCCTACCTAACAAAGCCTCTAAGAGGAGGAAAATTATTCACTCTTTAGAATGAGGATACTAACAGAAGAATGTACATTCCTATCAGCTCCACTGAAAGTGATTCTAAAAACCCAAGCCTACCATGTCCTTCCTACTTATCCACTTTCTGTTGGTGATGCATTAAAATATTTTATTTCTAGCCCTCAAATCATTCCCTCTTTTTTTCTCATAAGTAAATTGCTTGTAGCCCTTCTATGGGTAAGGGAGGGCCAGAATCCAAACTGGAATCCTGGAATACTTCACTGGCATGGCACAAGCTCACATTTTTCTTGCAAAAATAGTTTTCATTGGGGCCTCCCTGGTGGTGCAAGGGGTTAAGTAGCAACACGGTGAAGATATCCACAGCCACTGCAGCATGAGTTTGATCCCTGGCCAGGGAGGTGACCCACATGATGCATCAGACCTCTCCTGTCTCTCCTACTACTCCCCTCAGCAGTATATTTCAGTAGATCAGCCTGTTCTGCTCCCCAGTCTGTCTCTGGTGACTCCTTTCACCCCCACACCTCTGGCCTGTACCACAGTTCTTGTATGCATAAATAAATAAATCTTTAAAAAAATAGTTTACATTATTCATATGACTTACTAAAAATGTTTTCCATCATTTGGATCTACCTATAGATTTCTCCCAGACCAAATTATGATAAAATAGGATATCCTTCTGGCAAATATTTTTTGAATTAAATTTAAAACACCAGATAACACATAAATATGGGCATGAATAAAAATGTACAGCATGCTGAACTGAGTAGTAACTTTATATGTAATCAAAATAAGTATTTGTGAAGATAGCTTAGTAAATGTGTATGTGTGTGTGTGTGTGTATGTGTGTGTAGATATATATATATATATATATATATATATATATATATGTGGTGAAGCAAAAGCATTTATCTCCATTCTTTTCTGTGTGACAGTGGGTGATTCTCTTCATTTTTTAGACCTCAGATTCCCCATCTCATGAAACTCAACGAAATGCATCAGTTCCATATTGACCACTGGACTGTGGTGCTAGTTTGTCTAGCTTGATCCCCTATCTTTCCACACAAACACTCCTGTCATTACTTTCATCTTCTTCCAAACTGTCCTTATTTGCCAATTAATAATTTGCTCAACTCTATTTTGCATTAATCTAACAACACAACATCCACAATATCTTTAACTTAGGATTTTTCGCTACGTTAATTCGGAAAACTTTAGTCTTATTCTAATACCTATGAAACAACACATTTTTCCCCTAATACTCAGGAAACTGCATACTTTTAACAAATGTTTATCCCTATATAGCTAAAATCTTGTAAATTGTGTATTGTCAATTGTAAACAAATCACAATTTAGGAAACTCAATTTTTCCAAAGGCTCTTTGGATACCATGTGGAAAGCCATCACCACAACAGAGAAGACAGAAGCAAAAGCCTGCTGTGAGAGAGATTCCAGCTGAGAATTTAGCCAGTCACCTTCTCTGTTTCCTCTCTCTACCTCCTACATTTCTTCTGCTCCAATTCACTAATTCTACCCATCTTCTCCACCCTGGAAAAGCTTCTACCATTACCCTGCCTCAGCGTCTTGTTTTTTAATGATTTATTTATTCATGCATACAAGGACTGGGGTGTAAGCCAGAGGTGCAGGGAGTGAGAGGATTCACCAGAGACAGAGTGGGGAGCAGAACAGGTGGACTGTCTGAAGTTCACTGCTGAGGGGAGCAGCAGGGGAGACAGGAGAGGTCTGCTGCACCATAAGTGGGTTAGCTACCTGTCCCAACAGCACTGTATCTTTAACCCCTGCACCACCAGGGAAGCCCTATGGGTGCTTTTCTATGTCCTATGTGTGGGCACATTCCCCTTTATCACCAACCATAAAAGGCAGAAAAACACATAAAGCGGTGACTTTTAAAAGAACAAAGCTTTTTAATTGTGTTCAGTCCACATTCTCCTTGCTGTAGAAGGTACTTTCTTATCTGGACTGCGTATTGTTCTTCTATATATCAGAAGCACCCTAAACTGCTCAAAATGGTCCTTCTAATCACTCGTCAGACATTCTGGCTTTGGGTCCCTGCGAATCATGATGTTGAGTAAAACTTCCTTTTCCCTCTCCTGTTTCTTGCATATATGGGAGAAATCACACAACTGGGTAAAATAATCAATAGGTAGGGGATCTAGGCATGCCAGTGACTTAAGCACTATGTCCATTAATTTACATGCAAAATGGGGAAACAATAAACAAAAGTGGCTTCTGTGAAACATTAGTAAAACAGCATGAGTAAAATACTCAGCAAGGCATTTAGCAGAGTTTTTACAAATATTTTTTTCTACGTCTAGTATCTGAAAGAGTTACTATCTGACTGCTAATGTTGGTTCTACTCTTCAAGCATAATTAGCTTCTTTAGTTGTAATTAGACTCCTCTACCTCTGTCTGTGCCTGGTGACAAGCAATGCCCCCATCAAGGACGCTCTACTTCACATCTGTTTCCTAGACATTCCTATCACACGCGTGACTCCAGGGAACTTTGCATTTTAGTCCTGCTTTCTGGCCTGTGGGAAGCTGATTTAAAAAAAAAAAAAAAAAACAGAACTGATTTGATTTACCTTGAATGTTAAAACCCTTTCTGAAAATATATATTTCCAATTTCTTTCTGATAACCTATTCAAGTACAGACTACCACCAGAAGAAACAAAATTGTTCACATATCCAGTAGCAATAACGTCCACTTAAATATTTGGCAAGGCCTCCCTGGTGGTGCAAGGGGTTAAGACACAACCTATGAAGCAATCTGCAGCCACTGCAGCATGAGTTCCATCCTAGGCCAGGGAGCTACCCACATGGTGCAGCAGATTTCTCCTGACTCGCCCGCTGCTCCCCTTAGCAGTGTATTTCAGTTAATCTGCCTGTTCTGTTCCCCACTCTGTCTCAGGTGAATCCTTTAACCCCCCATACCTCTGGCCTGTACCCCAGCTCTTATATGCATAAATAAATAAATCTTCAAATAAATAAATAAAGATTTGGCAAGATGTTAATATTAATCAGCAAATATTTAGTACTTGTATGGGAGGTTCATGATTCCCCCCGACTTTGAAGCAGGCTTGAATATTTCCTTAGTAAGATGTAAAAGAAATATTTTCTTTTAGAGGTTTTCAAACTAGCACTGGAATCAATCTAAAAAGAACAATTGTTTTTCTACCACTAATCTCCTACTATTCCCAGTATCTCATTTTGCAGCATTTTGTATCCTCTCTCTTCTCACCAGAACAATTATTTACCTTCTTATGTAGCAATTGATTGGTCTATTGAGTTTACACATATCTCTCCTGAAGATTTTGGAGTTGTTGGGTTTGGAGAGCAGGGTCCTTGGGTTCACTCTGGGAGCTGTTTCACCAGAGCTCCCCTTTCAGTGGCACCAATGAGTTTCCCTGGCGAGTTCCTCCACAACACAGAGAAGTTAGTTGTATCCAAAAGAGCAGGTTTAATATGAAAGGGACAGGAGTATAAAGGACATTTGCATAGACACAAGCGTGCAGAAAGAGCTGCCCTCAGGTTTGCTGAGAGGCCTGCATGGTCTCAGGCGGGCAGCCTTGAGAGCTGCCTCTGCTGAGGGAGGTCAGTGAAGAAAAGCCCTGGAATGGTACAGATCAGGGGCTGGCAGGAAGGCTGCTGCCCTGCAGAGAGAGAGAGCTGGCAAAAAGAATCACCTGCATGGTCACAGGTGGGCAGAAGAACTGTTGCCCCTTGCCAATGCAAAGAATGCACTGATAGAATCTTCTCTTTGGGAGGGGCTCATTCCTTTATGGAGTGGTTTGTTTGCTGTTGATTTTGGATAACAAAGTAGACTTTGAAAGGGACCTGAAATTCTACAAAGGCCCTCCATCTCCATAACCATAACTTTCCCTAAGGTCTGTGCCCTAGGACACTAACAGCATCCTGACTTTTTTTTTTTGCTTGGATCTGTGCCTTGGTGTCTAAGGATTTTTCGTTCCTATAGCTGGTTTAACAACTATGTTAATCACTTCTACCTCCACCTCCAGCTGCAGGCAATGTGTGAGCCAGGTTTCTAGTTTTTTGGAGCCTCCTTTCCAACTTTTCTATCCTTGTCCTCCATTACCTCTCTTTTTCATGGCACACTGCTTACTTTCTTGTCAAATCAAACTACTTTCCTCCAGAACATTGATAATGGCTGTTTCTTCCATAAAGGCTTTTAACTGGATCCCAAGGATTGAGCCTATTTCTCTTATAAGGATGTATGGGTACACTGTCGTTATGACAGCAGTTAAGCTCTCCTTTGAGTTTTTCAGTGGGCTACTTCCACCTTCAGGATAGTTTCAAGTTCCTCAAGAAAGAAAGATTATGGTTTTTACTTCCTTAATAATTTGCCACAAAATTCAAAGCAATGTCTTTTGCATTGTAAATGCATAGGCAAGTGAAATCAGAAAGTTTATTGTCCTGTTTGGAGAGCTGAAGAATCCTACAACTTCTCTTAGACACTGACCAGACAAATTTCATATTATTAAGGCCAGGGCATAAGTGATATTAGGGGTCTGATGTGTAGAGTGTTTTTATGAAAAAGTCATTTTTGACTTCATTTTAAAAGCAGATATTTGTTTTGATCTTATTTTTAGTCATCCTTTTTTACTTCCTTTTATTCTTCACTGAAAGTACAAGTACTTTAATAGTTACTAGCTGAGAAAAGGGAAAAAATACCTAATATAAAATGCTAGAATCTTGACAGTACTCTTTAAAGAAGTACATGTTAAAGAATTGTTGAGCAAAGAATTGAATTGTCATGACTACCATTCCAGCCAAAAGTTGTTTTTTCCTTTGAGGAAAGATTAGAGTCATAAAATGATTTTGAGAGCTCAACCTGTGTTTAGTGTGTTGATTACAAAAGGAAAAGTATCCTTTTGAGGGGGCAGGAAAAGGCAGACATATTTTTTTAAAGGAAAGAAAGAAATGTGTTCTTTCTCAAGGCTCCTGCTACATACCTAGTCAATTAGGAAAGCAATATTTCTGATGACTCTGAAATTCCTAAAACTTTGAAATTCCTAGAAACCCAGGCAGAAGGGACTGGACAAAAAAATACCACCAAAGACCTTTTCAAGAATAAAACTCTGACCCTAACATTTTAGCATAAAAAAGCATATATATTTCAGTAATCTTTCTTTACGAAAGAAGAAAAGAGAAATTAAAAAAAGGAAGGAACATATCTGGGAACAAGGAAAGGAAAATAAAAAAGAGAAAGATATAACCAAAGAGAGAAAATTTCTTCTCTGTTAAAAAATGAGAGGGAGGGAGGAAGGGAAGAAAAGAGGGAGGGAAGGAGGAAGAATCTGTTTAAGTGGTGATTTAATGTTAAATTAATTTAAAAATTATGCCTCTGGCTCCACCTATAGGCCGAAAGGTTGTATTTCAGATCCTCGATCACTAAGACCTTTCCAGTGGTCATTGGTTTTCAAGTGACAGCCCTGGAGCAGAGCTGAGAGTATTATATTCTTTTGGGAAAATGTGTTTCACTCTATCCTGAATAATAATTTGAACTACTTAGCTTATAAATATTGGAGATCTGAAAATCACTGCCAGTTTTATTTTTAATAGCTACATTAAAGGAGCTTGTTTTACTGAGACATGGTAATAAAAACTTAATAAGAACATATGCTCTTAGAGGCCATATTAAACTATAATTTTGTTCTGTTTTCTTTGAAGTCCATTTTCAGCAATGATGAAAAAACCCAATAATCGTAAATATTTACAACAAAATGCTGTGTTTTATAGAATGAAACTCTTATGAAACCCTTGTATGAAATTAGTCAATCCTTCTAATGAGACAGGATTAAAATATGGCCATCCTTCCAAATGAATAGTTGTCAAAACCAAAAAACATAAAGAGACTATTGTACTCATTTGAGTGTAAATTAGTGACTGAGGTTCAGTTATCACTGTTACCAAGCTAATGAGTCCACTACTCCACATACATAGATCAGATGATGACCCTAGGGCTATTGGGGAGAGAAATGAGGTTTATTGATAATTGATTGGAAAGGAGGGAAGAGATAAACTCAAATTTACTTCCCTAATTAAGAAAGGGGATGAGATTTTGATTGGCAGCTGGAGTGGAGGATAAAGGAGTTAAATTTTGTTGATTAAGGAACAGATTGGGGCAAAGAAATGTGAACTTGGCTGAAATTCATGGCTAGTTACAAGGCTGTTCACACATGAAGAAGTATGAAGAGAGTTTTCTTCACATAACTGGAGACTTTTGTTTCTGTTGGTGGGCTCCTGACCTCAGGGTAGACCCCTTTCTCTGCATTTGCAGGCTACTGGCTCACACTGGCCTTTGAACTTAACTCAAGGTGAGTCAATAAGGCTTCAGGCAAGTTGTATCTGTAAAAGCAAGTCTCAGAGAAAAGTTTAGATTATTCCAATTTTTTTCTCTCATTTGTGCTCTTTGGGTCTTAGACCAATTTAACCACTTATCTTGGTTTCATTGGCAAGGAGCTAAGTCATTTACTGATCAAGAATCCATTCCTTTAGAGTTGTATGAGAATTCCTGAACTGTCTCACCTTGCTGCCTCTGAAAATTATGTTAATGCATTAAGGCTCAGACAAATTATATCCCTTCCATCATGTTTCTCTGATGTTCAGTCTCAGAAAATAACATCTCTATATCCCTATCACACTTTACTTATATCTCTGTATGATCATTTTATGATCTGCACATTCTAATATCTTTGTTGTCCCACATTTTCACTGGGATAAAAGTGGAGTATAATCAACTAACTGTATGTGTAAAAACACATAGTGATTATCATAGCATTGTAAAATCACAAGTAGGTATTGTGAGTCAATGGACCAAATAATTCCTTATGAGTGAATAATAAACCCATGCAAAAGTGGATTCAGCAAAATTCAAACCCAAAGCAATTTAAGAGGACTAGGAAGAAACTTTATGTCAAACTGACATAAAACACTGTTGTATAAACTAAGAATCCAGTAAGAAAGGAACAGTGAGAGGGTGTGACAGAGTAACTTTAGGTTTATTCAAAGAGCGGGTGGGTTTTGAGCCTGGATGTGAAGGATGTTGGCCAGTAGGCACTTTCTTATGCTTAAGTACTACACAGCATGTCTCTATCTTTTTATGTTTATCTTTCTGTAGAATATTTAATACAGATTTTAGCATCTAGCTGTAACATTCTTAATAGTGTGTTACATAGAATTTTTAATAATTTATTATTCTTATTTTCAGAAACTAATGAATACTGTTTAAATAAAAAGTTGAAAATATAGAAATGTTGAAGAGAGTAGGGGAGAAGTCATCCAGAAAACAAACAATTAGAAATAATCGCAGCTGATATTTTGATGGGCATAAATGGAAAGTGTTAACAGTATAAACTCTGAAGTAAGAAATACCAGGGTTGAACACTAGTTCTTTCATTTTCAAACTGCAGAACCTCAGGTAAATTATGTAAACATTCTACTTCTATTTCTTGATCTGCAAAATGTAATTGCTAATAGAAAATTAAATGAGTTAATTCATACTAATCCTTTGTCACATGCACATAATGAGTATTCGTTAAACATGTTCATTGATCCAACATACATTTGTTGAATGTTTACTGTGCTATAGGCACTGTAAAATGTACTTATAATATAAAGCTAAGCAAACTATGCAATACCATGAAGTTTACATAATAATGTGAGTGGAGAATATAATAAGTAAACAAATACATATAATAATTATTGTAAGTACTATGAATAAAATTAATAAGGAAATGAAACTGAAAGTATGTGGGGAAGCCAGCAATAAAGATGATCAAGAAAGGCTAAGCTTGGGCCTCCCTGGTGGCGCAAGGGGTTAAGCACAGCACTGTGAAGCTGTCCGCAGCCACTGCACCACAAGTTGTTCCATCCCTGGCCAGGCAGTGAGTTACCCACATGGTGCAGCAGAACTCTCCTGTCTTGCCCGCTGCTCCCCTCAGCAGTGTATTTCAGTCAGTCTGCCTGTTCTGTTCCCCGCTCTGTCTCTGGTGAATCCTCTCACCCCCACACATCTGTACCCCAACTCTTGTATGCATAAATAAATGAATCTTAAAAAAAAAGAAAGGCAAGCTTAGGAAGTGACATGAAACTACAAACTTGAAAATGAAATTTCAGTTATATCAGGAATATAAATTACTGTGATGGGAAAGACAGGAGAAACAAATTTGGGGCTTGGGAAGTCAAGGGTTCTGTTTTGGACCTATTTATTTGGAAATGATTATTTGGTAGTCAAAAGGTAGTATATTGACTCTATATGTTGACCCAAGACAAAAACAGAATGTCACAATGCTGCTGCTGACTTACTTAGCAGTTGACAGTGAAATTTTTTTAAACTTTATTTTTTGCAGTGATTTTAAGTTTACCACAAAATTAAAAGGGAGATACAAAGATATCCCACATATACCTTTTCCCTCTACATGCATAGCTTTCCTCATCACCAATATCACAACCCAGAAGTCTTTTTTATAAATATTTATTTATTTATACATATAAGAGTTGGGGTGCAGGCTGTGATATGTGGGTCAGCTCCCTGGCAGGGGATCCAACTCATGCTGCTGTGGCTGTGAATAGCTTCTTAGTAATGAGACATAACCACTTGCATCACCAGGTAGCCCCCTCCCACCACCCTGAATAGTCTTTATTAAGAGTTTCCCTCTGTTCCTGGTTTACAAAGATTTTTTTACATCACTATTGCATACTTTTCCTACATCTATTAGGGGGATCATGTTATTTTTCTATTTTAACCATGAAGCATAAGGCTAATTGTGTCTCATATTAATGCTTCCTAGAAACCATCCACCAGGGACAAGATACTTATTCCTAGAAATAACAGAATGATTCTTCCAGTAGATATTAGAAAACCTCTCCACTTGGTCACCCCAGTGCTGATATGAATAGAAGGGCCTTGGTGACAGGACTGGAGTTTATGCATAGGCCATTACAGTTCCTGCTACATGCCTTTCCTTGTAGTAGTGGAAATAATTGCTGTGTTTTTAATATAGTTACCATCATTTGAAGAACACTTGTCAGCCAGACACTTGGTGGAAATCTAATTATACCAGATTCTTTCCTCTTTGGAAAATCAGCAATTTGTCTTTACTGAAGTTGACATCTCTTCTGGTTATTGGTTTGTTCTTCTATCTTCCCCAAGCACAGTGATTATTAGAGACTGAATTGTGTCTGTCCAAATTTCTATGTTGAAACTATAATCCCCAATATGATTATATTTGTTGATTGGACTTACAGGAGGAAATCAAGATTAAATTAGATCATAAAGGTAGAACTCTAACCTGATAGGACCTGTGACCTTATAAAAAAAGGAAGAGAGAGAGTAGTATCTTTCTTTTTCTGCCATACGAAGATTTTGAAAAAATGACTGTCAGCAAATCAGGAAGAGAATTCTCACCTGAAATCAAATCTTGTTCAACTTTGATCTGGGACTTCTAGACTCTAGAACATTCAGAAAATAAATTTCTACTGTTCAAGCCACCAGACTGTTATTTTGTTGTCACTTCTATGAAAACTATTATAGTGATCTTGGAGAAACTACAAGAACTTGCAGAAGACTTTATATAAACAAAGCCTTCAGTTAGACCAGGAGGATCATTTTATTATAAAAGAATTATAACAGTGGATACAAAGTCAATTAATGTATCCATTAATTATACCATATGTTGTATCACTGGGAAGCAACTTGACTAACAGAATTATGGGAATGGTTACTAAATGTGCAGCAGGGTGGTGACTTTGGAATAATATACAACCAGATTTATCCCTAAGATGTTGAGGATAAGACAACATCTGCACCGAAGTCCAATATATGGTAAAAGTTAAAATTCACACATCCAGGAAACAAAACCAGGTGGAAATAGGGTTGATCAATCTCACATCATGACTTACCATGACCCAATTACAGAATTTGTGCTTCCCATATCTGCAACATTTAACTCTGCTAGAGTAAAGGTTTGTATCCCTCTACTGCTTTGACCAGTAATCTTTCTAATAACTCTGAAGGTATGATTACCACCCAGTGACTTTGGAGTTTTCGTGCCAGTGGACTAGCAATAATGTTATAATGGTGGGGAAAATCTATCTGCTAATCATGAAAAGCTATGGCTGCTGCAACACACTGAGGGAACATGAGGAGCATATGTGGAATTCAAGGAATTCATCAGGGTATTTTTTTTTTTTTGTGATAGCTATGAATGGGCAAATTAAGCAACCATGATCTGTCAAAGGCACGACAATTAAGGTCTTAGACCTCTCTGGGATAAATATCTAAACTTCCTGTGGTGGTGTTGACCTCAGAACAGGTGTGTGAGTTCTGAGACCTCCTCACACCAACAAGCAATTCTCAGACACCAGAAGGGTGTGCTAGAATTCAACTCAATTCTGACACTATCTACCCACAGATAGCATCAGTTTCCACTGTTAAGGATTCAGTCTCCCAAAAACATTCTCCATGTCACAAGCCCAGATTACTATTTGGCTTCTGACCTACTGGCTATAAATCTGAGTTTCTCCTTCCTCAGGTTTGATTAAGTTGCCAGGAAGGCACACAGAACTCAGGAAACCAGCTTACTACAAAGGATTCTAAAGGTCATAAATCAACAACCAGATAGACAGTTGCCTAGGGCAAGATGGGGAAGAGGTGCAAGGTATCATGCCCCCTCCAGGTGTGTCATTCTCACCAAGTCTCCATGTTTTCACCAACCTGGAAACCCTCTGAAGCTCCCGCCACTTGTGTTTTTATAAAAGTTTCTTTACAGAGGCATGGCTAGTTAGGTCATTGACCATGGGCACTTGAACTCGACATATAGTCCCTCTCTCCATTCTGAAGTTCTAGGGGTGAGACTGAAAGATCCCCCCTCTATTCATGTTGATTTCCCAGCAACCAACCCCCATCTTCAGGTATTTACCAAAAACTGCCTTCATCAGCATAAAAGCATCTTTATTACTTATAACACTTAGAAAATAAGGGCTTTGGAAGCTGTGAACAACTTTTTTTAATCATCTAAATGACTAAATATATAATATCCCATATAAAATCACACTTCCCTACCAGATGAAACTATGTCTTCTAAAGCACTCACTAAGGATGAAGATAATGTAGAAATGGTTGATAGAGATGTAGGATGGAGAATAAAATTTATACATTTGCTACCAGTTGTTATAGTGGTGTATTTTGTTCCAATGAGTCTTGTACATTAAATCTTTTATTAGAAATTGTAACTAGTTGCCTAGATAATACATATGTGCATGTGCATTTACATACACATTCATATACATACATATGTATATAAATCACACACACACACACACATATAAAGAGAGAGATTTAAGGGGATTAATTTGTGAATTATGGGTCTGGAAAGTATGAAATATGTAAGGGCAGATCAGCAGACTGGAAACTCAGGGAGAATTCTATGGTATACATTCAAGGCAGAATAACTTCTCTGGCAAATCTCAGGTTTTGCTCCAAAAACCTTCAATTGTTTGGCTGAGGCTTGCCCACATTAGAGAGCAATCTTTCTTAAAGTCAACTGATTGTAAAATTTAATTACATTTACAATATAACTTCATAGCACTATCTAGACTAGAGTTTAACTAAGCATCTGAGCACCATCACTTAGTCAAATTGACACACAAAATTAGCTATCATGTATAATTTTCTCAAACTTGTTTTAGATGAATCCAGGTTTAGACTGTGGTCATTGATACTAAGTGAAACCTGGGTTTCACTTTAGTTATTCTGAGTTATGTCACATTTTTCTAGCAATAGGAAGTTTAGTAAAAGGCAGATAAGAGAAAGGAATTGTCTACCTGGTTATTGAAGACATCAAGGATAAATCTTAACTATATTAATGATGGAGGATAAGAATAGAAAACTTGGAAAGGAGGTGCCACGGGGCCAGAAACACAATGCCTGGAGCTGGAGATGGGGGTAGAAGTGATTAACATAGTCATTAAACCAGCTGTAGGAACTAAAAATCCTTAGGCGCCAAGGCACAGATCCAAGTAAAAAAAGTCAGAATGCTGTTAGTGTCCTAGGACATAGACCTTAGGTAAAGTTATGGAGACTGAGGGCCACTGTAGAATTTCAGGTCCCTTTCAAAGTCTACACAGTTAACCAGAATTTACAACAAACAAACCACTCCACAAAGGAGTGAGCCCCTCACAAAGAGAAGATTCCATCAGTGCATTCTCTGCACTGGCAAGGGGCAGCAGTCCTTCTGCCTACCTGTGACTATGCAGGTGCTTCTTTTTGCCAGTCCTCTCCCTCTGCAGGCCAGCAGCATTCCTGTCTTCCCAGGACCTGTACCATGCCGGGACTTCTCTTCACTGACCTCCCTCAGCAGAGGCAGCTCTCCTCAAGGCTGCGCGCCTGCGACCATGGAGGCCTCTCTCAGCAAAACTGTCCCTTTCAGGGCAACTCTTTCTGCCAGCTTGTGTCCATGTAAGTGTCATTTATTCTTCTCTCCCTTTTATAATAAACTTGCCCTTTTGGATACAACATCACCTGTGCCACTGAAAGGGGAGCTCTGGTGAAACCATTCCCAGAGTGAACCCAAGGAACCCAACTCTCCAAACCCAACAACTCCAAAAATGACATCATTGAGAGGAAGAATAAATATTAATTTGCAGCAAAGACTCTGGAACTAGGTAACTTCAAGTGTTCAAAATGCCAACTTTGACACACGCATGCTATGAGACTTGAAACAAGCGGCTAACTTCAGTATGAATACTTCTTTCCTTTTCAAAATGGGAATATTAATAATATTTGCCTCATTGGGTTTTATGGGGACTGCATTAAAATCTGTAAAATGCTGACAACAGTGTCTGTAATATGCTAAGTGCTACATGAATTCTGTGGCAATAATAATCAGAATGAGCATGATGGTATTGGAGATGATGATGGTGATGATGATGACTATTCGTGCAATAAAGACGGAAAGGGAAAGAATGAATCAGATGATAAAGTTTTCAATAAATAAGGCCAGAGGTGATAGTCATGTAGAAGTCTTGGGAATTGTGCAGCCTTATGGTAGAAGTCTGAGAGGAACTGGGACTTTTGAAGGAAGGCGGAAAATGTTTTCAAGAGTGAAGTGTAGGCAAAAAACAAAACAAAACAAAACAAAATCCTCTCTTCACTCACATTTCCTAGAAAAGAGATCTTGCTAATATGCTTTAATGGTAAGAACAAGAATGCTAAGGTGTGTTGGAATTAGACCTGATTATTTTTCAGAAAGAGGGATGTTAAAACATATACTGAGTCCACTGAGTTTGTGGGGTTCTCCTAGGTTATGGAGGTCCACTGAGTTTGTTTCTATATCAATGTGACAAAGAGGAGAATAAAGGGATATTCCATTCACTTCCATTCATTGATTTAATCATTGATTTATACAAAGTGTCATTAAAAGTCTATTGTAGCTCAGAAAAATTCTTTTTTAAAAATTTACTTATTTATTTATACAAGAACCGGAGTACAGGCCAGATGTGTGGGAGGGTGAGAGGATTCAGCAGAGACAGAGTGGGGTACAGAACAGGCAGACTGACAAAATACACTGCTGAGGGGAGCAGTGGGAGAGACAGGAGAGGTCTGCGGCACCTTGTGGGACCCTTGCTGGGTGGGCGGGATCCAACTGGTGCTGCAGAGGCTGCGGACAGCTTCACAGCGCTGCGCTCAACCGCTCAACCACCAGGGGAGGCGAGAGCTCAGAAAATTTTTAAAGAGTTTTTTTAAGATTATGCCAGCGGATCTGCTAATTTGTTAATTTCTTCTTACCTAACATAGGAAACTAATACAATTTAGGTGTACATAGCTAGGTAATATGTAAATTTCTTACCCATGTTCTGCAGTTATTGCTCCTCCATGCTTCCTCAGAGGCATCCGGTACTCCTGGCTTTGTATGCATTCTTGCAGCCACCTTCTGTGAAGTGGCATACATTATAAAAAAAAACAAAAACCAAAACCAAACTACTTATTTCAAAAATAAATAGAAAGCATTATCATGCAACTTCTTTTTTTCAAAATTATTGTTTGGAAATTTCCACATCATATAGTTTTACTTTATTTTAAATTATTACTACTGCACAAAATTCCACAGTAAAATTTGTCTTTAGAATTTGTATAATTTCCTGAGCCTCCATTGTGGTGCAGGGGTTAAATAAAGACAGCACTGTCAAGCTATCACCAGCCACTGCAGTAGGAGTTCCATCCAGGCCAGCCAGGGAGCTACCCACATGGTGCAGCAGACCTCTCCTGTCTCGCCCACTGCTCCTTTCAGCAGTGTATTTCAGTAGATCTGCCTGTTCGGCTCCCCACTCTCTCTGGGGAATCCTCTCACCCCCTGCACATCTGGCTTACACTCCAGTTTTTATATGCATAAATAAATAAATCTTTTTTAAAAAAGAATTTGTATACTATACTGAGTATCCAGGGTTATACATGGACTTTTCTGGAATATATGGGAATGAAATAAGCAGCTGATTTCTGACTTTCAGCTGAACTTTAAGGAATTGATTTGTCTGAGGATTATTTCATTGCCTAACTAGTCTGTTTTCCTTTTTTCACTTTTACAATCAATTGATATTGTCCTATCTAACAGCTGAAAACATGTTTCTCACCAATCCTTACTATTTATCATGATGTAATTGTCTCAAGTTATGAAAGATTTGTGGTGCAAATCAAAGGACAGTTGGAGAATGCATAACTTCATAACTTCGGGAGAAAGAGGAAGAACAAGACATACACTGTTTTAATATATTGAGTGGGTAGCATTGGTTTCATTCAGGCAATTGGAATAGCTTAGAATTGTAGTTTGAAAGTGAAATGGTTGTCACTGAAACAGGTGTTCATGTGCTTATTTGAGTTGAAAAAGAAGTTAAATATTTTTGACATAATTGTGCGAACTATCTTTGTTATTTAGATTATATGACATACATTTCCCAGAAATGAAATGAGTGAATTTACAATACCTATATTTGGATGAAAATAGATTTATAGCATGTGGCAAATATTAAAATCACCATAAATTACATCTTCTGTAATAAAACTTGAGTAAAATAAAGCTAAAGTTATAGGTTCTCAAAGTTCTTTTGAGTAATATATGAACAAAAAATTTAAAGACCATTGTCTTATGATATTTTTCTGCTGATGGTATTCCATTATACCTTTATTCAACAAACACTTACTATGGAGCACCTGCTGTGCATCAAAAAGCTATTTTAAGAGTTTGAGGTACATCATTGAGTAACAATAAAAAATAAAACCATCAAGCTAGCCAAACAGAAAACCTGGTCAAAACCATGCAGTTAAAGGAGGCAGAAAATTACTACATAAATTCACAAAGCATAGGGCACACAATTTGTTATATGATAGTGATGAACTGTACAATTTTAAATAAGAGTGGTTAAGAAAGACTCAGTGACAATATGCCATTTGAATAAAGGCTTGAGTGAGAAAATAAATGTCAGAAGGAGCAGTAAATGCATGGGTCCTATGTCAAGGTTGTGTCTGGAGATTATGAAGATTAGAAAGAATGACAGACTGTCTTGAACAAGTGAGCCAGGACAGATTGCCAACAGATTGGATGGATGATATGAAAGAAAAGGTTTTAAATAATGACTTTAAGTATTTGGGCCTGAGCTTTTAGAATGATGTTTCTATTTACCAAGTCCTATTAAGACAAGAACAAGTTTGGAGAAGGTCATGAGTTTGTTTTTCAAGTCGTATGTGAGATTCATATTAGATAGCAGGAAGGAGATGATCAACCAACAGTGATTGTAGAAGTCAGATGGCAAAACTGAGAAAGAATTGTCAAGTGAAGAGTAGCAGAGTTTGAATCAGAGAACTAAGAGGACAGAGGAAGTTCCCCAGGAAGTAAAGATAAATGCAGAAGAATTCTTAGGACAGAGAGTCTTGCAAAACCATTACAAGAGGAGGCAAACGAGGTGAAGGGCAACCAGGAGGGGAGACCTAGTCTGAGTGGTTACTGGAAAAGAGAGAAACCCAGGACTGTGTGTTGTTCTGGAAAATAGGAGAAGAAACTCATTTCACTTTAACATGTTTATTGTTTTTCACTTTTAAAAATGAAGTAATGAGCATATATCTTAGTGCACATATGTGACTATTTTCTTAGGATTGATTGCAGAAGTAGAATTGCTATGCCAAATATGTGCACTTAAACATTTTACAGATTTTGCCAAACTGTCTGCCAAAACTGCTTCACCAAATCTTCACTCTTTGAAGTGTTTGAAAGTACTTGTTTCCCCACATTACTACACATTTGTGATATTACCAAACTTGAAAAACAAATTAAAATATCTTATTAAAAATATCTTATTTTGATTTGCATTTTTCTGATCAGTGTTATGTTTGAAAGTTGTTTTTTTTTTTTTTAATCAGCTTATTGACCATTTGTAGTTTCTTCAGTGAATTCTGGTCCAAATTATTTGCTGATTTTCTTTTACTATATATAGGAAAAGATGTGCAGGTGTAGAAACACTTTTATACTTTGTGTTTGAAATGACATCTCCCATCTGTCATTTGTTGTTTAACTTAGTTTAGAGTGTTTTTCATCATAGAGAAATTGAAAAAACTTATGAAATCAAATGTGTCAAGTGTCTTCTTTATGATTCTTGGGTTCTATTTTGTTTAGATTTCTCCCCACCATATGCTTATAAAAATGATCTTGCATTTTCTCCTTAACACTTCCTTAGGTTTTTTTTTTTACATTAACCTCTCTGAGCTATAATGAATTTATTCTGGTATATGGCTTGAAGTTGAAAATAACTATTTTTTCTCCAAATGCCTATCACATTTTGGCAACACCACTTACTGAAGTTGAAATGTTCTCTCCCCATCTCCCCTAGCTGAAATACAGTTTTAATCACATGAATTTTAAGATAATCAGGATTCTGTTTCTGTACTCTCTGTTATTCAATTGATGTACTTACCTATTTCTGAAGAATTTTACATCTTTTAATGACTATTATCTTTATGGTATTTTGTATATTAAACAAGTTCTTTGTCTTTTTTTTCCATTATTGTTTCATATTTTCCCTTTAGTTTAAGAATTGGAACCAATTTATAATGTTCCAATATATAGAGAAGCAAAAATCTTTTGCGATTTTCCTTCAGTTTTATTGGGTTTATAACTACATTTGGGAAGTGTACAAATATTTGTAATAATGAATCTTCCTTAAAAAACACACTACACATTTTCATTCTTCTGAGTTCCTTAGTATGCATCTATGATTTTCTTCATAAATGTCTTATTCATTTCATGTTAGGCTTATTCCTAGTTGATTTATGAGTTTTCCTAGAATTTTATGAGGAGTAATATTTGGAAAGAATTCCTAAACTCAACTTTAATAGGAAGACTACTTCATATTTTGATATTTCTAGTTCTTTTGTGCGTCAGTAGTTATATGTGATGTATCATCATTAAAATGTATGCTGGAAACAGTTAACTTACAACCGGTATTATAACAAAACAAAGCACTAGATGGCAGAATTAGCTGGCTTCATATAAACAATTTTAGACAAGAAACTGATTTACAATCTCACAAGAATAAATTATTTTATGGTCCACTACACACCAGTATATCCTAGCAATATTTGTTTTTCAAAAGTGTACATAAAATAGATTAATGATCTTATTTTCCAAAACAATTGCCATAAATTATGCTTATTAAATTCTTCATATAAACTTATTTTTGTTCTTTCTCTATTTCTTTTTCATTTTAATGCATAACTGGATATTCTGTACAGTTTAACTTTTTAACTTCAGCTTTTTTCTATTTTTTAATTTTCTTCCCTCCAAAGGATTTCAGTTATCACCTCTACCCAGTACCTCCAAACTGCATTCATGCATCTGAACATACTTTCATCCTCAACATCAAATATTTAATAATTGACTACAATGGTCCATAGCCTACTTGTTTTTCTGTTCCTCTAGGGCACATGGGTCACTAGCATTTACCGTTCCAGGGACCTCTTGGTTAATAATTTTCAAGCAACCAGTTGTACCCCATTAGTAGGAGCTGAAATCAGTTTAGTTCATTGCAACTAGCAATATAACAAACAAAATATAGTGCTGTGGAAAAATATCAGAAAGTATTATCCATAGTAAGGGTAAATATTCCTTCAATGAGATATTGTGTTAGCTAACAGTATACAAGAATATAAATATGTATACTGGATTGTAATACAATATTTATTTTTTACTGTGGGTCATAGTCAAAAGAGTTTGACAAATAAAAAGGAAACCCTATAAGGAACTGACAAACATCACCTGCTTATTATAATAGAGTATTCCAAAGCTCCACTTTCTGAAATACACCAAGTAGACTTGCTCCCTTAGTCTTTGCACAAATATTGAACCCATGTGTCTAAGTATTTAGGACCATGAAATCTACCTAGAGGCCACCCTAAAGTCTTCAAAGCCTAAGCCTCTCCATAGGTGGTTAGGTATGCTATCACTCCTACCATAACTACCTATTAGTTCTTGCATGCTGTCTTCTAAACTCTGCTGCAGGACAGATCCTACTTGTTTGACTCTTTGGCAAAGTAGTTCTAAACCCTCATCATATTGAAATACCATTAGACTCCACTTGTGATCCTCAATGTCCCCTAAAAGTAAACACATTTAGATAATTTTCTTTGTTCCAAATCACCTCATATCTTGATTTTTATGGCATTAAGAATTTCAGCTATCTGTTAACTGCTTAGATTTGAGATCTTAAAATGAATATTCAATTAGATATTCAGTGCAAAAGTCTTGGACTCAGAAGAATCTAATTTGAATATCAGTCTCATCCCTTTTTTCTCTATGTGTCTTTGTGCAATGCATTTAGTATTTCTACTCCTTAGACTTTCTCAATTATAAGACGGAAATGACAATGCTTATGTTATAGACGTATTGGAAAGATTAAAGGCTGCAACACTTTCAAAGCACTTAACACACTGTCTGGTAAAAAGAATTATTGTTTTTAATAGTAGTAGCAATAGTAGCAGCAGCAGTATCAGCAATTCTGAAAAAAATCAATAGTACCTGCTTGGTCTTTCAATCTTTTAGGTACAATCTGGATTCTTTTGAGTTTTTTTTTAATCTTCCACAGCACCTAACATAATGACTAGCACACAAAGTACACTGAATCACTGTGATAATTTATATATTTTTAACTGTTCATTTTTAGGTATCTAATATTTTAATATTTTCTTTTGAGTACTTGTATTAGCTTTTTATATTTGATAATTTACTTGTTCTAAAAATGCTATGCATACTCTACAAATTTGCTGTGAAAATTTTAAGATATTAGCTTTTTTTAAAAAAAAATAATGTATGCATGCTTTGTGTTTATAGAGGTAAGATTTAAAAAATATTTTTCCTCATTATGTAGCTCATGTTTCCAATGAAAATGGGAAGAGTCAGAATTTAAATGTTGGAAAACTAGTCTAAAATGATTAGCTCTCTTTACTCAAGTATTTTATAGTATTTGAAAAAATTAGATTATCTGATTCCTTGATTTTCTCAAGATAATCCTGGCAAGAATGTACATTCAGTGTAGTAGGAAAAGAAATATGATGCTTGGATGTGTTTTTTCCCTCCTCTCTCCCTATACCTAACCTAGTGCTAGGCACAATGCCCCACAATATTTATTAAAGAAATTAGTAAATAAATTAAAAAAAAAAAGACTCGAACAACTGCTAATTTTATCACCTTAGTCAAGTCATTTTCCACTAGAACATGATTTTAGCTTCTTTAAAGTGGGGAAAGACTATCTTATAAGTCTGTCAACATGGAAATGAGAACCCTAAGAAAGTATATGACAGGTACTAAACACACTAGTTTCCTCCTTCCTTTTGTTGATGGAATGATAAATGATAAATATCTATCCAAATGCTCAGGTTAACTTCTTTTTTTTTTAAGATTTTTTTTTTATATTCCCCATACAGTTGCACCCCCCTAATTTTGACCCCAATCCCTCCTTTCCCTGCCCCCCCCCCATAGTGTGTCTCTGGTTTATAGTTCTTGTTGATTTAGATTTTTTCTTTATTATAGTTATTCTTTTTCCTGATCCCTTATTTAGGTTTTCTACATTCCTGCTATGAGTGAGACCATCCGGGTATTTTTCTTTTTCTTTCTGGCTTATTTCACTGACCGTAATCCCTTCCAGCTCCATGGATGGAGGTTAACTTCTTAATAGAGGTTGCATTGCTTTGGGTATGAACATAGCAGTATAGGGCAGATTGTTAATTGAAGACTACAACCTAAGCATTAAATATTACTGCTAGCTCTACAAGAGATTTTTGGTCATCTATTCCTAAGGCTTCCTTTTATTTTACTTTATTTTATTTTACTTTTTTTCTTCTTTTATTTATTTATTTTTATTATTTTTAAATTTTATAATTTTTTACATATTTTTCATTTTTGCACAATGTATGCATTTTCATCTTGGTTATAGTCCCCATACAATCCCTCCCCCCCTTGTTTGGATCCCACTCCCTCCGCCCCCCTCCAAGGAAACTGAGACAAAGGAAGGGGGAGGAGTGTATTTTCCAAGATCCCACTGCAAGTTAATGGCTGCAGTGGAACTACCTTCCAGATATTTTAATTTCCAGCACAGAACAGATTTTTTTCTCTCTCCTCCCCACCTCCCAGTTCTTCCCTTCTTTATTTCCTCTTTTCCCCTTGCTCCCTCCCTTTCTTTCTCCCTCCTCTACTCTCTCCACTGTCCCTGGTCCTTCCCCACACACCCCTCACTCTCCTCTCCTCATCTCCTTCCTCGCCCTCCCCCTTTACTCTACTAGGCAGCATTCCAAGGTTACAGTCAGAGTATCCTTGGCCAAGAGGGACCTTCTAGAAAAGACAGTAAGACAGCAGGCAAAGTTAAGACACATCTGTTAATGTTTTATTCTCATGTTAAACATTAGTTTGAGACTTAGGAAGAGCTCTCTGGGGTGGTCAGAGTTGTACAACATGCCATCCACTCTGGCCTTTGAGCCAGAGGGGGACATACAATCCTTAGCAGTTAATTGCAGAGCAAATCTGTGGTATGAATGAAAAGTCAGGTCTCTCTTGTGAGCAATCAGATTGCACAATCTAACTGGCGCCTCTTCTCTATATCATTGGCATTTGTGTTGAATAAATAATTAGTTCTTGCATTGGTTAGTTAGATAATTCATTACTATTTTTTCAAAATCTTACTCACTTACATTTTTCCATTATTTTAACATTGTGCCCCCAAGTAATATGTTTAAAAAAGTCTTTATACTTATTTCTGTTCATTTAAAAATTATTTTCTTTTTTTTAAAGATGTATTTATGTATGCATACAAGAGCTGGGGTACAGACCAGAGATGCAGGGGGGTGAGAGGATTCACCAGAGACAGAGTGGAGAACAGAACAGGCAGACTGACTGAAATACACTGCTGAGGGGAGCAGCGGGTGAGACAGGAGAGGTCTGCTGCGCCATGTGGGTTGCTCCCTGGCGCTGCAGAGTCTGTGGATTGCTTCATAGTGCAGTGCTTAATCCCTTGCGCCACCAGGGAGGCCCTAAAAATTATTTTCTTACTGATCTTTTAACTGATATATATATATATATATATATTGCATATTTAACCATCTCCCTTTTTCAGATATTTAAGAAAAAATCTTTTCATTTTTAGGTATTTATAAAATAAATAGAGTTAACATTAATTTTAAATTTTAACTTTTCATAACAAGATAATAAATCATTAAAACTTTAACTGATTTTGAACTAGTAGGTAAAATCAGTGTCATCTTTTTGAGAATTTTTCATTTTCTTAGGAACTGCAATTTATCAGACCCAAGGAAGTGGAGTATATTTGAGTCTGAGTGTTTGATTCTAATTTTTTTCTAGTTGTCCTTAATCAGGGATGTGAAAATAGACCTCAAGGGGTCCACAAAGTTGAATCAGGAAAAAAAAAAATCAGCATTTTTATACTGATCTTTAAGTAAAAGTATTATCTTCCACTATGAATGATGACAAAATAAATCACAGATGTTCTGGAGGCCTAATGCAACCAAAGGTACATGTGATGTTAGAAAATTTCAGATTCAAAAACTTCCACACTGCCTCTCAAAAAGATAATTAAATTTCTACCATGTGCCTAGCACTGCATTCCATAAATCAACAAAAATAAAATATCCCTATGCACTCAGAGGCCTGTGAGGAAGTGGGTGTGTGGATATTAAATATACATTGCACTTACAGATGGAAATGAAAGTGGTGATAGAAAAGATAAAATCACCAACTGTATCCCAGACAGGTCCTCAGGGACAGAGACAACAAGTGACAGTCCTTAAAGGGTGAGTTTCTTCAGTTACATCTTTAAGAAGAATAGGCGCACATAGCAATAACAGTTTAGAAAATGAGGGAGAACTCTTGCTAGAACAAACAACTTGAGCAAAAGGACCAAATTATGACAGGCAGATGCATTTTGAAGACCTCAACATTGGGCAGGAGGCATGGGCTGCAAAGTGTATGTGAGAGAGTGTCAGAGACTGAGGCTGCAACACCAGTAGGATCCAGGTTGTCCAGGCCTAATGATCTCTTCCCTCAGCAGAGAGCTGATTCCCTTAGGCTTCCCTTGCAGGAGTTAAAGAAACAGTGCTATCAAGCTATCAACCCCCACTGCAGCACAAGTTCCATCCCCCAGCCTGGGAGCTGACCCACATGGCACAGCAGAGTTCTCCTGTCTCACCTGCTGCTCCCCTCAGTTTTTTTCAGTAGATCTGCCTGTTCTGCTCCCTACTCTGTCTCTAGTGAATCTTCTCACCCCCTAAACCTCTGACCTGTACCCCAGTTCTTGTCTGCATAAATAAAAAACTCTTTAAAAAAAAGAGGTGAAAGGTCTTGAGATACCTTGGGTCTCCTATGACAATGAACAGTCTGTGACAAGTGACCAGGGTGACCTCAAGCACCTTCATTGCTCCCTGACTGGCAGGGCTGCTATGCCTCAAACCCACCATAAGGCTGGGTTGGTTGGTTTCTTTTTAATGTTTATTTATTTCTTTTTCTAATTAGATTTATTCATTTTCTTATATCGTTGTTCTCTTCTATAAAATATTTGATTTCTCCCCTCCAGTGCAGTCTCGGTGGTAGTTCTCCCATGACCACAGCACCAGTGAACCATCACCATAATCCTTTGTGCTCTTTCCTCCCCTGTTTTGACACCTCTCCCTCCCCCTTCCTTGCTGGATGCCTCAGATCTATTGTCAGAGAGCCACTTTTGTCTTTTTTCCTGATCCTTTTGTCGGTTTCTCTATATTTCACCATCTGATATTTCTCTTTTTCCTTCTGACTTACTTTGCTTAGCATAATCCCTTCCAGCTCCATCTATGTTGCCGCACTGGCATGAGTTGGCCGGTTGATTTCTTAGAGGTGCAGCTGAGGCTGAGGAGATGCCCCTTATAGTGAGCAGAGACTGTTAGTGTGGGGTCCTGGCCTCTGGTATTTTCACCAGATGTTCGGACAGAGTCCCAGTTTATTTTCCTACTGAGCACAGTTCTCACTTTATCCTGTGCACTCAGACTGCCAGCTGGGAACAGAAGCTGGAAATGAGAGGGCTTGCTTGGGCTCTAGAATGCCTGAAGGATGGAGATGAAAGCACTGGCCCTTGAAATCTGACTTCTGTTCTAGAGTTGAGAGCAGCTAGTCAGCACCTCTCTGAGTGGAGTACACAGTTCGAAAAATATGACATTTTGCAAAACTTTTGAGCAGCATGGGTGGGACTAAAGTCGTGGTATGATAGGTTTGTGTACTAACTGGGGCCAGATATATGATTTATTATAATAATAGTCACTGGAGCTTTCTGCATGTCAAGCGCCAAGCTGCATGTTTCATCAACATCCGCTCTTCATTCCCTCCCAATGCTTGAATTATGTAGGGTTTACTTCCCAATTTTATCAATTAGAAAACTGTTTTTCCAGCTTAAGTAGTATTTCAGAATTCATGCTCTATCCACTTATCTATAAGCCAAGCCTGGCCAATTCCGAAGCCCATGGTCTATTTAGAGACATTTTCAATGTAGTGGTAAGACCACTTTTTAAGGAGTCTGTCTGAACTTAACTTCTTGCTTTGCCACTTAATCTGCTGCAACATCTGAATTAAGTTGGTTACTCTTTGTGTCTTGTCTCCCTCATATGCAACATCGGATTATAATGATTCATGTGAACAAGAGTTTCTGAAGTTAAATTCTATGAAAAAGAATGCATTTGTGTTTTTGTATTCATTGTCTTAGTTTCCTTATTTATAAAACTGGGATAATAATACAGTCCTGCATAATTCACATGGCTGTTGGAAGAAACATCCAAGATGATCTATGAAGAAATACTTTATAAACTGTAAAGAACTGTATAAATGAGGTAATGTGAAAACAATCACCTAATAATTCTAATAGGTTGTAAGGGATTATAGCAATTACTGTCAGTCCCTCTGAGACTAATAACATGTATCACTAGTTAATATTCATTCACTTTTATTAGGTTCCTGCCATTGCTGTGGCATATACTTTCCAAGTAACTTGGCACAGAACTTCCTCCTATCCAGCTCTCCCTTTCCAGCCTCTCTTCCACTATAAAACAAGATGACGCCATTTGGAAAGCAGCAGAGTGTTCCTTGAATGACCTGCTCAAATCAGAGTCTCATGTATTACGTGACCCAGGATCTGCACATGCATTAATACTATAAAAGAGGTTTTGTGAGAGAGACAAATACAAACACCATGAGGTCACTTCTTCCAGAGTATAACAGGATGCAGACTCTTGGAAGAAAATTGCATAAACGTCCTCTTGGAAAATTTTGTCTCTGTGCACAAAACACATTACAAATTTTTCCAAATCCCTCCAATATACAGTATGTCAAACAGTGTGCCTTTTCTTTCCTCGCTTTTATTTCTTTTTCTCTCTTTAAGGAGTTCTATTTTCAGAAAAAGTAGGAAAAGCTGGAAGGACCTTTCAGTTACCAGTGATTTCTGACATCAATCTCTGCTTTCAGGTCAGTCTGTTCGCAAAGAGAACAGTAAATCATCTAGAATCAAGAATCCAGTCCCATGTTCCCAGCTAGGTGAATAGTTCAATTTTCAGCCATTTCATTTGCCAAGGAGAGCAGTATTACATGGAATTAAATATGCTGAAGTGGAAATCAGGAGATCTGGGCTCTAGTAAATAATTCCACAAATAAATGAATTATGACAAAATAACTGTTTTAAATGGTGTCTACTAAGCTTAGTTAACAATTGTTGAAAGATGTGTCTATATACATATAGATATAGTTAAATATATATAGATACAGATTTAGATATAGATACAAACATGGATATAGATATAGATATAGGTATGTAGATAAAATTGAAGGAGTTTCCTCTTGTCCTCAGGATGGTTAGCCTTTCTATTCTATCATTTCTATTCTATCCTTATTCTATCCTCAGGATGGTTAGCCTTGGTATGAGAAAGATCTTTACCTATAGATATATATTACTAAGTAACAGGTTAGAAAAATCTCAGTGGAGGCATTCTGAATCTTATATTCCTAGTCTCTGGCTGTGATGACTAGAGTATGTAACTTATTCTTGGAACAAAAGAATAAGTTACCTTCCAGAGAAGGTATAAGAACTGTGAGTTGCACTCAGGTCTGTTGAAATAGCTAGTTGACATCTTATACTTTCATATTTTGGGTAATTAATTTTCTTTTAATAAAAACTTCAAAGATTGTCATTGTTAATCTTTCCTTAAGATGAATGTTTCCCATTCGTGACTGCACTTTAAGTCATCACAACATAAAGATGTCCAGGCCCTATTTTAATAGCTATTCTGGTGATTCTACTATGTAGTCAAAATTGAGTTACTGCCCTGGGGTAGTGTCTCCTAACTTGTTATGTGTGAATAAATCACCTGAGATATTGTTAAAGTGAGAATTATGATTCAGTAAGTCTGAAGAAGTGTCTGAAATTCTACATTTCCAGTAAAGTGCCAGGCCATGCTGATGCTCCTAACCCTCCCCCAAGTGTGGTCCACGAACTAGCGACATCGGCAGCATCTGGTCGGGTGTACCAATGCAGGATCTCAGGTTCTCCAGAGAAACTGCATTAGTCCAGTTCTCCAGATAAACAAAACTGATAGGAGATATATATATAAACAAAAGAAAGATTTATTATAAAGAATAGGCTCATGCAGATAGGTGGCTGAAAATGAGCAGGGCTTGCAATGAGCAGACTGAAGACCAAGACTGCTGATGTTGTAGCTCCAGTTCAAGTTCCAAGCCTGAGAACCAAAAGAACTGATGATGTAATTCTAGTCTAAATGCCAGCTGACTAGAGACTCAGGAAGTCAATGTTTCAATTTGAGTCAAAAATGAGGGGAGAAATACTAATTTTCTAGCTAAGGCAGACAGGCTGGGGAAGTTTCTTCTCACCCTCAGGAGAGTAGCCTTTCTGCCCTTTCTAGGTCTTCAAGTAGTTAGACAGTACTCACCCACGCTGAGGAGGCAACCTGCTTTACCCAGTCTACTGGTCATGCATTAATTTCATATAGAAACACTTTCACAGACACAGTCAGAATAATATTTGGCTAAATTCCTGGCACTTGGGAACCCAGTTAAGTTTACACATAAAATTGACCACACTTATTGAATTCAAATATATTGTAACATATTATGTGAATGTACACTTTTTAATGCACATTTATGAACTTGAAAAGTTCTGTATACAATAGCAATTCTCAAAATTTTTTGTCTGTTAACCTCTTTTCTATTCAAATATTGCTGAGGATTACAAAGTGCTTTTGTTTATATGTCTTAGCTACTAATATTTCTTATTTTAGAAATGAATACTGCAAATTCTCAATGTTACTTATTAATTTAAAATAGCAATATTAGACCCAGTAGATGTTAAACTAATATAATTTTGTGAAAATAAACCTCACATTTAAAATAAAATTGTGCGAGGAGAGGCATTATTGTATACCTTTTGCAAATCTCTTTAACATCTGGTTTAATAGTAAGCATCTAGGTAGTCTTACTTGCTTCTGAATTTAATATGTTACAATATTATATGTCGTGTAGACTGTGGAAAATTCCACTCCAGTCTCATAAGATAATGAGTGAAAAAGACGAATGATAAATTTATTGTAAAAATAGTTTTAACCTTGAATACCTGCTGAAAATGCCTCAGGGCCCCCAGAGGTCCGGGAGCACACTTTGAGATTGCTGTTCTAGAGAGTGTCTTGAGAATCTACACAACTTCCAAAGTTAACTTTGGATCTCACCAGCAAACCTACCACAAGTCTACTGGAACTTTGGGACAATTACGACACTTCCTGGAGGAAGTCATTTTCCCATAGTAAATTACACAGAACTGCTAACAGTTTCAGAGACCAATGATTAGAGCGCCGGTATTGAATGCTTACTAACTCCTTGCTGCAGACCAAATTTTCTCAACCTTGGCACTATTGATACTTGGAGTCCACTAATTCTTTGCTGTGGGGTACCATCTTAGGCATTGTAGGGAACAGAAATATCTTTGGTCTCTACCCACTAGATGCCAATTCCTTTTTCTCCCTGGAACAACAAAAAGTGTTTCCAGATATCAACAAATGTCCCGTGGAAGGCAAAATTATGCTTATGTGAGATGCACTGCTTTATACTAATGAGAATAATGAGAATAGAGAGTAGGAGACAAATTTCTAACTCTGAATTGATCTTTTGTGTGGAAAATGATGCCTTTAATTGAAATTAGGAATAAAGTGGTAACAGAAGTTTTGAGAGGAAAAACAATGAATTCAAGTTTTCAGTGTTGAGTGAAATCTCTGCATGGTTAGAATGCTCAAAAGACAAAAGCAGAGGTGCTTGGGTCTCATAACTTTGAAAGAACACCATGGGATTGGATATTAAAGATAAATGTGTTTTGATAGGTTCAAGGGTGTTTATAAGAGTTCAAATTTATAGTGGTTATTCCAGTTAGTAGGACCCTTTTATTGTTTGGAAACTGTAGATGGAGAGATATTGAGTAACAGTTCAAAGTTAAAACAAAACAAAACAACAACTTGGTGGTTTAAGTTGTTCTAACACTATGTCTTTACTTTTATAATCCCTTTTCCCTTCTATCTTTGTCTTTCATTTTCTTCTCCTTCTACTTTTCCTCACCCCCCTTCTCTGCTTCTTCCCCTTTCCTCAATTTCTTATTCTTCTCCTTTTCTTACTTCTTTTTACTTTCCTCCTTTTCCCTCTTCCTCATCCCTCCCCTTCTCTCTTTCTCTCTCTCCCTCTCTGCCTCTCTCTGCCTTTCTCTCCCTCCCTCCCTTCCTTATTTCCTTTCACCCCTCAAATACAAATGGCCACCATGTTCCAACCAATAGTCTTTGTCTCTTATGGAGCTTTCAATCTAGCATTAAACAAGGATAAAGAAGTATGTCAATAGATATCACCAAGAAATCACAATATCACAGGATCCCATGGCAAAGTCATTTATCCCAGTCTCAAAAGAGGAGGTAAGACAACAGGTAAAACCTGGAAACAACCCAAATGCCCCCAAATAGTTGACTGTATCAAGAAGATGTGGCACATACACACAATGGAATATTATTCAGCAATCAAAAAAAAAAAGATAAACTCATGCCATTCTCAGCAACATGGATGGAACTAGAAGGAATTATGCTCAGCGAAATAAGCCAGAAGGAAAAAGAAAAATATCGGATGGTTTCACTTATAACACGGATATAGGGGAACCAAATCAGACATCAGTGTAAAAAAATAATAACAGTACAAAACATAACAAAGCAAAACCAGACAATTATAAATCAGAGACATACTACAGGGGAGGAGGAAGGAGAGAGGAGCACAGGGGACTGAGGTGATGGTGCACGGTTGCATTGGTGAAGGAAACCCTATGGGGACTACACCTGAGGGGGTGGGGGGAAGCAAATATTGTTTAAAAATGAACAATGATGTAAAAAAATTTAAAAAATAATATAAAAAATAAAAATAAGAGGAGGTGAGAAAAGGCTCTATACAGAAAGTGACATTTGAACCAACATCTTAAGTAAGAGTAGAAATTAGAAAAAGAGGAGGGTCAATAATGTTCTAATCTGAGAGAATGTTTGTGTACATGAAAGATACCCCTCTCTATTCCTTGTTGTTATTATTTTTTTAAAAGATTTATTTACTTACGCACACAAGAACTGGGTGTAGGTCAGAGGTGCCGGGGCAGGGGGTGAGAGGATTCCCCAGAGAGAGTGGGGAGCAGAACAAGCAGATCTACTGAAATACACTGCTGAGGGGAGCAGCAGGCAAGACAGGAGAGGTCTGCTGTGCCACGTGGGTTAGCTCCCTGGCTGGCAGGGGATTGAACTCTTTCTGCAGTAACTGGTGATTGCTTGATAGCACTGTGTCTTTAACCCCTGTGCCACCAGGGAGGCCCTCCTTGTTGTTATTAAATGTCCAAATGATTTTATCTTATTATTTTATCTTAATGATATGTATGCCAGTTTGTGAATATAAAATTTTAGTAAATCACATATATATGGTTGTATTTATTAAAAGTAACTTTCTCTGAATTTCAATTAAATTATAGCAGGGGAAGCAAAATGGCATAACGAAACTGAAAACTAGATTCAAATCCCAGATCTATAACTTTCTAGCAGTGAGCCACTCAGTAAGGCATTTTTCTTCTGAGTTTCTTTTCTTTTCACTTGTAAAATGACAATGGGCTATTGTTAAGACCATGTGAAATAGTGTATCTGGACTATTATTAGTATCTTCTATTAGTATCTGGACTATTATTCTACATGTCAAAGGATCAGATTATATAAAATAATGAAATGTGAACACAAAACACATGTTCAAGAAAAAGCAATTGGGCCTCCCTGGTGGCGCAGGTGGTTGAGCACTGCACTGCGAAGCTGTCCACAGCCTCTGCAGCGTAGATTCGATCCCGGCCGGCTGGCAATAATCCCACATGGCAAGGCAGATCGCTCCTGTCTCACCCACTGCTCCCCTCAGCAGTGCATTTTGTCAGTCTGCCTGTTCTGTTCCCCACTCTGTCTCTGGTGAATCCTCTCACCCTCCTGCGTATCTGGCCTGTACACCAGCTCTTGTATAAAAAATAAATAAATCTTTAAAAAAAAAAGAGCAATTAATACCTATTAGCATGAGTGTTGAGATTTGATGTAGGAAGGACTGAAAGGCAAGTTTGCACAGTATGGTAGTGGATCTTAAATACCAAAGGGAGACACTTACTAAATTTAATAGACAATTCACCTTATGTAGACTATCTCTCTTCACTGCTTTATACTAGAACAAAGGACAATATTCTCCAAGGAACTCTGTAGCATCTGGCAGTATCTCTGGAGCTTTTATAAATAGCAATATATGCTGTCATCTTCACAACTGATTCAGAAGCAGTTCAAATATTTCTTCAATTTTCAAGTTAGATTGATTTGGAGTGGGCTCCAAAAAAAACTGCTTAGCAGATGCAATAGAATTTTCAGCATACAAAATGACAAATATAAATATTAAGCTAAATACAGAAATATCTTTGGGTTTTCCAGACTATGACATGTAGTTAGTTCTCCAGTCAAGCAGCATGTATATATATATGGGGCGATGCCTTAAACACCAAGAATATGGTTCTGGTGAAAGTACTCTGATGTATCACATGACCCTGTGGTGAATACAGATTCAGAAAGCAATTGTGAATCAAAGTCTTTGAAGAAAGGACTCCTAGTGGCCCTTGAGTGTTTGATTCTCACAAATAAGGATTCCATTGAAAAAAACCTCAAAAGAAAAAATGTGGAGCCCAGGAAGAAGACATTTCTAAAGATGCTGGAATAACTCTAAGTTCTTCTCAAAGAAACCAGGAAGACATCTAGTGGGTATAAAGAGCCTGGGTCAAGGAGGCAGAAAAGTCAGCTTGAGTCCCAACTAGGAAGTACTATCAGAAATTTTCTACAAATCTCTTCACCACTCTGAGACTCAGTTTTATCAATTGTAAAATAGTTTAAAGGTAGAACCTTATGCACAAGTCTATGAAAAAAAAATAATATAAGGTGGTAAGACATAAATTTAGAGGTATTATACAAAATGCATGAAAGATAAGCTTATATATACTATATAAATTAGAAGTTTGTAAAACATAAATTAACCAGAAATTATTAATATTTTAAAAGTTTGTAATAGTGTATTTGTAAGTTGGAAGATGATTTTTTAGGTTCTTACCTATCTAAATTTTTTACACACTTAAGTTTTTTCCTAGTAAAATTAAAATTCCCATTTAAAAGGTAAAATAAATAACAAAAAAGACAAAATTTAATATTTTTTTTAAAAAGAGAAGCATAGATTGATGGCATCACATTAATGTTTTGATTGACTCAAACATAAAGTTAGAAATGCTCATTGTATATTTTGTATACTAGTTTGGGATTTCTCTTCCTCATAAGAGAAGGGAAGAGTCTAGAGTTCAGAAAGTGTTATGAATTAATTTAGAAAATGACATGCAGTCATTGCTGTACCACCTTTACTAAGAAATGAGATTCTGGGATAGTCATGAATTGGGACCTTAATATATTCCATCTAGAAATGTGTAGTCTTGAAATGGATCTTCTGAGACAAATGATATGACATATTTTAAAGTCAAAATTTTCAGTAGGAAAACCTTGATAATTTTTTTTCCAGAGGCATCTTTTATTATTTTTTTTATAATAAATTTTATTTTTATATTCCCCATAAAATTTCAACCCCCCCATTTTGACCCCAAGCCCTCCCCTCCCTCCACCCCCCCCCCCAAAGTGTCTCTGGTTCATAGATTTTTGTTGATTTTGATTTTCACTTTCTTATAGTTATTCATTTTCCTGGTCCCTTATTTAAGTTTTCTAGATTCCTGCTATGAGTGAGACCATCCGGTATTTTTTTTTCTTTCTGGCTTATTTCGCTGAGCATGATCCCTTCCAGCGCCATCCATGTTGCTGCAAATTGCATGTGTTTATCTTTTTTGAATGCTGAGTAATATTCCATGGTATATATGTACCACATCTTCTTGATCCAGTCATCTATTTTTGGGCATTTGGGCTGTTTCCAAAGCTTAGCTATTGTAAATAGTGCTGCTATAAACATAGGGGTGCAGGTGTTCTTTGGAATTGATGTTTCTGTGTCCTTTGGGTAAATACCTAGGAGTGGAATTGCTGGATCATATGGAAGCTCTATGTTTAGTAGGTCCAGAAATCTCCATACAGCTTTCCACAGTGGTTGGACCAGTTTGCACTCCCACCAACAGTGCAAGAGAGTTCCTTTTTCTCCACACCCTCGCCAACATTTGTTGTTGCTAGTTTTTTTAATATGTGCCATTCTCACTGGTGTGAGATGGTATCTCATGGTAGTTTTGATTTGCATTTCCCTGATGACAAGTGATGTTGAACATTTTTTCATATGCCTGTTGGCCATTTGCATTTCCTCTTCAGAGAAGTTTCTTTTTAGCTCTTCTGCCCATTTTTTGACTGGATTATTTTCTTTGTTGTTGCTGAGTCTCATCAGCTCTTTGTAGATTTTTGTGATCAGTCCTTTATCATTAGTGTTATGTGCAAAAATGTTCTCCCAGTTGGTGGGGTTTCTCTTTGTTTTTGTTATTGTCTCTTTTGCTGTGCAGAAGCTCTTTAATTTGATGTAGTCCCAGCTGTTTATCTTTGCCTTCACTATCACTGCTTTGGGTAATGTGTCTGTAAAGATGTCTTTGATGTGCAAATCACGTAGTGTTTCGCCTATATTTCCTTCTATGTATTTTATGGTTTCAGGTTTTATGTCTAGTTCTTTAATCCATCTTGAGTTGGTTTTTGTGTATGGTGTGAGGTAGTAGTCAAGCTTCATTCTTTTGCATGTAGCGGCCCAGTTTTCCCAGCACCATTTATTGAACAGACTTTCTTTGCTCCAATGCATATTCTTTGCTCCTTTGTCAAATATTAGTTGACCATAAATCTGTGGTTTTATTTCTGGATTTTCTATTCGATTCCATTGGTCTGTGTGTCTGTTATTGTTCCAATACCATGCAGTTTTGATGATTATGGCTTTATAGTATAGCCTGAAATCTGGGAGTGTGATGCCTCCATTCCCTTCTTTTTTTTTCAGGAGAGCTTTGGCTATTCGGGGTTTTTGGTGATTCCATATGAATTTCATCAATAATTGTTCTATTTCTTTGAAGAATAACATTGAAATTTTTATTGGAATAGCATTGAATCGGTATATTGCTTTTGGTAGGATGGCCATTTTAATGTTTATTCTTCCAATCCATGAGCAGGGGATATCTTTCCATTTCTTTGTATCTTCTTCTATTTCTTTTAACAGTGTTTTATAGTTTTCTTTGTAAAGGTCCTTTACCTCTTTTGTTAGATTTATTCCCAAGTATTTGATTTTTTTTTTGTTTCGATAATAAAGGGGATTTTTTTTTTATTTCTTCTTCTTCAGATTTATTGTTAGTGTATAGGAAGGCTTCTGACTTTTGCATGTTGATTTTGTATCCTACTACTTTGCTGAACTGATTGATGAGTTCAATTAGTTTTTCTATGGAGTTTTTGGGGTTCTCTATGTATATTATCATATCATCTGCAAATAGTGATAGTTTGACTTCTTCTTTTTCTATTTGGATTCTTTGTATGTCTTTCTCTTGTCTTATTGCTCTGGCTAGGACTTCCAGTATTATATTGAAAAGCAGTGGTGAGAGTGGACATCCTTGTCTTGTTCCAGATCTTAATGGAAATGCTTTCAGCTTTTCACCATTGAGAATGATACTGGCTGTTGGCTTGTCGTATATGGCCTTTATGATGTTGAGTTATGTTCCTTGTATCCCAAGAATTTCAAGGGCTTTTATCATGAATGGGTGTTGCACTTTGTTGAAAGCTTTCTCGGCATCTATTGATATTATCATATGGTTTTTATATTTCTTTTTGTTGATGTGTTGGATAACGTTGATTGATTTTTGGATGTTGAACCATCCTTGTGTCCCTGGAATGAATCCTACTTGGTCGTGGTGAATTACCTTATGGATACACTGTTGGATTCTGATAGCTAAAATTTTATAGAGGATTTTTGCATCAGTGTTCATTAGGGAGATTGGCCTATAGTTTTCTTTTTTTGTGTTGTCCTTGTTCGGTTTTGGTATTAGTGTAATGTTGGCTTCATAGAACGTGTTAGGTATTATACCTTCCTTCTCAATTTTTTGGAAGAGTTTGTGAAGGATAGGCACCAATTCGTCTCTGAATGTTTGGTAGAATTCATTTGTAAATCCATCAGGTCCTGGGCTTTTGTTTTTGGGGAGGTTTTTGATTACCATTTCAATTTCGCTAATTGTAATTGGTCTGTTTAGGTGTTCTATTTCTTCTTTATCTAGCTTTGGGTGATTGTAGAGTTGTAGGAATTTGTCCATCTCCTCTAGATTGTTGAACTTGTTTCCATATAACTGTTCATAGTAGTTATTAATTATTCTTTTGATTTCTGCTGTGTCCGTTGTGATTTCTCCTCTTTCATTTATTATCCTATTTATTTGTGCTTTCTCCCTTTTTGCCCTTGTGAGCCTGGCTAGGGGTTTATCTATTTTATTTATTTTTTCGAAGAACCAGCTCTTGGTTTCATTGATCTTTTGGATTGTTTTTTTAGTTTCGATTTCATTTATTTCTGCTTTGGTTTTTATTATTTCTTTTCTTCTACTGGTTTTGGGGTTTTTTTGTTGTTCTTTTTCTAGATCTTTGAGCTTCGAGATTAGGTTGTTTCTTTGAGTTCTTTCTTGTTTCTTGATGTGAGCATCTATTGCTATATATTTTCCTCTTATTACTGCTCTTGCTGCATCCCATACATTTAGGAAATTGGTGTCCTCCTTGTCATTCAATTCAAAGAATTTTTTAATTTCTTCTTTTATCTCCTCGTTAGTCCAGTGGACTTCCAGTAGTGTGGGTTTCAATCTCCATAGGTAGGAGAGTACCTTGCCTTCTTTTTATGGTTTATTTCTAGTTTGATGCCTTCATGGTCAGAAAAGATGGTTGGTATGATTTCAAACTTGGTGTATCTGTTGATGTTTGTCTTGTGCCCCAGTATATGATCGATCCTAGAGAATGATCCGTGTGCGCTTGAGAAAAATGTATACTCAGATTTTTTGGGGTTTAGTGTTCTATATATGTCTGTTAAGCCCAAGCACTCTAGATCCTTATTTAGAGCTTTAGTGTCTTTACTTATTTTTTGTCTTGTTGATCTATCCATTGTTGATAGTGGCGTGTTGAAGTCTCCCACTACGTATGTGTTTTCTCTGATGTCTGTTTTCAGAGATGCCAATAGTTGTCTGATATATTTTGGTGCTCCTTCGTTTGGTGAATATATGTTAATGAGTGTTATTTCTTCTTGAAGTATTGTCCCCTTGATCATAATGTAATGACCACTGGGGTCTCTTTTTATCTTTTTAAGTTTGGAATCTATTTTATCTGATATGAGTATAGCTGTTCCTGCCTTCGTTTTTGGTCCATTTGCTTGTAGAATTGTTTTCCATCCTTTAACTTTGAGTCTATTTTTATCTTTTGCAGCTAAATGTGTTTCCTGGAGACAGCAAAAGGTTGGGTTTTGTTTCTTAATCCAGCCTGCAACTCTGTGTCTTTTTATTGAAGAGTTTAGTCCATTTACATTTAGAGTTAGTATTGATATGTTAGCATCTGTATTTGCCATTGTGTTTGTCTTTCCTTTGATTTTATTTATTTATTCTTTTAATAACTTTCTTTGGCCTTCTTTTGTTGTTATTCGTCCCTCTGAGGTTCTGGCTTTAGGACTCCTTGTAGTATTTTTTGGAGTGGGGGTTTAGTCGTAATAAAATTCCAGAGTTTCTGTTTGTCTGGGAAGGTCCTTATTCTTTCTTCAAAGAGGAAGGAGAGCTTTGCGGGATAGAGTATTCTTGGTTGGCATCTGTTTTCTTGGAGTCTGTTGACTATGTCCCTCCACTTTCTCCTTGCCCGTAGTGTTTCTTCAGAGAAGTCTGATGTCAGTCTGATTGGTTTCCCTTTGAATGTTATCTGTTTCTTCCCTCTTGTTAGTTTCATTATTTTTTTCCTTGTCTTGGATTCTTGGGAGCTTTACTATTATGTGTCTTGCTGTATTTTTCCTTTCGTCATGGAAGTTTGGTGTTCTTCTTGCTTCTTGTATATCAATTTTCAGCTCCTTCTTGGCTTTTGGGAAGTTCTCTTCAATTATATCCATGAATATTTTCTCTGTTCCTACATCTCTCTCCTCTCCTTCTGGGATTCCTATAACTCTTATATTTCCTTTCCTCATGGAGTCAGATAGTTCCCGAAGTCTTTCTTCGGTCTTTTTCCTTCGTACTTCTCCTTCCTTTTCTGTTTTAGTTCTTTTTATTTCTGTGTCTTCAAGAGTACTTATTCATTCTTCCATTTCATCTATTCTGCTTTCATTGCTTTTCCCAGAGTTCTTTAGCGTGTCCATTAATTCTTTGATCTCCTGCATTTCTTTTACTTTCCTCTTTAGGGACTCAATTTCATTCTTCTGGTCATTAATTATTTTCCCCTTATCATTGTTTTCCTTTATGACTTCTGTCAGCTTTTTAATCACAGCAATTTTAAATTCTCTATATGGAAGGCTCAGAAGTTCTTCCAAGTTACTGTCGTTGCTATCTGGTAGACGGTTTTCTTTTTGCGGTGTGCTTTTTTGCTGAGGAGTTGCTGGGTTGCATGTCATTTTTCTATTCCCTATTGCCTGTTTTCTAATTTGCCATATTCCTTGTGACACTGTGTTGCTGGTACTGGCCGGCATCTTGGGCGACCTTCCCAGCTCACCACTGGCTCCTCTGGGGAACTTCTGCTGGGTTCACAAGTCTCCAGCAAAGAAAGGTCCCTGCTGCAAAATGGCGATGTGGGAACGTGCTCCCCTGCACGCCCGGTCTGCCCCAGCGGTGGGTGCTGCTCCCCTCTGGGCTGGAACTGCAGGCTAGAAGGTGCCCGGCATGGGCAAGCCTCCCAGCTTACCTCTGGCTCCTTGGTGAGCCTTCTGCTGGGTTCACACCGTCTCCAGCAAGAAGGGTCCCTGCTGCAAAATGCTGGTGCTGGGGACACGCTCCCCTGCACGCCCGGTCTGCCCCAGTGGTGGGTGCTGCTCCCCTCTGGGCTGGAACTGCTGGCTAGAAGGTGCCCGGCATGGGCAAGCCTCCCAGTTTACCTCTGGCTCCTCGGTGAGCCTTCTGCTAAGTTTACACAGTCTCCAGCAAGAAAGGTCCCTGCTGCAAAATGCTGGTGCCCGGGACACGCTCCCCTGCACGCCCGGTCTGCCCCAGCGGTGGGTGCTGCTCCCCTCTGGGCTGGAACTGCAGGCTAGAAGGTGCCTGGCATGGGCAAGCCTCCCAGCTTACCTCTGTCTCCTCGGTGAGCCTTCTGCTGGGTTCACACCGTCTCCAGCAAGAAAGGTCCCTGCTGCAAAATGCTGGTGCCCGGGACACGCTCCCCTGCACGCTCGGTCTGCCCCAGCGGTGGGTGCTGCTCCCCTCTGGGCTGGAACTGCAGGCTAGAAGGCGCCTGGCATGGGCAAGCCTCCCAGCTTACCTCTGTCTCCTCGGTGAGCCTTCTGCTGGGTTCACACAGTCTCCAGCAAGAAAGGTCCCTGCTGCAAAATGCTGGTGCCCGGGACGCACTCCTCTGCACGCTCGGTCTGCCCCAGCGGTGGGTGCTGCTACCCTCTGGGCTGGAACTGCAGGCTAGAAGGCGCCTGGCATGGGCAAGCCTCCCAGCTTACCCCTGGCTCCTAGGTGAGCCTTCTGCTGGGTTCACACAGTCTCCAGCAAGAAAGGTCCCTGCTGCAAAATGCTGGTGCCCGGGACACACTCCCCTGCACGCTCGGTCTGCCCCAGCGGTGGGTGCTGCTCCACTCTGGGCTGGAACTGCAGGCTAGAAGGCGCCTGGCATGGGCAAGCCTCCCAGCTTACCTCTGTCTCCTCGGTGAGCCTTCTGCTGGGTTCACACAGTCTCCAGCAAAGAAAGGTCCCTGCTGCAAAATGGCGATGCGGGAACGCGCTCCCCTCACGCCCGGTCTCCCAAACCTTGATAATTTTAAATTCTCACTAGTAGTCCTAGAGAATGTATCTTTCTGTACTGCTTTACTAAATGGGGTTTTCAAACTTCCTTTAAATTTTAAAATTGGACTTCATAGAAAATATCTGATTATTGCATTTTGTATTTCTTTGAAAATAGAAAAATGTATTTTTCATCCCAGTAATTTTAATGTGAATAAAAATGCTTGATTGATGGTTATTCATTTTTTTATTATGCTTATAAATCTTTCCCTAACCCTCCCACATGGTGTGTAAATGTCTGTTTTCACAAATTTTGAGTATAGTTATTTTCATTTTCACATCAAATCATAAAAGGAAAATCTTAAAAAATAATAATTTAATTTTTTAATCAATAGGTATTTGAATACAATTTGTATATTAAAAATTTACTTGCAAAAAATAAAAAGAGAAAATTAGAATATCTGCAGAATGAATTAATGTCTGGAGTGGGTAGGGGAAGGTAAAGGTAGATGGAAATCTTAGGCTAGATATATTTAATTTATTTAATTTCTATCATTGTACAAACAATTTCAAGCTAGATTTATTTATACCCACTGGGTTTAAAATAAGGGCAAGGTTATGACCCCAAAAATATTACCTAAGTGATCCAAGAGCAATAATTTGGAAAGGTGAATATGAGCCACAGTCTTCAGTATTCACAAAGCCAAGGGTTCTAAGAATCCATGCCAAATACATGGGGCAAAAGGAAGGCCACAACATGAAAGTTAAGTCAAGGGTTAAGGGCATGTTGGGAAGTGGCATGGCACCAGAACAGAAAAGGAGGAAAGGCTCTGGAGTCTAGAATTGTAATATTGTACTTTCTTTTATTTGTCATTTGGCAAATGAAGTGAGTTTTGTATGCTTGGTTTTATTTATGTTTTCCTGATTCTGCATTTGTATTACCTAAATCCTGCTTTTCATATTACTATATGAACTATATCTTGGTTTTAAAACTTCTGGCTTTTAAATATAGCTTGAGGCCTCCCTGGTGGTGCAGGGGTTAAATCTCAGCATTATGAAGCTATGGCAGTCACTGAAGCATGAGTTGGAGCAGCGGGAGAGCCAGGAGAGGTCTGTTGCACCATGTGGGCCAGCTCCCTGGCCAAGGATTGAACTCTTACTGCAGTGACTGGTGATTGCTTGATAGCACTTAGACTTTAACCCCTGCTTCACCAGGGGGGCCATTGTCCCAATGTCTTGCCATCCTTCCTCATCTCTCCTCACTCCTTTTCATCATCTACATCCCATCAAACTGAATAGTTTCCAGTTGAAGATACCTTGCTGCTGCTCCTACCATGTTCTCTGTCCTTTATAGATGCAATTTGCATTACTTGAACCTCCTCTATTCACCACTCATTCCTTCTCCCTCCATTCTGAATCTGGGACACTCCCATTTGAGCTTCTGGCCTCAGCCAGCATACCAATTCCTTCAGACAGCCTCCCTGAATTCTGAATTAGGGTGCATATACAGATCTAGTTTAAAGCTTCTGTTTATTCCTAGTTAATAAAAATGATATTGTTTAAAAATTATGCATTCATTGTCTGTTTCTTCTGCTATACTCTTAGCAATTTGTGTGTAAATCTGTGCCTTTTGGTGGGAGTGCAAACTGGTCCAACCACTATGGAGAGCTGTGTGGAGATCTCTTGACCTACTAAACATAGAGCTTCCATATGATCCAGCAATTCCACTCCTCGGTAGTTACCCAAAGAACACAGAAACATCAATTCCAAAGAGCACCTGCACCCCTATGTTTATAGCAGCACTGTTTACAATAGCTAAGCTTTGGAAACAACCCAAATGCCCAAAAATAGATGACTGGATCAAGAAGATGTGGTACATATACACCATGGAATATTACTCAGCATTCAAAAAAGATAAACACATGCAGTTTGCAGCAACATGGATGGCGCTGGAAGGGATCATGCTCAGCAAAATAAGCCAGAAAGAAAAAGAAAAATACAGGATGGTCTCACTCATAGCAGGAATCTAGAAAACTTAAATAAGGGACCAGGAAAAATAACTATAAGAAAGTAAAAATCAAAATCAACAAACAACTATGAACCAGAGACACTCTTCGGGAGGTGGGGGTGGGGAAGGGAGGAATTGGGGTTAAAATAAGGGGATGGGGGGTGAGGGATGGTCCCACATACCGCGCAGACCTCTCCTGTTGCGCCCGCTGCTCCCCTCAGCAGTGTACTTCAGTCCCTCTGCCTGTTCTGTTGCCCGCTCTGGCTCTGGTGAATTCTCTCATCCTCCCACGCTTCTGACTGTACCCAGTGCTTGCATTAATAAATAAATAAATCTTAAAAAAAAAAAAAAAAGAATTTGCATTCCTAATAAGCACTCAAGGGAAGCTGATGCTAGTGGTTCAGTGTGCACTGAAGTTGTGATAAAGACTGATTGTTGAGATAAGTAGTTCAACTGTAATAGTTCATAGAGTGATAATGTATGTGATGGGCAAAAATAAGAAAGGAAGTTTCAGACAAGGTATTGAAGGTCTTGAATCTTTAGCGATCTGCACATGCTTTTTTTTTTTCCCCCCCACCATGGGGAAAACAAGGTATTTTAAAAAGTGAATGATACTCATAGCTTCTTGGAACATTGATAGGAATCTCTGAGAGAAATTTGCCTGGTTATATGGATAGACAGAAAGTGGAGCTAAGGGGAGGTGATTACTGTCATCCCAGCAAGAAGTAATGAGAGCATAAAGAAGAAAGTGTTAGTTACAAGCTTAATACAGTCCCTTTTAGACACAACAAAGGGAAAGCACTGGGGTTTTCTCACTTCTCAGGAATTTTTAATATTTTATGTAGGTTTTATATAATAATTTGTTGGCCCTTTATGTTGAAATAAAGGGAGAAATCAAGTCTATATTGTTTGTTATTGAATTTCTAGCATATGATAAATTTCCTGGCACATAGTAGGTGCTAAGAAATATGTATTAATTGAATGCCAAGTTGGAAATGCCCTAGGCATCATTTTAATTTATCCCTTTATTCCTGGTTCCTAAACAGTGAAACTGAAGCCAAAAAAAAAAAAAAAAAAGCCAAAAAAAGAGGAATGGACTAAAATCATGCATCTGGTTACCAGTCAAACTAGGCCTAGAATCCACACATCTTGATTTCTAGCTCAGTGCTTTTTAACATCACACCAAGTACCAATCAGGTTTCTATTAAGATTAATATTGTGTTAAGGGTAATGAGCTACTTCTGCATGACTTCACTGTTTTCTGTTTGTCTGCCACATGCTGTGGTCTGGCACACAGCAATTCTTTTAAGAATTGTTTGTACAATGATAGAAGTTAAATAAATTCTTCCAGTCAATGGCATGCTTAAGTAAAGCAATAAAAATATGTTTTTCTCTAATCTGTATCCCACTTTAAGTGGTACGTTCTTCTCTACTCTGCATTTCACTACGAGTCAATTGCCATGATTCCACAAGCCTTTCGAATGAAGCAAATAAAATTGTTTTAACATGTACATGCTGAGAGATATTAAAACCTCAGTTAAATAAATGCTATCACATGGAAAATACACGAAGGTCTCTTGGCCAAAGCTTGTCAAATGTCTCTGCTGTGAATGTTCCTGGCTGTGTCCCCAGTAAAGTTCCTCAATAAACTCATTGTCTGCCTTTTCAGGGGAGAATAAAAAGGAAGTGAGCAGTTGTCCTAGAACTCCCAAAGGGAAATCAGCCAGGTCCTAACATTTGCATTTTTCTATCTGTGCAATGCCTTGGTTATGTATATGCAAAAAGCTGCTTATGTCTGTCACAACAAAAAGCACTAGGTTATTCCAAAATCATTGACGGGAATCACTACTCACAAACTGTGTAGCTTCAAATCCATTTTAACTCTCTAGGTTAATTTCCTCACATTTTTTTTTCTTATTTTGTAAAACATTTTTATTATTATTATTAACTTTTGCAAAGAAGAAGTAGGATGTAGGCCAGAGGAGCAGGGGTTGAGAGGATTCACCAGAGACAGAGTGATTTACTGAAACAGGCAGATTTACTGAAATACACAGCTAAGGGAAGCAGCAAGCAAGACAGGAGAGGCTTGCTGTGCCATATGTGGGTTAGCTCCCTGGCCGGGGATCAAACTCAGGCCATCATGATGATAGCATTGAGACTTAACCCTTTGGCCAGTAGGGAGGCGCCCGATTTCCTCACATATTAAAAGAAACAGTAAGATCTTACTGCTTCAATAAGAGCAGTTGGGAAGAAAATGTATATGAAACGACTTGGAGATTCTGACACACTCATGTGTTTAAACTTCTATAAATCAATGTCTAACAATCATTTCTATATGGTTTTATAAGCATGGTGTGGGGAATGAAGGTAGATGATCTTTGTTAGTTAAGTGTCCAAATCTTACAAGCAGCACCAGCTTCTCTGCTTACATTTCCTCCTTAAATAGGGTTGTGTGCTATAAAATTCCCTTTAAATCTTCCTTTAGTGGCATCAAGCAAATTTTAGGATATACTTGTTTCATTTAGCTCAAAATACTTTGCAGTTTCCTTTTTGAAATCTTCTTTTTTTGGCTCAGATAGACTATTTAGAGGCATGTTATTTAGTTTCCAAGTATGAGTGAATTTTTCCAGATATCTTTCATTGATTAATATCTAGTATCCATTGCTGTCAGAGGATATACTCTGTAAGACTGGTCCAAGCACTATGGAAAGCTGTGTGGAGATTCCTCAACCTACTAAAGACAGAGATTCCATATGATCCAGCAATTCCACTCCTAGGTATTTACCCAAATGACACAGAAACATTAATTTAAAAGGGTACCCGCACCCCTATATTTATAGCAGCACTATTTACAATAGCTAAGCTTTGGAAACAACCCAAATGCCCCAAAATAGATGACTGGATCAAGAAGATGTGGTATATATAAATAATGAAATATAACATGCAATCAAAAAAGATAAACTCATGCAATTTGCAGCAACATGGATGGCGCTGGAAGGGATCATGCTCAGAGAAATAAGACAGAAAGAAAAAGAAAAATACTGGATGGTCTCACTTATAGCAGGAAATTAGAAAGCCTAAATAATTGACCAGGAAAAAGAATAACTATAATAAAGAAAAATCAAAATCAACAAGCAACTATAAACCAGAGACACAGTGGGAAGAGGAGGGATTGGAGTCAAAATAAGGGGGGGGGGTGTGTGCAATTGTATGGGGAATATAAAAAAAATAAATCTTTAAAAAAAAAGGCTTGAATTCTTTCAAGTCCACTGATGCTTGTTTTATGGCTTAGACAATAGTCTATCTGGTAAATTTTCTGTGTACACTTAAATATAAAAAAAATGTACATTCTATCCTTGTTAGAGTGTTCTGTAAATGTCAGTTAGATTAAGATTGTTGTTAGCATTGTTCAAATCTTCTAAACAATTACTGACTTTCTGTTTAATCTGTCAATTATTGAAGAGAGCTATAAAATCTTCAAATAAATGTAGAGATGTCTATCTCTCCTCATGTTTCCATCAGTTTTTTTAATTATTCTTTCATTTTGAAGTTCTGTTATTAGGTGCTTATATGTAGAATTATTGTGTCCTTTTTATGAGTTGAAACCTTTATCACTATGAAGGGTTTTCATTTTCTCTAGTAATATTCTTTGATCTAAAATCTGCTGTGTCTGATATTAATATAGCCATTATAACTTTCTTAAGATTTGGTATTAGCATGGTATATCTTTTCCATCACTTTATTTTTCACCTGTGCCTTTATATTTAAAGCAGTTTTAGAGTGAATATAGTTGGTACTTGATTTTTCTTTATTTATTTTTTAAGATTTATTTTATTTATGCACACAAGAACTGGGGCACAGGCCAGAGGTGTGGAGGTGGGTAGGAGGATTCACCAGAGACAGAGTGGGGAACATACCAGGCAGACTGACTGAAATACGCTGCTGAGGGGAGCAGTGGGCGAAACAGGAGAGGTCTGCTGTGCCATGTGGTCTGCTTCCTGGAGGGGGATCAAACTGGTGCTGACAGCTTCATAGGTTGCGCCTCAACCCCTTGTGCCACCAGAGAGGCTAGAACTTGATTTTTCTATTCAATATGACAGTTTTTAGTATGCTTAGATTCTTACACTTAATGTGATTATTGTTGTGCTTAATCTAACATTTCAATATTGCTTGTTGTTCCCTATATGGCTCATATAATCTTTAGTCCCTTCTTCGCCACATTTATGCCCCTTATTATTATGATTCCATTTTATTGCAAAAGAGTTGTAGCAATAACTCTTTGTTTTGTTATTCTAGCAGGCTATTTACCTTATCCCCAGCTATACATACCAATGATATAATATCACTTCTTATACAAGAAGTTTGCAAAATCCATTTCTCCTCTCCTGGCCTTTAGGTTATGGTCGTCATACACATTACATATATATGTGTTTTATATATGCACATACATGTAATAAGCACAAAGCTACATTGGTACTGTTTATGTTTAAACAGTTATCTTTTAAATAAATTCATGAGATAATTTTATAAAATCATGTATATTTAATTCACAATTATTTCCAAGTTTTTTAATTCCTTTCTCTCCATTCAGTATTATCTTTATCTCTGCCTGAAGAACTCCCTTTAGCATTTCTTGTGCTAGCCTGCTGGTGATGAATTCTTTCAGTTTTGGGGTTTCAGAAACCTTTTACTTTGAAAGATACTTTCATTAGCCATAATATTCTAGGTTGCCAATTTTTTCTGTAAACAATTTCAAAACACTGTATCATTGTTCCCCCTTGCATTGTTCACTACAAGTAACATACTACTATCTCTCTGTGTTTCTTTGGGATAAATTGTCTTTTTTTTTTCTATATTTATACTTTTTTTTATTACCAATTTTGAGTAATTCAATTGTTATAAGCCTTCTGCAGCTGTCTTTATGATTTTCATGTATTTAGTTTACTGAGCTTATTGAATTTATATTTATCATTTTCATTAAATTTACAAACATTTGGTTATCATTTCTGAACTTTGTCCTGCCTTTCCTCTTCTTCAGGGACTCAAGTTACAAGTAAATTTAGTTCCATACATTATCTTATAGCTCACTGATTCTCTACTTTTTGAGTCTTTTTTCACTTAATACTCCACTTTGGTAGTCTCAATTCTTATGCCTTACTTTGCTAATATTTTCTTCTGCCATATTTAAACTGTCATTAATCCAGACAGCATATTTTTCACCTCGGACATTATCATTTTCACCTCTATAGATTCAGTGTAGTTCTTTTAAAAATGTCTTCCATGTCTCAACCTAATATACAAATATAACCAATGTTCCCTCTAGTTTTTATTTAGCAAATAAAATACAATCATAAGAACTATTTTAATGTTTTAATAATTCTAAAATATGACAGTTCTGGGCTGACTTTCAGATTTTTCTGTCCATTATAGATCATATTTTTCTATTCTTTTTGCATTGTGGGTAATTTTTTTTAAATTAGATACCAAAGAGACAATAACAAAAACAAAGAGAAACCCCACCAACTGGGAGAAAATTTTTGCACACAACACTAATGATAAAGGACTGATCACAAAAATCTGCAAAGAGCTGATGAGACTCAACAACAACAAAGAAAATAATCCAGTCAAAAAATGGACAGAGGAGCTAAAAAGAAACTTCTCTAAAGAGGAAATGCGAATGGCCAACAGGCATATGAAAAAATGTTCAACATCACTTGCAATCAGGGAAATGCAAATCAAAACTACCATGAGATACCATCTTACACCAGTGAGAATGGCACATATTAAAAAAACTAGCAACAACAAATGTTGGCGAGGTTGTGGAGAAAAAGGAACTCTTCTGCACTGTTGGTGGGAGTGCAAACTGGTCCAACCACTATGGAGAGCTATGTGGAGATTTCTGGACCTACTAAACATAGAGCTTCCACAGGATCCAGCAATTCCACTCCTAGGTATTTACCCAAAGAACACAGAAACATCAATTCCAAAGAACACCTGCACCCCTATGTTTATAGCAGCACTATTTACAATAGCTAAGCTTTGGAAACAACCCAAATGCCCAAAAGTAGATGACTGGATCAAGAAGATGTGGTACATATATACCATGGAATATTACTCAGCATTCAAAAAAGATAAACACATGCAATTTGCAGCAACATGGATGGCGCTGGAAGGGATCATGCTCAGCGAAATAAGCCAAAAAGAAAAAGAAAAATACCGGATGGTCTCACTCATAGCAGGAATCTAGAATACTTAAATAAGGGACCAGGAAAATGAATAACTATAAGAAAGTGAAAATCAAAATCAACAAAAACTATGAACCAGAGACACTTTTTAGGGGGTGGGGGGCGGGAGGGGAGGGATTGGGGTCAGAATGGGGGGATTGCAATTGTATGGGGAATATAAAAATAAAATTTATTAATTAAAAAAAAATTTTAAAAAAATAAATAAATAAATTAGATACCAGACATTGTAAATTTTATGTTGTTGGGTGCTTGATATGAACTGAATTGTGTTCCCCCCCCCAAAAAAAAAGATATGTTAATGTCCTCAACCTCAGAAACTCGTAATCTAACTTTGTTTTGGAAAAAGTCTTTGCAGAGTTAATCAAGTTAAAAATTAGGTCATTTGGGGAGTCTTAATGTGATTGGTGTCCTTATAAAAAAAGGATGTTTGGAGACAGAGACAAACATGCACAGAGAAAAGAGTGAGAAGGTACACAGGGAAAGTACTGTGTGGCAATGAAGGACTGGAGCAATTCATCTGCAAGCCAAGGAACATTTGAGGCTCTAAAAATGAGGGGCATAGGACAGATCCTTCTGCAGCACCTTTGGAGAGAACATGATCCTCCTGACAACTTGATGTCAGTCTTCTGACCTCCAGAACTATAAGATAATAAATTTCCATGGTTGTAAGCCACAACATTTTGGGTACTTTGCTATGGCAGCTTCAAGAAATAATTTCAGTGTTTGATATTTTTATATTCATATAAAAGCCTTGAGCTATGTTCTAGGATACTATTGCATTGCTTATAAACAGTTTGACCCTCTTGAGTCTTGCTTTTAAGTTTTCCTGAGGAAGAGCAGAATAGTATTTATTTTTTAAAAAGATTTATTTATTTATGCATATAAGAACTGGTGTGTAAGCCAGAAGTTTGGGTGGTGAGAGAATTCACCAGAGAGAGTGGGAAGCAGAACAAGCAGATGCACTGAAATACACTGCTGAGGGGAGCAGCTGGTGATACAGGAGAGATCTGCTGCACTTTGTGGGCTGCTCTCTGGCCAACCAGGGATCGAATTCGTGCTGCAGTGGCTGGCAGTAGCTTGAGAGAATTGTCTCCAACCACTGTGCCACCAGGGAGGCCCTATTCTACCCTATTTAACTTGCTAACCAAACAAGACCCTTCTTACCCTTCTGAGTACTCTACCCAGTATTCCATAAATTAGAATCCTTTTTTTTTTTTTTTGTCCAATTTAACTATGTGGGAGAAAGGTGCTCTTTTTGGCTTTTTGTGAGCACTAAGTACTGTTGATCCTTTATCTAACCTTAGGTAGTTTTCTGATAACTCTTTGTAAGTGCTCCACTGACTACTTCAAGGATTTTCTTTGCAGATCTGGAGTTGTGTCTGTGTACAGCTCTCAGCTTTCAGGCAGTCAGTCACTTGAACACTTGGTGCCTTTGTCTTCCCAGACTTTCAGCTTTGTCTCCTCAATCACAGAATTTGTGGGGTCCTCCTGTGTAAGAGCTGGGACATTGTAGAGTTCATTTCTTTTTCCTCTCATAGTGAATTACCATATTTTGTTGCCTGGGGTTCAGTGTGTTCAAAGCCATTGTTTCACATTTCTGGTCATTTTGCCCATATTTTTATTTATTTCAAACATGTGTTTTTGGTGGAGGGAAAGTAAATCCAATCCCTATAACTCCAATGACCAAAACCAGAATGCAATCTTTGGTCTAGTATGATTAATCAAAGTTTGCTTTCATTATTGTTTTTAAGAAGTTTCTTTTAACTTTGTAAGCCAGTATCAGACATATCATGCACAAAAACAATACCAATGTTTTTGCCTGTTATATTGCATTGAGCTACATAATTTTATAATCAAATAATTACTATAGCATATATGCTGACTTCTTTGACCGAAAAGTGTAGGAGATTTGTCACTGGAACACATTTGTCTTCAGGCATTTTCACGGTGTTAGATAATTTTGCATGCTGTTTCATCTGATAGCCTCAAACCTGTCAGGGCAAGGTGGAGCTGATATGCTACGACATGATTTCATATGTTGGGATGTATGACATGAATATTCACTCCAGATGTACTCTGGTTCTAGTATTGTTACAGTTATCCCACCAAACACATATATTATAATGAGTTCTGTGTTTTACAATTCTTAACCACATTTTTAAGGAATGATCATGTTCATAATTACATATTCTACAATTTTACGTATATTTCTGTCAGGAGAGATTTCTTCTTCATCTGGTGTTAGTAAAATCCTAAGTTTAAGTGTTTGCTGATAGTTTCACATTTTGATGTTAGAAAGGATTTCTTACTATCTTTTGGATCAATGCATTGAAAACCTTGTTTTGCTTTCAACTACCTTATATTTCATATGCAGGATGCTAGATCTATTTTTATCACAATGTGTCCATGACACTGTATCTTCAAGCCACATTGCCAACTAGGTGGATGCAGAGGTTATAGGAGTATTCCTAAAAATCCCTCCTAGGGAAATGTGAACACTGGTTTTCTTTTTTGAAACTTATAATTGTAAATGATTTTAAACTTACAGAAAAGTTTAAAAATACAACTGTACACACCCTTTACCCAGATTCCCTTATTGTTAATATCTTATCACATTTATTTTGGTATTTTTCATGCTTTCTTTTTCTTCATTTATTTACTGTGGACTCATGAATTTCTTTTTATTCAGCAGTTTACAATTAATTACTGTATCCTATTGTCCAAGGTATGGTCATTGGCAGCCTCTTCAAGCCATCAGTTTGAATATTAGTCTACATCCAGAAAAAATAAATGGACTACTATGCCTTGAATTTCTGGGTAAAACCAATTATTAAAATGGTTTTATTTATTTAATTGCTTAAGAAAGCTAAATAAATATTTTTAAAAATAAAAATACAAAATCTACATTGAAAGTTTTCATAGTCCTGGGCCTCCCCTGGTGGCGCAGGCAGTTGAGTGCCGCACTGTGAAGCTGTCTGCAGCCTCTGCAGGGCCGATTGGATCCCGGCCAGCCTGCGAGGTTCCCACATGGCACGGCAGACCTCTCCTGCCTCGCCTGCTGCTCCCCTTAGCAGTGTATTTCGTCAGTCTGCCTGTTCTGTTCCCCACCCTGTCTCTGGTGAATCCTCTCACCCTCCCACACATCTGGTCTGTACCCCGGTTCTTGTGAAAATAAATAAATAAATCTTTAAAAAAAATTTTCATAGTCTTTTCAGCCTGACAAAACAGTTTTTGATGAAAATGTCAAAGAACCCAACTCCTAAGTGTTTTTCTAATTTATATAGAACAAAACATTTTTAAAAATGATTTGAATTCTGGTGTTAACTTGCCAGGTGCCTGAATCACCCAGGTGTCTTCTAGGAACTTTACATTCTCAGGAAGAGTTATGTACTAGTGGAGGCAGCACATTCTATCACCAAGAACTTTGACTTATATGTCAAAAGGCATGGCATCAGGTCCTATCACTGGTACCAGTTGCCTCTGGGACGTTGTGTAAGCCAGTTCCTCTTTAGAAGTCTCATGATGTCATATTTTAAGAGATTGGTGAACTATATTATTGCTACTGATAGCATGAGTCCAAGATTACTGCCATTTCTTAAATTTTCATTACTGATCTGAGTACAGAAATTGAAAGCAAACGTTTAAAAGCACAACATCCTTTCTGGAAAGTAATTTAATGCTTTTGGAAATACAATAAAACAAGGGAAGTGTATTTTATATACCTTTTCTAAAGTAATTAATGTTAATTATGTTTTTCCAAAGTTTTGATGTTTGACAAATAAGGAGGGTCAAAACAACCTGAAACCTGGTCCTTTCCACAGATTAACAAGACCTAATGATCCCCCAAAGAGCCCTTTTTGTTCTAATAGAGTCTACCATGTTAGGATTCTAAGGTTTGTTAGAACAACATTGTTCAACTCCCACTTCCCTCTAACTAAGCAACTTATAAGAGTACAGGAAAAACACAGCCTTCACGAAGTTTTCGCCATCTGCTAACCAATTTTAATTATGAAAGGTGTTTGGGCTAGTCACGTAGTAGCTAATTTGGACTTGTCCAGACCTAATCTGAAGAGGAATTATGAGGCTGGTTTTGGTATGAAGCAATGAATAGAACACAAGTTATGTTTCCACTTATTTCAGGAAAAACCTTTAACTCTAGTTTAGGAGGCAGTGCCAAATTTCCATAGAATCTATTCATTAATTTTTAATGTAGAAATAGTGGCAAGATAGCCTCACTAACTACAGAGACTGAGATACTCCTATGCTATAGACCTCAAGTAAAAATAAATGTATAACTATTTTGTACATTTATAGTGTCTGCTCTGAAACACATATAAAATAATCTTATGACTAGAAGTAGTGTGTAGACTTCTAATTGGCATAGATATCATTTAACAGAAAAATCACCAGATTGGAATTTAGAAGACACATTCTAACTTCATTTCTGCCAATGATACTTAATGACTTACCTCTCCAGGACATGGAGAAAATATGTATTAAATGAAGGAATGAAACAGATAAATCTAAAATGCCTTCCATTTATAATGATCTATGTTTCAAAACGAACTAGTTTTCTGCTTCTAAATGAGAACATTTTATTCTCATTCTTATTAGGCATAAATAAGTGATTGACCTGTAAGGCATTACAAAACTGCAATTGTTTAAAACAATAACAAAAATAGTTTATTTATCCTATCTTTAATTCTTTGCACACTTTGAAGTTCAAGATAAAAATACCCAAAGGCAGGGCATTTTGGACTCTCTCAGTTCCTTGCAATCTAAGTCAGTAGTGTTTTACTCAGCACAACTTTTTTAAAGTTTATGCATTTCCCATGGAAATGATTGGACATTACCGCCTACCCAAAAAGCCACATCCACAAGTATTTAGAGAAAAATCTCTATTTTAGTTTCAGGTGCAGATTCTGTGAGACTATGGCCTTCAAAAACATAGACTCCCCTTTCTCTAACTGAGAAGGTATTGTAAGGTAGAAATATTTCAAAAAGCAAAAATCAACTCTGGTAATATTTCTAAGTTAAAAAATATAAAGACTGAGAGTGGGTGATTGAATCTGGCTATAAAGCTTGATGGTGGGTTTGACAAGCAATTTCAGTAAAAGTCTGGAATGGGTTCCTAATTAGAATGTATTTAGGAGCAAACAGTAGGAATAAGGGGAAGGCAACACGCACTAATTTCTGAGGAGCAGAAAACAAGGGATCTAAAAAGGTTTGCTTTTTTTTAAGATAAAATGTATTATGTCGGGTTTATGCTAACAGGAATTGTATGGTGAAAAAGTGTAAAATTTATGTTGTGGGAATGAAATCCTTGTGAAGTTAAGAGGAAATGGGATTCATTGCACAAATGAGAATTTTGACTTAACAAGACCAGGAATAGTTTATCATTTCAACAGAAAGAATGGCACAGAATATAGTTTCTAATGCAGCTTGGTTGTAGTTTGTTGGAGAAAAGATGGTGAAGCTTCTATTTTGATGGCTTTTTCATTTGTTAAGTGAATATGAAAAGCAAAGTCATATGCATCAGTAAGGAAGTAAGAGAGATTTTCAAATATGGGGAAAGAAATGAACAGGTGGCTGGGAAGAGAAGGACTCAGTACCATGTGGCTGGGTTGTTCAGCAGCCCTGAGGCTGCATCTGAAGTTTGTGTTAAATCTAAGTGGAGCCTATGGTAGTTACCAGTACTTCTGCAGTCAAGTTTGACACTCAGATCCCAACATAGAGTAATCAGAAAGTTTTTATGTAGAAACATCAGTGCAAAGAGAGATAAAAAGAAGTCTCAAGGAAATGTGTTGGTTTGAGAGATATGACAACAATCAACAGTGGCCTAGTTAGTTGAGGAGAAAACGAGTAAATGAGAATCAAATCATTATCCCACCTCCCACTTCTAGAACATTCTCAACAACTATATCCTATTCATCACAACATAATTCATCATCTTGAAAATTTAACGGAAAAGTAGCTTATGAAAATGCAATTTTCAAATTTGAGAAAGTAACACGTGCTTTTTCTTGGTTGATTTAACTAAGTAGTGTAGTAATTTGAACTAGTGTGTATTGGACACCTGCTATGTTCTAAGATCTCTTATGTGAATCTTCTCCTTCAAGTGATCATAATAACAAATTTTATAAGTGTTTTAAATTCCTCTTTACCAGTGAAGCACAGATTTGACTTTGAATTCACTAGATAAGATGGTTTATAAGAGAGAAGAAGACTCTCTGATTGGACAAGAAAGGGAAAGAAAGGGAAACAAGAACCATAAAAGTCAGTTCAAGGTAGCAACCAAGCATGTGACTTGTCCTGAAGGAGTTCTCCAGCAAGCCTTTCTGAAGAGGCTGAGTCTTCCCATATGCTGTTGGGAAAGTCAACTGGTGCCTGGTTCCTAGATGCTTTGGGATTCGTTGAATTATACCTATTTTCATCTATCTGAGCCTTGAGTTACTTCTTTGCCAAATCCTCCACAGATTGGGAACCACATTTGAATCATTATTTTCCCCAAAGGCTAGAAGGCATACAGGGATGATTTTGAGTCACCTCCAGAATTGCATTCCCTTCACTTGAATTAGTGGAAAATATTTGAAGGAAGGACACTAACTCTGCTAGTTGAGTCAAACTACTGAATAATACAGTTTTATTCTGTGCTCCCAGAACCAGATGCAGTTTGTTGTTAGAAATAAGTTTATTTTCAGATTAAAGTCATAACCCAGAGAAGTGAAGCAACTTTATAATAAGCTCATGGGCTCAAATGTGTAATTAAAGTGTCCTTCGAGGCCTGTGACACTGAGAGCAGTGTCCTTTCAACTGTGTCAGGAGACTAGGGTGGCAGCCAAAGTAAAAGAATCTGCCTTGGCCAGAATATCACTTCCATAACTCCCAATATCAGGCAAACAAGTACTTTCAAAGTCCTTGATAGTTTATTGCAAACCCCCAGTTTTCCTGTGGAAGAGCAAATCTGTGATACTACTCCAGCCAAAGTGACCCACCCTTTGGCAGGTTCACCACAGTCTTCAGGGTGCAGTCATAAGGGGCTCCTATTTACAGTAGAACCATTCAAGAGAGCTGTTTTTTTTTGCTTTGCAAACACATAAAACCCATCTTGCCTAGAGAGTGTTGATTATATATTTATTTATTCCTTATAATGAGAAATAGTCCAAAGATAGCTGTCTCTACTGGGTGAAGAACGTTACTATACTTTTCTAGTTATTTTGAGCCTCATTCTCTCTGAGGTTACCATAAGCAGGTTAATCCTTCTAGTTCTGATCTTCTGGAAGATCCACCTCTGAAGTTTTGAGGCTACATTTATAGTGACTGATGTGGAGGTCACTACTTCTAAATATTGTTCATCAACTAGTATTGTATGTTGGTGTCTTCTAACTGGATTCTGTAATTCTTCCTCTATTTTTTCACATCAATTTAATACCTTGCATTATTTTGCTGAACTGCATCTTTGTACCCTAAACTTTTTTTTTTTAATAATAAATTTTATTTTTATATTCCCCCATACAACTGCACATGCCCCATTCTGATGCCAATCCCGCCCATCCCGGCCCCCACCCCCCAATAAGTGTCTCTGGTTCATAGTTTTTTGTTGATTTTGATTTTCACTTTCTTATAGTTACTCATTTTCCTGATCCCTTATTTAAGTTTTCTAGATTCCTGCTATGAGTGAGACCATCCGGTATTTTTCTTTTTCTTTTTGGCTTATTTCGCTGAGCATGATCCCTTCCAGCGCCATCCATGTTGCTGCAAATTGCATGTGTTTATCTTTTTTGAATGCTGAGTAATATTCCATGGTATATATGTACCACATCTTCTTGATCCAGTCATCTATTTTTGGGCATTTGGGCTGTTTCCAAAGCTTAGCTATTGTAAATAGTGCTGCTATAAACATAGGGGTGCAGGTGTTCTTTGGAATGGATGTTTCTGTGTCCTTTGTGTACCCTAAACTTCTTAATAAGTTATTCAGAGTCTTTTACTAATTTGTCCCAATTTCTAGGTCCATTTCCTGCCATTCATCTTGACAACTCATTTAATCTGGTTACATACTAATAGGTGTTGCTGTTATAAATATCTTCCTGTTTGATATTTCTATGTCTTTTTGTTCTTGCTGTCCACCTTGCCAAACACCATTTCCTCCCTTGCGCCTACAACACTCTGTTTCTTAGTGACCAATCTAAAATGTTCTGTCTTCATTGTGATGGTTTCTCTTTTCTTCCTTAACACAAATTAATACTTCCTTCAAATGTATTTCTATTAAAGTTTTTATTTACCTTGATAATCATGTGTGGTTTCTTTGGAATTTTATGTATATATATTTTTTCTTTTGATAGTGTGAGCTCCTGGGGAGCATGAACTAAATCTTGTGCTTGGTATCCTTAATTCCCTATATGATATGTGATAAACTGAATTAATAAAATTCACCAAATATTGTACAGCACCTGAGACAGAGCTTTTTGTATTTATGTACATTTTTTTGAATTGATTTAAGATCAGCGAAGTCAAAGGGTATACAAAGAACATCCAGGAGCTTAACAAGCTGAATTATCAGATTATAATAAAGATGACATATGTTATGGATTTTTATAAAACAAATAGTGCACCTGAAGTTTTGATGCCATTTCAACCATAATTCTCTCTCCAGATGCAATTGTTCTAATGAATTTGGTGCAAGTGCAATTTATGTTTTAATATCACTTTAAACATACATATGCATAAATAAATGATAAATAATTCATCTCTCTATATTTTTAAATATATAGATGCGACCATACTGCATGTATTCCTTTCAATTTGCTTATTTACATAATGTCTATAAATGTCAATTCTTCCAATTTGTTATTTATTTTAACTGACATATGTCACTCCCAAATCTAAATTCAACAATAGAACTATTTCTAAGTATTTACTTTATAGTCAACATTCCAACAAGCATCCTTATTGCATATCTTATTGCACAGATGTGTAAGAATGTCTCTGGGAATTACCCATAGAAATAGAAATTAATTGTTGGGTCATTTTCTAATGCGCTTCAATCTATATAGACTTCATAAACTAACAATATATAACATCGTGGTGTATCAATAATCTTGCCACATTGGGTTTGACTGGCTTTTTTTTTTTGGTAGGATCAATAATAAGACTGTTTATCTTTCTGTTTAATTCTCCTGGTTCATAAGTAGTAACTCCATGGATCTGATGCCATCAGATTCCTTTCTAAGAACAATAGCTCTTGAGATATTTCTTATTCATTTAGTCTCAACAAATTGTGTTTTGTTTATTGTCTGGGAAGCCTTGGGGAAAGCACTGATAGATTGTGCCTTCCCATTTTCTACTACTAATCCTATGTCCTCTGCAGGCTGTGTCTGTGTTGGTCTTTGTGCTGATCCTGGTGGTGCTATCTGTGTCAAGTAGCCTGAGATTAAACTGCCATCAATAGTTTTCCATAGACTGGACCTTTGTGATTTTCTGCAAATATGTGATCAGATGAACAGTTTCTGCTACTCTTCTTAATGCCTTATCTTCAGCTTTTACTTTGCTTGCCCTCCCTCAGCAAAAGCACCAGGGATACTAGTTGAATTCCTGCCACACCCTCCTGTGTCCTAACAGGTCTCTAGTTATTCTCCCACTTCTCCATTCCCCTAGTGTTTCCCACACACTTTCCCGGACCATAATACGACACTCCCACACCAATTAGCTGAATCATCATCTCTTCAGTGTCTGTTCTTTGTTGCCTCTGGGCCAAGACCCAGGAACATCACCTCCACCCCCTTCTATCATCAATAACAACCACAGCACCTGGTGTATCTAGCCTACACAGGCTCTGACACACTCATGTGCTGGCAGTGTAATCCCCATGACTTCCAGGGGTGTTGGCTTATTAAAGTATGGGTGGAGTACATACACCTTGGTTCATCTCCGACCAGACATTTGCTAGTGATGATAAAAACCTCCAGTGGACAAGTTTCCAATTACCTGCCACATTCACTGGGAGGATCACTCTTATATTTAACATGTCCAGCTTCCTTCTCTCCTCCACCCCAGCACACAGATGGGTCTCTGCTCAAACATGGCAAAACCACTGGGTGGCCAGAATATATATAACTTATATGGCTTGGCTTCAAAAGTTAATTTGGGTCATTGGTTTGTGATGCTGGCTGAACATTAGGAATATCATGGAAACTTAAAAAAATATATATAGATGTTCAGGCATCTCCTGTAAAGATAAAATTTATTGTCCCAATGTGGGATGTTATGTACATCATCCCTAATGTGAACTTAACAAGAGTCAGCATTGAAGATTGAGATCAGAAAGCCTGCTAGATCATAAAAATTCACTGTCTAAATTAACATGACTTTAGAAAACTCTATTCTGGGAAGATGAAGTTCCAAATGACTATTGTTCAAGTAACTACCCCCAAATCCATTTATCTGAACATCTATGCAACTAGCTCTCCTCATTCCTTCTTAGGATAATAAGCTACTTCAGTAAGGTCATCAAGACTTTCTGCTCTTTAAGATCCTTAGGCGCCATCTCTTCACTCTGTCTACCACCCCTAAACTTGCTCAATTTCAAATTGGCCTATATATATATATAATTGCCCTTGACATTCCTCTTTTTCAAGATACTTGTATACTGTCAAAATAATGGCCTCCCTAATTGTGGAAAACAATAAACTCAGCTTTGCTTTATCCAGCGTTTATTTTGTTGGTTAATAGTTTTCTATCTTGGTGGTATTTTCAAGAGCTAACAGTAGATACAATCACTAATCTGGGCAATTTGATTTTCTCTCTGATCTAAGAGGCCTAGAGACTGTTACCAACTGAAGTTAGGTGTCAGACCTAAGATGTATCACAGGAATACTAGATTCTTTACAGGATAAATATGCAGTAGATGTTGGATAATAATATGGGGATTTTAGTAAAAAAATTACAGATAGAAGGAACAGTGGCAAAAATGGAGTGACCTCTGAGAAAAAGTCTCCTTAGTAACCAGCCTTCTGGTCCTACTGTTTATGAAACCTCAGTGTAATAGTTTATTTTCTCATTTGGAAATCTGACTTTAAAGTCTGTGGAATTTTGACAAGGCAGACAAACTCTCCTTGTGTTTGGGTTTTTACATGGTGTTAACCTAAAAATGCAGGTGGCCATTAAAAAGGCAAAATGCATGTATTTGAGATCACTGAACTGCAATTTGAAGTACACAAATTCAGGTAGAAATGTACAACATGCCCCAAGGAAGGATGAACATTGGAGAATTTGTGGGAGAAAAAGACAAAATTGATGTAAAATTTTAAAAGCCGATTAATGTTAACAAGGTTAAATTATCCTTGGTTGTACATAATTGATTAATAATTCAATCCTCTAGCAAAAATTCTATAGTCACCAATTCCTGTGATCCAAATGACTTCTCAAATAATTGCTTGCTTGATAGTTTCTTAAAACATTTACTTTTTTTTTTGACTCATTTCCAACAATACAGAGAATGCAATTTCTCTGTTATGGCTGCCCAACTTCATTTAAAAAATGGTTTTATAAATGTCAAGTATCTACTTGTTTTACCAAGAAGTCTTACTTGTCAGCTGTTAAGAAGGAAATAAGTCACTCTCCCTACTCTACAGATGGCAAAGAGAAATAGTTGTGTTTTGACCCCCAAAATTCAATGTGAGTATAAAATATATTTTGTGTTGCTAAAATCATGAGACTCCATCTGATTGACAATTAAACTCTTTGTTTTTGTTATCAAGCCTACACAGAATGAGAAATTGAACAAGAATATCTGAGAGATAAAATCTAAAGAAAAAAGGCCATGAAAGAAGATAGGGCTTAAGATGCTTTGTGGGCCCCATCTTTTAGAATGGTCCATATAGGTGGTATTGGCATATATATCTGCAGGAACAGAGGTCCTGGAGAAGGACCATTTAAGTGCTCAAAGCTGCTTGCAACAGAATTGCCAACAGCATGTTGGTCAGCTGTTCATTGCTTATGAAAAGTTGTCCTTCACTAAAGAGGAACATTATCCTGCCTCTAACTCCAGTTGAAACATCCAGTCAAAATGAATGAATTAAATACTCACCTTGTACTTCAAAATTGTACGCACTAAATAAGCGTGCCTCTACCTACTAGTCTAGGACTCAGTCCAGGACTGTGACCTTCAGAGGTAGACTGAAATATATTAGCATATCCCAAGTGAAGAAAAGAGAGTGGACCCATTTGTTCCCACCATAAAGGATATTGCTCACCCACCCCTTACTTGAACTAGTGTCTGTTCCTTGCAATCAAAATTTGTTGTTAGAATAACTATTCAGTTGATATAAGGTATATAGAAATTTCTAAGGTACTCAGTAAAGATTAACAGTTTTAAAACAACCCTAGGACATAAATGTGTTCATCTCTAATTTGCCAATAATTAAACAGTTGTCTTATTTTGTAAGTCAGGTTGAGCTTGAACAACTTTCATAAATTAGAGAGCAAGATTAGGACAGTATGAGTCTATAGCACATCTTTATTTCCCATGTTATCATTTAAATCTTTCTAGTGTTTCTTATCTTAGTGGAACTGAAGCAGCAAGAGTAATAGCTCCAAAGAGGATATACCCAAAGTTTCAACATAGTTTCCACAGTTCTTAAAGTTCTGCTATGGAGAGAAATTAATGAAGGCTTACGAAGTTTAACATCACTATTTCTCATGCCTCAAAATGTTCTAAAACTTTTGAGATCTGATGGAACCAAATAAATGGAAAATTTTGGCTTAAAATGGAAAAACATAAAACCAAAAAACTTCTTCACTATTATTTTCTCTTAATGATTACTTAGGTTTTTAGCAGCTGCCTTCTACAAATGCAGGAAATATACATTTGGAAAGTAATTAAATTATTTTTGAATGTCAATTAAATGTCAATTTTCCTTTAAGTACCTTTCCAGCTCAATTAACTTTATACTATTTTTTAAAGAATTATATTTAGTACAAAATTTTTCTATGAACAAAAGAAAAAGTAATGTAATTCTAACAAATAGACTATTATAGTCTTTCATCCATATTCATTATAAGGACAAACAAATTGTAATTAAAGGTTTTTCCTTACTTTATAATACCTATTGATGTTAACACTCAACAGATTCAACATCTAGTGAATTTGACCCATTGTGAATTTCCATATTCTGTCATTGAGACCTAGAACATAATAATCAGCTAGAGTTGTCCAATAGCAATGGGAAACATTTTTTTTAGAAGGGTGTGCTTTCAGTAAGTTACCTACATGGAATGATTAAATGATATTTGTTTTTCTTGCTGAACACAGCCCAAAAACATTAAGCATCTTAGCAGAATCCAAGGCTTCCTTAGACTATTTTTGTAACAAATTCTTATGGCTTTAATAGGAAAATATTGGCCCAGTCATGGGTAAACTGTGCATATTTCTGTGCTCTTTTATAATTTTTTCAAAGATTTGTTTGCTACTCAGACTTTCTTCATTCATTTTCCTTAAAGTTAAATCTAAGGAAACAATCCAAGTTAGCCATCTACTAATACTATTAAGCAAATTGTTCAATCTATTTTTGAGCGTCTAGCCAAGAATAAATAGATCAAAGTCCCTGACTTAAAGGGTTAAAGGGGAAGACAGACATGCAAATACCTATTTGTAGGAACTCTATATGTGAATCTAAAAACACAAAGAGACAGAATTCACTTAAGGTGTTTCAGGGATGCCAAGGAAGTTATACATAATATTGACAAGACAAATTAAATTTATTAGGAAAATGTTAGTTGAGCTATATTTTGAAAGATAAACATAATACTTAACATTTACTGAGTTCCTATGACAGGCCAGACATGGTTAAGTCTTGAAGTATATTAACTCAGTTAGTTATCACAATAACCTTACCAGTTAAGTACTATTATTATTTCATTACCTGATTTTAGATATGGGGAAATAGCAAAATGGTAAAATAATGTCTCCTGTGTCTTGGCCAGGTAACATGGAACATTAGAATGGTATTTACCAGAATTGTTTGTTTCTGAGGCTAAATAAATAAATATTAGTTAACAAAATGTAAAACATTCCCCTTCCTATCAGTACAACTGGGTTTTTGTTGCGGTTGTTTGTTTGTTTTTTAATAATGCCTGGTCTGTGGAATCTCTCAGGTCAAGAATGAAAATAGAGACTGGAAAGAAAATATAGTCAGAGAATTTGCAGAAAATTTTCTTTGGAAACATCATTATGCTCTAAATCATCACCTCATTCGTTTGGGAGAGGTGTTGTTATCATCTTACTGCAAATATAGGGAGATGCAAGCCAATAACTGAAAGAGCTTTGTAATGCTCAAACATTAGGCAATGCAAAGCACGATGCTGCCTCTGTCCTGAGAAAGTTTTATCAGGCTGTGAGCCAGGAAATCTAAAGGATCAAAAAGGTACAGCTTGGAGAGAGCTTCTGCATTGGGATTCCTCACTCCCCACCGCCTAAGGGATTACTGACAATCTAGAGGGTCAGGAAATGGTCTTAGGAGAAAAAAACAGCTAAGGGTCTTCTTGGTTCTGACCTATGGTTTGCCCAGAGAAGGAAAGGGCAAAGAGACCTCAGAGAACTTACAGTATCATAAGTGTAAATTTAGATAACAGGGTGCTGAAGAAAGAATTATCAATAGTCACCTGGAAAAGAGGTGCCCAGGCTATTTATTTATTTATTTAAATTAAAAAAAAAGATTTATTTATTTATGCATACAAGAACTGGGGTATAGGCCAGAGATGTGAGGGGCGAGAGGATTCAACAGACAGAGTGGGGAGCAGAATAGGCAGATCTACTGAAATACACTGCTGAGGGGAGCAGTGGATGAGACAGAAGAAGTTGCCAGGGGATCAAACTCATAACACAGTGGCAATAACATGATAGTGCTGACACTTAACCCCTATGCCACCACAAGCAATTTAAATGAATGATCCATCAAAGAACCTCCACAGAATTCACAAAAATTTCACCAAGAAGAAGATTCAGGTGTTACTCATATCCATAAAGCCACCTCATCATGTAAGAAATGATGTGCCCCTTATCTTTACTTCTTTTCTTGCTAAGACTACAGTAGAGAAAGAAACTTTGAAGCTGTCAGTGAGTGGGCCAAAGCAAGCAGAGGGCGTAAAGAGCAGAAGACACTATCTTCCCGCAATCCATTCACTTCCATACTGCAGACCCAAATTTGGCCAGGAGAGCAATTAGTTGCTATGTCAGATTCACACTGAGAAAATTATAGTGTCTAAATTCAGACTATGTTTACACTTAAAGTTACCATAAGACCTAAAGGATCATGGGCTCTGTGGACATGTCTCCCGGGGCTTGATACGCATACGGATATTTCTTGTTTATGTCATGATTTGGACATACAAGTTATACTACTAAAATTTAAAGTCATTGTTCCCAACTTTCTTGGTCCCTCAAAAAGAAACAAATCACTAGGACAATGTCAATTGGTTACAAAATATGAATTTCTACATTTTGGCAAGTCTTGCTTTTCTGTCTAAAATTGTTTTTTATCAGAGTGGGAATACTGAACACCGAACAGGGAAGACAAAAGGAGAGCACATTTATGTGCAAGTCTCCTTTGAAATACAAATTTATTTTGTTCACTCATTCAAAAAGTATTTTCTAAAACAGAGATACAGTTTGAGATCTAGGACATCTCTCTCTTTTTTTCCTAAAAAGAAAGCAGCCTCTAATTGCCTGGGTTCAGTCTCTAAAAAATGCTATTATCACTCTTTTCCAGCTATGCTTCTCATAACATATGCTTCAGGATTATTGGCTTCCTGTTTCCAAAATATGCTCCATGATTTCTAATCATAAACATATTGTCATATTCTTTTCTCCCCCTAAAATACTGTTATCTCTCCTCCAAGTCACTTTATTAAACTCCTACCTGTCTTACAAAGTTCATCACAAATATGACCAAATTCATGAAGTTCCTAGGCTAATCCCAATTTAGAAATAATTGATTCTTTTAAAGATTTTACAGAAGAAGTCACCATTTACTTTGAATTATATTATTTTTTAAATGTTTCACTATCTTTTTATTTCTTTTATTAATTTATTAAAGATTTATTTATACATACAAGAACTGGGGTGTAGGTCAGAGGTGAGGGGTGAGAAGATTCACCAGAGACAGAGTGCAAAGCAGAACAGGCAGATCTACTGAAATACACTGCTGAGGGGAGCAGTAGGTGAGACAGGAGAGATCTGCTAAGCCATGTGAGCCAGGACCCTGGTTGGGGTTCAAACTCAGGCCTAGGGATGAGACTTAACCCCTGCACCATCAGGGAGGCCCGTGAGTTATATTATTTCTTTGTTCCTAGATTTTCCTCTTTGAGGACAGTTTCTATTATTCTTATATTCTCCATTAAGTCAAGTATGTGCATTGTACATAATAGACACAAAACATGAACATGTATATGTATTATATATATTATATATATACATAAAACCATGTAATCATTATAAAACTTACTAACAGTGACTGTTTTTTATTTGCCCATGTTTCTTCTAAAGGTTTTGCTTTAGGGAGTAAAGTTATAATTCAGAGTCCATCCTTGATCCTTCAGTGAAATTTCATTGTGTTTAGATTCTTCTTCAGACTTTACATATCTACTGAATTTAAATTCAGATCTACTGATCAGTAGATGTTTGTTTTCTTGGTCATCTTGACCTCTAGAAGTAAATAGTATCCTTTTTCTTGGAAATTTGAGTACACCACACATGCAGTGCAAAGTAAAAGCAAAAGCAACTTACAAAGTCTCATGCAATTGAACAAAATATTGACATTTTCAGCTTTGTGCTTTTGAGAATTTTTGTGTATGTATTTTTTGTCTTCTGTCTATATCATCTCTGTATCTTTAGGAGGATGTGTTGGTAGAAAGTGTGGTATATTTGAAATGCGGTTTTTCTAAAGTTACAACCTCCTGGTACCTTCAGTTGTTTTCCAGTGTTTTATATACAAATAAGATTGCAGAGGTCTGCATAAAGGGGAGTAGGGAATCAAAAAGGCTTGGGGACTCTAAAGCACCTCTGATGTCTCATAGAATGAAGTCCATGGATAATTTTATGAAAATCAGCAAGAAAGAATTAAAAACTCAATCTTGATATGGTTATTCTCCCAAGAAAAAAGCCTTACCTACAAAAGAGTAATTTTTCATCCTAGTTTAGCCAGAGAAGGAATAAACTGCTGCATGGATGAGAGCCGTGAGGTTTCCCAAGGACCCAAGATATATGGATCCAGGACATACAGAGCCTGGAAGTATCATTATGGCATGGATTGTCTCAAAATAATGACAGCTTCCTGCTCTACTGACTGAGGCTTACTGGTATTTCTAAACAAAACCAACACAATCTGAGTAATCTGAAACTTCTGATGACTCCAGAGGGAACTGGACATTTGCTTGGGAAGCAAAGTTTAGTTTAATCCCAGAGATATACGTGGGGAAGGAGGGAGTAATGTTTCAGAGGAACCACTAGGGATGTGATAACATTACAATTTTTTTTTTAAAGAATCGGAGGATACTTAGAGCTGGAAGGAGTATCAGAAATTGAGTTTCACACATTCCTTTATTGATGGGGATAAAAGAGAAACCAGGTGAAGTGACATGTCTCACAATTACCTTATGGCAGAGCCAGAACCAGAGCCAAAGTATGCTGATTTCGTATCCAGGTTGACTTTATGTGCAAATCACTTTTGAAATACAATTTTATTTTGTTCACTCATTCGAAACACATGTTCTGAAACAGAGATACAGTTTGAGATTTAGGATATCTCTTTTTTCATAAAAAGTCAATAAGATGATGATCATTAGATTAGACAATTAGATTTCTTTGGATAAGTTCCCTTTGAGTGATCTGCACATGTGTAGGTACTGCTAAGGAAAGGTGATGTAGAAGTGAACACTACAGGAGTGGCTGGGGTGTGGGACAACACAGTTACCAAAAGCACAGGCAGGCACCCAACCAGGCTGCTGAGGAACTGGTTCAGGTAATCAGTAAGCTGGAATCTCTTTTCAGGGGAATCAATACTACTAATGATGTCAGAATTTTAAATATCCAAGTATTATGAAAGAAAAGTCCTCTAGAGTTCGATCCCTGGCTTGCCAGGGAGCTAACAACATGTTGCGGCAGACCTCTCCTGTCTCGCCTGCTACTCCTCTTAGCAGTGTATTTCAGTAGGTCTGCCTGTTCTGCTCCTCACTCTCTCTGGTGAATCCTCTCACCCCCGTACCTCTGGCTTACATCCTAGTTCTTGTATGCATAAATACATAAATCTTTAAAAAAATAAAAGTATATATATATATATATATATATATATATATATATATATATACCTCAAATACAATTTATCCTAGATTTGTCCCAGACAAGGCTATTAATGAGGTTCTAAGATTTCTGGGATAAGGGTTGGGGAGAATGATATATTTCCTTGAAACTTCATTGTCTAGAAAGGTGCTTGGGTTGTTAGTACTTATCAGACACCAGAGAACAGAACAGAAGAGGAAAGCACAGCTGTCCTGGAAGAAGTACACCTAGCTGCTATCTGGAGAAGTGAGCATGCCAGTATGCATGGTAACACTGGTCAGATCATGTGTGGATGATCTGTAAGTCCAGAGAGGAAATTTCTCCCTAGCCACCTGAGTTCTTCTTGGGCTGGGAGAGTAATCTAATTAACATCAGAAACTAGTAAGAGAAATTAACAAAGTTAATTACATATGTTTGAAGGATGCAAATGGATGTGGATTCTAAAGCCTATGTGGCAAAATGATGAGGCTAGATATCTATATCTATATATATGGCATCTAGTATCGCTTATGTAGAAATCAACTAAGACCTGTTTACTCTTGTGGTTAGGAGTATTTCTAATGCATTGTATTACTTAATCAATTTGACTTCACAGCCATGTTTAACCTTCATCCAATACATGGTATTACACACACACACACACACACACACACACACACACTTTGTACATATTTATTCTGCAGAAAAATTGTATGTATCTGTGACTTTAGCAGAATGAGGAACATAAAATAAGGCATGGGTTGGACCCATGCCTACATGATCAATTGATTAATGACAAAGGAGCCAAGAATATGCATTGAGAAAGTACAGTCCCTACAAAAAATGGTGCTAGAGAAACCGCTCAGTCACAAGCAAAAAAAGTTGCCACCATCTTACAATATAACAAAAATGAGCTCAAAATGGATGTGAAAATTGAATATATGACCTGAAACCATAAAACTATGTACCTACATTTGTAGCTATGTTTGGTGATAGATGTTTACTGGACTTATTGTGATGATCATTTCTAAATATACACAAATATTGATTGAATATGGTATACATCTGAAACTAACAAGTTACATGTCAACCATGCCTGAACTAGATAAATAAGTGAATAAATAAGTAGAGGTTGGTGACTAAAGAGAAACAGTGATCTGTAGATATTTAACTAGAGTAGGATTTTGACAGAAGCTATAAAATATTTTATTTTACTTTTTTTTTTACCACTTTCTCAACAGTATTTTATTTTGATTTTGGGGGAGAAGGTGGCCTGAGGATTTCAGAGACAATAAATATACCTTAAATAGAAGTATTAAGGTAACTTCCTATGACATAAGTTGATCAATTGGATAAAAGACCTACTATTTCATATTACCCAAAACCTACTGGTCAAATGACAAGCATTATAAGACAAGTTCTCTAAAGAATTTATAAGGAGAATTTCTCAGATTTTTAGGTATCTAAAAATTATCTGCAGTGTTCATGAAAAATGAACTCTAAGCCCAAAGCCCAAATTTTAAGTTAGTAGGATCAGGGTGGGGCCTATGAATCTGCACATTACTGAGCAACTCGGAGACTGGAAGAAGAGATGCAGACACTACTATGGAGGTAAGTTTAGAAAGAGGCAGACCCTGCGGTGGGAGGGGCTCAGTTTTGATGCTGTAATTGGTAAACTGGCCTTGGGCAAGTCATTTCCCTTTTATATACCTCATTTCTATCACTGGTAAAATTATAAGGCTAATGCATTGCTGAAAGAGACCCTTAAAGGCTGCAGAAACAAATATTTGTGACTAGAACTAGCATAATACCAGCACCTAGCAGATGCCCAATCCCCTGGATCTCAATCTGAATTATGTTTGTAGTTTAAATTATTTTGGGAATCCTTAGCAGTCCTTATTTTACTTTTTTCTCAGACCACTAAAAAGCCTCCCACGATGGAGTTCAAATACTACCACGAGGAGGGTGTGTAGACAGACTGCAAAGTGTTGTGTTTGATTTGGAATTTTAAAGCTCAATCAGGAATTAAGGTAAGCACAGGGACAGAGCTACTAAGAAAACTGGAAAGGAACAGACAGTCCTGGAATGTGGCAGCTCCTGTTTGATTTTAAATGTAAGTTAAATATTAATTAAAAAAAAAAAAAACCTCTTTCTCCAGGGAGACTTTTTTTTTTAATCCCCCTCCCTTATGTTGACAAATTGTTGGTGACTTGCCTTCCACACTAACTCACTTGGCGGAAAAAAAAGTTTTCAGATGATCCTATTTGTGTAAGGAAAAAAAAGTCTTCTAAACAGCCCTCTTGTCGCCAGCATCAACAGCAGCAGAACAGGGTTGAGTTGTTACATACTGAGAATTATTTCTTTCATTTCAAAGGCATCAAAGATGTTTGAGGCAATCAAGAGTCCTGGTAACACATGATCAAAATAAGCTTATATTACATTTGCTTATTTAAAGGGTAGATTAGGTCTACTGCTAAAATGTGAGTATATTTTTCATTGTTCTATACAAATTTTTCAGAAAAAAAGAGGAGTCATGTTTTAAAAACTAAGCTGATTTGGGGAAAATAAGAAGCATCTGACAATTTCTTTTCTAAATTCCTTTCTTCTGGAGATTCCCAAAAGCAAGCTGGTGTGATAATGCTGTTGACTTGTACATGAAAGTCAAAAGGAAATTCAAGCGTCAAGAGTCATTCCAAAAAATAAATAATATTTCCAATCAAAAAGGAAGTGACTAAATTCCTTTTATAGATTTTGGATGGAATCTGTTGTGCTTTGCTTTGGCTGTTCTTTGAGTCTGCAAGAAGTGGGGAATAAAAGCAAAATTGCAGACTTCCAGTGCATACCAACCCTAGCAAAATGTCAATATCTTCTGTTTCCAAAGGTTCCTTTTCTCAAATCATCATTTTGCCTTTTCAATTTATTTTTATATGTTCTTGTTTTCTTCTTCCCCTGAAAAAATTCACAAGACTATCACCCAGTGCTCCATAATATTTAGCATGTGTGTTTTATATTTTTTTACATAAAAATAAGCATATCACTCTGTCATTGTCTAACTATATGATCTTATAAGCCACACATTTCCTCTTTTGTAAAATAAGGCTATTGAATAAAATTAGCAGTCTCAAACTATATTTTATCTCTTGCTCACTGTTGATGTGTTAGGCTGGGTATTTCTTTGCTGTGGGGGGCTGCCCTGTTCCTTGAGGGATGGTTCTTTACTCAGATGTCAGTAGCACAACTCCACTCCATTTCCCCAGTTGTAACAAACAACATCTCCGGACTTCGCCAAATGTCTCCCAGGGAGCAAAGTCACTGACTAAATCAAAATAAGTGATTTTGATTAAGTGATTTTGTTGTTGTTGTTGTTGTTGTTGTTCTGATCCAGCCTTTAAAGACATATCAGATTGTCCTTCTAGGGGAATGGAAATCTAAGGGATGGCATGTCTCAGACTGACAGATCTACCCTTTAGACTCTAGCCTTGACTCTGAACCAGTGATTCTCAATCTTGGCTTCAGATTAGAATCACTTAGGAAACAAATAAACAAAATTAAATTCTCCAGTCATATTCCAGATCTATTCAGTCACAATCTCTCATAGTGGAAGTCATATATAAGTATTTTTGGCTCATCAGGAGATTTCAATGAGCAAATTTGAGATGTCAATTGAATACCATCTATAATGTCAAAGAGGTGTTAGTACAGAGGAAGATAATGTAGTAGAACACACAGGATTGAAAGCATGGCTGGTGTGGAGTTTAGCAGAAAGTCTGTTGTAGTCATCCAATAAACTTTTGACTATTTGCCAACGCCAGTCTTTCCCTTAAATTATCCTAGGTCTCTCCACCAAAAACCATCTTACAGGGTCTGCATTTCTATAGCATTCTGAATCTAATCTAACATGTACCACATTCTACCTTTATTATTATCCTATATAATACGGTTGTCTGCTTGACAACATTGTGAGCTCCCAGGATTCTGCCTCATTCATCTTTCCTTTCCCCCAGAACACCTACTTTGAGAGGAAGCATTCAAAGACACATTTAATAGACATATATTAAATCATGTGGAAATATCAGAGATAATCTGTCACAAAGTATCCTGTCAATTTGTCCTCAGTCCCACAGCAAGACTTCCTAGTCTAATATGTTTCAAAACTTCCACAAATGGATTGATAACTCTGGACTCCCAAGTCTTCATCTGAAAACAGGGATAATCCCTTGAGGAACATTCTGGACAGATGACCCAAGCACAAATTCTGGAACACTGAACACCCAATGCATTTAGGACACACTCAAGTCCAAACTGAAGTTTTTCCATCACTGGGATGAGCCAAATGAGTAAGGTTTGGTGGAGAAAATAATAAGAACATGACTATCAGTGTCCCTTGGAATTACACAGCCAGGGCTATCAGAGGTCAGAGTGGTCCAACCCAACAAAACTCTGGCAACCTCCTTGGCACGATGACAATTTCACACAAAATCTTCCTTGGAAATTCCCTATCAAGGACAGGATACATGTTCTTTCCCATTACCCTCTCACTCACCAACTCAGTAGCCAGGGAGATCGTGGTGAAGCTGGCACCGAAACTAGGAGGCCACAGGAGTGTCTCCAGGAGACAGATAGAGTCAAGAGTCCAGGACATAAACTCTCAGGAATCCTTGTGATCACGTGGAGCCAAAGAGCAGGAAAGAGGGAACACCTTGGCTCAGATAGTATTTATGAGAGAGGAGAAACATTGGAACCAGAAAGCCTCCAGCTAGTCCTGTGGAGTCTGGCAGCCATTTCTGTCAGCTTTCCCATTCCTAGATTGATGCTCATTGCTTAAGTCCTGTATGGGTACTGGATTTATGAAAACGCCTCTTTGTTCAACTTTTATAAGAAACTATGTCTGAAAATCATTTGACCTGTTGGGATATTTGGCTGTTGTAGGAGATGAGGAAACAGAGGCTTAGTTGAACAGGTCCTCTGTAATCTCAGGGAGGCAGAATATAAATAGAGCCGCTCCTTCCTCCAATAGCTCTCTGTTGTCCTGTAGTACAGCCATCTGCGCAGAAAGATGGAGTATTTATTTCTCCTCCCCTACCTCTACACCTGCTCCAGTGCACACACACCCATAGGGAACGGGATGAAAAGCAAGCAAGAGAACCTCCCTAAGGGAAGGAGCAGTTAGCATGATTCCAACGATCAGGGTTGAGTCCTTCCTTTAGCTTTTCACAGTTCTTCAAACTTGGGCTAATGATGTCACTCCTCAAGCCCCTTAAAACTGGACCCTCTAATGCCCTCCGCTCAGCCTGAGAAGGAGCTTCCATGCTTCAGCTGAAGGTGAAGGTGAAGGACTGCAAGCTCTGAAGTCATGCACACATTCCAGAACATGACTAGAGCTCTCTTCTCACTGAGCCAGATTTTCTTCCTCTCTAAGGAGGGAAGGATATCCTATCCATTCTCCAACGTAGGAGGAACCCCACGTGCAAAGTTCTTGGCCCTGGGCTGGCCTCCAGCAGCGCTCCCTCTCTGGCACTTGGGTGTGCAGCCCCTGGCTACCCGGCGGCTGCGGCCAGAAGCCTGCAGGGCGCGCTGAGCGCCGGGGAGCGGCTCGCAGAGGCTCGACAGCAGGAGGAGCGTGTGAGCTGTGGGCGTCTCTTTAAGAGCGGCCGGCCGGCCCGGCCTCCGCCTCTCAGTCCGTGGAGTGCCCACGGTCACCTGGAGCTCGCGGGGCAGCCAGACTGCTCCCTCCACGGAGGTGGGAGAGGGGCTCCGGTCGCTAGTGCCCAGAGCTGCCTGGGAGCGTGGCCGGCCAGCGCCTCTCCGCGGCGGAGGATGCGGGAGCGCATCTGGGCGCTGCTGCTGCGGCTGCTGCTGCTACCGCCGCGGCTGTGGGGCGCCCCCCGGACAGCCCGCGCCCCGAGCCGGAGCCTGAGCCGGGGCCTTTGCAGCCCTTCGACCTGCTCTACGCCAGCGGCGTGGCCGCCTACTACGGCGGGGACTACGAGCAAGCCGTGCGCGACTTGGAAGCGGCGCTGCGCAGCCACCGGCGCCTGCGGGAGATCCGCGTGCGCTGCGGCCGCCACTGCGCCGCGCGCCGCCCGCTCGCGCCCTCCGGCGTCGGGGCCGGGGCCGAGCTGCCCGTGTTCCGCGCCTTGCTGGAGCGGGCGCGCTGCTACCGCAGCTGCGAGAGCCAGCGCCTGGGGGGGCCCGCGTCCCGCCACCGCGTCAGCGAGGATGTGCGCAGCGACTTCCAGCGCAGAGTGCCCTACAACTACCTGCAGCGCGCCTACATCAAGGTACCCTGAGCGCCCACCTCGCGCTCCCTGCGGTTCCAGGATGCGCTCTAGAACCCTCCCCGTGACTCCTGTCCTCTGGTAGCCCTCCGTTCATTAGCCTTTCAGAGTGGGTCTCCTTGAAGGTTTCTCATTCTTCTTGGTGGATCAGGCTAAGTAGCCCGAGCTAGCGCTGGAACCACCACTAGGTGAACCTGGGCAAGTCATTAGCTTTCTGGACATCAGTTTCTCTCAGAGAGGACTGTACTGAGAAGGGGTTTAAAGTACCCATTCAGCAGTAATATCTGAGACTGGCAGCGTTGAGTCTATATAAGATCGCCTCTCTGTTCATTTCTTTCTTTTCTTTTTAAAAAATATTTATTTTTATTTATGCATACAAGAACTGGGGGACAGGGCAGAGGTGCTGGGATTGGGGTGAGAGGATTCACCAGAGACAGAATGGGAAACAGAACAAGCAGATCTACTGAAATACACTGCTAAGGGGAGCAGCGGGCGTGTCAAGAGAGGTCTGCTGTGCAGACTCTATGTGGGTAGCTCCCTGGCTGGGGATCGAACTCATGCTGCAGTGGCTGTGGACAGCTTCATAGGTTGCATCTTAACACCTTGTGCCACCAAGGAGGCCCTCTGTTCATTTCTTGATCTAACTTCTCATTTCTTTTCTGTCTACATTCCCTTATCAATCCTATGCTCTAGTCTTCCCCTTTTCTCTGATGTTTCAAGGAAAGCATTCTCAAAACCACAAGGTTAAATGCAGGCTTGCTCTGAAACAAGTGTGTTTCTCTTCCCTGCAACTACACAGAAGTAAAGATAAAAGGTTTAAGAGAAAGTATGTGTCAAAGAGTTGAATCTATGTGAGACGACCTCACTAAAATTGACTGCAGAATGTGACTTTTCCCCCCTATTGTAGATGGCTTTCAATGACTAGGAGTAACCATTTAACCAGGTTTGTGGACATCAGATGCCCAGCACTCTTATTTTTGTGTGTTTGCTTAAAGTTAGTGTCAGGAGGTACAAATTGTGTATTGGCATTTCCCCCACATTCACCATTTTGAAGATCTACTTGGATGCTTCAGCAGTGAGAATTTAGCCTATGTTCCTCAACAATCTCTCAAGCCCTGATGCTCTGAACTTATACTCCTCCCTCCCCCACCACACATTCTCCCCTTCTATGTTAATGAATCAATGTTTTTTCTGCAGTTGGATAAGTGGCGCTTTGGGGGGTAAGTTGGATTTCCTAGCCAATGTTGTGGGCTGTTTATCTGGGGTTGCAAAAAGAGACACCATGTTCAGATTTCCAGATGCCTTTTGCAGCTTATCTCTCTCAGATCTCTGCCCTAACAGTTGTTAAGATTCTCTGGAGGTTTGCAGTTGTCTGTGAATTTCAGAAAATCACAACTGAGACTAACTCTTACTCCCAGTGCTAGAGTTCTCTAGACTAGTATCTTGGAAATAAGGTGGAAGTCTGAATCTTTTCCAGGATTTGTCTTCTACTTGCTGTGCCTCCTGGTGGATTTGCTAAGGCATGTGTTAAGTATGAATCAGATTTCTTTTAAATGGGTGGCACAGAAATCAGGCCATAGTAGTCAGGGAGGGGACCTTGAATACTTGACAGATAAAGATGTACCATGCTAGTTTCTAGAGCAGAACATGGCTGGTCTTGTCTAGTCCCTGTGGTGTGGTCTTCCCAGGAATCTCAGATGTGAGATTGGCAATCCTGCTGATAGTTCCATCACACATTTAGGCTGATTTTTCTATCTCAGGTATGGAAAAGGAATGCATAGTTATGTTCAGTTCTATAAAAATAAATAACCATGATGTAACTCTCAAAATGTGAATTTCTTTGGTGCTGTAATTAAGCTTCACTGTCAATGTTAACCTTTATCAGTCATTCTGCTCCTGTACCCTGCTTAGAGGTCAAAGAAGGTGAAGCCAAGGGTTTAACATGCCTCAAACATTGAATTAATTCCAGGAATTAGTCACTCATGGGCACCTCTGTGGGTGAACTATTGGGTGTGGTCTGATGAACCAAAGGAGTGTAAAGAGTCCTTTCTAAAATATGTGAATTCATGTGGTAATTTTTATTTCCCAAGCAATGTTTAGTCTTGCATCTTTTTACTATTTACTTCCAATCCAGTAGGCAAAGTTTCTTGGCGCTACATAATTGATAGTCTCCCAAGAAGGAAATTTATTCCTTTGGAAATTTATTTTTGAGTGTTGGAGTTTGCAGGAATGTCTCTGTGAGTGTCTAATAAGGTGTGTCATGATTACTCATTCCCCTCTACCCAAAACTTCACAATGTTAGGTTCTGTTTGATTTCCTGGGAATTTCACTAACACATGCATACACAGATACATGCATATACAAACAAACACACATGCACACACAGAGACACACACACTATTCTTTGGAGTAGAGAAAAATTCTCAAATTATGACAGAACAGTCCTCGACTCTAATAAGTGTGCATCCTGGAGTGTACCTAGATGTGATCATGCTAACTTGTGTTGTTGAATTGCTTTTGACATCAGTGATCCAGTTTGTACTTGAAAAGATAATCCTAAATGAATTGAATTAAATGATGACTTTGTAGTCTGTTGTTGAGAATTGTGAATCCTATAAAAGATCAAAACTAGCAAGCCTCCAGGAGATAAAGTAGTTATTCTCAGCTAGGGTTTTCCAATGTGTGGAAATTCTTCAAAGTGCTGCTTCTTCCCCAAATCCTTGCTAGTGAGGCACTGGTAGAATTGGGTCCTTTATGCTGAGTTCCATTGTGTTCAGTTTCTCAATTCAAAGATGGGGAAAGGGAGATCAGAGAGAAAGGGGCTCTTCTATTTGCTGTGCCTCCTGGTGGATTTGCTAAGGCATGTGTTCAGTATGAATCAGATTTCTTTTAAATGAGTGGCACAGAAATCAGGCCATTGTAGTCAGGGAGGGGACCTTGAATACTTGACAGTTAAAGATATACCATGTAACACATATGATTTGGTTTGATGAATTGAACACAGGTCTGAGAACCAGGAGCCTGGAATCTTCCTGCATCAGATGTCCATGCTGTGCTGTGCCCACTGCTCTGTAAGGGTGTCTTAAGTCCCAGGGAATGCTACAGTCCCCAGGGCTACCCTTATGCCAGATTTGGACAGCTCCAGGAGAGTATGTCTTTGTCCTCTAGCTAACCGACACTCAGAGCACTTATCTTAAGGCCTGTTCTGTGCCTGGAATCTTTCTTAACGCTTGGCATGTGGGGAATGTATTCAGACAACAATGAGGTAGCAGTTCCACTTTGCTCCTAGCCATACTTTTTTGTTTAAAGGCAGAGTGAGACTTCAAACTTTTGATTTTTATCCTGTGAGATGGTAAGCTTTAACTTATGATTCACAGCCTAAAGCCTAAGATAGTGCTTTTAGCAGGGTATTCTTTGTGCATGATACATATGAAGGCCACTTATTTTAACACAGCAGCCACAGCCTGGTCCCCCTGACTTTCCAGGCCCTCTTTTCTTCTTCTCTGCCATCCTCTCCCCTGAGAGAGCAATAGATTCTTGGTCTTAAGTGTCTTACACTTTCACACATCTGGGCTTTGTTTGTTCATCTTTGGGAGGAATGTAGGCTCTGGAATGGGCTAGATCTGGAAGTGAACTTCCCTCACTCAGTCTCTAGCTATGTTACTATGAACAAATTACATAAGCTCTTTGAGCTTCAGTTTCCCATCTGTAATAGGGAGAAATAAGAGGACTACCTGACTGGTATAGGTTACATTTACAGAGGATTTATGTAAAGCACTGGAGAACTGTTTCTTCTTTTTGTTAGTTATAGTGCTAGATGTTCCCTCCTCTACAAGTGGCAACTCTCCTACTACAAATACATCTATTTCCATGAGGCTCTCTATGACTCCCGGTGTGTTTCCCAGCAATTCATCATCTTTCCTTCTAAATGACCACACCAAGGAGTGGGTCCCCTCATGACATTTTCCATTTTGAACCTTGTTTTGGAGAAACTGTAAACTTGCCTACCCCTTATGTAGCTCCTTGTGATCAAGACCTGTTTCAGTCATTTTGTATCCCCTAAAGTAGGAGTTTTCATGTCTGGATGATGATTAGATGGATGATTATTATTAATCATCTGGGTCATTAAAAATATGAATTAAAATTAGATATTTAGTTTCCATAGGTTTGATCTGGGTCCTCCACTTCTCTCCTCCCTCCTTTTCCCCCCAAATACCTAAAACAGGGCAGAAGCAGTCTGCATGCAGTATGTTTGTTGAATTGATAATGGCTGGGCTCCATGAAATATTGAGAAAGATTTCTTTGTGAGCAGAAGGTTTTCTCTCAGTTGTTTGGTTTCCTGGCTGGTCAGTTAAGGGAGAAAGTGACAGAAAAACTTTAGATGGCCTGACTTCTTACAAATTTTACTTGCAAACTCAGGCTAGAATTGCAAATTTCCTTCCTGGCCCCTATAATTTTCCTAATTTAATCCTTACTACTAAAACTGTGCTTCAGAGAATCCTTGATACATTGTGCATCCCTTATGTACATTTGTTGAATTTAAACCAGTTTAAGGGACATATCATCTTCCCCTCCCCAACCCCAACCCATGACTTATTTATTTTAGAACTGGAAGTTTGTACCTTTTAGCTCTGTCAAAAGAGAGATACTTTTATTTATTTTTTTTCTTTGCTGTGTGCTTTATAATCAGGAATATTTGACGGTGTCTGTTTTTCTCCCACTGTTCCCAGCCACTTAAGGGGAAAAAAAAATTGTACTACTGTTTATTTATTTACGTAAAACAAGCTTGTCCCTGCATGCTTTGCTTCTGAGTAGCAGCTTTAGTCATTTGACCTGTGTTTTTCTACGTAGGATTAAAGGGGGGAAAATGGAAATATGGCTAAATTAGGCAGGTCTGTTTCTGTCTCAGTCATCTGGCTAAACTTTCTTTATCTTGACCATAATCTATTTTATTAGTGGTTTCTAGAAAAGAAAGAAAAGTAAGTGCAAAGAATTTCTCATTCTTTTGCTGTTTATCGACTGCTTTCTCTTTCCTGAATGGATGCTTTAGCAACAAAAAAATTGAAAATCTAGACCTTAGCCTCACGATAATGTAGATCCTGGTAGTTAAGAATAAAAACCTTTCCCCAATTTTACAAATCAGTCTCTTTCTACTTATGTAAACTATGCATATCTATATATATATATATATATTTTTAACCACAGTTATTTCATTTAGGAGGTTGAATTTATGGTCTCTTGAAATGACTGTTATAAAATTGTCCTTCTGGTTATTTCCTCAGGGGATGAAGTTTTATTGTTTTATTTTCTTACAATTGGGCACTTTTTTTGTGCTTGATTCAGCAAAATCCACTGGTCATTATCTTTTTGTTCCAGTCTTTAGGAAGGAAACCTGGGAGATTCTTTGTCTAGACAACTCTTAGGTTTTGAGGACGTAGGAGTTATCATCTCAGTGGCTTCCTCCTAGGGGTAGTCCATTTGAAGGCCCCAGGCAGCTCTTTATCAATTGTCCAGTAAGTGCCAGGAAGCTTAAAATTCAATTAGATGAGGGTAGCAACTGCTCACAGATTCTCTTATCTCAGTTTGGTGAATCTGGGATCCCTTTACAAGTTTTAATAAAAGAAAGTAATTAGTTGCTTGTCTCTCTTCACAAATCCCATCACTGATAGTCAAATGTATTCTGTCAGTAATATCATTGGCTTATTTGATAAACACCAAAGGGAGAGCTGTGTGGAATTCTTTTGGGAATGTTTGATAAAATGTCAGCCTGTTTTATGGATGGAGCTTGATAAATTCTGAAAGGTAAGTGGTTTCCCTAAAATGAAAATTTAACAGATTTGGTGATATAATGGTTCTTTTATATTACTAACAGAGTAAGTAAACCACAGATTCATTAGACTCTCAGAATTTGGAGCTAGAAAAGACTCCAAGAAAGCATCTTGGCCAGCTCTTTTTTCTAGTAAAATAATGGCTTTTGGGCCGGGAAGTATGGGTGAGAGAGGGAGGGATAAGTATTTTAACTGAGAAATGTGGTCCAGCAAGGGTGAGGAATGTTCATTATTGGAACTATAGAAATGTCACAGCTTAAAGGATCTTCAGACGTGGTGATGCAGGCTATGACTGTCAAGTCCTAACTGATCACACCTGTCATAGTGGTTCCATGACAAATCAAAGGGAGAGAGGAGGAGTCAGTGAGTGGAGCTGGGTCCAGAATGTAGGTATTCTAATTGATAGTCCAGTGCTCTTTCCAGACCCTGTGTAGGGGTGTGGCTATCTCCCCAGGGGCAGGGGTGAATCATCTGATCAGCTTAGACTTGTAGGTTCCTGTTGCCATCAGAGACAGAGCAGACACAAGGCAGAGCTTCCTGGACTGCCCTCCCACCCTTCCTTTTCATTCACATGATCCACAGGTCACTCAGCCAACAGTCACAGTTGTCTGGTGGAAAATTTTGCATTTCTCATTAGGAAAAATAATTTTGCCTGTCTTATTTTCCATTCAGCTTTTCTCTTGTAATTCTTTCTCTGTCCTTTATCCATCCCTCCTGTCCTGCTAATTTCTACCTATGTAATTTCCAGGAGACTCGACCCTCATTTGACAAATGGCCCAAACACATCTTTTGAAAAGAAGGATTTGGAGTCAGGCTTCTGAGAGCCAGGCTCTGGCGCCGTGTATATTCCTTGTTTAGTACTGAAGAGGGCTGCAGATGATGTTGGAAGAAGCTGACTTCACTTGACCACACCCTTTCTCTTTGACTTTTCTTCCTGTATTTGTTTCCTTCCTTCTTCACCTTCCCTGTTCCTTGTCCTATTGGTGATCTACACAGTGAATTTATACCTGAAAAGCAGAGGTTTGAGGAGATCAACAGAAGGAAGGGGAAAGCATGTAGTCATAGTAGTGGCAATGCCTGCTTTCTACTTATAATACAATGAAGAGATTCTTACTTCATTTGATACACCCCAGACCTAGATATTTACTTTTTTTGAAACTCTATTTCTGTCCCTTTTACCCATGTGCCTTATGCAAATAAAATAGTAAAAAAAATCTACCTTTTTTGAAACTCTATTTTCTCCCTTTATACCCACGTACCTTATGCAAGATTTCGGTACATGTTGGGGAAGATGCGCCCGTTCCTTCGCAGCCTCCCATATTTCTACAACTGCTGTTTGTCACATTCATGGGACATTAGTATTCCAACCTTCCCATTTTACATATGAGAAAATAAAGCCAAAAAAAAAATCAAGTTATTTAAAGTTATTCAGTAGTTTAATGGAGAGTCCAGATTAGAATTCAAGAACCCTGACTCTCACTTCTGTGACATTGCTATTCACCACTAATTCTAAGACTCACACTGAAAACACAACTCAAAAAAGTTAAAATGAAGCACTAGCATACCACTTACCTTGTTTGCCAAGTGAAACAGACCCTGAAAATAAAAGCTACTATTTCCTAATGCAGAATTATGCTTGCACTACTCCTTGGCCCACTTCTGGGAATCTGAGAAATGAGAACCTTGGTCAGTGCTGTTCCCCAATAAACCTAGTCAAAAATGAGTGAGGCAGAGCATCTTGTTTGAAAAGGAAGTGGAGGAATAAGAGCATTGAAGAGGGAATTCAAGGATATCATATTTTCCAGAAGCTCAGGACTCTCAGATTGATCCTGCTGGAATCGATTATCTACAAATAATAGATTCACATTTTGTGCTAATAATGGAACACTAGTGAAGATTGGAAGGCAATGGTAAAAATCAAGATATGTAATGAAATAAAGACATCTGAAACAAAACAGAGAAACTGGTAATAAAGCTAAATCCTAGGAAAGTTAATGGAGCCAACTTTGGTTTATTCTTCTTGTTTTGATGCCTCATTTATGGCATTTGCTCTGCCAAGCTCAAAAGGCTTGCATGAAGAAAGCAACATAATTAGAACTCCAGATGAAGTATATTACCTTAAGACCAGATATGAGTATTTTAAAAAATGATCTCTAATTGTAAAATGAAAGACTAATCCAATAGACCATAACTAATTCATTTCCCCACTAAGGCAAATGCTATTTCTAAGTATTTTTCATGTTGACTCTAGGATCAACAATCAACATTGCATTTTATAGTTGCATTTTAGGAAGGTTAGCAGCATCCTAACCATTTAGGTTAGGCCTTACTGGCAGATACCAGTAGCAATATACCCACTCTCTCCAACCTGTGACAATAACAAGAAAATGTCTCTATACGTTGTGAAATGTCTCTTGGGGGATCAAAACCACCTCCTCTTTAGGACCACTGATTTAAATATTTAACCATATTAATGGTATCTGGACATTAAACTTAACCAAGAACAAATCATTTTTTTTTAATTTATGCTAAATGGCAATGTTCTTATGGGTGAAACATATCAGGAAAAGTTTCACTACAGCTTGATAACTTTTACAAGGGAAATCCTTTGGAAAGAGAGCCTCTCTCTCCAAGAAGCAAACCACTAGATTGTTATCCCATAGCTGATCCTACCCCCTGTGTCAGCACTAATTTAGCTTGTAGGAAAAGATCAGTGTATCTGGCTTCTGTTTATTATCCAAATATAAGAGGACAGGTTGCTTTAGCAATGTAAACTAACACCTTTTAGTTGTGAACTTCCAAGCCCAGAATTAATGTATTTCTCATTCAATTTGGAAAGTACCCAGTTCCAGTCATTTAATAGCAGCACACACTACATCTCAGGGTTTATTTTGTATCACATATATTACTAACAAGCAGATTGACTCAAACTCCAAATACCAGTTTATAGCAGGCTGAAAAGTAGGGAAAATAAGAAAGGACAAATGATATAGAGATAGGAAGAGAAAGTCAGGGATGGTCTCCAATCTTTTTGGGTTGCTATAACAGAACTCTGTAAGACTGGGGCACTTATAAACAATAAGCATTTCTCTCTCACAGTTCTGGAAGCTAGGAGAGCAGGATTGTAGTTCCAGCAGATTCGGTTTTTATGAGTTCCTGCTTCTAGATCGCTTTATTTTCACTGTAACCTCATGTAATGGAAGGGTCAGGAAGCTTGTTGACTTTTTTTTTTGAAGGATGTGAGTCTCTTTCATGAGTGCTTTGGCCTCAAGATCTCATTATCCCCCAAAGACCCACTGCCTAATATTGTCATCTTGGGTTTTAACATATGAATTCTGGGGGACAAAAACTTTCAGACCATAGCAGAGAGAGATATAGAAATTCAGGGAGAGGGATGGAGAGCTGACAGCCAAAATGAAGTAAAGGAAAGCAAGAACAATGAAATCAAGGTTAAATCAGGGATGCCAAGCATTAAAGGAGGCTGTGCCAAACAAAGTGTGGGTGTTGCACACACTGATGTACATGTCTCTGCAATAAACCAATCATTTTTGTCAGATGTATGTTTCTTTTCTATCCCAGAGTGCCTTAGGACCTTATTCCTGTAATGTTTCTGTCCTTTTTTTTTTAAGGTTTATTTTTATTTATTTATGCATATAAGAACTGGGGTGTAGGCCAGAGGTTCAAAGATTCACCAGAGACAAAGAGAGGAACAGAACAGGCGAACCTACTGAAATGCACTGTTGAAGAGAGCAGCTGGTGAGACAGGAGAGGCCTGCTGTGCCATATGAGTTAGCTCCCCAGGTGGGGAATTGAACTCGGGATCAAACTCTGATTGCAGTGACTGGCAGTAGCTTGATAGTGCTGATACTTAACCCCTTGCACCACCAGGGAGGCCCTTTTTTTTTTTTTTAAGATTTATTTTTATTTATTTATGCATACAAGAATGGTAGTGTAGGCCAGAGGTGCAGGGGGTGAGAGGATTCACTAGAGGCAGAGGAGGAACCAAACAGGCAGATCTACTGAAATATATTGCTGAGGGGAGCAGCTGGCGAGACAGGAGAGGTCTGCTGTGCCATGTCGGTCAGCTCCCTGGCCCAGGATGAACTCAGGCTGTAGTGGCTGGCAATAGTTTGATAGCACTGAGACTTAACCCCTGCACCACTCGGGAGGCCCATGTTGCTGTTTTGATCAAGCCCAGGGTGGGAAAGCAAATCTATCTCCTTAGTAATACAGGCAAGGAAGGAATCTCTTTAGTGGAGATACCACATGTGCAACACCAAATGTTCACCAAGTGATATGTGCTCCCTTAGAATGAATGAATAAAGGAGTAAATAAATGCCACAGGAAGTCAATAGGGGATCCCTAATAAAAATACTATTAATTTGCATTAAATTATTCTTAATGAGCATTAAAGAATTTCCTGAGTCCTTTTAGGGGTAACATTCTCTGTTGGGCCTTGGGGATAGGATGATAAATAAAATACCTCCACTACCATCAAGACAGTCACAGGCCATGGAGAGACACTAATGTGTGAATAGCTATAAGCTGAACCTTCAGATGAGAAACAGAAGTACCTCTGTTTGGTTACATTGTGCCAGTTCAAATATGTTTTATATCAAATCTATGAACCTAGGTATGGAAAGGATATAACTCAAAGATTTATGGTATCTGAGTAATGCCATTTAGAAAATGCTGGTCATTTTCAACTTTTAGGTAGGGAAAAGAAAGGGCTGAAAAAGAGGGCAATTAGAAGCAGGAATAATGAAAAATTTGGAGAATTCAGTTACTCAAGGATACAGGTTTTAAGAATAAATTTGATCGCACTTTTCAAAGGGTGTGGGGTGTCATGAGGCTTGAAAAAAGTGATATATGGTAATGTATGAAATAATTACAGGATAGTTACAGGATAGGCTACCTCAAAGCTATGTCCCTGTGGTGTTAATGACTTTAAAAGTTTGTCAAGGGAATGCTGTTTTACTATTTCAGGTTTCTTTGAAGTCTTAGGTATAGTTTGACCTTTATTTTTTACAGTTTACCAAGTCACCTGACTTCTTTGCGTCTCTGTTTCTCTCTCTGTGAATAGACGATAATAACATTATTTAGCTTAGAAGGTTGCCATAGAGGTAAAATGAGAAAATATTTGTAACAGTAAATTATGAGGGATTAGCATCCATAAGAGATGAGGATGAGAAAGAGGAGGAATTAAAATCCTAACAAAAGGCTAAATATATACCCAGCAGGCTGTTAAAGGCAATAAGAAAAATCATTCATCCTTTCAGAGAGCCAAAACATGTTAAATTTTTTTTCTACTTTATCAAAATATTGCATTATTTTTAAACCAAAAAGGTAACAAAATCAAATACCTCATTAACAAATAAAAAGATTTTTTTGTGTGTGTGTATGTGCATGAAGAATCATAATAAACAAACACTCATTGGGGTAGTTGTGAGTTAAACTTTAAAACTGCATTGCCTTCCCCATACATTTTGTGTACAAAACAGATTTTAAAGAAACCTGGAGTGGCAAATGATATTTCCCTTGCTGGACTTAAAAAAAAAAAAAAAAATCATGGAAACCGAACATTTGGACTTAGCTTTGAGGCAATATGTTTTATAATTATTAGTAGTTAAAGATATTATTTTCAACCATTACTATATTTCAGGTAACTTACTAAAAGCTTTACATAATTTTTCTTTTATGTAAGTTTTACATTACATAATTTACATAATTTTCAAGTTCTTATAGCAACTCTAAGATGCAGTCTTGAGTAATCTTCATTTTACATAAGGAATACTTGAAGTTTAAAAGGTTATGTAATACGTCTGAGATCACCCAGTTAGTATATAACTGGAATGTGAATCTTGGTTTTTCCATGAGAAAAGCTGACTTCTCATGTACTTCTTATAGCTTGGGTTTTGATATCAAACTGACCTATGTTTTAAAATAAATAAGTTGATGGTTTCCACTGGGAAATACATGATCCTAAATTTCTTATTTTACATATCAAGGTTCTTGGGAGAAGTTGAAAAAGAAAAGGTTATAGGCTCACCCAGGTCAGCACTGACCTTGTTAAGCTTCCTGCTTGGCTTCTAGGCAGAGGATTCTAGGCAAACTTGTAAGAGAAGATAAAAGACAAAAGAATAGGAAAGTATATCATGCTAAACTGAGAAGATAATATGCCTTAGGTGCATAACACTTGGGGACACATATCAAGAGCTTGACCTGCTCAGTTAGAGCTACTGACTTCAAGTGCAATTCTCTATACATTGGATCACAGACTTTCCAACCTCCTTTTAAACCATCAGGCTAAAACAAAAATCATCCTCTTGAAAACTAGGTTCTCTTGCTCTCTCTCTCTTTTTTTTCTATTTTGAGAAAAGTCTTTTAGCTCTCTCCCCCACATTTTCTGACCTTTTTATTTCATAATTTTCTTGAGATTATGACCTTTTATATGTGTTTTTCAAAAGATGGCCTCTGTTCACATACGTTCCAAACCTCCTTTGTTTCATGTTAATAGATAAAATCTCTTCCCATACACCAACGCATCTTGGGAATTTTAAACCCTTGAAACTTTTCCCCACTCTGATCTTCAGTATCCCTGGGAGATGGTCTACATTTGGGGAATAAACAAACATATCCTCATCCCAGACACCAGAAATGAGCCTGCTTCTCTTGTAACAATCAGGTAAATGGGAAAGGAACTCAAATGAAAACCAGGAAGATTATGAGTCTAGTAATCAAGAAATTCAGCTCTGTCCCCAGTTTTGCAGTTTGGCCACTAATGTTTCTCTCTAGGCTTGAGGTTTTGATTGGTGTAAAGGCATCATTAAACCACATAATTTAGAGCAACTATACCTCTGGCCAGCCTGAGTTTCTAAAATACAATACTTTAGTTGTCTGGTATGGTAAATTGCCTACCTATGGAAAAGATAAATGATGAGATAATGATGTAATGGAATGGACAGTAGAACATAGGTAAAAGGAGCTCAAAAGGTCACAGGTCATCTTTGGGCAATCATGACTCTTGAAATAGGGTTGCACTAGTATTTAAGGGGGTGGTATATAAAGAGATACAAGAAACTAGGGCATGTTTAGGAAGGACAAAAGGATAAAAGACTCAAAGCCATGCTCTATGGAAACAGTTGAAATAGGAATGAATAACTAAAGGAAAGGATTTGAAATAGATAATCTGAGACAATGATTCTTGATAATAGAAGAACTAGAACCAGAAGGAATTCCTTCACTGAGAAATTAAAGTATTAGGATCAAGTAACAAGTTACAGATAAAAAGATCTTACCTTAACTCTGGAAGACTTTCCTAACACTAGAACTTGTGCAGAGAGAATAAGAGCTCTACAAGAAGGTGTTTGAGCATGAGTCGAAGTCATAGCTAGGAGGTTGCCTTTAAGTTTCAAGCACTAAAATGATCTTGAAATAGGTAAGATTTAACATATTTTCTAATCTTGAGTTAATCAGATTCTGTGATTTTGTGAAATGAACATTTGTTACACCCAGAGATGGGATGCTTACATACTTTTCTCTGGAAAAATCCCACAACTGTCTCTGTGCTGCTTCTTAATTCCAGTTAATGTAATCATAGACCAGTATCAACAACACATTCCCTATAAATATCTTACATAATGCAAAAGAGAAAAGAGGGAAAAAAAAAAAAACAAGTAAACCACTGCCAGGACCTTAAAACACACATGGAAACACATACTCATGGAATACTTTGCAGTAACAACATCCACATGCATGATCAACTGCAGTCCTCTAATTTCTGGCCTAAGTATCTCCGAGATAACATCTGAAATGGATTTAGCATTTGTTACAGAGAACCCCTGAGAGCTTTAAATTAAATTTATAACAACTGATCAGAATGTCCATGCATAAGATTTGAAAGTGAGTACAGGCTATCTCAGCATGTATGTCACATATTTTCAGAAAAATAACAAGTTTATTGACAGTCTTTACAGTGCTATTCTAATTTGCTTCATTTGTGTGCTATTCAGAGATCAATGTGAAAATATGGCCATATTACACACTGTAGTTCAGTTCTTATATATTTTTGCCAATGTTAGGTTTGGTCATTTTCATGTGTGAGTTGCTGGGGGGGGGTGTCTATCTAGGCCTTCATATTTAATAATATTTAAAGGATTTTAAATAGAATCTCTTTATCTGGCCCTTTCAATTTTATTTTATTATTTTTAAGCAGAAATAAATTTATCTCACACTTCCAGCCTCCAGAATATCTGACCCTTTCTTGTCTTTAATTCCTTCCTTACTCTCTAGTTGGGGGCCGGGAGGAGAGTCTGCTACCCCCAAGAAACAAGGGGAGTGAAAGTCAAAAGTCCCCATTCAAACTGCTGACTAAAGTGAGGGAGTTTGGCTTTATTCTCTGTTTCTGGCAGGAGTGGGAAGATTTTGTCATGAATGTTTCTATTTTGCTTTGCCTAACTTCTCTGGTCCTTCAACTACAGAGAACATGGTTTGGGGGTGTCCTTTTCTGCTTGTTCCTATTGGCATGTTTAGATTGTAGGCTTCTCCAGAGTCCCATCTTGACTCTTTGAGAGACAAAAAGAAAACCCGGAAAACTTGACCATTATATTCAGGTGCTATTTCCAAGCCACCCACCTTCTTGTCATCTTCCAGTCTTCCTGTGTTTGTTAGATTGTGTCCAGAGGTTTTAGGTGCACTTATGGGGAGGTCTAGGGAGAAATGTCACTCCTTCTTCACCATAAGAAGTCTTCTTACAGACTCTTTAAATGGTCTTTAGGCTTTAATGACCATGAATACAATTTGGAATAGACTTGATTTCAAAATACTGGAAAAGCATTGTCAGCAATACTTTACTGCAAAAAGGTACAGAATAGGTTTTCTGACCTCCAATTAAAATCTTTAGTGAACTTTACCATACTACCACTAAGTCAAAACTAAGTAAATCAATTGAACTATGCTATAGTTCACATTGAGCTAAGAGTATTCTCCCTATTCCTCTTTGAAAGCTGCAAAAAGGCCCAACATTGTTACTGAGTTGCCATTAGCCTGCCATTTCACTTTTTTAAATAAGTGCATAGGTGTTGCAGGGCAGGGAGAGGGGCACCCCAGAACCCCAAACCTGCCTGCTCTAAATAGGTTATACCATTCGCCTCATCAAGACAAAACATATAAGACCTTTAATGGAAAGGAACTTTAATACAATTAGTGTGCAACAAAGAAAAGGGGAAGACTGTAGTTTCCAAATCAAGTTACCCATCCCTCATGGGTAAATGTCCAGCCAAATCAGGACCAATGAGGCCCAGAAGCCTGCCACAAGTCTAAAGCACCTTCTGGTGGGAAACCATAGAAAAGGCTCAGGAACAGCCAGACAAGTGTGGGAGGAAAAGAGCAGAATCAAAATCAGGATAAAAGCTGCCATTTTTAACCTCCCCACAGGTCTCTCACCTACATCTGTTTTACCCAGTCCAGGACCAAGAAACAAGCACAGTTTCTTCATGTGTCTCTCTGTTCCATGTGCCTCCTTCAGGTATCCTTCTGGCTCCCCATCTTCCTTCCTTCCTTTTTCCAGTCTCCTCTCAAGCTTTGCCTCTCTCTCTCTGCTCAGCTTCATCCTTTCTCCAAGGGAAGCTGGAACTGCCCCTTTTCCTGGGGATCATCCTCTTACAATCCCCCCATTTACTTTTTGTTGTGCCAATCTATGATCACCAGTATGACAAAAGTTTCCATTCCTAGAAAATAGTCCATCAGTCCAAGCCAAAATAAAAACAAAGCAAAACAATACAACAACAACAACAAACATCTAGAGGCATTAGTCAAAACCAGAGAGCAAATCTATCAAAATTACAGGAAGAAAAATGTTAAAACTGGTTTAACTTATCTACATTTCAATTACTTAAATAAGTGCATAGGATAGAGCCCTCTGTAACACTGTGATTTAACTCTTCATAAATAAGTATTTGGTCATCCTGATCCATTTTCCCAATAGGATAGTTTTACCCACTATGAAATTAGCCACTGTGTTATATTTGGGAAACCCATTTACTTGGCATTTAGAGTAAGGGAAAAAAATGCTCCTAAGTAATCACTGCCTTTTTTTGTCCCAGAATAAAAATGACATTCCCATAATCAAATTTAGATCATTTATGTGTGTCTTTGATCTAAATATTCACATAGAGCTGACATCACTGTTTGAATCTTTACATTTGGTAGAAACATAATACATGCTTGTTGAATTTTAATTGCCACTTCTCTTAGGGCATGGGTTTGTCCTTAGACTTGTAATTCATCATTTAAAAATGCCACTTTGTGCATTTGATCATTATTTTTTAAAAGATTTTTTTCATGGGGCACTGACTTCATAGGTCAATTTAGGATTACTAACATGAAGTTGGGTGTGATCTTTGGAAGTAGTCTTAGAGTAAGAAGGTAGGAAACTGAGACTTGTTACACTGCCATTATGGCTTTATCTTGATAACTTCCCCTTTCTCGGCCATGTTTTCTTCATTTTAAAGTTAGGTGACTGGATTAAATAATCTCAAAAATCTAACAGCTTTAATATATTTTAATGTTTGGCAAAATATTTCCTCTGATAAAATCATTAAATGTTATTAAATTATGAGGCACTCTGCAATTTGTTTCCTCTTTAATTTGGTCTTAAATTCTAGTATCTTACCCTCAAAATTAAACATTTTGAAATTTAGATAATAAAATTATAGACTTATGCAGTATAAAATACTGACTACATTAGAAAGGAAGGTCAAATAGATAACCCACTTAAACCATAGAAGTAGTCTCTTGTGGATCAGTGTCCTGAAGAAATGTTTTAATTTTTAAAAAATTTTTTAAAGGTTTATTTATTTATACATACAAGAATTAGGGTACAGGCCAGAGGTGCAGGGGCTAGTGGTAGTGAGAATATTCACCAGAGACAGAGTGGGGACCAGAACAGGTGGATTGACTGAAATACACTGCTCAGGGGAGCAGCTGGCATGACAGGAGATGCCGGGGACCAGCCTCTGGCAAAATGTCATGTCAGGGGTTCCTGAAAGGATGAGACAGCCTAGGCGACACGTTAGGAGCTAAAACTTAAGGGCTGAGGGGAAGGGGATGAGGTAGTGAGGAGACACTGACACTGGATGAGGTGCAAGTATCTTCTGCCGAGAGACTCAGCAGGTCTTTATTTATTCATTTTTAGTAAGCAGAAAGAAAAAGACATTATCATGTGTAAAGCAGAAACAATTAGTGTATTTTATTCCCATGGACTACTGGCTCCTACGGGTCCCAGCTAGATGGTAGCCTTCAAGGTTAATAGATAAAAAACCAAACCTTACACTAAAACTTATTATTTCAGCTAGACAATTACCTAAGACAGTTGACACCTGCCAGTACATCCCTATCAGCTAAAGCCTAAGCATCAAAAGACTATTTTATTCAGATGGCCTTCAGCCGGAGACCAGCTGCTACTCAGCTATCAGAACTTTTTTCTACCTAGAAACTTCTTAACACAGTTAACTTCATTTAAAAACTTTCCTAAGAAACTTCTAAAAAAGCAAAAGAAGGATTTACTATAATTGTTGTGCTGGATTGCTTGTCAGATATATACAATAAATTGTCTCCCATTGTCAAGTGGGCCAAATTGTTTAATAACTAATTTCTAAACAGATGATTTTCCATGCCATTTATTTGTAGTATACTGATGCATATAATTTATTGCCTAAATGTACTTTCTGATAAATTTTGTCTCTCTTTATGATCAAGAACAAAAAAGGAAGGAATGTTAGATCTTCAGCCCCGCGGTTTGAGGCACAAGGAATCTTCAGCCCCACGGTGTGGTGTGAGGCTCTTTAGCTTCGGCCCCACAGTGTGAGGCCCTTTACTTTCGGCCCCATGGTGTGCGGCCCTTTAGCTTCACTGCTTGCCAGTGTCTTATCTGGCTGGGGCAACAAGGCCCCCTGCAAGGAGAGGTCTTCTGTGCCATGTGGGTCATCCCCCTGGCTGGGGATCTAACTCGTGCTGCAATAGTTGCAGATAGCTTCACAGTGCTCAACCCCTTGCATCACCAGGGAGGCCTCCTGCAAAAATGTTTTAAACTCATCCCTTAATTAAAAAAAAAAAACTTTTATTCCTCTTCTGTATTGTTACTACACAGTTGTGTGACTCCCCTCTGACATTTTTTAAGTTAGATGGGAGGGAAGGGGTCCAGTGGAACATGGTGAAGGATTGTTGAGGCACTGGTGGTGGGCAGTATACATTTGTAGAGGTTTAAACCTATTGCCTCCAAAGTAGACATGATGATATAAACCTAGTTTACCTCAATAAATAAAATTTTGGGGGAAATAAAACGACTAAAAAATAGTTAAGATTCAGTTTTACTAAAAATTTTCACTATTTCCTATAATGCCAAGTCAAGATCAGGATGTAAGTTGATAACACCAGCTCTTGTTTGTGAGATTAACTCTACCCTTTTAAAATCTGAATGGTATCAATGTGATTACAGAACAAGATTCCTTGAAAAAGTCTTTAACTTCTTGAAACTTGTTTTCTCTTTCTGTAGAATGGGGGTATAACAGAGTCATCTCCATAAAAAGGGGAGGTCCATGTTCCCTGCCCACCTAGTGAGGACTGGAGCTGAGCGGCCAGGAGAAGCTATAGAAGACCTGGTGCAGACACGGAAAGGAGACACATGGAGCAGAGAGAGATGTGAAGAAGCTATGCTTGCTTCTTGGCTTTGGACTTGCACTAGGGACTTAAGGGACATAGAAAGAGACATGTGGAGGAGAAACTTGTAGACACACTTGGGAGGGACATGTAGGTGAGAGACACATAGGGAGGCTGACAGTGGCAACTGTTATCTTGATTTGTACTTTAATTTTGTTCCTTTCATTTGGGACTTGCCTATTCTTTTTTGCCCCCTTTCCTATGGTTCCCTGCCTGAAGGTGCCTTAGATTTATATCAACGTTTTGTGCCTCAGTGGCCCCACTTTAAGCAAACCCCGTTTGGCTGGACATTTACCCATGAAGGGTTGGGTAACTTTGGGTGTTTTATTGGGAAACTATTACAGTTTCTTCTCTCTCTGTGCACACTATCCTATTATAGTTCTTTCACACTAAGAGTATGCTTTGTCTTTATGTGGCAGATGGCAGAATCCCTTTAGTGTGTGCAAGTTTGGGGACCCTGGGGTGTCCCTCAGTCTGCTGCTAATAGGGATATTATAATAGTTATCTATGGTGCAAATTTATTACAAAAATTGAGGAAAATGTTTTCAAAATGCAAAAGTTCTATACAAATATAATGTAAAAACAAGGTAATTTCTTATTCATATAAGCATATGTATCAATTTATATAATTGCTTTATCTTATGAAACTATTATATTGATACATGTTTTGTTATATTTTTCACCATGTTAAAATGCCCATTTTTACACAAATACTGATAATATCCATTCTGGTGATCAACAATAATAGGACATGAAATTTTTTCCAGATGTTTTTGAGGTTATATAAAATCAAATATGGGTAGTGCAGATATAAGAGAGTATTATGTATAGGTTCCTTTGTGGCCTTGGCAATTTTAAGATCCCTGATTTCTTTTAATAGATTCCAGCCGTTGCATGCCTTTATCCCTAGGGGGTGGGGAGCAGGAAGTGAAAGCTGTTGCTTATAACAGCACTTGAAACAGAAATTGTTTGATAAGGCCAATGGTTAGAATATTTGCAACTTCTTATTTTGCATTCCTATGACATTATCAGTTCCCAAAGATTATCTGGCAATCTGTAGGAGCAGGACTGGGCCACAGTGCAGGTTTTCTGACCAGCAGACCTGGTAAAGGAGGAGTCAGAGTCCTCAGTCACTTTTTGCAGGCTTTTAGTGGGGTTTACCAGGTACACAGTAGGCATGGGTGTTGGGGGGCCGGGAGGCTGGCAGTTCTCCCAGCCAGCAAATCCTCACTCTATCTGGGCTCTCTGGCATTCTCTCTGCTTCTCTTCTTCTTGGCTTCTCTGCTTCTTTCTCAGCTTCTTCTCCGCTTCTGCTGGCGTCCCCATGACGCTGCCCTTAAAAGCCCAGTCTTAGCCCAGGTGAATCCCATATACCTATGCCCACGCCCGATTCCAGGTGCCCGCCATCAGGCATGCATTCAGGACCACAAGGATCCATCATCTATCCTGATGGCGTGAGGGCAGAAAAGCCTGACATTTTTCCTCACCCTACACAATCTGTGGGAAATCTAGCAGCAGTGAGAAATGGGCCTTCATGTATGTTATGATACATAGCTAGAAAGAAATGAAGGAATTGTCAACAGTGGGATAGGTCTGAATTGGCCCCAAAGTATGGTCATTGGGGTTTTCAGTACTTTTTTTTTTTAATTTATTTATTTTTGTTGTTCTTTCACTTTGGGAATTATAAGCAAAATATTGAACACTGTATCCTTTTGAGGAGTAAAGCATCATATTTCATCACTTTGAGAGAGTGACTTTGACTCACAATTCAACCTTAAGCTCCTGTATATAGCTTTGTAACTTTTAGCTTTGTAATGATTTTATCATCTGGAGTATTATGTGTAGTAATGTCTCAGTTTTCCTGTCTGTAAAATTAGCAATTCCTAGGAACGTTAAGATTAAATGAGCTAATGGATATCAGGTCCTTAGGTATACCTTGCAAGTTTTAAGCACAAGCACATGTTAACTTTTCTGTTAAACTGATGGATCACACTTGCAAAATAATGGCCCTATTCTTTCAGAGATTCTTCAAATGAGTTATATTGATTAGGTTAGATTTGGCTATGGCAGAATTGTTTTGATTTAACCAATTGTGGATGATTATTTGGACTATCTGTTTAATTGTCCTGTTCATTCTGTTATTAGCTGTTTGAGTAAATCACTCTAGATCTTTAATTCTGATGTTTTTTTAATGATGAAGAAAGATGACATCCTTATACTTGATCTCCTTATTTTGCAGGATTATTGGGGAATTTTTTTTGACTGTGTAAGTACTTTGCAAATTACAAAGTATGATATAAATGTGGCTTCTTCTTATCCAAGCTTTATCAATCCTATTTTGGGTTGGGCAGAATATCATGGGACTCTGGTACCTTACTATTGTTGATCCATTGTATTCAGTTACAACCAAGCTGTTACATCAAGACTGTTCACCTTGAGTCAGCCATTCCAAGGTCACCAGTTTCCTAATGCTTAAGGAATTGTGCCTAGGTTCTATGGAAATTGCATGAAAAATATGAGACAATGGACTGTTTTACTTGGCTGCTATATTTGGTTCACTGCTTGATAAATTAGGACAAATCTGACAAATGGTTCTCGTTGCTACCAGCAACCAGGGTCATAGAATTGAAGGATATCAGATATGCAAGAGAAATGGAAAATAACTTCTCAAAGCAATGCCTTCTGCAAGAATCCCAAGGCTACTTTCAGTGCTGAAGAAAGCTAAATAGAACTGTGGCTCAGTGCTCTGAGATTTCCTACTTGTAACTCAAAACGGATGCAGATGTAGACATGAGGTTGTAGTTCAAGATTTTGCCTTCCTGGGTGGAAGGAAAAGTATTAGTATTAGATTGTTGATTGACAGCTTTTTGTAACTGTAACCCCCATAGTTGCAGGAAATAGAACAGAGATAAAAATTCCAGATCAGCTTATTTGCTATTCTGATTATACAGTACATTAGATTGCTAGCCATTGCTCTGTACCAATATATGTGAAACTCTCAGAATTAATCTACTTTGGTTTTTGCTACACAGCACCATTTTTCTTCTTGGAAACAGGTAACAATGGAGAAAGAATGTCAGCTTTTTATCATGTAGAAGTAAACCTAAGTAACGTCACTGGAAATATCCAATGAACGACATAAACTTGTAACATTAATCCTTAATTCTATGGACTTTTTAATTAAAGGTAAATGTGATAAGTTCTGCTAAATTTAAAGAAAAGACACCAGGTTTTCAATTATTTCCAGTGTATTGACTGCTTATCCTAGTGATAGTGACATAAACTGAAACAGAAAGAAAAAGGAAATACTTCTTGTCATAGCAGTCTATTATTTAAATTCCTACACCCTGTTAGATTCTCACCAGTGCCATCTGCTGACTCCCACACCATCACCTCCCAATCCCCCAGTACACAGCTTCCTGTTCAGTTTCTGGTTCATGGTTTCATCATGGCCTTGCTTTTCATCTGGTTATCAGCCTCTGTGAATTCAACAACTCTGCGGACACTCCTTTGTTTTCCATTAATCTTCTAAAATTTCTTCACCTGATTTTGTCTTTACTAGCTATATAGTATTTCTCAACTTCCCTTGGTGCCTTTCCCTTCTATCATTTTGTTATTTATCTGTCCAAACCTAGCCTGTGGCCAGCCTCTTCAAATATTCCCTTGTATGTAGTCGGCATGTGGCCATTCACGTGGTAATGAAGATTGACTCTTTATGGTCAAGCTCAGCAGTGCTCAACCCCTGTCCCCTGAAATTTGCAGACAAATGTCGCACAGCCACACCTTTGTAGTCTAGCACTTATTTTCACTGTGTGTTCACAGCTAGAGTTTTAGTGTCATTTCACAGTTTTCTGATGATGGTGTTCAATATTTTTTTTCTGAGAGTTGATGTTCAGAGTCATATATAGTGAACGACAAGGAGGACACTAATATCCTAAATGTATGGGATGCAGCAAAAGCAGTAATAAGAGGAAAATATATAGCAATAGAAGCTCACATCAAGAAACAAGAAAGAACGCAAAGAAACAACCTCATCTCGAAGCTCAAAGATCTAGAAAAAGAACAACAAAAAAACCCCAAAACCAGTAGAAGAAAAGAAATAATAAAAACCAAAGCAGAAATAAATGAAATTGAAACTAAAAAAACAATCCAAAAGATCAATGAAACCAAGAGCTGGTTTTTTGAAAAAATCAATAAAATAGACAAACCCCGAGCCAGGCTCACAAAGGAAAAAAGGGAGAAAGCACAAATAAACAGGATCATCAATGAAAGAGGAGAAATCACAACGGACACAGCAGAAATCAAAAGAATAATCAGTAACTACTATGAACAGTTATATGGAAACAAGTTTAACAATCTAGAGGAGATGGACAAATTCCTACAACTCTACAATCACCCAAAGCTAGATAAAGAAGAAATAGAACACCTAAACAGACCAATTACAATTAGCGAAATTGAAATGGTAATCAAAAACCTCCCCAAAAACAAAAGCCCAGGACCTGATGGATTTACAAATGAATTCTACCAAACATTCAGAGACGAATTAGTGCCTATCCTTCACAAACTCTTCCAAAAAATTGAGAAGGAAGGGACAATACCAAACACGTTTTATGAAGCCAACATTACACTAATACCAAAACCGAACAAGGACAACACAAAAAAGGAAAACTACAGGCCAATCTCCCTAATGAACACTGATGCAAAAATCCTCAATAAAATTTTAGCTATCAGAATCCAACAATGTATCCATAAGATAATTCACCACGACCAAGTTGGATTCATTCCAGGGGCACAAGGATGGTTTAACATCCGAAAATCAATCAACATTATCCAGAGTCATATATAGTGCCCTAAACTATAATCTTTTCATTCTCTGTATAACTTTATCTCTGACATTACTAAGGAAAACTTTAATAGGAGAATTCAGGGTGGTATGGTGGGAAAAGATGAGAGGGTATGTGTGTGAGACAGTAAGATGGCAAAATTACTAGCTTTTTGCATCTTTTTTTATGAATAGGAAGGCAAAAGTAAAACAGAATTGACCAGAGACTTGGAGTCTGTGATTAATTGTGGTTGTGATTCCCTGGACACAAAGAAAACATGCCAGAAAAGAATAAGAGTAAGGAGGAAGGAGATTATATTCTTTCTACTGTTCCTTTTTCCCCTTTTTAAAAGTCCAATTATTTGTGCTTAATTAACTTAAATAAAACATAAGAAATATTGCTTGAAATATATGAACATTCAAACTAAAAGGATGCATATTAGAAAGACTAAAAGGAGTTCATTCATGTCTTGGCTTCTAGAAAGACTAAGCTAAGCTCTTTAGATAACTAGAACAGCATTCTACCTTTGGGAAAATGCCATAAGTCATTTGCCCTCTTATTTTTAAAAAGAGCCATGTAAGTTAGATATAGCTCTTAATCAGTATATTTTCCAGGTTTTATGTCCTGCCTTCAGCGATAGCTATTTTGCTAAGTGAACTGATTTCTCAGAGGGTTTTGCTTTCTAGCAAGTCAAAGATTGACAGAGTTGGTGGAGGAAGTAACACAACACACGGGATTATTTTAGTAGCAACTTGCCCTGAATATCGACATGCCCCTTACATATATTATTTCAGCTGAACATTTCCTCTTTGAAATACAGTGCGGCTGAGCCTACAGGAAGACATTTTTAGTTCAATGTGGCTGCCCATCTTTAATGATGCTGGTAAAACCTGGAACCTGGCTGATTTATACACATAGTTCTGGCTAGCTTCTCTCTTCACTGTCTATAGTGTTCCCTTGAATATTCCAAACACTTTGTATTTCATTGCCCCCCCTTCATAGAAAATGCCCAAGCATAAGAAACAGATACTGAATTTCCTACATTGCTTAACTCTCATAGCCTCTTGCTGTTTCCCTCTGCCAGTCTGTGGTAAAAACTTCATCTGGCATCCTTCTTTTCAGAATTATCCACTGTATTTGTTAGATGTTTGAATTCTGTCTTCTTTTAAATTTCTATACATTGATATTTTTAATTTTAAAAAGTTTTGATTTAAAATTATCCTTTTTTTTATTAAATGAAACTTTATTTGAAAAAAAAAAATCTTATCAGCTCTAATGAATTATCTACCTACTAGGAGGCAAATATTCACTTACAGCAGTTAAACTGAAAAGAATTAAATTAAAATTCCTTGAGATAAGACATGCAGATGTTATGCTGGGGTTGTGTTTGTGCAGGGTTGGTTGCCATGGAAACTGAGTCAAACCTGCAGGTAACCCCAGACCTCTGGGCCCTCACAGCATGACCCTCCTCCTTCCTGGAAGGCCTGATGACTCAGGGGATCCCCGACACTCCCAGGCCTCTGTGGGCTGTGACTGCACAGCAGGCGCAAAAAGGCCCCTTGGGAGATGCTGATGGTTGGATGTTGGCCAGCATTTGCTTGTTGAGAACATTTTCTTTTCTTAGTTTCACGAGCTTTCTCTCATTTACCACAGCTGCCATCTATTTTTTCTTGAATTTCTTTCATTCAGAAGATCTCTCCATGCTCACATGTGGATCTTTCCAATTTTTGCTCAGATCTTCTGCTATCTTCTTTAAGTTGTTTTGAAATTGACATGTGGAGATCAAGTTTTCACTTACCTTGAGAAGTTTACTCTCAGTTTCTAAGCAGCATATTTCCTCCTCAAACAATTTTCTGTGAAGTTGCATGACATATTCATACTCTGTATTAGGACAACTTTGAAGCTTCACCTTCATTGCTAAATCTCAACTTCAAGATGTGAATTTTCCTGTTGCAAAGATGCTTTCTTCACTCAGAGCTCTTCATTCATTTGTTTTTCTCCTCCAGTTATCTATTCTTTCTTGATTTACCACTACAGGATTTTGAAGGGCACTCTGAGGTCAGCATTATCACTGAAACGCTTTAGATTAACGCTCATGCAAGAGTCAGAATGATTGTCATTGTCTGCCTCCCTATTACCTTAACTTCAAGACCCATTATCTATGCCATCTCCACGGAGCACAGACAGAGGGATGATCTGCAGCAGGTCTCATCCACTGGGATTAATTGTGTGCCTTCATCTTTCAGGGCCTGTTCTATCCCTGCACACGAGACCCTAGCCTTTCTCTTCCTTCTCTTGTTATCTCTGCTTCCCTCTCAGAGTATCTTGAAGGAACAGTTCTGATTTTTTCTGGAAAATCAGAGTTTTCATTCACAGTATCAGTTATTTTCTCGTAAAGAATTGTTCTCTATGGTTCTATGGTGATTTCGAAAAATGTTTTTCACTAGTGACTTGGGAAAGTTTAGGAGGCTAGCTCTTCAGTTACTTTTTCAGAAAATCCAGAGTATCCTGGAGTGATCAACAGCCCAGAATTGTAATGAGGGCAGGTTTGCCTCACCCAGGTGGCTGGTGGGCATCTTGAGCTTGTGTCATTGGTCCAGTATTCCTGCTTTGTTGTCCATAGACTTCATCCAGGACAGAACCTCTCCTGCCTAAAGCCTTTATTCTTCTTAAAAGTGAATGAGTTCACTACATTTTTTCTGAATCAGCTGTCAGATGGATCTGGGGACAGGCCACAAGCCCTCCAAGGCTGCATCAGGTTCCCCAGCTCTGCCTCTGAGTGCCAGTGTCCTATGGGCCATGACTGACCACTCAGAGCTCTGCAGAGTGTTCTGTCTCTAAATAAACAGATGCCTGGCAACCATACAGATTAGCTGGGCTGGGGGTAGGGGATGGGGAGGCCAGCCAGTTTCTAGAAAGCAGATCCCATTTTGCTGTGAATGTGGAAAATGTCTTATTTTTACAGGTACTGGGGGAGGTGATAGGGCTGATCTCAGCAAGGAACTGGGCAATTCTAGGCTCTGTGGCAAAATGGGAGGATCAGAGCATACCCACACCCTGTCTCTGTATAGAATGGCAAGGCAGGGCAGAGTGGTGGGCCCCTTCCTGGGGGATGCCCGTTCCCCTGATTTAGTATCTTCTGCTACAAGAAGCCTGATCCTGACTCAAAGGTCCAGGGACCTCCCTCCTCTGAGGATTCCTCTCACTGGAGTGCTTGGTCAGTGTGGGTAGGCAGGGGCACAGATGAAGGGTCTCCCCAAAATTATCCACTAAAGGCTGAGAACACCAATCCTAAGAACTTGGTCGAAATCAATAGGAACTGTCAGGGTTTTTATATTTCATGAATTCTATGGTACCATTATGTCACTTTTCAGTCCAAGTATTCCAGGGAGAAGGAGGGGTGACACTGCTTTGGGGTGTCACAGTGATGTACACTCCTTTCCTCATATGACCCTGTTCTCTACAACCCATGCCTATCAAGGTAGCCCCAGAGAAGCTTCACCCATCTATAAAATGTTTGTCTGTTTACCAGATGAATACTTTGATTTCAATAAGCATTTTATCCAACATGTGTATTAAGTGCCCATGGCTTAGTAAACCCTAGAAGGATAAAGAAATAAAACGGAAACAAATGCTATCTTTTAAATAAATTTATAATTACATGAGAATATAAGCATTTTTATTTAGGTAAGAAACAGGTTTGATGTGATGCATAATGAGAAATGTAAAAAATGCTAGGACTCAAAAGAGGGAACATTTCTGAAGACTTACCCACAAGGTCCTAGAAAAACCTACCTACAGAGAGGATTCATTGACTTCACATTCTTTCCACTTTATGGCACAGACATCAGACCACAAGTCCTTTACCTCACTAACCACCGAGACTTTGCCAGGTCCAGAAAGCTTTTCCTACAAAGGCCCTCATTCATCATTTCTTCACTTTATGATTGAAATGTGATGTGGTATCAGGCAATGCTAGAGCTAAATATGGGATTGAAAACCCAAATTGTACTAGGGTGGTATCTTCATGGTATCCAAGTCTTTTTTGACTGACCTTACAAATTGGACACCCATCCTGTCCTGCCCACAGGACTGGGGACCTCTAGCATGACAGCCTATACTTGTCTCCGAGTTTCTGACAAGCTTCCCTTCACATCTCTCAAATGGCTCCCTGGATTATCCATATAAATGCTGCATCCTTACACTGACAAGATGTAGAACATGTGGAGGTATAAGATGGGGCATATGGTAAGCATGTGTCCAAACTCTAGAGTCAGGACAGACATCCTCTCCAATCCTGCCTCTGGCTCAGAGGGCAGGATCATAAATTCACAAGGGAGACAAGATTAAGTAGTTCTTAATAATCTAGTTTTAGGATATGGGGTCCATCCCTTGTTGTTATTATTTCTGATGACTGCTTAGAAGTTTTTAACTCAGTTCAACATCGAGTTCACTCAGTTGGAAGCTTGTTTGAGCAGTGATGGCAGAGGTAGAGACAATAAAGAGCTGAAGTGTATGGTGTGAGTGTGGCACTCCCTCCCTCTGCCCAGGCATACTGCAAGGGCCGCAAGGAAGATTTCAAACAAAACTCAGTCTAGTTCTTGTAAGCTTTTTTTTTTTTTTAAGATTTATTTATTCATGCATACAAGAGCTGGGGTACAGGCCAGAGATGTGGGAGGTGAGAGGATTCACCAGAGACAGAATGGGGAACAGAATAGGCTGCCTCACCATGTGGGTTGCTCCCTGGCTGGCTGGGGATCAAACTGGTGTTGCAGAGGCTGCGGACTGGACTGCCCCATAGCACGGTACTTAACCACTTGCGCCACCAGGGAGGCCCTGCTTCTTGTAAGCTTTAGTTCGCATAGACTCTGAGTACTCAGGGACTTGTGGAACGGGATGCTGAGGGGTGTTAATCACTGTATGTTCTGTGGGTAGATGGAGGTTCATTCCTGAACACCCCCAAGTATTTTAGGGACTGTTTTCATAATAGTCATATATGTAAAAATGCTAGCTAAAATTTTTCATTTTATTAAAATGAATATTATTAATAAAATTTGGTGATTTTTTAGGTTTTTTTTTTTTTGAACTGAGAAAACATTCAAATATGCAGATCTTTCATTGAATCAATTTGATGTTCTCACAAGTCCATAGCTATTAACTCAGGGAAGTAAAAGCAATTTTCATTTACTATAACTCTGATCTGGTCTCATATGTAATTTTCACCCCAGTATTGCAGTTATCAAGTGTGACCCAAGAAAAGGGTATGATACTAGATGCTGTTTTTAACTTTCCATCCTCAAGTCTGACTCATTTTGTTGACATTTAATCCAGTCCCAAGAGAGACCCACATGCTTTCTTTACACATCAGCAGTCTAGAAAGCAACACAGACTCAACTCATACTTAAGTAGTTTTCAACTTAGAAAAGAAAAATGGAATCCTTGAGGTTAACAAATAATCTGTCTTCTCTCCTTTCTTCCCAAGATATTTCAGAAGTTTCCAATGCAGTTCAATACAGTCATTTCATTCAGTATTGTGAAAGAATTTATCTTACAATGTGCTTAAATAGATGCAGTATTAGGTAGATTAATAGTCAGAGGAAATAATATTTTTGTGATTCATGCATTTTTAAAAAGAGAATATTCATTTTAAGGGCCTAAGAAAGGACTCCTTTAAAAATGGCTTCAACTTTTATGCTTATCATCAAGTCTGACTTTAAATCTATTGAAATAAAGATGATTTCCATGTGTTCCATGTAGAATCTTATGAATAGTCTCTGTTGACTTCACCTTAAATAAAGTTAAATTGAAAAATAACATACACATTTTGATAAGAAAAACTTTTGGGCCTACCTGGTGGCCTGGGCTTAAGTCTCAGTGTTATTATGCTATCACCTCTACGACCTGAGTTCAATCCCTGGCCAGGGAGCTAACCCACATGGTACAGCAGATCTCTCCTTTCTGTCCTGCTGCTCCCCTTAGCAGTGTACTTCAGTAGATCTGCCAGTTCTGCTCCCCACTCTGTCTCTAGTGAATCCTCTCACCCCCCATACCTCTGGCCTACACATCAGTTCTTGTATGCATAAATAAATTAAAAAAATAAATCTTAAAAAAAACAATAGCTTGTACATATAATTCATACGTTTAAGGAGCCAGAAGGTTGACATTTTTAAGAATATGTTGAAAACATGGACCAATGCTCTATTTATAATATTTGTGAAAAAGTGTACTATAATAAAGCATTTTTCAAATTAATTATCTGTGAAACTATAGGATGGTCAACTCTGCCTTCATTATAGGATTCCAGAAAAGATTTGCCTTTGTTTTCTCCACTTCCCTACCCTTTCTTCCCACTAATTCCTACTAAGAATCATCTTTATAGCAAAACTAATCATGTTCCCTAAATTGGATCATTATGGAAGTTATAGATCCAAATTTTGAATGACTAAATTTAATCTTCATCATATATTGAAATCATACAATGTACTAAAGTCTTTAATTTATACTAAAAAACAATGTAGATTAATAACACATTAACCTTTTCCTGAAGTCTTATATTAAAGCAGGTGATACATATGTATAAATAGCAGTAATAGAAATTGAAAAGTATCTTCATTGTTCAGAAGAAACAGTCATAAAGAAATAAGTTTGGGAATGAACTTAGTGAGACCACTTTTGGTCCATTCAATCTGCTATCACAGAATACCATACAGTGACTTAAAAGCTATAGTATTTTATTTCTTGCAATTCTGGAAGCTGGAAAATCCAAGATCAAGGCACAGACAGAAAGTGAGATTCATGTTCTCATTCTGAGCCAGTGTTTGGGCTGTGTTCTCACATGATGGAAGGAATGAGGGAGCTGTCTGGAATCTCTTTCATAAGAGCATTAATTACGTTCATGAGTACTTTGTTCTCATGACACAATCACCTCCCTATAGTGCCACCTCTTATGCCATCACATTGGGGACTAGGTTACAATTGACTTGGGAGATGGGGATGTGACATAAACATTCAGTCTTCAGCAGTAATCAAAAATGAATTTTATTATTTCAATATGTTTAGAATACTTTGCTATAACTGGCTGAAATATTTTTTAAAGATTTATTTATTTATACAAGAACTGGGGTACAGGCCAGAGGCATGGGAGGGTGAGAAAATTCACCAGAGACAGAGCAGGGGCAGAACAGGCAGACAGAGCGAAAACACTGTTGAGGGGAGCAGCGGGCAAAACCAGAGAGGTCTGCCGTGCGTGGGTAGCTCCCTGGCCAGTCAGGAATCGAACCTGCACTGCAGAGGCTGTGGACAGCTTCACAGTGCTGCGTTCCACCCACTGAGCCACTGGGGATATATATTCTTATATCTCATTTTTCATTTTGTATATTCAGTGGAATGTATTACCCTGGAAATTTAAGAGTCATACTATTTCATATTGTCAACTTTGTAAAATTACTGGTAATATATATTTTAAGAGTATAGATTTTTAAATTAGATACACAAGTAAGATTTGGAGGTAGTTATCAACAAAGTGAAAGTACATCACATTTTAATAATCTGTATTAATGAATGAAGACATTCACAAACATGCCAATAATTCAAAAGTCAGTTTTGTACATAAGCAGTATTTTTTTCTTCTAGGTTTTTTAATCTATTTCAAAGGTCTTAAAGTAATTGCTATTAAACAATGAAAAACATGCTACAAAAAGAAAAAAATGTAATAAGCTCCATTAAGAGCCACAATTCCAAGGAGTCATTAATTTACGAAGAGTTTGTTTTATTAGGCTGTTTATAGCTGCAACTATTTAGATAATTTATACAGCCACTTGACAAGCATTTTGCAAATGGATCATTTCCTTGCATTTTCATTCTTTTCTCCATTCAATAGTGTTTGTTTGTTTGTTTGTTTGTTTGTTTGTTTATTTTTTATACCACATATATCCAGAGAAAGTATCTCAGGTACTTAGTTATCTTAAAGTATATCTTTTGACATGCCTAAGTTTGACATCACTTTGGTCTTTTGGTTAACAACAAACCCTCAATAGAAGCAGCAGCAGACATCACAAATGACTACATCATTAAACAATGTTATGCTGAAGAAAGAGCTTTAGGTTCTAGCTTCTTCTCTTCTCCCTGACTTACTGTGATCTGGCAAGGACATGGCTATTCTCTGTGTCTCAGTTGCTATGTCTATGAAATGAGAATTTTACCAGGAGTGGTATTAGAGCAATCTAATAATTACTGCCAAACCATGCCTGCCTACAGTGTCTAGTTCAACATCATGATTAATGTAATCCTAACTGCATAGTTATTTTTTTTTTTAATCCCAATGAGACCTATGAGAGATATATTAAGTCTGTTCTAGGATTGAGATATCGTGGCTAGAAAAGTTCACTTGAGGAGAGTTAGAGATCTGTCCTCAAAACTATGCATTTTTTTCATATTTTCTCATTAAAGGAAAAATAAGGAAATGGAATAAAGGCATTTCATGGCATTAACATAATTGTATCATTTAAATTTTTTCAACATTCAATATTAATAAGTTTTTAAAACTGCAAAACGGCTCATCGGGATTTTATATATGTATATATATATATATTTTACCTTTAGCATCCATAATTATTCATTTATTCAATTGGTACTTGGCTTTTATATCTTAACAGTTGGGGTCTCCCTTCTTTACCAGTATGCTTTTAGGATTTTTAAATAATGTGAATTAAAGAGCATATTTTCTGCCAACAGATGGAGAAAATTAAGGTGATTTTTTTGAATAATTTAGACACAAAAGTATGCTATTTATATTTTAATGGATGTCAAAGTGCTATTTAAATGCTGTTTCAAATAATGGCAAAGGTTGGTTAAAAATTAACAGATTGAGGGCCTCCCCTGGCAGGGCAGTGGTTGAGCGCTGGGCTGCGAAGCTGCCCTCAGCCTCTGGGTCCCACGTGGTGTGACAGACCTCTCCTGCCACGCCCACTGCTCCCCTCAGCAGTGTATTTCATCACTGTTCTGTTACCTGCTCTGTCTCTGATGAGTTCTCTCACCCTCCTGCACTTGGACTGTACCCAGTGCTTGCATAAATAAATAAATAAATAAATCTTTAAAAAAAAATTAACAGATTGATTGCTATCCATACTCCTTTTGATAGCAAAGACCTCTTGTTTTCCTCATTCCTCTAATCTGAAACTTACTAGCTGCATGTGCTTTGAGGGCAGGATAAAGGAAGTTAATGGTGAGGAGATTACTCAGGAATTCTAGTTGTGTACACAGCATGCACAAGATACACAAATCAGTTCATTTGAGACCTGATCTTAGTGAGAGTTGATTCTTGACTCTGCCCTTTAGTAGCTATTTGACCTGGCCTAAGAGAACACACCACTCTTCTCCTTGACAACTCAATTGCCTGACTAGAGACAAAACTCCAAATTATTTTGAGATAGTTTCTCTTTTCAATATTATGAACATGAGGCACATTGAAAGGCTCTATAGCCTCTTAATTGTTACTAAAAGGAAAACATCTGAATTCCTATTCTAAATATGCAGCCAAGTTTGTGGTTATTGTTTATTTATTCATTTTTAAGCAAGCTAGTTACTGGGCCTGAACATAGCAATTGATCTTGTGGAGCCCACAAGGCAGCCCTGGGTTGTTCTTGGGTGTAATTGGCAAAGGGGGAAAAATTTGATGTTAGTCTGAAATGTTTTTGAAATGTTGCACATAATTTAAGAATGGATTAGATTTCTATGCGTGCCTAGAGAATTTTTATACTCAGTTAATTTTAGAGAGACCTTTTATTTAGAGTTGATTTTAATGCCTGTGATTGGGCAACCCGCACCGTAATTATACATTTTTAGATGGGAGGATCCTTTGATGACAAATGTAATTTCTACATCCTCATTTTTCCCCAGTTAAAAGATTACCACTTATAAAACCTTTGAAAATGGTTTGATCCTTTTTGCATATGCAGAATTTTTTTTTTTCCCCCAGTCCTGAGGAGTTTATGTAGCTGCAATGTTTAGTAGAAAAGAATACACCAGGGAATTGAGACCTTTTTCTTACCCAAAATAGAAAGGGTGTGGATTTGCTTCCTTTGATATGAGTGGGGCACACCTCTTTCCTAACACTTCTGATGACTTTAGTATTTCCTGCTGTTTGGACTCGACCTTGAGCATCCTACATGTTCTCCCTTCTTTTTCTTAAAATATATAAGGTGTTTTGCATTTTTCAAGTCAAATGTGATCTTGGATGAATTTGCTAAAAAAGATAGTCTGAAAATTATTTTTAAGTGGTTTTTCCAGAACTTTAGAAAAATCAGTTTTATCATTAGAGAAGAAACTGATAATCTTTATTAGTGACTTGGTTTTGATGATGTCAGATAAATGCAGATATGTTCCTTGATTCCTGATTTATGGTAAAATTCTGGTTATCATGCATAGTGACTCACTAAAATTGAAGGATTACGTTCCTTGCCCAAAATACAAATGCAATAAGATTTCAGTTTTCATTAAAAAAAAATGTGTGTATATGTATACTCTCTTCTTGAAAGTGATTCTTCATTTCTCTTTATGAATAGTGGTAATTAATTGTTCTTGAACATTTATTCTGCGCAAAACACACTGCTAGGTACATCACCTTCATAAACTTACTTATTTCTCATAAGGATCCTGATATAAACATTATTATTATTCTATTTTTATAAATATGGAAACCCAGCTTACCTTCAAATTCAGAACTAGTTATTCTCACACCAAGGTTAGTGTTTTTGCAATTTTTTTGTTTAGCCTCTTCAGCTGAATGCCTTGAGTGAGGTGTCTCAGAGAGCCTTAGCAAGTCAGATCATTTACACCCCATACATCGTCATTTTGTTGTAATAAGTATTGTCATGTTCTCTACTGGTCCTGCCATATTGCTGATCACTCCTGCTTTTCTGCATTTTATGACTTAGTTTATGTGCTAAAATCAAGGTGCTTTAAAGTAAATCAGGATTTTAAAATTTGGGGGAAATGGATGCCATGGAAATTGATAATACCTAGGACAGGCATGGAAGCTGTACCGACTGGTGTTTTTTAATAATTCCCCTCTACACTAGAAGGTGGAATTAGAAAGCTTCTCTTGTTTTCTTAGGCCTAGGAAAGGATAAACTTGGGCAATAATTCACTTTAAGAATCAGACTCATTTCCCTGAAAAAAAAAATTGAAGATCCTTTCCTTTTGATTTTCTTCTCTGATTTTTTTCTTCTTTAGTCTATAATTAATCTGTAAAAACATAACTTCATGTTGCCATTGACCTTAAAAGAACTGACATTAGTAGAAGAGTTTCCTACGTTGAGTTAGTTGTTTCTTAAATGTTTTCAAAGCTTTCTACACTGCTAGTGCTGGGGTGCTGGCAGCTGACAGGGAATCTAAGACTACACAGTGGGACAAATGGAAACTGAAGTGGCCAGTCCACTCTGCTATGTCTATAGGGGGCTGTGTCACAGTTCGGTGTTTCTATTCAGACACTTTTTTTTTACATCTGTGTCTTGGTCTGTTTTGCTTTTTATTTCAACTTCAGTGAAGTGACTCATCCACGTAAGAATGTCCCCATCAAGGGGTCTGGGTCCCATGGACCATTCCCCCCAAAATTCTATCTGTTTTGTTCAGGGTCCAAGTCATGTGTGAGAGTCACAGTTCAAAGCAAACCCAATTAATAGATATTGAAGATCCAAAAATAGCAACATGTATTCTCTCAATGATTATTCTCTCAGTGATTATTAGTGACATGATCAGTATTTGAGGGACGTGGGCTAGTCAGTAGCTACCTGGGCTCCCACAAAGATGTGCCAGACCCAACGGGTGCAGTGTTGTGTTCCTTACTTGTCTCTGTGATGCATTTCAAAAGCCTAGAGCTTTCAGTGCCAGGATAGCAAGTCATGAGGATGGTGTTAATATTTTGCAGCTAATCTTCATTACTCAGGAGACTAGAAAAGTTTAGACAGATTACCCCTCATGTTGGAAGCCATATGGCCTGAGATTGTACTTAGAAAGTTTTTGAGTTTTCTGTATGGCTTTTGAAATTCCAAATCATGTGGGAAGAGAGGGTCGTTGTTACCTGCGTGTAATTAAATAACTGAGCATAAGTTTGTTGTTGGTTTTTATTTATGGGATATATGCAAAAGGAATTAAAATCAGTGAATTAAAATCAACAATAGCAATAAAATATGTCACAAAACATATAAAAGCTTTATAATGTATAGATTGAATTTTATACATTACATTATTTGATAATTTCTACCATCTATGAAAAAGACAGGACTATTTGTAAGTTTCCTATTATGCAGGTGGAGAAACTGAGGCACAAAAGTGCCTGTTTTTTGCTTGGAGCCTCTGTAAGGATTAGATAGTCTAACTGGACATGAATGTCAGCCTTAACTATTCACAAAAACATGATAATCTAAACCCCACAACTTCTTTGAAGTAAATTATATCTTTGTAGGAACGAAACATCAGCATACTTTTTTTCCCCCCATTTAATTAAGACGTTCTAGATGTCTCTGAATCCAACAGATGGGAAGACATTATTTTTATTTCATTCCCCCTTATTTCATAATCACAGATGTTGCCGAAGTTTTTTTAAATAATCACCCTACCCCCCAGTTTTATAGAGACAGACTATAGTAGGCTTTAGAACAGTTTCTAATTTTCAATTAAATTTCTTTTTTTTAAAGATTTATTTTTTTTATTTATGCATACAAGAACTGGGGTATAGGTCAGAGGTTCAGGGGGTGAGAGGATTCAACAGAGACAGAGTAGGGAGCAGAACAGGTGGATCTAATGAAATACACTGCTGAGGGGAGCAGTGAGCATGACAGGAGAGGTCTGCTACGCCATGTGGGTTAACTCCCTGACCAGGAATTGAACTCATGCTACAGTGGCTGGCAATAGCTTGATAGCACTGAGACTTTAACCCATGTGTCACCAGGGAGAACCACAATCGAATTTTTAATATTAAAAATTTCATATCTTATTATCTTCCCTGACCTACAAGATCACCTTGGGATAACATATAAAGACCAAAATTCATACCATGTCTGCCAGTGTGACCTTTCTTCACACAGTCTATCCTTTCTCACCTTCATCCTTGTTGCTCACTATGCCCATATCTTATTTTGCAACTCTAATCAAAATAAAGGCACTGAATTCATCGTGCTATGTCAGGTATCTGTGATTTTATCCAAGTCCTTCTTTTTGCCTGCTAGACCTTCTTTTTGCCTTCTTTTTGCCTGCTAATTTTCAAGACCGTGCAGGCATTTCTCTAACTTGACCTTGCTTGTGAATTCTCTTACTGTGTTTTTTTCTGCCTTTATTAAGAGTTATATACAGCTTGTCTTTATGTTATAATATGTCATGCCATTATTATAATAACATTGTATGTTGTACTATACTACTAATAGCAAAGCTGCTTGAGTAATTCTAGAGTCTAAGCACTGGCTTAATTACATTTTACACATTATTTAAAAAGCTTATCATAAGTCTCTAAAATTGTTCATAATACCCTGCTTCCCCTCCCATAGATGAGAAAACTAGACATTGGTAGGTTGACTGTCTAGGTCACATAATTAAAATAGTAAATGTCAGACAGTATTTTGAATTCAGTTCTCTCTGCTTTAAATCCAACACTTTTTACTATGAAAACATACTGCCTCAAATCAATGAATTAGAAAGAGGAGGATCAATGTTTTGCTCATTTCTGTATACCACCACCAGCCTCAGCTATAGTGTTAACAGATATTTGGTTATGGTGATAAAAGATGTGATACAAATTGGCGGGTGTCTTTCTGTATCTTTGTGGCATTAGTGGCTTTCAATCTTAGGAAGATCAACTTTTAAAGAGAAAAGGTGTTATGAACTGTGAGCATATATCTAAAACTATGTTGCCAAAGCATAGCCTAGCATACTTACTCCTCTTTTATCTGTACATGTATTAGCTCAAGTCTCACAGTCTGCCTTGTATTAGGTTCTGTTATGTGTTCACTTTGAAAATGTGAACTATTTAGGTGCAGAAGGGTTAAGCCAATGTCCATGGTCACACAACTAGTGAATGACTTAGAGCTGGACCATGGTGACTATTCAAATTCCTGAACCCACACCCTAAACCATGTATGTGGCCTCTCAACCTCATACATCTCCCAGCAAAAGGCCAAAGGACGCTGTGATGATTCCTGCACCCTTTGACTAAGACTAGGAATGTGTACCTATTGGTTTCTTTCTTCTGTGCCTAGGAGACCAAGGGCTTAATTTGCAGAAAGCAAATAATAATCTTACAAAAAATAAATATAAGCAACCAAATAAAAAGGTTGGTTGTGCAATCAGAGCTGAGGGAACTTTGACTTTTTTACATTTTTTTGTGAAATTGAGAGGAAAATAATAATAGATATTGGTATTGCCCTTTCTTGTTTGTGAAAACATGTCATTTGTTCTTAGTATATGCTATCTTGTGTTATGGGGCTGTTATTACTTGTCCTTTTTTGCTATGTTATACTTTTCTTTGTGCATGATTTTCTCTAGTCACTTATCTTTAATAGGTGATAATGAGTGGTGGTTGAACTGGATCAGAATTGTAGAAGTTGAAATAGCCACAGCTCCCATTTATTGAGATCCCATTATGTGTCAAATGATTTAACACATATTTTCTTCTTTAATACTGGTAATCATATGAATTGTAATAAAACTCATCATAAATGCCATCAAAACTGCTAAAATGAGCAGTTTCATAGCCCTGAATATTGCATTTCATCCACCCTTTAATAAATTTTTACTAAAAGGTTACCAAGGGCCTCCCCGGTGGCGCAGCGGTAGAGCGCTGGGTTGCGAAGCTGCCCGCGGCCTCTGCGGTGCCGGTTCAATCCCCGGCTGCTCCCCGGCCACCGGAGGAGGGTCCCACATGGCGCGCAGACCTCTCCTGCCGCCCGCTGCTCCCCTCAGCAGTGTACTTCGGTCCTTCTGCCTGCTCTGCCCCTCGCTCTGGCTCTGGTGAATTCTCTCACCCTCCCGCGCTTCTGACTGTATCCAGTGCATGTATAAACAAAACAAACAAGCAAACAAATAAAGAAAAACATGCCTCTATTAAAAAAAAATAAATAAATAAAAGGTTACCAAATATGAGCGTTTCTGAGCAATGAAGATAAAATTAAACAAATAAAACCCCCCATGATCTCTGAATTCGTGGAGATTAAATTCCAAGAACTTTGAGCACTGATCAGTTTCTCTCTTTAGGTATTTCTCCACCCTGTCTACCTTCTAATTCCAGTTCTACTTTATTTTCTCTTGTGGAAGAGGTGGGAAGGGTTTAACTGTGCTGCTCATCAGTGCCCCCATGATAGTGTGAGCTATGCTGCAAACAATTGAACGGACCCTTGATAGATTTGCCTTAGGCTAGGAACAGTTTTGAGCCACCTGAAAACTGTGAGATTTAATTACATTTTTCTTTCCCTGGTCATATATTCCACATCATTTGCAATCAATACTCTTATTTGACTTCTAGGGGGCTCTGGTTACAGTTGAAACTTGGAAGAAGAAGAAAGGACAAGTTCCAATCATGTCATGATAGGAGGTTTAATTTTAAGTGAATAATTGGCTGATTCTAGAAGGACACTTCCCTTGCTTATCATTAAAATTAATAGTTAATGTAATAGCTAATACCTATGCAGACTTCATAATTTCCAGACCCTTTAATCATTCATTACATCTTTTTAGTCTCACAATTTTCCTCTGGGGTAGATATTCATCATGTCCCTTTTGTATGATGAGGTAATCAAAGAGGTGAAGGGACAGTCCTACATCACCATTAGTAAGGGCATCCCTTGCTTTTTGTGTCAGACAATATTGCCATCATTAAGGACAGATGTCAAGGCCATTGTATTTGCTGGTGTGTGTGTGTGAGAGGTGGAGGGGGGAGAGAGAGAGAAAGAGAGAGGAAGAGAGAGAGAGAGAAATGGAGAGAAAGAGAAAGAGAGGGGAGTGGGGAGGAGTGGGAAACTTAGAATGGGAGGGAAGAAATCCAGATTCCAGACCATTTTGATGACATAGAAAGCTTTGTGTCTGAGAAGGACAACCATGAAAAAGAGCCAATTGCTATAGATGACTAGGCAAAGAAAATGTTTAGTGTTGCTTGGAAACCGGTTCTGCTGTCAGACTCAGGAATGAGAACATGTCGGATGGAGGGCACTGGGCTGGAATTTGTGTTTGACACAAACCATTGACTCACGCATGCCAAAGGAACTGAGTCAGAACCAACCAGAGCTAACAGTCAAGAAATTTTCCTATCTTTTTTTTTTTGTTTTGTTTTATGGCTTTTTCTTTGTTTCTTCTTAATTGTTTTTTTAATAATAAAACTCCTAATTAAAGATTCAACAGTGGATATAGGATACTTAGAAATTTGTAGTACCATCCTGAAGTAGATGGTACTGTGTTTTAAACAATCATGCAGAATGAGAAATTCCTTCTCCAAAAATAATAAGCCCAATGGGAGTTTTAACTTGCTTGTCTTAGAGTTCCTTTGAGGTAGTAGAAGTTATTGATCAAATGAATCATTGCTGAATCAAAGTCAAGACTCTGCAATGTTTACAAGAGAAGTCAGTGTGGTGTGTCCTTACCTGGACTCAAAAGACCTTGTAAGTGATCTCTGTGATTGTACCAAGCAGCTAGTACAA